>NC_064634.1:506502074-507998634 GCF_023864275.1 Schistocerca cancellata | reverse complement strand
ATCTGTCGCTGGTCAGTTGATATCCAGTTGCGCTACTGGCTCGCAAATTCCACCCTCCGTCCCGAACAGCAGTCGGCACGAGTGCACGAACGAGATACCTGGCGCGGACGCCCATACGCAGCAACGTTCTCTGAACGGTGGTTGAGGAGACACTGTTGATAGCCCCTCGGTTCATCTGAGCCGTCTGTTCAACAGCTGCACATCTATAGGCCCGTACACATCGCTGCCGTCGTCCACCCCTGTAATCTTTGCCCTGTGGTGTACCACAGGTGCCTCAGCGCCGGTTTTGGATAACGTAATTTTGCTATGCACGATGTACTTGAACTACGACGACATGCGAACGGTTTACAAATTCTGCAGCGTCGAAGATGCTTCCACCGTAGGCCCAAAAGCCAATGATCGCGTCCTTCTGGACGTCCGGTAAATAGGTCCGTTTTCGCGTTGAACTTAAAGTCTGTAACATTTCACCTGATTGTTATTAACAAGTATGACATTTAAGCTATTTTAACATTTCACCTGACTGTATAAACGAGTACGAATGTTAAGCTGTTTTAACTTGTCAAAATCGTATTTATATGCCAACTGAAGTACACACACATATATATTCGACACCTCCAAATCCTTTAAATAATTATTCTGTAATAATGTTGTTACGATGTATATTCTATGTTCTTTGCGCTTATGTCTTCTCTTCTGCTGGCCGGCCGAAGTGGCCGTGCGGTTAAAGGCGCTGCAGTCTGGAACCGCAAGACCGCTACGGTCGCAGGTTCGAATCCTGCCTCGGGCATCGATGTTTGTGATGTCCTTAGGTTAGTTAGCTTTAACTAGTTCTAAGTTCTAGGGGACTAATGACCTCAGCAGTTGAGTCCCATAGTGCTCAGAGCCATTTGAACGATCTTCTCTTCTGCTATACGAACCTTGCACCCAGCAGATTCCAGACGCCATATTTGTTTACAAATATGACAGTATACATGTGATGTGTTACGACAGCTAATAGCAACCTGTGACCCCTGGAGGTACTCTATTGTATTTATTTTATGGCTCTGAGCAGTATGGGACTCAACTGCTGTGGTCATAAGTCCCCTAGAACTTAGAACTATTTAAACCTAACTAACCTAAGGACAGCACGCTACACCCAGCCATCACGAGGCAGAGAAAATCCCTGACCCCGCCGGGAATCGAACCCGGGAACCCGGGCGTGGGAAGCGAGAACGCTACCGCACGACCACGAGATGCGGGCATTTATTTTATGTTTACCGTTAGATATGTTTAATTTTTTTTTTTTTTTTGGTCAGAAGAAATCCGAAACCGTGTTGTGAAATAGTGTCTTGTTTCTCCACTAGGCAGTGCCACAAGTTCCTCCAAAAATCGTAACACAACACACAGACAAATGTCGTACTAAATAATGTAAATCCACCCGATGATGGAGGTTTAAACGTTCGAAACGCGTCGTGGAAATAAATAAAACGGTGACTGGTAACAATAAACTCGTTGTTTCATTTAATGTCAATAACAGTCACGGTAAAGCCTAACCTAAAATGTTCGCGATTAGCATTTGTTTGACAGTGTCGAGCTCTAGTCCCCTGCTCTGGCCTGCCTGCATTCCGTATCACGGCGTGCCCGCGATTAGCCGCAGAGTCAGCTTACGTGAGACGAGTGGCGTCGCCGAGTTGGCGGGCGACTGCTGGGAGTGTGTGGCGGCGCGCCTGCGCCAGTGGTCCGGAGCATGGAGGTAAGAATAAGGGGAGATGGCGCTATGTACCCCAGCCGTACTACGTTTTCAAGCCATGGGGGCGTGGCTCGCTGCCATGACACACTGACCAAAACATTGCCAGTGTGCTATAGCGCTGCGTGTATTACAGTCTCTAATTGCACCATATACGCATGTAACGTCATCAGATTGGTTGTTTCAAAGTTTTTGTTTAAAATAAAATCTCGTAAAGGCGAAATTCCGCGTATCTTCTGATTAAAAATAGTTTTTAATGTAATATTACGAATAGCTAGCCTTCAATGTAAACGATACAATTTTGTTAATTCAGTAATAAACGTGTATCACAAACTAAATGATGATGATGAGCGTTTGGCGTCATTGGCCGGGAGGCCCCTCGCGGGGCAGGTCCGGCCGCCTTGGCGCAGGTCTTATTACATTCGGCGCCACATTGGGCGACCTGCACGCCGGATGGGGATGAAATGATGATGAACACAACACAACACCCAGTCCCTGAGCGGAGAAAATCTCCGACCCAGCCGGGAATCGAACCCGGGCCCGGAGGACGGCAATCCGTCACGCTGACCACTCAGCTACTGGGGCGGACACAAACTAAATAATAGAAACTGAAAACTAAGTTAGCTATACCCTCCCTCCAAAGCCCCATAAATACATCTTGTTTGTAATACGTACTGGGACATTTCAGTTACTTTACACGACTGAGAAACACTGTTCATTACCACCAATATTTACTGAAATACGGTACATAGAATGGCAAATCTACACAGCGTCCTGTTTAGGCCTATACTTTACGCCAGTTAATGTAGTGTTAGCTTTTAATTTGGTACATGATGAAGACAAAGTGAGTTACTCAACACTTCGATTATCGACGATACGTACGTATTATACTAAAACGTGAACTTGAAAACTAAGAATTTAATTCTTTGAATTAACATACCTTTTGCAAATGTTTTGGGTGTGTAGGGAAAACTGACGGTACAGCATTTTCTCGGAGCCTTACTGTTGAAAGGGAAGTTCGGTCTATGTCCTCTTCTCGGAAATGCTGAGAACATATAGTGCTCCATTTAGACGCACACCAATTCTTCCTCCTCACGGCATTTTCCCACAGAGCTTACCGACTTTCATTTTTAGGAAACCTAAAATCATACAGTAGAAAAACACGCTATAGTACAAGTACCGATGTAGCACACGTTCATTCACAATGAAGTTGTAAAATCACACTTAACGAGACAACTTAACATGAAATAATATTCCCTTCGATTTCGCATCACAATCAGAACGATTCGTACCTCCGAACACCACCCCCCCCCCCTGCGGGTCCGGGGATTAGAATAGGCCCGAGGTATTCCTGCCTGTCGTAAGAGGCGACTAAAAGGAGTCCATCCCCCTCACGGGGGTAGTTAGCGCCTGCGTCCGGAGACGGACGGTTCCACGACCTATAATTGTGGTCTTTCTGGTTTTTCACTTCTCGTTTCTTCCTTCCTTTTGTTGGTTCCTTTCTTTGCTCTTCTCCACCTCACTGTCTTCCTTACTCTTTCCCTTGACTTCTCCTTGCCTTCTCATTGCCTTTTTCTCCTTGCCTTCTCATTGCCTTCTTCTCCTTGCCTTCTCATTGCCTTCTTCTCCTTGCTTTCTCATTGCCTTCTTCTCCTTGCTTTCTCATTGCCTTCTTCTCCTTGCTTTCTCATTGCCTTCTTCTCCTTGCCTTCTCTGGTCTCCGCCTCGGCGTTTGAGACAGTCTGTCCTCTTTCTCCCTCTCTCTCTTCTTTTTCCTCTTCTTCCTTCCTCCCTGTGCGTGCCTGAAGGCCGACCCACGCGTTCGCACGCGTAGCCGGTGACGGGGTAACGCGTAAGTCCCCGCCCTGGGTAGACATGTAAGGCACGCGCGTACCCCCTGGTAAAGGCCAGGCCCGGGGAGGGGTGATTGCCTGAGCTGATACCTTCTGACCATGCCGATTGGTCCCTCCGTCTGTTTCTCGGGAGGTGTGACCTGAGGTGTAAACATTCACCTAAGGCGGGAGTGCCCTCTGAGAGGGTCCCCACAAGGAAGGAGCGCGCCATCGGAGACGCTGGCAATCATGGGGGATTCCTCCGCAATGGATTCTACTCCATCTCTCACGACTTCTGCCCAAAAACGGAAACGTGACCAGCCACCAGTGACAAAAGTACTACCGCCTGCCCCACAGTTCCTCGTCGTTTCTCGATCTGAGGACGGAAAGGATTTTTCCTCTGTCAACCCTTTCGTTATCCAGAAGGGCGTAGATGCCATAGCCGGATCTGTCAAACCTTGTACCAGGTTGCGTAACGGTACCTTATTACTAGAAACTGAGAGTGCCTTTCAGGCACAAAAACTGCTTCGGGCCACACTCCTGTACACGTTCCCTGTCCGGGTGGAGGCCCACCGAACTTTGAATTCGTCTCGTGGTGTAGTCTATACTAACTCCCTCGACGGATTGACTGACGAGGAGATTCAATCTTTCCTCGCTGAGCAGGGCGTGACGGCTGTCCATAGGGTCATGAAAAAGGTCAACAATGACCTTGTACCGACCCGGACACTTTTCTTGACCTTCGATAGTGTTAAGCTGCCATCGCGCATCAAGGCGGGCTACGAGGTTATTTCTGTTCGCCCCTATGTCCCGACACCTACGCGCTGCTACCAGTGTCAGCGTTTCAATCACACTCGACAGTCTTGTTCCAATGCGGCTAAATGTGTCACTTGTGGCAGGGATGCCCATGAGGGTGACTGTCCACCTCCGTCTCCTCGTTGTGTGAACTGTCAGGGTGACCATGCCGCATTCTCCCGCGACTGTCCTGTCTGTAAGGAAGAACGCTGTATCCAAGAAATTCGGGTCAAAGAGAAAGTGTCCACCTCGGCTGCTCGCAAGCTATTGGCTAGTAGGAAGCCCGCGCTGCTCTCAGCGGGGAAATACAGTACTGTCCTCGCCTCTCCTCGGACTACCAGGGAGGTAGCAACCCAGACATGCGATCTGATCTTCAGCACCACGGTCGTCCGTTCGGCCAGTGCTAAGATCGCGCGGTCGACGTCTCCTCTTCCTCCCATCACGCCACAGACACCAGCCCCTTCATCAGCTTCTGCTAAGACGAAGACCCCGAAGTCAGATGCACGGGCCTTCAAGAAGGAACCATCCCGTGCAGACTTCCTACGTCCCTCGACCTCCCAGCCTTCGACCGGTACTTCCACCAAACGTCCTTCCAAGAAGGCTCATAGGAAGCACAGTTCTCCTTCTCCGCCACGGCGCATTTCTTCTCCTGCGCCACCCAGCGGTTGCCGCCCCAGGCCGTCATCCGTTTCGCCTGGCCGCACCGCCGGTAGCCGTACATCTGGCCGTTCACCGGCGGAGGAAGCTCCCCCTCCCGGCCATCCTCTCGAGATGGCCGATGAACCTATGGACCCAATGGACGATGACTGTCCGCCTACTGATAGCGGCGGCGGTGCTCGCTCGAAGCCATGCCCTCAGCGGCCTTCGAGGTGACCCCTTTTTTCATCTTCCTTTTCTTACGATGGCACTTATTCACTGGAATATTCGCAGCATTCGCTCCAACCGAGAGGACTTAAAGTTGCTGCTCCGCTTGCACCGTCCGCTCGTCGTGGCCCTCCAGGAAACGAAGCTACGCCCATGCGATCAAATTGCCTTGGCACACTACATCTCTGTGCGTTTTGACCTACCCCCTGTGGTAGGTATCCCGGCTCATGGAGGGGTTATGTTGCTGGTCCGGGATGATATTTACTACGATCCCATCCCGTTGCACACCGGCCTGCAGGCAGTTGCCATCCGCATTACTCTCCCCACTTTTACATTTTCCATTTGTTCCGTTTACACTCCATCGTCGTCTGCCGTTACCAGGGCAGACATGATGCAACTTATTGCTCAGCTACCTGCACCATTTTTGTTAACTGGAGACTTCAATGCCCACCATCCCCTTTCGGGCTCTCCAGCATCCTGCCCGAGGGGCTCCCTGTTAGCAGACCTTTTCAACCAGCTCAATCTTGTCTGCCTCAATACTGGCGCCCCTACTTTTCTTTCGGACACATCTCACACCTATTCCCATTTAGACCTCTCTATATGTACTCCCCAACTTGCACGCCGGTTTGAGTGGTATGCACTTTCTGATACATATTCGAGCGACCACTTCCCGTGTGTTATCCATCTCCTGCAGCATACCCCCTCTCCGTGCTCATCTAGTTGGAACATCTCCAAAGCAGACTGGGGGCTCTTCTCTTCCAGGGCGACCTTCCAGGATCACACCTTCACAAGCTGCGATCGTCAGGTCGCACACCTCACGGAAGTCATTCTCACTGCTGCTGAATATTCCATCCCTCACCCTACTTCTTCTCCACGTGGCGTACCGGTCCCCTGGTGGACCGCAGCATGTAGAGACGCTTTACGTGCTCGTCGACGTGCTTTACGCACCTTTAAACGCCACCCTACAGTGGCGAATTGTATCAATTATAAACGATTACGTGCACAGTGTCGTCGTATTATTAAAGAAAGCAAGAAAGCCAGCTGGGCTGCTTTCACAAGCACCTTCAACAGTTTTACTCCTTCTTCTGTTGTCTGGGGTAGCCTGCGCCGGCTATCTGGCACTAAGGTCCACTCACCAGTTTCTGGCTTGAAGGTCGCGAATGACGTCCTTGTGGCCCCTGAGGTTGTCTCCAATGCCTTCGGCCGCTTTTTCGCAGAGGTTTCGAGCTCCGCTCATTACCACCCTGCCTTCCTCCCCCGCAAACAGGCAGAGGAGGCTAGGCCACCTAACTTCCGCTCCTCGAATCGTGAAAGTTATAATGCCCCATTCACCATGCGGGAACTTGAAACCGCACTTGGCCGATCACGGTCCTCCGCTCCAGGGCCTGATTCTATTCATATTCAGATGCTGAAGAACCTTTCTCCTGCGGGTAAAGGTTTTCTTCTTCGTGCATACAATCGCATCTGGATTGAGGGACATGTTCCCGCATGCTGGCGCGAATCTATTGTTGTCCCGATTCCTAAGCCGGGGAAGGACAAGCACTTGCCTTCCAGTTATCGACCTATCTCGCTTACCAGCTGTGTCTGTAAAGTGATGGAGCGGATGGTTAACTCTCGATTGGTTTGGCTGCTCGAGTCTCTACGCCTACTTACCAATGTACAATGTGGATTTCGTAGGCGCCGCTCTGCTGTTGACCATCTGGTTACCTTGTCGACCTTCATTATGAATAACTTCTTGCGGAAGCGCCCGACCGCGGCTGTGTTCTTTGATTTGGAGAAGGCTTACGACACCTGTTGGAGGGCGGGCATTCTCCGCACCATGCATACATGGGGCCTTCGCGGTCGCCTCCCTCTTTTTATTCGTTCCTTTTTAATGGATCGACAGTTCAGGGTACGTGTGGGTTCTGTCCTGTCCGACACCTTTCGCCAGGAGAATGCGGTGCCACAGGGCTCAGTTTTGAGCGTCGCTCTCTTCGCCATCGCGATCAATCCAATAATGGATTGCCTCCCAGCTGATGTATCAGGCTCCCTTTTTGTGGACGATTTTACCATCTATTGCAGCGCGCAGTGTACACGTGTCCTGGAGCGCTGTCTTCAGCGTTCTCTTGACTGTCTTTACTCCTGGAGTGTCGCCAATGGCTTCCGTTTTTCTGCCGAGAAGACGGTCTGTATTAACTTCTGGCGCTACAAAGAGTTTCTCCCACCGTCCTTACGACTCGGTCCCGTTGCTCTCCCAATCGTGGAGACAACCAAATTTTTAGGCCTTACATTTGACAGGAAACTTAGCTGGTCTCCACATGTGTCATATTTGGCCGCCCGTTGTACCCGTTCTTTAAATGTCCTCCGTGTTCTCAGTGGTATGTCGTGGGGAGCGGATCGAACTGTCCTACTTCGTCTATATCGGTCGATCGTCCGCTCTAAGCTGGATTATGGGAGCTTCGTATACTCCTCTGCACGGCCATCCATCTTACGCCGCCTCAACTGCATACAACATCGGGGCTTACGACTTGCGATCGGAGCATTTTATACTAGTCCCGTAGAGAGTCTTCATGCTGACGCTGGCGAATTGCCACTCACCTACCGGCGCGATATATTGCTTTGTCGGTATGCCTGTCGGCTACTGTCAATGCCCGACCATCCGTCTTATCGTTCCTTTTTTGACGACTCTCTCGACCGTCAATACGGGTTGTATGTCTCTGCCCTGCTACCCCCTGGAGTTCGCTTTCGTCGCCTCCTTCAACACCTTAATTTTTCACTCCCTGCAACCTTTCGAGTGGGCGAGAGCGACACGCCACCTTGGCTCCAGGCTCAGGTCCGCGTTCACCTTGACCTCAGCTCGCTCCCAAAAGAGGTTACCCCCGGTTCGGTCTACCACTCCCGTTTTTTGGAACTTCGTTCGAAGTTCATCAACATGACTTTCATTTATACAGATGGCTCTAAGACCAATGACGGGGTCGGGTGTTCCTTTATTGTCGGGGCACAAAGTTTCAAATACCGGCTCCATGGCCATTGTTCGGTCTTCACAGCTGAGCTCTTTGCCCTCTACCAGGCTGTTCTTTACATCTGCCGCCACCGACATTCTGCTTATGTCATCTGCTCCGACACACTGAGCGCCATCCAGAGCCTCAGTGATCCGTACCCGGTTCACCCTTTCGTACACCGGATCCAACGCTCTCTTCAGCAGCTGGTGGACGTCGGTTCTCCGGTTAGCTTTATGTGGGTTCCTGGCCATGTCGGTATCCCTGGGAACGAAGCTGCAGATGCCGCGGCCAAGGCTGCGGTCCTCCAGCCTCGGACAGCTTCTTGTTGTGTCCCTTCGTCCGATTTTAGCAGGGTCATTTGTCGGCGCATTGTGTCGCTGTGGCATGCCGATTGGGCTGCACTTACAGACAACAAGCTTCGGGCCTTAAAACCTCTTCCCGTGGCTTGGACGTCCTCCTCACGCCCTTCTCGGCGGGAGGAGGTAGTTTTGGCCCGGTTAAGAATTGGACACTGCCGGTTCAGCCATCGCCATCTGCTGACGGCTGCGCCAGCGCCGTTCTGCCCATGTGGGCACTTGCTGACGGTTCGACACATTTTAATGTCCTGTCCATATTTTAACACACTGCGTCTAGATCTTAACCTGCCAAGTACTTTCGATGCCATTTTAGCGGATGACCCACGAGCAGTTGCTCGTGTTCTTCGTTTTATCAATTTGACAAACCTCTCTCAGGACATTTGATGATGCTGTTTTTTACTCCTATGCCTGTCAGTCTGTCTTTTATCGTGTTTTCCCTTTTAGTTGTTGTTGTCCACTTGTGCCTCGCGGTGCATTCTTAGAGTAGTCAGGGCGCTAATGACCATTGGAGTTGTGCGCCCTAAAACCACAAAAAAAAAAAAAAAATCCGAACACCACACAAGTCACCATAATAGCGCAAAATCCTTGCAAAAGCGAGCGACAAGCCTATGCACACAAGCTTACAGCAGCAATGTTATGGTCGGATTGAGATGGGTACCCTCGGCTTCACATAGCTTCACAGCTGTGACGTCACGGCGTCTGCCTCTATTCTTACCTCCATGGTCCGGAGCGCGAGTTCCGGCGCGCTCTGGCGGTAACGGTAAAACTTTGCCCGCCTCTGGCACACAGCCGAGCTGCTTACCCGGGCTTACGCGGGCCACTTGCGTGTGGCGCAGCCGCGCGCGCCAGTTACGTGCACCTCTTCTCTCTGCGAGGCAGCGCACTCAGCCTCTTAATCCACGAGAATTACCGCACTACTTGCAAGGCAACTCCAGAAAGTTCGTCCAGTGGAACCCTCTGTAATTAAAAACTCGTTAAAAATGCGTGCCTGATGTGAAGAGACGTGCCAACAAAAGCCACCTGTAAGCGGTACGACTTGCGTGAAGATACGGCGTGCAATTTCACGTTACGCAGCATTCACGCGCTTGAACAGCACACCGCCTCCTTTCGAATCTCAGTTACGTAGTACGCCACGAACCGCTACCACATAACATCGCTTTCCACGACAAATGTAGAAACGGAAAGGTCTCGTATTGTAATGCAGCATACAAAAGCTGAAGTGCCGTGGCGACTGTATTAGAAGTTGCGAGCTATGAAAATGCGCTGTTTCGAGGCATTAGCACATTTGAGATGTATAAAAAATGTCTAATCGCCTCTAGTAAGATTTTGTACGATAAAATGTTCTGGAAGAGAATGTCGGAGAGTAAAACGGCTCAAGTATAGTATGGAAGTAATAACCGCTCCGCATATTTTACTCAGCCAGTCTCCGTCTAAAAAATGGTTCGAATGGCTCTGACCACTGTGGGACTTAACTTCTGAGATCATCAGTCCCCTAGAACTTAGAACTACTTAAACCTAACTAACTTGAGGACATCACACACACCCATGCCCGAGGCAGGGTTCGAACCTGCGACCGTAGCGTTCGCGCGGTTCCAGACTGTGGCGCCTAGAACCGCGCGACCACACCAGCGGCCGTCTCCGTCTACATCTCTACTAATGATGTCGAAGTGGAAACTCAGTTTCGACGAAAAATGTTTTCTAGGCACATGGTCATGTTTCGTAGCGTACTGTTCTCTTAATTTGCACATCTTTGTTAGATTTCTATATGCAGATTAAAAAAATACCTTTTCATAAATGTTCGAAATATTGTTTGTTTCCTCAAAAATATCATCTGTGTGTTTTGTATGGAAGCAAACTAAGCAAACTACTGAAGAGCTCTCTTCAAAGTGTTAGGTACATCTTTGATTTCACAGAATTGTTAGAGTTTTCCCCGCGCATCTTTGAGGATCGTTAATGAAGTTAACGATAGTACTTTACGCGTGTCCATTTTGAGAAGCAAAGTGAGTGCGATTGGTCGGCAAGGTGTTGCCGGCAACTACGGTTGGAGAGTTGTGCGGTCGCAGATCCACGTTGCTGCGCACGTCCCGTCTGACCTCTTCTGTGCGTACAGCAACCGCGGCGGAGAAACCAGGTCCTCGTTCTCTTCCACGCTCCGCGCGAGGACTGTTTGACGTCGAGTACGCTGTGCTGTACATTCGTCTTCGTCGGGAAGTCGAACTTATTGAGAGTCGAGATTGGAATCAGGGTGCAAGAGAACAAACCACGAACAAGGCGATGGAGACACACGTGATGTCGGTGCATATGTGCAGTGCAGAGGCTGTGACGTGATGACGTGCCGCCTCTACGGTCGCGCTGTCAGGGTTACCACAGTGGACGTGAAACACTCGTCCTCAGAATTAACGCGCTCCCGTATCCGAGGTCGCTAAGTCACGCCTGTGTGTTGCCGTTGGGCTCGGAGGTAGCCTGTTGAAATCTCGGTCGTAGAAGAAATGTTCGTCGCTGCTGTTTGGCCAGCAACGGAAGTAGATGTGGTACCGCTCGGTTCCTAACCACTGCAGAACTATTTTACGGAAACGAAGATATCACGAGTCGAGCAACCGAGTAAGTCCACCAACTTCGATCGTCAAAATGTTTCGGCCGCTGTACTGTGGCGCGGGCATCTCAGTATCTGACAGGGCTGCAGACATGTTGTGCAAACAAACAAACAAAACATTAATTTCATAACTTTCGAGTTGACAGTTAAACCGTTATGACTACTCCTCGCAATATACGCTGTACTTTCTAAATACTTGCAGATGATATTGCGAGTTACATACACTACTGGCCATTAAAAATGCTACACCACGAAGATGACATGCTACAGACGCGAAATTTAACCGACATGAAGAAGATGCTGTGATTTGCAAATGATTAGCTTTTCAGAGCATTCACACAAGGTTGGCGCCGGTGCCGACACCTACAACGTGCTGACATGAGGAAATTTTCCAACCGATTTGTCGTACACAAACAGCAGTTGACCGACGTTGCCTGGTGAAACTTTGTAGTGATGCCTCGTGTAAGGAGGAGAAATACGTGCCATCACGTTTCCGACTTTGATAAAGGTCGGATTGTAGCCTATCACGATTGCGGTTTATCGTATCGCGACATTGCTGCTCGCGTTGGTCGAGATCCAATGACTGTTTGCAGAATATGGAATCGGTGGGTTCAGGAGGGTAATACGGAACGCCGCGCTGGATCCCAACGGCCTCTTATCACTAGCAGTGAGATGACAGGCATCTTATCCGCATGGCTGTAACGGATCGTGTAGCCACGTCTCGATCCCTGACTCAACAGATGGGGTCGTTTGCGAGACAACAACCATCTGCACGAACAGTTCGACGACGTTTGCAGCAACATGGACTATCAGCTCGGAGACCATTGCTGCGGTTACTCTTGACGCTGCATCACAGACAGGAGCGCCTGCGATGGTGTACTCAACGACGAACCTGGGTGCACGAATGGCAAAACGTCATTTTTTTCGGATGAATCCAGGTTCTGTTTACATCATCGTGATGGTCGCATCCGTGTCTGGCGACATCACGGTGAAGGCACATTGGAAGCGTGTACCCGTCATCGCCATACTGGCGTATCACCCGGCGTGATGGTAAGGGGTGCCATCGGTTACACGTCTCGGTCACCTCTTGTTGGCAATGACGGCACTTTGAACAGTGGACGTTACATTTCAGATGTGTTACGACCAGTGGCTGTACACTTCATTCGATCCCTGCGAAACCTTGCATTTCAGCAGGATAATGCACGACCGCATGTTGGAGGTCCTGTACGGGCCTTTCTGAATACAGAAAATGTCCGACTGCTACCCTGGCCAGCACTTTCTCCAGATCTCTCACCAACTGAAAACGTCAGGTCAATGGTAGCCCAGCAACTGGCTCTTCACAATACGCCAGTCACTACTCCTGATGAACTGCGGTATCGTGTTGAAGCTGCATGAGCAGCTGTACCTGTACACGCCATCCAAGCTCTGTTGGATTCCATGCCCAGGCGTATCAAAGCCGTTATTACCGCCAGAGGTCGTTGTTCTGGGTACTGGAGTCTCAGGATCTATGCACAGAAATTGCGTGAAAATGTAATCACATGTCAGTTCTAGTATAATATATTTGTCCAATGAACACCCGTTTACCATCTGCATTTCTTCTTGGTGAAGCAATTTTAATGGCCAGTAGTGTAGAAGATGACCAAAAATAAATGGTATAAACTCGAGCCGTGTACGGCTCAGAACTGCAACATGGTTACACTTAGTCGCATGCTGTGACTAGCTGAGCACACGCCCACGTGTCACGGATGTGTGTTTATTCTGGTCTGCTGCAAGCCCGTCTCCTGCTTCCCCTGTTCATTTCCTCCCCTTTCTCTCTCTCTCTCTCTCTCTCTCTCTCTCTCTCTCTCTCTCTCTCTCTCTCTCTCCCTCCCCATCTCCTGCTCCTCCTCGTGTGCTCCTTCACCCTCGCTTTTAGTCCATCTCCTCCTACCCCCCGCCCTCCTCTCCTCTCTCCACGTTTCTTACTCCTACAGTATTTCATTGCAGACTGTAACTAGTATCGCCCGCATCTCGTGGTTGTGCGGTAGCGTTCTCGCATCCCACGCCCGGGTTCCCGGGTTCGATTCCCGGCGGGGTCAGAAATTTTCTCTGCCTCGTGACGGCTGGGTGTTGTGTGCTGTCCTTAGGTTAGTTAGGTTTAAGTAGTTCTAAGTTCTAGGGGACTGATGACCATAGATGTTAAGTCCCATAGTGCTTAGAGCCATTTTTTTGTAACTAGTATTTGTGCCAAATTTGATTGAAATCTTTGCAGAGGTTTGGGATGACCTTTCTATCCGTGGCATTGCCGCAATGCGCTCGTCACGTGTATTCCACATATATTTAACATAGTTCACACGTATCTATACACATATGTCAGGTGTATGTCCAGCGAATTTCGCCCTTCAGTTTCGTTTTCAAGCGGCGCAATGTTTATGACCTCGTATCTCCTGAGCTATGTGCTGTACAATGATGTAATTTTGCAGGTTATATGTTTCAACTGTCTGCGAAACGTGTTACGAATGGACTTATTACCAATGAAGTAATAAATTTAAACGCGTTCCGTGTAATTTTTCAATCATCTTGGTATTTATGATGTCATGTCTCCTAAACTTAGTGCCGTACGCTAACAGTGCGTGAAAACTACATAAGGAATACATTCGACAGTAAATAAGTGACAAATTAAAACGTCGAGCTTCATGCGGCAGTTTTTCTGCATGAACACCGAAAATGTAGTAAGTTATCACTTTTTGGTGCATCGTGAACGAGAAAAAATTTGCCAAAGGTTTGAAATTATGTTTTAAGTTTGATACAAGTCTCTTAGTGCTCTCATTCTGAAACACTGGATGATTAAAGTATGGGTATCTGCTCGCCGTGGGCTGCACTGCTCTTTCCTCCGCACACTTTTGATGGGGAGGGGGGGTTCTTTCCAGACAGTAAGCGACATGTGTACCATGTTTGTGGAAACTGGTCGAGTGGTTTTGGAGGAGTTCCATATTTATAATTTGTATGGATGCAGATGAATTTCGCAGAAATACCTGATCACTGGTCGCAGTGTCAGTTTCACTACGAGAATTTTTTTCGTGTCTGTCACTATTTTCGTCACTCTTGTCTCAAAGTAGGTTCTCGTCGCTTCCGTCCATGACACTGGAGAGTCAGTATTTCTTGAACCCTCTGATGATACAATCTGGCATTGGTGCGCGCCGTAAAGTTCAGAATGGTTCAAATGGCTCTGAGCACTATGGGACTTAACATCTATGGTCATCAGTCCCCTAGAACTTAGAACTACTTAAACCTAACTAACCTAAGGACAGCACACAACACCCAGCCATCAGGAGGCAGAGAAAATCCCTGATCCCGCCGGGAATCGAACCCGGGAACCCGGGCGTGGGAAGCGAGAACGCTACCGCACGACCACGAGGACGCCGTAAAGAACGAATCTACTTACACATAACGCTGAATGATGGTTTTTAATCTTCCTGTACATGTTGGATGCACGTTGCCGTTCCAAAAGTCGATCTAAGTAGTGTTTTTTGGGACAGTGTTTGGATGGATTGTTTACGACGATGTCAAGAAATGAAATTTGAAGTCAGATTTGCACGTATAACATATGTCTCGGCTGTAGCATAATAATCGCTACCAGGCACGACCGGTTTCGAGCTTGTGCCCATGTTCAGATGGTTTACATTGGTTTCCATACTCAGTGCTAGAGACCAGTGTTTAAAACAAAAACAAATAATATTATATATGAAGATAGTAACTGTTCTCGAAAGAACAGATACCGTTGATGATCGTGCAGCTACTTGAAACCTTCAGCTGCCGACAGGAGTTGTTGATATATCTCGATGGCGACAGCTGAAAATGTGTACCCCGACATGGACTCGAACCCGGGATCTCCAGAGTGTGGGCGAGTAATGAGTGGATGGGTAAATATCTGTTAGGTTCATAACATATTTAGAATTGTGGACAGTTGGAAATGTGGGTGTCACGGGAAGCGTGCAAGGGTTAAGTGCCTGCAGTCGCGGTATTCATCTGTGTCCTCGGTGGCGCAGATGGACAGAGCGTCTGCCATGTAAGCAGGAGATCCCGGTTTCGAGTCCCGGTCGGGGCACACATTTTCAGCTGTCCCCATCGAGATAGATCAACAACACCTGTCGGCAGCTGAGTGTTTCAATTAATTATCATTTAAATAATATTATGTTGACTAAAAGATCTGGAAGCGGCTAAACGATATGTGGGGTAAAGTATTATAGTACTTACATGTCGCTGGTGTGTCCGTATCGTTTTCATAATGTGTTAAATGGAATGTGAAAACGGTATGGTTGCACCAGCTATATTAAGTGCTATAATATTTTACAACACATATCGCTTAGCCACTTCTAGATGTTTCATTTGTGTCTATTTAGCCTACATAATATGTTTTTCACGTAAATAGAAATCTCTAGCACTAAGTATGAAAACATGTATCTCAATGTGAAGAACCTGAAGACGGGCACAAACCCGAAACCGATGGTCTGTTGAATAAGATAACCTTTTGTTGTGACTGGTAGTGGTTATTATGCTACGCCCTATAGGGAACAGTCACGGAGGTCAACTGCATCCATTGTGTATGAAGTATATATAACTAGGTTTGTCTGCAGCGCAAATTAGGGACAACTGTTATAGTTGGAACTTCTGCGATGCGAAAATATACCGTTATTTTCAGGGTCGCAAAGGCGAGCCGCATCCATATTGTTCGTGTACAAATTTTGGGGGGAAAGTGCGGCTTTTTCTCGGCCCAGTACGGTGTTTCTGCACTTGACGGATCTCTTTACAAGGTGGTTAGAAAATGGAAAAAAGGATACCAGTTTACGTTCATAATCGACAGACTTTTTTACGATGCTTTTTGCAAGTACTGGCCTTAATGTCCGTCACATTGAGTTGCCGTGACGTGAGCGCTACTTGTCGAGTGTGTGCAGAAACGTGAAGACACGGGGAAGGGAGTAGTTGGCCGTAGATCGGAATGCCGGCGGGTGTTCCGCGCCCCATCGCCGCGCGGCTACCTGCGGCGCTGCCCTGTGCGAGACAGCCGGCTGCTGCGGCCGTAAAACAAGTGCTCTGCCCCAGTGTTTACTGCGCTCCGCGGCCCGGGCAGGTCGTCACAAGGAGGCCTCAGACAGACCGCCTGCCCACCCCCCCTTTCCCCCTCCCCCACCGGGTCCCACTCCCACTGCCAGGCAGTAAACGCGGCGCGTGCGGGCAACGTCATCTGCTGCCGAACTGCCTCTGCCAGGGAAGAAATCCCGTCTCGAGGGAACGAGGCGCTCCGGCCACGGAACTTGCAGCAGGGTGGCAGAGTCATTCGGCCTGTCGCAGCCCGCACAGGCGCGCCGCACCTCACCCTGTGTATACGTACAGGGTGTTTCAAAAATGACCGGTATATTTGAAACGGCAATAAAAACTAAGCGAGCAGCGATAGAAATACACCGTTTGTTGCAATATGCTTGGGACAACAGTACATTTTCAGGCAGACAAACTTTCGAAATTACAGTAGTTACAATTTTCAACAACAGATGGCGCTGCGGTCTGGGAATCTCTATAGTACGATATTTCCCACATATCCACCATGCGTAGCAATAATATGGCGTAGTCTCTGAATGAAATTACCCGAAACCTTTGACAAAGTTTCTGGCGGAATGGCTTCACATGCAGATGAGATGTACTGCTTCAGCTGTTCAATTGTTTCTGGATTCTGGCGGTACACCTGGTCTTTCAAGTGCCCCACAGAAAGAAGTCACAGGGGTTCATGTCTGGCGAATAGGGAGGCCAATCCACGCCGCCTCCCGTATGTTTCGGATAGCCCAAAGCAATCACACGATCATCGAAATATTCATTCAGGAAATTAAAGACGTCGGCCGTGCGATGTGGCCGGGCACCATCTTGCATAAACCACGAGGTGTTCGCAGTGTCGTCCAAGGCAGTTTGTACCGCCACAAATTCACGAAGAATGTCCAGATAGCGTGATGCAGTAATCGTTTCGGATCTGAAAAATGGGCCAACGATTCCTTTGGAAGAAATGGCGGCCCAGACCAGTACTTTTAGAGGATGCAGGGACGATGGGACTGCAACGTGGGGCTTTTCGGTTCCCCATATGCGCCAGTTCTGTTTATTGACGAAGCCGTCCAGGTAAAAATAAGCTTCGTCAGTAAACCAAATGCTGCCCACATGCATATCGCCGTCATCAATCCTGTGCACTATATCGTTAGCGAATGTCTCTCGTGCAGCAATGGTAGCGGCGCTGAGGGGTTGCCGCGTTTGCATTTTGTACGGATAGAGGTGTAAACTCTGGCGCACGAGACGATACGTGGACGTTGGCGTCATTTGGACCGCAGCTGCAACACGGCGAACGGAAACCCGAGGCCGCTGTCGGATCACCTGCTGCACTAGCTGCGCGTTGCCCTCTGTGGTTGCCGTACGTGGTCGCCCTACGTTTCCAGCACGTTCACCCGTCACGTTCCCAGTCCGTTGAAATTTTTCAAACAGATCCTTCATTGTATCGCTTTTCGGTCCTTTGGTTACATTAAACCTCCGTTGAAAACTTCGTCTTGTTGCAACAACACTGTGTTCTAGGCGGTGGAATTCCAACACGAGAAGAATCCTCTGTTCTAAGGAATAAACCATGTTGTCTACAGCACACTTGCACGTTGTGAACAGCACACGCTTACAGCAGAAAGACGACGTACAGAATGGCGCACCCACAGACTGCGTTGTCTTCTATATCGTTGACATCACTTGCAGCGCCATCTGTTGTTGAAAATTGTAACTACTGTAATTTCGAAAGTTTGTCTGCCTGAAAATGTACTGTTGTCGCAAGCATATTGCAACAAACGGTGTATTTCTATCGCTGCTCGTTTAGTTTTTATTGCCGTTTCAAATATACCGGTCATTTTTGAAACACCCTGTACCTTACCTGTGCACAGCTGAAGCCGGCAGGGAGGCGTGTGCTTCCGCAGGCCAGCCGGCGGGGGCGCGGGCAGTCTCCGCCACGACTGCGTTCCTCCAGTCACCCACTCCCACTCTGCTTCGGAACTCTGGAGCTCTCTACCTTTTTGTAGGTCACGAGGCCTTTCCGTTATTAGAAAACCACACCGTGGTTCAGGTCGAAAAAAATCGATTTTCGGTTTTCATCATATTTCGATAGATTAAGGTTCTATTTAAGTACTCTGAAAAGGACTTTGCTGAAAAAATTTTTTCGAGCATTTAAAGAGCATTTTCCTACCACGTGTGTTTATGTGCCACGCCCACTTTTCTGTCGCCCACTTTTCTGTATATATTTTAGATCTTTATATCCCTACATTGCACGTTAGTGACTTTTTTTTCCTTCCGAGTGTGTTGGCTATTCTTGGAATGCAACGGTCGGTATTCTTTTGTTTCTGCTGTTTGTAAACAACACGCTTTGAAACATGCGATTAGTTTTGTTCAAGTGTGATTGCGAGTAGTTCTTATACTTGCGTTTGCAGTGCTTGTTTACGTGTGTTTTGTTGTGTTTATTGAAGATGACGAAACGTAAAGGCATTTTTAATAAACGACAATTTAGAGGAAAGAAGTCCATGTCATGGATTGTGTCCATCAGGACAAAATTCGTGGTGCCAATACAATAGGTCTCACGCAACTGGAGAATCTTATTCTCACTAGCATTCTTTTCCTGCTGTTGTTATTACAGCACTTAAACCTACTTTCAGAGACTTAGCTTTTCCTGACCTAAGGAAATGTCTGCATGGGCAGACACAGAACCCAAATGAATGTTTCAGCAGCATAATTTGGAACCGCCTTCCTAAACCTGTATTTGTAGGCATGCATACAATGAAACTAGGAGTTCATGACGCTGTTATTACATTCAGTTGTGGCAATATTGGAAAGTGTTGGGTACTGAAAAAGCTGGGAATTAATCCTGGTGAAAATATGATCACTGGGTTGAAACATTGCTATTAAATGAGGATAGCTGATGCAGAGAGGTCTGCATCTAATATGGCCAAGAAAGCAAGACAAACATCCAAGAAGGTGAAAAAGCAGCTGGAACACCTGCTAGAGGCCAAAGAGGGGCCCGTCATATGCAGCAGGACAGTTTTAATTAACTGTAGGTAACACTTTTCAAAAGTTTTTTCTTGAAAGTCAATTTCCCTCTAACTAAAATTTTCAGTACATATCCCCCATTCTATAAGAAACTATCATAGATAAATGCATGAAATTTTCAGAGACTCTGCACAACATAAAAGGCACCTCTGGTACTACATTCATTATTATTCCCCTGTTAGGAAGTTCACAAATAATATTTTCTGCAGAAAAAAACTTAATATTTTTTGTTAATAAATTTAAAAGAGTATTTCTTAAAAAGTATAAAATGTATAAGGTAGATTTTAGTACATTTGACTCTATTAGCATCATGTAACATACATAAAAATATTAAGGTCCTGCATCAAATAGTTTTTTTCAGAAATGGGTCAAATACTTGCCTAAATTTAACATGGGTTAGATAGGCAGGGTGTGGTCCCCTCAATGCGGCCATACTCTGCATTTAGAGTTATTACCAATGAGAAAAGTAGAAAAGTTTTCAACTACAGATTTTCGCCAACCACTGTTCCTTCCGCCCTCCGTAAATGAATGGAATGGGAAGAAACCCTAGTGAGTGGTAAAGTGGGAAGTAGTGTCTGTCATGCAGTTCACGGCGGTTTGCAGACTATAGATATAAATATATTTCGTGACAGCTACATGCGTACCACACCAATTACTCGAGGACAGAAGACTGAGGTCAAGTGAGAGTACTAACAAGGGAAACGCCGCACCGCACCACGCCTCCCCCCTCCCCCCTTCAGATTTAGTGATAAGAGGGCCCCGTGGTCAGACCGAGCCGGGCAGTGTGGCCGTGCGGTTCTAGGCGCTTCAGTCTGGAACCGCGCGACCGCTACGGTCGCAGGTTCGAATCCTGCCTCGGGCATGGATGTGTGTGATTTCCTTAGGTTAGTTAGATTTAAGTAGTTCTAAGTTCTAGGGGACTGATTACCTCAGATGTTAAGTCCCATAGTGCTCAGAGCCATTTCAACCATTTTTTTGGACAGCCCGTCAAAAACAGATGAATCATGAAAACGGGAATAACGTCTACTGGACTGAAAAAGCAGAAACGCTCAACGGTCCAAGTGCAATGTAGAGCGACTGGTAAAGGATCGTGGTTAACTGCTGCCGGCACAGTAACTCAGAGTGTTCGGTCAGTGTGTTAGCTGCCCTCTATAATAAAAATACTGAGTGAATTAATCGACGATGAACTTCAGCGTGCGTAATAGGACATATGCTACGAGCAATAACGAACAAAATGAGATAAAAAAAAGTGGTTACGGTGCTGGACAGCCAAGCGGACGAGCCGTGTTGAAGCCTCTCTCCTGCCAAATGTTTTTTACATTGTTCGCTTTATTCAATCTGTGTCTTCTCGTGGTGTAACATCCGTCTGTAACAGCGAGCTGCAAGGTAGGGATCCAAAACTACAGCTGATTCTCCGCAACTACTCCATTAGCAGTCGAAAGAAATGTGGCTTTCGAATGGGAACCGCATTTGATGACAAGGCAAGAAGTCAACCGGATCTGCCACCGCAAAACACGTCTGGTGTGTCATACATAGCATTAGTGATGGTACGTGTGTCATGTGATAGGAATCTCTTATCGACGCACATGATATAGGCGTTCGTATGAATGTCAATTTGATCACTCCAAAGGAAATGATGAAAACATAAGAGTTTGCCACATAAGCTGCGAAAGCGTTACGGAGATGATAGATAAACTCCAGTGGAAGACTCTGCAGGAGAGACGCTCAGTTGCTCGGTACGGGCTTTTGTTGAAGTTTCGAGAACATACCCTCACCGAAGAGTCAAGCAGTATATTGCTCCCTCCTGCGTATATCTGGCGAAGAGACCATGAGGATAAGATCAGAGAGATTAGAGCCCACACAGAGGCATACCGACAATCTTTATTTCCACGAACAGTAAGAGAGTGGAATAGAAGGGAGAACCGATAGAGGTACTCAAGGTACGCTCCGCCACCCACCGTCATGTGGCTTGCGGAGTATGGATGTAGATGTAGATGTAGATGTAGAGGTGACAAAAGTCATATACAGACGGCAGATGTATGGCGTACACAAGATGAAGGGTAGTGCATTGGTGCAGCCGTCATTTGTACTCAAGTGATTCATGTGGAAAGGTTTCCGACGTGATTATGGCCGCATGACACGAATTAAAAACTTTCAACGCGGAGTGATAGTTGGAGCTAGGACGCATGGGACACTCCATATCGGAAATTGTTAGGCAATTAAATATACAGAGATTCACAGTGTCAGGAGTCTGCCGAGAATACCTAATTTCAGGCACCAAGGACATCGCAATGGCCGGCGGCCTTCAATTAACGGCCGAGAGCTGCGGCACTTGCGTAGAGTTGTCAGTGCTAATAGTCAAGCAACGCTGCGTGAAATACGAGGGCAGTTCAATAAGTAATGCAACACATTTTTTTCTCGGCCAATTTTGGTTGAAAAAACCGGAAATTTCTTGTGGAATATTTTCAAACATTCCCGCTTCGTCTCGTATAGTTTCATTGACTTTCGACAGGTGGCAGCGCTGTACGGAGCTGTCAAAATGGCGTCTGTAACGGATGTGCGTTGCAAACAACGGGCAGTGATCGAGTTTCTTTTGGCGGAAAACCAGGGCATCTCAGATATTCATAGGCGCTTACAGAATGTCTACGGTGATCTGGCAGTGGACAAAAGCACGGTGAGTCGTTGGGCAAAGCGTGTGTCATCATCGCCGCAAGGTCAAGCAAAACTGTCTGATCTCCCGCGTGCGGGCCGGCCGTGCACAGCTGTGACTCCTGCAATGGCGGAGCGTGCGAACACTCTCGTTCGAGATGATCGACGGATCACCATCAAACAACTCAGTGCTCAACTTGACATCTCTGTTGGTAGTGCTGTCACAATTGTTCACAAAAATCTGAACGAACTTCTCCTTCCTCATGACAACGCAAGACCTCACACAAGTCTTCGCACCCGAAAGGAGCCCACAAAACTTCAGTGGACTGTTCTTCCTCATGCACCCTACAGCCCCGATCTCGCACCGTCGGATTTCCATATGTTTGGTCCAATGAAGGACGCAATCCGTGGGAGGCACTACGCGGATGATGAAGAAGTTATTGATGCAGTACGACGTTGGCTCCGACATCTCCCAGTGGAATGGTACCGTGCAGGCATACAGGCCCTCATTTCAAGGTGCCGTAAGGCCGTAGCATTGAATGGAGATTACGTTGAAAAATAGTGTTGTGTAGCTAAAAGATTGGGGAATAACCTGGTGTATTTCAATGCTGAATAAAACAACCCCTGTTTCAGAAAAAAAAAGTGTTGCATTACTTATTGAACTGCCCTCGTAATCGCAAAAATCAATGTGGGATGTATGACGAATGTATCCGTTAGGACAGTGCGGCGAAATGTGGCTTTAATGTGATATGGCTGCAGCCTCGTGACCCTAGAACTGGAAAACTGCGGCATGGTCGGTGAATCCCGATTTCAGTTGGTAAGAACTGACCCCAAAAAACCATGAACCCAGGTTGTCAACAGTGCGTTGTGTAGATCCATGGTGGTACTGGCTCTGTTTACATGGAATAGACTGGATTCTCTGGTCCACCTGAAGCGACCATTGATTGTCGGTGGTCATGTTCGACTATTTGGAGGCCATTTGCAGCCATTCGTGGACTTCATATTCCCAAAAAATGACAGACTTTTTGTGGATGGCAATGCACCATGTTACCTGGCAACAGTAGTTTCAAAAATGGCTCTGAGCACTATGGGACTTAACTTCTGAGGTCATCAATCCCCTAGAACTTAGAACTACTTAAACCTAACTAACCTAAGGACATCACACACATCCATGCGCGAGGCAGGATTCTAACCTGCGACTGTAGCGGTCGCGCGGTTCCAGACTGTAGCGCCTAGAACCGGTCGGCCACTCCGGCCGGTAACAGCAGTTTTCTCGATTGGTTTCAAGTACATTGTGGACAATGCGTGCGAAATATTTTGCCGCCCAGGTGGACCGACATGAACCCCATCGAACATTTATGGGACATAATAGAGAGCTGAGTTCGTGCACAAAATCCTGCACCGGCAGTACCTTCGCAATTATTATGGCTGAATATTTCTCCTGGGGACTTCCGATGACTTTTAGAGAATACGCCACATCTAGTTGTCGTTCTATGTCGGACAAAGTGAGGTCCGATACAACATTAGGAGCTATTCCACGACTTTCGTCACCTCAGTGTGGAGCTCTACGGGTTTTGCGAAGTGTAAAGTTGCATGCCTTTTACGAGACTTTAATTTTTATGCAGCTTTATTCACCAAAAGCCGACAGAGAAATCTGGTAGCTGGTATAATTGCTTCTTGTACTAAAACGTTGTTTGGGATGGCAGTCATGAACCTGCTCCGCTAAACTTCTTGGACCTGGCGCCTGGTCTGTGCACGCCGATCGCTATGGCGCATTATGCAAAATTTAAAGAGGAGAAAAAAGGCGCTAGCCAGAGGAGTGAGGCTGCGTTTGCGACTCGGCTGTCGCCCGCACTCGTTCTGTTTGCAGTTATAAATTGGCCGTCGAAATGAGGACAGGTTAATTAATTTAGCGAATGCATAAAATGCGCTAATTTAAATGAGGTCGTCGGTTTTTTGCGCCGCGGCACGGCCCTTTACGGGACGCGCCTCTGCCCGTGCGGTTTAATTACGTGGGTTGGCAGCCCCCCCCTCCTGAGCCGGCCGCTGTGTGCGCCTCCCCGAGCCACCTTGCGCTCCGCTGCCCCTGTTGTGACCCGGTGGAGCGGCCGGCTCAGGTCCTCGGCGGGTCTCTCCAACACCGACTCAAAGGAAGGCCTCGGCGCTTGTTCGTGACGTCACGTCAGTTAGGCACAGTGAACGCCAGGTCTGTTGCAGGCATACTCATAATAGTGGTGTCTCCCTCCCTGACACAGGAAAATGTGATACTATTGGCGGTGGTTGACCAACACACATTGTTCTGAGAGACCACTGCAATCAGTTAATTGTGAAATTCATTACACTTCTTAACAAATAGTGTACTCCTGAAATTAAGTTTCCACCTGTTTTAAGGATTGACATACAAAAACAACTTCATGGTCCAGCAGCAACAGAATTCGTGCCTATTTACCTTGTTTGTAAATCTGAGGAAGTTACGTTTGTACTGGGTTGATTTTACAAGAAACTGTGAACATATTGTTGCTCCTCTTTAGGTATCTTGGTTGGCTATGGGATGAGGAGCACTGAATGTTAATGAAATATCTTGCGTTTGTACACGCTGGGGGAGGGGCGGGGGACAGAAGAAGAAGCAAAAGAGAGATATTTGTTTTATCAATTTTTTTATCTTTTCTAATGTGCATGTTTAAAAAAGTTTAAGCTCAGCAGTATTTTCGATGTCTGAAGCTATTTTGTTTCCTGTTTAGAATTCCTTTCGTTGAAAACGACTGTAATCTAATGAGTGGCAACAGTTGGATATTTACACATGTAAATTAGTTCACATTTTCAGTGACGACGTCAAACGAAATAAATAAATAAATAAATAAAAGAAACGAGTTAATTGTAAGGGGGTTGGGGTAAGTTTCGATAACAAAATGGATCAAGTAAATATAGTTACTTGAATGTAAAATTTCCGAAGCTTGCAATGGGGCAAAGCGTCTTCTCATATTGATCTACGTTTGTTTCGACACGATTTAGTAACACAGAACTATGATCTTCATTTGTAGCTTTACGATAGTAAGAAAATCTTTCATCTAAATAAAACTGCAGAATCCAAAACAATACCAAACATTTTGTCCAAAAATAAGAGATTTATAGCGATAAGCACGCCCAGGCGTTTCTGCCTGCAACAGACCTGGCGTTCGCCTGCCTAGCTGACGTGACGTCACCAACAAGCGCCGAGGCCTTCCTTTGAGTCGGTGTTGGTCTCTCCCGCGCGGGCGCCGCCGCCACTGCGTCATCCACTTGCCGCGCCGCTGTATGGACTTGCTGTCGTCATCGCAGTTGCCATCGACAGCATCGTCAGGCAGTGGAGGAGGAGGCGCAGTTGCTTTGACGGACGCAGCGAAACAGACGACTAACCAGCAGCCAGCAGCAAATATTCGGTGATGAGGACGAACATGTGGAGAACAAATGGAAAAAAATCGAAGGCATCGTTCAGTATGCCCTAGACAAGTGTGTCCCGAGTAAGGTTTTAGGGGATGGGAAAGATCCTTCATGGTTTAATAGCCGTGTTAGAAAAGCGCTACGTAAAGAAAGAGCACTTCATCTCAGATTCAAGAAAAGTAAAAACCTAGCTGACAAACAAAAGCTAAACTAAGCGAAGATGAGCGTAACGAGAGCAGTGAGAGAAGCGCTCAATAATTTCCAAAGTAAGGCGTTGTCAACCGACCTGAGTAAAAACCCTAAGAGATTTTGGTCGTGTGTAAAATCAGTAAGTGGGTCAAAATCGTTATTCATTCTGTAGTGTCAACGCCAGACACAACACTTGCTAGGTGGTAGCCTTTAAATAGGCCGCGGTCCGTTAGTATACGTCGGACCCGCGTGTCGCCACTATCAGTGATTGCAGACCGAGCGCCGCCACACGGCAAGTCTAGTCTAGAGAGACTCCCTAGCACTCGCCCCAGTTGTACAGCCGACTTTTTTAGCGATGGTTCACTGACTACATACGCTCTCATTTGCAGAGACGACGGTTTAGCATAGCCTTCAGCTACGTCATTTGCTGCGACCTAGCAAGGCGCCATATTGAGTTAATGAATGTATTCTGAACAGAGAATATTGTGAATCATGTACCGTCAAGAGCGACGTTCATCATTAATGGATTAAAGTTAAGTATCAAACTAATTACGCCCGCTTTCTGAATTCTCATTCCTTGTCATGTTCCAGACCTCACGTCAGTATAGTTCTTCCCTCCTCACGCCAGCTTGCGTGAGCTAAAACGCGTGCATTTCGGCCTCCTCTCGTAACACGGTGTTGGCTCTTCTGCCAACACAACACATTCTCTCAGCGACCACACCGGCACCGAAACGGAAGATAACAGGGAGAAGGCCGAAATACTGAATTCAGTCTTCCGAAGTTGTTTCACCGCGGAAGATCCGAACACTGTCCCTCCTTTGAATCGTCGTGCGAACGTTGAAATGGCAGATATTGAGATAACCGATCGCGGAACTTAAAAGCAGCTACAATATCTTAGTAATGGAAAGGCTTCAGGACCAGATGAGATATCTATAAGATTCTATACAGATTATGCGAAAGAACTTGCTCCCTTTCTAGCAGTAATTTATCGTAGATCACTTGAGAACGAACAGTGCCTAACGACTAGAAAAAAGCGCAGGTCATTCCACACTATTATAGACCTATATCGTTCACATTAATCTGTTGTATAATTATGGAAAATGTTTAATGCTCAAGAGTTATGACATTTTTGGATAATGAACAGCTCCTCTATAAATATAAACACGGATTCCGCAAAGAGAGATCCTGCGAAACTCGGCTCGCTCTGTTCCTCCATGATATCCACAGCGCAGTGGACAACGGCGCTCAGACTGATGCCGTGTTCCTTGACTTCAGTAAGGCATTTGACACCGTCCAGCTCTGTCCGCCCCGACGGCTGAGTGGTCAGCGTGACGGATTGCCGTCCTACGGGCCCGGGCTCGACTTCCGGCTGGCTCGGGGATTTTCTCCGCTCAGGGACTGGCTGTTGTGTTGTCTTCATCACCATTTCATGCCCATCCGGCGCGCAGGTCGCCCAATGTGGCGTCGAATGTAATAAGACCTGCACCAAGGCGGCCGGACCTGCTCCGTAGGGGACCTCCCGGCCAATGACGCCAAACGCTCATTTCCATTACCGTCCAGCATTTCCGTTTAATGAAAAAGAATTCGAGCTTACGGAGTATCGGAGCAGACCTGCAATTGGATTCAAGACTTTCCTGAATGTAAAACGCAACATGTCGCTTTTACCGGAGCTGAGACGACAGAGGCAAAGGTAATATCCAGAGTACGACAGGGAAGTGTGATAGGGCCGTTGCTGTTGACAATATACAGGGTGTTTCAAAAATGACCGGTATATTTGAAACGGCAATAAAAACTAAACGAGCAGGGATCGAAATACACCGTTTGTTGCAATATGCTTGCGACAACAGTACATTTTCAGGCAGACAAACTTTCGAAATTACAGTAGTTACAATTTTCAACAACAGATGGCGCTGCAAGTGATGTGAAAGATATAGAAGACAACGCAGTCTGTGGGTGCGCCATTCGGTACGTCGTCTTTCTGCTGTAAGCGTGTGCTGTTCACAACGTGCAAGTGTGCTGTAGACAACATGGTTTATTCCTTAGAACAGAGGATTTTTCTGGTGTTGGAATTCCACCGCCTAGAACACAGTGTTGTTGCAACAAGACGAAGTTTTCAACGGAGGTTTAATGTAACCAAAGGACCGAAAAGCGATACAATAAAGGATCTGTTTGAAAAATTTCAACGGACTGGGAACGTGACGGATGAACGTGCTGGAAAGGTAGGGCGACCGCGTACGGCAACCACAGAGGGCAACGCGCAGCTAGTGCAGCAGGTGATCCGACAGCGGCCTCGGGTTTCCGTTCGCCGTGTTGCAGCTGCGGTCCAAATGACGCCAACGTCCACGTATCGTCTCATGCGCCAGAGTTTACACCTCTATCCATACAAAATGCAAACGCGGCAACCCCTCAGCGCCGCTACCATTGCTGCACGAGAGTCGTTCGCTAACGATATAGTGCACAGGATTGATGACAGCGATATGCATGTGGGCAGCATTTGGTTTACTGACGAAGCTTATTTTTACCTGGACAGCTTCGTCAATAAACAGAACTGGCGCATATGGGGAACCGAAAAGCCCCATGTTGCAGTCCCATCGTCCCTGCATCCTCAAAAAGTACTGGTCTGGGCCGCCATTTCTTCCAAAGGAATCGTTGGCCCATTTTTCAGATCCGAAACGATTACTGCATCACGCTATCTGGACATTCTTCGTGAATTTGTGGCGGTACAAACTGCCTTAGACGACACTGCGAACACCTCGTGGTTTATGCACGATGGTGCCCGGCCACATCGCACGGCCGACGTCTTTAATTTCCTGAATGAATATTTCGATGATCGTGTGATTGCTTTGGGCTATCCGATACATACAGGAGGCGGCGTGGATTGGCCTCCCTATTCGCCAGACATGAACCCCTGTGACTTCTTTCTGTGGGGACACTTGAAAGACCAGGTGTACCGCCAGAATCCAGAAACAATTGAACAGCTGAAGCAGTACATCTCATCTGCATGTGAAGCCATTCCGCCAGACACTTTGTCAAAGGTTTCGGGTAATTTCATTCAGAGACTACGCCATATTATTGCTACGCATGGTGGATATGTGGAAAATATCGTACTATAGAGGTTCCCAGACCGCAGCGCCATATGTTGTTGAAAATTGTAACTACTGTAATTTCGAAAGTATGTCTGCCTGAAAATGTACTGTTGTCCCAAGCATATTGCAACAAACGGTGTATTTCTATCGCTGCTCGTTTAGTTTTTATTGCCGTTTCAAATATACCGGTCATTTTTGAAACACCCTGTATATAATTGATCTACTACAAAGCGTCGAATGCTCTTTAAGGTTTGGGTTGTTTGGGGGGAGGAGACCAGACAGCGAGGCCAACGGTCTCATCAGAGTAGGAAAGGACGGGGAAGGAAGTCGGCCGTGCCCTTTCAAAGGAACCATCCCCACATTTGCCTGGAGCGATTTAGGGTAATCACGGAAAACCTAAATCAGGATGGCCGGACGCGGGATTGAACCGTCGTCCTCCCGAATGCGAGTCCAGTATGCTAGCCACTGCGCCACCTCGCTCGGTGCTCTTTAAGAGCTATTTGCAGATGATGCAGTTGTTTATACCAAAGTAGCAACGCCAGAAGATGAAAGAATTCGCAGAACGACCTGCAGAGAATTGATGAATGGTGCAGACTCTGACAGTTGACCCTGAACGTAAATAAATGGAACATATTGCGCATACATCGGAAAATAAATCCACTACTGTACAGCTACACTATTGATGACAAACAGCTGGAGACAGCTTCTGCCGTGAAATATCCAGGCATAACTATTCAGAGCCAGCTTGAGCGGAATAGCCGTATAAAACAGATAGTGGAAAAAGTAGACACGGAAGAATCTTAAGGAAATGTAAGTCACCCACAAAAGAAGCGGCTTATAAGGCAGTTGTTCGTCCGATTCTTGAGTATTGTTCATCCACCTGGGATCCCTATCAGGTAGGACTGACAGAGGAAATAGAGAAGATCCAACGAAGAGCGGCACGTTTCGTCACGGGATCATTTAGCTGGCGAGAGAGCGCTACGGAGATGTTAAACAGACTCCACTGGCAGACGTTACAATAGAGGTGTTGTGCATTTCGGAGAGACTTACTATTTCGGGACAGCACATCCAAGGAGGAATCGGACAACATATTACGTCCCCTCACATACATCTCACGCATTGACCACGAGGAGAAAATTCGAGAAATTAGAGCCAATGCTGATGCTTTCCGACAATCATTCTTCCCACGAACTATTCGCGAGTGGAACAGGGTTGGAGGGATCAGATAGTGGTACCAAAAGTACCCTCCGCCACACACCATCAGGTGGCTCGCGGACTATGGTGGAGATGTAGGTGAACTGGGTGGGTGCTCTGCAGCAGCTCGTAATGCCGCGTGTGAGCACCGCGACTCCAACTACTCGACCAGTTTACGTCAAAACTCTAGAATTCTCGTGTGCTGTTCGATCTCTCGATCGCCCCGCGATCTAGCGTCTTCCATTGGTACCATCTTCACGATGTGTCTTGGTGTTCTGACTACAATATGGAATTTAACAATAAAAATAACTGTGAAACACTGACTGCAATATCTTTAGTGTACAGGTCATAAATAAAAACAAAAGCTAATCCATACATATTACAAAAATGGATGTTCGTGTATGTATGGTATGTATGTCTGTCTGTATGTATGTATGTATGTTCGTTCGTTCGTTCTACATCGCCTCCTGAACTACTGGGTCGATTTGAGCGAAAATTGGTACAATTATTACTTACTTTATCGAAACAATCTCTGTATGGGTAAGAATCACCTATCTATTAGAGGAATGATCGTGGGAGCGTAAAAGCAATGCAGCCCATGACGCGTGAATACCCTTACTTTGGTCGTCCACTATTTGAAAATGAGAGCACTTAATGATTTATAATGACATTTACACATAATTTCAAACCCTTACGATACATTTTCCCTCTGACGACCCTCACAAAATGATGAAAGGAAAAATGTTTATCGCGTAGTACATTTTCGCTGTTCGTGCAGTAAAACTGCCGCATGTAGCACGAAGTTTTAATTTATTACGACTTTCGTAATAACCGTATTCGCGTTGCATTTTTTAGACAGTACTCATATATAACACCAAAATTATATTATTGTGCGACACATAGTTCGGCAGATATGACATAATAAACAGTGAGACGCGTGGAAAAACTGCCGCACCTTGCAGGACGTTCAAATTCATTACTTCGTTGCTACTGATTTTATTCACGAAACATTTCACACAGGGTGTACCTAGAAAATTATAACACTGAAGAGCACATAGTTCATGGAAAAGTCATCGTAAACATTGAGGTACAGGTGAAATATGTGTAGAAATACGTGTGAAATATGTTAAATATATGTAAAATATATTTGACATGTGAGTACTCGGTCAAAGCCACGGGTAAAAAGCTCATCCTAAACCCATGGAACGATTTCAGCTAAATTTGGTACACACATTAGTTACGATCTCGAAAGAAATATAGCGCTAAGAGCCATCAACCCCGTACTAGGGTGAGTGTAATAACGTGTGAAGAGGAAAGGGGGGAGGGGATGGACAGACAGGGAGCGGGAAGGAAGAGATGGACACGCAAGGGGAGGAGCGGATGGACAGAGAGAGCGAGAAGGAACTGGTTAGGGAGAGCAGATGGATAGAGAAAGGAAAGAGGAAAGGATGGGCAGAGGCAGGGGAAGAAAGAAATCGCCAGAGACATGGGGAGGAGGAGATGTAGTGACCAAGGGGGGTGGGGAAGGAAATGAAGATCAGGAGGTGGCCAGAAAGAGGAGAAGATAGGAAAGAGTAGTAGGTGAATAGGAGATAAACAGAGAGAGGGTGGAGGAGGAGATGAACAGAGAGAACAGGAAGAGGAGATGGATTAATAAAAGACTGGAATGAGTACATAGCTGATACTCTGCAAGTGAATAAATAAAACGATGCACTCCAGTCCTCGATCTTTCTGTTCTCCCGCGGTCTAGTAACGTCTGTTGGCACGAACTTCACGATAGGTCTTTCCGCTGTAACTTATCCTCGTGATAGGAATTATTTCATTTGTTATGCATTTAGCTCTTAATTTTCTTCCTTACTTCCTCTGAATGTTATCATTATGTTTTCAACCTTATACCGTTTTTGCCCGTTGTTTTAATATGCGAACTGTGGTCGAAATGCTGATTTTTAACTTACTTGATAAACCAGCAGAGTTTATCATAACCAAATGAAATATTTTACTGGGCTAAGAGTCAAGTAATATTTTTTGAAAGACATTTTCGCCTTGACTGTCAGTAGTACTCAAAAATCAGTGTAAATATTTACATATAGTTGTGAGCAATAGTGTAAGAGAATTCCTATGGAAAATTTGTTAAAATACGAGACTGTGTAATGTTATTTCCTCCTGTGATTCACAAAATTGTCAAAATTTAAGTGTATGTACAACCTCTTTTGTTTTGCTCGTTCCTAATTTCCCGCGTACCCCTTGCACTTGGCGCCGAGAGGTCAGATGTTACGTGATTATTCGAGCAGGTCCTAAAGAGTCTCGAGCTTCTTCGAGCTGCGTCTCGAGCTCTTTCGAACGCGAGTGCCGTTCTCTCGGGCGTAGCAACAGCCGCCACGTCTCGCAGCGGTGCGGTCTACACACAGCCGGGGCTCCCCAGCTGCGTACTGTTAAATCCTCCGGGCAGCTGCGCTCGAATAGGAAAACCATGTTTTAAAACCGCGTCTGGTCCTTTATACAGGGTGGTCCATTTATAGTGACCGGGCCAAATATCTCACGAAATAAGCGTCAAACGAAAAAACTACAGAGAACGAAACTTGTCTAGCTTGAAGAGAGAAACCAGATGGCGCTATGGTTGGCCCGCTAGATGGTGCTGCCATAGGTCAAACGGATATCAACGGCGTTTTTTCAGATAGAAAACCCCATTTTTATTACATATTCGTGTAGTACGTAAAGAAATATGAATGTTTTTAGTTGACCACTTTTTTCGCTGCAATGGTCACAAACGTATAAGTGCGTGGTATCATGTAACATGTCAGTGCGGACGGTATTTGCTTCGTGATACATTACCCGTGTTAAAATGGGCCGTTTGCAAATTGCGGAAAAGATCGATATCGTGTTGATGTATGGCTATTGTGATCAAAATACCCAACGGGCGTGTGCTATGTATGCTGCTCGGTATCCTGGACGACATCATCCAAGTGTCCAGAGCGTTCGCCGGGTAGTTACGTTATTTATAAAACAGGAAGTGTTCAGCCACATGTGAAACGTCAACCACGACCTGCCACAAATGATGATGCCCAAGTAGGTGTTTTAGCTGCTGTCGCGGCGAATCCGCACATCAGTAGCAGACAAATTGCACGAGAATCGGGAATCTCAAAAACGTCGGTGTTGAGGATGCTACATCAACATCAATTGCACCCGTACCATATTTCTATGCACCAGGAATTGCATTGTCACTACTTTGAACGTCGTGTACAGTTCTGCCACTGGGCACAAGAGAAATTACGGGACGATAACAGATTTTTTGCATGCGTTCTATTTAGCGACGAAGCGTCATTCACCAACAGCGGTAACGTAAACCGGCATAACATGCACTATTGGGCAACGGAAAATCCGCGATGGCTGCGGCAAGTGGAACATCAGCGACCTCGGCGGGTTAATGTATGGTGAGGCTTTATGGGAGGAAGGATAATTGGCCCCCATTTTATCGATGGCAATCTAAATGGTGCAATGTATGCTGATTTCCTACGTAATGTTCTACCGATGTTACTACAACATGTTTCACTGCATGATAGAATGGCGATGTACTTCCAACATGATGGAAGTTCGGCACATAGCTCGCGTGCGGTTGAAGCGGTGTTGAATAGCGTATTACATGACAAGTGGATTGGTCGTCGAAGCACAATACCATGGCCCGCACGTTCACCGGATCTGACGTCCCAGTATTTTTTTCTGTGGGGAACGTTGAAGGATATTTGCTATCGTGATCCACGCCTGACAACATGCGTCAGCGCATTGTGAATGCATGTGCTAACATTACGGAAGGCGAACTACTCGCCGTTGAGAGGAATGTCGTTACACATATTGCTAAATGCATTGAGGTTGACGGACATCATTTTGAGCATTTATTGCTTTAATGTGGTATTTACAGGTAATCACGCTGTTACAGCATGCGTTTACAGAAATGATATGTTCACAAAGGTACATGTATCACATTGGAACAACCGAAATAAAATGTTCAAACGCACCTACGTTCTGTATTTCAATTTAAAAAACCTACCTGTTACCAACTGTTCGTCTAAAATCGTGAGCCATATATTTGTGACTATTACAGCGCCATCTATCACAAAGCGAAAAAAGTGGTCCAACTAGAACATTCATATTTCTTTATGTACGACACGAATATGTAATGAAAAATGGGTGTTCCTATTAAAAAAACGCAGTTGATATCCGTATGACATATGGCAGCACCATCTAGCGGGCCAACGATAGCGCCATCTGGTTTCCCCCTTCAATCTAGACAAGTTTCGTTCTTTGTAGTTTGACGCTTATTTCGTGAGATATTTGGCCCGGTCACTATCAATGGACCATCCTGTAGAGCACGTTGGTCCATTAGTTAGCTTTAGCATGCTGTTTCTCTATCTTAAATAACTTCTTCAACCTGTCACTATGAGTATATCGTAGTTTCGTAATATGCGTTTTTTTTTAAGTGATTTGGCGGGAACTGACGAGGGTCGATCTTCCGTCTTTATTCTGTCCGCATAGGCTTCCTTCAGCGTGTCGACTAGCCAACGTATTTAGGTTTACCTATGACGGTGGAAATTTTCATTTTTTAATAGTGAGTCATCTATTTGTGCAATATGACCGTGTAATTTCACACGCCCTTTTCCCTCCATGAGGCAATAAATGTTTTCCGCGATTTTCGTCGATCGATATTCATATTTCAAGACTACCTCATTTTTTAATTTGCAAATTTTCTTGCATCGTTTTAAACGATTTTGGAGAGTATTAAGTTCCTCCATCTATGCCGTTGAACCGCCCACACAAACTACATATAACATTTTTTGGGCCTCCACTTTTCAGAAAATGTCACCCGTCTCCTCTCCTTTTTGACATTTCGAAAAGTATTTAAGTTGGGAGATCCAGACTGCGCCGCCTTAGTAGGTTAGAACATGTATAAGCCCTGGAATGTCATGGAAATGGCTACAAATAGTTATTTAATATTCCTGAATTTACGCTCCATTTGTAGGCAAATTTCTAAATGGCTAAAATGGTTCAAATGCCTCTGAGCACTATGGGACTTAACTTCTAAGGTCATCAGTCCCCTAGAACAAGTTCTAGCGGTCGCGTGGTTCTAGACCGTAGCGCCTAGAACCGCTTGGCCACCCCGGCCGGCGGCAAATTTATATTTTGTTATAACATACTGAACACAATATTTGACATAAACAATGACACTGCAAAAACAGAAATACAAAAAAGTGTACTCAGTTTCATCCCCATAACAATTATAAGAAATAAAATTAATTTAAGTGTATTTTTACTTTATAGCATCGCCAAACACTGTCACTATTATAATCACCTAAAGGCTGTGAATGAACAATATTTTCAAGTTATTTTCAGCCTTATACCTAAACATGTCACATATCAATTTGTATGTCTGGTAGATAACGGGCACGTTTCATAATAACAAACCAAGCCCTCTGAGCAACAAGACATTTCTCTCCGCTTGCGTTTGTTCGTAGGAAAAAGTAAAATAATCTTCGTAAATACCAAATAAAATGGGTGTTTAATAACAGTTCCAAACTTTGCTCCCCGGGACGAAAATAGAAACATCCGCAGATGTATTATAATGGCCGCTGCAGCAACTTAGGCCAAACCGTTAACAATAGCGATCATACGGCAGGAACTGCAGGGCACGAATGAAATGGAGCCCTGTATGCCAACACGAACCAGTGCTCGCACTAGGAGTAGCAGGCTGTTAGTCTGACTGCCGCACTAAACTCACCTCGGCGTGAAAAGATGCGTTGCCTCGCCCACCAAAAGTAAACATACTACATTCCACATATTCTCTCAGCAAACACTTTACCAATCGCGCAGACCGATAATTCGTAGATGGACGAAATTAGGAGCAGGAACGACATTACGAGTGTAATAAAACATATGCAGAATTCTCGTACTGCTGCGCGGGGTAGCCGTGCGGTGTAGGCGCCTTGCCAGCCGCGGTGGCCGTGCGGTTCTGGCGCTGCAGTCCGGAACCGCGGGACTGCTACGGTCGCAGGTTCGAATCCTGCCTCGGGCATGGGTGTGTATGATGTCCTTAGGTTAGTTAGGTTTAAGTAGTTCTAAGTTCTAGGGACTTACGACCTAAGATGTTGAGTCCCATAGTGCTCAGAGCCATTTGAACCATTTTTTGTAAGGCGCCTTGCCACGGTTCGCGCGGCTACCACCGTGGAGGTTCGAGTCCTTAGCCTAAGTTACTTTAAGTCAGATTAAGTAGCGTGTAAGCCTAGGGACCGATGACCTTAGCAGTTTGGTACCATAGGAACTTACCACAAATTTCCAACTCTCGTACTGTTTCAAAAGTTCGCTGCACAGTGTTAGTTTGTTTCTTTGGGGGCATTCGTCAAGATTGCCGGAACCAGCGTGTCTCAAGCGCCCCCAGTACCTGCACACACTCGCTTCTGCTACTCCCTGTGGGCGGGCCCACTTTCACCGGCTAACCCGCCCGTCCAGCGTCTAACTGTACGGCGGTACGCGCGTACACCCTCTGTAGTATCTTGTGAGTATTTGTTACTCGCTCTTTCTCACGACACTGGAACTCTTAGAACTGCACGTTACTCCAGACGAACATCAAATTCAGTATCCAACTGGAGAGAGTTCAACGACAGAGAGACTTTTTTTTATGGACCAGGTCGAATTAAATTTCAATACAAGCGGGAAGAATGTTTCTATGACCTCCTTGAGTAGCAAACATGTAGAACAAAACTTGGATGTTGTAAATAAAAAAAAGTTGTACATTTCTTTCGTAGTGACCCTTTGACTTGACCACATGGCCGCTCCATCCGTTTGCTAATCGCATCCTATCGTAGCACCAGTCGGAACTGCGACGTTCCCGCCGGTTAACGGGAACCACCGGCACAGTCCAGCTACCTACTTGTTACCAGGGATGTGGTCAGCACACCAGACTCACTTTCGGGAGAACGGCGTTCCAGAACCCCTCCGGACATCCAGATGTAGGTTTCCCCATGTCTTCTATAATTCGCATTGACATAGACTCGGTCGACTTCCTTCTCTATTTTTCTCTCGATACGTTCCCGATCATAATTACAGTCTAGGAGAAAAATAAATAAATACACTATTGGCCATTAAAATTGCTACACCAAGAAGAAATGCAGATGATAAACGGGTATTCATTGGACAAATATATTATACTAGAACTGACATGTGATTACATTTTCACGCAATTTGAGTGCATAGATCCTGAGAAATCAGTACCCAGAACAACCACCTCTGGCCGTAATAACGGCCTCGATACGCCTGGGCATTGAGTCAAAGAGAACTTGGATGGCGTGTACAGGTATGGCTGCCTATGCAGCTTCAACACGATACCACAGTTCATCAAGAGTAGTGACTGGCGTATTGTGACGAGCCAGTTGCTCGGGCACCATTGACCAGACGTTTTCAGTTGGTGAGAGATCTGGAGAATGTGCTGGCCAGGGCAGCAGTCGAACATTTTCTGTATCCAGAAAGGCCCGTACGAGACCTGCAACATGCGGTCGTGCATTATCCTGCTGAAACGTAGGGTTTCGCAGGGATCGAATAAAGGGTACAGCCACGGGTCGTAACACATCTGAAATGCCGCGTTCACTGTTGAAAGTGCCGTCAATGCGAACAAGAGGTGACCGAGACGTGTAACCGATGGCACCCCATACCATCACGTCTGGTGATACGCCAGTATGGCGACGAAGAATACACGCTTCCAATGTGCGTTCACCGCGATGTCGCCAAACACGGATGCGACCATCACGATGCTGTAAACAGAACCTGGATTCATCCGAAAAAATGACGTTGTGCCATTCGTGCACCCAGGTTCGTCGTTGAGTACACCATCCCAGGCGCCCCTGTCTGTGATTCAGCGTCAAGGGTAACTCCATGCTGCTACAAACGTCGTCGAACTGTTCGTGCAGATGGTTGTTGTCTTGCAAAGGTCCCCATCTGTTGACTCAAGGATCGAGACGTGGCTACACGATCCGTTAGAGCCATGCGGATAAGATGCCTGTCATCTCGACTGTTAGTGATACGAGGCCGTTGGGATCCAGCACGGCGTTCCGTATTATCCTCCTAAACACACCGATTCCATATTTTGCGAACAGTCATTGGATCTCGACCAACGCGAGCAGCAATGTCGCGATACGATAAACCGCAATAGCGATAGGCTACAATCCGACCTTTATCAAAGTCGGAAACGTGATGGCGCGCATTTCTCCTCCTTACACGAGGCATCAGAACAACATTTCACCGGGCAACGCCGGTGAACAGCTGTTTGTGTATGATAAATCGGTTGGAAACTTTCCTCGTCAGCACGTTGTAGGTGTCGCCACCGGCACCAACCTTGTGTGGATGCTCTGAAAAGTTAATCATTTCCATATCACAGCATCTTTTTCCTGGCGGTTAAATTTCGCGTCTGTAGCACGTAATCTTCGTGGTGTAGGAATTTTAATGGCCATTAGTGTAAATAAGTAAACAAATAGAAAAAAACTACGCACCACGGGCTATTTGTCCGAATGGAATGAAAATCGGTGGATGTGATGTACATGTACAGACAAACAGATCATTACAGTTTAAAAAAAAATTGATGATTTATTCAAGAGAAAGGAGTTAACAAATGAGCAACTCACTGACATGTTGGTCCACCTCTGACCCTCATGCGAGCATTTATTCGGCTTGCCATGGCCTCCTGACGGTTTTCGTTCCAAATTTTGTCCAACTGGCGCGGTAGATCGTCAGAATCCCGAGGTGGTTGGAGGGCCCTACCCATGACGCGCTCAAGTTGGGGAGAGAACAGGCGAGCTCGGTGGCCAAGGTGTGGTTTTGTGAGAACGAAGACAAGCAGTAGAATCTCTTGCCGTGTGCGTGCGTACACTATCTTGCTGAACTGTAGGCCCAGTATGTCTTGTATGGGAGGCAACAAAACGGATCCCAGAATGTCGTCGACGTACTGCTGAGATGGAAGGGTGCCGCGGTTGCCAACCACAGGCGTGCTGCTATGAAATGAAAAAGGGCACCCCAGACCGTGTGACAGGCGACAGGCGAGTTGGTGCCCCACCGCTGTCTGGACGTCTCCAGACACGTCTTGGCTGGTCGTCGTTGCTCAGTTCGAAGCGCGGCAGGACTCACGAGATTCCAAGTCGAAGACGTGTCTGGAGACACCCCAGAAGGCGGTGAGATACTAACCACGACACACAAGGCTGGTGGTCGGGCCTGCCATTTCAATTCGTAGCAGCAGCCTTTGGTTGTTATCCGTGACACACTTACAGCACAGCGCTACTCCAGTGTTGTTGCCCTATGTGCCAACCCATCCTGGGCATACATTTCAGCCCATACATTGTGACTGTTTCTACTGCTTGTCTTCCTCCTTTCAAAACCTCGGCCAGCAAGGTCGCCGGATCTCTCCCCAGGTGAGAACGTTTGGAGCATCATAAGCAGGGCCCTTCAACCATCTACATCTACATACACACTCCGCAATCCACCACACGGTGCGTGGCGGAAGGTACCTCATACCACAACTGGCATCTTCTCTCCCTGTTCCACTCCCGAACAGGACGAGGGAAAAATGACTGCCTATATGCCTCTGTACGAGCCCTAATCTCTTATCTTTGTGGTCTTTCCGCGAAATATAAATTGACGGCAGTAAAATTGTACTGCAGTCGGCCTCAAATGCTGGTTCTCTAAATTTCCTCAGTAGCGATTCACGAAAACAGGGTGTATACGACCCGGGACAACCGGGAGATCCGGGAGAAACTCGGGAATTTTTTCATCCGGGAGGAAACCGGGAAAAACCCGGGAATTTTTTAGAATTCCGGGAATGTTTCATTGTTTTAGTTTTCAGTCAAATTTTTGTGATTTTGACTGGTAAGAACCAACACACCAACAAAGGATTTTACTACATCCCGCGTCTGCAGGATAATACTGCGGCAACAAAACATTAACAAGAGGAAGAATAAACGAAAATAAAACTTTCGCAAAGGAAATCCCCATATACAACAACAAAACATAGTGCTCATACAAGCATCTGCCAACAGCAAAGGCTTTAGAAAGACTATGCAATAATTCATAACGACAAATTGCATCCGAGAAGCGTGACGTAACAGTTGTTTACGTTAGATTCGTTTGAGCATTTGCGGGCGGGCTCTTGTGCATGCGCTGTTGAGTAGCATATGGGTAGTACCTTCTCCCGCTTCTGGCTACGGATATGTGGCTGGGCGCCACTATCTAGTATTGCCTCGGTTCGGAAATATCGTAATCCGGGGCTGATGCACAGAGCAGTCTGAGTTGTGGTAGGGAGGTGGGTAGTCTCCACGTGACCTGTGTTTACGTTTAGTGATTTTGCTGTTTCCTCTTCATTTATTACTCTCACATCAAATTAAAACAAAACGGATTTATGTGGCCGGGAGCTATCAAATGAATTAAAATACGTTCGCATAGTTACGGAAGGCTAAAATATGTTATTTTCAGATTTTATTTCTGTTGTGGCGTAGCAAGACAGCCAGCCACTCGGAAGTAGCCGAAATGCACGCGTTAAGCTCACGCAGATGGGCGTGAGGTCTGAAACAGGATACGTAGCGAATGCTATAAAGAAAAGTACGTAGCTTCTGTAATACTTAACTTTAATCCATCATTTGTATACAGCATTCTTGATGATACAAGTGAGACTCTCTCTAGAAATGGTTAATGGCGCCTTGCTAGGTCGTAGCCATGGACTTAGCTGAAGGCTATTCTAACTGTCTCTCGGCAAATGAGAGAAAGGCTTCGTCAGTGTAGTCGCTAGCAAAGTCGTCGTACAACTGGGCGAGTGTTAGTACGTCTCTCTAGACCTGCCGTGTGGTGGCGCTCGGTCTGCGATCACTGACAGTGGCGACACGCGGGTCCGACATGTACTAATGGACCGCGGCCGATTTAAAGCTACCACCTAGCAAGTGTGGTGTCTGGCGGTGACACCACAATTTCCACGTTTCTGACAGTCAAGAATTAATCACCTTGAAGAACAATGAAGTTATTTTTGTCGCTTTGCTAAAGAGATTTGGCTTTTATTAATCTTTTGCGCTGAGGCAGTCAATTTATTTGAAACGAAGTGTTTAATTTCACACTGTTGGCTAGTTTCAACTGTTTGCTGCACTTAAAGTGCACGTGTGCCATCTTCTAGCTCGCATGGCATTATGGCATAATAAAGAACCAAACATGAGATAATACAGTACTGGTACCCAAGAAAATTTACATCCGAATCTGGACATACGAATGTGCACTTTAAGCCCAATTATGCATTTTAGTATGGTTCACGAAATTCCGATGAACTTCAAGTGTCCTCTGATGTCTTGTTTCTTTTGTGACATAGTGCAAGATCTTTTAATGTTTTACACGTACGAACATTCGGACTTCCTGCGTCATCGTAGCTACGCAGGAGCGGTGGCGCCTGTTATCTGGCGCTCTCTGGCAACTGCTGAAACCAATCAGTTTCTAACAGGTCACGGGAAAACATTGCAAATGATGGTTTAAAAAGCGTTGCTTTCAAAGTAAATTTCCTTTTACACAAGATGAACTATATGCGAGAATGTACACTGAATTTCTTAAATCACAGAGCGTTTGACTCTCAATTAAAAATCAACTCTTTGAGGACGACCATCTAGAATAATTTCGAACCCAGACCATCAGATATTTACGTCGTTATTAAAAATTTTACTGGCACATTTGTGTGATATATCTTAAAGTGTAACACGCGCAAAAACGATCAACACTATATGTGGAAGCTTAGCTTCTCTTGCATCTTCGAGACTACGATTATATGTGAAACCTCTGTTTTTCTTGTAGCAACACTATGAATATTAATTTAAACCATCCACTTTTCTTATTTGTGTGTTCGCGCTAGTTAAGAGTGATCTTGCTGTTGGCTGACTACATCATGTGTCCTATGCTGTCATCAGTTGGCGAGATCACATGACATGAGCTATGACTGGCTTACAAAAGCGCGTCGCAATCTCGATTTCAATGCCTTGGAAAGTAACATGCGGCTTTTGGCGGAATTCGAATTTATATCTTCGTAACACGAAAATATGTAGCATAAATGTTGCTGCTGCACATCAAAGATCTTTCAAAACGTGTTTTCCCCCCATAAGTTTCGTTTTCTACGGGAAATTCTACGTCGGCGTATAAAACCATAAACATTCAAAAGACTGATAAGTTTTACAGTGCCGAGGAAGAGTATACTTTCACATAACACGGGGAAAAATGTCTTTTCACCTGGGAGAAAGTGTATTTTCAATCGAGAAATCCGGGAAAAATCCGGGGATTTTTTTTCCTTGTCCATGTATACACCCTGGAAAAGAACGCCTCCTTTCCTCTACAGATACCTACCCGAGTTCCTGAAGCATTTCCGTAAAATTCGCGTGATGATAAAACCTACCAGTAACAAATCTAGCAGCCCGCCTCTGAATTGTTTCTATGTCCTCTACCAATTCGACCTGATATGGATCCCAAACGCTCGAGCAGTACTCAAGAATAGGTCGTATTAGTGTTTTATAAGCGGTCTCCTTTACAGATGAACCACAGCCTCCCAAAATTCTACCAATGAACCGAAGACGACTATCCGCCTTCCCCAAAACTCCCATTACATGCTTCTCCCACTTCATATCGCTCTGCAATGTTACGCCCAAATATTTAATCGACGTGACTGTGCCAAGCGCTACACTACTAATGGAGTATTCAAGCATTACGGGATTCTTGTTCCTATTCATCTGCATTAATTTACATTTATCTATATTTAGAATTAGCTGCCATTCTTTACACCAATCACAAATCCTGATCGCGTGATGGTCATCTTGTATCCTCCTACAGTCACTCGACGACGACACCTTCCCGTACACCACAGCATCATCAGCAAACAGCCGCACATTGCTATCCACCCTATCCAAAAGATCATTTATGTAGATAGAAAACAACAGTGGACCTACCACACTTCCCTGGGGCTCTCCAGATGATACCCTCACCTCCGATGAACACTCACCATCGAGGATAACGTACTGGGTTCTGTTACTTAACAACTCTCCGAGCCACTCACATATTTGGGAACCAATCCCATATGCTCGTACCTTAGTTAGGAGTCTGCAGTGGGGCACCGACTCAAACGCTTTCCGGAAGTCAAGGATTATGGCATGCAGAGCGATGCTTTCTAAAGCCGTGCTGATGCATGCACAGCAACTTCTCTGTCTCAAAGAAATTCATTATATTCGAACTGAGAATATGTTCGAGAATCCTGCAACAAACCGATGTTAAGGATATTGGTATGTAATTTTGAGGATCCGTCCTTCTACCCTTCTTATATATAGGTGTCACCTGCGCTTTTTTCCAGTCGCTCGGGACTTTACATTGGGCAAGAGATTCGCGATAAATGCAAGCTAAGTAAGGAGCCAATGCAGTACTCTCTGTAAAACCGAATTGGAATCCCATCAGGACCTGGCGATTTATTTATTTTCAACCCATTCAGCTGCTTCACAACCCCAGGGATGTCTATCACTATGTCCTCAATACGGGAATCTGTACGAGACTCAAACGGCGGTATGTTTGTACGATCCTCCTGCGTGAAAGACTTCTCAAATGCTAAATTTAAAATTTCAGCTTTCGTTTTGCTGTCTTCCGTTGCCAGGCCAGATCATCTAGCGATTTTGACGATTTAACGCACAAATTGGACAGGATTTGGCACTATGTCCATCGGGGGGATATCGACCAATTTCATCAATTCAGTGCCAGGCCGAATATCTTATTGCATGATTACCAGAGGTGGACCAATGCGTTATTGCCTTGCTCAATTTGTGAAGCTCTTCCCCTTTGAGTAAATCATCCAGTTTTCCTGAAGTTATAACCAAGTGGTTGTCTGTACATCACATTTACGGATTCCTGTCCCATTCGGATAATTCCCTCATGATGCGTCGTTTTCTTGTTTCGTCTTAGAGTGCATTTGTGTCACAACTGATCCCAGCATCCGCTGAGCAGCACGTGTGTGTGTTTTTATTGAGAAACCGGTAACATTTTGAAATGGGTGGATACTGTTTCAAATTGGTTTTCACACTGGCTGATTGATAATGGATGTTATGAGATGAGCATGAATGCTTAATGAACGTGAGGTCACTTTGATGCAGTTTATTTAGAGCATTACCGGTCTTGAGAAACAACGCTCACCATCAGGTCGCGTGATTTCTGCGATATACAAATGAAGATGTCGCCATTTCCGCGTTTTCTGCACGGGCTGTGATCCAAATAAGTTTCATAGATCTGCAGAATTTCGTATGACTTTTCATTTATTTCACACAATACATGTTGAATATCTGAATTGAGAATGCTTCCTTGCTGCCTTATATTCCATCGAAACTGTCAGTATTATTGTAAACTGTTTTTCAGGAGATGCTATTAATTATATCGGTTTCAGAATACCTGGCTTTTTCCGTGGTGCAGTTTCCATGAATCTCTGTCGTTCCATTAACTTCCTTTTACAATACCATAGATTAATTCGTTTTCCATTCCATTAATGGATGGAGCGTGGGAAGAATGCCTTCTTGTGACGCAGTAACAAGGGTCGCTAGTCCTCTTTTTCTTTCTTACGGCTTCTACGGACGGAATGTGTAGAGCGTTAGCGTATTCTGCCTTCGAAACCGGATTTGGAATTTTCCAAACAGCCTTCGTGAGGTACTAGATGCCTTTATGCTTCAATTTTCTTCGTAAGGAGCAGACTACCGACTCTCGGGGGTGTACAGTGGTTGTCCTTTTATACCGTGTGATTAGGCGACGTACATCATTTTGCCGTCACAGAGATGCCGGTAATTTACATACGACATGTCTGGCAGGTTTACTTCACCTTTGCAGCCGAAGAATACGTCTTCGTCTCGGCTCACACAAAATGTCGGCATCGCTGCCTGGGAAAGTCTGACACAGGGTCGATTCCCGTATCCCACGAGGGAATCGGTTTTAAATGCACCGTTGTTGTTTGCATCCTAGGTATACGAAATAAAATTTTAATACGAGAGTCGTCAGCAATACCTTAATACAATCTGCACTGAGTATACTCGATCAATGAAAGACGTTCCTTAGCAAGTAGTTGTTCGTGTGGTTAATGAAAGCGAGAGACAAAAAAATGGTTTAAATGGCCCTGAGCACTATGCGACTTAACTTCTGAGGTCGTCAGTCGCCTACAACTTAGAACTAATTAAACCTAATTAGCCTAAGGACATCACACACACATCCATGCCCGAGGCAGGATTCGAACCTGCGACCGTAGCGGTCGCTCGGCTCCAGACTGTAGCGCCTAGAACCGCACGGCCACTCTGGCCGGCGAGAAACAAAATTTAAGAGTTAAATGTTTTTTTAAAAAATCGTATGCATGCCCTGAAACTAGGTGTCCCACTCAGACCTCCCTGATTTCAAAGACCGAGGGAAAAAAAACAAAGTTGATACGACAATGAAAAATGCACCACATTGTAGAGCATCCCAAAGACTTTATCATCAATACAACTCTACATGTGAACCATTTGTAGCACGAAGAATGTCGAGTCTATATTCAATTTCTTGCCAAGTTCTTTGTAACATTTCCTCTGTTATTGTTGCAATCGCGTTAGTGATACGATGTCGCAACGTAGTAATATCGTCCACTTTGGTCGCATACACGGAAAATAAGCGGCGCAATGTCGGGTGAACGTGGTGGCCTGGCAGTGGGTCCTCCGCGTACGATCCAACGATTGGGAAACAGTCGTAGACCAATGCGGCGGACTGCAAGTCTTGTATCTGAGAGTACACAGTACACAAACTGCTCCAACATGTCCAGATACATTGTCCCATTCATTGTTTGTTCCGAAAAGAAGAACGGTCCAACAATCCTGTCGTGCATTAGCCCGCACTAGACGTTTAGTTTAGGGCTATCACGAACATGTTCAATAGCAACGCGTGGCTTTTGCGAACCCTAAATGCGAACATTATTCCTATTAATCCTTCCTGATAGATGAAAGGCTGCCTAATCTGAGGGGAAATGCACAGTACTTCCCACCAGTGAACCCGGGACTTCTAGCGGGAAGTCTGGAGCTGTTCCTGAAAGAGCGCCACGGCTAGTCGAAGATGTAACAAGCAACGGAAAGACGTAAAGTTATTTCAAGCAGGACAATGCAAGGGCACACAGCGCCAGTGTGTCTGTGACAGTGTTAACGTTGTGTTTTCGAAGCTGCAACGGTGTGCAGCTCGAGGAATGGCTTCGCAGAGTCTACGGCTCTCCGAGGCTGCCAGTCCGATATTGGCTCGTGCACAGAACAACGTACTGTGCAAAGAGTAACGAGTTTAATCGAAGGACGACACAGGTACCGTAACGAAGTGCTGTGTGTGTGCCCTAAAAGAGCCAAAAACTAGATTTAGTGAATGTCGTGTGGTTTTACCAGCCTGGTGCGAGCCTGTCTGTATGGGGTGACTTCGGTGGCTCGGGCGACTACTTCGCCTCTTCTTTCATCGATCGGCCCCTTTCCCTCTGGACACCCGGTGCATAGAAAGGCGCAGGAAGGCCAGGCAGGGACTCGTCATTGTTTTTAAGAGATTCCTCTCGCGCTATTTATTTCCTTATCTATGTAAACGATTTGGGAGACAATCTGAGCGGGCCTCTACGGTTCTTTGCAGATGACACTGTCGGTTATCGACTAATAAAGTCATCAGAAGATCAAAACAAACTGCAAAACGATTTAGAAGAAATATCTGAATGGTGCGAAAAGTGGCAGTTGACCATGAATAACGAAAAGTGTGAGGTCATCCACATGAGTGCTAAAAGGAACTCATTTAACTTCGGTTACACGATAAATCAGTGTAGACTAAAAGCCGTAAATTCAACTAAATACCTAGGTATTACAATTACGAACAACTGAAATTGGCAGGAACACAAAGAAAATGTTGTGGGGAAGGCTAACCAAAGACTGCGTTTTACTGGCAGGAGACTTAGAAAATGTAACAGACCTACTAAGGAGATTGCCTACACTACACTTGTCCGTCCTCTTTTACAATACTGCTGGGCGGTGTGGGATCCTTACCAGGTAGGACTGACGGAGTATATCGAAAAAGTTCAAAGAAAGGCAGCACGTTTTGTATTATCGCGAAGTATGGGAGAGAGTGTCACAGAAATGATACAGTATTTGGGGTGAAAATCATTAAAAGAAAGGCGTTTTTCGTTGCGACGGAACCTTCTCACGAAATTCCAATCAGCAACTTTCTCCTCCGAATGCGAAAATATTTTGTAGACTCCGACCTACATAGGAAGGAACGATCACAAAGATAAAAAAAAAAAAAAAAAAAAAAATGGTTCAAATGGCTCTGAGCACTATGGGAGTTAACTTCTGAGGTCATGAGTCCCCTAGAACTTAGAACTACTTAAACCTAACTAACATAAGGACATCACACACATCCATGCCCGAGGCAGGATTCGAACCTGCGACCGTAGCGGTCGCGCGGTTCCGGACTGAAGCGCCTAGAACTGCTCGGCCACACCGGCCGGCACGAAGATAAAACAAGGGAAATCAGAGCTCGTACGGGAAGATATAGGTGTTCATTCTTCCCGCCCGCTATACGACATTGGAATAATTGAGAACTGTGAAGGTGGTTCGATGAACCCTCTGCCAGGCACTTAAATGTGATTTGCAGAGTATCCATGTAGATGTAGATGTACTACCCAGCAAGGGCTATTGAAAGATGCCCGTGTCTTCAGCTGCCATAGCTGCAATTTATGTCGGTGTCAATTTGTGTCATTTCTCGAGATCAGTGTTTCGCGGAGTCTGGACGTGAGGGATCTTTCACGGTTTCTCTAGAAGTATGAGATTTTCGAGCCGGCGACTCGAACAGAAGACGGAATCGGAGTGGAAAGGTTCTCCTCAAATTTTTCTTGACATTCTGGTGAGAACGACCGCACAGCTTTGATTAGCGGGTTACAGCCTCGGTGCTTCTTTCGGCGGCAGGGAGGGCGGTACGTAATTAAAAGGAGAAACGTGGCTGCGACGATCCGAAAGGAAACCACAGAGGCAGGCGCAGGCGCAGGTTCCGCGGTGGCTCCATCTGCCGCCTGTGAATTCGCCTCGCCTCAAAGGCGCGCGAGGCCTCTTAATTAGCACCGTGCCGGGTGTGGCTGGGGGGGGGGGGGGGGGGCTTTGGGGAGGTGGGTCGACGGCGCCTGCTGCTGCAGTCTTACAGAGGAATCCTCCGGCGCCGGATTACTGCGAAAGGGGGGGGGGGGGGCGCAGCGGAGCGGAGCCTGCTCTGCTCATGGGTGGTGGCGGGGAAAACTCGGCCTGCCGCATGCAACGTGTGGCCGGCCCTGAGCGAGTGAACCGCCATTCGCGCCATTCACTCCTCGCTGTATTCCCACACAACCTGTTGCAAATACTAGGTGCAGGCAACCGTTTAAAGCCGTCGGGAACCGCAGTATCGTGAGAAGTCAGTCTCTCCAAAATGGCAACAAATATAAAAAAAATTCGTTTAAAAGAGCATACTTTTTGCTTGCTCTCCTGACATCTACATCTACATTTATTCTGCGCAAGCCACCCAACGGTGTCTGGCGGAGGGCACTTTACGTGCCACTGTCATTACCTCCCTTTCCTGTTCCAGTCGCGTACGGTTCGCGGGAAGAACGACTGGCCGGAAAACCTCCGTGCGCGCTCTAATCTCTCTAATTTTACGTTCGTGATCTCCTCGGGAGGTATAAGTAGGGAGAAGCAATATATTCGATACCTCATCCAGAAACGCACTCTGTCGAAACCTGGACAGCAAGCTACACCGCGATGCAGAGATGGCCGATGAACCTATAGACCCAATGGACGATGACTGTCCGCCTACTGATAGCGGCGGCAGTGCTCGCTCGAAGTCAGGCCCTCATCGGCCTTCGAGGTGACCCCTTCTTTCATCTTCCTTTTCTTCTTACGATGGCACTTATTCACTGGAATATTCGCAGCATTCGCTCCAACCGAGAGGACTTAAAGTTGCTGCTCCGCTTGCACCGTCCGCTCGTCGTAGCCCTCCAGGAAACGAAGCTACGCCCATGCGATCAAATTGCCTTGGCACACTACATCTCTGGGCGTTTTGACCTACCGTCTGTGGTAGGTATCCCGGCTCATGGAGGGGTTATGTTGCTGGTCCGGGATGATATTTACTACGATCCCATCCCGTTGCACACCGGCCTGCAGGCAGTTGCCATCCGCATTACTCTCCCCACTTTTACATTTTCCATTTGTTCCGTTTACACTCCATCGTCGTCTGCCGTTACCAGGGCAGACATGATGCAACTTATTGCTCAGCTACCTGCACCATTTTTGTTAACTGGAGACTTCAATGCCCACCATCCCCTTTCGGGCTTTCCAGCATCCTGCCCGAGGGGCTCCCTGTTAGCAGACCTTTTCAACCAGCTCAATCTTGTCTGCCTCAATACTGGCGCCCCTACTTTTCTTTCGGACACATCTCACACCTATTCCCATTTAGACCTCTCTATATGTACTCCCCAACTTGCACGCCGGTTTGAGTGGTATGCACTTTCTGATACATATTCGAGCGACCACTTCCCGTGTGTTATCCATCTCCTGCAGCATACCCCCTCTCCGTGCTCATCTAGTTGGAACATCTCCAAAGCAGACTGGGGGCTCTTCTCTTCCAGGGCGACCTTCCAGGATCACACCTTCACAAGCTGCGATCGTCAGGTCGCACACCTCACGGAAGTCATTCTCACTGCTGCTGAATATTCCATCCCTCACCCTACTTCTTCTCCACGTCGCGTACCGGTCCCTTGGTGGACTGCAGCATGTAGAGACGCTTTACGTGCTCGTCGACGTGCTTTACGCACCTTTAAACGCCACCCTACAGTGGCGAATTGTATCAGTTATAAACGATTACGTGCACAGTGTCGTCGTATTATCAAAGAAAGCAAGAAAGCCAGCTGGGCTGCTTTCACAAGCACCTTCAACAGTTTTACTCCTTCTTCTGTTGTCTGGGGTAGCCTGCGCCGGCTATCTGGCACTAAGGTCCACTCACCAGTTTCTGGCTTGAAGGTCGCGAATGACGTCCTTGTGGCCCCTGAGGCTGTCTCCAATGCCTTCGGCCGCTTTTTCGCAGAGGTTTCGAGCTCCGCTCATTACCACCCTGCCTTCCTCCCCCGCAAACAGGCAGAGGAGGCTAGGCCACCTAACTTCCGCTCCTCGAATCGTGAAAGTTATAATGCCCCATTCACCATGCGGGAACTCGAAAACGCACTTGGCCGATCACGGTCCTCCGCTCCAGGGCCTGATTCTATTCATATTCAGATGCTGAAGAACCTTTCTCCTGCGGGTAAAGGTTTTCTTCTTCGTACTTACAATCGCATCTGGATTGAGGGACATGTTCCCGCATGCTGGCGCGAGTCTATTGTTGTCCCGATTCCTAAGCCGGGGAAGGACAAGCACTTGCCTTCCAGTTATCGACCCATCTCGCTTACCAGCTGTGTCTGTAAAGTGATGGAGCGAATGGTTAACTCTCGATTGGTTTGGCTGCTCGAGTCTCGACGCCTACTTACCAATGTACAATGTGGATTTCGTAGGCGCCGTTCTGCTGTTGACCATCTGGTTACCTTGTCGACCTTCACTATGAATAACTTCTTGCGGAAGCGCCCGACCGCGGCTGTGTTCTTTGATTTGGAGAAGGCTTACGACACCTGTTGGAGGGCGGGCATTCTCCGCACCATGCATACATGGGGCCTTCGCGGTCGCCTCCCTCTTTTTATTCGTTCCTTTTTCATGGATCGACAGTTCAGGGTACGTGTGGGTTCTGTCCTGTCGGACACCTTTCGCCAGGAGAATGGGGTGCCACAGGGCTCAGTTTTGAGCGTCGCTCTCTTCGCCATAGCGATCAATCCAATAATGGATTGCCTCCCAGCTGATGTATCAGGCTCCCTTTTCGTGGACGATTTTACCATCTATTGCAGCGCGCAGCGTACGTGTTTCCTGGAGCGCTGTCTTCAGCGTTCTCTTGACCGCCTTTACTCCTGGAGTGTCGCCAATGGCTTCCGTTTTTCTGCCGAGAAGACGGTCTGTATTAACTTCTGGCGCTACAAAGAGTTTCTCCCACCGTCCTTACGACTCGGTCCCGTTGCTCTACCATTCGTGGAGACAACAAAATTTTTAGGTCTTACATTTGACAGGAAACTTAGTTGGTCTCCACATGTGTCATATTTGGCTGCCCGTTGTACCCGTTCTCTAAATGACCTCCGTGTTCTCAGTGGTATGTCGTGGGGAGCGGATCGAACCGTCCTACTTCGCCTATATCGGTCGATCGTCCGCTCCAAGCTGGATTATGGGAGCTTCGTATACTCCTCTGCACGGCCATCCATCTTACGCCGCCTCAACTAGTCCCGTCGAGAGTCTTCATGCTGACGCTGGTGAGTTTCCACTCACCTACCGGCGCGATATACTGCTTTGTCGGTATGCCTGTCGGCTACTGGCAATGCCTGACCACCCGTCTTATCGTTCCTTTTTTGATGACTCTCTCGACCGTCAATACGGGTTGTATGTCTCTGCCCTGCTACCCCCTGGAGTTCGCTTTCGTCGCCTCCTTCAACACCTTAATTTTTCACTTCCTGCAACCTTTCGAGTGGGCGAGAGCCACACGCCACCTTGGCTCCAGGCTCAGGTTCGCGTCCACCTTGAACTCTGCTCGCTCCCGAAGGAGGTTACCCCCGGTTCAGTCTACCACTCCCGTTTTGTCGAACTTCGTTCGAAGATCATAAATATGACCTTCATTTATACAGATGGCTCTAAGACCAATGACGGGGTCGGGTGTTCTTTTATTGTCGTGGCACAAAGTTTCAAATACCGGCTCCATGGCCATTGTTCGGTCTTCACAGCTGAGCTCTTTGCCCTCTACCAGGCTGTTCTTTACATCTGCCGCCACCGACATTCTGCTTATGTCATCTGCTCCGATTCCCTGAGCGCTCTCCAGAGCGTCAGTGATCCGTACCCGGTTCACCCTTTCGTGCACCGGATCCAACGCTCTCTTCAGCAGCTGGTGGACGTCGGTTCTCCGGTTAGCTTTATGTGGGTTCCTGGCCATGTCGGTATCCCTGGGAACGAAGCTGCAGATGCCGCGGCCAAGGCTGCGGTCCTCCAGCCTCGGACAGCTTCTTGTTGTGTCCCTTCGTCAGATTTTAGCAGGGTCATTTGTCGGCGCATTTTATCGCTGTGGCATGCCGATTGGGCTGCACTTACAGACAACAAGCTTCGGGCCTTGAAACCTCTTCCCGTGGCTTGGACGTCCTCCTCACGCCCTTCTCGGCGGGAGGAGGTAGTTTTGGCCCGGTTACAAATTGGACACTGCCGGTTCAGCCATCGCCATCTGCTGACGGCTGCGCCGGCACCGTTTTGTCCATGTGGGCAATTGCTGACGGTCCGCCACATTTTAACGTCCTGTCCGGATTTTACCACACTGCGTCTTGATCTTGGCCTGCCATGTACTCTAGAAGCCCTTTTAGCGGATGACCCACGAGCAGCTGCTCGCGTTCTTCATTTTATCAATTTGACAACCCTATCTAAGGACATTTGATTATGCTGTTTTCCTTTTTTTTTTAATCCTATGCCTCAGTCTGTCTTTTATCGTGTTTTCCGTTTCGTTGCTGTTTTAAACTTGTGACTCGCGGTGCATTCCTAACATAGTCTGGGCGCTAATAACCGTTGAAGTTGTGCGCCATAAAACCACAAAAAAAAAAAAAAAAACCGCGATGCAGAGCGCCTCCCTTGCAGAGTCTACCACTTGAGTTTGCTAAACATCTCCGTAACGCTATCACGCTTACCAAATAACCCTGTGACGAAACGCGCCGCTCTTCTTTGGATCTTCTCTATCTCCTCCGTCAACCCGACTTGACACGGATCCCACACTGATGAGCACTACTGAAGTATAGGTCGAACGAGTGTTTTGTAAGCCACGTCCTTTGTTGATGGACTACATTTTCTAAGGACTCTCCCAATGAATCTCAACCTGGTACCCGCCTTACCAACAATTAATTTTATATCATCATTCTACTTCAAATCGTTGCGTACGCAGACTCCCAGATATTTTACAGAAGTAACTGCTATAAGTGTTTGTTCCGTTATCATATAATCATACAATAAAGAAGCCTTCTTTCTATGTATTCGCAATACATTACATTTGTGTATGTTAAGGGTCAGTTGCCACTCCCTGCACTAAGTGCCTATCCGTCGCAGATCTTCCTGCATTTCCACTGTGGAGATCATTATGGCTAGCAAAAGCCAGTAGGTGATAAGACACTGGCCACAGGAAACAGAGGGAAGACAAGACACATGGGGAGAGGCGCTCCGCTCGATGAGAGAACTAGTGACTTTCTCTAGCGTAGGTGGAAACGGCAGAAAGAGACAGCGTTCTTCCCGTTCTTGTGCTCGCGTAGCTGTAGTCTGTAGAGCTGTGATCACGGTCTTACAGCAACGTGGAACGTTGATAACTCTCAGCCTATACATTGGTTTCATAGCGTATAAAATACGAAGTTGGGACAGTTTGCAACTATTTCAGTTCTTAAAAAGTTTGCATGACGCATGCGGATCTCAGATTTTTGGAAAAATTCCCTTTCAGTTGATGTATTCAATTGAACTGCTATTTCATGGAAGTTCTGCTGGAACGGTGTCGTCTGTAGAGTCTAAGGAAGCACGGGAGAGGAGGTGGTTATTGATGGAATTAACTTTAATACAGTACACGTGTTGTCGTATAAGCTCTCCAATAATTGTGCACGTTAGCCTCACTGCTGGTGAAGTACAAGGCCCGCTGTAAACACTACCTTGGTTTCTATGTACTGTCGTAGCCTGAGCTCACTCTGTGTATGAATGACAGATGCCAAAGTGGAGTTAGAGTTAGTGACTGAGCTGGTTGAAATGGTTCAAAGGGCTCTGAGCACCATGGGACTTAACATCTGAGGTCATCAGTCCCCTAGAACTCAGAGCTACTTAAGCCTAACTAACCTAAGGGCATCACACACGTCCATGCCCGGGGCAGGATTCGAACCTGCGACCGTAGCGGTCGTGCGGTTCCAGACTAAAGCGCCTAGAACGGCTCGGTCATATTGGCCGGCGACTGAGCTAGTGTTTGAGCTCCTCCGGTTTTTTTTTTCTTTTCTTTATTGAATTTCAATTCCCCCCGAAGGGGGCGGGCTGGCAGCAGCTTAGTATGCCGCTCTACAGCCTACAGATTCTGCGAGAAAGTTCTAGAGAATAAATAATTCAAAACAGGCGATAAAATCGGAGACTTAAAGAGTAACTTGGCGAAAAGAAATCGTGGAACTTAAAACAAACAACAGAGGGATGATGATGCTAATAAAATACATACGAAGCAGACAGGGAAGACAGACAATGAAAAAACACTTCGACAGTCTGGATTCTGTTCGCAAAAGACATAAAATTCACACCTAGCGACAGCATGGTTTCTGTTCGCAACACGAGAAAGACAAACAACACTGAATAGTCACTGGAACACTGCACTAAAAAGTTGGCAAATGTGACATACCACAGTCGTGAGCAGGTGGGGGGAAACTGGACAGAAGATGGGAAAACAAAAAAGGGGGGAAAGGAGAGTAAAAGCGAAGGGGGGAACCGGGAAATGAGCTGATGGAGGATGAGGACCCAGAAGAGGGGTGGGGGGCAGACGCGACAGGGAGTGGGGTAGGCAGAGGAGTGGAATACAAAAGGACTTGGAGGGGGGAGAAGGGAGGTAGGGAGAGGATTAGTGGGGAGAAAACAGGACGGAAGGGGGGGAAGAGGGAGCCCAGGGAAAGGACAGAGGAAAGGAGGGGGAGTGAGGATCAGAGTTGATAGGAAGGATAAATGGAGGGAGAGAGGGCATCGTCCGGGAGGGGGAGTTGACGGAAGCCACCTTGGGAAAGGAGATGGAGGGTGCAGAGATGGAGGGTAGGGAGGACACAACAGTGAAGACTTGGCAGGGGGCGGGGATGGGAGAGGAGAGGAGCAACCAGGGGGTGAGGGGGTTCAAGACGGCGGGAGCTGTAGAGGATGCGGATATGTTCGAGGAATAGGAGCAGATGGGGGAAAGGAATGAGATCATAGAGGATCCGCATGGGGGACGGGAGGCGCATACGGAAGGCGAGGCGGAGTGCATGACGCTCAAGGATCTGGAGGGACTGATAGAATTTGGGGGGGGGGGCAGATATCCAGGCAGGACTGGCATAACAGAGGATGGGACGGATTAAGGATTTGTAGGTGTGGAGGATGGTAGATTGGTGCAACCCAACCCCCACGTCCGGCCAGAGAGGAGTTTGAGGAGTCGGAGGCGGTTGTGGGCTTTGGATTGGATGGAGCGGAGATGAGGTATCCAGGTGAGGTGACGGTCAATGGTGAGGCCAAGGTAGGTGAGGGTCTCCTCCGGTCAGCGACGGCGCCCTTAATACTTGCTGTTGACAGGGCGTTGGCGGCATGTTGCTTGTAGGTGTGTCTCTGGCCTCTCTCGTGATAGGCGCGCTTCATCCGGCACCTGCTAATCGATGTTCGCGCTACGTCTTTGCCGACCGGTGTGCTGGCGAGAGCTTACGCCAGTACATCAACAAAGTATACAAAACATTGTAATACAATAGTAAAATATTCCGATTATTTTTAAAATTGTAGCCATCTGCGGCTTTTTAGACATGACAGCATGACTCTAAGACAAAAAAATACGCACCACGAAGAAACTACCCCTGGTCCGAGCATGGGGCTCACAACCTGAACTATCTGCCACTGTTAAGCACTAATGAAGGACCGGGTCCCTTACTTCGATTGCACATAATTCATTAAGGTTAGTCCAACACATTTATTTCAGATAACATAAATGAAGTTACATTTGAATGTGTCTGACATTAAACAGGAATAAAAGAAACATTTTCAATATCAGCTGATCTAGTGCGTGAAGCGCGAGTTAAGCCAATAACTAGGTAAACTAAACAATTCACCGTAATTCAAAAGAAAGAGAAAAAGAAAATTGAATCAATACACCCCACTGACAAATATCCAAAAAACCTTACAATACTACGCAAAAAAATACACTGAAGTGGGGAGCAGTCTTTCACCTTACAGAACACTTCAAAATGAGTTCAATAACACAGCTGCGTGCCCCAGAAAACAGCAAGATATTAAATACACCTCATTTGACGATTAATAAATACTCATTAACATTACGGCAATTCTGTTTGAACTGCAGTGTCCCAAAGAAACAGGCGCTTATTCTGAAAGAACAGTTTTTTTATATGTTTAAATTACAGCATTAAGGAATTTCAAATCTTTCCCCTTTCTAGGCGCAGACTGAGCCAGAAACACAGAATGCCACAAAAACACAGTTTTGCTGTGAAATCTTACAGGACACCCGGAAGCAGTAACAGACAAGGGGTCGGCACCCACAAATAACACAGGCTAAGAGTCAGGCTGGGAGCACATCCTACGAGAACTTGTTCACACTGTGCTCACCACAAACTGTAGACATTCCGGCCGAACATCTGCTTGCGGTGGCTGCCAGAAGGACGAAGCAAGCAGCAGGCCCACGCCGTGCTTCTCACACAGGCACCTCAGTTTGTACAAACATCTAGGCCAACACCAACTCCGGACTCCCCTCTCACTGCGATGCTTGGCACAGTTTATGTGAAATGCCTTCCGGGTATCCAGTAACTGCCGCAGTTTCACGATTAGCAAACAGCCCCCGCGTAACAGACATCACACGTGTGCTTACGCCCGAGCCACAACTCCGCCAGCCTCACCGGCCGCCCCAAACCGACTGCCTCTCGCCGTCCCGCGCGCCCCAGCCGAAAACGCAAAGACGCTCATGCCCGGGGACGCGCCAAAGATAACAAGCCGATCGCTGATGATCGACCAGCGATCAGGCTCACCCCAATACGATGGAAATCGGTAAAGGTCATGTACATGTAGAGATAAACAAATTACCACAATTCCACAAAAATTGGATGATTTTTTCAGAGAAACAGCTACTAAATTGAGCAAGTCTGTAATGCGTTGGTCCACGTCTGGCCCTTACACAAGCAAGTTGCTCAGCTTGGCATTGACTGATAGAGTTGTCGGATGCCGTCCTGAGGAATATCGTGCCAAATTCTTGGCAAACGTTGAGTTAGATCGTCAGAAACCCGAGGTGGTTGGAGGGCCCGGCCAATAATGGTTCGAACGTTCTCAGTCGGGGAAAGATCCCGCGATCTTGCTGGCCAAGGCAGTATTTGGAAAGCAAGAAGACGAGGGGCGTAGAATTTCTTCGACGTACCGCAGTGCTGTAAGGGTGGAATATCATTGACTAGACTAGAACTGTCGTTAGTGACGAGTCTCGCTTTGAACTCAGCCTTTGACAACTGGAGACGTGTCTGGAGACGCCCCAGACAGCTGCAAGATACCAACCTGATTGCCGACCTCCAAATAGCATTGATGGTCTGGAGTGCCATTTCTTTTCAAGGCAGTACAACTTTGGATGCCACACGCGGAACGCTTACAGCACAGCCGTGCGTCGACGATATTCTGAGGCCCGCTTTGTTGTCCTTCAACAAAGCCATTCTGAGCTTACATTTCAGCAAGATCAAGTGCGCCCGCACAGGGCGGGGATTTCCCACTGTTCGCCTTCGCGCTTACCGAATCCTACCTCGGTAAGCGAGGTCGCTCGATCTCTCCCCAGTGGGGAACTTTTGGACATTTGCGGTCAGGACTTTCGAACTAGCTTGGGATTTTGACGATCTAACGCGCCAGTTGGACAGAATTTGGACTGATATCCCTCAAGAGAACATGCAACAATTCTGTTAATCTGTGCCAAGCCGAATAACGACGTGAATAAGGGCCAGAGGTGGACCAACGTGTTATTGACTGCTCAATTTGTGAAGCTGAGATTGTAACCATTTGTTTGTCTGTGCATGTACATCTCGTCTACAAATCCAGTCCCATACGGATTATTCCCTGGCGGTGTGCCGTTTGATTTCTTTTTTTTTTAAATAATGTATTTGAAGGTTACCCGTGGTCTAGGGGTAGCGTCTTTGATTCATAATCAAAACGTCTTCGGTCCCGGGTTCGATCCCCGCCACTGCCTAAATTTTGATAAATAATCAGCATTGGCGGCCGAAGACTTCCGGCATAAGAAGTCAGCCTCATTCTGCCAACGGCCTTGTCAAAGGGGGCGGAGGAGCGGATAGAGGTTCAGGGCACTCTCTTGTCCTAGGGGTGGGAAATTGCCCCTAAAGGGGGAAGAATCAGCAATGATCAGCGACATGAGGATGCAGAAGGCAATGGAAACCACTGCATTAAAGACACGTAACGTGTATCCACAGGACATGTGGCCTGTAATTGAAGAAGTGTCATGATGATCTCTCCATTGGCAAAAGATTCCGGAATAGTCCCGCATTCGGATCTCCGGGAGGGGACTGCCAAGGGGGAGGTTACCATGAGAAAAAGATGGAATAATCAACGAAAGGATAAAGTTCTACGAGTCGGGGCGTGGAATGTCAGAAGCTTGAACGTGGTAGGGAAACTAGAAAATCTGAAAAGGGAAATGCAAAGGCTCAATCTAGATATAGTAGGAGTCAGTGAAGTGAAGTGGAAGGAAGACAAGGATTTCCGGTCAGATGAGTATCGGGTAATATCAACAGCAGCAGAAAATGGTATAACAGGTGTAGGATTCGTTATGAATAGGAAGGTAGGGCAGAGGGTGTGTTACTGTGAACAGTTCAGTGACCGGGTTGTTCTAATCAGAATCGACAGCAGACCAACACCGACAACGATAGTTCAGGTATACATGCCGACGTCGCAAGCTGAAGATGAACAGATAGAGAAAGTGTATGAGGATACTGAAAGGGTAATGCAGTTTGTAAAGGGGGAAGAAAATCTAATAGTCATGGGCGACTGTAGGGGAAGGAGTGGAAGAAAAGGTTACAGGAGAATATGGGCTTGGGACAAGGAATGAAAGAGGAGAAAGACTAATTGAGTTCTGTAACAAGTTTCAGCTAGTAATAGTGAATACCCTGTTCAAGAATCACAAGAGGAGGAGGTATACTTGGAAAAGGCCGGGAGATACGGGAAGATTTCAATTAGATTACATCATGGTCAGACAGAGATTCCGAAATCAGATACTGGATTGTAAGGCGTACCCAGGAGCAGATATAGACTCAGATCACAAAATAGTAGTGATGAAGAGTAGGCTGAAGTTCAAGACATTAGTCAGGAAGAATCAATACGCAAAGAAGTGGGATACGGAAGTACTAAGAAATGACGAAATACGTTTGAAGTTCTCTAACGCTATAGATACAGCAATAAGGAATAGCGCAGTAGGCAGTACAGTTAAAGAGGAATGGACATCTCTAAAAAGGGCCATCACACAAGTTGGGAAGGAATACATAGGTACAAAGAAGGTAGCTGCGAAGAAACCGTGGGTAACAGAAGAAATACTTCAGTTGATTGATGAAAGGAGGAAGTACAAACATGTTCCGGGAAAATCAGGAATACTGAAATACAAGTCGCTGAGGAATGAAATACACTCCTGGAAATTGAAATAAGAACACCGTGAATTCATTGTCCCAGGAAGGGGAAACTTTATTGACACATTCCTGGGGTCAGATACATCACATGATCACACTGACAGAACCACAGGCACATAGACACAGGCAACAGAGCATGCACAATGTCGGCACTAGTACAGTGTATATCCACCATTCGCATCAATGCAGGCTGCTATTCTCCCATGGAGACGATCGTAGAGATGCTGGATGTAGTCCTGTGGAACGGCTTGCCATGCCATTTCCACCTGGCGCCTCAGTTGGACCAGCGTTCGTGCTGGACGTGCAGACCGCGTGAGACGACGCTTCATCCAGTCCCAAACATGCTCAATGGGGGACAGATCCGGAGATCTTGCTGGCCAGGGTAGTTGACTTACACCTTCTAGAGCACGTTGGGTGGCACGGGATACATGCGGACGTGCATTGTCCTGTTGGAACAGCAAGTTCCCTTGCCGGTCTAGGAATGGTAGAACGATGGGTTCGATGACGGTTTGGATGTACCGTGCTCTATTCAGTGTCCCCTTGACGATCACCAGTGGTTTACGGCCAGTGTAGGAGATCGTTCCCCACACCATGATGCCGGGTGTTGGCCCTGTGTGCCTCGGTCGTATGCAGTCCTGATTGTGGCGCTCACCTGCACGGCGCCAAACACGCATACGACCATCATTGGCACCAAGGCAGAAGCGACTCTCATCGCTGAAGACGACACGTCTCCATTCGTCCCTCCATTCACGCCTGTCGCGACACCACTGGAGGCGGGCTGCACGATGTTGGGGCGTGAGCGGAAGACGGCCTAACGGTGTGCGGGACCGTAGCCCAGCTTCATGGAGACGGTTGCGAATGGTCCTCGCCGATACACCAGGAGCAACAGTGTCCGTAATTTGCTGGGAAGTGGCGGTGCGGTCCCCTACGGCCCTGCGTAGGATCCTACGGTCTTGGCGTGCATCCGTGCGTCGCTGCGGTCCGGTCCCAGGTCGACGGGCACGTGCACCTTCCGCCGACCACTGGCGACAACATCGATGTACTGTGGAGACCTCACGCCCCACGTGTTGAGCAATTCGGCGGTACGTCCACCCGGCCTCCCGCATGCCCACTATACGCCCCCGCTCAAAGTCCGTCAACTGCACATACGGTTCACGTCCACGCTGTCGCGGCATGCTACCAGTGTTAAAGACTGCGATGGAGCTCCGTATGCCACGGCAAACTGGCTGACACTGACGGCCAACACCGCGGTTCCTGGTGTGTCCGCTGTGCCGTGCGTGTGATCATTGCTTGTACAGCCCTCTCGCAGTGTCCGGAGCAAGTATGGTGGGTCTGACACACCGGTGTCAATGTGTTCTTTTTTCCATTTCCAGGAGTGTAGATAGGAAGTGCAGGGAAGCTAAGACGAAATGGCTGCAGGAAAAATGTGAAGACATCAAAAAAGATATGATTGTCGGAAGGACAGACTCAGCATACAGGAAAGTCAAAACAACCTTTGGTGACATTAAAAGCAATGGTGATAACATGAACAGTGCAACGGGAATTCCACTGTTAAATGCAGAGGAGAGAGCAGATAGGTGGAAAGAATACATTGAAAGCCTCTATGAGGGTGAAGATTTGTCTGATGTGATAAAGAAGAAACAGGAGTCGATTTAGAAGAGATAGGGGATCCAGTATTAGAATCGGAATTTAAAAGAGCTTTGGAGGACTTACGTTCAAATAAGGCAGAAGGGATCGATAACATTCCATCAGAATTTCTAAAATCATCGGGGGAAGCGGTAAAAAAACGACTATTCACGTTGGTGTGTAGAATATATGAGTCTGGCGATATACCATCTGACTTTCGGAAAAGCATCATCCACACAATTCCGAAGACGGCAAGAGCTGACAAGTGCGAGAATTATCGCACAATCAGCTTAACAGCTCATGCATCGAAGCTGCTTACAAGAATAATATACAGAAGAATGGAAAAGAAAATTGACGATCAGTTTGGCTTTAGGAAAAGTAAAGGGACGAGAGAGGCAATTCTGACGTTACGGCTAATAATGGAAGCAAGGCTAAAGAAAAATCAAGACACTTTCATAGGATTTGTCGACCTGGAAAAAGCGTTCGACAATATAAAATGGTGCAAGCTGTCCGAGATTCTGAAAAAAGTAGGGGTAAGCTATAGGGAGAGACGGGTCATATACAATATGTACAACAACGAAGAGGGAATAATAAGAGTGGACTATCAAGAACGAAGTGCTCGTATTAAGAAGGGTGTAAGACAAGGCTGTAGTATAGTGGACAGATCAAGAAACCGCAGCATTAGGAAGGAACTATACATGCTGACTGTATTAAATAAAAGACAGTGGAAAAAAATGGAGTGAACATCTCGACAGAACGAAGACTGGCAGGCCACCTTACAAAGTTAGAAATTGTAATCCGATTGGCCGAAAGAGTCTGGGAAGTCCAAAGAAGGGATAGACACTGCAACAAAGTAAGTGTAGCGTAAGAAATTTGTGTCAAAAAATGTATAATTTGTGTATCTGGAGTTTGTACCTCAACCCAGATATTTCTAAACAGTAGACAGGCAGGTAACAAATAGGCTTCACTCCCTCGCAGAACCATACCGAAATAATTACTTGAAACTGAATTCAGCTACAACTCAAGTATGCGCTTTTCATCTACGGAACAAAAATGCCTTCAGGAAATAAAAACTCGTGTGGGGTGGCATGGAGCACTGTCATAATCGAAAATATCTGGTGGTCACGCTGGACCGCACGCTGACGTTAAGGAGGCGCTGCCTGAACACAGTAACGTCATCAGGAAGCTCGCAAGGGGTGGCTGGGGTACCGAACCGACTGTGCTCAGAACATCGGCACTGGCATTGTGTCTCTCGCCCGGTGAATACGCCTGCCCTGCTGGGTACAGATGTGTTCGTGCCAGGGATGTGGATGTCGTCTCCAACGAGACGTGCAGAATAGCATCAGGGTGCCTGACGGCAACGTCTACCGGCAAACCCCACAGCCTGGCGGGGATAGCCCCCACCTGATATATACGACAGGAAGTTGACGCGAACACAGAGAGACGCAATGTGGAACTAAATGCTGCGTGGACACAAACCTCCAAAAAACAGTGTAAAATCTAGGAGGAGATTTCAAAAAACTTCCGTCAATGACAATACATCACCCTCAGTGGCATTACAAAACCTGTGAACAACCAGAAAAGCAGCAGATATCACATCATGGATCCCTCCTTTTCGGGGCCCTCCTGCAATGGAAAACGCCGAAGTCCCTCAACAGAATAAGATGTCGGGTGCGTAGAACAAAGGATAGTATGGCCAAATGGAGCTATTTCTGAGACCCATCAACTTTATGTGAATGAGAGGGCGGGGGTGGAGGGTGGAGAACAAACTAATGTTTCTTTGGTTTCCATTACTGCTTGTTCGTCTAAGGTGCTGCAGTCATGGACTCTGCGGCTGATCCCGGCGGAAGTTCGAGTCCTCCTTCGGGCAAGGGGGTGTGTGTGTGTGTTTGTCCTTAAGATAATTTAGGTTAAGTAGTGTGTAAGCTTAGGGACTGATGACCTTAGCAGTGAAGTCGCATAAGATTTCATACACATTTGATCTTTGAACTGCTTGTTCAATGTACAGATTCAATAACATCGGGGATAGCTACAACATTACCCCACTACCTTCTCAACCACTGCTTCCCTTTCATGCCCCTCGATTCTTATAACTGCAACGTGGTTTCTGTACAAATTGTAAATAGCCTTTCGCCCCTTGTATTTTACCTCTATCACCTTTAGAACCTGAAACAGAATATTCGACTCAACGTTGCCAAATGTTCAAATGTGTGTGAAATCTTATGGGATTTAACTGCTGAGGTCATGAGTCCCTAAACTTACACCCTGCTTAACCTAAATTATCCTAAGGACAAACACACACACACCCATGCCCAAGGGAGGACTCGAACCTCCGCCGGGACCAGCCGCACAGTCCATGACTGCAGCGCCTTAGACAGCTCGGCTAATCCCAAGCGTCTCAACATCGTCAAAAGCTTTCTCTAAGTCTACAAATGCTATGAACGTAGGTTTGCATTTCCTCAATCTATCTTGTATGAGAAGTCGTAGGGTCACTATAGCCTCGCTTGCTCCCACGTTTCACCGGAATCGAAAGTGATCTTGCCCGAGGCCGGCTTCTACCACTTTCTTCTTTCTTCTGTAAAGAATTCATGTTAGTATTTTGCAACAGTGATTCATTCAACTGATAGTGCGGCAATTTTCATACTTCTCGGCACCTGCTTCCCTTGCAGTTGGATCTGTTATAGTCATCTTTAATTCTGAGGGCATTTCGACTGTCTCATACATCTTTATCACCACATGGAAAAGTTTGGTCATGGCTGCCCTTTGCCAAGGCTATCAGTAGATCCGATGGAATGTTATCTGCTCCCGGATGCATGTTTTGGCTTAGGTCTTTCAGTGCTCTTTCAAATTCTTCACGCAGTATGGGTATCTCCCATTTCATATTCATCTACGTCCTCTTCCATATCCAAAACATTGCCCTCAAGTATAACTCTTGTATAGACCCTCTATATACTCCTTCCACTTTTGTGCTTTCCCTTCTTTGCTTAAGACTGGTTTTCCACCAGCACCCTTGATATTCATACAGGTGGTTCTCTTTTCTCCAAAGATCTCTTTAATTTTCCTGTAGGCGGTATCTTTCTCCCCCCCCCCCCCCCCCACTGATACATGCTTCTAAATTCGTAGATTTGTCTTCCAGCTACTCCTGCGTAGCCATTTTCTAGCCCCTGTTTGTCTCATTTTAAGATGTGTGAATTCCCTTTCGCCTGATTCATTTGTTGCATTTTGTATTTTCTTCTTTCATCAATTAAATTCAATATATTTTGTGTTACCCCAGGATTTCTACTGGCCCTCGACTTTTTACCTACTTCATTCTCTGCTGCCTTCGCTATTTCATCGCTCAAAGCTATCCATTCTCCTTCTGCCCTATTTCTTTTCACTGTTGTAGTCATTCGTTCCCTAATGCTCCCTCTGAAACTCTCTACAACCTCAGGTTGTTTCAGAGTGTCTAGGACACATCTCCTTAAACTACTATCTTTTTGCAGCGAGTGAGTGTTCATGAGATGTAACGTATGCCATTCAAATCCACCCGCCGATTTCTGAATTTTAGAGAACCCGAGTGAACTAAGATGTAATCTACCCCAGATAAACGAGTCTCCACAGTGCTTCAGTATCTGCGGATGGGGTGAGAGACACAGGTATGCTGACAAGGGACTTGATACGTCGTGGTATGGGAAAACTTAACCAAAAGGTAAGGTAAGCAGAGCTCAGAGGCTGCAGGGAGTGAAAGCGTACACCCAAATGAGGTTACAGTTTCAAACACAATTTAATTTTATTAAACATTAAAAAACACTTGTTGACTGGGACAAATATATATATATATCACAAAACACAATAAATTTTTTTTTAAACTCCAGGCCTGAAGGGCCGCTGAACATTCACAACTGTAATGGCAGAATCACAACCTTAAGATTCAACATAAGGAGATAATCACGGTCTGAAGAATCCGACACCTTTGATTAATTATTAACGAATACAATAAGCTACTGAAAGGAATGACTTTAATCATTCGGCCAGAAGGGCCAATCAAATATAACCACAAATGCTGTTTTGATAATGCTACAAGACTGCAAAAGCAACAGTTAATTTACTTCGTCCAAAGGAGCAGTAAAGATCAAAAGACAAATTCATATAGCAAAGGTTTTTTTTTTTAATGAAACAAGCTAACAAGATAAAATTATTAACCAAAAAGGGGTAGTGACGTCGCCACTCGGCCTGAAGGGCCTGAATATCAGTAGTAATAAATATTTTAGAATGGTTGAAGTTAGTGAGTTAGCACTTAAAACCAGCCCGTGCTCCTCACCACTAGGAAACATTTACAATCAGCCGTACTAGGACTGCCTGCTTTAGCAATATGGCACAGACCAGCAGAACAACTAGAAACTTCACCCACGTGGAGAATCGTCCACATAGGGTATAACAGCAACTCTCTATAACACATAAAATAAAAATTACTAAACTTGAAACACATGGTTCAAAACATAACACCTGTCTAGGCAGGAACTGTTAATGACGCCCACTGGCCTCCGTAGATCTTCGACTTAGTAAATGTGACGGCCAGTACTAAATAATAATACCACTCAATAAATTGTACAATACAAGATCGTTATTGCACTTTGGGTCAGAATAAAATTTCAACCACAGATAATATTTTAGGTTGAGTTATTAAGGCTCAGAGAGTTAACTCTCTTTTCTAGTGATAGTTACACTTGACAATATAACAGCAGATCATTGAATCGGAATTTCGGGCATGCCAGAGCCTACTAAAATTGCGAAACACCATGGCACACAACCTTAGAGCAAAACACACCCGACGACACGGGCAGAAATTAAGTGAGACACATCAAGTCAAGAAATTCTCACCATTAGTCCACAAGGCAGACGAACATTCGGCAACAGGTTGCATCCAGCACCAACTAGAGTTATGTCAATCGCCCCATTCCCGCCATAGAAACGCGGACGCGCCGCGTCAACAGTTGCCACGCCGAGCTTCCTTATCACACAGCCCGTCCAGAACGACTGCCGCCGTCCCGAGTACACACACTCGCAGCAATCACCACCTTTCCCGCAACACTGCGCTGCCACACAACCGGAAACTAAACTCCCCGCCTCACTCCGGCAGCAGCACTCGATACTCTCGTCGTCAGCAGGTCTCACCCCAGAACGCTGCCCCCTACGAAATTTAAAAGCAAACGGACCAACCGCGGCAGAGCAAAGCCAAGACTCCGGAAGAAGACACACCACACCTAGGCAAAGATGAAGATGACACGGTTCAGGACTTGTTGATGTGATGAGGATAGCGTCTTTCTGATTATCTGCGCAGGCTTCTACGAGGGCAGTTCAATAAGTAATGCAACAAATTTTTTTTCCTGAAACAGGGGTTGTTTTATTCAGCATTGAAATACACCAGGTTATTCCCCAATCTTTTAGCTACACAACACTATTTTTCAACGTAATCTCCATTCAATGCTACGGCCTTGCGCCACCTTGAAATGAGGGCCTGTATGCCTGCACGGTACCATTCCACTGGTCGATGTCGGAGCCAACGTCGTACTGCATCAATAACTTCTTCATCATCCGCGTAGTGCCTCCCACGGATTGCGCCCTTCATTGGGCCAAACATATGGAAATCCGACTGTGCGAGATCGGGGCTGTAGGGTGCACGAGGAAGAACAGTCCACTGAAGTTTTGTGAGCTCCTCTCGGGTGCGAAGACTTGTGTGAGGTCTTGCGTTGTCATGAAGAAGAAGTTCGTTCAGATTTTTGTGCCTACGAACACGCTGAAGTCGTTTCTTCAATTTCTGAAGAGTAGCACAATACACTTCAGAGTTGATCGTTTGACCATGGGGAAGGACATCGAACAGAATAACCCCTTCAGCGTCCCAGAAGACTGTAACCATGAGTTTACCGGCTGAGAGTATGGCTTTAAACTTTTTCTTGGTAGGGGAGTGGGTGTGGCGCCACTCCATTCATTGCCGTTTTGTTTCAGGTTCGAAGTGATGAACCCATGTTTCATCGCCTGTAACAATCTTTGACAAGAAATTGTCACCCTCAGCCACATGACGAGCAAGCAATTCCGCACAGATGGTTCTCCTTTGCTCTTTATGGTGTTCGGTTAGACAACGAGGGACCCAGCGGGAACAAACCTTTGAATATCCCAACTAGTCAACAACTGTGACAGCACTACCAACAGAGATGTCAAGTTGAGCACTGAGTTGTTTGATGGTGATCCGTCGATCATCTCGAACGAGTGTGTTCGCACGCTCCGCCATTGCAGGAGTCACAGCTGTGCACGGCCGGCCCGCACGCGGGAGATCAGACAGTCTGGCTTGACCTTGCGGCGATGATGACACACGCTTTGCCCAACGATTCACCGTGCTTTTGTCCACTGCCAGATCACCGTAGACATTCTGCAAGCGCCTATGAATATCTGAGATGCCCTGGTTTTCCGCCAAAAGAAACTCGATCACTGCCCGTTGTTTGCAACGCACATCCGTTACAGACGCCATTTTAACAGCTCCGTACAGTGCTGCCACCTGTCGGAAGTCAATGAAACTATAAGAGACGAAGCGGGAATGTTTGAAAATATTCCACAAGAAATTTCCGGTTTTTTCAACCAAAATTCGCCGAGAAAAAAAATGTGTTGCATTACTTATTGAACTGCCCTCGTACCACGCTGTAGGCTTCCGCAAACGTACAGTGAACTGTTGGGAAGATTTTCTTGTGGGAGGAGAGCTGCTTTCCCTTGCCCGTCTGTGTGTGTGTGTGTGTGTGTGTGTGTTGTGTGACGCGGAGCAGCGCGCCCGGACCTGGTGCAAGGGCCGGGCCGGGCGACCGGAAGCGCATCGACCTGCGGCCGTGTCGCCTAGGTCGGCACGCCGGGCACCACAGGTGGAGCGGGCGGCGGCGCATGCGCAGCACGGCGCCGGCTGTCGCAACACGCGCCCGGCGGTGGGGACACGCCCAGCACTTCCTGCGTGCTGCGACACGCGGGCCGGGTGCTGGCCGAGCGCGTGGACACTTAACTTCCAGCGACTTCAGTGCTTCACGCTGGGACGACAGCGGAACAAGACCGATAAGGGCCGAGTCGTATCGCCTGGCGCGACACAGCGTTCTCGTTGCTTCACTGTATCGCACGATTGTTGGGGCGCGAAATTTCACGTCATCTCGTGTTGAGTAAAAAATTTGTTTCATGTAGATGAAGCGATACTACATCCCTCTCTGTAATTATTTTCTGAGTAAAACTTTTAATTTCAGCGGAAAAAAATTAAAAACTGTTCTTTTCGAAATCTCGCGTGTTCTGCGCTATCCAGCCTTTCAATCGACTTTGAGGAAACTGCAACATGCCCATACCAACGATGAACTTAGAACTACTTAAACCTAACTAACCTAAGGACATCACACACATCCATGCCCGAGGCAGGATTCGAACCTACGACCATAGCGGTCGCGCGGTTCCAAACTGTAGCGCCTAGAACCGCTTGGCCACTCCGGTCGGCGGACACTTACACACACATAATTTTTTTACGCATGTGTGTGACAAAGTCCCTTTCGAATTATTTAAGTTTCATTGCCCTCACTGTATAATTAACATTAAAAATTGGTACTTCAATTTCCGTGTTCACACATTAATACACTGCAGCACCGAAGAAACTGGTACAAACAGAGATATGTAAACAAGCGGAATACGGCGCTGCAGTCGGCAACGCCTATATAAGACATCAAGTGTCTGGCGCTCCTCACGTGACCGCGTGCCGGTCAGTCGCCTGACACGCCGCGGGAGGATCCAGTGGCGCCAGTCATCGATGCTGACTGCTCCGAGGCCGGAGGTCAGAAATTTTCAGCAGGCTGCAGACTGCACGTGCATTGAAACAGGGGAGTGTGCGTTCGCCTGATGACGTAGGAAGCTTGTCGCGCCGTACTCACCCATGTCAGTCTAGTCTATTTTTGTGTACTTTTAAACATTCGGTTCTTCATTTTGTTTTCGTGAGACATTGCGAAGGTTTGTCGATGACCTGCTATTTTCCCTAATAATGTTCTTCCACAAGAGAGACGAAATATTTACGTTTCACAATATTTGGACAGAGATAAAGGCTACACTACGCATCATTAATAAAGTAAATGGATGAACGTTTTAATGGACATCGTTTCAATAGCGACAAAGTCAGATCTATTTAATGAGGTTTAATGAGGAAAATAATCTTCGATATTATTTGACACTCAGAAAGAAAACGTCGTATATGTTCTATGACGGGAGTATTTGAGTTTCATGAGTATGTTTCTAACTAAATATTTTCTCGAGCAAATAAACATTGATTTTTCTGAAATGTTTGGAATGACACTTTTCCCATTCTTCTCGTTCACTGCAATGTGGATAGTAACCATACGACTCTTGTGAAGAATGTCCGCAGTTCTTGGTCTTACGGTCGCGTTCTCGCTTCCCGAGCACGGGGTTGCGGCTTCAATTCCTGGCGGGGTCAGGGATTTTCACGTGCCTCGAGATGACTGGCTGTATGTGTTGTCCTCATGGTTTCATTATCATTCATGCAAGTGGCGAGATTGGGCTGAGCAAACTATTTTCCAACTACTGAATCATGCGAACTATATCATAGCGACAAAAACCGAAGAACTGAGTGGGTGACTCATGTAGTCGTTGAAATCGTAATTTCATTTTTATTTTTAAAGTAATACCGCCATTTCTTATCGTCCAAATTATTCTATAAGGTTTCTTCTTTTTGTTTTTATTGATGCAGTCCTTCGTCATAGAAATGTGCTTTTACTTTCAGTGCATATATGTCGAATTTAACTAAAAGCTGCCAAATGTGTTGTTTCAAATACTGGGGCGATAATGTTCTCAATGATAAACAAGACCTATGCAGTGCAGTGAAAAAGACAGATCTGGTTGCTTGTCTGAAACTTCCTACACTCCCTGCTTAGAATAAATTTAGTTCAAATGGCTCTGAGCACTATGGGACTCAACTGCTGTGGTCATCAGTCCCCTAGAACTTAGAATACTTAAACCTAACTAACCTAAGGACAGCACACTACACCCAGTCATCACAAGGCAGAGAAAATCCCTGACCCCGCCAGGAATCGAACCCGGGAACCCGGGCGTGGGAAGCGAGAACGCTACCGCACGACCACGAGATGCGGGCTAATATATTTAGTAGTTGCGGCAGTTGTTACTAATAAGGTAGCGTGCAGCAATTTAGAATATCCTGATGGAAAGTTTTAATTTGAAACTCTGCCTTAAACCGAAGCCTCTCTTTTGTAACAACGAACACTCGAGCATGATGGCTGCAAAATATTTATCTGTTACAGGTTTCTTCGCTGCTTTCATTTCACAAGAAATCGTCTACTCTAGATTCATGCTAAAACACCTTTTCTGTTGTTTCAGGTAAGAGCCACGCGTTGCTGGACTGCATGCGAGCGGCTTGCGAGGAAGCCCGTGTCGACGTCACAGCCGTCTGCTGAGCCGTCACGCAGGCAAGCTGACAGTCTTGTTCACAGGTCGGTCTTCATACTCGCGCATGGAAGGGTTATGCGAATGTAGGAAAGAAAACAGGAACGTTAGTGTGAAACTTAAGAGGACAGACGAGGGGGAAGAAAACTAAACTTCTTTTTCTTTCTGCTCCACTTCCTTCTTCTCTCATTTCATAGTTTTCGTGCCATCAATCTTAGCTTACAGTGGAACTGACAGTGTTATCTCCAGAGGTGTTGTTTTTGTGTTTAAGCGGCTCGGCCAGACCGGCTGTGCTTAACCGGATGTGGGAAACCTCCCAGAAACGCGTGATTTGCCCCCGATAGGACGACAGCTGCCCGCGGCAGTGACGCAGCGTCTCCCTGTAGGGCTCGGTCACATCCCCACGCCGCGGTACGAAGCAGCCTTTTAGCAGACAAGTGCGTCGGTTGCCTGTACTACTTCCGTGTTTTTCGGACAGGGGAAACATCGTCAGCACAAGTTAAGTAGAGTTTTTCTACAAAAGTAACAGCGACTGAAGAAACAATTGTGTTAGGACCCATATGTGGAGCAATACATTAATTGTTAACTGCAGTGTAAATGCTTAGAGAATCAAAAATAGGCAGCCGATAGCAGCTCTGTGTATGGCGTGGTGGAATTTATAATGAAAATTTCGTGTGGTTAAAGCAGGCGCCCAGCTGTTCGACCGAACGAAGTGGTGTACGTCCTTGGAAATGCCTGTCTCAAAGAAGGGAGACAGCTGTTTCTAAAGTTTTCGTATTTCTACCCTCTCCGTATCTCAACAGAAAGGGGTGTGCCACAAATGGGAACGCCAGAGGTTCTAAAATGGTTCAAATGGCTCTGAGCACTATGGGACTTAACATCTGAGGTCATGAGTCCCCTAGGACGTAGAACTACGTAAACCTAACTAACCTAAGGACATCACACACGTCCATGCCCGAGGCAGGATACGAGCCTGCGACCGTAGCGTAGGCTGCTTTGTACCGCCTAGACTGTAGCGCCTAGAACCGCTCGGCCACACCGGCCGGCGGAACACCAGAGGCAATCATCGCAGCAGAAAAAAGAGGCATGTACGCTTCAGACGAGCACACCTTGACGACAAAACCAGAGTACAGACGCAAAAATGTTTGGAGGAAACGTTTGTCATCAGTTATGCGAATAAAGTTGCGGCACGCATGTTTTCCGGCCCACCTAAATATCATCGGAGTGGTCGGCTCTTCCGTGTGCGCTGGACATCGAGAAGACGCAGCAGAGCTGGACCACGTTTATTTACATATTTACTTACGTATTTACTTACTATATGTAATTACTAAATAAATTGGGGAAAATGTTGTGAAAAAACCGGTTCCCCTGCTGACAAAGATGTAAACCATAATGAGTCAGAAAAATGTGGAATTAACAATATATTAGCACGTTTCCTCGAGGAAATCCACGTAAATGGAGTTTGCAAATTTGTACATGTATAAAATAATTGTATACTGTGAAAGGTCTCCGTTGGATTCCTTTCATGTTTAATTTCTTAAATCTGTTGCCATTTATGGAATAAATTCCTCTTCTAAATGTACTGTGGCGTTTCTGACTATCTGGGAGGAGGCTGAGCAGTGGAACGTGTTACTTTTACACATAAACAAGAACGATCTGTCACACTACTACACTTTAAAGCACAGTTTATATGTAATTCTTATATGTAATTCATGTCATACAGTCTTATGCGGAACCTACATCCGCTTTCTTTTATATACTGTATATGAAAGATACTGTCATCCCCCTTCCCTTTTGTGTGAGAGGATGAATGAGCATATGTATTTCTAGTTGCATGCTTGAGGGTAGCAGACAAGGCTGTCTGCTAGAGAACAGTAGGACCAACGTCGGAACAGGTAGCTACGCTTCCTAAAAGCAAAGAGGTTTCTATCCTTAGTATGGTCCTGTCCGTCCGTTGTCATGTTGGTATAGGAAGCTGCCCCTCTGGCCACTTCCGTTGGTCTTTGTGAGCCACCCTCAGGAAGCACGCTCGGCAGTAGGGCAGTTGCAGTGTGGCCGTGGCGAGCGTCTGAAGTGGTAAGATCTCCGGCTAAGCGCGTGTCTGTTAAGTCCGTAGGACAATGGATTTCTTAAGTTCAGCCTAACTGAAAATTTAATCACTTTTATTTCGGGTTTAGGTCTAAAATATCCGATGTTATCTTAAATTGCAGCGCAATATAGTTCTTGTGTGAAGTTCAGATTATTTTCCGGTAGTTGCTTTGTTACTACTTTGTGAGTAAAGTGGAACCACGTGTTGATCAGTAACTCTAACTAAGATCAATCTTAAATGCGAATGCTTGTGTGATTATAACGTCTCGTCTTGACTATATTTTCAATATAGCAACTTTTCTTTATGTTCAGCCCACGTGGGGTGTACTTTGCGAGACCACTACCACGTGCTTATATAACTGTTTGACCCATCAGGTTAATAGTAAGACGTTAGTAACCAGTTCAAGGTTTTTCTTTTGTCAATTGCTTTTCGATCTAATTTATTTTAATTATCAAAATTATTGTGGAGTTGTACGCTTTGTGTAAACCAAGTTGACCACGTGAAGCATGTGGTGTAATCATCAAAGTAGCCCTCAGCTATTCTTTTTGCGAAGACTTTACAAAGAGTTAATATGAATTTAGTATACCAGTGTGTGGTAATTACATGACGGACAGGATTGTGGTATGAACGTAATTTCTTTGGGTAAAAACTGAATCTGTTTGTTGTGGTTAATTTCTTCTTGCTTATGTTTCAATGTTCTTCGTGTGTTATTTTTTTGAATGGAGTGTTGTATGCAGTCTCCCAATCTTGGCTCCATATTTTATGTGTTCCGTAAGATTACAATGTCAGATTTTTTCAATCGTAAATAAGGCACCAGCTCAGTTATAACTCACGTATAATATGCTGAAATTTCAATGAACAATCTTAAAATAAATTTCCAAATATAAACTGATTTCTTTCTTTTTTATTTAAATTCTCCTTTTTATATATATATTACCGGTTTTGTATGACTATTAAAAGATTATCATTAATGTTAGTCTGCTTGGTAAACCTAGACTAAATATCTGATGAAACAGTTGCCCAGTAATCCACGGTTAACGTCCCCAGACAGATCACGGCTTTTAACCCACTTTCATTGTCAATTAGCACCGATTTCACCATACCAAATTAGAGTTACAACGTTACAACTGTAGACTCTTTTAACTAACCACAAAAGACAGTGTTGACGATGAAGGATGCACTTGTAAAATTTGACATGTTTGATGTCTACATTTAAACGATTTCTCGTCTGCCTTTTAGAGAGGTCCCATTATAATCTTTTGGTTCGCATTAGATTGTAATAAATTGACAGATGATTTCTAATCACGAGAGCCCACTTACGAGGTGCGTTCAAGTCGTAACAGCCCCGGTTCCTTTTGTCACAAACTAATCACACGGAAAACGGTGAAACTTGTCACTTTTTGGCGTGGTCGCCCTGCAGCCGGACACACTTCTCACAACTTCGACGCCATGATTGCAAGGCGGATGCGAGCGCATCTTTAGCAGTCTGGTTCGAGCGCTGGTCAGTCGGTGATGCAATAGCGTCACAGCTAGTGAATTTGCGACCAGGGAGAATGTCTTTCATCGCTGGAAACTGCCAAACGTCGCCAGGATCAGCATAAGGTAAGTAGGGGACACGAGAAGCCACTTCATAGTTGTTTTCGCCAAGAAACTGCAGCGTCGCCTTCTGCCGATGCGCCGGTGCGTTTTCGTAGCGTAAGAGCGTACGCTCAGCCTTTTAGCGCAATGCTGGAAGGAGATTTTTCTTCAAAAATCTTTGTACGATGCACCTGTCACCCTGCGACCCCTCGGAATACAGTCAGTGAAGATTACGCCACCTCTGTCCCAGAACGCGACCACCACCATTCATCAGCACCGGCGCTTGCCCGCAATGAATTGGCGGCGCTGAATGTGGGCGTTCTTCCACTGAACCGACTGGCGCTTCGTTTGAGGACTGAAAAATGGCAACCGTGTCTCATCCACTGCCACAATCGATGAGAAGAAAGTTCCGTTCATGCGGCCGCCACGCGTCAACGTTGCCTGGCAACGTGCCACGTGCGCAGCCTTGTGGTCGCCCATCAGCATTCGTGGCACACACACCTGGGCGACACTTGTCGCATTTTCAGGTCTTCGTGCAGGATCGTGTGCACACATCCCACGGAAATGCCAACTTTACAGCCGACGTGTTCTGCACTCATTCGGCTGTCCTCCGAAATAGTTCGAACATACCGTCAGACCGGCTGGTGAGAGGCAGAGATTGTCTCGGTTTTGTTGGCACAAGCCGTTCTGTCTTCTCTGAAATGTCGTGCTCACGAACGCACATTAGACATATCCGTGACACACTGCCACATGTCTCACACAACTAACGATGAATTGCTGGAAGAAACGAATGATTACAGGCTGTTGTTTAATGAGAACGTCGCCATTTTTAAAAAAATGTTCAAATGTGTGTGAAATCTTATGGGACTTAACTGATAAAGTCATCAGTCCCTAAGCTTACACACTACTTAACCTAAATTATCCTAAGGACAAACACACACACACACACACACACCCATGCCCGAGGGAGGACTCGAACCTCCGCTGAGCCATTTTTAAGGGTCGACACAGTTCTCTCTCTCACCGTCCCGTACCGGATTTCTTGTGTGCCGTCCAGTACTGTCATCTGCGTCACACTTTCACGGGTGCTCAAGTATATTAAAAGAAATCGCAAGTTTCTATCGTTTCCAGGCATGAGAAAAAAAAGATAAATTGGGAGTGTTATAACTTGAAAGCACCTCGTAATTTTATAATGTGAGTGTTGACTTGTACCTCTGAACCACTTATTGTCTCTAGGAAAAAAGTTGAAGAAAAGAGTCCTCCCGAGCAAAATGGCTCTGAGCAGTATGGGACTTGTTCTGAGGTCATCAATCCCCTAGAACGTAGAACTACTTAAACCTAAGGACATCACACACATCCATGCCCGAGGCAGAATTCGAACCTGCGACCGTAGCGGTCGCGCGGTTCCAGACTGTAGCGCCTAGAACCGCTCGGCCACCACGGCCGGCCCTGCCGAACAAACTCCAGTTCATCGGACAGTGCGGTAGCGCGGCTGCAGTTGTAGCGTTTGAGGTGATCCAGTATGAGGAGAAGCTCAGTACTTACATTCGGCGAGGAGTTTTCAACTCAGTGACTTTTATTGTGGTCCTGAGTTCGAAGACTTCTTTCTTGCAACTCTCCTCGCCAGTCTGTCGTGTGCGAGCCCCTACGTTTTTACGTAACTGCAGCAAGTGACTACCATTTGAACTGCAGAGCAGTGAGTGATAGGCACACCAGACCCGCATTCGGGAGGACGGCGATTGAGATCCGTGTCCGGCCATCCAGACTGAGGTTTTCCGGGATTTCCCTGAATCGCTCCGGGCAAATACCGCCACTGTTTCTGTGGAAGGGCACGGCCACTTTGTTTACCCGCCCTCCTTCCCGACGCTGCGTCTCTAATGACCTCGCTGTCTACGGGACATTAAACCCTAACTCTCTTTCTTCCTTCTCCCACTCGAATCTGCGTACTGTAGCGGAACCACGAACTCACACTACAGCGTTTACGCCCAGCATTCCCTCCGGCCGTTGTGGCCGAGCGGTTCTAGGCGCTACTGTTTAAAACCGCGCGACCGCTCCTGTCGCAGGTTCGAATCCTGCCTCGGGGATGGATGTGTGTGATGTCCTTAGGTTTAAGTAGTTCTAAGTTCTAGGGGACTGATGACCTCAGAAGTTAAGTCCCATAGTGCTCAGAGACATTTTTGAGCGCAGCATTCCCCTCCCCCCCCCCTCCCATTTCCAAACGATTCGCCAGTGTCTGAGGACGTGGCTTGTTAACAGTCCCCTTCCTTTAGTGACGATGTGCTGTATACACTAGGTGACAAAAGTTGTGGGGTACCTCCTACCTCCTGATATCGTATCGGAACCCCTTTTGCCCGGCACAGTGCACCAACTTGACGTGGCACGCTCTCCTCAAGCTGTTGAAAGCCCCCTGCAATAATATTGAGCCATGTTGCCGATATAGCCGTCCATAATTACCAAAGTGTTGCCTGTGCAGGATTGTGTGCACGAATTGACCTCTCGAATATGTCCCATAATTGTTGGGTGGGATTCGTATCGGGCGATTTGGGTGGCCAAATCATTCGCTCGAACTGTCTACAATGTTCTTCAAACCAATCGCGAACAATTCTGTCCAGGTGACACGGCGCATTTTCATAAATAAAAATTACATCGTTATTCGAGAAGGTGAAGTCCATGGCTGCAAATGGTATGCAAGTAGCCGAATATAACCATCGGCAGTCAGTGATCGTTTCAATTGGACCAGAGTACCCAGCCCATTCCATGTAAACTCAGCCCTCACAGTTAGGGAACCGCGACCAGCTTGCACGGCGCCTTGTACACAGCTCGGCTGCTCGGCTTCGTGGGTTCTGCCCCACACTCGAACCCTACCACCGACTCTTAGCAGCTGAAATCGGAACTCGTCTGACGAGGCCACGGTTTTCCAGTCGTCTGGGATCCGACCGATATGGTCACGAGCCCAGGAGAGGCGCCGGATGCAGTGCCGTGCTGCTAGAAAAGGCTATCGCGTCGGTGATCTGCTGCCACAGCCCATTTACCTCTCGCCGGACATTCTTAACGAGTACGTTCATCGTACGTCCCACACTGATTTCCGCAGTTATTTCACGCAGTCTTGCTTGTCTATTAGCACTGACAATTCTACGCGACCGCTGCTGCCCTCGGAAAGCCGTCAGCCACTGCGTTATCTGTGGTGTAGAGATGGGCAAAACTGTTCTTTTCAGAGATTGGATCAGAACTGTTCACTCCCTGAAATGAATTAGCTCTTTTTCATGACTCACCACTCATTTACAATAGAAAATAAATGGAAGGCACATTGCCCTTTAAACTTGGTTTATTCCAGTACTATACCTGTATTTTGATCTTATTTGATCCTATTTTGAAGTTAGACAGATAATGAGTAAGAATTTTGTAATGTTTATTGAAATTTCCACGATATGACAAAGTTTTTGATTATTGATCTATTTTGCACTATCGTGGTTTTTTGGGTGATCGGAAAATGTTGTAACTTGAGATTTACATTAACAATATATTTGGCTATAATGTATTAAAATTTCATTAACCTCATACAAATACATCGCAAGCCATATATTTTTAAAGTGAACGTTTCCTTCCGAAGACGCCTAAAATCGCAAAATCCGTACCAGAATAAGAAAAAAAAATATAAATTTGACTGTAAAACGAAAGTGCTGCATATAGCCTTAAGCAGAATAAAACAAGGAAAATATTGGTGTATCACATTTTGCGATACGTTTATCGGTTCGCTCGTAATTAAAGCGTAATTTCGAGTGTCCATAATAAAAGTCCTGTAGTAAGAGGAGTCATCAGGAACCTAATCTGATCAGTTTAAACAAATAAAAATAAAATAAAAACAAATGATGTATACATAACATAATAATGTAATATACATAGCGGCATTACTACGAAGAACAATATCCAGTAGAGACGAACTCCGATGCAGAAGCACTGAGTCGAGCAGATCGAGCCGCGAGCTGTATTACCGCGTGAGCTAAGACCGCAGAGACCAGAGTGACACCTGAGTTGCTTTGCTCAACGCTCTGGCTAGAGTCGAGAACGGTGGGGTGAGCGTTGAGCAGGCGACTTCCGAGGGTGGGGGGAGCGAGTTCCGAGGGTGGGGGGAGCGGTGAACGGCCACCACTCACCCGCTCCGAGACAAATCGTCCGTTCCCTTGCGAGCAGGTTGTTGCAAGTAGTTCCCATGTTATCCGCTAGGTGGCTCTCTGTCCTGTTGCTCGCATCAACTGCCCAGAGGGCAGGACGTGCGACTGAAACGATCGCCGACAGAGTGCGATGCGAAGTTAAGCTGCGCCAGACATTGCACGCGGCAGACGACGCACAGAGACGGCACGCCATATGTGAAACACAAAATCCAATGGGGCACTGCACAATGCAGGCAGCCAAGGTAGAAGCAGGGCAGAGGCCGGCGCTGGCTGTGTTGTGCGGCGTGCACTGTGCTCTGACCAGCAGAGGCGCTGCTGATATGCTCTCTCTCTCTCTCTCTCTCTCTCTCTCTCTCTCTCTCTCTCTGCCGTGGGAAACGTTTGGAGCTACCGTTCTTTTTTTCTGAATCACTGATTGTTCACTCCTTTGAAAGATTCAACTCTATGAATCAGTTCAAGAGCGGATCCCCCATCTCTACTGTGGTGTGGATCTCGAAATAATGAATTGCCTAACTGTTTCCCGAAGTCCGATGTCCCATGCTTCTTGCTCCAGGTACCATTCCGCGTTCAACGTCTGGAAATTCCCGTCGAGCGATCATAATCGCGAATCACCTGCGTACAAATGCGAGCTGCGCCGGTGCTGCCACTTTACACTTCGTGTACCGCCGTCGCCTGTGTATGTGTGTATCGCTATCCGCTGTCTTTTGTCACCCCAGTGTACGTCTTTTTTCCCCGGCCTGATTTTGTCCCACCCCACGCCTTATCCTATGTACGCAGCTAATATTGAAGATAATCCTCTAGCATCAGATTTCAAAAGTTTCTATTCCCTTCTTGTGTGAAAGCTTTGGCATAAATGTTTCACTTTTGTACAACAGTGGGGCATGGCGGCTTTAATTTTGACGACATGGCACGCCGCTGGCGCAAGTAACTACACTACTAGCCATTACAATTGCTATACCAAGAAGAAATGAAGATGATAAACGGGTATTCATTGGACAAATATATTATAGTAGAACTGACATGTGATTACATTTTCACGCAATTTGGATCTATAGGTCCTGAGAAATCAGTACCCAGAAGAACCACCTCTGGCCGTAATAACTGTCTCGATACGTCTGGGCATTGAGTCAAACAGACAGAGCTTGGATGGCGTGTACATGTACAGCTGCCCATACAGCATCAGCACGATACCACAGTTCATCAAGAGTAGTAACTGGCGTATTGTGACGAGCCAGTTGCTCAGCTACCATTGAGCAGACGTTTTGAATTTGTGAGAGATCTGGAGAATGTGCTGGCCAGGGCAGCAGTCGAACATTTTCTGTATCCAGAAAGGCCCGTATAGGACCTGCAACATGCGGTCGTGCATTATGCTGCTGAAATGTAGGGTTTCGCAGGGATCGAATGAAGGGTAGAGCCACGGGTCGTAACACATCTGAAATGTAACGTCCACTGTTCAAAGTGCCGTCAATGCGAACAGTAGGTGACCGAGACGTGTAACCGATGGCACTCCATACCATCACGCCAGGTGATACGCCAGTATGGCGATGACGAATACACGTGTCAAATGTGCGTTCACCGCGATGTCGCCAATCACGGATGCTACCATCACGATGCTGTAAACAGAACCTGGATTAATCCGAAAAAAAGACGTTTTGCCATTCGTGCACCCAGGTTCGTCGTTGAGTACACCATCGCAGGCGCTCCTGTCTGTGATAAAGCGTCAAGGGTAACCGCAGCCATGGTCCCCGCGCTGATAGTCCATGCTGCTGCAAACGTCGTCGAACTGTTCGTGCAGATGTTTGTTGTCTTGCAAACGTCTCCATCTGTTGATTCAGGGGTCGAGACTTAGCTGCACAATCCGTTACAGCCATGCGGATAAGATGCCTATCATCTCGACTGCTAGTGATACGAGGCCGTTGGGATCCAGCACGGCGTTCCGTATTACCCTCCTGAACCCACCGATTCCATATGCTGCTAACAGTCATTGGATCTCGACCAACGCGAGCAGCAATGTCGCGATACGATAAACCGCAATCTTGATGGGCTACAGTTCGTCGTTCATCAAATTCCGAAACGTGATGGTACGCATTTCTCCTCCTTACACGAGGCATCACAACAACGTTTCACCAGGCAACGCCGGTCAACTGCTGTTTGTGTATGAGAAATCTGTTGGAAACTTTCCTCATGTCAGCACGTTGTAGGTGTCGGCACCGGCGCCAACCTTGTGTGAATGCTCTGCAAAGCTAATCATTTACATACCAGAGCATCTTCTTCCTGTCGGTTGAATTTCGCGTCTGTAGCACGTCATCTTCATGGTGTGGCAATTTTAATGGCCAGTACAGTACTTCGGTTGCCGATGTCGAGCTGATCGTATGTCCGCTAGCTAGGATCTTTGGTTGAGGCGTGTACAAGTTCAGTGATGTGGCGTGAGGACTCTTGGCTGGCGAGTTGTGGCTTTTGGGGGAGTCCGGCTGTCCGGTACGGGCCTCGAGACGCCGCGAGTGGTTAAATCGGTCGGAGACAAGGCAAGCCTTGCCGGCTCGCTTACAGACTGGTAGCGGCGAGTTGCGGGAAGAGCAGCGGACGGCGCGTGCAATTTGGTCGGAAATTCCCGACCTACTCTGCAAGCTTAAATTTTACGTCACGTCGAAGACTGCCTGTACGGTTTGGAGGCAATTACACCCTGACTTGGAATCCTGGAAGTCACGGCCCCTTCACATCTGAGTGGGGTTAAGTGTTGTTTCCTTATTTCTTGGGTACCTGATGTTGCGTAGCCACATCTATGTTAATGTGGAATTGGACCTATTATATTATCGCGCCTCCGAGTAGTTGTGTGTATGATCATCTGTCAGTGTAACTGAACGCAGTTTGTTGTTCCAGGCCATATTCCGTGCAAGTGTAAGAGTGTTCTCCGTTATAAATTGAATCGACGGAGCTGAATTTGTAACATAATCTGTGTCGGAGGCGAAGCACCCTTTGTAGATCAGTATGCCTTAGTCATTGCATCAGCAGGTGCGGATGTTACCTGTTGTAATTTACAAGTAATTTTACGAGTGCTAAGCTTGTAACTTGTTTGTGTAGTCGCTTTCGCGAGAAGTTGAGATTCCCTACATCTTAGACATTGTCGTCTGTTGCATTATTTGGGCAGATTACTCTTCCATTCTGCTGTGTGTGTGGTGGCCGGGTAGCTTCGGCAGCGGACGACGCCTTCCTGCTCCCTGGAGCGAGAGCAGACACGCGTTTGCTTTGTGCGTCTGAGTTGGCCGGCAAGCTGGTGCCTCTGCCAGCCACGCCGTGCTGGCTCAAGCGATGTCTGATGCGTGCCACGGTGGAGTGTCGCCGGTTAATCGGGAATAATTAGTCTGTCCTATTTGGTGAATTCAGTATGCTCATGAGGTTTAAAACGTGTTCTGCAAGACCGAAGTACCTTCTCGCTATACGTGCTCTTTAACCACACGTTTAAACCTTGCACCATTATCGCTACTTCTAGAACGTGTTTAAGGCCCTTCAGTTTTCTATATGAACCGCTGAAGCTTTCCTTTGATCCACAGTCTTTAGGTAACTCCACTCATTGCCTGCTTGTTGCGCTACTGCTACGGTCGCAGGTTCGAATCCTGCTGCGGGCATGGGTGTGTGTGATGTCCTTAGTTAGGTTTAAGTAGTTCTAAGTCTAGGGGACTGATGACCTCAGATGTTAAGTCCCATAGTGCTTAGAGCCATTTGAACCTGCTTTTATTGTTGGAACGATAGTTGTCAACGTTTGGGCTAGTGTGTACCATTTAGGGGTCACATTTAAATTGACTGTATTTTCGACGATGTGTATTTTGTTGCTTAAGAGATTTTTATTAAGGCTTGTGCATTGTTAAGGGTTTACCGACACCCACAATCATAGTGTGACTTATTACCTTTCCTCTATTCTGGATGAGCTTTACCCACGTGTGTAAGGTGTTACCCATGCTTGGAAACTGTTAGTACATTTAGTTGGTGTCATTGCAATTAATTTTACTGATACAATTGTCTCTTGAACGCTCGTGCAGCCATGCCTAGTTGATGTAAGTTCCTTCTCGCATATGGAAACTGTATACTCTTGGTTTTAAGCCCTTCTCCTAATGGTATAAATTGTTAAACTTAGTTATTAATGAATTAAGACGTTTAAGTCTTTTGGAAGGTTGTCAGTGGTGGTGTTCTTTTAACAAGATTTTTTAAATTGTGATTATAATATTGTAAGCAATAAGCTGTATTCCATGAAACAAAAAATGACGAAATATGAGGGTCCACCTTCCATGTGTTTCTCTTTAAAATTATCTCAAACCTAGTTGTGAGATATCAAACACATTCTACATAAATATCTTTGGTATAAGACAATAAAATTCTGATAATGGGCCAATGAGAGGCCAAACCTACTAACTTTGTTTTACAATATTTGTACTTTTGATTACGAAAACCTCACAAACGTATATACGTTCATTAATTCTTGCACCAGTAGGTGAAAATTCTTTCCATGGCAACTGAACATTCCGTTACAGCTTTCGGAGGCCAAAATGACTGACTACAATTTTCGTATTTGTAATTTCACAGCGTTTGCTTCTTCCTATTTAATCCCCGATTTCCATTTGGCAAAGCTAACATCAAATGCGTGTTGTAAAAGACAGTTGGTTGTATACAACTTTGGTTGTCATGATTTCAGTAACATGAACGGGTTTACGTACGTACATATGGCCAGAAGCAGAAAGTTCTCAGAGCACAAGAAGTAGCTACATGCCACAAACAACTCAACAGGCCACAAGCATATTCTGACTTGCTCTGATGAAGCTCCTAAAAGTGTGGATATTTCGGATTTCGACGCCTGGACACAGCTATCCGCCGAAGGATTCCGCCTTCGGTGTAGTTGAATCTAAAGCGAGACAGACACGAAACAGCTTCTCACCAGAAGACTGGTACTATGTAATTCCTTACTGAGAAACAAGGGATCGCTCTGTAGCAGCTGAAATGAATCGTAGTGATTTTATTGAATACAAAGACTATTCACAGTCTACAGTACAAGACAACTTTTTCCGAAGATTTTCCATTCTTTAGGGTGAGTTTTGTGAATGTAAACGAGGATGCCCTACAGTCAAGTATTCGTCCCATTAGCAGGGGAAAGGCGGCAGATGTGATGCGCCTCCTGAAGTACGTTAATTCCTTCTGTGGACGATGGCCACTACAGCAAAGTAGTGGCCACTGATGAGGAACAGGGCGCTCAAGTGTCAGAGAACCGCGATATCGCAGTGTTAGGATTAGCTAGCCACATTGGAAGTTAAAGTGAAATAAGTGGTGAACTTTCTAAGTTGACAATGGGACTGACTCCTTGAATTGCATTTTTTTCTGCAACATGCATTTAACTTTAATCTTAAGTTTTCTCTGTTGCTGTTGCACTGAAGTTTGGCCTCTGATTGGTAATTGTAATTGTGTGTTATTTCCGAACACATACTTTGAATAAAGCATGTTCGACGATGATGATGATACGATGTTTCGTTTGTGGGGCGCTCAACTGCGCAGTTATCAGCGCCCGTACAAATTTCCAATCTTTACACAGTCCAATATGGCCAGTTTCGTGAATGATGACAACACAAACAGCCAGTCCCCTGGAGGAGAAAATCCCCAACCCGACAGGGAATCGAATCCGGGACTCCGTGATCCAGAGGCAGCAACGGTAGTCACTAGACCACGAGCTGGGGACAGTATGTTCGAAGCATTCAATAAACGACCGTTCAACCTCGGTATAGAACGTAAAGGTCTGAGAAAGATTGGATGTCTGCCTCGAGATGGCAGGAAGAAAATGCCTTTCTTCTGACGTCACGTTGATAATTGGAGACTGCAGACGAGTCTAACCGTATCGTGGCAGCGATGTGTTGTGTATCGTGACGAATCTTATATCATGGCTTTGCTACGTTTGAAGCTTTTCAGTGTCTAGTAGCTGCTCAATTAAAAATCGTGCTTCACGGCTTAATGCGGAACCAGAAAGAAAAGGGTGCCGTGCCTGGGAGTCAGCTAGTTGCTTTGAAAAGTGTCGTACCAAAGTAATCGAGTCAGCGGTGACTGGCCGAGGTGTGTTGTTTATTTGTGAGCTGGCGGGCTGGTAAGAGGCGCAGCACGTAAAGTGTTCAGGACGGTGGGGTTAGGAAAAGGAAACAAACTGCGGTGTGACAGAAGAAGCGAGGCGACGTCCTCCGCAGTGTATTTAGAGAAGAATGAGGAAATGACGGAAACAGACCGCCACGTCATCCAGCGAGATCAGCTACGGGCAGACTTGCAAATAATCAGCCGCCGCTGGCAGCGCGCCGTTTTGGGCCAGAACCTCAGCCGCTGGTGTCGGGGTGGGGCTCTCGAGGCGGCTGGGGCGAGTGTGTCCAAGTGTCGTTGCCTCCAAGCGTGGCGGGCGGCAGGTATTCCTAAGCCGTCTGCCGGGACGCCACCGGAAACGGTTATTGCTTCCTGCGCACAGGTACAGCATCTGCGGTGTCGGTCTTAATAGGCCAGAGGCGGAGGGAGTGGTGGGCGGCGGCAGCAGCGGCAGAGTCTGCGCTAATCGCCCACCGGCCAGCGAGCGGACCTTGAGACGTAGGTGCACGAGGCACCGTCCATTCCACAGTGTGCAAGTCCTGTCACGGCGCAAAGTGAAGCGCCGGCGCGCCAGTCGGAACCGACAGGGAAGAGACGGCTGCGAGAAGAAGTCAGCCAGTCGCACGCTGGCCGGACCTCCCTCCAGGGCGGCAGAGAGGCAGCTGCGGCCCCCGTGTGAAGAGGACATCAGCGACGCGGCCGACTGGTGGCGGCCCAGTTCAATGGCAGCTTCAAGACGTGGCTTGGATAGAAGCACGAACGCTAGTTGTTTCGCTTGTACTATGTAGCGCATAGGAGGAGGATTGAATATTTTGTATTGATTGGCGACTCCATGGCGTGTTCCGTGCACCACGACCAAATAGTGGATAGAATTGGAAGGAAAATCAGCATTGGCCGTATTTTGTTGTTTTATTGTCAGCAAAATCGATTTTCGGTCACTTAGTGACCATCCTCAGTGCTGCTAGAAGTTAAAAATTTTCACATAACGATCAGAGAGTAGAAAACCGAAAATCACAACTACATCTGCGTATGAACATAACAGTTGGTAGGAACATACCTGTAGTATACAATTAAAATCAACAAGCTTAGAGCGATCACATAAACTGAGGCCGCTGGTTACATCCACCTGTTCAGCAGACCTCAGTGTGACAGGGCTTGGAACGCTCTCTATGTGACATGTGTCACGTGAAGAATTAATATTACTGGTTTTGCAAGATACTAACACCAAATACCTCTTGTGCATTTGCGACTCATGAAGTAATTCAAATTTAAAATATACGTAAAAAATATAGCAGACGAAGGGGGAAGGAAACATCTAAAATACACTGGCGTATTGTTTTTTAAAAAACCAACTTACAAAACATAAGACAGATCGATAATAAGTTGTCAGAGTGCAGGACAAGTAAAAGATAAAGAAAAGGAAAAAGAATAATCTATGAATGACATGAAATGAGGCATAACACAGTTTTTCTTAAAAAGAACATATTACCCACCATCTGGCGTGGAAAGTTAGAAGTACAACGTTCGTGATTTACGTAAACTGTTACGTTAAGACTAAGGAGTCAATTATATAAAAACAGTAATAATACGAAAATGCCATTACGTAATAATTAAAATGCCGTCAAACACAATATTCATTATAAGAAAGTTTCGAAGGTGTAGACAAACAATTTTGTTATCATATTTAACCGACATCATGATGTACATCTCGTTTGTCCCTTTGGACAAACTAACATTATTATAACAATGGTTATACGCTTCCGCATAAGCATTGGGTCAGAACCCATACATACATGACATCAAACATACACGGTTGCTTAATGTAAAACATAGCACCCACAGTTTGGCGTGGGAAGTTAGAAGTACCTACATCGGTCTCGATTTACGTAAAATATTACGTTGAAACGGTGGTATCAAATATATAAGAAATAGCCAGCAGCTTTTGTATGTCGCCCTTTGCTTGCGACAGGTGTGTGTAATTGCAAAAACTAAGTATTATAATTTTCTCTTTGTAATAAAACTCATTTATACAATTTGTTTGAATGTTTGTCTAGCTAACCGAGAATGCAGGCTTCCTAGACACAATTCCACGCTCCATTGTATTGCGAAGCGTGAAAGGAAGATTCGGCATTGGTTTTACGTCACAAACACAACGTTGGAGACACCGTATTGTGTTAAGCTGTACCCAGTTGAACTCCATGTTTGGTCGTTTTTATATTACAGCGTATGAATTTAACGTGTTTCAAAGTGCCGGCGCATTGAGGATCTGTCGAAAACGCGTCGTTGGAGGTACGTTTTGTTGTATAAAATGACTGGAAAGTACATATCGATAGTTAAAGACTTCTCGTGTTAGAAGCTTCCCGTGTTGTAAACTTGGGTGCTATGAAACGATACCGTTCCATTGCTGTAGCACGACAATATTCTGTCAGAAGCGTGTAGTTTTGGGTGCAATTTCTGGTTATTAAATAGCAGATAATGAGAATTGTAGATACAGCCGTTACGCGGTGTGTACCATCTAACTAGGGCACTACAGCCATGTCAAAGCGGGACCATAGTCGGTAGTGTCGTGAACTTTGAAGACAAAAGTAGCAGTTTCGCGTCGTGCTATTTCCATCTTTTTCACCTTCTGTTTTTTGAAATATTCTGGGTCCTTCATATTATTTAAATGAAGTATTATATGCACTGCTCGGTGTTATTTATTAGATCTACAAATAATATACTTTCTGCAATTCTTTTTGCATAGACAGAGATTGGAATGTTTGTCCAGTGGCCAAAACTCTTAATGGGAGTGACCGTCTTTATCAGAAATTCACACAAGTTACACAATGTAAGTTTTTGCTCTTACGAAACTTCATATAATATGTACAGGGTGCCCCAGAAATGTTGCGACAGACTTCGAGAGGTTGTAGAGATTGTCTTGAGGAACAAGTCGAGCGTAGCAACCCGTGTGCGAAACCGACATCCACCGAGGTGACAGAGCATCGCCTTCACACCAGACACGGCCTGCCTGCGCAGCTGCGTCTTCTCCAGTGGCGATCGTGTCAGCCAGTCGCCATCACTCAACAACAGACAACACTGCGAGACGTTCCGCCGGCGCCTATAACTTCGATGCTCTGTAGCGTAGCTGGACCACGTTTCCTAACAAGGCTACCTGGCCTCGATTTGTTCCTCGAGACACCCTCTGCAACCCCTCCGAGTTCGTCGCAACATTTCTGGAACACCCGTATACAGGGTGGTCCATTGATCGTGACCGGGCCAAATATCTCACGAAATAAGCGTCAAACTAAAAAACTACAAAGAACGAAACTCGTCTAGCTTGAAGGGGTAAACCAGATGGCGTTATGGTTGGCCCGCTAGATGGCACTGCCGTTGGTCAAACGGATATCAACTGCGTTTTTTTCAAATAGGAATCCCCATTTTTATTACATGTTAGTGTAGTACGTAAAGAAATATGACTGTTCTAGTTGGACCACTTTTTTTGATTTGTGATAGGTGGCGCTGTAAAAGTCACAAACGTATAAGTACGCGGTATCACGTAACATTCCGCCAGTGCGGACGGTATTTGCTTCGAGATACATTACCCGTGTTAAAATGGACCGTTTACAAATTGCGGAAAAGGTCGATATCGTGTTGATGTATGGCTGTTGTGATCAAAATGCCCAACGGACGTGTGCTATGTTTGCCGTTCGGTATCCTGGACGACATCATCCGAATGTCTGGACCGTTCGCCGGATTGTTACGTTATTTAAGGAAACAGGAAGTGCTCAGCCACATGTGCACCGTCAACCACGACCTGCAACAAATGAAGACGCCCAAGTAGGTGTTTCAGCTGCTGTCGCGGCTAATCCGCAGATCAGTAGCAGACAAATTACGCGAGAATCGGGAATCTCAAAACCGTCGGTGTTGAGAATGCTACATCAACATCGATTGCACCCGATTGCATCGATTGTAAGGGCAGAGGAAAAAAAGTGCCAAGGCAAGCTCCAAGGGAAAAAAACCTCTGCGACAGTAGGAGGGGTAGTAAGGGCAGTGACGGCTTGCTATCTGCGACAGTGCATGCAAGGTGTGGTTATGTTAGTGCGAGGTATCGTGCATCGTTACCTTTGTCTTTGCGGAAGCTCGTTGTGGGGCTTGCTGCAGTTGCTACGTCCCTGTAACAGTTCAAGGTCGTCGTACATTAGTGGGCGATCGGTCATAGATCTGCTCACAGACAGTGTAGGGGGTGTGTGTAGCTGGTTTGCGTGCTATATACAGTACGGTTTCCCTGCGGTTGCCTGTTTTTCGGCGGGTCCAGCATCTGGGGTTACCAGTAGTAGCTGTGTTGCAGGGGCTCGCCAGTACTGTCGTGTTAGCGTGCTGTGGACCATAGATGTTTAGTTCCTTGCCAACAGTGTCTGTGGTTTATTATGTTTCCATCTATGGTTGTGGTCGCAGTTACCCAGAGAAAGGCTAAACGGGTTGCGCGAGTGTCTCGTGTTATTGTACAGTCGTGTGGAGAGTTTTTGGAATACCTGCAAGATGGTATCTAGCCGATATTCCCGGTGAAGGTCCGCGGTGCGTGTGTAGCGCGGAGCGTTGCTTATGATTCTGAGTACTTTGTTCTGTACGAGTTGCAGACGGCGCAGGCGTGTGGGCGCAGCGTATCCCCAGACAGGGGCTGCGTACGTCATCAGGGGTCGAATAAGTGTCATGTACATGGACCTAGACACCCTCCTATTCAGTGTGCTACGCCTGTTGAGCATAGGGTAGAGCTGTTTGAGCCGGTGGTGTTTGCGGGTGTCTGTGGCTGACGGAGGGCAAGGGAGGCCTCCGTAGTAGGCTCCTCCGAGGAACCCAGAGTGCCGGGCGGGCGACGGGCACCTCGGCCGGGACGCTGTTCTTCGTCTTCAATCTCGGCACGAGCGCGACGAGCCTTCCGTCCGTGCAAAATGCCGCCATCTGGCACATTTGTCAACGCCGCTATCGCCTTTTCACACGATCAGTGTACATTGTATTCAGGAAAATATAACGACTATCTACAGGGTGTTTCAAAAATGACCGGTATATTTGAAACGGCAATAAAAACTAAACTAAACAAGCAGCGATAGAAATACACCGTTTGTTGCAATATGCTTGGGACAACAGTACATTTTCAGGCAGACAAACTTTCGAAATTACAGTAGTTACAATTGTCAACAACAGATGGCGCTCCGGTCTGGGAAACTCTATAGTACGATATTTTCCACATATCCACCATGCGTAGCAATAATATTGCGTAGTCTCTGAATGAAATTACCCGAAACCTTTGACAACGTGTGTGGCGGAATGGCTTCACATGCAGATGAGATGTACTGCTTCAGCTGTTCAATTGTTTCTGGATTCTGGCGGTACACCTGGTCTTTCAAGTGTCCCCACAGAAAGAAGTCACAGGGGTTCATGTCTGGCGAATAGGGAGGCCAATCCACGCCGCCTCCTGTATGTTTCGGATAGCCCAAAGCAATCACACGATCATCGAAATATTCATTCAGGAAATTAAAGACGTCGGCCGTGCGATGTGGCCGGGCACCATCTTGCATAAACCACGAGGTGTTCGCAGTGTCGTCTAAGGCAGTTTGTACCGCCACAAATTCGCGAAGAATGTCCAGATAGCGTGATGCAGTAATCGTTTCGGATCTGAAAAATGGGCCAATGATTCCTTTGGAAGAAATGGCGGCCCAGACCAGTACTTTTTGAGGATGCAGGGACGATGGGACTGCAACATGGGGCTTTTCGGTTCCCCATATGCGCCAGTTCTGTTTATTGACGAAGCCGTCCAGGTAAAAATAAGCTTCGTCAGTAAACCAAATGCTGCCCACATGCACATCGCCGTCATCAATCCTGTGCACTATATCGTTAGCGAATGTCTCTCGTGCAGCAATGGTAGCGGCGCTGAGGGGTTGCTGCGTTTGAATTTTGTACGGATAGAGGTCTAAACTCTGGCGCATGAGACGATAGGTGGACGTTGGCGTCATTTGGACCGCAGCTGCAACACGGCGAACGGAAACCCGAGGCCGCTGTCGGATCACCTGCTGCACTAGCTGCGCGTTGCCCTCTGTGGTTGCCGTACGCGGTCGCCCTACCTTTCCAGCACGTTCATCCGTCACGTTCCCAGTCCGTTGAAATTTTTCAAACAGATCCTTTATTGTATCGCTTTTCGGTCCTTTGGTTACATTAAACCTCCGTTGAAAACTTCGTCTTGTTGCAACAACACTGTGTTCTAGGCGGTGGAATTCCAACACCAGAAAAATCCTCTGTTCTAAGGAATAAACCATGTTGTCTACAGCACACTTGCACGTTGTGAACAGCACACGCTTACAGCAGAAAGACGACGTACCGAATGGCGCACCCACAGACTGCGTTGTCTTCTATATCTTTCACAACACTTGCAGCGCCATCTGTTGCTGAAAATTGTAACTACTGTAATTTCTAAAGTTTGTCCGCCTGAAAATGTACTGTTGTCCCAAGCATATTGCAACAAACGGTGTATTTCTATCGCTGCTCGTTTAGTTTTTATTGCCGTTTCAAATATACCGGTCATTTTTGAAACACCCTGTATGTGAAATGTTACGAGGTGCCTGGTGAATGTACGAAGCTGGTCACATCGTTTCGAGACTGAAGGGTAGTACGGGTAGGCGTGACGACGTGAAACGCACGCCTATGGAGAAAGGTAGCCCAAGATTGTATGCAAGGGTCTGGATATTGTGCTGCGCGTCCGCAAAGGAAATCGTATACGAGATGGTACTGCTCCCAGTTTACGAGAGCAGTCCCACCAGCGTTTGGAGCACGGATAAGAATTTAGAGATGCATTTCTAGTAACATAATAGCAGTTACTCCCATAAAATACCTGAAACACCTCGGAGTAAGCGAACAGAACCATTTGAAATTAAACTACTACACGAACATTAATGGCGAGTAAGGTAGCTGCCAGACTGAGATTCGGCAGAAGAATCGTCAGGAAATGTAGTCCCACAAAACGAAGTAGCTTACTAAACACCCGATCGGCCAGTGCTTGAATATTGCCCGTCAGTATGGGATGTGTACCAGGGAGGAAGTAGAGGAGATCCAGAGAATAGCAGCGCGTTCGTTACAGCCTCATTTAGTAAGCACGAAAGCCTCTCAGAGATGTTCAACGAACTCAAGTGGCAGGCGACTCAAGAGAGGCTTTCTGTATATTGTTAACATGCAACACATACAGTGCTTCGTCGTACGCATATCTTGAGAAAGGCCGTTTAGATAAAGTTGGAGAGATTGGATCCCACACGGAGCCATACCGGCAGTCTTTCTTTCCGCCAAACATTCGCGATTGCAGTAGGAAAGAGGGGCGGGGTGGGGGAGAGGGGGAGTGACAGCGGTACAAAAAGGTACCCTCCGCCACACACCATAAGGTGGCCTGCGGAATGTACATGTGGATGTACATGTCGGTCGCGGCAACACATATGAATGTGTATGGGAAATAATCGGATGCTTAAGTGGGAATCCTCGGCAAAAAGGGTCTGTTGGCTAAGTTTAGGGATTGCAAAAACAGACGTAATGTCTTATGGGATAACAGCAATCAGTGATTTTATAATGTTACTTAAAATCCGTCTTGATTGCAAAAAAAATTTTTTTATTTTATTATTCATGTGACCGGTTTCGGTTCATTCAGAACCATCTTCAGATCTGTAAAAATAATTATACTAATTTACTATTTCACGGAATCAAATGTTTTTCATCCTATCTAATCAACATCAAATGTACCAGAACGTACCTGATATTTCAGTTACAGGAGTAACCCGTCCAAATCCAGCAACTTTCACATGCTACGTCACATAAAATTGGTTGGCAGAGTGCACGTAATTTATATTAATTATAGCACTATTACCGACAGGTGGCGTCTGGTATATTTGTTACATTCCATATGTACATACTGTATTCAGTGGATCTTTTTTATATTAAAAATATTTGGCTAAAATATGTAGACGTCAAAGTTAAAATCTGTACTTGTCAGGATTAAAAAACAGTAAAATTATCATTTTTATACGATCTAAAAGCATAGGGCGATTTATATATCTATGGTGCTGGTGTGAACTTGTTTTCCTCTACGGTCTGCTTCCGTGGTTCCCGCCATTTTGGTGTTGTGCCGCGGTGCGCTCAGTCGTCTGATGTCCATCGCCGCGGGCAAGAGGGCCGCACAGGAGGGCCCCGTCAACGACGCCAGGCGCTGCACGCGTCCTCCGGCTTCTCCACCATGCACCATCCCTCATCCCTCGGCCCGGATCTCCACACGCAACAGTTGTCATCTCAGTAGGTCGTCATAAATGCTAAAATAGGCGTTATGATTGAATTCGTTTTGCTCATTGAGGATTAAATCCGGATCTTTATTTTTGTGGGTGTATATTTCGATCTCTTCCAAAATGTTAAGAAAACGTCCCTTATGAGCTCTATGCAGGATTTCTAAATTGTTTTCAATATTCGTGACTGAGTGCTTTGTCGCAGCCATATGCGCCCCAAAAGCTGTTTTGTTTTGAGAGTAGGTGTGCTTCCTGAATCTGGTTTCAAAGATCCTACCAGTCTGTCCTATATATTGTTTACAGCAGTCATTACATTTGATCTTATATACACCTGAATCCTGAAATTTATTCCTACTATTACATATTCTATGCCGGAGCTTCAATTTTAACGTGTTATTTGTTCGGAACCCTATTTTAACGTCGGATTTACGAAAGCATTTACGAATGTTTAGGGAACCTGACGTATTTCAAGAGGACTTTTCGACAGTCTTACTGCCACCGTTTTACATATCGCGTAGGGATCATGTGAAAGAAATAGAGAGACTGGGACCACGTACAGAGGCATAGTCTCTAATTTTGCCTTCATCTACATCTACATCATACTCCGCAAGCCACCTAATAGAGTGTGGCCACCCGCGAATAGTGCGTGGGAAGAATGATTGACGGTAAGCCTTTGTATTTTCTCCTCGTGGTCACTAAGCGAGATGTATGTTGGTGGAAGTAATATGTTACCCGAGTCCTCCTGAAAAGTGCCGTCCCGAATTTTCAATGGTAAATCTCTCCTTGATGCACAACGCCTGTATTGTAACGTCTGCCAGTGGAGTTTGTTTAGCATCACCCTAACGCTCTCTCGCCAGCTAAAGATCCCGTGACGAAACGCGCCGCTCTTCGTTGCATCTTCTCTATCTCCTACCTGATAGGTATCCCAGATAGATGTAGAATACTGAAGAACGGGGCGAAAAAGCGCCTTAAAAGCCATTTCTCTCGCAGATGAGTTACATTTCCTTAAGATTCTTCCAATGAATCTGAGTCTGGTGTCTACTTTCCCCACTGTCTGTTTTATACGGTCTTTCCACTTAAGGTGGCTCTGGATAGTTCCGCCTGGATATTTTACGGCAGACGCTGTCTCAAGTTGTTTGTCATCAATGGTGTAGCTGTAGATTTTTCCCATGTATGCTCTCATTTCAAATCACACAGTTGCTATTTTAGCACCTAAATATGAAGCCGAATACATATACTAAAATTCGAACGGAATGCGAAAGTCTCACGTATTCGGCTTCGTACACCGTCCAGTCACTGCCTGTGTTCGATGTGAACGTGCAATAACCACTCGCAGACGCAGGTGGCAGCTGTAGCAAAGGAGGGTTCATAGAATAGCCTGTACGTTGGTGGTGGTGGGGGGGGGGGGGCGCGGGGGGGGGGGGGAGTTGGCGTGTACGGCCCTGCAACGATCGTCAGAATGGTCCAGGCCGGAGAAGAGAGCGTTATGGTCTGGGGAGTGTTTTCGTGGCGTTCTCACGGTGGTCTCGTCAGCTTGGAAGGCACAGTGGATTAATGCAGGTATCCGTCTGTCCTTGGGGACTCTGTCCACCCCAGCATTGCGTGTGTGCGCGCGTTTCCTCGCCACGATGGGATCTTCCAGCAGGCCGATGCAACGTGTCACACAGCACGCAGTGTACGTCCGTGGTTCGAAGAGCACGAGGACGAGTTTACTGTACTCCCCTGTCTACCAAACTCGCCGGATTTGAACCCAGTCGAGAATCTTGTGGCACCACCTCGTTTGGGCTGTTTGCGCCACGGATCCTAAACTGAGAAAGCCAGCGCAGCTGGCTACGGCATTGGAGTGGGCGTGGCTCCAACTTCCCTGTCGGCGCCTCCCAGAACCTCGATGACTCGTCTAGCACGTCTCTCAGCATTCCCCGTTGCAAAAGGTGGTTATTCAGGGGTTTACAGGTGATCAGATTAATGTGACTGGACGGAACTCTGTGATTTCATGTTCTGATCTGTTGCGCTGAAATACATTTTCCTCACTTTTTAAAACCAGACACACAGTGTCATGTTACAACTTTATATCGACTACATTTTGTCCCCGTCCTGTCACCGTCGGTTTTCGTGGCCTGCAGCCTCGCTCGAGTAGCTCTGCAGTTGGCATCTTTCGAGGCTGACCGCGCCCCGTTCCGTTTGTACCACCGAGAAAATCTCCCTGGCAGTATCGGGAAGCGAACCTGGGTCCACAGCGTCGCTGTCTGCCGCGCTGGCCACTCACGAGCAGAACGCGGCAAGTGCCACAACTTAATTTACCAGAATTTTCACTCAATGCAAGAGGACTGAAAATAAAAGAGCTCGCGTTTCGACTTACCCGTGGATTTTCGACCGCGTCAGATTCAAAATGGCTCTGAGCACTATGGGACTTAACATCTGAGGTCATCAGTCCCCTAGAACGTAGAACTACTTAAACCTAACTAACCTAAGGACATCACACACATCCATGTCGGAGGCAGGATTCGAACCTGTGACCGTAGCGGTCGCGCGGTTCCAGACTGAAGCGCCTAGAACCGCTTGGCCACACCGGCCGGCACCGCTTCAGAGGTCAGAGGTTTAGACGTCTTTTATAGCTCGATCCACGAACGATGGCGGATCGAGTAGGTCGAAACACGGACTGGGAATTGCATTGTCGCCGGTTGCAAGCGACTGTTGCGGGAAGCGCATACACGTGCCCTCCGCGTCAAGGAAGACTTGTGTACTGCAAATTATGTCTCCCGTTTGCTTGTGCAGTAATAGTAATTCGCTTACCACCACCATCAGCCGTGGCAGCTCGCACAGATGGAATAAAAATTAACGAAACAGCTCGCTAGGGCCACGTTTAATACTCGCATCGCCTACGATTCACTGCCAAGCGATGAGAATACTACTGAACCCTCATTGGTTGACGTAGATGCACAGAACAAACTTAAAATCGTCCGCCATCGTTCTCGATTCCAACTATAGTGGGCGATAAGCTCAACTAAAGAGGTGACACAGTGGCTTGCGTCGCGGCTTCAGACTTTTGCGTCCCGTGTTCGAAACCAGGTTATTGTTTTTATTTATTTTATTTTACTATATTTTTCATTTATCGACCGATGTCGGTAGAAGATTACCACACGGATGTTTCTTATCAAGGTGGTGGGCCTAGGGCTTTATTTTAACCGTAAAATTACAACTATGCTTCACAGTAATTATCATACATTTGTTGTCTTATTCTTGTATTTTTATATTACATTCTTAATTAATTATTATAGTAATTCGTATATTTTATTCATACGCTTATTCTACCGGAAGATTTGGTGCATTCCATTGTATGATACCGATGGCGGAAACATTCGAAACATAGAAATTCCGAACACCACAAGCATCGCGGGAAGGCAGGTTCGCCACAGTGATATTTCATCGTATGACTCTCACTCAGGAATGAAACGTCATAAATATTGCTGAAGATTTCACGCATTGGCAAGCCACGCACAACGGACCACTTAACAGAAAACTGGCGATTGCAGTTCATTGTCAATCAAGATACACTACAGGAATTTCACCTAAAGCAGTTTAAAATTATTGTCTCATTAATTTATTGCTTTTTTTTTAAATTCATTCAACATACGTACAATTGGTAGGCAGAATAAGGGCTACCTTCGGCTCCGAAAGCCCCATTGAAATCCACAGCAATTTGCGGAAGGTTGCACTACTGTCATGGTGAACGAGTTTCTTCAGTCGTCGTTGGTCCCGTTCTTGCATTATACTCGTATTTTACCAGCCAGAACGATTTCGGAGATTTGATGTTTTACAGGATTGCTGATATTCACAGTACACTCATGAAATCGTCGCACGGGATAATCCCCACTTCATCGCTACCTGCCGGCCGGGGTGGCCGAGCGGTTCTAGGCACTACAGTCTGGAGCCGCGTGACCGCTATTTTCGCAGGTTCGAATCCTGCCTCGGGCATGGATGTGTGTGATGTCCTTAGGTCAGTTAGGTTTAAATAGTTCTAAGTTGTAGGGGACTGATGACCACAGCAGTTAAGTCCCATAGTGCTCAGAGGCATTTGAACCATTTTTTTGACACTGATATCACCATTTCCCACAGCGACGGCAACCATATCACAGTATTTAACCAGAAGTAAGCAGTTCTGAGCTGTTTCTAGAACTCCTGATTTCAGACAAGTGTGCTGCTAATTCGCTGGCTCACGAGTTGAGTTTGAACTGTTCAACAGCCGCGCGGGTCAGTCATGGGAACCAGGGGAACTGGCTGGGGCCGGCGGGCGACGTCACGTGTCCGCAGAGTGACGTCACGTCTCTGCCTGACGCGCCCTACTAGAGATACTGGCTTGGGCGCACTTTGATGACGTCACATTTGTAGTGCTACGGCCAAAACACAACCCTCTAGTGACACAGCTCAGCATGCAGCGACTCTCGCGTATTTGCTGTTTCCGCTTCGCAAAATTACAAATGACGTTACTGTTTGTTGGTTATTGTTTACTCTCAATACTGATAGAATACTACTCTCAGTAATTCGATTATCTCTAAATTACTTAAAAACACAATATACTGTTTTGGACTTCGTATAAAAAGAAATGGTGTAACACAGACAATGATGCTCATATATAACTGTTACTGTCGTTCAGTCTCGCCATTAAATTTCTCGACGTACGCATGTACTTTAATACAGCATATTTGAAGTCAATCGCTGTACTTCAAATTTAGTCTCTCTCTCTCTCTCTCTCTCTCTCTCTCTCTCTCTCTCTCTCTCTCTCACAACACACACACACACACACACACACACACACACACACACACAGAGAGAGAGAGAGAGAGAGAGAGAGAGAGAGAGAGAGAGAGAGAGAACAGGACATAGGATAATAACAGTGTAAAAAATTGTGTCATGCATATTTTCATAATGTGAAACATTGTACTTCACATTCTGTCTCACCATTAAATTTCAGTCATACACGGAGGAATTGGAGTGTTCGGCTCCAAATTTTAAACGAACCATCCCCGAAAACTGTAAAAGTCAAACTAACAACCCTTAAAGTGGAAACTTGTGTCTTTCTTTAGCAGACAGTTCATCAAAATTTGAGTTAAAAATATATCGTAAAGGACAAGAGCGAATGCGTTATTTTTTAAAGACATGTATTTAGTACTTACATGGTAATTTAGTGAAAAACTAAACATTCAATGATTGTAAAGTAGTATAATACATTATTTCTACCTGACATTGACATTTTTTTCCCACGTTGTGCGTTCGGCATTACCTTGCTAGCTATAAAATTAATTTTGTGGTGGAAACTATAGTGACAATGTTCGAAAATTGTATTTGTTCTGCCACATATTAGTTTATAGTAGACACTTCTCCACTGATACAGTCAGTTAACAAATTTAGAAAAATCACACAAAAATATTTTGTGTTGTCCGCAGTTTCTTTACTTGCCTCCGCATTTATTACTGCGTTGAGAATCATTGACATTTTTAGTGAGATTGTTGATCATCACTTTACAGAATCAGAAGATAATATTTTGCAGTATGCACTTAAAAGTTCTCTGACATTTGCAAATATCACTTATATCATCCTCAGTAAGAACAATTTCCCGCGGAAGGCAAAGGTCGCGAGCTCGAATCTCGGTCCGGCACACAGTTCCACCAGGAAGTTTCAGCGTCAGTAAGATCGCAGCTCTCCAACTTTAGGCTACATATTTTGTGCACGACAGAAAGTTGATGTGAATCGCCAATGGGGCTAACTGAATACAAATGTAACATTGCTTTCAGCATGAACCAAGCTGTAACAGCAGTTTCAATGGGAAACGTCAACTTTGCACGTCATACTCTTTTTATGAAGTAATTTGGGATGGTTATTTCGACTCTGCCTTATCAGGTAGCACCCAAGAGTACAAATCTCTCAATTTTTTAAAGAAAAAGCTCCTTGTTTACAGCATAACCAGAAATTTACATCAGCACTGGCAGGAAATTTTCTGATCTCTGTGACACTTCAGAATTCTCCCGTAACACTGCAGAATATTTGTCAGTATTCACGCATTTGTTGACTATCCCAGAGCAAGGAAGGAATGTACACAGAGGAATATTTACAGAAAAAAGTTTGCTTTAAAGTTTGCGAGGGACTGTATTTAATACAGTAGAGATACAATACAGATTGAATGTATAGAGGAATCGGTAATGGAGTAGCTTCCTAAGCCAGTGCAGTTAGGATCGCTGGTTCAAGCCTCGTCTTAGTGATCTTTTGTTTTCGTTCAGCCGGAAATAGCTACACCACGTAATTGTAAAATTCATCATATTTTTATAAATAATTACTTATTGCGCGCGTAATTCCTGTTTTCATTTCATTTCAAATATAAATTTTTAATTATCAGTATTTTATGAAAGATTGTTGATAGACGTCGCTTAAATTAAGAAAACCTAACAATTTAATTAGTCCGCTGCTCGTAGTCTCGCGGTAGCGTTCTCGCTTCCCGAGCACGGGGTCCCGGGTTCGATTCCCGGAGGGGTCAGGGATTTTTCGTACCTCGAGATGACTGGGTGTTGTTGTGTCGTCTTCATCATCATCATTCATCCCCATTACGGTAGGAGGAAGGCAATGGCAAACCACCTCCACTAGGACCGGCGGTGCGGGTCTCCCGCATCGTTCCCCTACGCTCCGTCACGGAATATGGGACTTCATCATCAACAATTTAATTTTTGGGGCAAGAATCAAGAACCAAATACTTTTTATTTGGACTAAGTCCATTGTTTTGCAGCATATACAGGTATGTCATCTCACAAGAACCAGAGTGATTAGTGTCGCGGAAACATGAAAAACAATTATTTTCACAGCTTCGAGCACACCTTCGAGATGCTGCATTTTTACGTTTGCCACTGTACAATTACAATATGAACCCAACAGAACTGATCTGGTCCGAGAAATGACGAGACTGTTGCCCTGCCAGACGTACTGCAACGAGAGCATCTTATGCTTTCCGTCTAGTCAGTTAAGAAGCATGCGGCAGCGCCGGAGTTTTGCCGTTCAGTAAGTAATGCAACACATTTTTTTCTCGGCCAATTTTGGTTGAAAAAATCGGAAATTTCTTGTGGAATATTTTCAAACATTCCCGCTTCGTCTCGTATAGTTTCATTGACTTCCGACTGGTGGCAGCGCTGTACGGAGCTGTTAAAATGGCGTCTGTAACGGATGTGCGTTGCAAACAACGGGCAGTGATCGAGTTTCTTTTGGCGGAAAACCAGGGCATCTCAGATATTCATAGGCGCTTGCAGAATGTCTACGGTGATCTGGCAGTGGACAAAAGCACGGTGAGTCGTTGGGCAAAGCGTGTGTCATCATCGCCGCAAGGTCAAGCAAGACTGTCTGATCTCCCGCGTGCGGGCCGGCGGTGCACAGCTGTGACTCCTGCAATGGCGGGGCGTGCGAACACACTCGTTCGAGATGATCGACAGATCACCATCGAACAACTCAGTGCTCAACTTGACATCTCTGTTGGTAGTGCTGTCACAATTGTTCACCAGTTGGGATATTCAAAGGTTTGTTCCCGCTTGGTCCCTCGTTGTCTAACCGAACACCATAAAGAGCAAAGGAGAACCATCTGTGCGGAATTGCTTGCTCGTCATGTGGCTGAGGGTGACAATTTCTTGTCAAAGATTGTTACAGGCGATGAAACATGGGTTCATCACTTCGAACCTGAAACAAAACGGCAATGAATGGAGTGGCGCCACACCCACTCCCCTACCAAGAAAAAGTTTAAAGCCATACTCTCAGCCGGTAAAGTCATGGTTACAGTCTTCTGGGACGCTGAAGGGGTTATTCTGTTCGATGTCCTTCCCCATGGTCAAACGATCAACTCTGAAGTGTATTGTGCTACTCTTCAGAAATTGAAGAAACGACTTCAGCGTGTTCGTAGGCACAAAAATCTGAACGAACTTCTCCTTCTTCATGACAACGCAAGACCTCACACAAGTCTTCGCACCCGAGAGGAGCTCACAAAACTTCAGTGGACTGTTCTTCCTCGTGCACCCTACAGCCCCGATCTCGCACAGTCGGATTTCCATATGTTTGGCCCAATGAAGGACGCAATCCGTGGGAGGCACTACGCGGATGATGAAGAAGTTATTGATGCAGTACGACGTTGGCTCCGACATCGACCAGTGGAATGGTACCGTGCAGGCATACAGGCCCTCATTTCAAGGTGGCGTAAGGCCGTAGCATTGAATGGAGATTACGTTGAAAAATAATGTTGTGTAGCTAAAAGATTGGGGAATAACCTGGTGTATTTCATTGCTGAATAAAACAACCCCTGTTTCAGGAAAAAAAATGTGTTGCGTTACTTATTGAACTGCCCTCGTATTTCATTCTCTTTAAAAATTAAATAACATTCGAAGCTATGTTGTAGCGAGCCAGTGGGCGTGTTGGACCTTCCATCGAGCTACGGACCTCCTTGACGATGTCTCCCGCAGTCGGAGACGAAACGTTGGGAATCGACACAGAATTCATCAACCGACCACGGCATAACAGTCCGGATAATTGTAATGGGCAGAGTAGTTCGCCGTCCGCGTCCCGCCGCGCCGTTCCAGGCGCGCACTTTTCCAGCTGGAGCGCGCGCACGGTCTGGAGACGGAGCGAGCCGAAGCCCCGTCTAAAGCGAGCGCGCGCAAACGCGCCACTTCCTTCCCGGAGAACTGCGCAGCGCGGCGCGGCGCGCTCGGCGTGGACCCGCCTTCATAATCGTACTTGACCGTACTGGACGCAGCTTGGTGGCTTCCGCTCCACGTGAAACGAAATCCATTGAGATTCGAGCAAAAGCGGAAGAATACGTGGCGTAACGTTTATCTCAGGTTTATTCTTTTGATGAACAGAGTGTAGCAGGTGTGGTAGTGTTAACAAGCCGGTAGGTGTACCTCTGGCAGCGCGAGCTGCGGGTATTCGCCGGCTGCTGGCAGATGCTCGGTTCGGAACGCCAAGCTGGTTTACGCCGCTGCTCTGCCCGCCGTAGCGTAAATCTTCGCCCGCCGCCGTAATTAATTCCGAGCGCGCGGCGTGACTGACGACGATTACCGTCTAGTCGAAACGCCACCCCAGGGCTGTCCTAATAAGACGAAACTAATGAGACTCCTCTTGTAGCCGAAGCGCCGCAGTCCGTTTTATTGTGCTCGTTCCGTGTCGGCCTTATTCTCTTCCCTCACAAGTCAAGAACGAAGCTCGAGAAATGGCGATGTGCCCGCGGCGTCAACCTTTGAAAGGATGACTCTACTTGCAGGTTACGACACACAGTGAAATCGACATAAATCTTCATATCCCAAAGTGAAATTGTATTTCTCGGCAAGGCTACCCTTTCCTTCAGTGTTGCTACATGCAGCATACAGGGTCAAAAGTATTTAAACCGACAAACTCTGGGAGGTTGTAGGGGACATCAAAACAAATATTTTTCCCTAATGTCATCTTTTCCTATGAGGAGTATTTAAATCGGTAGAGGAAGATTTCTCTGGCGGCAAATTAATTAAACCAACAAGCGCTTTTCCATTTTTTTATGGCCAAGATACAACACATTAACGCAACCCGATTTCAATTACAGTAGATTTTCAAAAATGTCTCCATTGACACGTAAATAAAGGTTGCACCCTCGGATTATGTTCTGTCCGACACGGGCAAATACCCCAGGAGTACTGACAGGTGACACGTACACAATCATCCTGTCTGATCACCTGTATCCATTCATGTCCATTGTGCATCCCGACGGACTTGGGCAATTCCAGCAGGACCATGCGATACCCTACACGTCCAGAATTGCTACAGAGTGGCTCCAGGAACACTCTTCTGAGTTTAAACACTTCCGCTGGCCACCAAACTCGCCAGCCATGAACCTTATTGAGCATATCAGGGATGTCTAGCAACGCGTTGTTCAGAAGAAATCTCCACTCCCTCGTGCCCTATCGGATTTATGGACAACCCCTCAGGATTCATGATGTCAGTTCCTTCCAGCACTACTTCAGACATTAGTCGAGTTCGTGCCACGTCGTGTTGCCGCACTACTGCGTGCCCGCGGAGGCTCTACACCATATTAGGCAGTGTAACAGTTTCTTTGGCTCTTCAGTGTATATTCTATGAGTTTACGTAGGGACCAAACAGCTTCTGAACGTGAAATCATATCGATGTTGTTATGTGAAAACATATATAAACATTCGCAATTAATTTTTCTTTGTAGATGGTGCACAAACTAAAGGAAGGCATAACATCTTCGTCGGTCTAACAGAAACCGATATAGGACGTCCTTCTATGTACGAATGCCGCAGAACATAATTTGTTTTTCCATGCATCCATAGTTGAGATGACTGCAAGTGTTGTTTAGGTAGAATATAACTTGGATGTATATTCATCTTGTGGGTTTGCAGCACTTGTATTTTTTTCGGGTTTGCAGTAAAAAGTATTGGACACAGGTTCTGCCTTTTATGCAAAACAATGTTTTTTTCTCATTACCAAGACATGTTTCAGCACCTCTGTACCATCACCAGTGGGTTTTGTTTGTTGAAAAAATTCAGAAGTGAACATATTTTAGGTTGTAGTGATCTAACAAAATGAGGGCTTAAGACTTTTCTTATTTTTTCTTTAGGTTCATTTTCCTAGACCAGTTACAACCTAAAATTTGTTCACTTTTGCAGTTTTTCAGCTAAAAAAACCACTGATGATGGTACACAGGTGCCGAAACAACTTAGACTAGAAAGGTAGCCCATCGTGGCGAGTACGCTCCGACTGGTGAGCGACGTGCTGCATCACTTGTCACAAAGCGCTGGCGCACTCGCTAACGGGAATCTCACACAGTAACAAATTTTCACGTCTCATTCGATTTTGAGCATCTCATTGATGGGTTTCAAGAGGATGCGAAAGAATTAGTTTTAGAATTATCTAAAGGAAATATTAAACAGTAAAAGCACTGGTAACAACACTTGTTAAGATCCAAAGTTAGCCGTAGATGATTGTCACTGAAATTTACTGCTTAAGAATGAGACTACGCTGAAAATTTTGCAGTTTTACGAGCTACTTTAGTTCAGACGTGTCTAGAGAATATTTTGACAGAGTTGACGAAACTTGCCTGATGATGTTGTCGCGGAAATTTAATTTGATGTTGTTGAAGACGTCGCAGTCCGGAGAAGATTTCCTTTTGCCGAAGTCCACATCATTGCATCCCATGTACCTCTTTTATTGAAAAATCTAATGCGGATTAAAGTTCTCCTTCTTACATGCGAATCTGTGATTTTCGTTTCGATTGCCCGAAGTCTTGATTGTGTTAATGCCGCTAATGATTCCATCACGCGGTTCCAACGTGAAATATTCGCTCCATGAAAAGATGCAAACATTTCGAAATCTGCTATCATAGCAAAACTATCAGGTGTACACTTTTTCGGTGCTGTTTAGCTGTTAATTCTGCATCGGCATGGAATTTTGCTGTTGTAATTCGTAATGAACTGACGATGTTTTCGCGCTTGAATGTGATGTATTCGGCCAAGTATTTCAAGGCATCGGGAGTAAAGTCTTCAGTGGAGCTCAGTAAATTACTGATATCGTCATCTCGAAGCAAATATTCCTCTCCTCAAGTACAGTGACGTGATGTGTCAACTACTCTGTTGTGCAGCTCGCTAGAAATAAAATTCTCGAATTCGTCCACTGTTTCTTATGCACAAGTTTGATCTATGTCCTCTTCATTAGAAGCAACAAGGCACAAAAGTATATTTGTCGCATTGCCAGTCAGTATTAGTCGGCAAATTATTTTATTAACCTCAAAGGGCGTCAGATTATTATAAAATGCACCAAGACCACGAATTCTAGAAAAGGATATTTCGAGACACGCTTGATTCAATCTGGCAGTCAGGATGTAGTTTGCACTGTCATTTTTCATATCTGCGAAAAGTCCGAAAAGTGAATGTATTGAGGTAGCAAATGCAATTTGAAACGGGAGTATACTACTACCTCTCCCTTCTCTCATATTCGAACAAATGTCCAAAAACCTCTTCAAGGAATTTTCTTGACTTATGAGGTTGAAACCCTAACCACTTCTAAGAGGTGCTTCTTGATCTTCGGTGTGCCCGCATCTCGTGGTCGTGCGGTAGCGTTCTCGCTTCCCACGCCCGGGTTCCCGGGTTCGATTCCCGGCGGGGTCAGGGATTTTCTCTGCCTCGTGATGGCTGGGTGTTGTGTGCTGTCCTTAGGTTAGTTAGGTTTAAGTAGTTCTAAGTTCTAGGGGACTTATGACCACAGCAGTTGAGTCCCATAGTGCTTAGAGCCATTTGAACCATTTTTTTGATCTTCGGTGTGCCTCGAGTCAACACATCGAAAACTTCTTTTATCCTTTCGATGACGCTTCCTTCACGATCTTCATGGAGTACGTATCTCACTACTTGGGGAGCGCGACGTGAAAGCAGCTGTGCAGCCATTAAACGTTCTGAGGTGCGCGTCCACTCACATTGATGTGAGTTTCCGGTATGTGCTAGGTGATCGAAAGATCGCTTGTTTGATGTTGCAGAAGATCTTCTATTAATATAATACCGTCAGGCACGGTCATTCCGTCGTCATACAAGTGATTTCTTAGTAATTTTAGCAAATGTAATACGTCATAAAAAAGACATATTTTCCTTACATTACCCACAGGGTTCGAAAAATACGTCTTACTTGTGGATACACCAAGTTCTTTCCATACTTTCGAATGTTTCGTTCCCGTATCACATGTAACTGCTACAACACGAACCCCAAATACTTTAAGTTCTGTAATGATTGTCTGCAACAATTACATGTCACTTTCACATAAAAATCGTGATATATTGGCACCTTGAAAATAAACTTCTTATCATGGCTCCTCTAACGTTCTTGCATGGTCGAAGCTCAATGTTCATTTCATCGAAGCTTAGGACAGCGTTGGCCGCAAATGATGTAAACGTTACTGACATAGTGTTCATTTAATGTAGTGCTTCTTTTGAAATGCTTGCTTGACACTTCAGATGCTTTGTCCATTTTGGGAGCGTTGACCGACAGGGCAAAGGACAGTTCTTTCATCTTAGATAAGTAAACTCGAAAAGTATGGACGTTTTTTCGACAGGTACTAAATTTGTGCTTGGGTAAAACACCGAGACAGTATAATTTTAACCTCCCGACTTACACTTCCCGTATTCTTCCTAGCAGAAACAGATACTTTGAGTGGGACACCCTGTTTCTTAGCTTTCTTCATAGCTTCTGCTTCAGTAAAGCGTTGCTGCTCTTCACAATAGCCAATTCTTTCTTCTACTCCTTCAGTTATTGCTGTTTGCTTATAGCGATCGAATCAGGAGTAGTTTCTGTGTTAACTGATTTGTCCAGTTTTGTTTTCTTAGGAGACAAAACTTACACCGTTTTGAGAGCCCTCTTCTGCACCGCCCTGGTGTTACTCCGACGTTCTCTTTCTGTTATGTTGTCTTCTGTGTTATCAGAATCTGCAGCAAGAGGATTATTTCTGTGCCCATTAGGTATTTTCTGGGATGGAGTTGCATCTGACTTCAGCAACTTTCTTGTAGGTCAACCCAGCAATTTATTTTGCGTGTCCCACCCTTTGGACGAAAATTTTCGGAATATATCATTTTTAGTATTGATCTTGTGCCCTCGTTTACAACGAGACAACCATTCAAGTTGGAATCTACGTCTTTCGATAACCGTTCGTAAAGCCGTCGGCACACGGACCGTGCTGTCGAACGATAAACGTTGAGCGTGCCAAGTTTCCTCCATCATCCACGAAAATGAAAGTACCATGTCCAATCCATAAGGACACAGGCTTATAAAAGTTCCATTACAAACAGCGCGGTACAAATTTGGAATACTTCTCTGCAAAAGATAAACATTATTTCATCATTCCCATTTTAGTAAAACCCTAAGGTCAGTCTTACTTGATCACTTTTCCTACCCAGTAGCAGAATCTTTGCAATAAGTGAATTACGAAGCGTAAAAGAAAAATGAGCAAAATATCTTCATGCAAGTAGCGCAAGCTGTCCTGTAGATTAAGCCAATCGAACAAAGTCACCCGTCAAAAAAAAGGTGAACTTATATTTACATAACATCAAATATTACAGCATATACTTATATTAAACTAATAATAAAGTATCAGAACCTAATAAAAACGCGGATGTGAGGAAAAAAGAATTTAGAGATGTTAAGACGCGAACCAACGCCCCAACAAAATGTCATCTGTGGACAGAGACGCTACTCATTACGCTAAACCAACTCCCTGCGTTTATATAACCATATTGTATTACCCCTTGCTAAAAACGTTAATAGTAGATAATTATGTTACTAACTGAAATTTAATTATAACAAATTGTACCAAGAACAATGCGTTTTTGGTGGATCTTAAGTGTGGCGCTGCCTTCAAATAGCCTACTCTCATAATACGCAAGTTACAATAATTCTTTTGCCACGAATATGTTTCTCATTATTTCATTGGAATATATCACACAACTAACAACGGGTTTTCCAGTTATTCTCAATTTGCTGGTGCTCAGAAATGGCATATATACATGTAGGCTTGAAATGAACGCCAATATGGCGCCTCACAACTCTGTACTAAAGGGAGACGGCGCGCGTGTGACGTAAGTGCCGTTGTGCCATCTCATTGGTCAACGCTCAGACGCACGCTGAGAATATCTGACATGCCAGATATTGCTCTGCACGTTCGGAAAGACTGCCGAACGTGCTATTCCACACGATGACGTCAGAAATTCGGCACGCTCAACGCTCAACGTTCGGATGCACGGTCCGTGTGCCGACGGCTTAAGAATGCCCTCGGTTCTACGCACTGTACACAGCAGCTGCATAGTACAATGTGTCTTTCCTCGTTTCACTCTGAAATTACTGTGAACAAGTCGCTAGATGACAAAAGATAGCAATTCGTACCGGAGTACGCCACAGTTGACGCACTACATTCGAGGAGGCGAGAACACAGCACTAGCAATACGGCCAAACTCTCGTGGACACGGCGCAGTAGCTGGTCAGTGACGTCACGCCTTGCCAGGCGGGCCACCGGCAGACACGGGAGAATCCCAAATACACGCCCCTGGTGCCGAAACATGTTTGGGTAACAAGAAAAGAAAAAAAGAAACTGTTTTGCATAAAAGACGGAACCTATATCCAACAATAATGACCTGGGTGGTATTGGTGGTTTTGGTATCGGCGATCGAAGATGTAGTGATAAAACGAAAAAAAAGTGTGCAGCATATTTTTTTTTCCGACTGAGATTATCTGCTGTCGTCGTTACCCCCCCCCCCCCCCCCAAGAATGAGTTCCCGCCTGCGCACACGAACGTTTCGACCGGCGGGCGCTCCCCTCCAGCATGCCTTTTTTGTAAACACACGGCTTCTGAGATCGGCTTTAAATCTGTCATGACATGCCACCAAGTCTCGAAAAACAGCTATTTATCATTCCACCGTTATTTATGTTGCACCGTAAAGTTCGTGACCAGATCGCTTACCTACCATTTATTATCCCTGGAAGCTACATTAATAACTCGATTTAACTTTGCCCGTGGTAGCTTTGCGTGAGTTCTTGTTGCGGCTCACATGCATTGGTGGTCCCCTCCTCATTCCTGCTGACAGAATCAGTTTTCGGTAGGGCTCCGCTGAATCACCTCGCGAGTAGCCGCGCTAAGGCCCGGAGCGGGACCAGCTTTCTCGCCTGGACAGCCAGCGCTGGCCGCTGCCCGGCTGTTGCGTCACGCCTGTTTGGTGACGTCATTACCGGCCGCCCGCTAACCAGTGACGGCGCTGTGCGCGCTCTGTGTTGGCCGAAACGTGGAACGTGTCCCACGGCGTAAATAACTGACAAAACTAGTCGGCAGACAAATTGTTTATACCTTTGAACTTGCTGTGCATGCGAAATATACAAAGTATATGTCATAGACTGGAGCATCATTATGGGCATGATGAGATATACACTACTGGCCATTGCTACTCCAAGAAGAAATGCAGATGATAAACGGGTATTCATTGGAGAAATATATTATACTACAACTGACATAGATCTTGAGAAATCAGTACCCAGAACAACCACCTCTGGCCGTAATAACGGCCTTGATACGCCAGGGCATTGAGTTAAACAGAGCTTGGATCGCGTGTACAGGTACAGCTGCCCATGCAGCTTCAACATGATACCACAGTTCATCAAGAGTAGTGACTGGCGTATTGTGACGAGCCAGTTGCTCGGCCACCATTGACCAGACGTTTTGAGTTGGTGAGACATCTGGAGAATATGCGGCCAGGGGAGCAGTCGAACATTTTCTGTATCAAGAAAGGCCCGTACAGGACCTGAAACATGCTGTCGTGCATTATCCTACTGAAATGTAGGGTTTCGTAGGGATCGAATGAAGGGTAGAGCCATGGGTCGTAACACATCTGAAATGTAACGCCCACTGTTCAAAATGCCGTCAATGCGAACAAGACGTCACCGAGACGTGTAACCAATGGCACCCCAACCATCATGCCGGGTGATACGCCAGTATGACGATGACGAATACACGCTTCCAATGTGCGTTCACCGCGATTTCCCCAAACACGGATGCGACCGTCATGATGCTGTAAACAGAACCTGGATTCATCCGAAAAAATTACGTTTTGCCATTCGTACACCCAGGTTCGTCGTTGAGTGCACCATCGCAGGCTCCTGTCTGTGATGCAGCGTCGAGGGTAACCGCAGCCATGGTCTCCAAGCTGATAATCCATGCTGCTGCAAACGTCGTCGAACGGTTCGTGCAGATGGTTGTTGTCTTGCAAACGTCCCCATCTGTTGACTCAGGGATCGAGACGTGGCTGCACGATCCGTTACAGCCATGGGGATAAGATGCCTGTCACCTCGACTCCTAGTGATACGAGGCCGTTGGGATCCAGCACGGCGTTCCGGATTATCCTTCTGAACCCAACGATTCCATTTTCTGCTAACAGTTATTGGATCTCGACCAACGCGAGCAGCAATGTCGCGATACGTTAAACGGGAATCGCGATAGGCTACAATCCGACCTTTATCAAAGTTGGAAACGTGATGGTACGCATTTCTCCTCCTTACACGATGCATCACAACAACTTTTCACCAGCCAACGCCGGTCAACTGCTGTTTGTGTATGAGAAATCGGTTAGAAACTTTCCTCATGTCAGCACGCTGTAGGTGTCGCCACCGGTGCCAATCTTATGTGAATGCTCTGAAAAGCTGATCATTTACATATCACAGCATCTTCTTCCTGTCGGTTAAATTTCGCGTGTGTAGCACGTCATCTTCGTGGTGTAGCAATTTTAATGGCCAGTAGTGTAATTCTATCGAAATCACCTTTCTCCTTATAAATCCGAGATCGATTGCGGCCACCCAATGTGTTCCTAATGGATTGCTTCAGAAGGAAGGGCCCTCGTTCGTCAGCACTGAATCAATTGCTAAAAAAGTTGGTTCTTCTGTAATATAACAGATACTTTTTGAACCAGTCAACGAAGGTAATTTAGTGGAGAAAACCGTGTAGTCGCTAATTTTTGCACAGTGCTAGGAGTGAGTGTTCTGAACAATATATTAAAATTCCTGACTGTGGGATGTTAGCGTTGGGGTGGGTTTAAAGGTCACTTTTTAATGTTTTCCTCCAATAACTCGAAAACCGCGTCTTCTAGAGAAAAGTTTCAAGTGAAAAATTAAACTGCTTAAACTTGCTACAAAAAAGCTAGTAATCATTTTTCTCTAGTACCAATAGTTTCCGCATTGCAGGGGGCGGAAAAATCGCAGTTTATTTAAAATATGCGTCTAACGGTATAAAATTAATGTTTATCTTCAAACGAGGTGGGTTAAAAACAAATATTAAATGTGTGTACCACATCTGAGTCGACTACAGCCGTATTAAAGGATAAATTGTGTTCCAAGAGTGTAACAGGGTGAGAGGAAGACCTGTGAGGAGAGTTAAGTCGCTAGACTGTTGTTGACACAGTCGCCTCCCTCACACGTAGAGCACGTGACTCCCTACCTTGTCCCCCCCCCCCCCCCCCCCCCACTACTTCGTAAGAAGCACAGGCCCTCCACAGTACAGTTTATGAATAGCTAGCAACGCAGTGCGCAAACGAGCTCGGGGAATGTTTATTTTGCACAAAATGCGTTAACACTGTGTGGAATTCAGAGATGAATTATTAACAACACTAATGCAGGTAGTGCATATGGACAAAATCTACACTGCTGGCCACCGTAAATGCAACACCAAGAAAGACAAGAGGTAGCACAACAAAATTTATTTTGTAGATAACATGTTGACCAAGTATGAAATGATTACGTTTTCAGACGTCTGTGACATGTGGTTCCTGCCAGAATCAGTAGCCAGAGTAACCGCCATTGTTGGAGATCACCGCTGCCACACGTCTCGGCATTGAGTCAAAGAGACGTTGGATGTGTTCCTGGGGTACAGCAGCCCAAGCAGCTTCCACACGTTGCCAAAGATCATCTGGTGTGGCAGCTGGGGATGTAATCTGGGTCACTCGTTGAGCAACCATGGACCACATGTTTTCTATCGGCGAAAGATCCGGAGAGCGAGCCGGCCAGGGAAGCAATTCAATCTGGTTATTGACGAAGAACCTTTGGACAATGCGTGCCACGTGTGGTCGCGCATTATCCTGTTGAAATACGGCTGTGGCCGAGCCCTGAAGGTAAGGAAGGACAACTGGCTGCAGCACCTCGGATACGTAGCGCCGGCTATTTAAAGTACCGGCAATGCGTACTAGAGGCGTGCGAGAGTAATATCCAATACCGCCCCATACCATAATACCCGATGCAAGAGCAGTGTGACGGTGCATAATGCAGTTGTCCAGCATCCTCTCTCCACGGTGTCTCCACACTCGAATCCGACCATCGTGGTGCTGCAGACAGAAGCGTGCCTCGTCAGTAAAGACAACGTCATTCCATTCTGCCGTCCACATCCGTCTGTCATCACACCATTGGCGACGGAGACGTCTGTGGTTCTGCGTCAATGGTAGACGAAGCAATGGACGTCTTGCGGACAGACCACTCTGCTGTAAACGGCGTCGAATGGTACGCACAGACACTGGATGATGCGTTACAGACGCAATGTGCTGTGCTGTGGTTCGGGATGTCACTGAGCGATCCGTCACTGCCATGCGCACAATTTGCCTATCAGCACGTGCAGTGGTGCACCGAGATGAATGCGATCGACCACGTCGGTGCGTCGTACCCTCCTGCATCCAACGGTCACATATCCGCATTACAGTTGTTTGGTTTCGTACAACACGACTAGCGATTTCTCTGTATGGTAATCCACAATCTCGGTAAGCCACTATCCTTCCTCTGTCGAACTCGGATACTTGATCAAACGATGTTCGCTGTTGTCTACGAGGCATAACTGATCGTCTTGTGAAACAACCACAAGGTAAACACACGTGCCGAACGTACACTCGTCGAAATCGCCAAGCCTTAAATGGCGCTATGAGGTGGCGCCACAGGCGCGCGTGATGTGCGTCTGCGCTGAAATTCTAATCAGTTGCATATCTCATCGCTCCAAACTGATGGTGTAAATTTCACTTGATTCGGATGCTTCCTTCAGGGTGTTGCATTTACGGTGGCCAGCAGTGTACATAAATTTCTGCACACTCTTCTACACTGCTGGTGGTGAAATTGATTTTTGAACAGAATCTGTAATGTTGTTCTGGCCAAGCAAATTCTTCCTACCGTGAGCATTGCTCAATTTTAGGATTACACCCAAATTGTACCTCTCCAGTTGTCTTACGTGAGTGCACAAAATAGCTCCACTGAGCTCGTTTTTATATAGAGGAATTATTTGCAGTTTCATAAATGAGTACTTATTTGCAATTGTTATGCGAGCTTTTATGTGAAATACGTTCCTGTGAACAGTAGCTGAGAAGTGTTTAGTTTGTAAGTGTGTTTTTGTCAGTGACCTATGTAGTGTTGATGGCAAATGTGGCGTCTTCCTCCTGTCTATCAGTGATTGCATGGTGTGAAGCCATGTAGTTATGTTGCACTCTCTTGGTGGTGCATTAATGAATGACCAGGAAACCAGTACACTGCCGTCACCATTAATTGCGTTACTAGTGGGCTGCGTAAATCTCTTCCATTCGGGAATTTCTGTCTCCTGTGGAGTGGGCTGCACCGAGTGGAGCCACTTACCACTCATCCACCGTGTGTCTTGCAAGGTGGGTGTGAATATGTCAGGCGGAATGCGACTAATGAAAACGGTTCAAATGGCTCTGAGCACTATGGGACTTAACATTGGAGGTCATCAGTTTCCTAGACTTAGAACCACTAAAACCTAACTAACCTAAGGACATCACACACATCCATGCCCGAGGCAGGATTCGAATCTGCGACCTTAGCGGTCACGCGGTTCCAGACTGTAGCGCCTAGAACCGCTCGGCCACCCCGGCCGGCTGTGACTAATCACGTTCAAGTATACTCTGCTGCAATGTACTTAAATTGAAATGTCGGAAATTCCATAAAACATAGAAGACCTGTTTATGTTGCAGAGGGAGACAATTTAAGCTTCTACGTCTCTTTAGATAATGTGAGAGCTGTGGCTCAGCCGGCCGCAGTGGCCGAGCGGTTAAAGGCGCTTCAGTCTGGAACAGCACGACCGCTACGGTCGCAGGTTCGAATCCTGCCTCGGGCATGGATGTGTGTGATGTCCTTAGGTTAGTTAGGTTTAAGTAGTTCTAAGTTCTAGGGGACTTACGACCACAGCAGTTGAGTCCCATAGTGCTCAGAGCCATTTGAACCATTTTGAGCTGTGACTCGGGTGAAGCATTTGATATCCCTCGTGCTGTGAACAGTATTGCAAGCGGTCGTAGTGGAGACAATGGAATCGTCGTTTTTGAATAATACTTACTGATGGTATCTTGGGGCAAATACTTAACAACGCCGGCTGTTGAGCTTCTTGACATAATAGCTCATTTAAGAAATGCAGTGAGTACTCACTTAATAAACTGAAAATAAGTCCGCTATGTACACCAGCTCAGTGAAGTTACTGTGTCTACGTGCATGAGATCACAAAATTTCTGTAGAAGCTACGGTTTTCGAGTTATTGGAGAAAAACATAGAAAACTGACCTTCAAACCCACCCCTGTCCCAACGCTCATACCCCATCCGACAGGAATTTTAGTATGTTGATTTCGACACTCCTTCCTAACGCTGTGCAAGAATTTGCGATTACACGGTTTTTTTCCCCTAATCGTTTTGGTCTTCGTTGACTGGGCTGTTTGACTGTTAAATAAAATTGCTTCAAACTATTCGTTCTTTTACGTAGTGATCTCTTTAGTTTAGTTTAGTTTTATCAGCTTTCTTCGTGTGGCCCACAAGTATGTATTAAGTTTTTCGTTTAAATATTATTCTCAGCTTCACTAGCATGTGCTGGAAGTCAAAAAAGCATTATAGGTTTTCCAGGAGATACCTTCCATGTAATAGCGCTGCAGTGCCTGTGAAAACACTGCTCATCGTAATATTGACAGCCGGCCGGAGTGGCCGTGCGGTTCTGGGCGCTACAGTCTGGAACCGAGCGACCGCTACAGTCGCAGGTTCGAATCCTGCCTCGGGCATGGATGTGTGTGCTGTCCTTAGGTTAGTTAGGTATAATTAGTTCTAAGTTCTGGCGACTAATGACCTCAGAAGTTGAGTCGCATAGTGCTCAGAGCCATTTCAACCATTTTGTAATATTGACACTTTTCTTGAAATGATTTTTTAAAGCTCATTGGGTATTCCAATCGAAGTGCATGATGAAAACTTCGTTTCTAATTACTCGTTTTACCCGTTTCTAATTACTCGTTTTACTTAAAATACGATAGTTTTATCACTATTTACTCATCACAGCATCCATGAAGACACATCAATGATTTTGGTAATACTTTGCCCGGAAACAATTCAATTTCAGTTTCGTACTCCTCTGATCAAACCGAATCTTTTGATGAAAAAGCATCACTATAACATTGTTTTCCTTTTATTTTGGCATTTTGCAGCGCTTATTGTTTTTATATGTTTGTAGCCTATCAGCCCCCTTTCGACCCGGATAGTCAGTATATTCAAAAGCGATTTGCATGCTAACAGAACCGGCAGTTTGTGGAGGGACTTAGAATATTATAGAATATAATTCAGGGGCACTGAATTATCCACCTACCTGCCTATGAGCATAGCATAAGTTTATATGGAACCTAATTTGAAGCCGAAGACAATTTTATTGTGCAGTTCAGTTGACGCCATAACAATGTCGTCAGAAGCCACCATGTTAGAAGCAGGTTCCTCAACTAGAGGTCACATATGTGGCACACTGTCGACAGGGCGTAGCAGGCAGACACTTTAATAGCTTCAGATTTCCAGATGACGTTGTATTGTGGAAATATGGCGGCACTGAAGCAGCGATGTATTTCAGTGTAGCGCCCTTGTTTTGTTGTTTATGTATACCAGACGAACAAATACTGCGCGAAGTTTCTGTTTATTACACCCAGCCTCGACTATTATTGCAAACACTGAATGAAACCTTGGAGCTGCAGTACTGGCGGAAAATAGAAGCGGCCGAAATACGTTTATCCAGAGGAGCTGTGCATTTGAGAATCTGCCTTACTCGTGGAATTTCATCGTAGTGCCACTTCACATAAACTGTAGTTAGAACTATGCGGTTGCTTCGAGCACTGGACAGAACCAAGTATGATATTTTTAATGTTGTCTGTGATCCCACTAGGAAGTGAATATTAGTCTTTTTTAAAAGTTTCACGTTTCACGAGACTTATGTAGACGCCCCAGGAGGGCACCAAAACCCTTTGTATGACATTCAAGAGGGGAGACCGAGCTGACAGTTCCATTTGCTGAGTTTATTTGCTAGTGAATACAGTACTACACGAAACAAACCGTGTTTGGCAATCATCACATATCGAAGTAGAGATGAAAATCACATCTTATCGCCCTGGAATTCTGGCGTGCACAAGCGGGAATGATGTCACAGACATTGTTGTTGTTGTTGTGGTCTTCAGTCCTGAGACTGGTTTGATGCAGCTCTCCATGCTACTCTATCCTGTGCAAGATTCTTCATCTCCCAGTATCTATTGCAACCTACATCCTTCTGAATCTGCTTAGTGTTTTCATCTCTTGGTCTCCCTCTACGATTTTTACCCTCCACACTGCCCTCCAATGCTAAATTTGTGATCCCTTGATGCCTCAAAACATGTCCTACCAACCGATCCCTTCTTCTAGTCAAGTTGTGCCACAAACTTCTCTTCTCCCCAATCCTATTCAATACCTCCTCATTAGTTACGTGATCTACCCACCTTATCTTCAGCATTCTTCTGTAGCACCACATTTCGAAAGCTTCTATTCTCTTCTTGTCCAAACTAGTTATCGTCCATGTTTCACTTCCATACATGGCTACACTCCATACAAATACTTTCAGAAACGACTTCCTGACACTTAAATCTATACTCGATGTTAACAAATTCCTCTTCTTGAGAAACGCTTTCCTTGCCATTGCCAGTCTACATTTTATATCCTCTCTACTTCGACCATCATCGGTTATTTTACTCCCTAAATAGCAAAACTTCTTTACTACTTTAAGTGTCTCATTTCCTAATCTAATTCCCTCAGCATCACCCGACTTAATTTGACTACATTCCATTATCCTCGTTTTGCTTTTGTTGATGTTCATCTTATATCCTCCTTTCAAGACACTGTCCATTCCGTTCAACTGCTCTTCCAAGTCCTTTGCTGTCTCTGACAGAATTACAATGTCATCGGCGAACCTCAAAGTTTTTACTTCTTCTCCATGAATTTTAATACCTACTCCGAATTTTTCTTTTGTTTCCTTTACTGCTTGCTCAATATACAGATTGAATAACATCGGGGAGAGGCTACAACCCTGTCTTACTCCTTTCCCAACCACTGCTTCCCTTTCATGCCCCTCGACTCTTATAACTGCCATCTGGTTTCTGTACAAACTGTAAATAGCCTTTCGCTCCCTGTATTTTACCCCTGCCACCTTCAGAATTTGAAAGAGAGTATTCCAGTTAACATTGTCAAAAGCTTTCTCTAACTGTAGAAATGCTAGAAACGTAGGTTTGCCTTTTCTTAATCTTTCTTCTAAGATATCACGTTTCCAACTTTGATAAAGGTCGGATTGTAACCTATCGCGATTGCGGTTTATCGTGTCGCGACATTGCTGCTCGCGTTGGTCGAGATCCAATGACTGTTGGCAGAATATGGAATAGGTGGGTTCAGGAGGCAATACGGAACGCCGTGCTAAATCCCAACGGCCTCGTATCACTATCAGTCGAGATGACAGCCATTTTATCCGCATGGCTGTAACGGATCGTGCAGCCACGTCTCGATCCCTGAGTCAACAGATGGGAACGTTTGCAAGACAACAACCATCTGCACGAACAGTTCGACGACGTTTGCAGCAGCATGGACTGTCAGCTCGGAGACCATGGCTGCGGTTACCCTTGACTCTGCATCACAGACACGAGCGCCTGCGATGGTGTACTCGACGACGGACCTGGGTGCACGAATGGCAAAACGTCATTTTTTCGGATGAATCCAGGTTCTGTTTACAGCATCATGATGGTCGCATCCGTGTCTGACGACATCGCGGTGAATGCAGATTGGAAGCGTGTATTCGTCATCGCCATACTGGCGTATCACCCGGCGTGATGGTATGGGGTGCCATTGGTTACACGTCTCGGTCGCCTCTTGTTCCCATTGACGGCACTCTGAACAGTGGACGTTACATTTCAGATGTGTTACGACCCGTGGCTCTACCCTTCATTCGATCCCTGCGAAACCCTACATTTCAGCAGGATAATGCACGGCCGCATGTTGCAGGTCCTGTACGGGCCTTTCTGGATATAGACACTGTTCGACTGTTGCCCTGGCCAGCACATTCTCCAGATACCTCACCAATTGAAAACGTCTGGTCAATGGTGGCCGAGCAACTGGCTCGTCACAATACGCCAGTCACTACCCTTGATGAAGTGTGGTATCGTGTTGAAGCTGCATGGGCAGCTGTACCTGTACACGCCATCCAGGCTCATCTGCATTTCTTCTTGGTGTAGCAATTTTAATGGCCAGTCGTGTATGAAATTAACTGAAGGCTGTTATATGACGAAATGAGCAGAAGGAAAATGACATTCAAAATATTTTGTAACCATTTGTGATCGTGTGTCATATTGAATAATGAGTTTATATGTAAGTAAATTTACTGTTGTTAATCAATTAATCATCCGACCACACAGACAACACAACATTTCATGACGCAATAGAGTGTTACCATCTTGGGGTCGCTGATGGTGGTAGAAATCTGAAGCAGACAGCGCTCGACACGAAGTTTTGCGAAAGATGCTGACATTTAACGATGAGTACTTAGGAGCGGGTGGCCAGCCAGCTTACGGTTCAAATGGCACTGAGCACTATGGGACTTAACATCTGAGGTCAGCTGTCCCCTAGAACTTGGAACTACTTAAACCTAACTAACCTAAGGAAACCACACACATCCATGCCCGAGGCAGGATTCGAATCTGCGACTGTAGCGGTCGCTCAATTCCAGACTGAACTGCCTAGAACCGCTCGGCCACCGCGGCCGGCCCAGCTCACGGCACCCTTGCCAGAACTAGACCAGCAGTCGGGGAACCGCTGCTCGCGAGCGACTCGCGGCTGTTTGAGTGCAGCTCTTCCGCAAAATACGATGTGCGAGAGCGCAAGTAGAGCGCAACTGTAACGTTGTAACCCACGCCCGAACTCGTTTTCTTGCATGGGCGGGTCTAGTTCGAAGACCTGTCGTGGGAGGGATCGCCGGTCCGTCGGCCGACAGAGCACGTCCGCTGGCTGCCGCCCACACCGCTCTTCAGAAGTGGAGGGCGGATCATCGGATAATGCTTCAAAGTCAGGTGCGTGAGATTATTTTTAACTTGATCAAGGTTTTGTGAGAGAAACTTTCATTCACTTTCCAAGTCTCTTGGAATACATCCCAGGAAATTCTTCTGACGCTAGTATTTGTTGTTTCAAAACAACTCTTTAAACTGTGAAGACAGTTTTCTCAGCAGGTTTCAGTAATTCAGAAATAGGAGAGCCACGTTAGTCTTTCCTAAACAACTTCTTAAAGCTAGTGTAACATTTCCCCCCCCCCCCCCCCTGTAATACTGACACTGGCAACTTTGAAGTATCATTGCCGTATTTTAAAAACAAACAATTGTGGAGCTCGAAATTTGAACGTTTTTGTGGTGTCTTAGAAATCCTGGCGGAAAAGAAATATGAAGCAAATTCTGTTTTGAAAGACCTGGAATAGTGTTTGTGATTCATATAATACCTAAAAAATTCGCGTTTGCTGTTATTTCCGCATTCGGCTGTACATATGCATGCGAACAACCATTTTTAAGTACGAACGTTATTAAGATGAGATGTCGTCTTATTGATGAGAACCTGGCATTGTGCCTAAAATTTACAACATATGAATTTACCTTACCCAAACTTCCAAGGAGATGCAAGGTCATTGTTCAATTAGTGTTTGTTAGTCGTTGTTATGCTTTAACATTATGGATACTTACAAATTCAGTTTTATCGATAAGTGATATCGTTATGACACCAAGTTTCATTCATTGCACCTTAAAACTTACGACTTTACCTAAAGTTTATTAAGCTAAGTGTGTGGAGCTTTGTGGAAGGAAAGAACACGTAGTGTCGAGTATTCAGAAAGGTATGTGGAGGTGGTTTGGGCTTTTAGACAGAATGAATGGTGGGAGACAGACGAAACAGATACACGAGACGAGTGTGGATGGAAGCGTTGCAAAGGGGCCTACGTGATTCAGGGCGTTTCTTAGCAATGGACAACTTGGTAGTACCGTAATTAAGTTAATAAGAATTCGCGTTCCAGTTTACTTTGAGTTTAAAAAATTTAACTCTGAAAATCAGTTTCAGTAGTTGTGCTGTTGATATTTGGCTCTGTTGACTGAGTTAGACTGTTAGGACCGCGCATCATGTAGTTTATGTAGTGTTCAAATGGCTCTGAGCACTGTGGGACTTAACCATCTAACGGTAAGGTTGGGGTTGGATCCGACTCCAGCGAGTCTGTTTTGTTTATAACTCCCCACTCCCTTTTCTGAGAGCGCTGTGGTTCCAGCTGCCCTAGCAGCCAGTCGTCCCCAGAACGCCGAGGAGGCCACGTCAGTCTGGTGAGTCGCCTGCAGCTACCCTCTCTATCCGAAACCGACATTACCCGCCCTCGGGTTGGATTCGACCCCACCTTACTGTTTACGTCACACTTATTAGTTTCTTTTGGGGGAGGATTCAACCCCATATTGATGTTTATATTACATCTAAGATTTGTTTTCTCTTCTAGTATCTTACTAAAATGGCGCATCAACTGCTTAGAACTCCTGAGGAGATATACAACGAGTCTCTCCGACAGGAGGCTGAGTCAGAGCATGGCGACAATATCGATGCAGAAAACTGTTCAGAAACCACCTATTAAATTATGTGTACAAAGACATTATTATTGAGAACTCTATATTTCGAAAGTGCTGACACTATAATTATTTTCTACAAGTAGTAAGAGATGTTTCTCATTTAGTTGCTATCTTTCGAATTTCTAAAGCACTCAAGTTCCTAGTTGATGACTGAATATATTGAGTTTTACTATGTTTTCAATAATTACATAGAGAATATTTCTATTAAGGTATTTTTTTTCTACACAAATTCCTGTTTTTCTCCAAAGTACTTTGTATTCTGACTCATTGACTATAAAATAAAAATAACTTGTTATAACAAATATTATATGTGTTTAATCGATAGTAAAACTTTTTCCCATTATTCATTTTTTTATTTTACCCCGAGAAATCGATATTTGGAGGGTGGGGTCTGATCCAACCCCACCTTACCGTTTACGTCAGGAACCTTCACCTTACCGTTAGAGGGTTAACTTCTGAGGTCATCAGTCCCCTAGAACTTAGAACTATTTAAACCTTACTAACCTAAAGACATCACACACACCCATGCCCGAGGCAGGATTCGAACCTGCGACCGTAGCGGTCGCGCGGTTCCAGACTGTAGCGCCTAGAACCGCTCGGCCACACCGGCCAGCTTATGTAGTGTACCAGTTGATAAGATCGCTACACACGGGGTCCGAAACGCCGCCCCTTAATGTTAGTGTTGGCTCTCGAGCGGAAACGTTTGACGGCCACTGCCGTAAAAACTCGTACAGCAGTTTTGAACTCACACGAGTCCACAAGCCTGTTGGTTACGTGTGTCGGTCTCGCCGTGGCGTCGCCGGAGCGCGCTGTGTCCCTAATGACAGCGTCGGCGACGGAACATTAAATTGTAATTTTCCTTTCTTCCTTAGAAAAAGTCGCTTTTCAGAGGCACTGTAATCCAGTTAGCGGGGGCAGTGGGAGGGGAGAATTCATCTTTTTTCAGAATTTGTTATCCTGAGATTATTCAAATTAATGTTTGGAAATCTCGCCGCGAGAAGAGAAACGCAGTGTACTTACAGTACTCCGTTGCTGAACGAAAAGTAGACGACACGGGATCGCAGTGAGATGACCCTCGCTCTGTTTAAGCGGACACGGCCAATTAGCGGCGAGTCGTTAAGTTACCTCCTCCTTGGGAGACGGGCCTTAATGGAGGTAATTGAGATAGCGCAAACTGGCCCAGGCCGGGCAGCGCCACGCCCAGTAGAGAAAGGCTCGGCGGAACTCAGCGATGGGCGGGTCTGCGCAGCTGCGCGCCTCACTCACTATGCCAGGGGTCGACCGTCACCCAGGTCGGCCGTGTTTACTGATGCGCGCTCGTTTACTCACGATAGAACTGTTCAGGCGTGGAGCCATTTCCACGTGGACCTCCAATCCACCTCTGCAAGTTTTTCACCCATCTTTCCACCTGACTACCTGGTTTAATTGTGGTTCAAAAAATGTCTCTGAGCACTATGGGACTTAACATCTGACGTCATCAGTCCCCTAGACATAAACCTAAGTAACCTAAGGACATCACACACATCCATGCCTGAGGCAGGATTCGAACCTGCGACCGTAGCGGTCGCGCGGTTCCGGACTGCAGCGCCTAGAACCGCAAGGCCACCGCGGCCGGCCTTTAATTGTGGGTAAATATACAGGTTGTTACTAAAATGTACGGCCAAACTTTCAGGAAACATTCCTCACACACAAAGAAAGAAAATATGTTTCTGGACATGTGTCCGCAAACGCTTACTTTCCATGCTAGAGCTCATTTTATTACTTCTCTTCAAATCACGTTAATCATGGAATGGAAACACACAGCAACAGAACGTACCAGCGTGACTTCAAACACTTTGTTACACGAAATGTTCAAAATGTCCTCCGTTAGCGAGGATACAAGCATCCACCCTCCGTCGCATGGAATCCCTGATGCGGTGATGCAGCCCTGGAGAATGGCGTATTGTGTCACAGCCGTCCACAATACGAGCACGAAGAGTCTCTACATTTGGTACTGGGGTTGCGTAGATAAGAGCTTTCAAATGCCCCCATAAATGAAAGCCAAGAGGGTTGAGGTCAGGAGAGCGTGGAGGCCATGGAATTGGTCCGCCTCTACCAATCCATCGGTCACCGAATCTGTTGTTGAGAAGCGTACGAACACTTCGACTGAAATGTGCAGGAGCTCCATCGTGCATGAACCACATGTTGTGTCGTACTTGTAAAGGCACATGTTCTAGCAGCACAGGTAGAATATCCCGTATGAAATCATGATAACGTGCTCGATTGAGCGTAGGTGGAAGAACATACTGACGAAACTAAAATGAGCTCCAACATGGAAATTAAGCGTTTACGGACACATGTCCACATTACATCTTTTCTTTCTTTGTGTGTGAGGAATGTTTCCTGAAAGTTTGGCCGTACCTTTTTGTAACACCTTGTATATAGGTAAGGAAGGAGAAAATATAAAAATATAAAAAATATAAAAATGCAGTAAATGAAGCAGGCAAAAAAGAATACAAACGTCTCAAAAATGATATCGACAGGAAGTGCAAAATGGCTAAGCAGGGATGGCTTGAGATCAAATGTAAGGATGTAGAGGCTTATCTCACTACGGGTAAGATAGATACCGCCTACAGGAAAATTAGAGAGACCTTTGGAAAAAGGAGAACTACTTTGTTGGAAACCCAGTTCTAAGCAAAGAAGGGAAAGCAGAAAGGTGCAAGGAGTATATAGAGGGTCTATACAGGGACGATGTTCTTGAGGACAATATTATGGAAATGGAAGAGGATGTAGATGAAGATGAAATGGCAGATACGATACTGCGTGAAGAGTTCGACAGAGCACTGAGAGACCTGATTCGAAACAAGGCCCCCGGAGTAGACAACATTCCATTAGAACTACTGACAGCCTTGCGAGAGCCAGTCCTGACAAAACTCTACCATCTGGTCAGTTAGATGTATGAGGCAGGTGAAATATCCTCAGACTTCGAGAAGAATATAATAATTCTAATCCCAAAGAAAGCAGGTGCTGACAGATGTGAAAATTACCGAATTATCAGTTTAATAAGCGACAGCTGCAAAATACTAACGCGAATTCTTTACAGACGAATGGAAAAACTGATAGAAGTCGACCTCGGGGAAGATCAGTTTGGATTCCGTAGAAATATTGGAACACGTGAGGCAATACTGACCCTACTACTTATCTTAGAAGAAAGATTAAGGAAAGGCAAACCTACATTTCTAGCATTTGTAGACTTAGAGAAAGCTTTTGACAATGTTGATTGGACTACTCTCTTTCAAATTCTGAAGGTGGCAGGGGTAAAATACAGGGAGGGAAAGGCTATTTACAATTTGTACAGAAAGCAGATGGCAGTTAGAAGAGTCGAGGGACACGAAAGGGAAGCAGTGGTTGAGAAGGGAGTGAGACAGGGTTGTAGCCTCTCCCCGATGTTATTCAATCTGTATATTGAGCAACCAATAAAGGAAACAAAAGAAAAGTTGGGAGTAGGTATTAAAATCCATGGAGAAGAAATAAAAACTTTGAGGTTCGCCGATGACATTGTAATTGTGTCAGAGACAGCCATGGACTTGGAAGAGCAGCAGAACGGGATGGATAGAGTCTTGAAAGGAGGATATAAGATGAACACCAACAAAAGTAAAACGAGGATAATTGAATGTAGTCGAATTAAGTCGGGTAATGCTGATGGAATTAGATTAGGAAATGAGACACTTAAAGTAGTAAAGGGGTTTTGCTATTTGGGGAGCAAAATAACTGATGATGGTCGAAGTAGAGAGGATATAAAATGTAGACTGGCAATGGCAAGGAAAGCGTTTCTGAAGAAGAAAAATTTGTTAACATCGAGTATAGATTTAAATGTCAGGAAGTCGTTTCTGAAAGTATTTGTATGGAGTGTAGTCATGTATGGAAGTGAAACGTGGACGATAAATAGTTTAGACAAGAAGAGAATAGAAGCTTTCGAAATGTGGTGCAACAGAAGGATGCTGAAGATTAGATGGGTAGATCACATAACTAATGAGGAGGTATTGAATAGAATTGGGGAGAAGAGAAGTTTGTGGCACAACTTGACTAGAAGAAGGGATTCGTTGGTAGGAGATGTCCTGAGACATCGAGGGATCACCAATTTAGTATTGGAGGGCAACGTGGAGGGTAAGAATTGTAGAGGGAGACCAAGAGATGAATAAACTAAGCAGATTCAGAAGGATGTAGGCTGCAGTAAGTACTGGGAGATGAAGAAGCTTGCACAGGATAGAGTAGCATGGAGAGCTGCATCAAACCAGTCTCAGGACTGAAGACCACTGGGAAAAAAAAAGTATACAAGGCTCTTTTTTTCTGAAAGCAGGTTGGTTTTATTCAGAATTCCAATACACGATACTGTTCCCCACGCTTTTGGCTTCAAACTCTTTATTTTTCAGTATAATCTTTGTTGAGTGCGACAGCCTCACTCCACCTTACTGGGAAGGCCCTGTATGGCCGCGTGGTGCCACTCCACTGGTCGACGTGGGAGCCACCTGTTGCTCAATCAGTAACCTCCTGCGGAGTGTCTCCTTCAGTGCCCCAAACAGATGCAAGTCGGAAGGTCTGAGATCGAGGCTGAAGGGTGGAAGAACAGACAGTGCACTGAAAGTTTGTGAACTACGCCTGCGTTCTCATGGATAAGAAAAAAACTTAGTTCCCATTCATGTGACTAGGAACACGCTGAAATCGCTTCTGCAGTTTCACACCTGTGTGCGGCCGGCCGGCACACGGCAGGTCGGACAGGCTTGCGTAGCCTCGTGGCGTTGATGACGAGACGCCTCGCCCAACGATTCGCCGTGGTTTTGTTCACTGCCAGGTTGCAGTAGACATTCTGAAAGTGCCTCTGAATATTTGCGACGCTCTGGTTTTCCGCCAAAAGAAACTGAGTGACAGCTCTTTGTGTATATCGCACCTCCGTCACAGACGCCATTTTGACGGCCACGTATAGCGCCGACACCTATCGGAACTTCATGAAACTACAAGGGCTGTAACGGAAAAATTAATTAATGTCCCACAACACATTCCTCATGGAATTGGAACGAGAATCTCTGATCGTTATGTGAAATTTTTAACTTCTAGCACTGAGGATGGTTCAAATGGCTCTGAGCACTATTGGACTTAACATCTATGGTCATCAGTCCCCTAGAACTTAGAACTACTTAAACCTAACTAACCTAAGGACGGCACACAACACCCAGTCATCACGAGGCAGAGAAAATCCCTGACCCCGCCGGGAATCGAACCCGGGAACCCGGGCGTGGGAAGCGAGAACGCTACCGCACGACCACGAGATGCGGACACTGAGTATGGTCACTAAGCGACCGAAAATCGATTTTGCGGATAATAAAACAAAAAAAACGACCAATCCTGATTCTCCTTCCAATTCTATCCACTATTTGGTCGTGGTGCACAGAACACTCCATGGAGTCGCCAATAAACATTCCTCATGTTTTCAGCTATAACTGGCCGAGAAAAATAAACGTGTTCCGGTTACTTACCGAACGTTCCTCGAACAATGGAGCTCGTTGAGAATGGATGAGTCTAGTTAGGTCAGTTTTTCCCTGCGACGTATTCAGTGACTTCCGTTGCTTGGTAGAGTTGCTTCTAATTTCCGTAATTTGCCGGCAGTAGGTCGTTAATTTTTCACTGTTCATGCACCTGGGTGAAGGTAAGATGGCTTCTTCTGCAGGGAGAGGGTCGAGAGTGGCCGTGATCTTGATTTCTGCCGAATGTTGTGTTACAAAGGCAAGAAACTCTGTATAAACCGCAGTATCCTATACAGCCCTCTCACCTTGAACCAGTGACGTCATCATAAGCCCGGAAATACAGCACAAACATGCTTTCGAAATGGCGACAATATCACCCATTCTATTGCTTGTATAAATTCTTAAAAATAAGTATTGAACGTAACGGGACAACCGTGCGAAATTGTGACTGTTGACCAGAAACAAACTAGAATCTAAGAAAACATCAACGAAATCTCGAAAGTAATAAAATACAGAAAATATAACTATCAGGATAGGCAACGGTTTATACCAAAGGCAAAAAAGCCAAATCGATACTAATACAAAGAAGACAAATAAATAAAAAATAAGAAAAATAACGAGATGGGAATGCAGATCGCGGCAATCAATCAAACGCGGTTCGAAGGGCAACAAAACAAACGAATACCAGATTAAAGGCCGCCGTAAAAGAGCAATATTATCTGTCGAATTCGCCATTAACTAGACGCGGCTTTGTCAAACAAGTCCGTGCACGAACAAACAAAGTGTGTCGGTTTAACCACTCTTTGAAGCAGACGCTATTCGTGTCTTGACGGTAGTGAGATTGGCCACAAATGCAAACAAAGCTGTTCTGGTCTTCACTCTGGCACTGTGTATAAAGAAGAAGAAGAAGAAACAAGTTGCTGGTTCGGGGAATGATTCAAAATAAGAGAGATATATAGGTGCTCACGCGATACTGTCGAAGGAAATGTTATACTCAAAATTATACTCAAAACCTGACAATTACAACAACTTTCTGCGGATGGACAGTGAAGTTTTTCATGACGCCATCACATTCAAAAATAAGACACAAGTATACGAAAATTTATTATCTTCTTCTTGGTCCTCTAATAACAGTACATTAATTTACCACAACGCGGGAATATATCGTCCACATCGTCCCGTTAAGAATCGGAGAACTTTCATATATTTATTTCATTGTACTCCCGCTTGTATGTTACTCGTGGAGTATCGATTTTCTTCTTGACTTCTTTGTGCGTAATGTATGGCTGGAAACAGGCGTCACCGCTACCAATTTGGTAGTTGCCAGTGCTATTTTGTTCTCATCCTTCATCGTACTTTCCATAATTGTGGAAAGTCAGGATATAATGAAATATATTGTAATGAAACAATTTTTTTCGCTCTGTACACATACGACGAAACATCGACTCAAATAACGTCTTGTCAAACATTCCGTCAATCAAAATTTCTGGCAAACACGTCAAACACATTCTGTGTGAGAAACACTTCGGACAGCATTTTACACTGTCAATATTCGGCATAGTAAAGTTTCACAAAATTTTTGAACATGTAGGAGGGCCTTAATATCACTATAACAGGCATGCGCTGGACAAGTATGTTTGACTTTTACAATTTTTTGGGGGTGGTTCATTTAATGTTTAGAGCTGAACGCTCCAGTGCCTTAGTATATGAGTGAAATTTAGTGATCAGACAGAATGTGAGGCACAGTGTTTCACATATATGCTGTAGTGAGGTACAAAACAAAGAACACTTATATATATATATATATATATATATATATATATATATATATGACACAATGTTTTGCACTGTTGTCCTGTGTCCTGTATTTCTATCTATCCCCCACCCTCCGAAAGTCTTCGCGCGCGCGCGCGTGTGTGTGTGTGTGTGTGTGTGTGTGTGTGTGTGTGTGTGTGTGTGTGAGAGAGAGAGAGAGAGAGAGAGAGAGAGAGAATGTGGTAACCAAAATTCAGTAGTGAAGTATAAAACAGTCGAAACAGTACAATGTGTTGTTAAATTGTATTAATCAAACTCTTTTGAAGCCAAAGGTTTGAAGTAATTTAAAGATAATAGAATTACTGAGAGTAGTATTATTTTTTTAGTATCGAGATTAAATAATAATCAACGAAAAGTAACATCATATGTAATTTTGCGAAGCAGAAATGGCTAATACGCGAGAGTCGGTGCATGCTGAACTGGGGCAGTAGGGGCTGTGTTTCGGCCGCAGCACTGCAAAGCTGTCCGCGCTCGGTAGCTGCGTGGTCAGCGCGACAGAATGTCAATCCTAAGGGCCCGGGTTCGATTCCAGGCTGGGTCGGAGATTTCCTTCGCTCAGGGACTGTGTGTTGTGTTGTCCTAATCAACATCATTTCATGCCCATCGACGCGCAAGTCGCCGAAGTGACGTCACATCGAACGGTCTACCCGACGGGTGGCCCCAGTCACACGACATTTACATTTTACTGCAAAGCTGACGTCACCGAAGCGCGCTCGGGCCGTGACCGCGGCCTCTGTGACGTAACGCCGCCGGCGGGCACGGTCCACTCGCGAGGCTCCTCTGCAACGCGGAAGACGTCGCGGCCGCGGCCCTCTTATCAGCGGCAGCACGCAGTTCCCAGCATCGCAGCCGCGTATCGTGCAGGCCGAAGAAAAACTGTGCCAGCGAGCAAGATAGCCGCGTGTCGGAATGACTAAAGAAAATCTAGTTCCCAGGCGGATCAAAAACCTCTGTAAGCCAACCGCGAATGACAAAAGCGCAGCGACCGGCAATAGTCACGAGGAATGTCTTTTTAAGTGTTTTGTAAAAACAACGAAAGACAGATCTTTTTTGATACAAATCGTTTGATTGTTTCTCAAGATATTTGCATTTAAAAGTTATACCATTCTGCACGCGTCCGAACAAGTGCTGGAAACATTGTTTCCACTCTGATGTTGGTAGCTCAGAAACACGGTATTGAAAGAATTTGACAGTTTGTTGAGGAGATGTAAATCTATCTCTTCGCAGTTTTTGTTTGACATAGTGGACCATAAAGTAGTCTTTAGACGATGAACCACGTGAATTTCATGTTTTCCTACGTCACATAATGAATTTTACGACATGCCGTTTGTCAGCTGATATTGTTACGATGATGTACGATGCGACGTTTTCGGTAATTTTTGCTGATTTCATCGATGGCTTCTGGCAAACGTATTGTCTACCGCTCGTCGGTAACTGCTCTTCGATCCTCTGAAAGCAATCAGCGCGACATGTCCAATCTAAAGAAAGGAACAAGCCATCATTTTCTTTGCAGCGCTTCACAAGCGAACCACTTTCATTGGTTTTAATACATCCTGGTTCAAAAATGGTTCAAATGGCTCTGAGCACTATGGGAGTCAACTGCTGTGGTCATCAGTCCCCTAGAACTTAGAACTACTTAAACCTAACTACCCTAAGGACATCACACACACACACCCATGCCCGAGGCAGGATTCAAACCTGCGACCGTAGCAGTCGAGCAGTTCCGGACTGCGCGCCTAGAACCGCGAGACCACCGCGGCCGGCTAATACATCCTGGAACACTGTAATAGGTACCTGTTAATTCTGGGAAACAAGCAACTATCACCGTTAATAATGCTGTTTATTTAAAGAAACAGCGACGTTACCAGTTTCGAACCGACAGATTCATTTTCAGATGGTTGTTCACGTTTGTATTACATTTACTGTTGTTTACGTTAAGTGTCGACTGTTTCTTTCCTCTTGCGGCGAAAGTTTCTTCGGGTTGTGGCGCTCCAGGGCAAAAAATGGCGTGTTTAACTGTAATTGTACCTCATAACAAATTAAAATAATGTAAAAAAATCTAAGATAGAACATTCTAGTTTTAGGTTACTTAGGCTGTAACACCCGCTTCGTTGTATTGAAATGTTGACAGCTTGCATTCACGAATTAGTAAAAAATATGTAAAACGAGTTTTTGATCTGTAAATATGCACATTGTTATATCCGCGGGTCGCCGGATATCGATACACACATCACAAAAACAGAAGGGAAACGATGACTACGCAAGGCGGGACGAGCGGCTGCAGTCGGGACTCGAACCCAGGTCAGACGAAGGACGGACCCGACACAAGGGCAGGGCAATCTATGGTACAACGAAGTGCGACGGAGGAACCACAATGCAAAATGAGATCAGAAAGAAAAACGAAAAGCAAAGCAAAGTAGTCAGTAGTGCGGTGGAGAGACAAAGGGAACGCTATGGGATGAAGTGCACGACTTACATTCTAGTTTTAGGTTACTTAGGCTGTAACACCCGCTTCGTTGTATTGAAATGTTGACAGCTTGCATTCACGCTTCTTCCGTGTCGGTCGGTTGGGGTAAGGCAGCATTTTACCCTGCACTGTCGGGCGATGTGCGGCGACACTGCCCTCTTACAACATCCGCGGTGGCATTGTAGCAAGAAGGAAGCACTTCTCTGGGCGGCATCACTAACCTGGAGTCCTGCTGCTTCGGTAAGTCCCCCGTCGCACAGTAGTAGCGCTCAGTGGCCAGGTCCCATGTAGGTGGTGATCCTGCTGTAGTGGAGTGTTTAGGGATGCCAGTTGTTAACTGTCAACAATGTTTGTACTATACTTGTTTTAATACTGAAATTGCTTTTTCACACTCGTCACAGAATCAGCATTTGCAACATGGCGGCTCTGGACTACACCGTTATAGCCGGCCGTTGTGGCCGTGCGGTTCTAGGCGCTTCAGTCTGGAACAGCGTGACCGCTAAGATCGCAGGTTCGAATCCTGCCTGGGGCATGGATGTGTGTGATGTCCTTAGATTAGTTTAAGTAGTTCTAAGTTCTAGCGGACAGCTGACCTCAGATAGCCGGCCGGAGTGGCCGAGCGGTTAAAGGCGCTACAGTCTGGAACCGCACGACCGCTACGGTCGCAGGTTCGAATCCTGCCTCGGGCATGGATGTGTGTGATGTCCTTAGGTTAGTTAGGTTTAAGTAGTTCTAAGTTCTAGGGGACTTATGACCTCAGATGCGACCGTAGCAGCAGCGCGGTTCCGGACTGCAGCGCCAGAACCGCTAGACCACCGCGGCCGGCCCCTCTTTCTCCCTCATCCAATAAGAACACTTGTCTCGTTTCCTACACACACACACACACACACACACACACACACACACACATATATATATATATATATATATATATATATAATATATAATATATATATCTCCAAACCTTCAGCCAATGGGCGCTCAGATCGCTGTTCCTAGGCGGATTTGACGTCACGTTTGCGGACATTGTGACGGAAGTTTGTCTCAGAACACTGTCTCGGATTGTAAGATCCTACTCCCGGATAGTCGGATCTTGTCCCTACTAAGGTTGCACAACATTGCCTCCTGTGATTTCATCACTAATGCACCTTGGTGACGCTTTTAATTGTTAAATGTGCATGTAGCCTGGCTGCTACTGAGCAAATGTGCGTCATACTTGGCTTAAACACGTAGAATGAATGTATGTATGCAGTTACACTCTGTTGACCATCGAGGTCCATCTGGTCCGGAGGTCATTCAACTTCCGCGCGGCCCGATTCCGGATACTCAGTGGCATTTGTCGACAAAGTAGTACCCAAACAGTTGCTTGCAGTTTCTCGCTCGTGAGAGCATATAAAAATTTCGGCTCCCGTGAAGAGGTTGTATACAGATTCTGCATTTCCTCGGTCGATTTTTTTGCGCATTTCCTTACACAAATTGAGAAAAAGCCTTTTCTTTTTAATTCTGCAGAAAACGTGTAGAACAGGTCATATTTTTGAAAGGTAAATTTTCTAGGAGAATCTGATGCAGGCCTACCGCAGTCTGCGTTACGTCTGAGGATGCCCCTATTTCACAGACTGTGACACACCCACCTTCTTCACTCACGCTGGATGTTTTCTGGCAGATGAGCCTACTTTGGTCGACCGTCAGGAAATGAATCGCAGGCGGAAGCACAACCGCGACAATAGTCTGGAAAATAATTCAGAAAGGGCTTTCCTGAAGCAGACTAATTACTAACAGTTGAACGAACCTATTCGTAGCGTTGTTGCTGTCTTATGTTCTTGCGGTAACCTTCACTAGAAAGTTTCATTTTTTGTCAGCACTTTTTCTTTAAACGCTCACTTCAAACAAACTAGTAGGCCAATTTGGGAGCCGCGTTTGTTTCAACTACAGAAACTGATGACGTTTTACATCAGCAGACCTCACAACAGTCGCTGCATCTGGAGTTCGCGTCTGTAAGCTACACGCTGACCCTCGTGGCTGCAAGACTGGTGGGCGACTGTCACCATCAGTTTTGTCACCATAACTTTATTTTCAGTCGCTGGCGCTCCGCAAACGTATGATTAATGTAAATAAGTACAGTTCTGCCTAGTTCTTGAGGATAATAATTAGTTTCACTTCACACCACCTGGCTTTTGCGTGTCGCGTCTCAAAAAATGTAATCATACTTTGACTGCGCGTAACGTCCTGACTTTTTTTTTTTTTTTTAGTGTAACTAATTTAACAGAATGGCAGGAGAACAACTTACCTAGAAGAAAGTTTGTCCGTAAATGTTATTGGTAAACCTAAAACGCCACGGAAGTTCAAATGCTTCATATGGCTCTGAGCACTACGGGGCTTAACATTTGAGGTCATCAGTCCCCTAGACTTAGAACTACTTAAACCTAACTAACCCTAAGGACATCTATGCCCGAGGCAGGATTCGAACCTGCGACAGTAGCTGTCGCGCGGTTCCAGTTTGAAGCACCTAGAACCGTCACGGAAGTTCAGTGACGGTTCAGACTGGAATTCGACAAACCGCCATTAACGCACCGTACCATTGTTCGCACCAGGGATAAATTTGAAATTTGAAGTAGGTGAAACGCTCACAATAACAACAAGAACCATTCTGAACGACCACGAACGTCCACCAGCCCTAGAAGAGGAGAGCAAGTCCGTGAAACCCTCATTCGACCACCACAGTAATCTCGATGACAAACGCCTCGGCAGACACACACCTCAAAAGATAGCGTTCATCGCACTTTGAAGTGAAGTGTCTGCGCTGGAAATGCTACATACCAACACCAATCCACACTCTCAATGAAGACGATCCAGACCGGAGAATTGAGTTCTGTGAATCGTACCTGACAAAACGTGCCGAAGATGCAGGGTGTCCACACAGAATTGTCTGAAGAAGCGATTCCCTTTGTCGCGAAATTTCAAAATAGCTGTGTCGTGACGTTTGCGAATCCACTTATGTGTCGCGTTATCAGCTTTGTCTTGACAACGATGGTTATCAATCAAAAAATGGTTCAAATGGCTCTGAGCACTATGGGACAACTTCTGAGGTCATCAGTCCCCTAGAACGTAGGACTAATTAAACCTAACTAACCTAAGGACATCACACACATCCATGACCGAGGCAAGATTCGAACCTGCGACCGTAGTGGTCGCGCGGTTCCAGACTGTGGTTATCAATCTGAACATTTACAAACACAATTCTTTAATTACATTTTCCTTCTGTAATTCAAGCCCTTAAACTGTGTTCATAAGTAAAGCTTTTATATTCATTGAAAGTGTTGGTACATTTTTTGAGTCACCCTGTATATACATGGCGAAGAAAAATTCGCGCACTTGTACTTCGCAAAGCGATTCCTCACATACTAACATTACAAAAATGGCTGTCACAACATTTCGTTCTGCCGGTATTTTGGTTAGTAAGTCGACGTTAAAGATTGGCACTGTGGCAACAGTGTTACCATGTGTGCGGCAACCACCTCTGCCAGAAGACAGCAGTAGTGCTCTGCAGTTCTGCAGCGGACAGCGTTTTGGGTTAACAAGCTGGACGTCGAGGCTTCGAGTCTGGGTCGAGGCTTATTTATTTTTATTTGCTAAAAGTATGTGTGTTACGGTACCTGGCGTCTTAATCGTCATACAGCGATTGCAGTGAGTCTTCTGCAAAACATCTGCAGTTACGTACTACGAACACCGAAATGGAAATACAATCTTTTACACTGCTTTCAAAGAAATCTTTTGCACCTCGTGCACGCGAAACGTTTCGCATTCGTGCATCTACTGGATTCGAAACTTATTTTGTGTGTACCCTCCTCCAATGGTCCCATCCATTTATGCCGACTATTATTCTTGCCACGTTCAGGTCTATTATATTTCGTTACGCCACCAGTAGGACTAGCAACGTGCTTTGCAAATAATTTCGATGGACCATTGGGGGAGGGTACACCCTAAACAGGTTTCTAACCTAGCAGGTGCAAGGGCGCGAAACCATTCGTGTCCGCGACGTGTAAAAGGCTTCTTTACAAGATGACCGATGAAAACGATTGTACTTCCATTTCTGTGCTCGTACTATGTACCTGCAAATGTTTTGTAGAAGACGAACTGTAATCGCTGTATGACGATTAAGACGACGGCTACCATGCGACACAGACTGCTTGTAGCAAATAAAAACAAATAAGCCTCGACACAGACTCGAACCGCCGACCTCTTGCATGCTGACCCAAAACGCTATCCACTGCTGCAACTGCACAGCCCTGCTGGTATATCTTGACAGCAGTACTTACCGTTTACGTGATTACAGTGTTGCCAGATTGCCAATCTTTAACGTCGGCTTACTGCCCAAAACATGCGCAGAACGAAATTTTGTGAGACATTTTTGTATTGTTAGTATGTGAGGAATTGCACTGCGAAGCCGGAGTGCGCGAATTTTTCTTCGCCCTGTGTATTTAAGTAGCACACGGCCGTGCAGTGTCACTCCTCAGACAGGGCACGTATGCCGTGGCGTGACGTTCACTGTAGTTTTCTTTCTCTTATTTTCGTGACACCCGCAAAATACCCCGCAGGCGCCGTCCACACTGTTCAAATCATGAGAGTAACGTGTGGGAGGTTAAGCGTGTACAGAGTATCAAGGACAATCATATCTTCCTCGGTTAGGGCCGGCTGGTGTGGCCCAGCGGTTCTAGGCGCTTCAGTATGGAACCGCACGACCGCTACGGTCGCAGGTTCGAATCCTGCCTCGAGCATGGATGTGTGTGGTGTCCTTAGGTTAGTTCGGTTTAAGTAGGTAGTTCTAAGTCTAGGGGACTGATGAGCTCAGATGTTAAGAGTCATAGTGCTTACAGCCATTTCATTTTCCTCGGTTAATACGAAGATAGAATAGGACATAAAAACGATGGTGCTGGTACCTAGTACCCTTCGCCATGTACTGTGCTGTGACTTGCGGAGTGTATAAGTGTACGTAGACGGCAGTGGGGCGGTGTGAGTGCTTAAAACAGGTAATAATGAATTGTGGAAGTGGAGCAAGAACCTTCTAAATCACGTAGGGTCCTTCGGGATTGGAAGAGGGTAGGTTTGACTACGTCAGACGAGCTTTTTTGTGTCGACGTGCGAAATGGCGGAGAGCGAATACGTGGCCGAACCGCGCGGCCGGAGCGAGAGCGAGAGCGATATTTAGTTTTCGCAGGCCCCGACTAGCGCGCGCCGCCCGCAGTTGTTTGGAAGCACTCGTAGCGCCGTCGTTTGTTTCCTCGGCCCGTAACACCGGGTGACGTTCGCCGGTGCTGCTCTTCTCGCAGGACGCCTGGCCGCCCAGCCGAAGCCCCCCGCTTTGAATCGACTGTCACTCAATGTGAAATACGGCTGCACAATTTCCCTGCCGGAAATGAGGAAAAAAAAAGAAAAACAGAACAGAAAAAGGCGGAGCGCTTTTCATCAGACCCTCGCAGGCAAATTTGATTTTCACTCTGCGCGGCGTAATCCGTTTATGTAGACAGCTGTACAGTATCCCATTAGATTGGAAGAACGGTGACGTCTTGTGTTGATTAACTTCTTCGTCGAAAAAGCTTTATACTAATCACAATTCAGAACGAAATGATAGATATTTAAGCTATTTGGTACCGTATGAAACTCGGCGTGCATCGCTTCAGCCGCGCTTTCGAATATCGAGGAAAAATTAAATTACAAGCGGACGTTTCTGTTTATTCAGTTTTCTCGAAACTGCAATTCGTGCACTTGCGCGTTGGTAATAATTGATAATTTGGCTGCAAAAATTAAACCGAACTCATTACAGTAGGTGCTGCATTTAATGTTGCAACTGAGTTCGAATGTGGTGTTTGCAAGATCTGCTGGCAGTAATACTCGCACCGGTGTGATTGACATTTTGCAGCCAAAATAAGGTGTCTGACAGACAGCAGTAATAGCTTCAAAAATAAATTGAAATCACATCTCCGTGACAACTCCATAGATGAATTCTTGAATAGGAATAAATAAATCTATAAATATAGTATATGCATTTTGCGCCATGTAAGGGAGTGGGGTAAATAATAGAAATATCAATCTTTAATTAGGTTGTTGCAAAAAGGTACGGCCAAACTTTCAGGAAACATTCCTCACACACAAAGAAAGAAAATATGTTATGTGGACATGTGTCCGGAAACGCTTACTTTCCATGTTACAGCTCATTTTATTACTTCTCTTCAAACCACATTAATCATGGAATGGAAACGCACAGCAACAGAACGTACCAGCGTGACTTCAAACACTTTGTTACACGAAATGTTCAAAATGTCCTCCGTTAGCGAGGATACATGCATCCACCCTCCGTCGCATGGAATCCCTGATGCGCTGATGCAGCCTTGGAGAATGGCGTATTGTATCACAGCCGTCCACAATACGAGCACGAAGAGTCTCTACATTTGGTACCGGGGTTGCGTAGACAAGAGCTTTCAAGTGAAAGTCAAGAGGGTTGAGGTCAGGAGAGCGTGGAGGCCACGGAATTGGTCCGCCTCTACCAATCCATCGGTCACCGAATCTGTTGTTGAGAAGCGTACGAACACTTCGACTGAAATGTGCAGGAGCTCCATCGTGCATGAACCATATGTTGTGTCGTACTTGTAAAGGCACATGTTCTAGCAGCACAGGTAGAGTATCCCGTATGAAATCATGATAACGTGCTCCATTGAGCGTAGGTGGAAGAACATGGGGCCCAATCGAGACATCACCAACAATGCCTGCCCAAACGTTCACAGAAAATCTGTGTTGATGACGTGATTGCACAATTGCGCGCGGATTCTCGTCAGCCCACACATGTTGATTGTGAAAATTTACAATTTGATCACGTTGGAATGAAGCCTCATCCGTAAAGAGATCATTTGCACTGAAATGAGGATTGACACATTGTTGGATGAACCATTCGCAGAAGTGTACCCGTGGAGGCTAATCAGCTGCTGATAGTGCCTGCACACGCTGTACATGGTACGGAAACAACTGGTTCTCCTGTAGCACTCTCCATACAGTGACGTGGTCAACGTTACCTTGTACAGCAGCAACTTCTCCGACGCTGACATTAGGGTTATCGTCAACTGCACGAAGAATTGCCTCGTCCATTGCAGGTGTCCTCGTCGTTCTAGGTCTTCCCCAGTCGCGAGTCATAGGCTGGAATGTTCCGTGCTCCCTAAGATGCCAATCAATTGCTTCGAACATCTTCCTGTCGGGACACCTTCATTCTGGAAATCTGTCTCGATACAAACATACCGTGCCACGGCTATTGCCCCGTGCTAATGCATACATCAAATGGGCATCTGCCAAATCCTCATTTGTAAACATTCGTGATGAACACTAACCTGTCGATGCTACGTACTGATGTGTTAGATGCTAGTACTGTAGAGCAATGAGTCGCATGTCGACACAAGCACCGAAGTCAACATTACCTTCCTTCAATTGGGCCAACTGGCGGTGAATCGGGGAAGTACAGTACATACTGACGAAACTAAAATGAGCTCTGACATGGAAATTAAGCGTTTCCGGACACATGTCCACATAACATCTTTTTTTTGTGTGTGAGGAATATTTCTGGAAGTTTGAAAAAATTTTGTTTCATATGTGCATTTCTTGTGCACTTGCCACGTTCCACATCATAACGGCTACCGTACCGTGGATTTCATCAACGGAACACGCAACCAACTAATTAAGTAACTATGTTCAACTAGAATAAGATTCTAACCTAATGTAAAATGCTCCGTAGGTGTGTCAGTTAAAGCTCTCCTTGTTTCATGTGTGTCTGCTGAGGACCGGATGTGCTCTACTTCCCGTAACTACAGCAGAACGGTCAGACGATTGCTGGTTCCCGTGGCGCCCTGGCAGTGGTCGCTGCTTTCTACGTGTGCTGTACAGGGGCTGGACAAAAATATGGAATCACCAGGGTGGGTGCATGCATGCATGCTTGAACATAAACGCAGACGCCAGCCAAGCGTGCAGGTTGCGCTGTTGTATTTGAGCACGAACGGCGCCTGTACAGACTCCTCAATACGTTGCAAGTGTCAGTCGTGACGAGAACACTGCTCTGTGTAGTTGTCAGAGCTGACTGGATTCGAACATGGGGAAATCGTCCTTGCCCGTATGATTCGTGCTCCCGCAACCAAGGGAGCAGATGTGCGTAGTATTTCAACTGGGCCGGCTGTGGTGGCCGAGCGGTTCTAGGCGCTGCAGTTTGGAACCGCGAGACCGCTACGGTCGCAGGTTCGAATCCTGCCTCGGGCGTGGATGTGTGTGATGTCCTTAGGTTAGTTAGGTTTGAGTAGCTCTAAGTTCTAGGGGAGTGATGACCTCAGATGTTAAGTCCCATAGTGCTCAGAGCCGTTTGAACCATTTGTACAACGTACAGGGACAGCGGAAAAACATCATTTACCAAGTCACAACGCGGGCGAGAGTGTGTCTTGAGTGATACTGGCAGACAGTCGTTGAACGGATTGTGAAAAAAAAAAAAAATTAAGACGACGACATGTGTATAATTCACTGCAGCATTGAATGTTGCACTCGCGAACCAGGAAGGCTGGAAGTCTAAAGCCACTCATCAGCGATGCAAAAGGTACCGTAACAGGAAAACGCGGTGCCGAAGCAGTTAAACTTGAACTGTGAGGCAGTGGGAGACAGTAATTTCGTCGACTGAATCTTGTTTCCGACTTCTGGGGGAGTGTGCGTCCCAACAGAGAAACACGGCGGTGCTTCGGACATGTTTTCCGCTCCCGTATCGTGGTATTCCATGATCACGTTTGTTACTCTGAAAGGGCCTGCCGGGGTGGCCGAGCGGTTCTAGGCGCTACAGTCTGGAACCGCGCGACCGCTACGGTCGCAGGTTCGAATCCTGCCTCGGGCATGGGTGATGTCTTTAGGTTAGTTAGGTTTAAGTAGTTCTAAGTTCTAGGGGACTTATGACCTCAGAAGTTAAGTCCCATAGTGCTCAGAGCCTTACTCTGAAAGACGGGATTGCTGCCAAGCATTAAGTGAAAATTTTGCGTGATTACGTCCGTCCCATGATGGCATAATGTTTGTTCCCCAGTGATGACGATGTGTTCCAAGACGTGAAGGCCCCTGTTCACATACCTCGCATCGTCCAACGCTGGTTTCATAAGAATGAGGGTGAAACGTCGCATCGCCCCTGGCCACAACGCTCACCAGACCTGTATATCACTGAGATTTTGTGACCTGCTTTGGAGAGAAGTGATCGCTATCCAACTCCATCATCGTTAGTTGGATGAATGGTATAAGACTCCCTTGGAAACCATACAGGATCTGTGTGCATCCATTCCGAGGCGACTGCGTGCTGTTTTGACTGCCAACGGTTTTTCTATACGCCACTATGCATCGTAGTGTGTTGTGTTTTTAGTGTTTCCGTATTTTTCGTCACCCTTTGTATCTTCAGTGGAACCATAGCTGCTTTGCGTTCCACGTTATCTAATATGGCACCATCCACGTGGATGGTGCAGCTAAGTGAGTTGAAATCGAGACTCATGCTGGCGTGGTGTTGAGACATCGTGCGATCTGAATTCAATCTGATATACGCTCCAGTTTAACAAGCTTACCGTGTCATAGTGTAGCATTAAATCAGTGCCACAGCTGTGATTTTGCTAGTAAATTGATAACGCCATAAAGCCCTTTACAATAGCAAGGCACACGCAACCGTGATCGGCTTCTTGCTTTGCCATTGTGAGATCTCGGTCCCAACAATATGTCGGTAAGTAATCGCAAAGGAAATTTGCAACAGTTATAATGGTTTTCATTTTTATTGGTTAAATGAAATGGCATCACACGTAGATCCAGATGCCGGGATTGGAATTGAAACCGCCCATCTTCTACTCTATGAAGCCTGCATGATTTTACTCGTGATTCCAGAAGAATTTTGGCTAAGTATGGTGTTGTTACGATGTATAGACTCAACATGAGAATTAAAGAATACCTGAGAATACCGCGAATTTCAGTTTGAGCATCTCCACCTTCCGTATGTTACGGCAAGAAAAAGGAATAAAAGTCAGATAGTATTAGTACTTTCATCCTTTACCTCCTCTGCATTACTGCAGATGACGTGTCACTGAGCACATTTGTACTGTGCATGCAGTACACGTGAGGTGCCTAGTTGTTTCCACTGCCCTGTGTGGGATACATAAGTTCTTGTACACTTCACTAACCTGCTGTCTTCATGATGATGATGTCCCCAGCGCAGAAAACAGCACGCAGGTCGTGGATTCTTTTTCTTGAGGCTGAAATTAACTTCGCAAGGAACTGCTGCTACGAATAAACTGTAACTCATTTGGGATGCCACTCCCGTCTTTATTGATATAGACACGAGAAACTATTCTTGATCACAACGTATGGATCATATCTTTCCACAGTCATTATATCTGGCTAAAATTACATGAAATACATCCTGCCACAGACAACATGTCTATCTACTGGAACCGTCAGAACTGGAGAATAAAATTACATGAATCAAATACTACTATTACAGACAACATGTCTGTACCTATGACGGTCGGAACTGTGGTAAATAAATTTGCATGAAACAAATACTGCTATAACAGACAACATGTCTGTCTACTGGAACGGTCAGAACTGGAGAGCCGGACTGCCCGAGACACTTCTCGCGCCGAGCCAGCAAGACGTGACCCGAACGCCACCGAAGTGCATCGGCAGTAATATCGTCAGTCTTTTGTTTTAGTAATACTTTGATTTTAAGAATTTTGAAATGACTGACTGATAGCTGGCTGTTGAGAGATGTTTATTTAAAAAAAATGAAGTAATTTGGATGACAGATTTAATTAATAATAGCAACTAAAGTTTAACGTTTTGGCGCCCTACCGCCGAACACAGCAGCCAGTCACAGAGCAGCAGCATCATGCAGGCGGTCTTTCTCACGGGAATGGTACCGAATCTAACATCTGTCACCGGTACCTCATCCCACATTGCCCCCCTGCGGGTCCGGGGATTAGAATAGGCCCGCGGTATTCCTGCCTGTCGTAAGAGGCGACTACAAGGAGTCCCTCCTCCTCACGGGGGTAGTTAGCGCCTGCGTCCGGAGACGGACGATTCCACGACCTCTATTTGCGGTCATTTTGCTTTTTCCCTTCTCGTTTCTTCCTACCTTTGGTTGGTTCTTTTCTTTGCTCTTCTCCACCTCACTGTCTTCCTTACTCTTTCTCCTGCAAAATCTCCTTGCCTTCTTATTGCCTTCTTCTCCTTGCCTTCTCATTGCCTTCTTCTCCTTGCCTTCTCATTGCCTTCTTCTCCTTGCCTTCTCATTGCCTTCTCATTGCCTTCTTCTCCTTGCCTTCTCTGGTCTCCGCCTCGGCGTTTGAGACAGTCTGTCCCCTCTCTCTCTCTCTCTCCCTCTCTCTCTCCTTTTTCCTCTTCTTCCTTCCTCCCTGTGCGTGCCTGAAGACCAACCCACGCGTTCGCACGCGTAGCCGGTGACGGGGTAACGCGTAATTCCCCGCCCTGGGTAGACATGTAAGGCACGCGCGTACCTCCTGGTAAAGGCCAGGCCCGGGGAGGGGTGATTGCCTGAGCTGATACCTTCTGACCATGCCGATTGGTCCCTCCGTCTGTTTCTCGGGAGGTGTGACCTGAGGTGTAAACATTCACCTAAGGCGGGAGTGCCCTCTGAGAGGGTCCCCACAAGGAAGGAGCGCGCCATGGGAGACGCTGGCAATCATGGGGGATTCCTCCGCAATGGATTTCACTCCATCTCTCTCGACTTCTGCCCAAAAACGGAAACGTGACCAGCCACCAGTGACAAAAGTACTACCGCCTGCCCCACAGTACCTCGTCGTTTCTCGATCTGAGGACGGAAAGGATTTTTCCTCTGTCAACCCTTTCGTTATCCAGAAGGGCGTAGATGCCATAGCCGGATCTGTCAAATCTTGTACCAGGTTGCGTAACTGTACCTTATTACTAGAAACTGAGAGCGCCTTTCAGGCACAAAAACTGCATCGGGCCACACTCCTGTACACGTTCCCTGTCCGGGTGGAGGCCCACCGAACTTTGAATTCGTGGTGTAGTCTATACTAGCTCCCTCGACGGATTGACTGACGAGGAGATTCAATCTTTCCTCGCTGAGCAGGGCGTGACGGCTGTCCATAGGGTCATGAAAAAGGTCAACAATGACCTTGTACCGACCCGGACACTTTTCTTGGCCTTCGATAGTGTTAAACTGCCATCGCGCATCAAGGCGGGCTACGAGGTTATTTCTGTTCGCCCCTGTGTCCCGACACCTACGCGCTGCTACCAGTGTCAGCGTTTCAATCACACTCGACAGTCTTGTTCCAATGCGGCTAAATGTGTCACTTGTGGCAGTGATGCCCATGAGGGTGACTGTCCACCTCCGTCTCCTCGTTGTGTGAACTGTCAGGGTGACCATGCCGCATCCTCCCGCGACTGTCCTGTCTATAAGGAAGAACGCTGTATCCAAGAAATTCGGGTCAAAGAGAAAGTGTCCACCTCGGCTGCTCGCAAGCTATTGGCTAGTAGGAAGCCCACGCTGCTCCCAGCGGGGAAATACAGTACTGTCCTCGCCTCTCCTCGGACTACCAGGGAGGTGGCAACCCAGACATGCGATCTGACCTTCAGCACCACGGTCGTCCGTTCGGCCAGTGCTAAGATCGCGCGGTCGACGTCTCCTCTTCCTCCCATCACCCCACAGACACCAGCCCCTTCATCAGCTTCTGCTAAGACGAAGACCCAGAAGTCAGATGCACGGGCCTTCAAGAAGGAACCATCCCGTGCAGACTTCCTACGTACCTCGTCCTCCCAGCCTTCGACCGGTACTTCCACCAAACGTCCTTCCAAGAAGGCTCATAGGAAGCACAGTTCTCCTTCTCCGCCACGGCGCATTTCGTCTCCTGCGCCACCCAGCGGTTGCCGCCCCAGGCCGTCATCCGTTTCGCCTGGCCGCACCGCTGGTAGCCGAACATCTGGCCGTTCACCGGCGGAGGAAGCTCCCCCTCCCGGCCATCCTCCCAAGATGGCCGATGAACCTATCGACCCAATGGACGATGACTGTCCGCCTACTGATAGCGGCGGCAGTGCTCGCTCGAAGCCAGGCCCTCAGCGGCCTTCGAGGTGACCCCTTCTTTCGTCTTCCTTTTCTTACGATGGCACTTATTCACTGGAATATTCGCAGCATTCGCTCCAACCGAGAGGACATGAAGTTGCTGCTCCGCTTGCACCGTCCGCTCGTCGTAGCCCTCCAGGAAACGCAGCTACGCCCATGCGATCAAATTGCCTTGGCACACTACACCTCTGGGCGTTTTGACCTACACCCTGGGTAGGTATCCCAGCTCATGGAGGGGTTATGTTGCTGGTCCGGGATGCTATTTACTACGATCCCATCACGTTGCACACCGGCCTGCAGGCAGTTGCCAACCGCATTACTCTCCCCACTTTTACATTTTCCATTTGTACCGTTTACACTCCATCGTCATCTGCCGTTACCAGGGCAGACATGATGCAACTTATTGCTCAGCTACCTGCACCATTTTTGTTAACTGGTGACTTCAATGCCCACCATCCCCTTTCGGGCTCTCCAGCATCCTGCCCGAGGGGCTCCCTGTTAGCAGACCTTTTCAACCAGCTCAATCTTGTCTGCCTCAATACTGGCGCCCGTACTTTTCTTTCGGACACATCTCACACCTATTCCCATTTAGACCTCTCTATATGTACTCCCCAACTTGCACGCCGGTTTGAGTGGTATGCACTTTCTGATACATATTCGAGCGACCACTTCCCGTGTGTTATCCATCTCCTGCAGCATACCCCCTCTCCGTGCTCCTCTAGTTGGACCATCTCCAAGGCAGACTGGGGGCTCTTCTCTTCCAGGGCGACCTTTCAGGATCAAACCTTCACAAGCTGCGATCGTCAGGTCGCACACCTCACGGAAGTCATTCTCGCTGCTGCTGAATATTCCATCCCTCACCCTACTTCTTCTCCACGTCGCGTACCGGTCCCCTGGTGGACCGCAGCATGTAGAGACGCTTTACGTGCTCGTCGACGTGCTTTACGCACCTTTAAACGCCACCCTACAGTGGCGAATTGTATCAATTATAAACGATTACGTGCTCAGTGTCGTCGTATTATTAAAGAAAGCAAGAAAGCCAGCTGGGCTGCTTTCACAAGCACCTTCAACAGTTTTACTCCTTCTTCTGTTGTCTGGGGTAGCCTGCGCCGGCTATCTGGCACTAAGGTCCACTCACCAGTTTCTGGCTTGAAGGTCGCGAATGACGTCCTTGTGGCCCCTGAGGCTGTCTCCAATGCCTTCGGCCGCTTTTTCGCAGAGGTTTCGAGCTCCGCTCATTACCACCCTGCCTTCCTCCCCCGCAAACAGGCTGAGGAGGCTAGGCCACCTAACTTCCGCTCCTCGAATCGTGAAAGTTATAATGCCCATTCACCATGCGGGAACTCGAAAACGCACTTGGCCGATCACGGTCCTCCGCTCCAGGGCCTGATTCTATTCATATTCAGATGCTGAAGAACCTTCTCCTGCGGGTAAAGATTTTCTTCTTCGTACATACAATCGCATCTGGATTGAGGGACATGTTCCCGCATGCTGGCGCGAGTCTATTGTTGTCCCGATTCCTAAGCCGGGGAAGGACAAGCACTTGCCTTCCAGTTATCGACCTATCTCGCTTACCAGCTGTGTCTGTAAAGTGATGGAGCGAATGGTTAACTCTCGATTGGTTTGGCTGCTCGAGTCTCGACGCCTACTTACCAATGTACAATGTGGATTTCGTAGGCGCCGCTCTGCTGTTGACCATCTGGTTACCTTGTCGACCTTCATTATGAATAACTTCTTGCGGAAGCGCCCGACCGCGGCTGTGTTCTTTGATTTGGAGAAGACTTACGACACCTGTTGGAGGGCGGGCATTCTCCGCACCATGCATACATGGGGCCTTCGCGGTCGCCTCCCTCTTTTTATTCGTTCCTTTTTAATGGATCGACAGTTCAGGGTACGTCTGTCCTGTCAGACACCTTTCGCCAGGAGAATGGGGTGCCACAGGGCTCAGTTTTGAGCGTCGCTCTCTTCGCCATCGCGATCAATCCAATAATGGATTGCCCCCCAGCTGATGTATCAGGCTCCCTTTTCGTGGACGATTTTACCATCTATTGCAGCGCGCAGTGTACACGTGTCCTGGAGCGCTGTCTTCAGCGTTCTCTTGTGACCGTCTTTACTCCTGGAGTGTCGCCAATGGCTTCCGTTTTTCTGCCGAGAAGACGGTCTGTATTAACTTCTGGCGCTACAAAGAGTTTCTCCCACCGTCCTTACGACTCGGTCCCGTTGCTCTCCCAATCGTGGAGATAACCAAATTTTTAGGTCTTACATTTGACAGGAAACTTAGCTGGTCTCCACATGTGTCATATTTGGCTGCCCGTTGTACCCGTTCTTTAAATGTCCTCCGTGTTCTCAGTGGTATGTCGTGGGGAGCGGATCGAACCATCCTACTTCGTCGATATCGGTCGATCGTCCGCTCCAACCTGGATTATGGGAGCTTCGTATTCTCCTCTGCACGGCCATCCATCTTACGCCGCCTCAACTCCATACAACATCGGGGTTTACGACTTGCGATCGGAGCGTTTTATACTAGTCCCGTAGAGAGTCTTCATGCTGACGCTGGCGAATTGCCACTCACCTACCGGCGCGATATACTGCTTTGTCGGTATGCCTGTCGGCTACTGTCAATGCCCGACCACCCGTCTTATCGTTCCTTTTTTGACGACTCTCTCGACCGTCAATACGGGTTGTATGTCTCTGCCCTGCTACCCCCTGGAGTTCGCTTTCGTCGCCTCCTTCAACACCTTAATTTTTCACTCCCTGCAACCTTTCGAGTGGGCGAGAGCCACACGCCACCTTGGCTCCAGGCTCAGGTCCGCGTTCACCTTGACCTCAGCTCGCTCCCAAAAGAGGTTACCCCCGGTTCGGTCTACCACTCCCGTTTTTTGGAACTTCGTTCGAAGTTCATCAACATGACTTTCATTTATACAGATGGCTCTAAGACCAATGACGGGGTCGGGTGTTCCTTTATTGTCGGGGCACAAAGTTTCAAATACCGGCTCCATGGCCATTGTTCGGTCTTCACAGCTGAGCTCTTTGCCCTCTACCAGGCTGTTCTTTACATCTGCCGCCACCGACATTCTGCTTATGTCATCTGCTCCGACTCCCTGAGCGCCATCCAGAGCCTCAGTGATCCGTACCCGGTTCACCCTTTCGTACACCGGATCCAACGCTCTCTTCAGCAGCTGGTGGACGTCGGTTCTCCGGTTAGCTTTATGTGGGTTCCTGGCCATGTCGGTATCCCTGGGAACGAAGCTGCAGATGCCGCGGCCAAGGCTGCGGTCCTCCAGCCTCGGACAGCTTCTTGTTGTGTCCCTTCATCAGATTGTAGCAGGGTTATTTGTCGGCGCATTTTATCGCTGTGGCATGCCGATTGGGCTGCACTTACAGACAACAAGCTTCGGGCCTTGAAACCTCTTCCCGTGGCTTGGACGTCCTCCTCACGCCCTTCTCGGCGGGAGGAGGTAGTTTTGGCCCGGTTAAGAATTGGACACTGCCGGTTCAGCCATCGCCATCTGCTGACGGCTGCGCCGGCGCCGTTCTGCCCATGTGGGCAATTGCTGACGGTCCGCCACATTTTAATGTCCTGTCCGGATTTTATCACACTGCGTCTAGATCTTAACCTGCCATGTACTTTAGATGGCATTTTAGCAGATGACCCACGAGCAGCTGCTCGTGTTCTTCGTTTTATCAATTTGACAAACCACTCTAAGGACATTTGATGATGCTGTTTTTTAAAAAAAATGGTTCAAATGGCTCTGAGCACTATGGGACTCAACATCTTAGGTCATAAGTCCCCTAGAACTTAGAACTACTTAAACCTAACTAACCTAAGGACATCACACACACCCATGCCCGAGGCAGGATTCGAACCTGCGACCGTAGCAGTCCCGCGGTTCCGGACTGCAGCGCCAGAACCGCTAGACCACCGCGGCCGGCTGCTGTTTTTTAATCCTATGCCTGTCAGTCTGTCTTTTATCGTGTTTTCCCTTTCAGTTGTTGTTTTAAACTTGTGCCTCGCGGTGCATTCTTAGAGTAGTCAGGGCGCTAATGACCATTGAAGTTGTGCGCCCTAAAACCACAAAAAAAACAAAAACAAAAAAAAAACAAAATCCCACATTGCGTCATCTCTATGCTTCTTGCATCTCGACTGCCCTGGGAATAGCTTCCTGGAGCCTAATATGATGGCTGAATAAGGCAGAAATATTGCAATGTTTGTGCACATCCGCCGCTAGTCCTCCTGGACTTTGTACAATAAGTCTTTCTGTGAGAGATGCACGGAGGAAATTTTGTAAGAGAGAAAGTACGTGCGGATTAAAGGAAACTCAAGCTCAGCACACATGTTATTTTATCGGTTTACGATCTCCAGGCATCTGGATACTAGAAGAGGAGAATATTGACGAGGAACTGCTGATTTACAAAGTAGAAAAAGGACCAACATTTTGGAATGTAGTGTTCGAATTGCATTCAAATAAAATTTTGAGACGGCGAGCTTGCGAAGAAATGGTTTTGATCTTCTACGACCCGAAAAAAAAGAAAAATGCAGGTAAGAAAAACTTTAACATTAACAAGTACACTTTTATTTATGTCTTAGGGTTTACATGTTCAAAGTCTACACTCCTTAACAACATACTTGGGCAAAGTTAGCCAGACCGTTATCCGCAGATAAAGTGGGTCGTCCATTGTGGGTAGCATTTATAATTGTGCGCTTTTCTTCTGAAATGTATTAGTGTTTAAATCCATTTCTCATTCTAACATAATTGTGAAGTACGGTAATCGCTTTTAAAATATTCTCGGTACGGTCCACACTGACATCTTCTAAGCGATGTATTATTCTCCGCACTACACGAAAAGTACACTCAACATAAGTATGTGTTGAAGTTAATCGACAGTTGAAGATCTCTTTTTTTCTTTCGTGAGTCATCTGCTTCCCGCCGTAAGGTCTCATTAAATTTTGCGTCAGCTCAAATGCTTCATCATCTACAATCGTCTAAGGAAGTGCCGTGTCGTGGTTTTCTGTTAATGGCATTTGTTAACGTACATCGAAAGATTTTGCAGTAAGTTTTTAATATAGAAAAGAATCTCTGAAAATTCCTGAGGCGTTGTCCTCCTCCATAAGCGCGAATGTTTACCCAGCTAAGGCAATTCTCAAGAGTCAACGTAGTGCCAACAGCACTAGAGAAGAAAGGTTTACAAGTGCAGTATACTCTCCGGTGCAACGAGGAGACATTGCGTGTTTTTTCAAATCTTTGAGATATTTCAACTCAAATTTCTTCACAATGTCTTCTACTTTCACCTATATAACTCTGCGTATTTGACGAATGATCCCAGACATAGTCGATTTTGGGGTGGCCGTGCGGTTCTAAGCTCTGCAGTCTGGAATCGAGCGACCGCTACGGTCGCAGGTTCGAATCCTGCCTCGGGCATGGATGTGTGTGATGTCCTTAGGTTGGTTAGGTTTAAGTAGTTCTAAGTTCTAGGCGACTTTTGACCCCAGAAGTTAAGTCGCATAGTGCCATTTGAACTATTTTGAACATAGTCGATTTTCCAATTTTGAATCAACATTCTAGCCCAGCCACCAAACAAACACGTGCAAGATATGTGAAACCGAAACAGACTGCACAAGTGTGTAACTGTTCCATCGCTCGTCGTCTGACTTCTTCAGTCCGGTCGCGCATCAACACGTGTTACGACTGAACTGCGCCTTAAATACGTCACCCGCATATAACATCGCTCGTTTATTCGATAGATGTCAGCGTTCGCTGTTGACACGTGTTCAGAAAAGCACATAAGTTAGGTTAATTACTTCGTGTATTGTTCTGATGTCGCGACAGAGCAGTGCACAGTGGCCTGTATTTGGTCCGGTCCTGTAATGAGCTCGCAGCGGCGTCACAGAGGTGCACGGTGAGGTTTTATTTCCGTGCGACCGGCTCGAACCATAGAAACACAACGGATCGCGACGGCATTGTGGCCGCTATCTGCCAGTGCCTGCGGGCAGGAGGGAGGGGGGGGGGTCCAATCGCGCCCTGATTGATGAGCCAATTAGGAGCCGACAATGCCGGCGCCTGGGGCGTGCCTGCGTGGGAGGGGAGGGGAGGGGAGGGGAAAGGATGGGATGGGACCAAAAACTTCCACAAGACTGATATTTAGTCAGTTTCACGCACAGGCGTGGGACTGTTAATTATTTCTCGTTGAGACGAGTGATGTTGGGCGATCAGTGTCCTGTTTTTTACACTGTATTTCGACACCAGAGTACGTGTTTCGGGTAGCAGTATAGGCTCAGCGCTGGGTCTAATATAAACAAGCAGGCTTGTACTGTTGTCTCCGAGAAGACTCGTCAAGTTGTTAAATTGGGTCGAATCTTCGTGCCTTCTAAAACAGACGGCTCAGTGTAGGAAACCCCGTAGCGATATGAAACTTCCTGGCAGATTAAAACTGTGTGCCGGACCGAGACTCGAACTCGGGACCTTTGCCTTTCGCAGACAAGTGCTCTACCGATTGAGCTACCCAAGCACGACTCACACCCCGTCCTCACAGCTTTAGTTCCGCCAGTACCTCGTCTCCTACCTTCCAAACTTTACAGAAGCTCTCCTGCGAACCTTGCAGAATTAGCTCTCCTGAAAGAAAGGATATTACAGAGACATGGCTTAGCCACAGCCTGAGGGATGTTTCCAGAATGAGTTTTTCATTCTGCAGCGGAGTGTGCGCTGACATGAAACTGCCTAGTAGATTAAAACGGTGTGCCGGACCGAGACTCGAACTCGGGACCATTGCCTTTCGCGGGCAAATGCTGTACCAACCCTGTAGCGATATGTTGATATATTTATTTATTTCTTTGCTATAGAATCTGGCGCGGTTCGCAGTTGCTAAATACTTATAGGAATTGGATATACGTCTTAATCTCCCTTTCGCCCCTGTCCTTGTCCATCTTATTTTCCGCCCTCCGACAGTACACCTCCTCCTCTTTCCTCTCTCAGTCTATACGCTCCTTCCCCCTATCTATGTATCTTTCCTCCCACGTCCCCACTCTGCCCATCTGCCCATTTCCTCTTCTGTCTGACCTTGAGCCCTATTTATTGTTATTTCAAATTCAGATTCCTCAGTAGTATTGTAACTATAAACCGATTAGCTACAAATACAACGTTCTTACTTTCTGTGAAACCAACTGTGGGGAAGAAAGCAAAATAGCACATTGTTTTGTATAGAATTTTTGTTTAAAAATATATATAACGAGAAAGCACGTATACTTGTGTGGGAGAAACAATTAGTCTAGTGGTTTAAATGCCCTGATATCGTAGTTAAAACTCCAAGAAAGAAAACCGAACAGCACGTTTCCACAGCAGTAGGTTTTGTGTCTCGCACTCGGTTTTAACAGAAGTGGAGCAACAATGCGTTAGAAGCAGCGTGCTGTTATTGAATTCTTGTGTGCAGATAAAGAAATCGTGGTGAACATCCATAAACTTTTGTGTGTAGAGTATGGCGATGCTGCAGTTGATAGTACAGTTGGGCGATGGCTAAAGAAAGTTAAAGCCTCAGGAACTGCAGAAACAGAGCACCACGATCAGCCACCTCCTGTCACAGCCACTGCTCCAGACATGCTGAATCGTGCGGATGTCATTATTCGTGCCGACCGGAGCATTACAACTCGACAATAGGCTCTGTAGTTGTCGATCAGCATTGGAAGTGCGTCTGCAATGATCGAGACTCTTGAATATTGAAAGAGGTGCTCACGATGGGTTCCACGAATGCTCGCAGCGGACCAGAAGATTCAAAGAAAGGGCATTTCGTCTGAATTGTTGGAGCGTTTTGAGGCCTTTCTGTCACGGGTGGTTGCGGGGTACGAAAGCTGGGCGCACCACTTTGCACCGGAAACAAAAAGGCAGTCCATGGAGTAGCATCATCCTCATTCACTGCAAAAGAAGAAATTCAAGACAACCCCCTCTGCCGGAAAAGTCACGGTGACGGTATTCTGGGATTGTGATGGCGTCATTCTCTGGATGTGATGCAAAGAGGGTCAACCATCGATTCAGAGGCATACGTGATGACTGAATAAATTCAAGAACCGTTTCCGATCGGACAGGAACCCAGTACAAATCTTGCTCCAACACGATAATGCACGCCCACACACAAGTCTGAGAACCCGGGAGCACATCGCCAATTTGGGTCGGACATCATCGCCTCATCCACCCTCCAGTCCACACCTGGCGCCCTCGGGCTTCCACCTCTTTGGGCCGCTCAAAGATTCTATACGGGGAACACAATTTGAAGATGACGAGAGTGTCGCTCATGCAGTGAAAACATGGCAACGCCTACAGGACAAGAATACCTGTTGTTCCACAACTTTGGCTTACGTACATAGAACGTGATGGAGACTACGTAGAAAAATAGGACATGGACATGGACATGTATATTGTCACCAAATTCTGACACTTAACAGTAAATATGTTCTGAGAAAAAAATGTGGGGCATTACTTATTGAACGACCCTCGTATTTTGGAAGTTAAAATCAGTGCTGAAATGACGATATTTTCGATTGATGGCGTCAAAACAAATTGCTCACAGACCTTAAAGGCCAACTCAAATGAATGTATCCAGGACTGCTCCGCGAAATGGAAACACCGCTGCGAGAAGTGGGTGAATAGGAGAGTGGAGCACTTGGAAGGGAACAAGGGCCAATAATCTGTAAAATACACTCCTGGAAATGGAAAAAAAGAACACATTGACACCGGTGTGTCAGACCCACCATACTTGCTCCGGACACTGCGAGAGGGCTGTACAAGCAATGATCACACGCACGGCACAGCGGACACACCAGGAACCGCGGTGTTGGCCGTCGAATGGCGCTAGCTGCGCAGCATTTGCGCACCGCCGCCGTCAGTGTCAGCCAGTTTGCCGTGGCGTACGGAGCTCCATCGCAGTCTTTAACACTGGTAGCATGCCGCGACAGCGTGGACGTGAACCGTATGTGCAGTTGACGGACTTTGAGCGAGGGCGTATAGTGGGCATGCGGGAGGCCGGGTGGACGTACCGCCGAATTGCTCAACACGTGGGGCGTGAGGTCTCCACAGTACATCGATGTTGTCGCCAGTGGTCGGCGGAAGGTGCACGTGCCCGTCGACCTGGGACCGGACCGCAGCGACGCACGGATGCACCCCAAGACCGTAGGATCCTACGCAGTGCCGTAGGGGACCGCACCGCCACTTCCCAGCAAATTAGGGACACTGTTGCTCCTGGGGTATCGGCGAGGACCATTCGCAACCGTCTCCATGAAGCTGGGCTACGGTCCCGCACACCGTTTGGCCGTCTTCCGCTCACGCCCCAACATCGTGCAGCCCGCCTCCAGTGGTGTCGCGACAGGCGTGAATGGAGGGACGAATGGAGACGTGTCGTCTTCAGCGATGAGAGTCGCTTTTGCCTTGGTGCCAATGATGGTCGTATGCGTGTTTGGCGCCGTGCAGGTGAGCGCCACAATCAGGACTGCATACGACCGAGGCACACAGGGCCAACACCCGGCATCATGGTGTGGGGAGCGATCTCCTACACTGGCCGTACACCACTGGTGATCGTCGAGGGGACACTGAATAGTGCACGGTACATCCAAACCGTCATCGAACCCATCGTTCTACCATTCCTAGACCGGCAAGGGAACTTGCTGTTCCAACAGGACAATGCACGTCCGCATGTATCCCGTGCCACCCAACGTGCTCTAGAAGGTGTAAGTCAACTACCCTGGCCAGCAAGATCTCCGGATCTGTCCCCCATTGAGCATGTTTGGGACTGGATGAAGCGTCGTCTCACGCGGTCTGCACGTCCAGCACGAACGCTGGTCCAACTGAGGCGCCAGGTGGAAATGGCATGGCAAGCCGTTCCACAGGACTACATCCAGCATCTCTACGATCGTCTCCATGGGAGAATAGCAGCCTGCATTGCTGCGAAAGGTGGATATACACTGTACTAGTGCCGACATTGTGCATGCTCTGTTGCCTGTGTCTATGTGCCTGTGGTTCTGTCAGTGTGATCATGTGATGTATCTGACCCCAGGAATGTGTCAATAAAGTTTCCCCTTCCTGGGACAATGAATTCACGGTGTTCTTATTTCAATTTCTAGGAGTGTAATAAAGTTTGAAAAAGTGAAGTTCGGTTATTTTCCGACCAGACCTAGTATCCGTGTTATGCTCAGTGTTTTCTGACGTTGTATTCGATTAAGTTCTCGTATTAGTTCTTTTATCTTGGATTCTTGTAAAGAACTTTCCGGGTTCCTCTATTATCTACGCTCGTGACTCGTGTTCCGCCGAAATAGTCTTCACCCCATCACAGTCATAATGATGTCTCCCATTCCGGTCTGTCCCCTGATCCACCTGCTTGTTCTTCTGCGTAACCAGGTAATTCGCAACATGCGCTGATCAGAAGTAGACGGGCACCTGTTGATGGATGTTAATTTGGGGTGTGATCATCCTTCGCCTTTACGACAGCTTGGACTCTGCCTGGAACACTTTGTGCCATGTGTCTCTCAAGTTTTCTCGGCGCGACTGATTGAAAGAGTGCTTCCGGTTGTGCTCCTGAATAGCTGCTTGCGTCCTAGGCACAGTATTTCCACGACTGACCAAGCCCTCATCTTGAGTTGCTGCGAGTTCTGCTGTAACGTGTACTCGCTGGCTAGACTCCAGTACTGGACTCCAGCCAAAGTAGGTAAAAAAAAAAAAGAGAAATTGACGGATGTAGATATGTATGTATGTTTCACGTATTCTCCTAAACCACTAGGCCGATTCCACCAATCTCGGTACACGTATCAATTAGTGGCTGAAAATCATCACTCTAGGTGTAAGAACCACCTACCTATCAAAGGGACAGAGATGAGGGTGAAGAAGCAGTGTAGTCTACTACATGCGAATAACCAGAGTTCATTCATCCAGTATTTGAGAATGAGATTGCTTAGTGACTCTAGATAGAGTTTACCCATAATTTCAAGCCATTGCGAAAATTCTCTCGCTCACGGCCACCACAAAATGATGAAAGGGACGAAAGTTCATCGCTTACTTCACTTTAGCTTTCATGCAGTGAAACTGGTGCATGAAGTACGCTGTTTTCATTTATATCAGGAATCCACTAAAACATCAAATCTCCGCCATCACTGCGGCCGCAAAAAGATCCTGCAAGAACGGGACCAACTACGACTGAAGGGAGTCGTTCAACGTGACGGAAGTGCAACCATTCCAAAATTGCTGCAGATTTCAGTTCTGGGGCATCAACAAGTGTCAGCGTGCGAACCATTCGACAAAACATCCTCGATATGGACTTTCGGAGCCGAAGACCCACACATGTACCCCTGATGGTTGCATGGCACAAAGCTTTCCACCTATCCTTGGCCGTCAACACTGACATTGGACTATTGATGACTGGAAACATGTTTCCAGGTCGGAAGAGTCTCGTTTAAATTTGTATCGGGGGGATGGACGTGTACGGGAATGGAGATAACCTCATGAATCCATGGACTGTTCAAGCTGGTGGAGATTCTGTAATGGTATGGGGCTTGTGCAGTTGCACTGATATGGGATCCCTGATACGTTTATCTGACAGGTGACACGAACGTAGTCAACCTGTCTGAGCACCTGCATCCATTCATGTCCATTGTGCGTCATTCCGACGTACGTGGGCAATAGGACAACGCGACGCCCTTACAAGTCCAGGATTGTTACAGAGTGGCTGCAGAAACACTCTTCTGAGTTTAAAGACTTCCGCTGGCCACCAAATTCCCCAGAAATGAACATTATTGAACACATCTGGGATGCCTTGCAACGAGCTGTTCAGAAGAGATCTCCACACCGTCGTACTCTTAGGGATATATGAACAGCCCTGCAGGTTTCAGGGTGTCAGTTCCCTCCAGCACTACTTCAGACATTTGTCGAGTCCATGTCACGTCGTGTTGCGGCACTTGTGCGTGTTCACGGGGGCCCTACACGATATTAGGTAGGTGTACCAGTTTCTGTGGCTCCTCAGTGTAGTTCAAGACTTTCATAAAAAATAAAGCTACGTGAAAATGAAACAGAAGGGCGAAATTTTGTGGAGGTAAAGGTGAAATAGGTGTGAAATGTGTTAAATACATCTGACATGTGCGTGCACGGGTGAAGCCACGGACAAGAAGTTCGTCCTAAATCCTTCGGTCGAGTTCAATCAGATTTTGTACACGTATTACTTCCGATCTGGAAAGAAGCACCGGCTTCCTACTGGGGCTAGAGCGATAACCTGGAGAGAGAAGAGAGGAAGAGGATAGGGACAGACAGCGAGGGGGGATGAGGAGATGGACACAGGTAGAGGGGCTGACTAGATGGAGAGGGGAGGAGCAGATGGACAGAGAAAAGAAAGAGGAAGAGATGGTGAGAGGTAGGGGGAGGGAAGAGATACACAGAGAGGGGGTTGAGGAGGAGATGGACAGAAAGAGGTTGAGGAGGGAATGGACAGATAAAGGGAAGAGAAGTAGATGAACAGAGAGAGGGGAGTGGAGGAGATGGACAGAGAAAAGAAAGTGGAGCAGATGAGCAGGAAAAGAAAGTGTAGCAGATGAACAGGGAGAGGAGATCGACTAATAGAAGGTTGGAATAAATAAATACCCGTGCAGCGCTGGATGCTCAGCTCGTAGGAAAAGGCAAAACAGAGAGAGAGATTTTTTTGCGGCGGGGGAGGGGGGGGGGGGAGTAAAACAGTGCAAGATATTTCTGTCCGTTTTGTACATGAGTCACGTTGACAATTCACGTCTTCTGGGAGAATCTGGAAGGTTCACAATTGAAAAGGAAAAATGAGAAAGAAAATAGACTTGAGTTGCAGTCTGAGTCACGAGGATCCCTCAGAGGTGAAGAAACGAACACGTATCTGTGACGAAGTTCGGGTAAAGCAATTTACGAAACGGCTAAATTAGGTTTAGCGCCAATCTGGGCGCCGTCGTTATTTCCGCCAGCAGCTGGAAGGGCGACGAGCCTAATGTGCAGAACACAGCCGTGGCGGGGACTGTAGGAGGGCGGGGGGGGAGGGGGGGTGCTGCGTGTGCGTGGGACCAGGCCGTGGGACGGGACGGCAGGTGGGGAATGCGCTGTGCTGGTGGCGTGGCGTGGCGTGGCGTGGCGTGGCCCACGGCCGGCTTATCGCGCGCCCTCGGCTGGCTGGCCGGCCGCGGCCTTCCGGGAATTCTCCGTCGTCGCCGCAGCCTGTTTACTGGCGCCAGCGCCCGGCCCTGTGTCAGCCGCGCCAGGAAAACACGCCGGAGCTCATCTTTATCGTGACAGCTGCCTCAGAGTCACTAGCTGGCGCAACCTAGATAATGGATAACGGCCACGACCGGGAGTCGACTACACAATGTAAAAAGAGTTACAACTAGAGATGGGGGATCCGCTCTTGAACTAATTCATAGAGTTGAATCTTTCAAAGGAGTGAACAATCAGTGATTCAGAAAAAAAGAACGGTAGCTCCAAACGTTTCCCACGGCAGAGAGAGAGAGAGAGAGAGAGAGAGAGAGAGAGAGAGAGAGACGGAGCATATCAGCAGCGCCTCTGCTGGTCAGAGCACAGTGCACGCCACACAACACAGCCAGCGCCGGCCTCTGCCCTGCTTCTACCTTGGCTGCCTGCATTGTGCAGTGCCCCATTGGATTTTGTGTTTCACATATGCCGTGCCGTCTCTGTGCGTCGTCTGCCGCGTGCAGTGTCTGGCGCAGCTTAACTTCGCATCGCACTCTGTCGGCGATCGTTTCAGTCGCACGTCCTGCCCTCTGGGCAGTTGATGCGAGCAACAGGACAGAGAGCCACCTAGCGGATAACATAGGAACTACTTGCAACAACCTGCTCGCAAGGGAATGGACGATTTGTCTCGGAGCGGGTGAGTTCACCGCTCCCCCCACCCTCGGAACTCGCCCGCTCAACGCTCACCCCACCGTTCTCGACTCTAGCCAGAGCGTTGAGCAAAGCGACTCAGGTGTCACTCTGGTCTCTGCGGTCTCAGCTCACGCAGTAATACAGCTCGCGGCTCGACCTGCTCGACTCAGTGCTTCTGCATTGGAGTTCGTCTCTACTGGATATTGTTCTTCGTAGTAATACCGCTATGTATATTACATTATTATGTTACGTATACATCAATTGTTTTTATTTTATTTTTATTTGTTTAAACTGATTAGATTAGGTTCCTGATGACTCCTCTTACTATAGGATTTTTATTATGGACACTCGAATTTACACTTTAATTACGAGCGAACCGATAAACGTATCACAAAATGTGATACACCAATATTTTCCTTGTTTTATTCTGCGTAAGGCTATATGCAGCACTTTCGTTTTACAGTCAAATTTATATCTTTTTTTTCTGGTACGGATTTTGCGATTTTAGGCGTCTTCGGAAGGAAACGTTCACTTTAAAAATATATGGCTTGCGATGTATTTGTATGAGGTTAATGAAATTTTAATACATTATAGCCAAATATATTGTTAATGTAAATCTCAAGTTACAACATTTTCCGATCACCCAAGAAACCACGATAGTGCAAAATAAATCAATAATCAAAAACTTTGTCATATCGTCGAAATTTCAATAAACAATACAAAATTCTTACTCATTATCTGTGTTACTTCAAAATAGGATCAAATAAGATCAAAATACAGGTATAGTACTGGAATAAACCAAGTTTAAAGGGCAATGTGCCTTCCATTTATTTTCTATTGTAAATGAGTGGTGAGTCATGAAAAAGAGCTAATTCATTTCAGGGAGTGAACAGTTCTGTTCCAATCTCTGAAAAGAACAGTTTTGCCCATCTCTAGTTACAACTATTTCTTTTCATACGCTGCCGGGAACGAAACTCATAAAATTGTTTTGAAACTTTGTTACATGCTCATGACTTGGTATTACTCCGTGCGGCTTGACACAATAGCAGTTCCTTTCTCCTATCTTCTTCTTCTTCTTCTTCTTCTTCGGTATATCATTCGTGAGACAGGAATCAACTTGAAGATATCGGTTTGTCTCTAACCTGTGTCTCTACCTTAACTGACTGGTAATTTCGACCCTTTTAATGGCATCCAGCATTCCATCTCACCTTCCTCCTGTTCTTGTCTTTCCCGCATTTTTTCAAAAAAATGGCTCTATGCACTATGGGACTTAACATCTGAGGTCATCAGTCCCCTAGACTTAGAACTACTTAAACCTAACCTAAAGACATCACACACATCCATGCCCGAGGCAGGATTCGAACCTGCGAGCATAGCAGCAGCGCGGTTCCGGCCTGAAGCGCCTAGAACCGCTCGGCCACAACGGCCGGCCAGCAAATTTTTCATTCTATAACTCATCGTTGCAGACATTTTTTAGCACTATATGACCCAGCTAAGGTGTTTTCTTCCATATCCGCTAGCTTTCTTTGATCATCAGCAGAAGCGCCGTGCAGCATCAAGGATTAGTCTCCGTACGACTGCCCCATATTCGAGGATTACAAAATTCGCATTTCTGTGATCTTCCTTTACTACGTTTCTCCATTGCATTGTAGTTGTACATTATTTATTGATATCTAGAGGATGACCGACGGGGTGTAGTGCATTTTCATTTCAGTAATGCGACGTTCACCGTATATTTACACCTGTATAACTTACAGACCAATCAAATGAAACTATGTGGTTCCAGAGACCGTTTCTAGTTTCAGGCATCTTGCGACTTGAAATGGTCTCTTGAACTACGTAGTTTCATTGATTAAAGTATCTTTACCTGGGTTTCCGGCAGGATCCCTCATTTCGTTCGAATCTCAGGTGCTATTTCAGTACAGGTGGGAAACCTCTGCAATGCTGTTACTGCCGCGCGGGGTAGTCGCTCGGTCAGGGGCGCCTTGCCATGGTTCACGCGGCTCCCTCCGTCGGAGGTTCGAGTCCTCCCTCGGGCGTGGGTGTGTGTGTTGTCCTTACCGTAAGTTAGTTTAAGGGAAGTTGGAACAGGATTTTTTTTCACATTTTCGGATTTTTGTCTCATCATAAAATTTCCTATTTTCCGAATAACATGATATATACATTACTTACAAACTTGCACGGGAAGTATTTTATTTTATTTTTTGAAATATAATCTACACTGGTTGAAAATGTTAAAATTTTACATGCATTACTTCAAGATCTAATAAAATCGGCAATTTTATATATATAAAATATATATATAAATATATATATATAATATATATAATATATATAAAATATATATATATAAAATTGCCGATTTTATTAGGTCTTGAAGTATATATATATTAAGCCTGTGGATTGCTGTGTTATAAAGATTATTGGTATAACTGTCAAAAACAGTATCTTATCGTTTCACAGTGTAAGCACATGTTGTATGTGGAAGTGCTAACGTTTCTCCTAGGAAAAGAGACGAATAGATTGGTAAGTCTCTCAAAAAGTAAAGTATGACGCCAAAACGAAGTGTTTTTAAGAAACGTGAGTTTAATGCCAATAGATTTTCGAGTAAAGGAAAACCTTGTGTTCAACATGTGGCGTGTGCAGTTAGTGAAATAGATGCAAACTCATCAGTATGTAGCACCCATTAGTGCTTCGAATATGAAAATTGTATGTTGTGATACACATTTTTCTCAAAACGAAAGTGATGTAAATGACAGGTTATATTCTGATAGATTTACACATCCTAACAAGGGTGCTAGGTGAATGTCTATGTTGTAAAATATGCGGAAGGCCAGTTAGTTTACATGAAGACTGCGAGGAATCAAATGAACTACCCAAGAAACTTATCGTTAATTGTGCCAATTGTAAACATACTCATTCATTTTGGAATTCTGATAAGTTTAAAGATAATTATTTTGAAGTAAATGTTACGTGGTTTTATGGATTTGAGAGCTATTGGCAGAGGACATACTGCATCAGAAACAATGTATGCCGTGATGAATATGCCACGCCCACCTTGTAAAATCGACAAGCATGCAGGATTTATTGGAGCTGCTGTGGAATCTGTTGCATGTGAGTCAATTAAGGGTGCTGCAAACGAAGCTGTTGAAATAAATGATGGTATGACTGACATACCAGTAGCTTTTGATGGCACTTGGCAGAAGTGCAACTACAGTTCTAAGAATTCTTCTGTTCAGTGTCGATACTGGGTAGGTAACAGATTTATATATTTTAACCAAACATTGTTATAAGTGTAAATAAGGGAATGAAGAAGGTTATATCTGTGAGAGAAATTATGAAGGAACAAGTGGTGGTATGGAGGCCTCTGCAGCTAATGAAGTCTTTAGTCGATCTGTGAACGAAAAAGGAGTGTATTACACCAAGTACTTAGGTGATGGAGACTCAAAAGCATATAACTTTGTAGTAGGCGCTCAGCCTTATGGTGAGAAGATTATCACAAAACTGGAATGTGTCCAGAAGAGGATGGGCACCAGGTTGAGGAAGTTGAAACAAAGTTTGAGAGAAAAGAAACTTTCTGGTGGTAAAACCGTAAGAGGCAGAATGACAGACAAAATGATTGATGAACTACAGCAGTATTATGGGATGGCCATTAGAAATAATACTGAGGATTTGTTGAAAATGAAGCAGGCAGTATGGGCTACCTTCTTCCACAGACTGTCAACTGATGGAAAACCAGTACACCACCTTTGTCCTCCTGGACCTGATTCATGGTGCAGTTACCGCAATGCCCAGTACTCAAACACTCCATTATCAATATACATTCCATCCCAGGACCAGTCATGGATCTCATAAAATCTATTTACAAAGACCTGGTAAATCCGGAATTATTGAAGAAGTATCTGAATAGTCAGACTCAAAATCCCAATGAGTCGCTCAGTAAGCTTATATGGACTCGCAAACCAAAAAATGTTTTTTTTGGAATGAAGAAAATAATGTGGGAGTGGGGGTGGGGGTGGGGGGGGGGTCAGTGATGCTGTTATTGCTTTTAATGATGGAAACAGTGGTAGGGTAAGCATATGGGAATTAATCCTGGTGCAAACTGCATCAGAGAGCTTGGGCGATGGACAGGGTTCGCACTGATGAAGCAGAGTATGCAGTACAGTTGGCCACTAAGGAATCCAGAAAGAAGAAAAGAAGAAAAAAAAACTTGGGAAAAGATCAAGAGGGTGATATACAGTGTGGCACAGGGAGCGTCTGAGTGACTAAAATCTAAAAAATTAAGCATATATTGAGTTACAGTATTTTGAAACTTTAGAAGCCGTTCCTGAAAATTTACATTTTCTGTTGCATTTTTCCCTAAATCACAGAAAGCACTTCGAATAGAGTATTCAAATTTTCACGGAATAATAACATACATGTCCTGAGTCTACTGAAAAGAAGAACATAATGTTATGTATCAGTAAAATTATTTAGGATAACGTAAAAAAAAGTACACAAAATTTTAACCGTGTAGTTAAAAAATTGTTTTTCCGAACGCACTTACTGTTGTTCAGTAGACTCAGAACACACAGTTTAATGTCGTGTAAAAGTTTCATGTCAGTGGCTACAGTGATTCCTGAAATACAGGGAAGCCAAGTCACTTAATTTAACATTGTCGGGATAGGGCGTTCCAACTCGCCTTAAGTTAGACTTCGTAGTGTGTAAGCCTAGGGACCGATGACCTCTGCAGTTTGGTCCCATAGTAACTTACCACAAATTTCCAAATTTTTCCTGTTATATTTTAATGGGAATACCAGATGGCTGGAGCGTGAATGGGAATGTGGACTGAGGAGGGAGGCGTGGCGCTTTGGTCGGTGCAGTTGTGCCAAGATGGCGTAGCGGTTAGCGCATCCGCCTTGTGCGCAGCAGACCCGGGTTCGAATGCCGGCCGTGGTACAGAGTTTCATTCGTCACTTCATTCTGCATGTATAAATAACAGCTAAATGTTCTACACGCTTTGTTATTCCTGAAAAGACAACCACGAGTTTATTTCTTACAAAATACGCCACACAAACGGCTTACATAATTCGCAGTGCATTGCTGAAAAAAAAAAAATGGCTCTGAGCACTATGGGACTTAACTTCTGAGGTCATCAGTCCCCTAGAACTTAGAACTACTTAAACCTAACTAACCTAAGGACATCACACACATCCATGCCCGAGGCATCGAACCTGCGACCGTAGCGGTCGCGCGGTTCCAGACTGTAGCGCCTAGAACTGCTCAGCCCTTCTGGCTGACTGCATAGCTGAAGACATTCGTAGAAGGACCTCATTAGGTTGTCAGTCATTTCTCGAGGAATGGCCTCTATCTCTTCCCTGATTACGGCATTCAACTCATCAGTACTGTGGGATCGCCGTGAAGAACTTTTATTGTTGATATGACTCCAAAGAGGAATATCAGGGCTTCCAAGGTCGGCTCATCTCGCTGACCCTGAGACATCGCCGAATCGTTGATCGACGTCCGAAGTGGCGCCTTAGTGTAGTGGCCGAGTTACGGCCTGTATGGGCAGTAGCCCCGTTTTGCTGAAACCATATTCAGTGTATAACGGCAATGTCCCCGCAGCCGTGAAATGAAGAAATCATTAATCATGTCTGTAAGCCGCTCGGCGTTATGAGTCAGTGGGCGGCTGTTGTTGAGACGTGGTCCAACGATTCCAGTGGACTGTGCAATAGCACACCAGACAATGACATGTAGACTACCCTCGCCCTTTCCGGGAATGAGCTTCGAATGTACGCCCGAATAATTTCGGAAGTCTAATTTATTGACCAACCCATTCAGATGAAACTTCGACTCATCGGAGATAAGATTTGTGGGAAACGCGTCATCCTGGCCTGCGCTGTCCACTATTGTTGTGCAGAAATCGCTCCTGCTCGCTAAAGACGTGTGAGAGGTTTTCTAATGTTCTGGAACGGTGATGGACACGGCGCAGTGGCCTTCGTTCCAGAGCTGCAGGAACTCGTCGGACATTCTCCGGCTCTTCGAACCGTCATTTCAGGTCCCTTACGCTTCACCCTGGTGACAGACTCCGTCCTCGCACCATTGTTTTGCCCACACGGATATCGTCCTTCTGTCTGAAACACGGAAATGGCGGTCTCATCCACGACGCGTGGCGCGTTGCGCACACACGACACAATGCACACGACAGAACTACTTCACTGTCTCGACACGCACCTGCGCTGGCCAATGTCTCATGCTGAACTAACGGCGGACTATGCGGATCCGATTTACCGAGTGCGGAGGCGCAATGTCTAGCACATTGGACTCTCATTCGGGAGGACGACGGTCCAATCCCTCGTCCAGCCATCCTGTTTCAGGTTTTTCGTGATTTCCCTAAAACGCTTCAGGCAAATACCGGGATGGTTCCTTTGAGAGGGCGCGACCGATTTCCTTCCCCAGCCTTCGCCAATACGAGCCTGTGATCCGTCTCTAATGACCTCGTTGTCGACGGGACGTTAAACATTTATCTCCTCCTCCATGGATCTGATTAGATACGGTGGATGGCGCGAGCACATCTACATCTTAGAAGGGTCGCAACTGAGAAATTTACTATTTCTCGTGGAACACCCTATATTACGGCCATTCTTTCAACGTTGTTGAGCTATTTCGTCTCATGTTCTTCAATTTCTCCATCATTCCCTCTATATGTAATGTAAGTAATACATCATTTCTGATGCTACACCTGTTGTCTATCCTCATTACTGTTCTCTGGATTTTTTTTTACAATTTTTAATAGGTTTGTTTTCTTCCCTATTCTTCGAAGTACATCCTAAGACAGAAAAGAAAAACAAAAACATAAAATTATCCGAATGGAACGGAAATCAGTAGATGTGATGTACATGTACAGACAATTTGAGAAAAACTGGGTGATATATTCAATTGAAAGAGCGTCACGAGTAGAGGAAGTCAATGATGCGTTGGTCCACCTCTGGCCCTTATGGGAAGCAGTTATTCGGCTTAGCATTGAGTGACAGAGTTGTTGGACAGCCTCCTAAGGGGAATCGTCCTAGTGGAATTCTGCCCAAGTAGCGCCTTAGATCTTCATAGTGTCGGGGTGGTTGGAGCCCCCTACCCATAGTGCTCCAAACGTTCGCGACTACAGAGAGATCCGGGGACCTACTCTTGAATAAACCATGCAGTTCTACTGAAATTGTAATCATTTGTTTGTCTGTGCTTGTACATCACGTCTACCGATCTCGTCACATTCGGATAATTCCTTCACGGTGCGCTGCTCCCGTTTTTCTTGTCTTAGAGTGTATTTCTTCATTTTTCATACTGTTATCTGATTTTCTTTCCCCTCTCAATTCACTGTAAGCATTTGTCTCCACAGCCAAAAGTCGGAACTATCGAAGCATTTTTTTCTCTTCTTTGTTTAAAATCACTACCATATAAATACTGTAATACTGCACTCCAGACAAAACACATGACAAACCTGTTTCTTATTTCCATTTGCTGTCAAAAACTTTCTATCTTTCGAAATGCTCTTCTATACATAGAAATACTTGACGCTTCTTTAGATAGGCAACCCAAATTACATCATCCTCACCATGGGACGGATAATGTAAGTTGTGTTGCCTGTTTAAGGGGCGCGAAATATTGTCCGGGCTTTATTTTTTTATTGTGCCCACCCATTTCCGCCACACTGACTCCATTTTCTGTCACTAAACCGTATAAATGACAGTAGAAGGTTACTCGTTACAAGGTCTTTATTTTCCGTAAAATTTTAGATGACCGTCACATTTATTTAAAGAGTTTGAAGTGAACAGTATTTAATCCCCGAACAGCTGTAACCTTGCTGTACCGGCGTTACAAGTCCGGCTACGTTTTAGAAACTGATTCGTTTCGAAACTATCTCTCAGGAGAACAGCAGCAAGCCTAAATTGCTTTAGCCATAAAGGAATCGTTGGAAGACATAAAGCAATAACAGCAATTACTGACTATTGCATTCCATCCATCCACTTTCGGGGACGAAATTAGGCTTCCCTTCTTTGGCATTATTACGTTCGTGGCTGTCAGTTACAATAGACGTTGACGTTGTGCATGAATCCCTAAAGCTGTTGGAGCAGAGTGGTGGACTGGCATCATTTAACAGGGAATTTTTTTGCTGTAGTTGCCCGATGTTTGATATTCGGGTAGTAATAGCGGCAAGAACCTATGAAGAGATTCATTTAATTCCAAACCAGCCAAGCAACGTTCACGAATTCTGGCCTGGTGTCAAAATGAACATGCACAGTACTATATAACCCCCATTTGTTGCAAGTGTAAAATGTCGTAAAAAAAATAAGACACAGTAGTACTAGTTTGCAACTTCCTGGCAGTATAAACTGTGTGCCGGACCTGGACTAGAATATGGGACCTTCGCCTTTCGCGGGTAAGTGCTCTATCGACCGAGCCATCCAAGGATTGCAATAACCACAGGAAACAACTAAGTCTTGTGAGTTGGAAACATAACGAAGGGAAGTTACGAGACAAGAGATACTGGTCGCCTCGGCGTGACAGCAGCGATGCTTTTCTGGGAGGTTACATAAAATGTCAGAGCCTCCTAGAGGCATTGGAGAAAACACTGACCAGAGACGCATACCGATAAAACTGTAAGCTGTGCAAGGAGCGAGGGAAAGTGAGGGACAAGTTGAGCGAGTCTCTGGAAGGGGCACATTAATGTGGTTGACGTCAGCGTTCAATAACCATTCACAGAGATCGGGTGGCAGCACTAGCAGTGGAGCCTTCTACACTCACGCTCATAAATTAAGGATAATTGCAGAACGTGGTGCCTCACAACGTGGCACTACACAAAACTGGCGCTAATAGCATAGGCACATAGGGAACACACACGACACTGATCTGTAAGTCCACGGTATTGGTGATAAGTTGAGAAAACCGCCCCGAAACACATGTGCTACAAAACGCCACTGTTTCCCGCGCATGTACCACGACATCAATATGGGATACGATCACCATGCATACGTACACAGGCCGCACAACGGATTGGCATACGCTGGATCAGGTGGTCGAGCAGCTGCCATTGTTGCACTACTGCCTCTCGGAGCTCCTGAAGTCTCGTAGCGGTTTGAAGACGTCGACTGAGAGCAGCCCAGACGTGCTCGATGGGGTTTAGGTCTGGAGAACAGGCAGGCCACTCCATTCGCCTGATATATTCTGTTTCAAGGTACTTCTCTACGATGGCAGCTCGCTGGGGCCGTGTGTTATCATCCATCAGGGGGAAGGTGGGAACCACTGCATCCCTGAAAAGGCAGACATACTGGCGTAAAATGACGTCCCAGTCCACCTGACCAGTTACAGTTCCTCTAGGAGGAAGGTGGGAACCATTGCACCCCTGAAAAGGCAGACATACTGGCGTAAAATGACGTCCCAGTCCACCTGACCAGTTACAGTTCCTCTGTCAAAGACATGCAGGAGTGTACGTGCACCAATCATAATCCCACCCCATACCATCAAACCACGACCTCATACAGGTCCCTTTCAAGGACATTAAGGGGTTGCTAACTGGTTCCTGGTTCACGCCAGATGAAAACCCGACGAGAATCTCTGTTCAGACTATACCTGGACTCGTCCGTGAACGTAACCTGGGATCACTGTTCCAATGACGATGTACCGTGTTCTTGACACCAGGCATTACGGGCTCTCTTATGACCAGGGGTCAGTAAAATGCACCTTGCAGGTCTCCGGGCGAATAAACCGTGTCTGTTCAGTCGTCTGTAGACTGTGTGTCTGGAGACAACTGCTCCAGTGGCTGCGGTAATGTCCCAAGCAAGGCTACCTGCAGTACTCCGTGGCCGTCTGCGGGCTCTGATGGTGAGATATCGGTCTCCTTGTGGTGTTGTACACTGTGGACGTCCCGTACTGTAGCGCCTGGACATGTTTCCTGTCTGCCATAATCTTGAGATCGCACTTTGTGGCACACGGAGGGCGCGTGCTACGACCTGCTCCGTTTGACCAGCCTCCAGTCGCCCTAGTATTCTACCCCTCATATGTGTTCTTTGAGCCATTTTCAACACACAGGCACCATTAGCGCGTCGGAAAACGTGTGCACACTTACTCGCTGCACTGTACTCTGACATGCACCAACACACCTCTGCGTATGTGGACTGCTGCCAGCACCACCGTGCGACGACCGCAGGTCAAATACACCGCACGGTCATACTCCCAGGTGATTTAAATCCGCAAACCGCCCACCAGATCGTTGTTTCACCATGTATCAGCATTATCCTTAATTTATGAGCCTGAGTGTATAAAGCGTGTCGGAGGACACCGAAAACAGTGCAGTCTTAGTCGCATTGCGGAAGCAGAGCGATTTCTCTGACGTCCGAACGGCATGCGTGATGCCAAGGTTGGAAGCATATCCGAAAACGCTAATTTTGTGAACTGTTCGCTTGGCGCTGTGGTTGAAGTATACTGTGCATGAGAAAATGGCGCTATCCAAAAGCGGACGCGAGATTACGGTCCATAGATGACAGGGATGAACGACGGCTCCGCAGATGTGTACGGGCGAATAGACGTGCAATGTTCAGCAGCTCACCGCCCGAAGGAACCCAGGGGCTTCCAACAGTGTTCAACGACCGTTCAGCGATCGATGCTGCGTGTGGGGCTGCGCAGCATCTATGCTGACGGCCGTTCGTCGGCGACGAAGGCTGGAATCTGCACGCCAGTGCCGAAACTGGGCGTCCATTGACTGGCGGCAGGTGGCCTTTCCAGATCAGTCGCGTCTTAGGCTCCATCGGACAGCTGGGCATCGGCGTGTAAGGAGTGGTCCAGGCCGGAGAAGAGAGCTTCATGGTCTGGGTGATCTCGTTAGTCTGGAAGGTGCAGTGGACCAACTCGAGGATGCGTCCATCCTCGGAAACCGTGTCCATCCCTACATGTCCTCGACACGATGGCATCTTCCAGCAGAACAATGCCACGTGTCACACAGCTCGCAGTGTACGTGCTTGGTTGGAAGAGGACCACGATGAGTGTACTGTCCTTCCCTGGCCACCAGACTCCCCGGATTTAAGGGGACCACACCGTGGTTCAGGTTGGAAAGAAATCGATTTTCGGTTTTCATCATATTTCGATAGATTGTTTTATTTAAGTACCCTGAAAAGGATTTTGCTGAAAATTCATTTTTTGAGCCTTTGAAGAGCATTTTCCTACCACGTGTGTTTATGTGCCACGCCCACTTTTCTGTCAGCCACTTTTCTGCATATATTTTAGATCTTTATATCCCCTACACTGCACGTTAGGGATTTTTTTTCGCTCCCGAGAGTGTTGGCTGTCCTTGGAATGCAACGTTCCGTACTCTTTTGTTTCTGCTGTTTGTAAACAACACGCTTTCAAACACGCGGTTAGTTTTGTTCAAGTATGATTGCGGTTAGTTGTTAAACTTACGTTTGCAGTGTTTGTTTACGTGTTTTTTGTTGTGTTTATTGAAGATGACGAAACGTAAAGGCAGTTTCAAGAAACGACAATTTAGAGGAAACAAGTATAGAAAGCTTTCTGTTCAAGAGGTTATGTCGCCTGGCAACAATGTTTCTAATTGTAATTCTTTAACAAGTGCATCATCAAAGAAGCGCTCACCATGTCAAGAGAGTTACAACGAATTTACTGTAAGTGACAAGGGGTGCATTAACATTATTATAAATTTGAGAATATTATCAGATGTAATTTCTAAATTTGTACAATGTAGACAGTGTGGTGAGTCACAGAGTCTGAAAATTTGTGTGAGTGCCAGCAGGAGAAGATGCCTAGCCATTGCTTTGGATTTAATTTGCAATAAATGCTCAGCTGTGATTTCATTTATGAGTTCTTCAAACCCGGATGAAAGTGGTCCTTATGAAATCAATACTAGATTAGTTTACGCCTTACGATCCATTGGCAATGGCATGGCTGCAGGGAGAACATTTTGTTCAGTGATGAACTCACATCAACCACAAAATAAATTTGAAAACTGAGTGTAATATTAGAGAAAGCTGTAAGTGAGGTCAGTGAGGAAAGCATGAAACTGGCTGCTAGGGAAGCAGTGGAAGAAAATGATGGATGTTCGGATATTGCAGTTGCACTTGATGGAAGTTGGCAGAAAGGACGACATACTTCTCTGAATGGAGTAGTGACTGCCACGAATGTAGACACCGGTAAAGTGTTGGATGAGGAGATAATGTCTAAATATTGCAAATGTTGTAAAGTGAACGGACATAAAGAACATTTTTTTCAGAAATGCGTCAGATACTTGCCTAAATTAACATGGGTTAGACAGGCAGGTGTGGTCACCTTAACCCGAATCGAGAATCTGCGGGACCACCTCGGGTGCGGGTGGGCCGTCAGCCGAGAGACGTAACGCAGCCGGCACGAAGCTGGAGTCGGCACGGCCCCTCACCCCTGTTGCTGCCTTCCAGGTCCTCAGTGATTCCCGTCCCGCCGCGGTGTGCGCTGCAAGAGATGGCTACTCAGGCTTTCGACGGGCTGTCACAGTCGTGTGCCTGTACAGTGTATGAAGTATGGAAAACAGAACTTCTGTAGCCCCTGGGAGCCGCTAGATAGGTAACCCGCGCATGCAGCTACGACATTGTGACCGTTTGAGGGGCTCCGGAACGCCCTATACTTGCAATGTTAAAATAACGCTTATAAATTACATCTTTCCTCACAAAGTATTTGAGGTAGGAAGTTGAACTTTTTACAGATTATTTATTGGAATATGGGCTACAACTTAACACAGGGATTTTACAAAATTTTAATTCAGTTATTAAAGATGATTTTTTTTCAATTGTAATGAAAATTCACAACATTTTTTTGCAATTTTTTATTTATATATTCAAAAATATACAGTTTTTTGGAAAAAGGCTGTGTTAAATTATGCAGAAGGTACTGTGTAACATTTACTGAAAGTTTGAAACAAATATGTTTGGAAGATCCTTAGAAAACATGTAATTAGTATGAGAAAATAAAAGTTTTGGGAATCGAGCGACAAAGATTGGATTAACTTTTTAGTGCATTCCACGTCCATAGGATGGATTATCTTCATCCTCTGCAAACTCCTCCTCCAGCTTCCTCTTGTTCCTCCTCCTGTTTACTCTTGCTTGTATTTCTAGACTCTTTACAGCCTTGTCTGCAGCCCGAAGGCGTTCCTTGTCTAAAGCAAGCGTCGCTCGTACAGTAATAACACATACCTTTGGCTTTCCAACATTTCTCCTTTTCTTAAAAGCCTTCAGAGGATTTCTAATAACTTTACTTTTACTCATTATTATACTTCAACAAAACAGAGACTCAACAAACAGAATTAATTACGAATATTTTCGAGATAACGACAGAGTAAATAAACATGAAACAATCGACAATCACACGACCGATATATATTGAACCATCACAGGTTAGCCACAACACATACTTTATCTCACATCACTAAAATGTACCTGATGAAGACGGACGTTAATAATAACACCATTTGACAGCAGTTTAACAGCGCCACAGTGGGTCACGCCCATGTGGAACACATTTCAAAAAAAATGTAAAAATAGTTGTAGTCTTCGGAATTGAATAAATTATACATCTATTAAAAGGTAATAGTCTGCAGATTCATAAAACGCAAAAAAGTAAAATTTGAACTTTTCATGATTTTGAGCCTTTCCGGAGCCCCTTAACCGTTTTAGTAACACTGATCGGAGTGCTATCAGTCGTTGTCGACGAGTCGAGAAAAGCCGAACGCCAACCGCGTCCTTGCCAGGTGTCCAAATATCTTTGTAAAGCTCGTCCATGGCAACGGCGTTAGCTAAAAGTGGTGAGAACGAGTTAATGATGAGTCGAAATCCCGCGCACAGTGAATCTGGTAAGAGGACGTGGCGCAGCGCCGGCGCCGCCAAACGCTGTTAAGCAGAGCCGATGAGGCCGCGGGGGTGGAGAGGGGTGGGGAGGGGGGCTGCCTTGTTTGGAGCGAGACAGGCAGCCAGCCGGGCTGGGGTTATCCGCTCCGCGCCTGTCAGGGGTATTAAATGCCGTAATGGATCAATTATGGCCCCGCCGGGGCTGCGCGATTAGGCGACTAATTTCGTTGGCGGCGGAAGCAGGGCGACGGAGGAGTTCCGATGGCGGATTTTCGCCCGTCTGTCCAGGGGGCCCGCGGGGGAATTACCGGGCCTGCTGCCAGAGGGGCGCGGTCAGCGCACTCCATTTCCGGCTCGTGTTGTTGTTGATGATGAAGCTGGAGCTGCAAGCAGGGGGAAGTCCGGGGCGCGGCGAGGCAGCGTCGTGCTGCCCAGCTAAGGCCTGACTGAGGGGGCAACACCGTCGTGTTCACGTCAGAGAAACAGGCAGCGGAGGCTGTGACAGAGCCGCCGCTGTTGTCGTCAGCAACTTATCCCCCCCCCCCCCCCCATCATCACTCTGTTACCAGAGTGACGACCTTTTGCTGATTCTGGATGTGTCCTGTCAACAGGTACGTTCTTTCAGAGATTTTGTGCTACATTTTTCCTCCGGTTCGGTTAACAAACTCTTCATTAGCTATTCCAACTACCCATCTAACACCCCCCCTCTCTCTTTCTCTCTCCCTCTCTATTACTCTCTCCCCCTCTCTATTACTGTCTCCCCATCTCTCTTTCTCCCTCCCGTCTCTCTCCCCCTTCTCTCTCTCTCCCCCCCTTCTCTCTTTCTCTCACCCTTCACTCTTTCTCTCTGCCTTCCTCTCTTTCTCACCCCCCTCCTAACTCTCTCCCCCCCCTGTCTCTCTCTCCCCCCTCCCTCCTTCCCTCCCTCACTCTCTCTCCCTCCCTCCCTCCCTCCCTCTCTCTCTCTCTCTCTCTCTCTCTCTCTCTCTCTCTCTCTCTCTCTCTCTCTCTCTCTCCCTCTCCCTCTCCCTCTACCTTCTCTCTCTTTCTCTCTCCCTTATCTCTCCTTTCTCTCTCTCTCTCTCTCTGTATGTCTCTCTCTGTGTATGTCTGTCTCTGTATTTCTATCCCTCTCTCAGCGTGCGTGTGTGTATGTGTGTGTGAGGGTGGGGGACGGGGGAGGGAGAGGTTACGGACGGTCAGCGACGAGGTTATCAACGCTCACACTTACATTAGTACAAACGAATGTGATTAAATCATAGAAAATACGATAATAGACATAAAGTCGCGCTCACTGCCCACCCCCTCAAAAAAAAAAAAAAATCTCACCCACGGAAAACGAAAATAGATTGACAGGAATGATCATTTAGGTTTTCCTCTCACGGGATGTGAAAACGCACGGAGACGAAGAACTGATGACGTCACACCGTGGAATTCCACGTTCGACTACACGGTGTAGCGTGAAATAAAGAATCTGTCACGCCAGATTTTTGCCTCTTGAGGAGGAACGTGGCCAACGACGTGAGACGTCGGTTTACATCAGAAGTAGTGCCGCAATACTGCACGGCGTTAAACATCGTATTTGGTGGATTGTCTTTCTCAGAAAGTTCGTGGTATGCATATAACCAGTCTCGAGGAATCAGCAAATTGACTCTCTTGTGGAAACGCGTCGTTTCAGCTGCAATTTGACACAATAAAATGATGTGAAACAGCATATCGGTAGGTAAAGGCTTCCTGTAATGAGTTTTGAGCGTTATAATTTGTCTGCTGTGGAAGGATACCGTTTGAGTGCTAAAGTACGCTGATGAGCTACCGAAATCGCGTCCTTTTGGCGCAGTTTCCCGAATCAGATGCCTGCTGTGGAGGGCCATTCGCAGCAGCATTCCCTGAACGGTCTTCGAGCAGACACTGTTGGTAGCTCTTCAGTTGATCCGGGCGGTCTGTTCGTCAACAGTTGCACGTCTATTCACCCGTACACGTCTCCGCAGCTGTCGTTGACCCGTGTCACCTATGGTCCATGGGGCGCCATTTTTCCACGGTATACTTTAATCACGGCGGCACGCGAACAGTTTACACACTAAGCCTCCACCCTTGGTCCGAAAGCTAATGATCAAGTCCTTTCGGTCGTCAGAGAAATCACTCCGTTTCCGGATTACGGCAGCGACTGCACTGTTTTGTGCGTCCTCCCGACACGCTTTATGTATACAGTCCACTGCTAATGCTAATATCTGGCGTCTGTGAGTGGTTACTGTGCGTTGACGTCGAATGTAGGCGGTGTTCACATTAATGTGACTGGGCAGTGTACATCCTCTCTACTTCGACCACCATCAGTTAATGTGCTACTTAAATAGCAAAATTCATACGCTACTTTTAGTGTCTCATTTCGTAATCTAACTCGTTCTGCAATCATATACAACCGCTCGCTCACCTATAGATCTGTACCTACAGATTGGAAAATTGCGCAGGTCGCACCAGTGTTTAAGAAGGGTAGTAGGAGTAATCCATCGAACTACAGACCTATATCATTGACGTCGGTTTGCAGTAGGGTTCTGGAGCATATACTGTATTCAAACATTATTAATGACCTCGAAGGGAACGATCTATTGATACGTAATCAGCATGGTTTCAGAAAACATCGTTCTTGTGCAACGCAGCTAGCTCTTCATTCGCACGAAGTAATGGCCGCTACCGACAGGGGTCTCAAGTTGATTCCGTATTTCTAGATTTCCGGAAAGCTTTTGACACCGTTCCTCACAAGCGACCTCTAATCAAGCTGCGGGCCTATGGGGTATCGTCTCAGTTGTGCGACTGAATTCGTGATTTCCTGTCAGGAAGGTCGCAGTTCGTAGTAATAGACGGCAAATCATCGAGTAAAACTGAAGTGATATCAGGTGTTCCCCAGGGAAGCGTCCTGGGACCTCTGCTGTTCCTGATCTATATAAATGACCTGGGTGACAATCTGAGCAGTGCTCTCAGGTTGTTCGCAGATGATGCTGTAATTTACCGTCTAGTAAGGTCATCCGAAGACCAGTATCAGTTGCAAAGCGATTTAGAAAAGATTGCTGTATGGTGTGGCAGGTGGCAGTTGACGCTAAATAACGAAAAGTGTGGTGTGATCCACATGAGTTCCAAAAGAAATCCGATGGAATTTGATTACTCGATAAATAGTACAATTCTCAAGGCTGTCAATTCAACTAAGTACCGGAGTGTTAAAATTACGTACAATTTCAGTTGGAAAGACCACATAGATAATATTGTGGGGAAGGCGAGCCAAAGGTTGCGTTTCATTGGCAGGACACTTAGAAGATGCAACGAGTCCACTAAAGAGACAGCTTACACTACACTCGTTCGTCCTCTGTTAGAATATTGCTGCGCGGTGTGGGATCCTTACCAGGTGGGATTGACGGAGGACATCGAAAGCGTGCAAAAAAGGGCAGCTCGTTTTGTATTATCACGTGGTAGGGGAGAGAGTGTGGCAGATATGATACGCGAGTTGGGATGGAAGTCATTAAAGCAAAGACGTTTTTCGTCGCAGCGAGATCTATTTACGAAATTACAGTCACCAACTTTCTCTTCCGAATGCGAAAACATTTTGTTGAGCCCAACCTACATAGGTAGGAATGATGATCAAAATAAAATAAGAGAAATCAGAGCTCGAACAGAAAGGTTTAGGTGTTCGTTTTTCCCGCGCGCTGTTCAGGAGTGGAATGCTAGAGAGAGAGTATGATTGTGGTTCGATGAACCCTCTGCCAAGCACCTAAATGTGAATTGCAGAGTAATCATGTAGATGTAGATCTGATTCGATTGGAATACATTCCATTACTCATGTTTTTACTTTCGTTGTGTTGAGACTATAACGCCATTTCAATACTTTCAGTCTACTTAACTGATATTCGAAGTCCTTTCCGCCTCTGAGAGAATAATAGTGTAGTTGGCAAATCTCTGAGTCATTATTCATTCTCGATGAACTTGAATCCGGTTTCCAGATTTCTACGTGGTTTCGTTTGCTGTTTACTTAGCTTAAATGACATGGAAGAGAGAGTCCTTCCCCATTCCCTTTTCAATCACTGCTTCCGTTTCATGTCCTTAGACTATTATAAATGCAGTCTGGTTTGTGTAGAAGTGCTGCGTATGCTACATGTGTAAATCGCCTTAGATTTTACAGCGGCGCGTGGTACAAAGAATGTTTAAAATTTCTTCAAATACGAAGGTCGTATAAATTACTGTAATCCCAGTGTAAAAGGAAGTTATGCTTCGGTTCCCAGCGGTAGACAGTAATCCCGTTTTGAAAAGAAGTTACGTTCGCCTCTTGTGAAGAGAGACCTCGGCATTCCTTCCACTCACTAGGGCAGACCAGACCACTCAGGCACGATTTCCGCTTTTGCGGAGAGGAATCGGCGCGCGCCTGGCCTGAGCGATTTGCATGAAATTGTCTTCGATCATGGGCTCAGTACCGGGGGATTGCTGGTACGGGCAGGAGCACTCGACGTGTGTCCTCATCGGTGCTGTTGTTTGTGCCGACATCATTGTCCGCCTCGGTAGCTGGGTGGTCAGTGCTGCGGATTCCTAAGCGAAGGGCCCCGGATTCGATTCCCGGCCAGGTCAGAGATTTTCTCCTCTCGGGCACTGGGTGGTTTCGTTGTTCTTACTTTCGTATCGTGTTAAGAGACAGTACTGTGGAGATGGCTGAATGGGCACTGTCCAAAAGCCGATCAATTGAAATAAAGAAGTCACCGGCGTTATTTTTTGACGTCAACGTTAATTTTAATGTCGGAGTCAACTGCGTCCGCTGCTCGTGGTCTAGTGGCTAGTAGAGATGGGGGATCCGCTCTTGAACTAATTCATAGAGTTAAATCTTTCAAAGGAGTGAACAATCAGTGATTCAGAAAAAAAGAACGGTAGCTCCAAACGTTTCCCACGGCAGAGAGAGAGAGAGAGAGAGAGAGAGAGAGAGACGGAGCATATCAGCAGCGCCTCTGCTGGTCAGAGTACAGTGCACGCCACACAACACAGCCAGCGCCGGCCTCTGCCCTGCTTCTACTTTGGCTGCCTGCATTGTGCAGTGCCCCATTGGATTTTGTGTTTCACATATGCCGTGCCGTCTCTGTGCGTCGTCTGCCGCTTGCAGTGTCTGGCGCAGCTTAACTTCGCGTCGCATTCTGTCGGCGATCGTTTCAGTCGCACGTCCTGCTCTCTGGGCAGTTGATGCGAGCAACAGGACAGAGAGCCACCTAGCGGATAACATAGGAACTACTTGCAACAACCTGCTCGCAAGGGAACGGACGATTTGTCTCAGAGCGGGTGAGTTCACCGCTCCCCCCACCCTCGGAACTCGCCCGCTCAACGCTCACCCCACCGTCTCGACTCTAGCCAGAGCGTTGAGCAAAGCGACTCAGGTGTCACTCTGGTCTCTGCGGTCTCAGCTCACGCAGTAATACAGCTCGCGGCTCGACCTGCTTGTCTCAGCGCCTCTGCATCGGAGTTCATCCCTACTGGATATTGTTCTTCATAGTAATACCGCTATGTATATTACATTATTATGTTATGTATACATCAATTGTTTTTATTTTATTTTTATTTGTTTAAACTGATTAGATTAGGTTCCTGATGACTCCTCTTACTATAGGATTTTTATTATGGACACTCGAATTATGCTTTAATTACGAGCGAACCGATAAACGTATCGCAAAATGTGATACACCAATATTTTCATTGTTTTATTCTGCGTAAGGCTATATGCAGCACTTTCGTTTTACAGTCAAATTTATATTTTTTTCTTATTCTGGTATGGATTTTGCGATTTTAGGCGTCTTCGGAAGGAAACGTTCACTTTAAAAATATATGGCTTGCGATGTATTTGTATGAGGTTAATGAAATTTTAATACATTATAGCCAAATATATTGTTAATGTAAATCTCAAGTTACAACATTTTCCCCAAAAAACCACGATAGTGCAAAATAAATCAATAATCAAAAACTTTGTCATATCGTGGAAATTTCAATAAACAATACAAAATTCTTACTCATTATCTGTGTTACTTCAAAATAGGATCAAATAAGATCAAAATACAGGTATAGTACTGGAATAAACCAAGTTTAAAGGGCAATGTGCCTTCCATTTATTTTCTATTGTAAATGAGTGGTGAGTCATGAAAAAGAGGTAATTCATTTCAAGGACTGAACAGTTCTGATCCAATCTCTGAAAAGAACAGTTTTGCCCATCTCTAGTGGCTAGCGTTGCTGCCTCTGGATCAAAGGTCCCGGGTTCGATTCCCGGCCAGGTTGGGGATTTTCTCTGCCCGGGGACTGGGTATTTGTGTTGTCCTCATCATTTCATGATCATCATCATTCGTGACAGTGGCTAGATCGGACTGTCTAAAAATGGGGTCTTTGTACGGGCGCTGATGACCGCCACAAAAAACCAAACATCATCATCATCAGCGTTAACTGGAAGAGATTTTTGATCATCCAATAACAGAGAGTGTGTTGCAGTTTTGTAATCAGTGGCAACGCTCTGTTAGACACGTGAAAGACCAGTTAGGCCCAAAGGGTGCCAGTGGGCTGTGAGCGATCATTTAAAAGTAAGGGGACAGCGGTGCAATAAACACCGCTAATTCCATTACCGATGCTTAGCAGCGAACTGACGTGTTCGAAACACAGACGCCCAATTCAGGATATTCTGCTACATGATGTTTTGTCATTTATCGAGATGGAATGCGAGGGGCAGAATAGAATTTAGTAATGAAGTAGAATGTCGAGTAAAACATCAAATCTCCATCGCTGTGGCTGGAAAAAGATCCTACAAACGACGACTCAAGAGAATTGTTCAACGTGACACAAGTGCACCCCTTCTGCAAATTGCTGCAGATTTCAGTGCTGGGCCATCAACAAGTGTCAGCGTGCGAAGCACTCAACGACGCATTGTCGATATGGCCTTTCGGAGCCGTAGGCTGCACGTCACAAAGCTTTCCGCCTCGCTTGGGCCCGTCAACACCGACATTGGACTATTGATGACTGGAAACATGTTTCCTGGTCGGACGAGTCTAGTTTCAAATTGTATCGAGCGGATGGACGTGTACGGATATGGAGACAGTCTCATGAGTCCATGGACCGTGCTTGTCAGCGGGGGACTGTTCAAGCTGGTGGAGGCTCTGTAAAGCAGTGGGCGTGTGCAGTTGGAGTGATATGGGACTCCTGACACTTCTACATACGACTCTGACAGGTGACTCGTGCGTCTGATCACCTGCATCCATTCGTGTCCATTGTCCATTGCAACGGAGCCGGCCGGGGTGGCCGAGCGGTTCTAGGCGCTACAGTCTGGAACCGCGCGACTGCTACGGTCGCAGGTTCGAATCCTGCCTCGGGCATGGATGTGTGTGATGTCCTTAGGTTAGTTAGGTTTAAGTAGTTCTAAGTTCTAGGGGACTGATGACCTCATAAGTTAAGTCCCATAGTGCTCAGAGCCATTTGAACCATTTTTTTTTCAACGGACTTGGCCAATTGCAGCATGACACTGCGACACCCCACACGTCCAAATTGCGACATGTTCCAGAAACGCACTTCTGAGTTTAAACACTTTCGCTGGCCACCAGACTCCCCAGACATGAATATTATTGAGCGTATCTGTGATGCCTTGCAACGTGCTGTTCAAAAGAGATCTCCGCCACCTGGTTTTCTTACGGATTTATGGGCAGCCCTGCAGGATTCATGGTGTCAGTTCCCTCCAGCACTGCTTCAGACATCAGTCGAGTGCGTGCCACGCCGTGCTGCGGCAGTTCTGCGTGCTCGCGGGGTCCATGCACGATATTAGGCAGGTGTACCAGTGTCTTTGGCCCTTCAGTGTAGTATGGGCTTGGGAATCTGTACAGCCTTTGGAGAAATTATTTTGTTTCATATCAGCGCACATTCCGCTTCAGGGTGAAAGATTCATTCTGAAAATTATTTTGTAATTTTTGTTGTGTCTAGACAAGACAGTCTAGACACAAGGCGAGGAAACCGAAAGGGCACGCGTCAATTCACGCCGACTGGCGTGAGGTCTGGAACAGGATACGTATTGAATGCTATAAAAAAAAGTACGTAGCTGCGGTTATACTTAACTTTAATCCATTATTTGTATACAGCATTCTTGATGATACAAGTGAGACTCTCTATAGAAATGATTAATGGCGCCTTGCTAGGTCGTAGCCATGGACTTAGCTGAAGGCTATTCTAACTGTCTCTCGGCAAATGAGAGAAACGCTTCGTCAGTGTAGTCGCTAGCAAAGTCGTCGTATAACTGGGGCGAGTGCTAGTACGTCTCTCTAGACCTGCCGTGTGGTGGCGCTCGGTCTGCAATTACTGACAGTGGCGACACGCGGGTCCGACATGTACTAATGGACCGCGGCCGATTTAAAGCTACCACCTAGCAAGTGTGGTGTCTGGCGGTGACACCACACTTTTTACTGCGATTTATATACATCTTATATAAAAAATGTATTTATAATAAAAATACTGTATAAAAATGATGATTACTCCTTTAGTGCTTTGACATGATAATGACGCGTGGCAAAACTAAAAAGAAGTAATAAAATAAGTAGTGACAAGCCACGTGGCACGAAGTGCGATGCTCGGCGTGGTCCTACAAGGCGCTTGCCTTGCGCGTCGTAGTTTCGATTTACACTTGCCACGTGCGGCGCACGTGTCGTCTGTCTCTTCGGCCGCTGATTTATGTTCGTAAGCCTGAGGCAGGGTTGCGCTAGGATAACGACGTGGCCTGCTTGTGGCGCACGCCGTATCTCCGTTTCGTTTCGGGGTCAAATTGCCTAATCTGCCGGTCCCGTCTGCGATCACTAACACGGTTACCCGGCCAGTAAAAATTCTATACCACCACAGGGGGAAAGATCGGGCTCAGAACTCGTTCTGAAAGGCAAGGCTTATTACAAAACATCAAAGCAGCCCCTCATCCCCTGAAGACAGGTCATGGTAAGGTGGAAAGATCTGTCAGGTTTAAATACCTCGGGGAAACTGTACAAATGAAAATTATCCGAAGAGACGAGTTAGGAGCGTTCTTTCAAACAAGTCCGACAAAATCGCCGTCTCATTTAGCACTCCAGGTTTTGAGGATAGTTACTGTCTTCAAAATCATTCAGCAACGTTGTCATAGACGCACTGGCGGTTGTGGTCTTGGATTGTTCTGCATGGAATAACTGTGGGTCTTTTCATGAGGTGTTGGTTTCCTAAATAACAAAAAATGGTTCAAATAGCTCTGAGCCCTATGAGACTTAACTTATGAGGTCATCACTCCCCTAGAACTTAGAACTACTTAAACCTAACTAACCTAAGGACATCACACACACCCATGCCCGAGGCAGGATTCGAACCTGCGACCGTAGCGGTCGCGCGGTTCCAGACTGTAGCGCCTAGAACCGCTCGGCTACTCCGGCCTAAGCAACAGGTTGTAGGATATTGTTCACGTACTTGTCAGGAGTTACTCTTTACTGAGCACAGATACTTCCGGCAATTCGTGTTCCACTAACACTACAGTTCTCGCGCAATCCAAAGCCTCTATATGTATCCAACAAGGAGGTTCACAACTCCAACATTGATTTTGTGAAGGGTCCCGTAGCACTATAAATGCAGCTGTGGTTGGTCAGAAAATAAGAGAGCACATCACGATATGCTCTTCAACGATGCTCAGACTTGATACAGCCAGTTGCACTACTGACGTTGCTGGTCACTTCAATCTACCTTCTGTATGTTGGCGAAAGTACGTGTGTAAAGTCGGTGGTAGGGATAAAACATCGTCTGAAATTGTACTAGATGCTTTCTGCAAATTTTTTTTTTAAGCTGTTAATATTAATTCAGGAGCGCACTCGAAGTGTAAATGGTTGCGAAAACATAGTTGAACTTGTAGTAACAAATAATCCTGAACAAATAGCGTCTTGATGGGTAGTGGAGTTACTGTCTATAAAGTCATTGTAGCGAGTTTGAATAACAGGAGAAGGAAATTCATCAAAATTTAACGAAAAGTAAATGTTTAAAAAAAGGAGCTAAAAATTCGCTTCACGTTTTCATAAGAGACAAGCCTGCCTTCCTCCCAAACTAACTGTGTAAGCGTAGACCACAGGCAGCTTTAATTCAAAGAAATTCACTCGCGTGCCGAACTTTAGAACGAAAGTAAACTTCAGGATGACGTGCCATTGCCAAGTAACACAGCCCGATGAAACTTGGATGATACACAGACAGAAGTGCTACAGTGCAGTACGGAAGATAGCTGGAAGAAATGAGGAACGAGACGAACTGAAAGCACACGTTGATTCAAAGACAATGATTACACTGAAGTGACGACGGCCTCCAGGACACTACAGAAGATGGGGCGAGGCTGTCAGTAGGGTGCGTGGTCGCCACGCACGGCGGTGCGTGCTGTGCAACGCGCTCCCAAGCTGGTATCAGTGCTGGTAAGGACCTCTTGTGGAAGGCCGGTCCATTCCTCCAGCAGCGCGGTTGCAAACTGCTGGATGGACGCGGTGCAGTACGCCTCCCCAGCTCATCCCGCAAGTGTTCGATGCGATTTGGGTCGGAGAACACCGGCAGGCGAATCCGTTCGCCGAATAACCTGTCGTTCTGATGTACACGTGAAATTCGATGCGTTCGGGCGCAATCATACACAAAAATCCGAATAAGTGCGAGCAAGACTTGCGCACCGAGGGATCAGCGCAAACTTAATCACGAGTACAGGCAGTCCATCCGTCCCGGGAATCGATAATTTCGACGTTTTTTGCTTGTTATCGATATCGGTACTGGCAAGATATAAAAATGTATGACATACTGACGTAGAACCTCAAATTTCCTGCACTGCCGGAGGGCAACAGATCTTAGTCTGTGACGCAAACTTCAACTTGATGGGTGTATCCGCTGCTGGGGAAAAAGGTTCCTAACAGTCGGACAGACACACGGCGGACAACAGGGTCATCCTGCAAGGGTTTCGTTTTTCCCGGTGGAGGTACGGTACCCAAAAAAAATGAAGTCACCCTACAGTAAAGATGTTCGGTGAGTGTATCGTGTTCAGAGATTTGAAGGAGAACGTCCGTGCAACACTATGCCTCCCCACACAATGTTAAGCCGGACCACCAAAACGTCACGTTCGACAACGCTCGACGCATCCACGTATGGCTGGAGGTGGAAAAAAGGAGTTCACCCAGGAACACTGTCGAACACGACCCTGTGCGTAGGCGTAATGTTGCACGGACCTGCTGCCTGCCAGCTGCCACACACAGTCCGAGCAACGGACCGTAGCGTCATGCTGTGATCGGTGCCTTCCTCCCCTTTATTGTTTTTCCTCCTCTGTTTGGTATAGCTGCGCAGCGCCGGCGATACCGCTTGCGTTTTAAGTGAAACGTACGCAGGGTGGTCCATTGATCGTGTCCGGGCCAAATATCTCACGAAATAAGCGTCAAACGAAAAAACTACAAAGAACGAAACTTTTATAACTTGAAGGGGGAAACCAGATGGCGCTATGGTTGGCCCGCTAGATGGCGCTATGGTAGGCCCGCTAGATGGCGCTGCCATAGGTCAAACGGATTTCACCTGCGTTTTTTAAATAGGAACCCCCATTTTATTACATATTCGTGTAGTACGTAAAGAAATATGAATGTTTTAGTTGGACCACTTTTTTCGCACAAACAAAGATGGCGCTGTAATAGTCACAAACATATGGCTCACAATTTTAGACGAACAGTTGGTAACAAGTAGGTTTTTTAAATTAAAATACAGAACGTAGGTACGTTTGAACATTGCATTTCGGTTGTTCCAATGTGATACATGTACTTTTGTGAACTTATCAGCTCTGAGAACGCATGCTGTTACAGCTTGATTGCCTGTAAATACCACATTAATGCAATAAATGCTCAAAATGGTCCGGCAACCTCAATGCATTTGGTAACACGAGTAACGACATTCTTCTCATCAGCGAGTAGTTCGTCTTCCGTGATGTTCGCACATGCATCGACAATGCGCTGACGCATGTTGTCAGGCGTTGTCGGTGGATGACGATAGCAAATATCCTTCAACTTTCCCCACAGAAAGAAATCCGGGGACGTCAGATCCGGTGAACGTGCGGGCCACGGTATGGTGCTTCGACGACCAATCCACCTGTCATGAAATATGCTATTCGATACCGCTTCAACCGCACGCGAGCTATGTGCCGGACATCCATCGTGTTGGAAGTACATCGCCATTCTGTCATGCAGTGAAACATATTGTAGTAACATCAGTAGAACATTACGTAGGAAATCACCATACATTACACCATTTAGATTGCCATCGATAAAATGGGGCCCAGTTATCCTTCCTCCCACAATGCCGCACCATACATTAACACGCCAAGGTCGCTGATGTTCCACTTGTCGCAGCCATCGTGGATTGTCCGTTGCCCAATAGTGCATATTATGCCGGTTTTTCGTTACCGCTGTTGGTGAATGACGCTTCGTCGCTAAATAGAACGCGTGCAAAAAATCTTTCATCGTCCCGTAATTTCTCTTGTGCCCAGTGGCAGAGCTGTACACGACGTTCAAAGTCGTCACCATGCAATTCCTGGTGCATAGAAATATGGTGCGGGTGCAATCGATGTTGATGTAGCATTCTCAACACCGACGTTTGTGAGATTCCCGATTCTCCCGCAATTTGTCTGCTACTGATGTGCGGATTAGCCGCGACAGCAGCTAAAACACCTACTTGGGCGTCTTCATTTGTTGCAGGTCGTGGTTGACAGTGCACATGTGGCTGAGCACTTCCTGTTTCCTTAAATAACGTAACTATCCGGCGAACGGTCCGGACACTTGGATGATGTCGTCCAGGATACCGAGCAGCATACATAGCACACTCCGGTTGGGCATTTTGATCACAATAGCCATACATCAACACGATATCGACCTATTCCGCAATTGGTAAACGGTCCATTTTAACATGGGTAATGTATCGCGAAGCAAATACCGTCCGCACTGGCGGAATGTTACGTGATACCACGTAGTTATACGTTTGTTACTAATACAGCTCCATGTACCACAAAGCGAAAAATTGGTCCAAATACACGAATATATACTAAATAATGGAGGTTCCTATTAAAAAAAAAAAACGCAATTGATATCAGTTTGACCTATGGCAACGCCATGTAGCGGGCCAACCATAGCGCCATCTAGTTTCCCCCTTCAAGCTAGACGAGTTTCTTTCTTTTTAATTTTTTCGTTTGATGCTTATTTCGTGAGATATTTGGCCCGGCCACTATCAATGGACCACCCTGTTTACTTTGCACTAGTTTCGCCTAACGAGGAACTTTGTTATTTGAAAGGACGAATTTTAGGGACTGTGTACTCAGCGTTGGTATGAACCTAGAAGTAAAGGACAGACACTTTGAAGCGTAATCGCACCCATTGTCGCCTATTTTGTTGAGACTGGTTCAATCTCGTGCCCGCGCAGGATAAGACTACTATTTGCGAAGGCGATTTGCATTTAGTGCCGCGCGGGGAAGGTGCGCGGTCTGAGCTTTGCCACGGTTCGAGCGGCTCCACCCCGTCGGAGATTCGAGTCCTCCCTCGGGAATGGGCGTGTGTGTGTGTGTTTGTGTGTGTGTTGTCCTTACCGTAGCTTAGTTTAAGTTACATTAAGTAGTCTGTGAGCCTAGGAACCGATGACCTCAGCAGTTTGGTCCCATAGGAACTTACCACAATGCAAAGTATATTTGCAAAGCGGTTAAACGCATGTCCATTCTCTGCGAAATGCGACAGTACTACTTTGAAAATCGCTAACGTCTCCTCCAGTAATTCTCTGTAGACCTTTTTGCATCGTCCACAAAAACAACTTTTTTTCCCGAATTGTTTCATTAATGATTTCCTTTTAAAATATGAAGTGCCTTTCTTTCGCAAATATAAATGTTAGCGTTACTGATACTGGCAACCTAATATAAGAATGCGGTGCTCCTTCATTTACCAGTGACAGAGAGATTGCATCCACCTCACTGCAGCCTCTTCACGCAGAAAATTGTTAGTGTTGTTCTCCTCTCAGTATTTTTTATCAGCCTGTCCTTTCTAATCTTCGTTTCCCCGTACCTTTTCTATATGAGACCGCCAATACGCTCTCACAGTATCAATGTAGCGATACAATTTCACTCAGTATCTTGCGGTTACTTTGTTGTTACCAATCGATACTGGATCCTGACATTTGCCTAAACCAAACTTTATTTTACTGAAAAATGCAGACTGGGTTAGTGCTGCCTGTGAATAAATCTGGAAACAAGTAATTTGCGATTGTTTCTGCCCTAAAATTTCTGTTCTGTTAAAACGCCACAAAACAAAATTAATACTAGTATATACAGTGCTCCGAAATGTTCGGGACAAAATTTTGATGCAGTGCAAAGCGTAGGCAAATTTGGGCCACAATTCAAGGAAACAGTTTACGGAAACACGCTATAGAAGAAAGGAAACTCAGGTTGGAAAGAGCGTACAAAAAAATAAGAATATCTTTAACAAAAAATACGTATTTAAACATCTTAAAATAAGGCACTACTATACAGTGAGAACTGGAATGCCAGCGAATGCTTAGTACTGGTTGAAAAGTTGGAAAAATTAAAAACCAGAAATATAAAGAACATATTACCTCCTGTAAAAAGTTAATAATTTTGGAAAATAAGAAGTGATGTTGAGCGCAACAAAGAGAACATATCAGAAAAAATGATGAGGAACCTATTAACAGAACGGATGACAATAGGATAACCAGAAGGATCTTCAAATACGTTTGGAAAAAAATTCAATAGCAAACTGAAATAGACAAGGCAAGAAAGACTTAGGAAAAAACTACTAAAGATAAGCGGTAGGAAAGGAGGAATGTTTAAGATGAAAGTTTTAAAAATACGTGAGTTGGAACTTTAGTATTGACAACTATTTATTTACAAAAAATACACTACTGGCCATTAAAATTGCTACACCACGAAGATGACGTGCTACAGACGCGAAATTTAGCGGGCAGCAAGAAGATGCTGTGATATGCAAATGATTAGCTTTTCAGAGCATTCACACAAGGTTGGCGCCGGTGGCGACACCTACAACGTGCTGAAATGAGGAAAGTTTCCAACCGATTTCTCATACACAAACAGCAGTTGACCGGCGTTGCCTGGTGAAACGTTGTTGTGATGGCAGGTTCAAGAAAAAAAAAAAAAAAAATGGCGCTGAGCACTATGGGACTTAACTTCTAAGGTCATCAGTCCCCAAGAACGTAGAACTACTTAAACCTAACCAACCTAAGGACATCACATACATCCATGCCCGAGGCAGGATTCGAACCTGCGACCGTAGCGGCCGCGCGGTTCCAGACTGTAGCGCCTTTAACCGCTTGGCCACCGCGGCCGGCGTGATGCCAGGTGTAAGGAGGAGAAATGTGTACCATCACGTTTCAGACTTTGAGAAACGTCGGATTGTAGCCTATCGCGATTACGGTTAATCGTATCGTCACATTGCTGCTCGCGTTAGTCGAGATACAATGACTGTTAGTAGAATATGGAATCGGTGGGTTCAGGATGGTAATACGGAACGCCATGCTGGATCCCAACGGCCTCGTATCACTAGCAGTCGAGATGACAGGCATCTTATCCGCATGGCTGTAACGGATCATGCAGCCACGTCTCGATCCCTGAGTCAACAGATGGGGACGTTTGCAAGGCAACAACCATCTGCACGAACAGTTCGACAACATTTGCAGCAGCCTGGACTATCGGCTCGGAGACCATGGCTGCGGTCACCCTTGACGCTGCATCACAGACAGGAGCGCCTGCGATGGTGTACTCAACGGCGTACCTGGGTGCACGAATGGCAAAACGTCATTTTTTCGGATGAATCCAGGTTCTGTGTACAGCATCATGATGGTCGCATCCGTGTTTGGCGACATCACGGTGAACGCAAGCGTGTATTCGTCATCGCCATACTGGCGTGATGGTATGGGGTGCCATTGGTTACACGTCTCGGTCACGTCTTGTTCGCATTGACGGCACTTTGAACAGTGAACATTACATTTCAGATGTGTTACGACACGTGGCTCTACCCTTCATTCTATCCCTGCGAAATCCTATATTTCAGCAGGATAATGCACGGCCGCATGTTGCAGGTCCTGTACGGGCCTTTCTGGATACAGAAAATGTTCGACTGCTGTGCTTGCCAGCACATTCTCCAGATCTGTCACCAATTGAAAACGTCTGGTCAATGGTGGCCGAGCAACTGGCTCGTCACAATACGCCAGTCACTACTCTTGATGAACTGTGGTATCGTGTTGAAGCTGCATGGACAGCTGTAACTGTACACGCCATGCAAGCTCTGTATGACTCAATGCCAAAGCGTATCAAGGCCGTTATTACGGCCAGAGGTGGTTGTTCTGGGTACTGATTTCTCAGGATCTATGCACCCAAATTGCGTGAAAATGTAATCACATGTCAGTTCTAATATAATATATTTGTCCAATAAATACCCGTTTATCATCTGCATTTGTTCTTGATGTAGCAATTTTAATGACCAGTAGTGTATTCATGTTTCACAGTTTTACTGCCGTTCACATTAAAAAGCAGCATTCTGGTTCAAATGGTTCAAATGGCTCTGAGCACTATGGGACTTAACATCTATGGTCATCAGTCCCCTAGAACTTAGAACTACTTAAACCTAACTAACCTAAGGACAGCACACAACACCCAGCCATCACGAGGCAGAGAAAATCCCTGACCCCGCTGGGAATCGAACCCGGGAACCCGGGCGTGGGAAGCGAGAACGCTACCGCACGACCACGAGATGCGGGCAGCAGCATTCTGAATAGCCCTTAGCGAGAGATGTGAAATGCGTGGACTCACCGTAGCAGCGCTGGATGTGTTGAGAGATGGTGGAGCGGTCTGTTGCCCGACGAATATCTGTAACAGTTTTGAAGCGAATGCCATGAAGAGCTTCGTTGAATTTTGGGAATCAAGTTGACAAGGTAAGTATGGTGTATGGTACAGCACTTCCCAGGCCCATTGATCGACAAATGGGTCAACTGGCGCCAAACGGGCTCGAGCGTAGTTCTGCAAACTGATGGGAGGAGCCGGCAGAAAGTGTGGCCGCTTATTTGGCTAAGCTCTTCATTTCTGGAACACAGCTGAGAGAAAGAAACGGCCACACTTTCTGCACGACCGTCCCATCATTTTCCAGGACAGTGCTCGGGCGCGTATGGCGCCAGTTATGACTGATTTGTAGATCGACGGGGCTGGGAAGCTCGCCGGACTCGGGCCCTCGCAGCTTTAACTTGATTTCTAAATTGAAGGAACCCATCTTGGAATTCGCTTCAGAGATGCGGCGGGCAGTTGACCCGGACACTGGAACTATCAGCACAACTGGCGCTGCCACGCCTTCCGTATCGCTGGTTGCCGTTTATACGCAATTCTGGTGACGACTTGGAAGGACAGTAAGACTTTGAAACGTGTATCTATTCCGTATAAGTTGTAAATAAGCAGTTGGCATTATTAAAGTTCCAACCCCCTTAGGAGCTTATCTAGAGTAATTTCGCTTCATCATTTTGCGGTGTCATGGCTTTAGAAGAAGCGACCAGAGAGTCCTTTGTTCACTGTGACGCCTGCTCCTCCTCAAGAGTTGACATGCGGTGGACGGCAGGCTGACTGCGGCCGACGTCACGCAGCCTCTGGCAGGCAGCAGTCGGGGGGAGGGCGCGCGCGCTGCTCCCTGGCTTGACATTCGCGTCGCTCCCGGGCGCTGCTAAAGGTCAAAAGATGGCCGCGACCGCCACCCGCCACGTCACACGGAGGGGTGGGGGGCGCCTCGGCTCGCGTGATAACGCTGCCCCGGCTCTGCCTCTCCTGTTGTGGGCAGAAGACCGCGCTGCTGGGCTGTCTTCTGGAGGCCCCCTCATCTCTGCATAACTGCTGCAAACACCTTCCCCCCTCCTCCCCCTCCCACCCCCCACCCCCCCTCCAAACGCGCGCGCTTCCTTCCATTAACAAACTGACGAGTCCTTGATGGCTAACGATGCTTCCTGTCAACCGATCACTGCCTTCAAGAAAACTGTGCCACACATATCCTTTTTCCCAGGTTCGATTCAGGACTTCCTTGTTAGTTACTCGATCTGACCATCTACACTGAAGCGCCAAAGAAACTGCTGTAGGTATGCGTACAGAGTTACGAAGTGCATCCCTTCCCGAAATTGCTGCACATTTCAATGCTGAACCTTCAACAAGTGTCAGCGTGCGAACCATTCAATGAAACATCATCGATATGGGCTTTCGGAGCCGAAGGCCCACTCTTTCGCCCTCTGCACGACACAAAGCTCCTAGTCCCCCAAAGTCTCCCCTGGGCCCGTCTACACCGACATTGGAACTGTTGATGACTGGAAACATGTTGCCTGGTCGGACGAGTCTCGTGTCAAATTGTATCGACCGGAGGGACGCGCACGGGTATGGAGACAACCTCATGAATCCATGGACCCAGCGTGTCAGCAGGGGTGGAGGCGCTCTAATGGTGTGGGGCCTGTGCAGTTGGTGTGATATACTTGGTAAGAATCTAATAGGTTGGGGGGGGGGGGGGGTTGGGTTATTTGGGGAAGGAGACCAGACAGCGCGGTCATCGGTCTCACTGGATTGGGGAAGGAAGTCGGCCGTGCCCTTTGAAAGGAACCATCCCGGCATTTGCCTGGAGCGATTTAGGGAAATCACGGAAAACCTAAATCAGGATGGCCGGACGCGGGATTGAACCGTCGTCCTCCCGAATGCGAATCTAATAGGTTACACGTACGTAAGCATCCTGTCTGATCACCTGCATCCATTCATGTCCATTCTGCATTCGACGGACTGGGGCAATTCCAGCTGGATAATGCGACACGCCACACGTCCAGAATTGTTACAGAGTGGCTCCAGGAACACTCCTCTGAGTTTAAACACTTCCGCTGGCCGCCAAACCTCTTGAGACATGAACATTATTGAGCATATCTGTGATGCCTCTGTCTGTGAATCCCAGACAAAATTGTTATCTGGTTATGATTTTAGTAATGTAGCCAACATAATTATTGTACTTAAAAGTTCGCAACAAGTCGTTTGATTATATAAACAAGTATGAAGTTTAAGCTATAAAAAGATGACAAAATTGAATTTATATACCACCTAAAATTTTTATTCCAACGCATGTATTCAACACCTCAAAACAAAGTTCTCCAAAATCCTTTAAAAATTTATTCTGCATTAATGTTGTTACAATGTATATTTTTCGTACTTTGTGGTAATGTTTCTCTTCTGCTACGTGATACTCGCACCTAATAGTTTCCAGAGGTCTTATTTGTTTACAAAATATGCCAATATACATGTGATGTGTGAAAGGAACAGTGAAAGGAACGTGTGACCACTGTAGGTACTTTATTTACTTATTTTATTTATTTTTACCGTTAGATATACGATTACTTTTTTGTCAAAAGAGCCCAAAACCATGTTCTGAAATAGCGTTTTGTTTCTCCACTAGACAGTTCCTCCAAAAAATCACACACGCACATGTCATACTAATAAATGTAAATCCATCTGATGATGGTTTAAACCTTTGAAACGCATCGTGGTGATAAATAAACAGTGACTGGTAACGGTAAACTTGTTGTTTCATTTAAAGGAGTGTTGAACGAGAAATGACGTGTCGATAGACAACACAGTTCCTGCTAGTTCAAAAATGTTCAAATGTGTGTGAAATCTTATGGGACTTAACTGTTAAGGTCATCAGTCCCTAAGCTTACACACTACTTAACCTAAATTATCCTAAGGACAAACACACACACCCATGCCCGAGGGAGGACTCGAACCTCCGCCGGGACCAGGCGCACAGTCCATGACTGCAGCGTCCTCGGCTAATCCCGCGCGTCTCCTGCTAGTTGCGCAGTGCAGACGAGAAAGCGTTCGAAAGGCTTGATACAACGGCGTATCCTGGCGGGAGCGTGTTTGTAACGCAGTAGCCTACGCCGGTCTACACGCCTTACCGTTTTCGAATATTTCTCGTATTATTTTGCGAAGAGATCCAGCCTCAACGCTAACAAGCATTGTGTCACTGTACTCGTCTTTTCAATTGCTTTCCGATTCCATTAAAAAAGTAAATCATTTTATTTGAAAAAAATGGTAGTTGCTTCAATATCTCGATCGATATAACAGGACACTTTTTAGCATATGTCTTAGCGTACTATCATTTCCCAGATTTCTCGTTTAGACACCTGGAGCCGTGCAAGAAATGAGAAAGATATTACGTCTCACATGACTCGCCCTGTACTTAACTCGTAGACAAGCAGAGTTGTGTAAGGCGTGTCGGCTCCTTCTATGTTCTTACATCTTTGCCTACTGGCGCAATACGTCTCTGTCTAGTCTCCGGGTAGGGTTTTGGTCGCCTGGTCGCTTTTTAGTTGAGTCTTTAGTTGTAGTTTCTTGGAGCGGGTTGTTGACCACATGGGCAGGCAGAGAGAGAGAGGGACATGTGACGTACAATGACCTGTTCACGGAGATTACTGGCGCACTATTGTCTAAGCAGCTGGTGGTCGGTGGAGTTCTTGGTCGACAATACTTCGGCCAAATGTCGACGCAGCCGGTTTACCCTGGATTAAGGAGGCATAGTTGCTGATGTGAGTGTTGGAGTGCTGTTCATTTATCGTACCGTCTGTCTTGACCTTTGGGGATAAGGTATTCGTTAGTTGATTGGCCCATGTGCTGCCGTGTTGAGCATGCTCCCGCCACGCTGAATAGCCCGTGGTTCTCCGCCACTCAGGTACTAGATGTACCTTTTGGTGCCTTTGTTTGAAATTATCTGAGTGCCATATGTGATGTGTTTTAAAGATTTCTTTTAATTGCAACTTGTTCAGTGCCTTTTTATCTTGTCATTCGGGCCTCATAATAATCGTGTTGTGTCTTCTAGGCCCCTTTTAAATATATAGGCCCGAAATAGATACGTACAGTGAAGAGCCAAATAAACTGGTACACCCGCCTAATACCGTGTAGGGCCCCCGCGAGCACGCAGAAGTGCAGAAACAGGACGTGGCATGGACTCGACTGAAGTGCTGCAAAGAACTGACACCATGAATTATACTGGACTGTCAATAAATCCGTAAGAGTACGACGGGGTGGAGATTTCTTCTGAATAGCACGTTGTAAGGAATCCCAAATAAGCTCAATAATGTGTATATGGTCGGTGGGAATGGCCGAGCGGTTCTAGGCGCTTCAGTCTGGAACCGCGCGACCGCTACGACCGCAGGTTCGAATCCTGCCTCGAGCATGGATGTGTGTGCTGTCCTTAGGTTAGTTAGGTTTAAGTAGTTCTAAGTTCTAGGGGACTGATGACCACAGAAGTTAAGTCCCATACTGCTCAGAGCCATTTGAACCAATGTTTATGTCCGAAGAGTTTGGCGGCCAGCGGAAATGTTTAAACTCGGAAGAGTGTTAATGGAGCCTCTCTGTAGCGATTCCGGACGTGTGGCGTGTAGCATTGTCCTGCTGAAATTGCCCAAGTCTGTAGGAATGCACGATGGACACGAATGGATGTAGGTGATGAGACAGGATAGTAATGTACGTATCACCTATCAGAGTCGTACATCGTATATGGACACGCCCCACACCATTAGAGAGCCTCCACCAGCTTGAACAGTCCCATACTGACACGCAGGGTCCATGGATTCATGGGGTTGTCTCCGTACCCATGCACGTCCTTCAGATCGATACAGTTTGAAACGTCTTACGAGGCAACATGTTTCCAGTCAACAGTGCACTGCATCCCTTTCATCCCCCTCGACTCTTATAACTGCCATCTGGTTTTTATACAAATTGTAAATGGCCTTTCGCTCCCTGTATTTTACCCCTGCTACCTTCACAATTTGAAAGTGAGTATTCCAGTCCACATTGTCAAAAGCTTTCTCTAAGTCTACAAATGCTGGAAACGTAGGTTAGCCTTTCGTTAATCTGTTTTCTAAGGTAAGTCGTAGGAACAGTATTGCCCCGCGTGTTCCAACATTTCTACGGAATCCAAACTGATCTTCCCCGAGGTCGGCTTCTACCAGTTTTTCGATTTGTATGTAAAGAACTCGTGTGAGTATTTTGCAGCCGTGGCTTATTAAACTGACAGTTCGGTAATTTTCACATCTGTCAACCCCTGCTTTATTTGGGACTGGAATTATTATATTCTTCCTGAAGTCTGAGGGAATTTCACCTGTCTCATACATATTGCTCACGATAGAGTTTTTTCAGGGCTGGCTCTCCCAAGGCTATGAGTACTTCTAACAGAATGTTGTGTACTCCCGGGCCCTTGTTAGGTCGTGTAAAATGCAATAAATATCAATACCGCTAATTAGAAGTCATGCACTAGCAGCAGAGACGGAAGCATACCTCTAGCCTTCAATCAATTCGTGGGTGTGATACTGCGCGTGAAGAAAAATGACGTTATCCATATGAAGCTGACAATAAATGAAGCGTAATAAAGAAAACACTTTGTGCAATGGACGTGGTGCTGAAAGCTGGGAAATGGTTGGGAAGAGAATTTCGCCACTCCGCGACACGGGTGGGCTCCCGCTGTCGTGTCGGTGGGGGAGGGAGTGAAACACAGCCGCCGAGTGACTCTCTCTCTCTCTCTCTCTCTCTCTCTCTCTCTCTCTCTCTCTCAAGTCACAGCTCGGCTCGAGACCGGTCGTCATTTAAGTGAAACAGCTGTGCAGAAAATTAAGACCGCCGCGGCTCTGCCGGGGAATCCAGCCAGATGGAGATGAATCCTGTGCTCCGGGGCAGCTCGGCTCCAGTAATTACATTCCGCGGGCCGACCTGGGCGACGGTGCGACGGCGCCCGCGCTCAAAAAGACGCGTCTCCGCGTGACCGCGCGCGCCTCTGCGCCGTCGCGTTGTTATGAAGGCCGCCGTCCCACTCTACTCGCTGGATGGCGAGTCTCGCGCGTCTGTGGACGTGCGAGCCGCTGGAAATTTTCATTACTACTGCAGTGCAGGAGCAGTGCCTTGCTGGCTCGTGTGCAGGCCTTATGAATCCGCAGGTACGGCTGTATGAGAAAGGTCCTAGTCCCAAACGTTTTGGTTATTAAAATGCTACGAAACGTCGTTTCCTCCCTATTCGACATTTTCATATTGCTTCAGTTCGAGACTGTGATGTCATACTTCTCTTTTAGCCTCTCCGTAATAACGTCTAGCGTTTCTCGAGATTTCGCTGTCAAAAATCACTGTCGCTCTCCGCCACGCCATTCTGTAAAGAGTCAGGCTGTACGAATAAAATTTTGATGCAGGTGGAAAATTGTCGTTGATCCATTACAGTCTGATGTAAATTTGTGCTTTTTTAAAATTATGATTATAAAAAAGATGACACATCCAGAAAATAGTGCTTAGATGTTAATGAAACTCCTTTATGTTCATAACGTCTTACGCGGGTAGCCTGTCACCCTATGCCACAAAGCATTAAGAGTACAGGGCTGTGACGAGGCAGTCTTTCGACCTTTAAGGCATCAAGGTACTACAGTCACGTAAAGACAGAAATAATGGTCTGGCATATAGACACCTACCATTCGTTTGCTAGCTGTCTGTGTGTGTCATATCAGTATTTCTGTTACGTCAATATAGTAACGTCGTGTCTTGTAAGTGTACTCATAGAGCGTTGCGGTCGTGTGATGGGCTACGTCTCAAACGCGCTACGAAAATAGGAATTCTGTTAACACCTGGTGACTACTTTCTGCGACCTGTCAGCTTTTCTTAGACTCATAATAAAAATCATCAGAAATGGTCACCCGCCTCCCACACGATTCCCTGTCGTAGTTACTGCAAATTTGCGCTTCTCTTTCCGCTGCGGTAGAAAACAGTATGTATCTCGCACAAAAAACGCGTTAAAAATTTAGAATTGACTTGAGCCATGGATATATGTAGTGTCTGTAACATGACAAATATCTGTCCTTAATTTTAATTAGTGCCTCAAACGTATGACGTCATGTCTCGACAGCTGCTGCACTCACTGAAACACTTTACTTGCTGATTACCAGTGGAGTTTTCAAAGAGTTTTTCACATTGCGTTTACTATATGTGACTTTCAAAGAACTGCGCTCTTTCTCATTTTTTTAAAAAAATTCGTAACATATGACATTTAAAACCTTTAAATCAGTAGAAAGCACTTAAAAATAATGAATTTCGTGGTGTGTCTAAATAGTGTGTGTAAACTTCTCTGAAGAGCCAAAGAAACTGGTACACATGCCTAATATTGTGTAAGGCCCCCGCGAGCACGCAGGAGTGCCACAACACGAAGTGGCATGGGCTCGACTGATGTCTGAGGTAGTACTCGAGGCAATTAACACCATGAATCGTGCAGGGCTTTAAGAGTAAAGAGATAAGAGTGCGAGGGGCTGGGGATCTCTTCTGAACAGCAAGTTGCAACTCATCTCAGATATGCTCAATAATGTTCATGTCTGTGGAGGTTGGTAGCCAGCGCAAGAGTGTTCCTGGAGCCACTCTGTGTAGCAATTCTGGACGTGTGGGGTGTCGTACTGTCCTGTTGGAATTGTCCAAGTCCGTCGGAATGCGCAGTGAACATTAATGGATGCAGGTAATCAGACTGGATGCTTGCGTACGTGCCACCTGTCAGAGTCGTATGTAGACGTATCACTCCAACTGCACACGCCCCACACAAGTACAGGGCTATTACAAATGATTGAAGCGATTTCATAAATTCACTGTAGCTCCATTCATTGACATATGGTCACGACACACTACAGATACGTAGAAAAACTCATAAAGTTTTGTTCGGCTGAAGCCGCATTTCAGGTTTCTGCCGCCAGAGTGCTAGAGAGCGCAGTGAGACAAAATGGCGACAGGAGCCGAGAAAGCGTATGTCGTGCTTGAAATGCACTCACATCAGTCAGTCATAACAGTGCAACGACACTTCAGGACGAAGTTCAACAAAGATCCACCAACTGCTAACTCCATTCGGCGATGGTATGCGCAGTTTAAAACTTCTGGATGCCTCTGTAAGGGGAAATCAATGGGTCGGCCTGCAGTGAGCGAAGAAACGGTTGAACGCGTGCGGGCAAGTTTCACGCGTAGCCCGCGGAAGTCGACGAATAAAGCAAGCAGGGAGCTAAACGTACCACAGCCGACGGTTTGGAAAATCTTACGGAAAAGGCTAAAGCAGAAACCTTACCGTTTCGAACTCATTGATGGTGACATGCTGCGGCGAGTGTGGGAGGAACTTGATTATCGGCTTGATGTCTGCCGAATCACTAAAGGGGCACATATCGAACATTTGTGAATGCCTAAAAACAACTTTTTGAGTTTTTGTATGTGTGTGCAAAGCATTGTGAAAATATCTCAAATAATAAAGTTATTCTAGAGCTGTGAAATCGCTTCAATCATTTGTAATAACCCTGTACAAAGCCTTCACCAGCTTGAATAGTCCCTGGTGGCATGCAGGGTTCAAATGGTTCAAATGGTTCTGAGCACTATGGGACTTAACATCTGAGGTCATCCGTCCCCTAGAACAGAACTACTTAAACCTAACTAACCTAAGGACATCACACACATCCTTGCCCATGGCACGATTCGAACCTGCGACTGTAGCATCTCGCGGTTTCAGACTGAAGCGCCTAGAACCGCTCGGCCTCAGCGGCCGGCCTGACATGCAGTGTCGAGGGAGTCATGAGGTTGTCTCCATACGCATACATGTCCATTCGCTTCATACAATTTGAAACGATACTCGTCCAACCAGGCAACATGTTTCCAGTCATCAACAGTCCAATGTCGGTATTGACGGGCCCAGGCGAGATGGAAAGCTTTGTGTCGTGCAGCCATCAAGGGTACACGAGTGGATCTTCGGCTCCGAAAGCCCATATCGATGACGTTTCGTTGAATGGTTTGCACGTTGACACTTGTTGAAGGTTCAGCACTGAAATCTGTAGCAATTTGCTGAAGGTTTGCACTTCTGTCACGTTGAACGATTCTGTGTTCAGTCGTTGGTTCCGTTCTTGCAGGATGTTTTTCCGGCCTCAGCGATGTCGGAGATTTTGGTGTTGTACCGTATTCCTGACATTCTCAGTACACTCGTGAAATGGTCGTCCGGGGGGGGGGGGGGGGGGGGGGCTGTTCTGGCGTGCCGAATGGTGGCGGTGCTGAACGAGTCACGGAGATGAGCGGGTGGAGGGGGGGGGGGAGGGAGGAGCGAGAGAACAGCAAGAGGGCGGTGGACTGAGAGCCCGTTCACAGGTGACGGGGCGCTGATCGCCGGCCAGAAGCTCGGCTGACGGCGGTAGCAGGAAAGCACGAGGCTGGCCGTACTTAGAGCCCGGCTGGACAGAAGGCTGTCATTCAGCGGCGAGGCACGTCACACAGGAAGCGTCTCCCACAGAGCGGCTGATGGCAGTACACGAGAAGAAATGAGTTTCCGGAATTTCTTGCTTCAAAAAATACTGTATGTAAATGAAGCAAGACTACGTCAGCTCCTGCAATTAGTTTTTCGGTAGAATACCACTTCTTTCAGTTTTGTGCGTTTTCGTGACTATAATATATTTCTCATTTGATTCTGAAGAAAATAATTGGCACAAAAGGTTGCTATTTTCACATTATAGCTTGATGAAGTAGTGTCTATTTTGATGGTGTTAGAGATAGTTACTGTGATACTTACTTTGGAAGTACCGCCGTGCGGTCTAAGGCGCTGCAGTCATGGACTGTGCGGCTGGTCCTGGCGGAGGTTCGAGTCCTCCCTCGGGCATGGCTGTGTGTTTTTGTCCGTAGGATAATTTAGGTTAAGTAGTGTGTAAGCTTAGGGACTGCTGACCTCAGCAATTAAGTCCCATAAAATATCACACACACTTGAACATTTTTCGAAGTACCGTATACCTTATTCAGTTCCGAGAACTTTTCAAACCACCCTCGTATGTGGGGTCTAGGAAGCTAGCCTTATCGGTTCGCTAGACGAACAATTTAAACAAATGGTATCAATGAGTTTTATTACAGAACGTAAATGACAATTACACAGATGTGTCGCAAGCAAAGGGCGACGTACGAAATTAGCAATCTCTTCAGTACAACAATTCCCAAGTCCGTGTTACATAGAGTGTACAAGCGAAGTAACGAGCGTTGAGGCTTCTATCCAAGTCGCTAGTTTTGAAGCTACTATGGAACTGGGCGTCGCCAGTCTGCCGCGGCGCTTATGACTCTCCACATAGGGGCCACTGTACTGTGCTTCATTTTTATGGTATGTCCGAAAATTAAAATTTTTGCAAAAATATTTACCATTTTGAACGAGTTTTGCAGCTGTCTCCCTCCAGGCTTCGGCCTTCTTCAAAATGTTCTTATTACCTGCATCGCCTGTATCTACAAGAAGTTGTACTTCCTCGCCCGTTCGATAAGTTTTTCTTTCTGCGTGATTTCCCCTAAGTGCACTGCACGCTCACCGATACGACAGATCTGCTTGCCGTCGCCGCCGCTTCTCGTTCAGCCGTCGGTGTGGGTACACTCATCCTCTTACGAACACGACGAAAAATGCGGCGAATCTGTATTTTGAGACCGGCTGTCGCCCGCCGCCGGCCAGTCGCTGCGGCAGCAGGACCACCCCGTGTGTGACCGACACACAGGGCGACAACACGCACTTCGGAGACGCGACTGCCCGCCGCGGCTCGAGGCCGCGGGCAGCGTTTTTTCTGAAACTTCCTGACAGATTAAAACTGTGTGCCGGACCGAGACTCGAACTCGGGAGCTTTGCCTTCGCGGGCAAGTGCTCTACCATCTGAGCTACCCAAGCACGACTCACGACTCGTCCTCACAGCTTCAATTCTGCCAGTACCTCGTCTCCTACTTTCCAGACTTGACATAAGCTCTCCTGCGAACAGCCTCACAGGTCTCGAGTTCGAGTCTCGGTCCAGACAGGTTTCATCTGTCAGGAAGTTCCATATCAGAGCACACTCCGCTGCAGAGTGAAAATCTCATTCTGGAACCATCCCCTAGGCTGTGGCCTAGCCACGTCTCCGCAGTATCCTTTCTTCCAGGAGTGCTAGTTCTGCAAGGTTCGCAGAAGAGCTTCTGTGAAGTTTGGAAGGTAGGAGACGAGATACTGGCGGAAGTAAAGCTGTGAGGACGCGGCGTGAGTCGTGCTTGGGTAGCTCAGTTGGTAGAGAACTTGCACGTGAAAGGCAAAGGTCCCGAGTTCGAGTCTCGTTCCAGCACAGAGTTTTAATCTGTGAGGAAGTTTCATATCAGCGCACACTCCGCTGATATGGCAAGCAGCGCCTCCCAGCTCTACAAGGCTGACAACGACCGTGACAGCGGTGTGCTGGTCGCACGCCCCCGCACATCGCATCCAAATGCTGGAGGCTGAAACGGCGACCGTCAGGCTGAGCCAACCGCAGTGGTCGCGACGTCATCCCGCCGGATGGCCGCCTCCTTCCGACTGTCCGTGCCAAGCGGGCTCTGCCGGATTCATTTTACGACTGTCCAACACTTGGACTGGTTCTCCATTTTCCAGACATAGCGTTTTAAATTGTACTGCTGAACATAAAGAGTCACTTTTTCGCCTGTTGCGACGCACGAGTTTCAAATTTGCCCCAAACGTCTCTACGACCTTTCTCTGTAATGGTGCAAAACCGTGCCGCCCTGTGACGTCAGAATCGGATGTACGAGTGCATGCATGTTCGAAGGAAGATTGCATTGTAGTTCTGATTAACACGGTCTGTGCAGTGGCCCATTTTTACAACGACACCAGACAAACAACTTCCAATTAAAATTTCTCCCCGTACCGGGAAATACATGATGGATGTACGACTGCAAGTTGCAGACACGTGGTTGAAAACATTTTGGGTCTGGCTGTGGTGCGGGTTCGGATAGCCAATGCTAAGGGGACCCTTCGCGGTAAGCGGGAAATCCGGGTTCGAGAGCCGGTCCAGGACAAATTTTCACTGTCGTCATTACGTTATACAGCTCACGGTTACCGATATTCGCAACTGCGAATACATTTCGTATATTTCAAAACAGCTATAGTCGCCGCAGTGCCCGTTCGTTTCGATATGTATGCATGTCCCCAAAGGAACATTGCATCGTGCTCCTGAACAAAACACGCACTACAGCGAAGGGTGTTTACGCTTTTTTAGCCCCCTATTTCGCAACCTCCTCTGACGTGATCTCATGGTGAGTGGTTCGACATTGACACAGGCGTTAATGAAACGTCAAGTGTCCACCTAAGTTGCACCCCCCCCCCCCCCCCCCAGTGGAACCCGCACAATTTTGCGCAGTGCTGCGAGAGGCGATTTACGTAGATTCTGTTGGCATGCATTACTTATCTTAGTTATATTATCACCAGTTCCTGTTTCCGCATATTGTTATTGCGCTGCGTTGTCACTCATTTAAAAGGCGCGTTGCGGAAGGGTCCGTGTTACTTTCTGAAAACAAACTAGGTGCACCTTGTGACGTAGCTGGGTAGAGAGAGTGCGCAGTCTGTAACGGGACTTTCTCCTCTTGCATTACTTTCCGTCAAAAGTAGTTGTCGATGCCAGTAGTATTTTTCCAATTTTGGACAGGTCAGTATTATCTCAACTGCTTTTCTGAAAACTTCCATATAATTTTATACACAATATATTATATTTCAAGGTAAAATTTATAAAAAAGATTTACTTTATTTTCGATGTTGCAGTCGATAAATACTAGCACTGAATCTAAAGATAAAATAACTTTCTTTTAGAAATATTTGAAATTACGAATTATTTGCCACACTTAAAATTTATATTATTAAATACGCCATTTAGTACCTTTTACTGAGTTTATTTCTGGATTCAGTTATGAAATAATAACCGAAACTAATAGAAATCCATTTGTCAATAAAACTAGTAAACCCATGGAATATTGTTATTTTCGCTGTGTGATATAGTAGTAAGCATGCCTCTAATGTGATCGGACGTATTTTTGTACTTTGCGCGAACAATGTAATTTCGCCTTTTTTAATGTGAAAATTCAAATCTCTGTGTGATATACTAAAATGTGACAAGATGTATTAACGTAACAACAAAAATTCAGCTACAACGAACTCCAAATATTTAGATCAATTCTACCTAAAACGTGAGAATTTCACCGAGCGGGGTGGCGCAGTGGTTAGACACTGGACTCGCATTCGGGAGGACGACGGTTCAATCCCGCGTCCGGCCATCCTGATTTAGGTTTTCCGTGATTTCCCTAAATCACTCCAGGCAAATGCCGGGATGGTTCCTCTGAAAGGGCACGGCCGACTTCCTTCCCAATCCTTCCCTAATCCGATGAGACCGATGACCACGCTGTCTGGTCTCCTTCCCCAAACCAACCAACCAACCAACGTGAGAATTTCAGCTTCGAGAGTCAGACCCCTACAGAAGAAGAACTGGAGCCAACTCTACACGAAAAGCTAAGTAAACTAGAAAGTTTACTGTATTCTTCGCGTCTCTCAATTTTTTTATAAAAGACTTTGCTCGTTGTGGACAATAGTAGAAATTAGGAAGGAGGGGGGGGGGGGGAATTACAAGTCGCTTGCTCACTCTGCCACAACACGACATGGCATGGACTCGACTAATGTCGGAAGTAGTGCTGGAGGGAAATGACACCATGAATCCTTCTCGGTTGTCCATAAATCCGTAAGAGTACGAGAGGTTGGAGATATCTTCTGAACAGCACGTTGCAAGACATCCAGATATGCTAAATAATGTTCATGTCTGGGGAGTTTGGTGGGCAGCTGAAGTGTTTAAACTCAGAAGAGTACTCCTGGAGCCACTCTGTAGCAATTTTGGATGTGTGTGGTGTTGCGTTGTTCTTCTGGAATTGCCCAAGTCCGTTATAATGTACAATGGACACGAATGGATGCAGGTGATCAGACAGGATGCTTACGTGCATGTCACCTGTCGGAGTCGTATCTAGAGATATTAGAGGTCCCATATCGCTCCACCTTCGCACGCTACACACCATTACAGAGTCTCCACCAGCTTGAACAGTTGCCTGCTGACATGCAGGGTCCATGGATTCATGAGGTTGTCTCCATACCCGTACACGTCCATCCGTTCGATACAATTTGAAACGGGACTCGTCCGACGAGGCAACATGTTTCCAGTCATCAACAGTCCAATGTCGGTGTTGACGGGCCCAGGCGAGGCGGAAAGCTTTGTGTCGTGACGTCATCAAGGGTTCACGCCTTCGGCTCCGAAAGCCCATATCGATGATGTTTCGTTGAATGGTTTGCACGCTGACACTTGTTAATGGCCCAGCGCTGAAATCTGCAGCAATCTGCGGAAAGGTTGCACTTCTGCCACGTTGAACGATTCTCTTCAGTCGTCGTTGATCCCGCTCTTGCAGAATGTTTTTCCGGCCGCAGCGATGTCGGAGATTTGATGTTTTACCGGATTCCTGATATTCACGGTACGCACATGAAATGGTCTTACGCGAAAATACTCACTTTATCGCTACCTCGGAGATACCACGTTCAAACTCACTTAAATCTTGATAACTTTCCCTTCTAGCAGCAGTAACCTATCTGACAACCGTGGCATTTTTTTCCCTTTATTGTTACTTCATTCCTCGATGAGGCCGGCCGACAGCGGCCTACGTACGCCGCTCTTCAGCGAAGAGACACAACAGATAGACGTAGAGGACAGATAAACATATAAAGAGCATGGTAATACATGATGAAGATATTCACAATATATTAGAAGTCGTTCGACGGAAGGCACTGTACATAAAGGGTGTCACCACGTGAACAGACGAAGACATCCAGTTGGAGACGCGACATTGGAGAACACTGATGAAAACACTGTAGCACACAACGGAGAAACACTGACGATCGGAAACACTGGTGACGATCATCGGCGAAGCACTCACAAACACACGAACTGGGGGGGGGGGGGGGGGGCTGCGTCCACCTGGAAGGGAGAGGGAGAGGGCGGGAAGAAGGGAGGTGGAGCCAGTGGGAGAGAAGAAGGGAGGGGGAGGGAAGAGGGTAGGGGTGTGTGTGGAAGCCTGGGGAGGGGAGGGGGGAGGAGGGAGAGAAGGGAAAGAGGGTGCCCTGGAGGACGAACACAGGAGGAGGAAGGGGAGAATCAAAACTGGTAGGAGGGGTACATGGAGGGGACGAGGGCTTCATCAGGGAGGGGGCAGGGGGAGTTGGCGGAAGACACCTTGGGCAAGGGTATGGAGTGTGGTAAGATGGAGAGCGGGTGGGATGCAGGTGTACAGGCACGGCAGCATTTGGGGGTGGGAAATGATGGGAGAGACAAGCGGGTGAGGGGGGGATCAAGTTTACGGGAGGTGTAAAGGATCCGTATCCATTCGAGAAAGAGGAGGAGGTATGGGAAAGGAATTAAGTAGTAGCGGATCCGCGTGGGCGAAGGGAGGCGGAGGCGATAGGAGAGGCGGAGCGCATGGCATTCCATGATTTGAAGGGAAATGTAGAAGGTAGGAGGGGCAGAGATCCAGGCGGCATTGGCATAACAGAGGATGGGGCAGATGAAGGATTTGTAGGGGTGGAGGATTGTGGAGGGGTCGAGACCCAATGTGTGGCCAGAAAGGAGATTGAGGAGGCGGAGTCGGGAGCGTGCCTTGGCTTGGATTATCCGGAGATGGGGGGTCCAGGAGAGGCGACTGTCGAGGGTGACGCCAAGGTACTTGAGGGTGGGGGTGAGGGCGATAGGACGGCCGTAGATGGTGAATAAAGATCAAGGAGGTGGAAGGAAGGGGTGGTTTTGTCTACAATGATCGCCTAGGTTTTGGAAGGATTCACATTGAACAGCCACTGGTTAAACCAAGTGGTGAACCAGTCAAGATGGGATTGGAGAAGGGGCAGGGAGGGTTGCAGGGTGGGGGCGAGGGCAAGGAAGGCAGTGTCATCGGCGTATTGGAGAAGGTGTAAGAGGGGTGAAGGCGCTGGCATGTACGCCGTGTACAGAAGGTAGAGAAGAGGGGAGAGGACGGAACCTTGGGGCACACCGGCGGAGGGGTGGAAGGTATAGGAATCAGTGGTATGGATGGCGACATAGGAAGGATGGTGAGAAAGGGCGAACAGATGGACGTAGTTAATAGGAAAGGTGAAGGTTTGGAATTTGGAGAGGAGACCAGAATCCCATACGTAGGCGAGAGAGAGGAAGATGGCGGAGCGACGGGAGTTTGTTTGGAGAGGAGGTGAGTGAGGTGAAGGAGAAGGTCATCGGTAGAGAACGATGGCCGAAAGCCACATTGGGTAGAGGGTAGGAGGCGGTGGTGGTGGAGGTGCTGGTGGATGTGTCGGGTGAGGATGGATTCCAGGACCTTGCTGAAGACCAAGGTAAGGCTGATGGGATGGTAGGAGGAGACAGCAGATGGCGGTTTGTCGGGTTTGAGGACCATCAGGATTCGGGAGGTTTTCCACAGGTTGGGGTAGAAGCCGGTGGACTAGACCACATTATAGAGCCTGGCCAGCGTGGAGAGGAAGGATGCAGGAGCTTCACGGAGGTGACGGTAGGTAACACGGTCGTGATTGGGAGCGGTGTTGCGTTTTGTGCGTAGTGTAGCTATGACATCTTGAGTGGTGATCGGGGTGTCGAATTCAGTAACAACCGTGACAGACACTTGTTGTCTTATATAGGTGTTGCGGACCGCAGCGCCGTAGTCTGCCTTTTCATGTATTTGAATGTGCCTGCCTATAGCAGTTTCTATGGCGTTTCAGTTTATTCTGGCGGAGCCGTCTCAGAAGGCTTGCGCAGTTCCAAGGCTCCGCGGAGCAGCCTTCGCGTGGTGCTGGTCCAGAACGTTAACACAGACTGTGTGCAGTGGCGTGTACTGAGCGATGCCTTGTTGTTGTGTTGCAGGCGGAGCACGAGAGGAGGACACCGCTGCTGCCGACACACCCATGGAAGCGCACCTGCGGCTCCACTGAAACGTGAGTACGCCGGACAGTACGGCAGAGCGGAGGGCTTCGGCGGTGAGGATGCGCGGTCACACGGCTGCACGCCGCCCGCCGCGGGAATTTCCAATCTGGGCTTTTTGCGGCGCCGGCCGCGGGTTGTGATTTATTGCGGGCCTCGAGCTCTCGGCGTGTCCGCGACGCCGCGTTATTGATGACGCGCTAAATCCGGAGCCCGTCCCCTCCCCCTGCCTCCCCTGCACACCAATGTACTAGCGCACACGCCCACACCACTGGTTGGTCCGTGATGCATCTTCCTCCCAGCCCTCGGTTCAGAAGCTACCGGCCAGAGGGGAGTATGCTAAAGTGTGCGTCATTTACGACGGCGGCCGAGTTTAGGTTCGTTCTGCGCACCTGACGTCACAAAACACAGTTAGCCAATGAAGAGAGAACGACGTTGCCAGAGCTTTGACTGCAGTGCAGAGCACGGACGAGTGTCTTGTTTTAGAAACGTTCAGTCATAAATAAAGTAATTGGACAAAAGCAATGTCTTGATAGCAGACTTTCTTTTATAGAAAGTTTGGAAAAAACATTCTTTATACCAATTGCTTCATATTCTATTACTTAATTAATTAATTAACTAAACCAAACAAGCAATAAGCCTCCTAATTCAGGAGGTAGCAAGGAAAGGTGTTTGTATCATTCTAACCGCTTTTTCGCAATAAAGATCAGCAGTAATTGTTTATTTCCTTTGTACTTCGACGAAACGTGAGTAATTCATAGTCATACCAACAGTGTTTCAAAAATGGCTCTGAGCACTATGGGACTCAACTGCTGTGGTCATAAGTCCCCTAGAACTTAGAACTACTTAAACCTAACTAACCTAAGGACAGCACACAACACCCAGCCATCACGAGGCAGAGAAAATCCCTGACCCCGCCGGGAATCGAACCCGGGAACCCGGGCGTGGGAAGCGAGAACGCTACCGCACGACCACGAGATGCGGGCACCAACAGTGTTTGTCGGTATTTTGCGTGGTATGGTAAAGTCCGTCGGATGATCTATTACACGATGAGCTGTGTTAGTGTAATGGTTTAGGTGTTGGGATGCTGAGCGAAAAGTTTTGAGTTCAAACCTTGTTCGGGGCTTAATATTTTCTTTATTTAAAAACATTATCGAAGTGTCTTACTTCATGAATTTTATTCGTTTGAATGTAATTTTTTGAAAATTCTAGTGGCAACTAAAATCGACCATACGCAAAGTATACGCTATGGACTTTTACCTATGCAAAGTCTTCAAAATTTCGTGCAATGGTTTACCACATCTAATGCTGCACAATAACTGCGCTGAACATCGAAACAAAATTAAGCCATTTATGGGGGGGAATGTATCACTCAAGAAGATGTGTAAAAATCAAATTATTGGGCCAAATAGGTTTTGTGAAATCGAATGAAAAAGTGTGTCAAAGCAGTCGAAAAACCATGTGTCTGCACAGGCGAGCAGTGCAGTGATGACAAAATCGCGGAATGCGGGGAGCACGTCTCTGTAGCAGCGAAGGGGTTAATGCGGCCGTGGTGGCTTTAGTTCATAAACTGCGCGCTCCCCCCTAAACGTAAGTTTGCGAACTGTACTATACTATGGCGCTGCTTCTCTTGGCGCGTGCAACTGTGAACGCAGCAATATCCCGCATCTGGACGGGCATGCGCGAGCCGCCAAGATAAAAGAAGGGGACCGTCAGACGTGTTAATCCCGGATCTTGGTGAGTCTTAGGTACATTGTAAATGGCCCTTTCCTGAGTACCTGCCTATCGGCTTTCCTTACTACAGTCCCTAGTTTTAGAGGAAACCGACGTCTAGGTTGTCTGCGCGGGGGAGACCGGACCACATTTACGCGGATTATTTTGCGGAATTTTTTAAATTTTCAAATTAGATTAATCGTGCTTAGAATTGTTTAGGCTTATTAACGAGGTTATTAGAGTAAACTCGGTATATATGGCCGGCCGGAGTGGCCGTGCGGTTATAGGCGCTACAGTCTGGAACCGCGTGACCGCTACGGTCGCAGGTTCGAATCCTGCCTCGGGCATGGATGTGCGTGATGTCCTTAGGTTAGTTAGGTTTAAGTAGTTCTAAGTTCTAGGGGACTGATGACCACAGTAGTTAAGTCCCATAGTGCTCAGAGCCATTTTTTTCGGTATATATGATTCTGACTCAACTCTGCGTTTAAGAGTGCAAAATACTTTCAATTTAGGCTCCATTCCCGTGCATAAACGTTTCCTGGTACAACGCACGTACGGCAACACGTTTACGCGTGTCGTAGAACACGATAACGAGTAAACAAAACACAACACTGAAATTTTCAAAATATGTTTTATTGGTTGTCACTGAACATGGTAAAACACAAAAATTTTACTCTCAGTAAACAAATTTTTCATTGACTTTTTTAGCATAGTATGGTCTACATAGAAGTTTGAATGTCATTTAAAGGGTTGTTCATCGTCATTGCTCAAAATGAAAGCTACGCACACAAAAAATATTTTTCCTATGTCACAATCCTTGTGCGGCCACCTTTTACATCTAAGACACTGTACACATTATTGAATTCTTCTTGATTGCTTGTATCGTTTCAAGTAGTAAATACGAAGGTAATTTTCATCCTCTTCATGAGATAGATAGAGGCAGTAAGAGAAAGAAAGTCGCGGGTGGAACATTAGTTGAGTACTTGGCAACAGAAGCTTTGGAGGGAGACCCAGGGGAACGAGGAGATACAAGGCGATACACGACAGACATAAAGGGAAGCGCAAATTACACCTGGAGAGACAAGGGAGCGCAGAGTCTTGCCATGTGGAAAAGTGCTATTTTTACATAACACTAATGATATCAGAAATAAGCCTATTCACATTTTTCCTTGTTCTTGCTTTCAGCAGTTTCTTCCACTTATCAGCCCTTGCTCTTACAGAATTAGTTCTTTGGACTTGAGTTTTTTTAGAATGGGTTTCCAACTGCTGTTGTCTTAAAGTTTCACTCAGTGAGGTGTCAGTTACGATGGCGGTGCAAAACAATGCGTAAACGTGCCCCTTCGCGATGTGTGAATTAGTTTCGAAACAACAGTAGTAACTTTCGGGCTTTTAAATTGTACGAATGTAACTTGTAGAGTAATATCCTGTAAAAGAACACATAATCTCTTCCAATTGTAAAAGGTATGTTCCGCTGGAGGTTCGACACTCCAGTAACAAAATGCACCCACGTGCGCCCTGCCTGCCATAACCACTATGGTACTCATGTTTCGACAAAGGAAGCGCAGCGGCAAAGGTTCGCAGGTACCACACAGCTGGTGCAGATCCAAATCCTGTCCGTGTACTTTTCTCCGCGTTATTGATTCGTGGCGAGGAGAGAATGATCAGACACTTTACGATCATGCGTGGTTTGCATCAATGCCGATCGAATAAAGAAGTCTTTTTTTTTTTATTTAAACGAATGTGTTTTCTGATATCGCTTCTGAAAAACGTGTCTCGGTTAAGAACCCATGGGGCGAACAGGCCAGTGGAGCTGTTCCCCAGGTTCTTGAATCTGTTTCAAACCAAAGAGAGTGGTGGCCCGGAGAGTACAATAAACCCATCCTGGTGTTCTTCGAACCACGCAAATGCACTGCGAGCTTTATAACACGTTGCATTGTCCTGCTGGTAGAGGCCATTGTGCTGAGGAAAACAGAAACTGCGTGTGGGGCTGGACATGATCGGCAAGGATAATATATTGTACTGATTAAAAACAGTCTTGGTTGCAATTTTATTTTTTTTTATTTTACAACGACGCGTTTCGCCTTATTTAGGCATCTTCAGGTTATCTTTTCTAGATGGACGCGAGGGGCACCAAGATCTGCATAACGCGTTCCCGTTAACAGCAGCGAGTAACAGTAAGAAGATTGTCTTACTGTTATTCGCTGCTGTTAACGGGAACGCGTTATGCAGATCTTGGTGCCTCTCGCGTCCACCAAGAAAAGATAACCTGAAGATGCCTAAATGAGGCGAAACGCGTCGTTGAAAAATAAAAAAAAAAAATAAAATTGCAACCACGACTGTTTTTAACCAATACTGCTAAGCACTGGTTTGCTGTTATGCCACATATGGACTGGAAGAACTCCTATAATATATTGTGTGGAGTGCATCGAGGGAACACCACGAAAAGATTCCCCCAGACGATAATGCTCCCTACTCCGCCCTGGTCCCTTCCCGTGGCTGTTGCACGGCCCTACGTGCCGACGCCCGTACGTGCGATGGAGCCTAAAACGTGATTCATCTTAAATGGCCACGTGTCACCATTCCACGGACATCGAGTTGCAGTACTGGCGTGCGAACTCCAGCCTTTTTCGCCAACGAACAGCAGTCGGCGTGGGTGCGTGACCCAGGCGCCTACTGCGCAGCAACGTTCGCTGGAGAGACGTTGATGACACGCTGTCGGTAGCCCCTCGGTTCGTCTGGACGGTCAGCTGCTCAACAACTGCACGCCCACTCGCCCGTACAAAGCTCTGCAACCGTCGTTCACCCGTGTCGCCTTCGGTGCACCACAGTTGTCACTTTCGGGTAACGCCATTGTGCCTTGCGCGGTGTACTTTAACGACTGCGGCACGCGAACAGGTCGCAAACTTAGCCGTTTCGGTAATGCTTCCACTCTTGGCCCGAAAAACTGTACCCATTCACTTTTTGATGTAAGAAAACTCGTTCCGTTTCCGCGTTACTACAGCGACGTGCACTGTTCTCCGCATCCCTCCCGACATGCTTTATTTTCCCCTCCACTGCTACTGTTGCCACCTGCCGTCTGTGAGTGGTACCCGGAGACTAACGTCGAATATGGGCGGTGGTCACATTAATGTAATTGGACCATTACAACACGACAGCGGTCTTGACAAGTGATAATGAAACAGCACTTCTGTCCTGTTAATTAGTAAGTGGCTAAAGTGAGTACCATTGCTACTCCGCTATGCTTCTAATAGCGAGTAAACTGAGTCTGATGTGGTGCAGCATTTACGTACACCAAAAATACTTAGATGTTAGCCATTTATTATAGTTTTCTCGGCGTTTTGGGGAATAATAGAAATATACAAGATAAAGTTCCTTTTATTTTATGTCTACATCTACGAGAGCGTGCTGGAAAGTGATACCCCCTAACTTTTTATACTGCTCTCAACATCGGTTGCTGTATTATATATCATACACATTACTTTGCTTACTCTAGTAGCGACCTTTGCCTCTAGAGAACTCCGAATGGTTGCGTACGACACGAAGAATAAAAATGTGGGATGTTAGTAAGGTTTGTTTCATTTGAAAAGGTTTAAGAGTTTTCACCTAAAAAATTCGGATATCTGACTTTTCAGCACGCGCTCGTACACACATGCTCCGCAAGCCACCGTATGATCTACATCTGCATGGTTACTCTGCAATTCGCACTTAAGTGCCTGGCAGAGGGTTCATCGAACGAAGTAATGCGTGGCTGACGGTACCTTGTACAAGTACTAGACATTTACTTTCATGTTCCACTCGCAAACAGTGAGGGAAACATGACTCTCTGTACAGTCTACATCTACATCCACATCCATACTCCGCAAGCCACCTGACGGTCTGCGGCGGAGGGTACCTTGAGCACCTCTATCGGTTCTCCCTTCTATTCCAGTCTCGTACTGTTCCTGGAAAGAAAGGTTGTCTGTATGCCTCTGTGTGGTCTCTAATCTCTCTGATTTTATCCTCATGGTCTCTTCGCGAGATATACGTGGGAGGGAGCAATATACTGCTTGACTCCTCGGTGAAAGTGTGTTCTCGCAACTTCAACGAAAGCCCGTACCGAACTACTGAGCGTCTCTCTTGCAGAGTTGCCACGGAAGTTTTGTCTATCATCTCCGTAACGCATTCGCGATTACTAAATGATCCTGTAACGAAGCGCGCTGCTCTCCGTTGTATCTTCTCTATCTCTCGTATCATCCCTATCCGGTACGGATCCCACACTGCTGAGCAGTATGCAAGCAGTGGGCGAACAAGCGTTCTGTAACCTACTTCCTTTGGTTTCGGATTGCATTTCCTTAGGATTCTTCCAATGAATCTGTCTGGCATCTGCTTTACCGACGATCAATTTTAAATGGTCATTTCATTTTAAATCACTCCTAATGCCTACTCCCAGATAATTTATGGAATTAACTGCTTCCAGTTGCTGACCTGCTATATTGTAGCTAAATGATAAAGAATCTTTCCTTCTATGTATTCGTAGCACCTTGCACTTGTCAACATTGAGACTGAATTGGCATTCCCTGCACCATGCGTCAATTCGTTGCAGATCCTCGTGCATTTCGGTAAAATTTTCCATTGTTACAACCTCTCGATATACTACAGCACCATCCGCAACAAGCCTCAGCGAACTTCCAATGTTATTCACAAGGTCATTTATATGTATTGTGAATAGCAACGGTCCTACGACACTCCCCTGCGGCACACCTGAAATCACTCTTACTTCGGAAGACTTCTCTCCATTGAGACCGACGCGCTGCGTTCTGTTATCTAGGAACTCTTCAATCCAATCACACGATTGGTCTGATAGTCCATATGCTCTTACTTTGTTCTTTAAAAGACTGTGGGGAACTGTATCAAACGCATTGCGGAAGTCAAGAAACACGGCATCTACCTGGGAACTCGTGTCTGTGGCCCTCTGAGTCTCTCATTTGCCGTGAGCAATAATTTCCTCTGCGAATGTGAATAAACAACGATTTAAATAGTCAGGCTGTAAGTAAAATAAAAATCCTATCTTTAAAATGAATGTAGCACTACAAACATATCACAGAAAACGCAAAGCAAATTTTTCGCATTACCTTAAGAATGATGACAGGACCGATACGCCCAAAGATTACGTTGCGGCTATACAAGCCAGTAAAGCGACTGTTTGAAGTCATAGCGCCACATTCTCTTACTTATCTTCTCCAAGTAATTTCAGTGGAGTTTGTTTAGTCACCACTTATTGCTAGTAGCGAAAAATACTGCGTTTGATGCTTTTGGCCACATGTACAGTTACATTGCAGCCTTTATATGAACCGCTTGTGTGTAATAAACGTCTTAGGCGTGTTCAGAAATTTCTCAGCGTATTCTCGAACTTTTTTTCCTCTTTGGCAACACTCAAGTCTCTGTCCTTCACAGCAGTGACAACTTCAAAGAGCAATTACGTAATAAACTTATCTGCCTCCTCGCGATACTGGACGGTTCCGCGTTCACTGCGATTCGTTTGCTCTCGCCTCGCGACATTTTAATTTTCTAGCAGCGGTTTTGGCACGCATAATGTCTCTTTGTGTTAGCTGCGACATAAGTCTCAAATAACTATACTGTTTTGTGGATGTTACTGAAAACGTACTAAGTCACTGATTTTTTTTCTTACATAACGTGACTATGTAATTCGTAGGACAACAAATACAAGGGGACTTCAGTAAGTAACATATTATTATGGCAGTGGAGTTCTCTTCTGAATAGCGCGTTGTAAGACATCCCAGATATGCTCAACAATGATGGGGAGTTTGGTGGCCAGTGGAAGTATTTAAACTCAGATGATTATTCCTGGAGCCACTCTGTAGCAATTCTGGACGTGTGGGGTGTTGCATTGTTCCGCTGGAATTGCCCAAGTCCGTCGGAATGCACAATGGACATGAATGGACGCAGGTGATCAGATAGGATGCTTACGTATGTGTCACCTGTCAGAGTCATATCTAGACGTGTCAGGGGTCACATATCATTCCAACTGCACACACGACGCACCATTGCAGAGTCTCCACCAGCTTGGTCGCCTGCTGACACGTAGAGTACATGCATTCATGAGGTTGTCTCCATATCCCTACACGTCCATCCGCTCGATACAATTTGAAACGGGACTTGTCCGACCAGGCAACATGTTTCCAATCATCAACAGCCCAATGTCGGTGTTGACGGTCCCAAGCGAGTTGTAAAGCTTTGTGTCGTGCAGTCATCAAGGGTACAGTAGTAGACCTTCGTCTCCGAAAGCCAATATCCACGACGTTTCGTTGAATGGTTCGCACGCTGACACTTGTTGTTGGCCCAGCACTGAAATCGAAGGTTTGCACTTCTGCCACATTGAACGATTCTCTCGAGTCGTCGCTGGTGTTCTTAAACCACTCCGTCTGCAGGCCACAAGTGGCCCATCGGGACCATCCGACCGCCGCGTCATCCGCAGAGGAGGACGCGGATAGGAGGGGCGCGTGGTCAGCACACGGCTCTCCCGGCCGTTATGATGGTATTCCTGACCGAAGCCGCTGCTATACGGTCGAGTAGCTCCTCAGTTCGCATCACGAGGCTGAGTACACCCCGAAAAATGGCAACAGCTCATGGCGGCCTGGATGGTGACCCATCCAAGTGCCGACCACGCCCGACAGCGCTTAACTTCGTTGATCTCACGGGAACCGGTGTATTCACTGCGGCAAGGCCGTTGCCTGGTCGCGTTCTTGCAGGATCTTTTTCCGGCCACGGCGATGTCAGAGATCTGAAGTTTTACCGGATTCCTGATATTCACGGTATACTCGTATTATGGTTGTACGGGAAAATCCCCACTTCAGCTCTACTTCAGAGATGCTGTGTCCTATCGCTCGTACGCTGAATTTTTTACCATGTTCAGTCTCACTTAAATGTTGATAACCTGGCACTGTAGCAGCAGTAGCCGATCTAACAACTGCGCCAGACACTTGTTTTATATGGGCGTTCGGCAGCGCCATATTCTGCCTGTTTACATATCTCTGTATTTGAATAGGCATGAATATACCAGTTTCTTTGGCATTTCAGTATGTATACGCAAGACGTTGTAAATGTGAAACAGATTTGAAAGCCCAGTAATTGGCTGTCTTGGTTGTTTGAACATTTGCTAAAACCAGGTGATCCAGCTAACCAGGTGATCAAGCGTGCACGCTTCAGGCAACTTCTGGCAGACCGAGAGATGTTCATCATCTTGAAGCGGGTTGCGTCTCCAGTAATGAGCCCCAGCGCCTCAAGTTTGGTTTGCACAAGGTCACAGTACTTCGCAGTCTGTTCAGCGTCTTCCATGTCTGGTAGGGTGGTTGGAATCCGGCAGCGGGCTCTTCCTTTTGGTTTTGGCTATTACTTGTAGTTGCCTTGTTTCGCCTCTGTTCTATCCGGCAAGCAGAAGGTGAGATGTAATTGCTTTAGTAGTTCGAAGAAAGTTCGCTCTTCCTTGACTGTAGTCTAGGACGTAATGTATCGCTTCCAGACATAGGGCGCCTGGAATCATTTTCGTGTTTTTTCTTCCTAACCTTTGCCGCTGTTCTTCGTCTGATATCCGGGGGAGATGATAGGTTTTGTCAACTGGAGTTGCTCGCGGCAAGCAGTTACAATGCGGTATCAACGTGTCCGGAGTTCTGACAGACTGGTGCAGCGTACTCTGCCGGAGAGAAACATAGGGACAGAGCAGACGTGCGTAGGACATTTGGTTGAGCTGACGATGCGCCGTTAGTGATCGCGCGTGTATTGTTATTTCGGTCGCAGAATTTCAGCTTCATGCAATGGTCTTTGAAAATCAGTGTGCGGTCGCGATTAATTCCGAGGTATATAGTTGTATACCAGTATTGTAGTTGCTTGCCCCACCACGTTCCTTCAATTTTTTCACAGCTTGTCTACTTCTCAAGTGAAACGTACAGACCTGTCTTTTCGAATGGTTTCTGCCAGATCTTGGAGGGATGCAGTCAGTTCCATTTGTATCTCCTCACCCGTTCTTCTTGGGATGCAACAGCTGTGTCGTCGGCACAAAGGAAAGATCTTGTGTCGGTTCCGACAGATTCGTCATCGGTCTAGATACACTCCTGTAAATTGAAATAAGAACACCGTGAATTCATTGTCCCAGGAAGGGGAAACTTTATTGACACATTCCTGGGGTCAGATACATCACATGATCACACTGACAGAACCACAGGCACATAGACACAGGCAACAGAGCATGCACAATGTCGGCACTAGTACAGTGTATATCCACCTTTCGCAGCAATGCAGGCTGCTATTCTCCCATGGAGACGATCGTAGAGATGCTGGATGTAGTCCTGTGGAACGGCTTGCCATGCCATTTCCACCTGGCGCCTCAGTTGGACCAGCGTTCGTGCTGGACGTGCAGACCGCGTGAGACGACGCTTCATCCAGTCCCAAACATGCTCAATGGGGGACAGATCCGGAGATCTTGCTGGCCAGGGTAGTTGACTTACACCTTCTATAGCACGTTGGGTGGCACGGGATACATGCGGACGTGCATTGTCCTGTTGGAACAGCAAGTTCCCTTGCCGGTCTAGGAATGGTAGAACGATGGGTTCGATGACGGTTTGGATGTACCGTGCACTATTCAGTGTCCCCTCGACGATCACCAGTGGTGTACGGCCAGTGCAGGAGATCGCTCCCCACACCATGATGACGGGTGTTGGCCCTGTGTGCCTCGGTCGTATGCAGTCCTGATTGTGGCGCTCACCTGCACGGCGCCAAACACGCATACGACCATCATTGGCACCAAGGCAGAAGCGACTCTCATCGCTGAAGACGACACGTCTCCATTCGTCCCTCCATTCACGCCTGTCGCGACACCACTGGAGGCGGGCTGCACGATGTTGGGGCGTGAGCGGAAGACGGCCTAACGGTGTGCGGGACCGTAGCCCAGCTTCATGGAGACGGTTGCGAATGGTCCTCGCCGATACCCCAGGAGCAACAGTGTCCCTAATTTGCTGGGAAGTGGCGGTGCGGTCCCCTACGGCATTGCGTAGGATCCTACGGTCTTGGCGTGCATCCGTGCGTCGCTGCGGTCCGGTCCCAGGTCGACGGGCACGTGCACCTTCCGCCGACCACTGGCGACAACATCGATGTACTGTGGAGACCTCACGCCCCACGTGCTGAGCAATTCGGCGGTACGTCCACCCGGCCTCCCGCATGCCCACTATACGCCCTCGCTCAAAGTCCGTCAACTGCACATACGGTTCACGTCCACGCTGTCATGGCATGCTACCAGTGTTAAAGACTGCGATGGAGCTCCGTATGCCACGGCAAACTGGCTGACACTGACGGCGGCGGTGCACAAATGCTGCGCAGCTAGCGCCATTCGACGGCCAACACCGCGGTTCCTGGTGTGTCCGCTGTGCCAATCGTGTGATCATTGCTTGTACAGCCCTCTCGCAGTGTCCGGAGCAAGTATGGTGGGTCTGACACACCGGTGTCAATGTGTTCTTTTTTCCATTTCCAGGAGTGTATTATACACCAGAGGCGCCAACACACTGCCTTGAGGAAGACCGTTGTTCTGAATTCACCTTCGTCTTTACTTGTTGTTCAGGATGAAAAAGAACTGCCTGTTTTGTGTAGACTTTGGATGATATGCGTTAAACTGCATTCCTTGGTGAGTGTATAAATATTCCTCAAGAGTTTGTTATGATTTACTGTATCACTGCCCTCTGTCGCATTTGTTCTTTACGTATATGCAGAATTATGTTGAGTATCTGCCCACAACACGGTTTTTCTCGGACGAAATGAACACTAAATATTAGTGGGCACAGTGGTTAATAAACACGATAATCAGCTAGCAGCTGAAGTCTGCTGTGCCATAATTGTTCAAAACCTACAATTACAGTAGAGAAACAGGTAAACGATACATGCTGTATGTGAATGTGAATCTACCTCAGTCCAGTGTAATTGCTCCATAACAAATTGAGGCCCAGTACGCATGACAAGACATAAGGTGCATTCTTTTAATTATGCATTGACGTCACTTCAGAGTCAACGGCCTAGTTTTACTGCCCACTGGCGATCGATAGATCTCCTTTTAGATGTTCACCACCGAAATGCTCGACAGCTGCAACTCAGTTCCATGAAAATGTCTCGCTTCACTCAACACAGGCCACTGTCCACGGTCACGCAGGGAAGCAACCTCGGCATTGCGGTTTTGCAGATACCGCCGAGCTTTCTTGTTGCAACGCTTTGTCGATCTCGCCGTCAGTTCTTGCTCGGGACATTAAATTACGAGCCGTCGCTCTTGGAAGAGTACAATAATGAGATCTGCAGCTCAGTTCCACGTAACTGCTCTGACCTCGTTGCACTGCATGTGGGTGCACTCTCCTAAAATTTGTGACGAGACCTTTCGTTGCGAAAATAAGTGCAGTTCCGTTTTACGTCTATTAACGACTACACAGTTTCTTGAATTTGGGTGTGCTCCATGTTTCTCGTTTCTGCCGTTGCGTCATCTAATTCTGCTTTGCCGTTCCACGCCGTTCGCATTCATTATAGTGTTTCATAACTGCAGCTTCTTTACGTATCGGCTGTCTCGCGCATTACCCTAGTTGGCGCGGCTTTTTGCGCCTATTGCTCCACTTTCATTCCGATCGGGCCATAAATTTCGCTCTGCGCCGGTTAATTTTTCTCTTTGATCGGCCACGCTTATGGCGTGGTACGTTTTCGGCCGCGCATTAATATTCCGTGCCGTCCGCTGGCGCTCTCGCCCCGTGATGACGCAATTCGTGCAGTTCGCCTGCGACGCCAAACGGCCGCGCGTTCTCCGGCCGCTCCCCCTAATGTGCTGTGTGCACATGTACCGCCGCCTGTTGTGGGGAAGGAAGAGATGGTGAACGTAGTATCCCGGCGAGTTCATTAGGGATGCAACACAAGTTGTCATTTTTTTATTGATTTCATGCAGAGACAGATAAAGTTAAGTCACATAATCATGGTAACAGGAATTTTATCTCACTTGATAACAAAATATAAAAAAATAAAGTAAATATAAAACATAAAACACAAATTATGGAAAGATAAGCAACGACCTGCGAGATTAGTCTGACTGCACCATTCGAATAGGAGCTACAAATTTTTACACTTCGATCTGAAATCTGTATCTACGACTATATTACTGTAAAAAGACAAGTCGTTGTTTACATCTACATCTACATCTACATTTATACTCCGCAAGCCACCCAACGGTGTGTGGCGGAGGGCACTTTACGCGCCACTGTCATTATCTCCCTTTCCTGTTCCAGTCGCGTATGGTTCGCGGGAAGAACGACTGTCTGAAAGCCTCTGTGCGCGCTCTAATCTCTCTAATTTTACATTCGTGATCTCCTCGGGAGGTATAAGTAGGGGGAAGCAATATATTCGATACCTCATCCAGAAACGCACCCTCTCGAAACCTGGCGAGCAAGCTACACCGCGATGCAGAGCGCCTCTCTTGCAGAGTCTGCCACTTGAGTTTGTTAAACATCTCCGTAACGCTATCACGGTTACCAAATAACCCTGTGACGAAACGCGCCGCTCTTCTTTGGATCTTCTCTATCTCCTCCGTCAACCCGATCTGGTACGGATCCCACACTGATGAGCAATACTCAAGTATAGGTCGAACGAGTGTTTTGTAAGCCACCTCCTTTGTTGATGGACTACATTTTCTAAGGACTCTCCCAATGAATCTCAACCTGGTACCCGCCTTACCAACAATTAATTTTATATGATCATTCCACTTCAAATCGTTCCGCACGCATACTCCCAGATATTTTACAGAAGTAACTGCTACCAGTGTTTGTTCCGATATCATATAATCATGCAATAAAGGATCCTTCTTTCTATGTATTCGCAATACATTACATTTGTCTATGTTAAGGGTCAGTTGCCACTCCCTGCACCAAGTGCCTATCCGCTGCAGATCTTCCTGCATTTCGCTACAATTTTCTAATGCTGCAACTTCTCTGTATACTACAGCATCATCCGCGAAAAGCCGCATGGAACTTCCGACACTATCTACTAGGTCATTTATATATATTGTGAAAAGCAATGGTCCCATAACACTCCCCTGTGGCACGCCAGAGGTTACTTTAACGTCTGTAGATGTCTCTCCATTGAGAACAACATGCTGTGTTCTGTTTGCTAAAAACTCTTCAATCCAGCCACACAGCTGGTCTGATATTCCGTAGGCTCTTACTTTGTTTATCAGGCGACAGTGCGGAACTGTATCGAACGCCTTCCGGAAGTCAAGGAAAATGGCATCTACCTGGGAGCCTGTGTCTAATATTTTCTGGGTCTCATGAACAAATAAAGCGAGTTGGGTTTCACACGATCGCTGTTTCCGGAATCCATGTTGATTCCTACATAGTAGATTCTGAGTTTCCAAAAACGACATGATACTCGAGCAAAAGACATGTTCTAAAATTCTACAACAGATCGACGTCAGAGAGATAGGTCTATAGTTTTGCGCATCTGCTCGACGACCCTTCTTGAAGACTGGGATTACCTGTGCTCTTTTCCAATCATTTGGAACCTTCCGTTCCTCTAGAGACTTGCGGTACACGGCTGTTAGAAGGGGGGCAAGTTCTTTCGCGTACTCTGTGTAGAATCGAATTGGTATCCCGTCAGGTCCAGTGGACTTTCCTCTGTTGAGTGATTCCAGTTGCTTTTCTATTCCTTGGACACTTATTTCAATGTCAGCCATTTTTTCGTTGGTGCGAGGATTTAGAGAAGGAACTGCAGTGCGGTCTTCCTCTGTGAAACAGCTTTGGAAAAAGGTGTTTAGTATTTCAGCTTTACGCTTGTCATCCTCTGTTTCAATGCCATCATCATCCCGGAGTGTCTGGACATGATGTTTCGAGCCACTTACTGATTTAACGTAAGACCAGAACTTCCTAGGATTTTCTGTTGTTATCAAAAAACTCAAAAAGTCCTCGACCGATTTAATTCAGACTTGTCCACGACACAGGCTAAATATTTATTGTACATAAATATACGTAATGTACACTACTGGCCATTAAAATTGCTACACCACGAAGATGACGCGCTACAGACGCGACAGGAAGAAGATGCTGTGATATGCAAATGATTAGCTTTTCAGAGCATTCACACAAGGTTGGCGCCGCTGGCGACACCTACAACGTGCTCACATGAGGAAAGTTTCCAACCGATTTCTCATACACAAACAACAGTTGACCGACGTTGCCCGGTGAAACGTTGTTGTGATGCCTCGTTTAAGGAGGAGAAATGCGTATCATCATGTTTCCGACTTTGATAAAGGTCGGATTATAGCCTATCGCGATTGCGGTTTATCGTATCGCGACACTGCTGCTCGCGTGGATCGAGATCCAATGACCGTTAACAGAATATGGAATCGGTGGGTCCAGAGGGGGTAATACGGAACGCCGTGCTGGATCCCAACGGCCTCGTATCACTAACAGTCGAGATGACAGGCATCTTATCCGCATGGCTGTAAGGAATCGTGCAGACACGTCTCGATCCCTGAATCAACAGATGAGGACGTTTGCAAGACAACAACCATCTGCACGAACAGTTCGACGACGTTTGCAGCAGCATGGACTATCAGCTCGAAGACCATGGCTGCGGTTACGCTTGACGCTGCATCACAGACAGGAGCGCCTCCGATGGTGTACTCAACGAAGAACCTAGGTGCACGAATGGCAAAACGTCATTTTTTCGGATGAATCCAGGTTCTGTTTACAGCATCATGATGGTCGCATCCGTGTTTGGCAACAACGTAATACTGGCGTGTCACCCGGCATGATGGTATGGGGTGCCATTGGTTACACGTCTCGGTCACCTCTTGTTCGCATTGACGGCACTTTGAACAGTGGACGTTACATTTCAGATGTGTTACGACCCGTGGCTGAACCCTTCATTCGATCCCTGTGAAACCCTACATTTCAACATTTCAGCAGGATAATGCACGACCACATGTTGCAGGTGCTGTACGGGCCTTTCTGGATACAGAAAATGTTCGACTGCTGTCCTGGCCAGCACATTCTCCAGATCTCTCACCAATTGAAAACGTCTGGTAAATGGTGGCCGAGCAACTGGCTCGTCACAAGACGCCAGTCACTACTCTTAATAAACTGTGGTATCGTTTTGAAGATGCATGGGCAGCTGTACCTGTACACACCATCCAAGGTCTGTTTGACTCAATTCCCAGGCGTATCAAGGCCGTTATTACGGCCAATGGTGGTGGTTCTGGGCACTGATTTCTCTGGATCTATGCACCCAAATTGCGTGAAAATGTAATCACATGTGAGTTCTAGTATAATATGTTTGTCCGATGAATACCCGTTTACCATCTGCATTTCTTCTTGGTACAGCAATTTTAATGGCCAGTAGTGTATAATAGGGAAAGGTTGTTGTAAGAATCTCGGGAAGATCTTGACCAACTTCAAAGATTTACACAATACTCTAATATACATTCAGAGAGACGTAGGCCGTGCCGTATTTTATGGGCTATAAGACGCTACGGACAGTAAGACGCACCTTAATTTTTAAGCAATTTTTTGTAAATGGCATATTTACCATTTTTGTTACTAGATTCCAAAACCAGACTAAAAAAATTCTTGGTTTATAAAACCGAACTGACCTTTGTAATTCCTGAAAGTCGTTATGTGAACTTCTTCTTCTTCTTCTTCTTCTTCTTCTTCTTCTTCTTCCTGTTCGTCGTCACAGTTGTCCTCTTCATTCATAAGATGGTCTTCATCGCCATCGAGAGCGTTACTTACGCCGCACTTCTTGAAATTCTTGAAATTTCCACCCTAGAACACGACTGTTTATCCGCTGCCACACTTGTTTAATTACATATTATTTTAAAGCTCCCTTTGGCGTGAATTCATGTTGGGTTACATCCATCCTCCCTTCTGTTCCATTCCTCTCTCATATACTCTTTAAATGGTGTATTTATGAAGACATCAAGAAGTTGTTCTGAAAGAAGTCCTCCCGGAATAACAGCAAGCTCTGTATTTCCCCGTCTCAATCTCTCTTTCACAGAATTTATCAAATGACTGCTAAATTGATGTAGCACAAGAAGAAAACTCTTCTTCGATAAAGGGCCTTTCCTTCTATCGCGCGCTCTGTTAATCCATAATTTCGTATCAACCTCGTCCATCCAACCCTTGTCATGTATGTGAACACCACCACCTGGCGGTATTTCAGAGGGTTTTGGCATTGTTCTGCGCTCGAAAATAGATTGAGTTTAGTGCCATCAGCACAACATGAAAGGACAGCAGTGTGGTGCAAGTTTTCATGACCACTTGTTTGTATAGTTACAATTTTAGCACCTCTCATTGCAACAGTTATCTTACTCGGCACATCAAATGCCAGACGAGTTTCGTCCATATTCGCTATTTGGTTTAGTTCCACGCTGGTTTTCTTTCCATGTTGAATAATGAAGAGATGAGAATATTTTTTCTTCTTACTATTGTGGCATTTTACGAGGTATTTTGATTTTGGTTCGCCTGCTAAGTCCATGGCGCTTCATAAACATGTTGCGCCAACCAACTGTATCCTTAACATCTGTGAAGCTCCACGTCGCGCTGGTGAAGCTCCACATCGCGCTAGCTTACGAGCGTGTATTTGAATCGTTTTTGTAATAGTTCCAGTGCTATTTTGACGGTGTCCTTGAATCCATTTCAATTGAGTCCTGTATTTGCACATTCACTCTTCCACGTGGTTTTCATTTACTATTTACTAGCCCTCCAATCGCGAATGTTTTTTAATTTTCTGTTGGTGGTGGGCGGAAATTCCGCTCAGCTTCCCTGTTTCCTTGTTCTTATAGATATGCTATGACTTTCAATTTATAGCCCGCATCATATGAATACATTTATTTTTTTCTACTACGAAACTAGCTGCTAAAAATATTGTACTGTTACCGATAATCCAAACCGCTTTCAGTTCAAGTTCACTGGACCCGTGGACTGCAATGAAGCAACTTAGGCTAGACACTGTTCTGGGTTTGTGGTGTCTCCCTGATAGTGGTAGAAAGTTTGTGAATCCCCTGCTGCCAGTTGAATCCAATGTTGCCAGTTAGAGATAGGGTCCCCGCGGTATCGAATATATGGCTGTTATTAAGACTGGTGGAAAGTTTAAATCAAACACTGGACTTTTTATGTTATTTGCGAGTATAAGATGCACCTGAATTTTTGAGGCAGTTTTTCGAACAAGAAAGTGCGTCTTGTAGTCCGTAAAATACGGTATATTTTCTGAAACAACGATGTGCAGCTTTTCTTTCAAAGCCGACTGCGAAACAGAAAATGCTGCGCTATGCTGTGTTGCGGACGCCTGCCGTTTCGGCATCTTTCTCAGTTTCAGTTACTATAGGAGGGCATGCCGAGCATTTGACAGATTATTATTCCCATATATAGTCTTCATCGTTGTACGTCATTTTAAAGTAAAATTGTACTCACAACTACGCGCTGTTTTGTTTTCTTCCTTGTAGTCGGTTTTAAAAGAAAACAGGAAAATTATATTTATGGATTATCGGCATATAATAAAATAAAAGATGGTAATGTATCAGATTGCTGTAAGTAACAGCTAGACGTTTTACATTAGGAGAAGGCCTATTTCGGCAGTATCGCCATCTTCAGAGTAACTGAAACCAAATGCGCTTTGTTAAAAGTTGTAACATTATAACAACTACAATTTTGTTCTATTGCATGCTAGTACTTGCATCCGTATGGCATAGCGGCGCTGTCGCTGTGTTATAATCTTAATGCTGCATAGGGCGTTACCATCTGCAGGCAAGTTTTTAAATATTTATCTTAATCTCTGTTAACTGCTGTTGTTCGCAAGTGTAAGCTAGGTCCTTTATCGCTTGTATATAATGTTGTGGTTTTGAGAGGTATGATCGACAGCTAATGCAGCAATGCTGTATGTTTAGAAGTTGTTTCTTCATTCGTGTATGTATCTGTGGCGTGGTATTATAATCGTTGTTATGTTTTTGTAGTGTGTATTTATCTGCTAGACTACTACTACGGAATGTAAATCGTTATGAAACTGTGTAATTGTACCTGTTTGCAGATTAATACGATGCGTAATACTGTCACCGTAGCTACTATCCTGACAGAACCAGCAGCGGCAGAGGTCTCCCACGCCTTGTACACCAGTGATTCCAACCGATTTACGCATTCGCCGGCCGCTGTGCCCGAGCGGTTCTAGGTGCTTCAGTCCGGAACCGCGCTGCTTCTACGGTCGCAGGTTCGAATCCTACCTCGGGCATGATGGATGTGTGTGAACCTTAGGTTAGTTAGGTTTAAGTAGTTTTAAGTTTAGTGGACTGATGACCTCAGATGTTAAGTTCCATTGTGCTTAGAGCCATTTGAGCCATTTTTTTACGCATTTATTTTGAGCGAATTCAATTCCCAGTCAAGGTTTCGTTAGCTAAACAAGGCTGAAGGTCAGTCGGGGGGAGAGAAAGAGGAGATGATCTGAGAGGGGGAGAGAAAGCATGGGAAGGGAAATGGTGGTAGAGAGAGGAAAGGAGGACAGAGAGAGGGTGGAGGAAGAGGTGAAGAGGTGTAGAGAGGGATGTGGAGATGAGCAGAGAGCGTGGGAAGAGCAGAAGACTGAGACGTATATTCAATTGCCGTAAGTAATTTAGCTATGTCCGGCCCCGGTAGCTGAGTGGTCAGCGCGACAGAATGTCAATCCTAAGGGCCCGGATTCGATACCCGGCTGGGTCGGAGATGTTTTCCGCTCAAGGACTGGGTGTTCTGTTCTTCTCATCATCATCATCATTTCATCGCCATCGACGCGCAAGTCGCTGAAGTGGCGTCAGATCGAAAGACTTGCACCCGGCGAACCGTCTACCCGACGGAAGACCCTAGTCACACGACATTTTTTATTTACCAATTGCGAAGCATTTCAAGTTTTGTTAGTATAAATACGGATATCAAATTCTAGCATTTTCTTTTAGAAAGACAGATGAAATGGTGAACACATGTGGTAACGAGGTGTTTATGGACGTAAGAGCTACACTAAGGGAAAACAATCGTTTTTAAAATATTGTAGACGATGATAGTTCCTGCATGTTTATCACATTCTCTTAACATATGTACAACGTCCTCTTCACTGGGGCAGGAATCGCGACACGGAGCGGGGATTAATTTTAACAAATGGTTCGTTTTATGACTTGTTCTTTGTCTGTAAACAGTAACAGTTCCTTTTCTCGTGATGTACGAAGCTGAGAAACCGAGGGTGGTGTGGAATTCATTGCTGAACCGCCCAGTACCATGTGCTTTTGATGTTGCCGACCATACGTACTAAAATTCGCTTGCTTGTCTCGTGTGAGCTATGTCGGTGGGAAGCAGGTGCTGTACCATTTTCGCCAGTTGATCTACACGGCCGACCCCACTAATACCGACACGACCTGGTATCCGTCGTAGATTAACCGGTTGACGCAGATCCTTTGCTGTGCTGAGACTTCGCAGCGTATCGGGTTCCGATGGACTTCCTTCGGCTGCGTTCGTAAGAGACTGTAGGGCACTCGCCGAGTCAGTACGTATCAGGACTCGGCAAGCTTGTAAACCGACTGTGTAAAGAATAAATCGATGAGCGGCAACGCATTCACCAGGCAATACCGACGCTCCTGTCGATAGCAAGAATTATTGTCATCACCATGTATGTTTATCAAACAATGCTGCTCGTACAGCGCTGTACGACGTTTTGGAACAATCGGTGAATAATTTGTATCAGTCATGACAGTTACGATCCAATTCTGAGAACGTAGAGGCTGTCTGTTCACTTTAGGGTCAAGTTGGGATTGGTCAACGCCGAGGAAAGGAATGAAGGAAGGAGAGCTAGGCTATAACTGCCAGTCGACGATAAGCGCAGTGTAAATGTACCGCAGGCAGCGACTGAACGAGGGTGTGGGGGAAATATGCCGTGAACATCAACCGTCTCTACAACAACGACTATCAGTTTTGGAAAATATCGGAGAACCGAAATTTAGATAGCCGAACGAGAATGTCAGAAACCCTGCTGCCGAATTGGACCTTTATCTTCTTAAAGGAACCGTGTCAGCTTTCGCCTCAGTTAATTGTAGGAAACCGGGAGAGAGTAAAATCAAAATGACTTGACAGGGGTATGAACCTCGGTCCTCCCGAAAATCTGTCCAAGCTGCGAGTTAGCCACTGCGGTACGGCACTTGCTTTGGCTGCCTATTACTCGCTTCTCTGCGTGCTTGCGAGTTGTTCCTCATTTCTTGGGAGTCTCTGCCCGCGATAACTGAGCTTTTGTACTTCTTGGCAGGCAACCAAGGTCAGCAATTTAATTAATGGTAATAAAGGAAAAGTTAACTCCTCGCCGAGAACCGTCAAGGATAAAATAACAGAACTTACCATGTCTTTCTGCGCCATCCCGTGACAGTAGATTTCCGTCTCTGACTCTTCGCTAAGCGTCTTTTACAGAAATTACGGCGACCCAGTTTTGCGATTACACTCTGAAGCAGTTTACAGAGTCGTCAGTTTTTCGGTATGAGTGTATAAGGGTCGTTCAAGCGAAGCAGAGGGAGAACCTGTAACTCCAGCAATGTAGCCGTCGTAGCGATGTGACGTAACTGCGCGCACTACATGTATTTCCAAGACGACTGCTGTGGTATGCTTTGAACGTCGCCACCAATGAAGGACCTCCAGGCCGCCGACCAATGAAGACCGCCCGAACCGTGGCCAACGATAAATACGGGCTTGCGCGCACGTCCATGTGACGTCAGCAATGTAGTGTTCACGGCCGACGGCGTCTAGTCGGCCGTGTGTAGTGTTGATGGCCAGCGACAAATACACTCCTGGAAATGGAAAAAAGAACACATTGACACCGGTGTGTCAGACCCACAATACTCGCTCCGGACACTGCGAGAGGGCTGTACAAGCAATGATCACACGCACGGCACAGCGGACACACCAGGAACCGCGGTGTTGGCCGTCGAATGGCGCTAGCTGCGCAGCATTTGTGCACCGCCGCCGTCAGTGTCAGCCAGTTTGCCGTGGCATACGGAGCTCCATCGCAGTCTTTAACACTGGTAGCATGCCGCGACAGCGTGGACGTGAACCGTATGTGCAGTTGACGGACTTTGAGCGAGGGCGTATAGTGGGCATGCGGGAGGCCGGGTGGACGTACCGCCGAATTGCTCAACACGTGGGGCGTGAGGTCTCCACAGTACATCGATGTTGTCGCCAGTGGTCGGCGGAAGGTGCACGTGCCCGTCGACCTGGGACCGGACCGCAGCGACGCACGGATGCACGCCAAGACCGTAGGATCCTACGCAGTGCCGTAGGGGACCGCACCGCCACTTCCCAGCAAATTAGGGACACTGTTGCTCCTGGGGTATCGGCGAGGACCATTCGCAACCGTCTCCATGAAGCTGGGCTACGGTCCCGCACACCGTTAGGCCGTCTTCCGCTCACGCCCCAACATCGTGCAGCCCGCCTCCAGTGGTGTCGCGACAGGCGTGAATGGAGGGACGAATGGAGACGTGTCGTCTTCAGCGATGAGAGTCGCTTCTGCCTTGGTGCCAATGATGGTCGTATGCGTGTTTGGCGCCGTGCAGGTGAGCGCCACAATCAGGACTGCATACGACCGAGGCACACAGGGCCAACACCCGGCCTCATGGTGTGGGGAGCGATCTCCTACACTGGCCGTACACCACTAGTGATCGTCGAGGGGACACTGAATAGTGCACGGTACATGCAAACCGTCATCGAACCCATCTTTCTACCATTGCTAGACCGGCAAGGGAACTTGCTGTTCCAACAGGACAATGCACGTCCGCATATATCCCGTGCCACCCAACGTGCTATAGAAGGTGTAAGTCAACTACCCTGGCTAGCAAGATCTCCGGATCTGTCCCCCATTGAGCATGTTTGGGACTGGATGAAGCGTCGTCTCACGCGGTCTGCACGTGCAGCACGAACGCTGGTCCAACTGAGGCGCCAGGTGGAAATGGCATGGCAAGCCGTTCCACAGGACTACATCCAGCATCTCTACGATCGTCTCCATGGGAGAATAGCAGCCTGCATTGCTGCGAAAGGTGGATATACACTGTACTAGTGCCGACATTGTGCATGCTCTGTTGCCTGTGTCTATGTGCCTGTGGTTCTGTCAGTGTGATCATGTGATGTATCTGACCCCAGGAATGTGTCAATAAAGTTTCCCCTTCCTGGGACAATGAATTCACGGTGTTCTTATTTCCATTTCCAGGAGTGTACTTATCTGCGCCCTTTCGTCAAATCTTTGACAGTACAGTAGGGACGCTTAAGCAGAGATCTGTGATAAAAGTTAGAGCGAGGGCCGTTCTTTAGATGTCTCTTCGCGTGCTTTAGTTCATTTAAGCTATAAAACGAAAAAGTATATTTGGTGTGCGGCTACCACCACAGTGATCAACGTGCCGAGAATACGAAATGCTTCATAACACACAGCCCGCTGACCACAAAAACCGTAATGAGTGGTTGCAATCTTAGAAACGAATAGCTGCAGCACAATCAGCTGCATTCAGAGTTGCTGCACTGTGGATGATGTGTAGCTTACATATAAAAAGAAGGGATATCGAAGGAGATCGAGATGTGAAAAGCAAAGTGTGTTCAAAGTGTACATAAGTGAAATAAAATTTTCCTGTACTCTAAATAATCTAACTTAACCTTCATAAATTCCTCATTAGGTGATTCGTATATTCGTTCTCATGTTTCTGGAGTAATACGTAAAATAGTATACTGTAAGTTTCAAGTATTGCAACCTGGAATAGCTTTTGCCAGTTGCTAAAAGTCTTGGGTTTCGTCAGGAGCGCCCCAGGGAAGCCAATGTTCTTTCTGCGGGACATCATTTAGAAAATTTAGCGAACCGGCATTTGAAGCTGACTGCAAAACGTTTCTCTGCTGTCAACGTACATTCCTCGTAACGACGACGAAGATCAGATAAGAGAACTTATTGCTCATATGGAGGCACACACCCGTAGACAGGTTTCTCCGTCCCTGTGTTTGCGAGAGGAACAGGAAAAGAAATGACAAGTAGCGGTACAGGGTACCCCCCGCCGCACACCGTACGGTGACCTGCCGAATATGTACACTATGTGATCAAAAGAATCCGGACGCCCTCCATAAACAAACGTTTTTCGCATTAGGTGCATTGTGCTGCCACCTACTGCCAGGTACTCCACATCACCGACCTCTGTAGTCATTAGACATCGTGAGAGAGCAGAATGGGACGCTCCGCGGAACTCAAGGACTTCGAACGTGGTGATTGCGTGTCACTTGTGTCACACGTCTGTACGGGGAGATTTCCACATTACTAAACACCCTTAGGTCCACTGTTTCCGATATGCTAATGAAGTGGAAACGTGATGGGACACGTACAGCACAAAAGCGTACAGGCCGATCTCGTCTGTTGACTGACAGAGACCGCCGATAGTTGAAGAGGATCGTAATGTGTCATAAGCAGACATCTATCCAGACCATTACACTGGAATTGCAAACTGCATCAGGATCCACTGCAAGTACTATGACAATTAGGTGGGAGGTGAGGAAACTTGGATTTCATGGTCGAGTGGCTGCTCATAAGCCACACATCACTCCGGTAGGCCGCGCGTTTTGAGGTTTCATGTCACGGACTGCGTGGCCCGCCCCGCCGGAGGTTTCAGTCTTACCTCGGGCGTGGCTGTGTGTGTTGTTTTTAGCATAAGTTAGTTTAAGTAGTGTGTAAGACTATGACCTCAGCTGTTTGGTCCCTTAGGAATTCACACACATTCGAACATCTGAACATCACTCCGGTAAATGCGAAACAACGCTTCGATTGTTGTAAGGAGCGTAAACATTGGACGATTAAACAGTGGAAAAACGTTGTGTGGAGTGACGAATCACGGTACACAATGTGGCAATCCGATGGCAGGGTGTGGCTATGGCGAATGCCCGGTGAACGTCATGTGCCAGCGTGTGTAGTATCAACAGTAAAATTCGGAGGCGGTGGTGTTATGGTGTGGTCGTGTTCTTCGTGGAGAGGTCTTGAACCCCTTGTTGTTTTGCGTGGCACTATCACAGCACAGGCCTACATTGATGTTTTAAGCACCTTTTTGGTTCCCACTGTTGAAGAGCAATTTGGGTATGGCGATTGCATGTTTCAACACGATCGAGCACCTCTTCATAATCCACGGCCTGTGGCGGAGTGGTTACACGAGAGTAACATCCCTGTAATGGACTGGCCTGCGCCGAGTCCTGACCTGAATCTTATAGAACACCTTTGGGATGCTTTGGAACGCTGACTTCTTGCCAGGCATCACCGACCGACATCGATGCCTCTCCTCCGTGCAGCACTCCGTGAAGAATGGGCTGCCATTCCCCAATAAACCTACCATCACCTGATTGAACGTATGCCTGCGAGAGTGGAAGCTATCATCAAGGTTAAGGTTGGGCCAACACCATACTGAATTCCAGCAATACCGATGGAGGGCGCCACGAACTCGTAAGTCGTTTTCAACCAGGTGTCCGGATACTTTTGATCATATAGTGTAGTAGACTTGCTCATGGGAGTGTGCCTGGAACATCCGGTCCGTTACTAGGAAGATGGTAGAGCATCTATATGATGAAACGTCGTGTCACGAGTTCCAAACAGCAACAAAAGGGAAGCGTCATAACTGGAGACGTCCGCTGTCACCCGCAGTAGTGTCCTGCTCGTCGGTGTTCAGAGGTTACTGGTCTTGGGGTGGCCGGCCGGGGTGGCCAAGCGGTTAAAGGCGCTACAGTCTGGAACCGCGCGACCGCTACGGTCGCAGGTTCGAATCCTGCCTCGGGCATGGATGTGTGTGATGTCCTTAGGTTAGTTAGGTTTAAGTAGTTCTAAGTTCTAGGGGACTGATGACCTCAGCAGTTAAGTCCCATAGTGCTCAGAGCCATTTCAACATTTTTTTGGTCTTGGGGTGAATGCCTCCTAGGCCCACAGTCAACGCTCCGCTCTACTGGGACTCTTTACAGAACCTCCTAAGGACTAGTAGAAGGAACTGGCGAGGCAGACTATCACAGAATTTGATTCTCCACACACCTGAAGCGTTCTTTGTGATGAGAGTTGCAGGATCACCCGACGTTACAACCTGCATCTATCGCCTGGTCATCACTGTATGTTGTGCTACGTTTGGAAAATAACGTGAACGACGAGGGCGATTATACGTAAGTTGCTTCGTAGATATCCTTGACGTCTGACAGAGTGTTGTTATCTGTGAAGTACCTGTAATGCCTCAGTCATTAGTCCGCATTTGATCAGAACGGCCGTTAAATATACTCAGCACGTTTCGCGTGCTCTAGCACGCGGCCTTGGGTTGGCTTTTTCATATGCAGCGGCATGTCCACTTCCGCGATCCAGGCCGCTAATTACTTGAGACGGACAGGCAGCCACCTGCCCAGGGCATCGTGATCGGAATCGCGACACCGCGAAGGGCGACCCTCACCAGCCAGTGCTGCACTGGGACCGGACACTGGCGAGTGTTGACCAGGTTTTGAGCAGGTGCGGGTACCAAACTTTGAGCAGTAAAACGCCGTTTGTGGTGAATCGGCGACGCAGTGGCAACATTAACTTGCGTTCGCTCACCTCTTTCCGAGAGCCGTACTCTCTCTCTGTCCCTCTCTCTTTCTTTTTTTTCTTCTTTCTTTCTGTCTAATGCGCCACCTGTATAGCGCTAATCTCTGAGCGGTTTTTCCTGTAGAAGACTTTTAGCGCCATTTCAATTGCAACCGCGGAGTTGCTTTGGTAGCATGCCTCTTCGCTTCCCACAATATGGAAGTGAGATATTTCTTTCTCATCCTAAATGACCAAACATAGTTACCCAACAAAACTTTTCTTTTTCCACAATTTGCTCAGACAGCGACGTACCCTTGGAAAAACATAATCCGGCGTGAGGTCACCTAATGCATACAGTAGTTCGACATCGTGTAAATCTGTTTCTCTGTCTTTATTCATTGTAAATGTCATTCCAGCTGTGAGTAAAATGTGTAAAGTTTATTCTTTTGTATAAAATGTACTGCAGTACCTCTATTTTTATGATATTCCGCGTAGTCTAATTAAACAGTCACTAATGCATTTAATTAAGCAGTACTAATGCACTTATTTAATAACCATACACAACACTCGGCACATTCGTGCTACACAATTTCAGTGCTTTTCTGTCATAGAGAAGCTTAAACTACAAATAGTACTTTCGGAACTTGTAAGCAAAATATACAGTTTTCGGATTAAACAAGGATGTCAGTCAGCAGCACGGCGGATACCACACTGTTTTCTGCAGGTTTCAAGTGTAAAAGCGGTTGTTTAACATTACAAATAACAATAAGCAGAGTAGAAAGTAAGTACACCTAACCAGCAATATATTTATATACACCTCGCTAAGTGTAGTAGCTGAACAAAATTGTTATTTTGCATCGAGCAACTGCAGCTTCCAATTTGCTGTCGGAGTTTTTACGATGTAGGAACTGAAGATTGAAACACGCATTACGCCAGCTGAAGATGGGTCCAAGCCCGAAACGCGTAAAGGCATAAATAAAAATGCATAAAAAGTAGCTGGTTGCTGTATTTCACAAAATAATATGTTTCACTGCAAATTCCTTTAAAAAAATCAAGAAAATAGCGGTCAGTGTTTTACATTAACGTCTTTAACTACAGAGATGCTCGTATCAGATTCGTTTTTTCGAATCCAACTATGCGGTTTACTTTTCCAAACAAGTAGCTCTAGATTGTTATTAGCTAATTCTTGTTTGATATATGTCGTTATAAAACTGAAAGCGTGAAGAAATTAATAACGCTACTGCAGTGTATATTCTGCGAGCAACAGAATTAAATTCATTTCGGCAGATTTTAATTCCATTGTACTTTGTTTTAAATTCACACTTACACGATAGCCTCCATAGCCGCTAACACGCGCCTGTGCAGTGGCTCTCGACCCAGAGGTAAGCCGGTTCGAATCTTGGTGGCCGATGAAATTTTCGCTACCAGTATACGGGCACCAGGGGAGGAGAGGTGCTGGCGTAGACTTTCTGATCGGCAGTCTCTGCGTCAGTGTCCAGCATTAAAGTCCCTGCAGTGTCTCGTGAAGTGACAGCATCTGACTGACACTGTTGATGGTGACCCGTCCGTCGAATGGTGAACTTGGCGGCCTCCTTACTACTTCTGGAGGCGAGTAAATCATGTGCTGTCACCGGATTTCATCCTCTCGCATCTCTCACCATCGTCAAACATTAACTACACATGCTTCGATTACATCACCTACTCTTTACAAATACTAATACGACACACCTATCACGTATCGGCAATAAAGGGGTCCAATGTGCGCCGAGGAAGAAACATCCTTTCGAGAGGTGATTGAACACAGTCCGAGGCATACCCCAGCCAATGATGGCACTTGACATTTTTATATTACAAGACTATCTGCTGCTCGGCGATACATTTCACTGTTTAGCGAAGAGTAAAATTTCGTTCCTTTATGAAGTTGTTCAATAAGTTTTACACTCATAAATTTTCATGTAGACTTTTTATGTGTCGCACTTGAAGATTTATTTGTTGGTCGCTCATCGTTACAAGGAGCTTTGCGAAAGAATTTCAGAAGATTGTAGAATTCAAATTTCCATCCACCTATCGCTAAGGACAACCCACACGTGCTGCAAATAGTTAATTTTTGGTGTACTGCTCTTTCAAAAAACGTGCGATTTCCGTTATGACATACGGAAAAATTTGTTTTCTGATTACATGTGTAATAATATTCTGATATAATACTAGGGTTGGGGGGGGTGGGGGGTTACTTCATGCCCACGTTTTGAAAATATAGCTAACTACTCAGTTACCTTATGTTTTACATTTTTGAAGAAACTATTTATTGTTTTTAATTTTTCAGTCAAACTTGAGCCAAAAATGTGCGTAAAAGTCAACAACAATGAACGAAAATGGCATTTATAAATTTGTTTGGTGCTGATCTTAAGGTCTCTAGTACAGGTTATTGAAAGTACGTTGGTATTGCTACGTGTGTGCTAAAAAATAGGTTCTGAAGTCGACTTCCAACGTCAGTACTTCTTTAAGAAATATCATCACGTGTTATTTCGAAGAGTACATTTTTTTTTTTCTTTTTACATCTATTTACCACAGATTGAAAAAATTTCACGTCCTACTTCGTAAAAAAATTATTTTTTGTCCTTTTCCATTCCGCCCAGACCAACTGTGAAGATACGTTCCATACGAAAGGCGAAACGGGTATAGGATGATTAGACACCAGTATTTTGGAAGGAAAGTCGTTTTGTTTAAGAACGAACGTTTTTATGCTGCAGAAAATGAGCACGCCAACAATTCTTTTTATTTCTTGCTTATTCAGTCGTCCCGGTGACCTACTCGCGTGATCTGTGCAGCGTGTCAGGTCTCCGCGTCGAGCTTACCTCGTGAGCTTTGTTCGCCGCACTAGCTCGCCTGTGGCTTCTGTTTCCGGCGTTGCAGAACAGTAGCGGCCAGCACTACGCTTTGTACTGTTCCTGGGGTGCTGCGCTAGTGTATACAACATCAGCAACTATGAACTCGTGGCATTTTTCTGTTTTGCTCCGGAACGGTGCAGCAGTTGCACCTGGCCATTCCACTTTGTGCGTACTCGTGTTCCTCTTTTTAAACAAACGTTGCTGTTGCGCCAGAATATGTTCCATCCCTGTACTTTCTCTGCTTAGCTGTAACTATACGAGATGTGTACATAAGATACCGTTGTTAGTCTGCTACACTACACGCCTGACATGCACTGTTGCAAAACGGCGACGACAAGGCACCTCTCTGCATGGTTACAAGGGACCGACGATATCGCTGTTTGGTCCCTTCCGCCAAACAAACAAACGAACCAACCAACTATGGTTTTAGGCGAGGAGGCAGGGGGGGGGGGGGAGGGGTGCGGGGCATTTCGAGCGTTAACGTATGTCAGCGCTCACCAACAAGAGTAACATTCGATAATGAAATTTTCACTCTACAGCGTAGTGTGCGCTCATACGAAACTTCCTGAGAGATTAAAACTGTGTGACAGACCGAGGCTCGAACTCGGGACCTTTGCCTTTCGCGGGCAAGTGCTCTGCCGACTGAGGTACCCAAGCACGACTCGCGACCCGTCCTCACAGCCATGTGTCCGCAGTATCCTTCCTTCCAGGAATGCTAGTTCTGCAAGGTTCGTAGAAGAGCTTCTGTGAAGTTTGGAAGGTAGGAGACGAGGTGCTGGCCGAATTGAGGCTGTGAGGACGGATCGTCAGTCGTGCTTGGCTAGCTCAATCGGTAGAGCACTTGTCTGCGAAAGGCAAAGGTCCCGAGCTCGAATCTCTTTACGTCACCCAGTTTCAATCTTTCACGAAGTGTCAAGGGTAAAATCTCGTTTCACCATGAAGCATGTCTCCAACGCTTGAGTGACTTTGTGCCACGCCGCCTATCGGGAGATTAATATCATAGTCGGTGTTATTAAGTATGTCCACTTTGTACCTTTCCGAATGAGAACTGAGATTCCAAAACCGGTTCCAGGTGCCGCGCCAGCTGAATGGGTCTCTGACCGGTCCCCTGACAATGCGCCAGGATTAACAGTCTGTATAGCTCTGATAAAAGTTCATCCAACTCCCTGGGCTTCAAGTTAAAGTTCGTAACTTCTCTCAGTTGATGAAAGTAGGGATAATTAGTTCGCAGCTAACTGTTTTCAATCTCATCAAAATGCTTCACTGTCAGTCCACTTCATCAATCAAAAATAACTATTTTCTCTCCAAAGAAACGCCAATTACAAATCATAGCGATGAAAACTTCTGTGATGTTCTTCAATGAAAAGTTACGACCTACGCGCCGTAAAATCCGTTAAGTACAGTTACAGTCAACATTCAAAGTCTTGGCCTGGCGCGTCGATGTTTTTAGTGTAGAGTTCAACAATAAACTGAACATGTCTGTTTCATTCTTCATGGATGGCGTTACTAGACTCATCGGAGGTCGGGATTGTAGCCTGCCGCTCCGCTGCTGCTCGCCTGTGATTGGTCCGCTGGGTCCATCGGGATGCGGCGAGGCTCGATCTGCGCTGCGTAACTTCTGCAACACAGTTATCCAAAAATTTGCATGAATAAATTCCCTGCTCCCATAGCACACTTGTCCGCTCAGAGATGCTGATTGTCGATTTCAATGGATGATGGACGTCCTAGCCGGTTCGACACAACTTTTGCTATGGAACAGCCACATGTACCAATCAACCGCTATAGATGTTTATCATGCGTTTATAAGTGCTCGATTTTCAGCCAGACTTCTAATCTAATAATAATAATAATAATAATAATAATAATAATAATAATGATTTCGTGTGGGTCAGCGGTGAGGTGCAAGTCTTTAAACTGCACGCCACATTGGCGACTTGGGTGTCCGTAACGCACAGAAATAAACCTACCTACAAATGGCACTGAGCATTATGGGACTTAACATCTTAGCTCATCAGTCCTGTAGAACTTAGAACTACTTAAACGTAACTAACCTAGGGACATCACACACATCCATGCCCGAAGCAGGATTCGAACCTGCGATCTTGGCGGTCGTGCGGTTCCAGAGTGAAGCGCCTAGAACCTCTCGGTCACACCAGCCGACAAACCTACCTACAGTTTCACGTGGAATCCGAACCATTCGTCGTTCACGGCGAGTTTTTACATCATTGACACGTGAGGGCTACGCTAAAGGCAGGCTGAATTTTAATGAAGCAGATCTTGTTGTACAGCAGCAGCTGCACTGCAGAACAGCATTCGGGCACACCGCGAACCGCGCGTCAGCACTGGCATCTCAGACAGACGATAAGCAAATGTGTGGTTACGTATGTAGATAGAACACTAAACCAGAAAAAGAGGTGACATATACTGAATGACTGCTTTAATCTGAGACAACTAAATATCTCGAAAACAGCGCATTATTAGAAAAAAAAATTTCGAGTTGAAGAGTTAATACAGGGGGACATTTGTCTGTGCTACAACAGGCCACCTCGTAACTACCTCTCCTGCGAGGGCGGGGCCAACTTCGTACTTTCAAACAGGAACCTCCTGCTTTTATTGCAAGTCAAACCGTTGTTTCCCGTTCGCGCTAGACGGCGCTGTAATGCACAAATATCATGTGTGCCTGCTTTTGCAATCAGGAACCGACTCATTTCATTCTACATTCCATTTGCGATGTAAATGCAAACCTTTGTGTTCCAACGTTTGATATTTACACTGAAACGCCAAAGAACCTGATATATTCATGCATATTCAAATACAGAGATATGTAAACAGCAGAATACGGCGCTGCGATCGGCAACGCCTGTATACCACAAGTGTCTGGCGCAGTTGTCGGATCGGTTACTGCTGCTACAATGTCAGATTATCAAGATTTCAGTGAGTTTGAACGTGGTGTTATACTCGCGTTCGAGCGATGAGACAGAATATCTCCGAGGTAGCGATGACGTGGGGTTTTTTCGTACGACCATTTCACGAATGTACCCAGAGTATCTGGGATCCGGTGAAACATCAAATCTGCGATATCGCTGCGGCCGGAAAAAGACTCTGCAGGAACGGGACCAATGCCGACTGAAGAGAATCGTTCAACGTAACGGAAGTGCAACCCTTCCGCAAATTGCTGCAGATTTCAACGCTGTGCCTTCAACAAGTGTCAACGAGTGAACCATTCAACGAAACATGATCGATATGGGCCTTGGAGCCGAAGGCCGACTCGTGTACCCGTGATGACGGGACGACACAAAGCTTTACGCCTCGCCTGAGCCCGTCAGTACCGACATTCGACTGTTAAAGACTGGTAATATGTTGTGTGGTCGGACGAATCTCGTTTCAGACTGTATCGAGTGGATGGATGTGTAGGGTATGCAGACAATCTCACGAATCCGTGGACCCTGCATGTCAGCAGGGGACTGTTAAAGCTGGTGGGGCTCTGTAATAGTGTGAGATGTGTGCAGCTGGAATAATATGCGACCTCTGATACGTCTAGATACGACTCTGGCAGGTGGCACATACCTAAGCGTCATACCTAAGCATCACTTGAATCCATTCATGTCCATAGCGCATTCCGACGGACTTGGGCAATTCCAGCAGGACAATGCGACACCCCACACATCCAGACTTGAAACAGAGTGACTGCAACGCTTCCGCTGGTGCAGGCCGGGGTGGCCGAGCGGTTCAAGGCGCTACAGTCTGGAACCGAGTGACCGCTACGGTCGCAGGTTCGAATCCTGCCTCGGGCATGGATGTGTGTAATGTTCTTAGGTTAGTTAGGTTTAAGTAGTTCTAAGTTCTAGGGGATTGATGACCTCAGAAGTTAAGTCCCATAGCGCTCAGATCCATTTTGAACATCCGCTGGCCACCAAACTACCGTGACATGAACATTATTGAGCGTATCTGGGATGCCACCCCCTCATACTCTTACGTATTTATTGACAGCCTTGCAGGATTCATGGTGTGATTTTCCTCCAGCATTACTTCAGAGACTGGTCGAGTTGATGTGCTACGTCGTGTTGCGGCGCTTCTGCGTGGTCGCGGGGTCCTACACGATATTAGGCAGGTGTACCAGTTCGTTTGGGTCTGTAGTATATGTTCGACATTTAGTTTAGTGTTGCAGATTTGATTGTACAGCACACTATGCTTAGCCGTTGAAATGTCTGGTTAGAAACTACGTTTAGCACGATGCAGAAACGATGACGTGTATGTAATAGTTTTTTGTTCCCATCGGGATGATTGATAACAGTGGGTTCCCATGCCTCTCAGGATTGGGGTATTTGATTTCGGCGAAGCCTCTTCCCTCTCTTCGTTGGGATGCTTGATTTCGGTGAGTATGCATGGCAGGTGCACCTGTCACTATCACTTCCTGGACATTGTACCTTATAACAATGGTTGTGGTTCGTATTCTGCCTGTAGCCGCACAGTGGCCAGTTCGAGAGTTACGGCTGTTGGATGGAAACACGCACTGCAGTCAGTCGGCCTGATGGCGGGATTAGAGATCGGCCGACGAAATTAAGCACTGCGGTAGTTTGGGGACTCGCCACAATCAACCCCGTAGTGAACAGAAAACTACGTTACTATACAAGTAGCTTATTTGTCGGAAATGTCAGTATCTAGGCATATTATTTGAGTTGCAGTCACAGTTGCAACTCTCAAGTAACGTAGTAACGGTAGCCTACTATTTTTACTGTGCCAGTTAACAAGGTCTATGGCCGGTGGACGGCGGAGATGCATCTCGCGCGAGTGCGCTGCACGTGTTTTCCTGTCGACAGACGGCAGTAGTCGCGTCGCGTCTGTAACAGTGTTCTTTTCATATGCGTACAAACTGCTTACGCCACACCGTCTGTTCTCAGAGCTGCGCCGTGCCCTACTTGGAAGATTCTCTAAACACTGATTATTCGGCGATTTTAGCTGATGAGAACGCTTCCTTCTAAAGTCAAGGAATTGGATACGGTACACAGTCCTAATCTATCAGTAGTTCAATTTTAGCAAACGCACCGGTGATTTGTGAAAGTTTCATTGTGTTTCCTGTTGACAGACAGTGTAGAATATCGTTTTCGAGTCTAAAGGCGTAAGTAGGGTGCAGTTTTATGGTACTTGAGTCACTGCCTCAGAACACGACGTTGTCTGCCAGCGAAGCAAGATCTGGAATAAACCAGTGTTTGCAAGAAAGACATTGGCAGGTCCCACGGGCTACTCGTTCGCTTTCGTCAGCAGCAGGGAGCTGACTGGTTGGTCTTGCTCAAATTGGGTAAAGGACGCTGCAGGGGAGAGACGCAAAGCGTGCTAAACGTTCTGCTACATGTGTGTTAGGCTCGGTGAAGCGTGGAGACTCCTCCGCTGAAGGCGGATACTCCCTGAGCCGCATTAAGTTGTAAGTAATACGGCCATAAATTCCGTCCCCGGGCAGCACTTACCAGAGAAGTGTCACTGAAGGGAAGGTGATGACGAGTGTGAATGCCCGCATTTGAGTTAAAAGCCTATGGTCATGTGTGATTAGTTACAAGGCTCCAATGTTTGTAAACAATTTTTGTGGGTAGACTGGAGTTCTTGTTGGCAGCGACCCTGCCGTGCCGGGACGGAGATGCTGTTTGGTAGTTACTCAAAAGAAAGGAGGAGCAGGAGGTGTAAACCACCTGCCGCTGTTTCCCTACAGTTTCCTTGAAACACACAAAAAAAATGGTTCAAATGCCTCTGAGCACTATGGGACTCAACTTCTGAGGTCATCAGTCGCCTAGAACTTAGAACTAATTAAACCTAACTAACCTAAGGACATCATACACATCCATACCCGAGGCAGGATTCGAACCTGCGACCGTAGCGGTCGCCCGGCTCCAGACTGTAGCGCCTAGAACCGCACGGCCACTCCGGCGGGCCCTGGGGTGCACCCGAAGTTACTTCTACATCTGACAATCACTTTGCATCCAAAATAACACACTGCTTCCTCCCTACCAAAAAGTCCTCCATCCAGTGACAAATTTCACTTCATACGCCATTTGATCGTACTTTTGACGATAAATGTAAGCGTGGTACTTCGTCAAATGCTTTTCGAAAATCAAGAATTACTTCATCTACTTTGTTGGCTTGATCCAAAGCTTTCAGTATGTCTTGTGAGGAAAGTGCGAGGTGGGTTCCACATGATCGATGTTTTCGGAATCCATGGTGGTTGGCATCGAGGAGGTCATTCTCTTCAAGATACGTCGTTATGTTTGAACTGATATGTTCTGAGATTCTACAACAATTCGATGTCAAGGATTTTGGACGGCAGTTTTGTGGATCACTTCTACTACTAGAGGCGTGTGACCTGTGCTTTTTTCCAAGAACTGGGTATGGGTTTTTGTTCTAGGGATGTAGAACAGATTATGGTTAGAAGAAGGGCTCACTCAGCCACAAATCTAGCATAGAATCTCTCAGGAATCCCTGGAGCTTTGTTCAATTTTAATGATTTCAGGCTGTTTCTCAATATCATTCACACTAATACTTATTTATGTACCTTTCCAGTGGTACGAGGATTAAATTGGCATACTTCTCCAGGGTTTTCGTTTGTAAAGGAGCATTTGAAATCGGAGTAAAGGATTGCTTTGTTACCTCCAGTTCCTGTGTCATACGCTAGGGACTTTCGTGCCACTAACAGCCTTTACATGCGATCAGAATTTCTTTGGGTTTTTTGAAAGATCATTTGACAATATTCAGCTATAGTAGTCATTGAAGGCATCACGATTGCTCTCAACAGCCAAACACGTTTCACTCAATATCTTTCTGCCTATAGCCCTATGCTTTCTGTTACACCCATTATGCAATAATCTTTGTTTCTTTAGAAATTTCTACACCAGTGTGTCTGCCTACCATTACGAACTGCTCTACTGGGTACATATCCGTCCAGAGCATGGTCAACTATTCCTTTAAACGTGAGTCAGAGTTCCCCTACGCCGTGCTCCTGCCCTGTGCTGAAAATCTAAAGTTCCTCGCTGATATGTGACGCTACTGATTTTTTATCTGGTTTACTAAACGCGTATGTGTTTCTGCATGTTTTAACTGCCCTTTGTGCTTTGGTAACCATTGTTGTCACGACCGCGGCATGGTTGCTGATACCAGTTTCGATGTGGACATCCTCAGGTCTATTTCTTTTCATTAGATCCGATATATTCTAATCATGAGTGGGGTCCCTAACTATCTGTTCTAGCTAGTTTTCAGAGAAGCCATTTAGTAAGGTTCCACAGGATGTCTTATAGCGCCTATCACTAACGAAACTATAATTTTCCCAATTAATTGTTGCATGATTAAAGTCTCCGCCGACGATTAGTGTGACCGGGGAGCTTACGTACAAATGAAATGACGTTCTCTCTAAAGTTTTCGGTTACATCAGGGGATGAGTATGTTGGGCAACAGAACGATCCAATTATTATTTTATGCTCACCCCTGATACTGCTCAGTCTTGCCCAAACAGTGTCACATGGAGCTTCAATTTCTGTCTCTGCTCACTGTCGCAACTGTGGCTGTTTACGAACCCTCCGACGGCGGATACGCACAGCAAACGAGCGACCGACCCTTGGCCGGTAGATACACTCCTGGAAATGGAAAAAAGAACACATTGACACCGGTGTGTCAGACCCACCATACTTGCTCCGGACACTGCGAGAGGGCTGTACAAGCAATGATCACACGCACGGCACAGCGGACACACCAGGAACCGCGGTGTTGGCCGTCGAATGGCGCTAGCTGCGCAGCATTTGTGCACCGCCGCCGCCAGTGTCAGCCAGTTTGCCGTGGCATACGGAGCTCCATCGCAGTCTTTCACACTGGTAGCATGCCGCGACAGCGTGGACGTGAACCGTATGTGCAGTTGACGGACTTTGAGCGAGGGCGTATAGTGGGCATGCGGGAGGCCGGGTGGACGTACCGCCGAATTGCTCAACACGTGGGGCGTGAGGTCTCCACAGTACATCGATGTTGTCGCCAGTGGTCGGCGGAAGGTGCACGTGCCCGTCGACCTGGGACCGGACCGCAGCGACGCACGGATGCATGCCAAGACCGTAGGATCCTACGCAGTGCCGTAGGGGACCGCACCGCCACTTCCCAGCAAAATGGCTCTGAGCACTATGGGACTCAACTGCTGAGGTCATTAGTCCCCTACTTCCCAGCAAATTAGGGACACTTTTGCCCCTGGGGTATCGGCGAGGACCATTCGCAACCGTCTCCACGAAGCTGGGCTACGGTCCCGCACACCGTTAGGCCGTCTTCCGCTCACGCCCCAACATCGTGCAGCCCGCCTCCAGTGGTGTCGCGACAGGCGTGAATGGAGGGACGAATGGAGACGTGTCGTCTTCAGCGATGAGAGTCGCTTCTGCCTTGGTGCCAGTGATGGTCGTATGCGTGTTTGGCGCCGTGCAGGTGAGCGCCACAATCAGGACTGCATACGACCGAGGCACACAGGGCCAACACCCGGCTTCATGGTGTGGGGAGCGATCTCCTACACTGGCCGTACACCACTGGTGATCGTCGAGGGGACACTGAATAGTGCACGGTACATCCAAACCGTCGTCGAACCCATCGTTCTACCATTCCCAGACCGGCAAGGGAACTTGCTGTTCCAACAGGACAATGCACGTCCGCATGTATCCCGTGCCACCCAACGTGCTCTAGAAGGTGTAAGTCAACTACCCTGGCTAGCAAGATCTCCGGATCTGTCCCCCATTGAGCATGTTTGGGACTGGATGAAGCGTCGTCTCACGCGGTCTGCACGTGCAGCACGAACGCTGGTCCAACTGAGGCGCCAGGTGGAAATGGCATGGCAAGCCGTTCCACAGGACGACATCCAGCATGTCTACGATCGTCTCCATGGGAGAATAGCAGCCTGCATTGCTGCGAAAGGTGGATATACACTGTACTAGTGCCGACATTGTACATGCTCTGTTGCCTGTGTCTATGTGCCTGTGGTTCTGTCAGTGATGTATCTGACCCCAGGAATGTGTCAATAAAGTTTCCCCTTCCTGGGACAATGAATTCACGGTGTTCTTATTTCAATTTCCAGGAGTGTACATTGCTCAGTGTGTTTCTTATGTCTGCAGATGGCAGCATTTCAGCCTTCGAAGTTCGTCTGACTGGCGGCCGGCCAACTCGTGACGAGCGAGATGTGTCACCACTTAACATGCTGTCACCCAGCTGCGGCTTTCTTCTGAACTCGTTACTACCTCCACGCTCTGCAGATTAGCCGTCTCTCCAGTTGCAGCATTCGCTTGTCAAGAGCTAATAGATAAATCGTGGAGACACGAGCGGCTTCGCGGAAACCCGGCGACGTTGGCTGGCGGGCGACGCTGTAATTGTAATTCTCGATGAAGGGCGCCCACGCGCTGCGTTCGCCTTTCACAGAACGTTCCGCCCGCTCCGGCACTCGAATGCAGATCTTTAGCGCTGCTAGCTCCTAAAGCGGAGTGTCCGCTGACCGCAAATGAAGGAAAATGGTTCAAATGGCTCTGAGCACTATGGGACTTATCATCTGAGGTCATCAGTCCCCTAGAACTTAGAACTACTTAAACCTAACTAACCTGAGGACATCACACACATCCATGCCCGAGGCAGGATTCGAACCTGCGACCGTAGCAGTCGTGCGGTTCCGGACTGAAGCGCCTAGAACCGCTCGGCCACCGCGGCCGGAAAATTAAGGAAAAGACAGGAATGCTGAGTGTAATGTTACGGTAATGTGTCCGTGCGGTCTAAGGCGCTGAAGTCATGGACTGTGCTGTTGGTCCAGCCGGAGGTTCGGGCCCTAACTCGGGCATGGGTGTGTGTGTTTGTCCTTAGGATAATTTAGGTTAAGTAGTGTGAAAGCTTACGGACTGATGACCTTAGCAGCTAAGTCCCATAAGATTTCACACACATTTGAACATTTTTGAACGATAATGTGTGAATAGTGCGTATAATACTACAATCATTGAATTGTCTGCATGGTCTGAGCTGCCAAATGAAAATGAAAGAAAAGAATGAAATAGTAAAATGTAAGCTTGCACCGCCGAAAAGTCATCCTCATTGGAATACTATGGGCTGCTATGCCGTGCTCAGATAAGTTGCTTGTTGAAACCCAGCGTTTCGTCCCGATCTGCGGAGCAGTTAAACTGGCGTTCACGACTGTAGCGTGCTTTTATGTCCGAAAGCGTTCCGATAGAAATTTCCTCTCGTTCCTCTCTTCCGAACATCGAAGAGTGTGTGCTAGGAGTTATATACTTTCCAAAACGCTGCAGCTTGATATTGCATAGCACTAGATCTTCCGCAGTGCAAGCGAGCTGCAGCCCTGGTGTGCAGCCGTCTGAGTTTCTCCGCATTTACACAGGTCATCTTCAGAGTAGCCCCCCTGAACTTTTTTTTCTTTACATTTCTGGACTCTTGTTCTTAATCTGTTCAGTACTTTACTGTAGCTGCTGCCTTTGTGTGACTTCCTCATTCGGGAGCAGCCTTGTATTTTCCAGAGTGTCCAACCGCAAAGATACTCGGCGGAACTCAAGTCAACTTGGCGTCAGAGCGGTAAAGCCCGTCAGATTAAGTTGTTCCTTGACTTAAGGCGAAAATGTTCAAATGTGTGTGAATTCCTAAGGGAATGGTTCGAATGGCTCTGAGCACTATGCGACTCGACTTCTGAGGTCATCAGTCCCCTAGAACTTAGAACTACTTAAACCTAACTAACCTAAGGACATCACACACATCCATGCCCGAGGCAGGATTCGAACCTGCGACCGCAGCGGTCGCTCGGCTACAGACTGTAGAGCCTAGAACCGCACGGCCACTCCGGCCGGCCAATTCCTGAGGGACCAAGCTGCTGAGGTCATCGGTCCCTAGACTTACATACTACTTAAAGTGACTTAATCTAACTTATGCTAAGAACAACGCACACGCGCACGCGCACACACACACACACACACACACACACACACACATGCCCGAAGGAGGACTCTAAGCTCCGGCGGGAAGGGCCGCGCAATCAGTGACATGGCACCTCAAAACGCGCGGCGACTTACGGCGAGTTAGAGTGGTTATGCATTAAGTGCTATGAGTCGATTTCCTGTTTTTTACTCAGTCTGATATCTGGTGGCCGCGCGGTTAGAGGCGCCATGTCACTAATCGTGCGGTCCCTCACGCCGGTGGTTCAAGTTCTCCCTCGGGCATGGGTGTGATTGCTGTCTTTAGCGTTAACTTAGTTTAAATAGTGTGTAAGTCTAGGGACCGATGACCTCTGCAGTTTGATCCCTTAGGCATTCACACACATTTGAACATCTGGTGGTGTTAGTAGGTAAATCTTGTGCACAGACAGCCAGCGACAATCCTGATAGTCTCATTTAAAGCGAACTCTACGTGTTTGGAGTGGCAAGATGCCTCGGATACTGGTGCCGCATTGACGAAGTGTCCTAGGAAGAACGGTCAGTATTCACGGATATTGAAGGAAGGACGATTCCCAACAAAAAAGTCTAGGAAAATGCACACATTAAGAACTATGAGCACTTGCTAGTTTTCGCTACTGTAAGACACATCTGTTCCACTGAACAAGCGTCCATAGCTGTAAGGTATGCATTTTGGAGGCCTCCTTTACTAGTCACGTTTGCTTCGAATGATCGTTCCTGTCACAGCCATGACTATTAAGCGTTCCTGCTGCGACAGCCCTCAATATACTGCGAGTTGTGCAAGGCCGACATGTGTTCCGGCAGAAAACACGTGGCTGGGCGCCTTGCAGCGGACTCCACAAACTCGCTGTCCCACGCTGCTGTTACCCGTTGAGCGCAACTCGAGGCAAGTCTATATTTAAGCGGGAAGCGCCTCCGGCGATACAAGAATGTTCCCGATAGAAACCCAAGCCTTCAATCAAACGTGTGCTTTCCGCTGTGGCGAATTGTGTCAGCCAGCACGAATTTCGAGTGCGTTGTTCAAGCGAATCCCAACTCGCGTATACCTTGGGTGACACCCCAAAAACCACGGGTGAAGGCGGTGCGGTAGATGCAGTATTTCTTCGCTTCAGATGGAAGGGCGCGTACATATATTAGGTCAGACGATTCACCTGCGCGTTAGAGAACGACAGAAGCGTGCGACACTTTTGATTCTAGTTTTAACTCCATGTCTGAATCCAATCTCCACAACATTATTATTTTTACAGGCGGTCTAGTGAAGCGGTCCCTGATTTCAAAACTAAATACACTATCTCGAAAAGTAAGTTCTGTAGACGAATGCTCCAAAGATAGATTATTGTGGTATCTGTAAGAGTTTGATACACAAGTTGTGCAGAAGTTTCGAAATAGGTCGAAAAGCTGCTAATAGATGGCGCTGTAAGCTATGCGGCTGGTATACAGTATGAGCGTGCATAATTAAATGCGTCCTCTGCAAGCAGTCCTTGCAACCACATCAAAGTCTTTTCGAAGTGTCCTCCCTCGCAGTAGGGAGTTGGCGACAACGAACAGCGGAATTTGCCGTCGGCTCCTGTAGTCTGTCAAGAGAAACCTAATCAGATAACCACACTGGTCGCCGATTCAAGCTCGTCCTGGTAGTGGGATGGTTCCGGTAGAGGTAGGCTGTGCTTTCACTGTCCCCACAGGAAGCAGTCACAAGGAGTCAGATCGGGCGAATGTGGAGGACAATCCATCCCTGCGCCAGTAAGTTCACAGTTCTTCAGTTGCAGAAAGCATTTCAGTGAGTACCACAAAAGTACGATTTGTAGCTTTACGGACGGACCTCTCCGTAAAATTTTAAAAATCACTTCGAAAAAATGAAGTTAGGTAGTTACTTTGTTATTTATTTCACGGTGCCAGAGCCCCGCAGCGGAGAGTCAGAGAAACCGAGTGCGGGGGCGGCTCCTTTGTGACTGCGGCCGTCTGTACGGCTCCTCATCTGAGCCTGTGCCCCCGTCCCTAATGACTCCGTCGTCGACGGGACATTGAATACTGGTCTCCGTTCCTCCGTGTGGGTGGCAGATCTCGGCTTGCGTAAACTCCGCAGCTCCCACCTGTTCAGCACCCGAACTCGACAACTTGTCTCGACAACACATTGTAGCAGTGAAGGAATGCCAAGCTGAAGAGTGCTGTTGCACGTGGTTACAAAACTTAAACAAATGGTATACTGTTATATTAAACACCCTTACTAAAAGATGTACTACACTCCTGGAAATTGAAATAAGAACACCGTGAATTCATTGTCCCAGGAAGGGGAAACTTTATTGACACATTCCTGGGGTCAGATACATCACATGATCACACTGACAGAACCACAGGCACATAGACACAGGCAACAGAGCATGCACAATGTCGGCACTAGTACAGTGTATATCCACCTTTCGGAGCAATGCAGGCTGCTGTTCTCCCATGGAGACGATCGTAGAGATGCTGGATGTAGTCCTGTGGGACGGCTTGCCATGCCATTTCCACCTGGCGCCTCAGTCGGACCAGCGTTCGTGCTGGACGTGCAGACCGCGTGAGACGACGCTTCATCCAGTCCCAAACATGCTCAATGGGGGACAGATCCGGAGATCTTGCTGGCCAGGGTAGTTGACTTACACCTTCTAGAGCACGTTGGGTGGCACGGGATACATGCGGACGTGCATTGTCCTGTTGGAACAGCAAGTTCCCTTGCCGGTCTAGGAATGGTAGAACGATGGGTTCGATGACGGTTTGGATGTACCGTGCACTATTCAGTGTCCCCTCGACGATCACCAGTGGTGTACGGCCAGTGTAGGAGATCGCTCCCCACACCATGATGCCGGGTGTTGGCTCTGTGTGCCTCGGTCTTATGCAGTCCTGATTGTGGCGCTCACCTGCACGGCGCCAAACACGCATACGACCATCATTGGCACCAAGGCAGAAGCGACTCTCATCGCTGAAGACGACACGTCTCCATTCGTCCCTCCATTCACGCCTGTCACGACACCACTGGAGGCGGGCTGCACGATGTTGGGGCGTGAGCGGAAGACGGCCTAACGGTGTGCGGGACCGTAGCCCAGCTTCATGGAGACGGTTGCGAATGGTCCTCGCCGATACCCCAGGAGCAACAGTGTCCCTAATTTGCTGGGAAGTGGCGGTGCGGTCCCCTATGGCACTGCGTAGGATCCTACGGTCTTGGCGTGCATCCGTGCGTCGCTGCGGTCCGGTCCCAGGTCGACGGGCACGTGCACCTTCCGCCGACCACTGGCGACAACATCGATGTACTGTGGAGACCTCACGCCCCACGTGTTGAGCAATTCGGCGGTACGTCCACCCGGCCTCCCGCATGCCCACTATACGCCCTCGCTCAAAGTCCGTCAACTGCACATACGGTTCACGTCCACGCTGTCGCGGCATGCTACCAGTGTTAAAGACTGCGATGGAGCTCCGTATGCCACGGCAAACTGGCTGACACTGGCGGCGGCGGTGCACAAATGCTGCGCAGCTAGCGCCATTCGACGGCCAACACCACGGTTCCTGGTGTGTCGGCTGTGCCGTGCGTGTGATCATTGCTTGTACAGCCCTCTCGCAGTGTCCGGAGCAAGTATGGTGGGTCTGACACACCGGTGTCAATGTGTTCTTTTTTCCATTTCCAGGAGTGTATATCCAACGATTCGGATATTGATATATGGAGTCGAATATGCGCGCCACTGGTGGTGGGACGATGCAAACCCGATCGCAAGTATCGAAATCGGAATCTCTGGATACAGCAAGGAGAATGAGTTAATAGTGTTTAACGAAAGCCGGCCGGAGTGGCCGAGCGGTTAAAGGCGCTACAGTCTGAAACCGCACGACCGCTACGGTCTTAGGTTCGAATCCTGCCTCGGGCATGGATGTGTGTGATGTCCTTAGGTTAGTTAGGTTTAAGTAGTTCTAAGATCTAGGGGCCTTATGACCACAGCAGTTGAGTCCCATAGTGCTCAGAGCCATTTGAACCATTTTTTTTTTGTTTAACGAAAAGGAAAGATATTACAACGATTGGCGTTTATCTGGTAATAAATATGCAACCAGTCGCTTGTTTACGATTTAGTCAACCATGAACTTGTTTTCGAACCACTACAGGCTCATCTTCAGATGGAAGTGTTACAGAAACATTATGTTGTGGACCAAGTGTAGCTAGGTGCAGTGCTGGTGCTGTTGGCGGAAATGACGGAAATTTAGAAATCGGTGACGAAACGTTTACGAATCCGAAAGCTTTTTATGTTTTAGGTACATAGAGTGCACTGCCTTGTGGTATTCCCAAATCGTTCAAATGGCTCTCAGCACTATGGGACTTAACATCTATGGTCATCAGTCCCCTAGAACTTAGAACTACTTAAACCTAAGTAACCTAAGGACATCACACAACACCCAGTCATCACGAGGCAGAGAAAACTGGTATTCCCATCAGATTGCTACTTGTAACGTGCATTATTAACCTATGTACACAAATAAACACAATATGTAGCTACACTTACTTTTACACTGGCTCACAGAATGTAAACATTCGATGTTTTTACAAAGAATATGGATATGACAGATATTGCACTTTATTACATATTAGTCTTTGGCAAGAGATGCATTGTACTGGGTGTCCCAAAAAGAATGACCCGATTTTAACTTATAATATTGAGACGAATGTCACGAGGTAACTGAAACAGTGATAGATGTATTCGGCATGGTCTAGAATTTCAGAAAAATCTGCTAGATGTCGCTGCGAGCGCCAACTTGGAGCATGCAGCCAGTCTCTCGCAATATGGCGTCCGCGCAACAGAAGGCGTATGTGTTATTGAGTTTAGTCGTACTCAATCAGTGATGGCCGTTCAGTGGGCGTTTCGTATTCGATTTCGTGCTAAAACCATCACCAAAGAACATTCGCCGGTGGTATAAAGGCAAAAGTCCTGGCCGGCAACGCGTTCCTGAACAAACAGTGTAACAAATCCGACGAGCATTTGAGCGGAGACCCCGCAAGGCTACGCGTCGTGCTAGCCGAGATCTTGCGTTACCGCGCATGGCAGTGTGGCGTGTGTTACGGCGTCGTTTAGCTCTCAAACCATACCGATTGCAACTGGTACAAGCTCTTCGAGATACTGAAAAAGTGAAGCGAGTGGACTTTAGCAGTGCTATTTGACACGCACAGTGGAAACGGTTACTACAAGCCACACCACAAGTTGGGAAACGGGGCCAAATTTCTAGTAGTTTACTGTCGAGTTGAGATTATCACAAATGTTTTATTCGTATCTTACAGAAACTAGCAGTACGGCAATAAACAACCTTTTAAAACACACCGCTAACGGCAATCAAGTAATTTATAGCAATACAACAGTTTAAAATGTGCTAGATGTCGTCCGTGCAGCCAATGGAGGACATATTGAACATTTATGATGAATTTTTATAAACTTCTGTCTTTTTTGAGTAACTCAGTATGCAATTTGTTGATGTTAAGCCCTTCTTTCTAATAAATAATTCTATTTAATATTGGGTCATTCTTTTTGGGACATCCTGTATTATGATACAAATATCACTAGTACAGATTTTATATTTCAGTAAATGCTGCTAGCTGCATACAAAAGGTGAATGTTTAATACATAATTAAAAACTTTTCGTTAGTTACAGAATATCATAGTCAAAAAAATGTTCAAGTGTGTATGAAATCTTATGGGACCTAACTGCTAAGGTCATCAGTCCTTAAGCTTACACACTACTTAACCTAAATTATCCTAAGGACAAACACACACACCCATGCCCGAGGGAGGACTCGAACCTCCGCGGGGACCAGCTGCACAGTCCATGACTGCAGCGCCTGAGACCGCTCGGCTAATCCCGCGCGGCAGAATACGATAGTCGTTACACACCAAAAAGAACAAGATTTATGCAGGAAGATGAAATATTCTCATGTTTGTTGTTTTGGCCCCATGATATCCTGGAAATTCTGGAAGAAAACGTTTTGTGTAGAGTCAAGTCTGTTCATTCAGGATTTTTTGGGGTGATTTTAGTTTGTGAGTGAAAATTTCTAATTGTTCAAGAAATTGTTTCGTGTAAATGTAATTATCGTGTAAAGTCGGCAGATATCTTTCATTATTTATTTTGCTTTCCTGTGTTTCTCTTTTGTAATAGGCTCATGATTCGTGTTTCTTAAATGTTTTGTAAAAGTTTAGTGGTTTGTCCCATACTTCCGTGCACTGACATGTTTTGTGAATCGGGTGCCAAATGTTCTGCTGTTTTGTCACACATACGTTCTATCACATGCGTTGCGTGGTAGTTGGTATACGCTTGCCTTCTGGTAGATGCCTGTCTCTTTCGTTATTTTTGCGATCTACTTTTGGACTGAAATGCTATGTTGAAGTTAAGTAGTGGTTTTGACTTTGTGCACATGTACTGTTTGTGTTTTCCTTTTCTTTTTCGTTTATAAATGTATAGCTATGGTGTTCTTTTAATCATTGACGAAGGTCTTCTTAGGCACTTGTGGGTTTTATTGTTTTTCTGAAGAAGGTGTAGTTATCTACGCCGAAACCTGGGTTAACACTTAACAGTAGGTGCTTTTTCGCAATCGAGGCGGGTTTTTAGTTTTTTAGTATATTAACCAACAATTGATGACGCGCTTCGATGTTGAAAGTTCTCAAATGCTATGTTTATGCTTCGTCTTTTAAAAATGCTTGTTGTTTTATGTGTGTGTTTGTGCTCGTATATCACTGTGTACTCTCTTGTATCTTCTTCCTTGCTGTCATCTATTGTTTGTGTCTTCGTTGTTCTGGCACTGTGCGTGGTTGTCCGTGTGGGGTTTTTATTGCGCTATTGTTGTTAGTCGTTGTGTGTGTGTATTGTGTTTGTTGGCTGTATTTGTTGTGTAATTTTTCGTTTAATTAGTTTTTGTCTGGCAACCCTTTGAGGCTCACCACTCCCGCCTAGCGCAGAGCCGTGTCTCCTTTCCATCGTGCACTCACCCGAGACAACGACAGGCGCTGACAAATGCGCAGAAAGTCGTGGCGCCGCTGCTAATTGTAAAGTCTGAAGCGATAGCTCTATCTTCGACGCCGGTGCCATTACGTCAGACGCGGTAATACGAGAGATAACTTATTCATTTAGATAAGGCAGCGTGGAACACTTTTTACCCTGCTGGTGCAATCAAGGCGGTATCTGATTCTGAGAAAAACTCCCGCGCGCCGTGTAAGCAGCCTTATCGGCCAAGGGCACGGCACGCCAGGCCACGTGACAAGGTCCGGCGTGCGCCTGCTGCGCGCTGCCCTCTGCTGTACCGTGCTGTACTGTGCTGTACCGTGCTGTGCTGTACTGTACTGTACTGTACTGTGCTGTACTGTGCTGTACGTACAGTGGTTACGTAAGGCAGCTCAGCCTGGCAGAACGGCTGCGGCTGCACCTTTCCCGAGCTTCCCAGTTCAAACATAATGACGTACACTGAGGAGACAAGAGAAGAAGAGAAATTTGTTAACATCGAGTATAGATTTAAGTGTCAGGAAGTCATTTCTGAAAGTATTTGTATGGAGTGTAGCCATGTATGGAACTGAAACATGAACGGTAAATAGTTTGGACAAGAAGAGAATAGAAGCTTTTGAAATGTGGTGCTACAGAAGAATGCTGAAGATTAGATGGGTAGATCACGTAACTAATGAGGAAGTATTGAGTAGGATTGGGGAGAAGAGAAGTTTGTGGCACAACTTGACCAGAAGAAGGGATCGGTTGGTAGGACATGTTCTGAGGCATCAAGGGATCACCAACTTAGTATTGGAGGGCAGCGTGGAGGGTAGAAATCGTAGGGGGAGACCAAGAGATGAATGCACTAAGCAGATTCAAAAGGATGTAGGTTGCAGTAGGTACTGGGAGATGAAGAAGCTTGCACAGGATAGAGTAGCATGGAGAGCTGCATCAAACCAGTCACAGGACTGAAGACCACAACAACAACACGAGGAGACAAAAGTCACGGGATAGCGACATGCACGTATGTTTTAAGTAGTATGTCTTAGAATCAGGCGAATAGTGACCGAGATACAGATTTAGTGTTCCGTAAGCATCAAAGGTTTTGTGTGATTTTGAAACTGTCAATAACGATGGCTTTCCTCCCAAAATTATTAGTTCTCCTTCGTGGCGATTCCAGTAAACCAAGCAGCTTATTTTTCCGTTCCTAACTTATGTGCCCTACGTTACTCCGCAAATGCCTCCACTTCTTCGTGTTCTCCACATTTTCTTGCAATGCTACACGATCATCAATCACTTCCGGATATCGAAGTACGTCAGTAAGTATACAAAGTTAACTCACTGATGCTAACAACTAAGATCCCACGAACAGAAACGACGTACATCACTGCACGCCTGTCCACACCGCTAGACACGTAACGGGCAACAGATTTTGGGTGCCCCTCTAGGCCGGTGTCAGCGTTCTTCCGGGAAAGGCCACTTCCCCCACCAAAAGCGCTGCTCGCTCTCGAGTTTACAGACAGACTATATGCAGATGGCGGAAATATCTCGTACACGTGGGCAGTACACTGGCGAAACTTTCGTTTGTACTCACGTCATTCACGTGAAAATGTGCCCGACCAACACCGACTCAAAGGAAGGCCTCGGCGCTTGTTCGTGACGTCACGTCAGCTAGGCACGGCGAACGCCAGGTCTGTTGCAGGCATACTCATACTGGTGGTGTCTCCCTCTCTGTCACAGGAAAATGTGAAACTATTGGCGGTAGTTGACCAACACACATTGTTCAAATGGCTCTGAGCACTATGGGACTTAACATCTGTGGTCATCAGTCCCCTAGAACTTAGAACTACTTAAACCTAACTAACCTAAGGACATCACACACATCCATGCCCGAGGCAGGATTCGAACCTGCGACCGTAGCGGTCACGCGGTTCCCGACTGAAGCGCCTAGAACCGCACGGCCACACCGGCCGGCTAACACATTGTTCTGAGAGATTTCTGCAATCAATTAATTGTGCAATTCATTACACTTCTTAACAAATAGTGTACTCCTGAAGTTAAATTTCCACCTGTTTTAAGGATTGACATACAAAAACAACTTCATGGTCCAGCAGCAACAGAATTCGTGCTTCTTTTCCTTATTTGTAAATCTGAGGAAGTTACGTTTGTACTGGGTGGCTTTTACAAGAAACTGTGAACATATTGGTGCTCTTCTTTAGGTATCTTGGTTGACTATGGGGTGAGGAGCACTGAATCTTAATGATATGTGTTGCGATTGTACACGTTGTAGGTGGGGGTGGGGGACAGAAGAAGAAGCAAAAGAGAGATACTTGTTTTATCAAATAAAATTTTTTTATCTCATAAAGTTTCTCCTTTCAGTACCGAGAGGGGAATATTTATCTTTTCTAATGTGCATGTTTAAAAAAGTTTAAGCTGAGCAGTATTTTCGATGTATGAAGCTATTTTGTTTCCTGTTTAGAATTCCTTTCGTTGAAAGCGACTGTAGTCTAATGACTGGCAACAGTTGGACATTTACACATGTAAATTAGTTCACGTTTCCAGTGACGATGTCAAACGAAAATAGATAAATAAATAAAAGAAACGAGTTAGTTGTAAGGGGGTTGGGGTAAGTTTCGATAACAAAATGGATCAAGTAAATATAGTTACTTGAATGTAAAATTTCCGAAGCTCGCAATGTGGCAAAGCATCTTTTCATATTGATCTACGTTTGTTTCGACAGGATTCAGTAATACAGAACTATGATCTTCATTTGTAGCTTTACGACAGGAAGAAAATCTTTCATCTAAATAAAGCAGCAGAATCCAAAACAATACCAAACATTTTGTCCAAAAATAAGAGATTTATAGTGATAAGCACGGCCGGGCGTTTCTGTCTGCAACAGACCTGGCGTTCGCCGTGCCTAGCTGACGTGACGTCACCAACAAGCGCCGAGGCCTTCCTTTGAGTCGGTGTTGGTCCGACGTGATTACGGGCACACGTCGTGAATTAACACACGTTGAATGCTGAATGATAGCTGGTGCTACACGCATGGGACATTCCATTTCGGAAATCGTTGGAGTATTCAATATGGCGGGTACCACAGTGTCAAGACTGTGACGAGAATACCACACTTCAGGCATTACGTCTCACCACGGACAACGCAGTGGCCGGCGGCCTTCACCTAACGACCAAGAGCAGCGGCGTTTCCACATACTTGGCAGTGCTAACACACAAGCAACACTGAATGAAATAACCGCAGAAATCAATGCAGGGCGTACGACAAATGTATCCGTTAGAACAGTGCAGCGAAATTTGGTATTAATGGGCTATGGCAGTGGACGACCGATTCGAGTGTCCTTGCCAATAGCACGACATCGCCTCCAGCGCCTCTCCTGGACTCGTGGCCATATCGTACTGGAAAACCGCGGCCTGGCCAGATGGGTCCCAATTTCAATTGGTAGGAGCCAGTGGTAGAGTTAGAGTGTACCGCAGAAGCCACGGACTCAGGTTGTCAACAAGGCACTGTGCAAGCTGCTGGTGGCTCCACGGTTCAGTGGGCTGCGTTTGCCTGGAATGAAGTGGGTCATTGACTGGAAATGGTTATGTTCGGCTACTCGGAGACCAAACAACGATGAAATTTTTATGGATGGCGGAGTGCCATATCACCGGGCTCCAGTTAATCGCGACTGCTTTGGAGAACATTGTGGATAATGTTTTGGATAATTCGAGCGAATGACTTGGCTATCCAGATCGCCCGAAATGAATCCCATCCGTCATTTATAGGACGTAGTCGATAGGTCAGTTCCAGTACGGTAATACACACCTGGAAATGGAAAAAAGAACACATTGACACCGGTGTGTCAGACCCACCATACTTGCTCCGGACACTGCGAGAGGGCTGTACAAGCAATGATCACACGCACGGCACAGCGGACACACCAGGAACCGCGGTGTTGGCCGTCGAATGGCGCTAGCTGCGCAGCATTTGTGCACCGCCGCCGTCAGTGTCAGCCAGTTTGCCGTGGCATACGGAGCTCCATCACAGTCTTTAACACTGGTAGCATGCCGCGACAGCGTGGACGTGAACCGTATGTGCAGTTGACGGACTTCGAGCGAGGGCGTATAGTGGGCATGCGGGAGGCCGGGTGGACGTACCGCCGAATTGCTCAACACGTGGGGCGTGAGGTCTCCACAGTACATCGATGTTGTCGCCAGTGGTCGGCGGAAGGTGCACGTGCCCGTCGACCTGGGACCGGACCGCAGCGACGCACGGATGCACGCCAAGACCGTAGGATCCTACGCAGTGCCGTAGGGGACCGCACCGCCACTTCCCAGCAAATTAGGGACACTGTTGCTCCTGGGGTATCGGCGAGGACCATTCGCAACCGTCTCCATGAAGCTGGGCTACGGTCCCGCACACCGTTAGGCCGTCTTCCGCTCACGCCCCAACATCGTGCAGCCCGCCTCCAGTGGTGTCGCGACAGGCGTGAATGGAGGGACGAATGGAGACGTGTCGTCTTCAGCGATGAGAGTCGCTTCTGCCTTGGTGCCAATGATGGTCGTATGCGTGTTTGGCGCCGTGCAGGTGAGCGCCACAATCAGGACTGCATACGACCGAGGCACACAGGGCCAACACCCGGCATCATGGTGTGGGGAGCGATCTCCTACACTGGCCGTACACCACTGGTGATCGTCGAGGGGACACTGAATAGTGCACGGTACATCCAAACCGTCATCGAACCCATCGTTCTACCATTCCTAGACCGGCAAGGGAACTTGCTGTTCCAACAGGACAATGCACGTCCGCATGTATCCCGTGCCACCCAACGTGCTCTAGAAGGTGTAAGTCAACTACCCTGGCCAGCAAGATCTCCGGATCTGTCCCCCATTGAGCATGTTTGGGACTGGATGAAGCGTCGTCTCACGCGGTCTGCACGTCCAGCACGAACGCTGGTCCAACTGAGGCGCCAGGTGGAAATGGCATGGCAAGCCGTTCCACAGGACTACATCCAGCATCTCTACGATCGTCTCCATGGGAGAATAGCAGCCTGCATTGCTGCGAAAGGTGGATATACACTGTACTAGTGCCGACATTGTGCATGCTCTGTTGCCTGTGTCTATGTGCCTGTGGTTCTGTCAGTGTGATCATGTGATGTATCTGACCCCAGGAATGTGTCAATAAAGTTTCCCCTTCCTGGGACGACGAATTCACGGTGTTCTTATTTCAATTTCCAGGAGTGTACTTTGCCAGTTATGGACGGCTGTAGAGACAGAGTGGCACAGTGTTTCTGCAGGGGACACCAGCGACTTGTAGAGTCCGTACCACGTCGAGCTGCCGCACGACGCCGGCTAGAAGGAAGTGCGACGCGATATTTGGAAGCGTCCCCTGACCTTTGCCACCTCAGTGGATTGTAGGAATGCATGGTGGGGGTTCTTTCCAACATGGATGGGGACTGCGGGCAGGCAGCGCTAGGTGTCACTGGGGGAAGGCCGGGTAGCAAGCCGAGATAGTTACAGATTTTCACTCGCCGCCGCTGATTCCGCACAAGTCCCAGTGCAGCTGACACGATTAGTTCCTTCCCTTTCGTTTTCTTTGTACTCCTCCACCTTCAGGTTACACAATAGTGTTAAATCTCGAGCAGATCGACCAGCGCGGGTTCCCACAACATTGGTCACTGGAAATCCAACACCATGAAAGGCAAGGAATTCTAGGGGATGCAGCATTTCTTTACTTCCGAAAAGCATTTCCAGCAGAGGACTGTGCGTCGTGGCAGATAAACTGTGTGCCGGACTCCCACTAGAAACTGGGATCTTTGCATTTCGCGGGCAAGTGTTCTGTCGAGTGAGCCATCCAGGCATGATACACAATCCTGCGCTCACATAACTGCTTCCACCAGTACCTCATCTCCTACCTTTCACAGAAGCTCTCCAGCATACCTTGTGGGACTGGACTTCTTTTCTTCCAGGAATTTGTCTCGCAAGTTATGCTGGAGAGCTTCTGTGAAATTTGGAAGGTAGGAGATGAGGTACTGGCGGAAGTAGGTCTGTGATGCCGGGATCATGTCTTAATGCTTGAATAGCTCTCTGGGTAGAGCACTTGCCGACGAATGGCGAAGGTCCCGGTTTCGTGTCCCAATCTGGAATAAGTTTTAAACTCTTAGGATGCCTCATGCCTACACTTTTCACAAAAGTACTATTATTTGGACCATGAAACATAATTTGTGACTGGGTCGGCGATTTGTTGGTAGGTAGGACGGTGCACGATGATGAATCATCGACCGAAGCATAAATGTGTTCGAGAGACGTATGTTCGGACCCTTCTTCTGCGTGTTGTATATTAATGACTTGGCACATCGTATTAATAGTTACCTCAGCCTTCCCGCAGACGATACAGTTACGCAGAGCGTACTGAAAAGAAATGCCTCCGAATTTTTTATGCGGCCCCTCTTAAAGCCGTTTAAATAAACCACACTGCATTAACATTGTACATTCATAACAACATATTTGTTTCTCAACATAGTCACGCTGCCGACGAACATGTTTCTCCAAACGAGAGACCAGTTTGTTGATTCCGTCAGTACAGAACGTTTGACTTTGTCGACAGAGCCACGAACTCACATCTGCTCGCACCGCTTCAACACTATCAAAGTGAAGTCCTCGATGGTGTACTTTAAGTTTTGGAAACAGACGAAAATGGGTTCGGATCAGTTCGGGACTGCGTGGAGAATGATCGATGACAGTGAAGCCAAGGCGTCGGATTCTTGCAGATGTCGCAGTACTTCAGTGTGATCAGGTGTTGTTATGGTGAAGGAGAGGGTGCTGTGTGTGTGGACGAACTGTTAGAATTCGAAACTCGATTACAGCCCGCTGCTCCTCACGCACTGACATAGTCACGTAACACAGAACCGTGTTACACGGTACAATTGGGAGCCCTCTAACGACAGAGGGCTGCAAATATGCAGACATGAAGACTAAAGACGTAGCATGTTAATAACGTTTCTTTTCTTTAACAAGATTGTAGAGTTTCACGTACCAAATTCGGAGGCATTATTTTTCAACACTCCCTCGTCGTCGTCGTCGTCGTCGTTGTTGTTGTTGTTGTTGTTGTTGTGGTGGTGGTGGTGGTGGTGGTGGTCTTCAGTCCAGAGACTGGTTTGACACAACTCACTATGCTACTCTACCCTGTGCAAACTTCTTCATCTCCCAGTACTCACTGCAACCAACATCCTTCTGAATCTGCTTAGTGTATTCATCTCTTGGTCTCCCTCCATGATTTTTACCCTTCACGCTGCCCTCCAATATTAAACTGGTGATCCTTTGAAGCCTCAGAACATGTCCTACCAACCGATCCCTTCTTCTAGTCAAGTTGTGCCACAAACTTCTCCCCAATCCTATTCAATACCTCCTCATTAGTTATGTGATCTACCCATCTAATCTTCAGCATTCTTCTGTAGCACCACTTTTCGAAAGCTTCTATTCTCTTCTTGTCTAAACTATTTATCGTCCACGTTTCACTCCATACAAATACTTTCAGAAACGACTTCCTGGCACTTAAATCTATACTCCATGTTAACAAAATTTCTCTTCTTCAAAAACCCTTTCCTTGCAGTAGCCAGTCAACATTTTATATCGTCTCTACTTCGTCCATCATCAGTTATTTTGCTCACCAGATACCAATACACATTTACTACTTTAAGTGTCTCATTTTCTAATCTAATTCCATCAGCATCACCCGACTTAATTCGACTGCATTCCATTATCCTCGGTTTGCTTTTGTTGATGTTCATCTTATATCCTCCTCTCAAGACACAGTCCATTCCGTTCAACTGCTCTTCCACGTCCTTTGCTGCGTCTGACGGAATTACAAACCTCAAAGTTTTTATTTCTTCTTCATGGATTTTAATTTTTACTCCAAATCTTTTTTATAAGTGCCATCTGGTTTCTGTACAAATTGTAAATAACCTTTCGCTCCCTGTATTTTACCCCTGCGACCTTCACAATTTGAAGGACAGTATTGCAGTCAACATTGTCGAAAGCTTTCTTTAAGTATACAAATCCTAGAAACGTAGGTTTGCCTTTCCTTAAGGTATCTTGTATGGTAAGTCGCAGGGTCTGTATTACCCCACGTATTGCGACATTTCTACCGAATCCAAAGTGATATTCCCCGCGGTCGGCTTCTACCAATTTTTCCATTCGTCTGTGAAGAATTCGTGTTAGTATTTTGCAGCAGTGATTTGTTAAACCGATAGTTCGGTGATTTTCACAACTGTCAGCACCTTATTTCTTTGAGGTAGAATGATTAAATTCTTCTTGAAGTCTGAGGGTATTTTGCCTGTCTCATGCATCTTGCTCACTAGAAGGTATAGTTTTGTCAGGGGTGACTCTCCCAATGCTATCATTAGTTCTCAGATGGATAGAGCGTCTGCCATGTAAGCAGGAGCCCGCATCTCGTGGTCGTGCGGTAGCGTTCTCGCTTCCCACGCCCGGGTTCCCGGGTTCGATTCCCGGCGGGGTCAGGGATTTTCTCTGCCTCGTGATGGCTGGGTGTTGTGTGCTGTCCTTAGGTTAGTTAGGTTTAAGTAGTTCTAAGTTCCAGGGGACTGATGACCATAGATGTTAAGTCCCATAGTGCTCAGAGCCATTTGAACCATTTTGTAAGCAGGAGATCCCGGGTTCGAGTCCCGTTCGGGGCACACATTTTTATCAGTCCCCTTTGATGTATATCCCCTTTGTTTCGACTTAGGTGTTTCAGTGCTCTGTCAGACTCTTCACGCATTTCATCTTCGTCTGCGTCCTCTTCCAATTCCATAATATTGCCCTCAAGTACATCTCCCTTGTATAGACCGTCTATATACTCCTTCCATCTCCTGCCTCCCATTCTTTGTTTAGAACCGGTTCCATCTAAGCTTTTGATATTCATAGAAGTGGTTCATTTTCTCCACGTTCACCCCCGGTAGCTGGGTGGTCAGCGCGACTGACTGTCAGTCCTAAGAGCCCGGGTTCGATTCCCCGCTGGGTCGGAGATTTTCTTCGCACAGGGACTGGGTGTTGTGTTGTCCTAACCGTTATCATTTCATCCCCATCGCCGCGCAAGTCGCCGAAGTGGCGTCAAATCGAAAGACTTGCACCAGGCGAGTGGTCTACCCGACGGGAGGCCCTCGTCACACGATTTACTCCAAAGGTCTCTCTAATTTTCCTGTAGGCTGTCTCTATCTTACTCCTAGTGATATATGTCTCGACATCTTTACATTTGTCCTCTAGCCATTCCTGCTTAGCTATTTTGCACTTCCTGTCGACCTCTTTTTTTGAGACGTTTGTCTTCCTTTCTCCTTTCATCGGCCCCTCCGTTGTATAGTGAAGTAATGGTTGCAAAAAACTGCAGAAATGTTGAATCAGCCCGCGGTAAGTTTTCAAAGTGTTGAAAGCGTTGCAAAGATTGGTAGCTTTTCTTAATATGTAGGATTGTAAAATTGTGCTCTTACGAAAAAACGTAGTATCGTATGATTAGAGTAACAATCAGTCATGATTGTAAACGCAAGACTCGTCTTACAAATACCAGCGTGTGCAACAATTTGTATGGACAGAAACGTTCGAGACTCACCTTGTTCAAGCTAACACTTCTGCAGACGGTTAACTAGTCACGGACTGGATCTCGGCGTGGAATCTCGGATGTAGGTTCCGCTTACAGGACGAGTTCGCTGTTTGTTTCAGCCTTGGGCTGCCGACACGCCCGGCTGATCCGTCCGTGATTGTGCCGCAGAAGGCAAGCGACAGGAACGGCACACCTTCACAGTCTAGGAAAGCGAGCACGTAACGCAGACAGCTATCTCGCGCAGCATCTGAGCTGTTGGTATTCCACCGTAACGGTGTAATCGTGTGCGGAAATTTCAGCAGTGGACCCGTCTGTGTGGTGCGGCGCGGCACACACTACATCGACGCGCCCCCGTCGCCCGCCGGTGTGACGTGATCAGCCGGCGCACGCAGGCCGTCCACGTGCGTGGCGTCGCGTGCTGGCGACCTCGCCGCGTGAATGCGGCGCATAAAGCCCGGTTCACACCGCAGCGGGCGCGGGCGAGCGAGCGAGCGAGCGTGCAACAGCCGACTAGAATTAGCTTTGGGATAAATGCTCGGCGCGCTTGAGCAAACGGCGTCGGACCGTGTTTGGTTAGCATTCGCTCGTGTTGCGCTCGTTGCCGGGCTTTTAGCGAACCGTCAAAGGAAGTTCGCCGCATTGGCGTTAGCAGTACAGAAAGCTCTCGTGTGCTGTCTTGTATACTTTTCCTGTTGCATTCGGGAAGACGACAATTTTTTTATTTATTGGCTGTAGGGACTGCCCATGCAGCCATCTTTTATGTAGGAAGAGTTATATTACAATTTGTTTTGACAGTTCATGGTAGACATTAGTTTTAAATCGTACGCTGGTATGAAGATACACAGGATTAACGAAGGACTTGGTTGAAATGGCTCTGAGCACTATGGGACTGAACATCTATGGTCATCAGTCCCCTAGAACTTAGAACTACTTAAACCTAACTAACCTAAGGACAGCACACAACACCCAGCCATCACGAGGCAGAGAAAATCCCTGACCCCGCTGGGAATCGAACCCGGGAACCCGGGCGTGGGAAGCGAAAACGCTACCGCACGACCACGAGATGCGGCTAACGAAGGACTTTGTGTGTGTGTGTGTGTGTGTGTGTATGTGTGTGTGTGTGTGTGTGTGTGTGTGTGAATTGCTAAGGGACCAAACTGCTTAGTTCATTCATCCCTAGACTTACACACTACTTAAACTAACTTATGGGAAGAACAACACACACACATGGGAGAACTCGAACCTCCGACGGAAGGGACAGCGCAATCCGTGACATGGGGCTTCTAACCGAGCGGCCATTCCGCGCGCCAACTAAAGACTGAGTCGATGTAAAACAATACGAAAACGAGTATGCAAGGAGAAAATGGAACAGAGGATACACAGTGTTAGAATGCTATATAACTCCTACTGGTATCAAAATAAGAAAGAATAAGTCGCCGTTAATACACATATGGGGTGTTGTAAGTAAGTCCATGTTACTGACCATAAATGCGAAGATTTTAGTTTAGGCTTTACCAAATCAAATTCAAATGGCTCTGAGCACTAAGGGACTTAACATCTGTGGTCATCAGTCCCCTAGAACGTAGAACTACTTAAACCTAACTAACCTAAGGACATCACACACATCCATGCCCGAGGCAGCATTCGAACCTGCGACCGTAGCAATCGCGCGGTTCCAGACTGCGCGCCTAGAACCGCTAGACCACCGCGGCCGGCTTAGGCTTTACCGTGACTGTTCTTAACGTTAAATGAAACAACACGTTTCCTGTTACCAGTCACTGTTTATTTATCTCTATGACGCTTTCAAAGGCTTAAATATCCATCATCAGGTCGATTTACATCTGTTAGCATGACGTGTGTGTGTTCTCTTACGATTTTTTGGAGGAACTTACGACACTGTCTACTGGAGCAACAAAACGGTGAAGTACATCACACACATCCATGCCTGAGGCAGGATTCGAACCTGCGACCGTAGCAGCAGTGCGGTTCGGGACTGAAGCGCCTAGAACCGCTCGGCCACAGCGGCCGGCTTATTATTAATATAATTAGGCTGATATGTTCTCTTTCTATCCAACTTTTGAGGTTTGCCTTTTTTTTAGGTGTCAGTTTGATTTTAATTTTTGAAATGTAGTGGTCTGAATCAGCATGGACGACACGCCCCACTTAACATTATAGATTTCCACGTGGAGTTTCTGATCCGTGGCCACATGCTCTTTCTGGAACTCCTCTAGCTTGACGTTAGGGTATTTCCATGCCAATAACTTATGTGGTCTTCTCTTAAACCTTGTTGTCTTCAAAACCAATCGATTTGTAGTACAAAATTCAATTAACCGTTCCCCGTTCTTGTTTATTAGTTTATGCGCTGGCCACCGCTCCACCGCACCTCAAAATTCCTTCTCTCGTTCTGTCTTCGCATTACAGTCTCCAAGCAGAATTTTAATGTTAGTATCCGGTATGGTCCTTACTACTTGATCAAGTTCATCCCAGAATTTTTCCGTTACATCCTTGCCCGTTCTATTTTTAATACTAGTTGGATAAAGAATATTTTTCAGTGCGTATCATTTGTTTTCCACCTTAATTGCTAACAATGCCATTCTTGAGGAATTGGATCAAAAATCCTAAATGGAATCCAATATTCTATTATGTTCCAAGAAACTCACACCGAATTCGGGAACGTTTTCTATTACCCTTTCTCCTGGTGGTCCCTTATAAAGTCAATATCCTCCTGATTCGATCGGGTCATGGTCAGTATTGCGCAACTCTTGAAGGGCTCTGTTGATCTAAGACATACGTTAAATGTTTCAGTTTACCGTATCCGAATGGCGTCTTCGCCTGGGTAGTCAAGTCGTGACTGTCCAAACCGGTGGATTCTTTCAATAGAAGACTCCTCATATTTGTTTGATAGTTTGATCAATGTTCAAATGTCTGACCGAGGTCAGGGTTTACAATTCCAGATGTTATCTGGAAAGGTGATGGGTGATTTATGGAAGGTAAAAAATGAGATTGATGGGATGTTGACGCCGGCCGCGGTGGCCGTGCGGTTCTAGGCGCTTCTGTCCGGAACCGCGGGACTGCTACGGTCGCAGTTTCGAATCCTGCCTCAGGCATAGATGTGTGTGATGTCCTTAAGTTAGTTAGGTTTAAGTAGTTCTAAGTTCTAGGATACCGATGACCTAAGATGTTAAGTCCCATAGTGCTCAGAGCCATTATTATTATTGGGATGTCTGTTTGGTCCACGAGAGCTATTTTATTTCGCTCAAGTTCACCATAAAGCTGGTGAGAAACCCCCTATCCCCCACCTGGGACGCGCCACATAGGAGTAGGAGTACACCCCTCCTCGTATTACGACACCGTTACTGGTTCGTGGTACAGTGTGTAAGTAGGCTGTTTAGGTTTTCTTATTGGCAACGTTACGTAGCGCTCTGTATGAAAATCACTGGCTGTGCTGTGTGCAGTCTGTGGCTGGGTGGCATTGTTGGAATTTGCTATTGTAGTGTTGGGCAGTTGGCTGTTAACAGCGCGTAGCGTTGCGCAGTTGGAGGTGAGCCGCCAGCAGTGGTGGATGTGGGGAGAGAGATGGCGGAGTTTTGAAATTTGTAACACTGCATGTCATGAACTACTATATATATTATGACTGTTAAGGTAAATACATTGTTTGTTCTTTATCAAAATCTTTCATTTGCTAACTATGCCTATCAGTAGTTAGTGCCTTCAGTAGTTAGAATCTTTTATTTAGCTGGCAGTAGTGGCGCTCGCTGTATTGCAGTAGTTCTAATAACGAAGATTTTTGTGAGGTAAGTGATTCATGAAAGGTATAGGTTATTGTTAGTCAGGGCCATTCTTTTGTAGGGATTTTTCAAAGTCAGATTGCGTTGCGCTAAAAATATTGTGTGTCAATATTGTGTGCCAGCTAAATAAAATATTCTAACTACTGAAGGCATTAACTACTGATAAGCATAGTTAGCAAATGAAAGATTTTGATAAAGAACAAACAATGTATTTACCTTAACAGTCATAATATATATATAGTAGTTCATGACATGCAGTGATTACAAATTTCAAAACTCCGCCATCTCTCTCCCCACATCCACCACTGCTGGCGGCTCACCTCCAACTGCGCAACGCTATGCGCTGTTAACAGACAACTGCCCAACACTACAATAGCAAATTCCAACAATGCCACCCAGCCACAGACTGCACACAACACAGCCAGTGATTTTCATACAGAGCGCTACGTAACGTTGCCAATAAGAAAACCTAAACAGCCTACTTACAAGTGGTAAAATTGTAGTAGATAAATAAAAATTTTGGTTGAGATTCAAAGATAGGACTGAAAGATTGGAGAGAGAAGGAGAGGAACAGAAAGAGAATGGGAAAAGAGAGAGAGAGTGAGAGAGAGAGAGAGAGAGAGAGAGAGAGAGAGAGAGAGAGAGAGAGGGTGGAAAAAGTGATTGGGTGAGAGCAAACTTTCCAAGCAGGCAGTTCTTAATATTATATCTCTTACATGTAATAGGTTGGTTAATGCTTTAAAATATGCAGAGTTTGTGCCGTTAGTTGATGTACATATAGTTAGTTGGAAGGTAGCGGGGGGTACAAGGTGTTGGTTTGATGGTGTATTTGCAAATGAGGTCAAATGGTGTGTGTGTGTGTGCGTGTGTGCTGATTGTAATTGATTATATACTGAAATTAACCATAAAATGTTCTTTGTGTGTCCTCTGAGAACTGTTTCAAAAGCTGTGGATAGAGAACTCAATATTTGTGCAAGTCTGTAAGTACCATCAGGGCGGAAGAGGAAAACAGAGTTGCCTGTTAAGGCCACACATATAAATACACCAGTATTCAAACACATACATACAGGTATAGGAGGTAGAAGGTGACATGCATTTATAGGCTGAGCCTTTCTGCAGAGTAGCACGCATGAACATAGTCAGCTAGTTGAGCTTCTGGTCTTCCTCTGGCCTAGGAGCATTAGATTAGCATTAGCATTAGATTAGCAGTGCAAGGATGTTGGCACTGTTGGCGAATTTGTACAGTAGCTTATTATGCTGCTACATCGTTGGATGATAACTAGGTGCGGAGACTGCTTGGGAACTGATGACGAAGAGCCCGAAGAGTACTCGCAAGGACATTTATGTGACACGTGTTCCGAGAACGCTAAAGAAATATATGGTTTGGATCTAATTCTTCTCGCAAACACACGGAGGGGAGGCGGACGATTACACTGAGCCGATAGAGGTGTTCGTCAAACTTCCAGTGATTAAATTTCAGCTGTACCATAACTGTTGTGAAGCTCCTTGATGTATGTGATGCTCCTAGGGATGAACTAGTACGTAATGACTGCCTTTGATTTTAGACGTCCGTGACCATTTCTCTAGCCAGTCCGTGGACAACAGCTTTCTGAGCATAGGTGTCCTGTCTTTCATCCACACCACCCGGCAACCACAACACAGCGTCAACAATTGGTGTAACTATGAGGTTGGTACAACTATTATGTGGGTATCTAACCAGTTGCAGGCCTGACATACTGTCTGAGCTTATGGTAATTGTGTCTGCAGTGGTCGTGTGTCCGAATAGTAGGGCTTCCAAAATGGCGATTAGCTCGGCTGAAGACGACAGTTCGTGTCCGTACAGCATTAGTTTTCCGTGATTTACGTAAATCGCTCCGTGCAAATGCCAGGATGGTTCCTTTGAAAGGGCATCTCCGATTTCCTTCCCCATCCTTGAAACATTCCGAGCTTCGGCTCCGTGTCTGATAACCTCGATGTCTAAGCGACTTTAAACCCTAATCGTCCTTCCTTTCTTGAAAAGTCCAACTGGGCCCGCGTGGAAGACGATAAATTCGTTAGATGCCTGCATCAGGCGGTTATGGAGTGAATAAGCACAAGCTTCGTGTTTCTTTTTATTATGTTGTAAAAGCTCAATAAATTTCCTTGAAAGTAAACAAGTACGAATATTTGATTAAGTTCTCATGGTTGGGATTCACAGTCATGTAATATTTCTTAAAATGCATCATAGTCGCCGTTGACTGTTTAAAATATTTATTGTTAATATTGCAATTACCATTACTGATTGGCCTTATTTTGCGTTAGTTTCTGGTGTGGTGCACTAAGACAAAAGGATTTTCATTCACGACAAAGTTACTACAGATTTTTTTCATTCTTCTTGACATGATTTTTAAGTTAATAAAACAAAAAATGCGACGGAAACCTACGTGGTGTATGTTTCTGTGTGGGGAATTCGTCATGTATTTGTGTTTTGCATTGTTAAGTTAACACGTTTTTGAACATGTGCTATGTGACGGCTGTTTAATTCCCCGTAAACTGCTACAACATACACCATTTTGTATTTTATGCCAACACTCACGCTCACCATTTGGAAAACGTGGGCCTGCTTCACAGGAAGAAAAAAATTTAAGTGAGCTTAGAGTAGCAAAGATGTCAAGTTACTGATGCTCTATATAGGGTTGCCGTATCTACCTAAGACCTCGTCGAGACTCTCTGAGACGGCGGTGTACAAATTTAATAAAATGTATTTAGTATAATTACTTTTTGTTTAAACAAAATAGCATGGAACTTGCTGCCACAAAAGCATGGGGTACATCATTCTTTCGGAAGATTTCACCTTTTTCAGCAAATGTCTTTTCTCTTTTACGTATTTATAAACTTCTATGCAGGTCAGCTCTTGGTTAAACAGACACTGCAAGATTGATTCTACAGTCCCTGTCAGCAGTCTATTCCTTTCATTAGTCCACTGGGCCGACATAAGTGAAAATGCACTTTCCATAGTGGCGCGGCGTGCGGAAATAGAAAACAAATACTTGCATAATTTTAGCACTTCGCATTTGCGTTCAGGATTTTCGAGTTCCTTAAGAAACTAAATCCATCTTTGTTCCACGGATTGTTTAGACTTTCATTCTTCCGAGTCATGTTTCTAAAAAGCTCTTCAGATGCATGTATTCCCGAAAACAACTGTCGCCTGAAATCTTCCTATCATTTTAAGTCAGGTGTATAATAGTGTTTCCAGTCACCACCCAATCTGGGGTTTCAGATAGCGTCAAGCAATCAAATACTTGATATTTATTAAAAGAATTCATTTCTCTAAGTAATCAAATGCTATGGTGTAGAAAGCTTGTTGTCTCTTCCTCAGATTTCGAAATCAAATTTATTATTTCTTGGTTAGGATTCTCAGTCTTTAATTTGTTCAGATTCATCTTGGTTTGCAACCCAATAAAATTGGCAGTCTTCCTTTCATTCAGACATCTTTGAGTGTCGATTAATATGTTTCGTATTTCAGTTGTCGGTATCTTATTCTACTCCACAGAGCGAAGTCTGACTGCAGAAAGATGAACTAAACTTCACTGATCGGACTACTGATAAAATCTGGAATTATTTTAGATGGCCTGTCTTCGACAATAGAATGGTTTGATTGAATACAAAGCTTAAGAATTCTCTCAACTGCGGTCACTAACGTCAGCCATATTGTTTGAGATCGAAGATTCTGATGACTGCCATCAAAGTGTAAGCAGAACTCTTTCAGTTTCTCTGTGCTTACCGCGTATATTGAAAAATAATTAAATATTTTGATGACGATTATTTCAGTGTCGACAGTTAAGACTACACCAGCGCATGATGTATTATTGTGGAGAATATGGACAGGGCATCCAGTTCCTTCTACATTTTTTTCTAGTCCTTCTTTAATTTCGCTGGCGGTGTCGGTGAAGCCCTCCGATGTTGGTACTGGTATTGTCTCCACAACAAGCTAATGGAATTTGAAGTTGTCCTAAAGTGTCTACACAAAACTTTACAGTTGTCGCCAATGTTCCGTTATTGAGCATATCAAACTTGGACAACTTCTGTTGGATTCTGTCAGTTTCAGTAAAGTCGTGAACAACTAAAGGTAACATCTTTTCAGCATTGTGGTTCGGTGCATCTGTACTTATGCCAGAAAATGAGGCTTCTTGCAATTGTTTTGTGCGTTCTGACACGCAGTGTGGTGCGAGATCATTGTTAACAGCCGCTGTAGCTGTAGTCCTGGCTGTAGACTGCTTTGCGGCGACTTTGGAGCCAGGACACGTTCCGGGGTACAGTTTTACGAGATGCAGTCAAGAGAGCTGAAGAACTGATGACGCTTGACAACTCTATAAGCTGTTGTTACTACTGCAGCAGCAACGAGGAGTTCTTCCTGGGTACGATCTCTCACCATGAGTGTAGAAATGGGCTTTCATGTCGATGCTGCCGCGAATGTATTTGCATGGTTCTTCGTAGAAGTGCGATGCGTCACATTTGCCTTATCTCTGTGAGATACTGGGATGAAATAGCTACAAATCGCAGGCAACGTTTCCTGATCAGCACGTCCTTTCTTGACAAGAGACTACCCTTTTGTGTAATCATCCGAAAAGTGACACTTTCTCTTTCCATCCTTGGGCATTTTCGTAAGCAATGGTAAGATAAGTTTATTAGACGGTACACAGTCGGCAGTAACATCGAATTACACGTTAGGATATACTTCACGCCCTACATACCCGCAGTAAACTTAAGCGCTTAGAAGGAATCGTCTTAACTGATCACTATTCAAATGGGAACGGCCCCATTCTTCCGCGTGGCGCTGCTTAAATAGTTCCAGCTCCATACTATTGGACAAGTTTGGTATTTTCTCGAATGATGGCACTGGATCTAGAAAGTGCTCGCATCGTCGATACAGGATACGCGACATGCAACGCCATCTGTGAGACAAGCTTGTCACCGTAAACTTGTTGATATAGATGAAACTGAGGCTGCATTTCAAATGTATGTGAGTTCTTAAGGTACCAAACTGTAGAGGTCATCGGACCCTAGACTTACACACCACTTAAACTAACCTTGCTAAGAACAACACACACACCCATACCGTGACATGACGCCTCAAACCGCGCGGCCACTCCGCGCGGCAGGCTGCATTTACATGTTGCTCTATCAGATGGTGCTACTTCGGTTCTTGGGCCAAAGTCATAATAGTCTTTTGCAAAATCAGGACAAAATTGGATCTTGTCGGGATGTCGGGACAAGAAGCTCCATAATAGTGACGGCCAGATATATTGGGACGGATGGCAACCCTATCTATTGAGCGTACGAGTACAGTAAATATTTAAATGATACAATCTGGCCTACAGATGTACATCTTCTCCTTATTAGTTGTTGGGTTGAACAATTTCAGTCTAAGACCACTATCAAGTGCATTTTTTATAAAAAAAAATCGCAGATGGAAGAATAACTGCAGCCACTTGTATGGTATAATGCACCATCGAAGAAATTTTTGTAAAAGTACTTGATAATAGTCTAATAGCGAAATTAACCATCATAGAACGAATAACGAAAAAAGTCGCAACTGTGGTCGGGCGGCATTGTTGTTGTTGTTGTTGTGGTCTTCAGTCCTGAGACTGGTTTGATGCAGCTCTCCATGCTACTCTATCCTGTGCAAGCTGCTTCATCTCCCAGTACGTGCTGCAGCCTACATCCTTCTGAATCTGCTTAGTGTATTCATCTCTTGGTCTCCTACGATTTTTAACCTCCACGCTGCCCCCCAATACTAAACTGGTGATCCCTTAATGCCTCAGAACATGTCCTACCAACCGATCCCTTCTTCTAGTCAAGTTGTGCCACGAACTCCTGCCCAATTCTGTTCAATGCCTCCTCATTAGTTATGTCATCTACCCATCTGATCTTCAGCATTCTTCTGTAGCACCACATTTCAAAATCTTCTATTCTCTTCTTGTCCAAAATATTTATTGTCCATGTGTCACTTCCATACATGGCTACACTCCATACAAATACTTTCACGCCCGCATCTCGTGGTCGTGCGGTAGCGTTCTCGCTTCCCACGCCCGGGTTCCCGGGTTCGATTCCCGGCGGGGTCAGGGATTTTCTCTGCCTCGTGATGGCTGGGTGTTGTGTGCTGTCCTTAGGTTAGTTAGGTTTAAGTAGTTCTAAGTTCTAGGGGACTGATGACCATAGATGTTAAGTCCCATAGTGCTCAGAGCCATTTGAACCATTTTGAACCAAATACTTTCAGAAACGACTTCCTGACACTTAAATCTATACTCGATGTTAACAAAATTCTCTTCTTCAGAAACGCTTTCCTTGCCATTGCCAGTCTACATTTTATATCTTCTCTACTTCGACCATCATCAGTTATTTTGCTCCGCAAATAGTAAAACTCCTTTACTACTTTAAGCATCTCATTTCCTAATCTAATTCCCTCAGCATCACCCGACTTAATTCGACTACATTCCATTTTCCTCGTTTTGCTTTTGTTGATGTTCATCTTATATCCTCCTTTCAAGACACTGTCCATTCCGTTCAACGGCTGTTCCAAGTCCTTTGCTGTCTCTGACAGAATTACAATGTCATCGGCGAACCTTAAAGTTTTTATTTCTTCTCCATGGATTTTAATTCCTACTCCGAATTTTTCTTTTGTTTCCTTTACTGCTTGCGCAATATACAGATTGAATAACCTTGGGGAGAGGCTACAGGGCATTATATCATCTAAATGTTCCTTTTTTTAATTTTGTAAACAGTGACAGTATTAAGAGAGATTTACGCGGAGGAAGCCTAGAACAATGATACAGCGGAATCCGTTACTCGCTTTGCTGAGCTTTTTTCTCAGCTTGCAGCTTTTCCCGTTCGCGTGTTTGCGGCCGGGTTGTCGTGCAGACAATCCATTGGCCTCGCCGCACACGTAACGTGTTTGCTGTGTCCGCGAGACAATGGTGCACCGTTGTGTTACGTGTGATACGGTCCTGCCTTGCGGCTGAGGCGGCCCGCTGTCTGGACTATTCGCTCGAGTAAGCAGCGCCATTCGAATGCGTTGCCGTGCTCTGAAAGGCCGCTCGATTCCTCATTTCCCTGTTGATATTTGATTTTCCCTGCTTTCTGCTTCGCGTAAAATGTGCATCGTCTATTCTGGCTTGCACTGTAATGTCGCTTCGGCACAGGGTTGGCAGGCTTATTAACTGATTATACGGGATGCCCTCGCTGTCACTAGCACCCCTCTCTCACTCCTGGAAAGAATGCGTGGACCCCAGTTGTCTGCGAGCAGTGTTATTCATGTGAAAGGGAGCGGAAGTTTACTAAAGATTTGCGAATCGTGTAGCTCAAGTTCGATTTGGGTACCAGAGCGGTATGCACATAGTGGCGCGCGGGAAACCCCCTAGGAGGCACATTCAGTCTAACCGCACCGCAGTAGACCCTTCGTCATTAATCCACCAGGCGCATTCAACCAGGGGCCGGCTTTTCCTCCCCGTCCCAAAAATGTTCAAATGTGTGTGAAATCTTATGGGACTTAACTGCTAAGGTCATCAGTCCCTAAGCTTATACACTACTTAACCTAAACACACACACCCATGCCCGAGGGAGGACTCGAACCAGCCGCACAGTCCACGACTGCAGCGCGTCAGACCGCTCGGCTAATCCCGCGCGGCTCCCCGTTCCGGTAGCGGCGTGCTAACACGCACGGCTATCGTGACTGGTCGCATAAAAAGTAGATAAGACGATCAGTGGATGAGAAGAAGTCTAGTTTCCTGTTTTTCCATCACAGTTTTTTGCAACTTCAACTTTTCTTTTTGTTTTGCATCGCCCAATAGATTGGTTGGTTGGTTGGTTTTGGGGAAGGAGACCAGACAGCGAGGTCATCGGTCTCATCGGATTAGGGAAGGACGGGGAAGGAAGTCGGCCGTGCCCTTTGAAAGGAACCAACTAGGCATTTGCCTGGAGTGATTTAGGGAAATCACGGAAAACCTAAATCAGGATGGCCGGACGCGGGATTGAACCGTCGTCCTCCCGGATGCGAGTCCAGTGTCGAACCACTCGCCCGATAGAGACGAAGAAAACTAAGACACTGCGCGCTTATCGGCATTGTGGCTACGAAATAATAATGTAATTAAATTCACTGACATGAAAGGAATGGGTTAGTGGGATGAATTTCGGGGAAGAGGCAGTGACATGAAATTTTATCTGTGCAAAACGTTCTGGTATACGGAACGCAGTATCTTATTAAACGTATAGAGAAAGCTGAAAACTTATTCGGGACCACGACTCGGACTTCCTGTTTATGGCGAGCGGTCAGCCAACAGGCGGGTTGTCTCAGCACGCCTCCTGCCACGAATCAAACTTCCATACCGTGTGCGTGTCAGCCTGTCATTTCATTCCCATTCTAGCCTTGACATCCTACACTGAGGCTGGGTTCCACAAGAAACTGAAGACATAGGTAGCCTTTGTTGATCTTTCAGCAGCGTATCATACTGTGCTGCTACATGGGCTACTGCTGAAGTTAGAAAAGGATGTCCCGAGTAAGAAACTGACCACACTCGTGGGAAGTGTGTCGGCCAACCGTTACTTCAAGATTAGCGTTGAACGAAAATAGAGTAAGTCTTTTACCATAAAAAATGGGCTTCCCCAAGTAACCGTCCTAGCACTTTCGCTCTTCAACCTATATACCAATGACAATGACATGGCCGGCCGCGGTGGTCTAGCGGTTCTGGCGCTGCAGTCCGGAACCGCGGGACTGCTACGGTCGCAGGTTCGAATCCTGCCTCGGGCATGGGTGTGTGTGATGTCCTTAGGTTAGTTAGGTTTAAGTAGTTCTAAGTTCTAGGGGACTTATGACCTAAGATGTTGAGTCCCGTAGTGCTCAGAGCCATTTGAACCAATGACATGACAAACACAACTACCAAATAGTTTTGCTACGCCGATGACATTGTCATAGCCTTACAAAGCAGCACACTCGAGAAAGGAGAAAATGTATTGTCTACAGACTTAGAAAGTCTCAACACATATTAGAAAGCATGGAACTCCAACCAAATGCAGCCGAGACAGAAGTCTGCGTGTTCCACTTAAACAACAGAATCGCGAACCAACAGCGCAATGTGAGTTTCTGTCACCAGAGGATTAGACACAATTTCGAGCCCAAATATCTCGGTGTTACACTCGATCGATCGTTAATATATATAAAAAAAACACCTGGAGAGCACTAGCCAAACGCTAAAAACTCGAAATAACATCATAAAGAAACTGGCTGCCACAGTCCGGGGTGCTGAAGCTTCGGCTCTACGCACTGCAGCTGCGACAGTAGTATACCCAGCAGCTGAATATTCTGCCCCAGTATGGCAACACAGTGCTCACACAAGGAAACTAGACACCCGTCTGAATAAAACAATGAGGATTATTACGCGTACACAAAAATCCACACCGATCCCTTGCTTGCACAGCATTCGTATCGTTCCCTCACCTGAACTGCGACGCCAAGAAGCAACCGATCGAGAATGGAGGCTCGTCCAGACCACTTGATATGACGCACTGCACTGTGACCTAATGAAAGAAACAACAAGAAGTTTGACCTTGAAGAAGAGTGGTGCAGGAGATGGAATACTGCAACAATAAAACATCAAGGTGTTAAAGATCCGTATGCCAGTCTACCAGGATTTGACGTGAAGAGAAGTGAGTGGACACGATTGAACAGGTTAAGAACCGGTCACGCCAGGTGAGATGCTGTGATGCTCGAATGGGGATAGTAACAGACTGCCCGGGACCATTCAGTGAATTTATTCATGCTGCTCCCTCTGCTATCAATTCTCTTCATTCATCAGATATCGAATTTTGATTAAATGTATCTGTTTCAATTAATCAGTCCTAATTTTACAGGCTGAATGTCCTGCTTTTAGTATTATTGAATTTGAACGTATTAGCTCCGTGCCTAAATCCTTAAATGTCTAATTGTAAACAGTATGTATTTCCCAGTATTTTCTAGCGTCGCCATATGACAAATAAATAAAATTCTGATCACTCCATACATTTCATTTGAACTCAATGGATTTAATCCATTTCGTATATGGTACACGATATGGCTACTCGAATTTTCGTATAGCATAACGCACAGTGCGTTAGCTTGTGAGACAGGAGGTGAGGTGATGCAGACCCGGATTAAATCCGCGCACTGGATTGAAGACTGCACGCAAGCATACCAATCAGCGGACTTCAAGCGGTTTCTCACCTCGTTAGGCAAATGCTGGGCTGGTCCCCAACTTCCGCCTGAGAGAATACGGCACACAAACAGTGAAAGTACGCTAACACGCAGAACAGAGTTTGCACGATTCGCGGATGTATGGCGACACAACTTCCGTCTCTTAGGATACTCGACGACTATGACCACAGAGTTAAAACAAAAACAAAATCCATTAAATTCCGAGAAGGTGGACCTGGGCCGTACGGTATGAAGGTTGCGGGAAAGAAGGAATACGGGGTCTCCCAGAAGGAATGCTCAGTATTGAGAGATGTGGTAGGAACGATCATTTGAAGGAGAAAATTGCAGATGGACATGTGCTATATTCCGAATGCTTATTGATATAGAACACATTAACACGTTGATAGGTCCAATGATTTTACAAGAACGAATGAGGGGACAGAATTCCTTGGATTTTTTGGAAAATTCGTTTGAAGACGTTCCTTAGTGCACACGGACTACAATGTAATTCCAGCGTGACGGAGACGTTCCACATTTTAGCGGACGTGTGAGGCAACATCTCATCTCAACCGCACTTACACTCATCTCTTGATTGGTCGCTGTAGTGCAGTTAACTGGCGACCGAGGTCGCTGGATGAAATCTGAGAGTACGCGAGATGAACTGTTTGGTCGCATCGTGGACGCAGCTTTCATCATTAAGGACCGTGCAGAGGCACTCAGACAAGCAATGCAATACGTTCTCGCAAGAGAGCACAAATAAAGTCAACTCTCCGATATTCCAACTTTTATTACGAACTGTACAGCAGCTGTTATCAGAAATGTACGGTAACGCTTAGGGGTGAATGTTTTTACAATGGGTGCTTCGTAAAACGCGTGTTATAATGTTTACTAACAGTTGTATATGTGTACATTTCTAAACCTGACAATGTACTGAGTAATTCAGAAGAAAAATAGCAATGTATATTAAATCCGTTCTATTTCGGAAACCATTTGCAATAAGCCACATGTGCATACCAAGTTTTTCCTTCAAATCATCGTTCATGTCCTGTCCTTGACGAGTGACCATTCCTACTGAGACACCCTGTATGCGATACGGATATTCGACAATATGAGGCAAATAGAAGGGTTTATCAGATATGCTATGTAAGTTAGACAAAGTATTGAAGCCATGTTTGATGGATTATTGTATTGCGCTTTTTTTTTTAATTTTACCAAAACGGTACAGTCGTGAAATGGTCGCACGGGAAAATCCCTACTTCATCCTTCATCGCTACCTCGGAGATACTGTGTCCCATCGCTCGTGCGCCGACAGCAACACCACGTTCAAACTCATTTAAATCTTGATAACCTGCCATTGTAGCAGGCCGCCCGGTTAGCCGTGCGGTCTAATGCACTGCTTTCCGGGCGGGACGGCGTGAAGATCCCCGGCGCGAATCCGCCGGGTAGATTAGGGTCCACTCGGGGTCGAACCGCCCAGTAACCCTTGGTTCGGTGTGGGGCGGCGGTGGGGTGAGTGGACTGCTGTGGCCCGTTGTGGCGTTGTGCACCACGGAGAGGCTCCGTCCCCGCCGTAGCCCTCAGTCATTTCTACGTTCCCAGTTCCATACAATACAATACAACCGATCTAACAACTGCGCCAGACACTAGTTGTCTTATGTAGGCGTTGCCGACCGTAGCCCCGTATTCTGCCTGGTCACGTATCTCTGTATTTGAATACGCATGCCTATAGCAGTTTGGAAACTTGTGGTAAGTTCCCGGGGGACGAAAATGCTGAGGTGACTGGTCCCCATATACCAGTTTCTTTGGCGCCTCTGTGTATGTAAGTTAGACTAAGTACTGAAGCGATTTTTGAGGTTTTTTAATTTTACCATTTTATTGAGGAAATTGTGTTTTCTAGTGCTGTATGGTAAATCTGTATTGTTTTATTTATTTTTCCTACAACATCCCTGTTGTTCGCGTTACAGATCAACAGTTTCCGGATAAAACTTGACTTAAACAGTGGTAATCGTATTTTCTCTATAAATACTGTTTATTTTTATGTAACGACAAGAGGATAAGTATGTAGAACAAAAATGTTACGTAGACTAGACGGCTCTTTATATATCCACATTTAGTTTCCAGATGGTTCAGCGCTTCCGATTTTCAGGGGAATCTAGTGAGACACTGATTGCATATGCAAACAAAGCGATCAAAATAAGGTAACTCCAGATAGATATGCAACACACATGACATACAGCTAACGTACAGCTAACGCAAAGTACAACCTTAACTGACGAAAGTTACAATAGTGTACGCATATTTGCTGTCGTCTACAGTAGTTTTACAAGTATACACGTGGCGCTCTGAACTCCAGAGGGGAAAGCACTTTGCACAGAGACCATGCGCCATCTCGTAATGAATGTACGAAACATTTTCTCCATGAGGTGGCACTTGAAGCAAATCCGAGGAGATCCTACAGAGTACCAGGAACACAGTGGCTCGTAAACTGCGTTTCGTTAAAAAAATCGCACTTAAAATGTTTGACATTCCTAGTCTTCAAATATAGTGTGTGTATTTATAATGTTCAACCCACGTCATTTATTTTTTTCTCTTTCCGGCTTGTGCAGACTTTTCCCACGCCGCCCGCAGGGTGGATGCTCCTCTGTACTTGGCTTTGTCTTAGCTGCGGTATTTACGGACGGAAACAAGTGCCGACCTCGGTGGATTTGCGTGGCGCTGTGCCGTTTCCTGTGGGAGCGAGAAAGTGAAGGCGCCCGCGAGTAGAGCGAGGTCACTTCCTGCGGCGGCGGCGAGACGCGAATTCCACGCGCGTGCCTCGCCAGCCAGCGGAGACGCGCGGCAACAGTTAAGCCCCTCTCACACGGAGCAAGGTTCGCCGCAAGTTGCGAGATGGCGTGCATGCCTGCCGGCTTGCAGGGAAGGGAGCCGGCTATCTTGCATGCCGAAGCTCTCCCACGGTGCAAGATCGGCAGCATGTTGTATCGAACGAAGATGGCTGCTTCAGGTACAGATGTTCAGAGCAAACTGCCGTTATTAGCTGTTTTGGTGCTAAACACTGCAGAAATGCATGCTAATGGGAGAAGAAAAAAGAAAGAATAGACGAAAAACTGGATTAAGAGGAGAAACGCTGGAAAAGGTGTGCTCTCCATGCTTCATAAAGAGTTGACGTTAATTCGCATAACACCTACTTTACTGTTTGATTTTATAAATATACCAATAAAGACTGTTATATACGACTTTATTTTATAGGATAGAAGATCGTACATCCTTTGCAAATTTTATACGAATGGATGTATTGGTATTTGCAACTCTTTCGAGTGCCTCTGCACGCAAGTGTTTCTTATAATAGTTTGCGCTTTTCACTACGTACAGACACTGTTCTTCCCTATAAGTACATATCAATGCTTCAATCGCTTCCTTGGATCACTGCGGTGCATTTATTTTATAATTATAAGAACTTCCTACCGCACCTCACGACAGCATAAAAGCGACTATCAACAAAGGCTTCCCGCCCAAGCTTTCCGCGTCTGACGTCACAAACGAAACGCCTCCTGATTGGCCAACGCAGGTAGCACGCAGGGAACCTTGCAAGAAAAATAGCACCGGACCTGTCCTGGAAATCTTACAAGGTTCCCAGCAAGGTAGCCCGCTAGCAGACGACGGAGCCCGCAAGGTAGCCGCCGCGCGAGCCAGCGAGGAAACTTGCAGCGAATCTTGCTCCGTGTGAGACGGGCTTTAGGCTGCGACGGGAGTGCAGCCGCAGTGAGAGGGGAACGCCGGAGGATGTGGGGCAGAGGCGGCGCTGCCGCCGTGCCCGGCTGGTCGCTGCGAGTACAGCTGGCTGCCGTTTCTGCGATGCTGGTCGCCAAGGAGCAGGCGTGCAGCAAAGGCCAAAGTGACGCAAGTGTACCACGTGCTCGGACACTCTAGTCATTAGCATTCCAGCGCAGCCACACCAACTACGTGGTAATCTGTACAGGGTTTCCGGCATGGTCAGTGTTCGAGGGTGTGACAGGAAGATCAATCGAAGCAGAAATGTGTAGTAAACATGAGCTCTGAAATGCGTACCTACATAACTATGAGCACTTCTTCGTTTTCGATACTGTGTATGTAACTGATCTGCTCTACTGCAAAGTCTTTACTTCCTATATTTTGCGAGGAGGCAGTATGGTCCAAAACAAGAGAAAGGTGTACAGTAAACATGGTCTCTAAAATGCATACCTTAAGGGGAGGTTCCATCCAAAAATTTAACTTTTCTTCTACCAGGTGATCAAAAAGTCAGTATAAATTTGAAAACTTAATAAACCACGGAATAATGCAGATAGAGAAGTAAAAATTGATACACATGCTTGCAATGCCATCGGGTTTTATTAGAACAAAAAAAAAAAAGAAAACAAAGTTCACAAAATGTCCGACACATGACGCTGGACAGCAAAACGTCAGTACTGTTACCGTGACGGGTGAGAGGTACGCCGATATGTTACAGAATCACATCATCCCAAGCCTGGCCGATAAACACCTGCTGGAACGTACGATGTTTATGCAGGATGGCGCTCCACACCATATTGCTAGACGCGTGAAAGATCTCTTGCGCGCGTCGTTTGGTGATGATCGTGTGCTCAGCCGCCACTTTCGTCATGCTTGGCCTCCCAGGTCCCCAGACCTCAGTCCGTGCGATTATTGGCTTTGGGGTTACCTGAAGTCGCAAGTGTATCGTGATTGACCGACATCTCTAGGGATGCTGAAAGACAACATTCGACGCCAATGCCTCACCATAACTCTGGACATCCTTTACAGTGCTGTTGACAACATTATTCCTCGACTACAGCTATTGTTGAGGAATGATGGTGAAAATATTGAGCATTTCCTGGAAAGATTATCATCTGTGCTTTGTCTTACTTTGTTATGCTAATTATTGCTATTCTGATCAGATGAAGCATTTTTTGAACATTTGTATTTTTTCGGTCCTAATAAAACCCCATGTCATTCCAAGCATGTGTGTCAATTTGTACCTCTCTATCTACATCATTCCGTGATTTATTCAGTTTTCAAATTTATACTGACTTTTTGATCACCCTGTACTATTCCAATTTAAACCGAATTTCAAAATCATGTCCATCATTGAAGAAGCAGCAATATCCAAACTTTGAAGTCCAGATCTTAATTGGTTTTTGAGGTCTGAATTTTTAATCCAATTTTAATGGTACTTTTGAAAACCAACTTTCGGTACTAAGACCTAGACTTTCACACTCCAGATTCTTTAGATACATCCACAAGGCGTAGTTCAACAGTTCTGTGCATTCATTTTATGAGAAACGTTATCAATTTACGTTCTGTATTTCTTTCTAGTTTCAAATTTAAACTTCGTTTAATTATCGGTGCGTAAATGTGATAATAAAATAGACAAACTAAATTTTCGATAATATCAATGCATAGAAGTCCGCAAATACCTGAAGACTACTTTCTGCAAAAAAATTTCATTGACATTAGTTAATATTTAGCTTAAAAAGTTAGCATTGAACTTAGAAAAACAAACTCTTAATAAAATTTTAAGTGAATGCTAGTACAAGACACATACCAGTTGAAATTCACCAGCACTATATGTTTTTACTTTCTCCTTCTTCTTGTTGTAACGTGTTCGTGGAGTCTTTTTCTTGAATTTATCCTTCCCCAGGCAGCATCTTGTGGATTGCTTGATCTGTCGTTGATTTCTAGAGAAGCACAGTTTCTTCTGGGAGGGTGATAAACGAGTGCTGTGACTCCTACTTTCTTCAGTCTTCAATCATCCCATATTCAACTGACAAATAGCTTCTATAAGACACAAAATTTTTTTCTCCCCCAGACCAAATTACAGTATGCAAACTTTCATTTGCATTTTGTTTGTTGCCATCAGTGCATCTTGCCAGTGATGCATCACATGAAAGTCTGATGCACAGGTATTATCCTGACTACCTGTACATTGTGTGCCGTGGCTCCTCGTGGAGTCCGTATTTCAAATATTTCTTAGACGTACTTGTAATTCGAATGCAGCCAAATCGTTTGGTTTCTAAGAGCAAACACCCCAGAGATGTGAAATAGCCATTAAAGTTTTTTTGAAAAAGTGAAGTTTTAGTGTGAAGTCTCCTCGTTAGAGCTATGAGCAGTTCTTCAGTAGAAGAGATGTGTTTCACAGTAACGAAAATGAACAAGCCTGCAATTGGAGAGTTTTGTTTCACAATATCGAAGTTGACGAAGTCCTCATAGGTCTTAAGGCGTTCATATTAGAGCCCATGTTTGCTATACTTTTTTACGTCGAATGATCGTTCCTGGAAAGAGATCATTCCTTCTGGGACCCTCTGTATGAGGACCATTTACGCAACGGATCTGTCATTCAGAAACCGCATTTTATTGTTGATTAGACTGTTGTGTTGGGCGTTGTGTGTGGAAGAGAAACGCCTAGCGACACGTGTCGGCGTTACACTGCAGCAAGACCGTGGCCGATCGAGGCTGAAGTTCACCGTTGCTTCTCCCATTGGTCCGCATCCCACGGCTGCATTGCTAATATGGAATCTGTGATATCAGGAGAGTCGACTCAATGCTATACGCTGTACGGATCCCACGCGACTAGCGCCTGAGAGGACAGGCATATCGTTCGCTCGCCCATGCAAGATGGTACAGCCGGTTCATGTACCTCTAGTCAGCAAATCGATTTGTCTGCAGCTAGACGAGAATCCATACGGACATGGGGCCGAGGTCCGTTCTCGAGCTCCAAGAACTGTCGGTCCGGCGAGCGTTGGATACAGCAGGGACGTGACCGCGCCCGGCGACGACGCGGCACTGGCGACACGTCGTGTCTGCAGACGTGTCCCGGCACCGCGTGCACGTCGAGTTTCAGACAAGAACGGATTTTGGCAAACTGTATTCGCCGTCGCCACACCGGCCCAACACATGGATGGCTAGCAGTATGAGACACAATAGGGTACAGAACTCTTTATGACCTCTGGTTCGCACATCTTGTAATTTGGACAGCAGCCACCATTTCATTCCCGACGTGGTAAGGTCGGTGGCCGTGCTTGCCCTTCGGAGTCTCGCTCTCGGGTAATACATCGGAAATAAAAACCTGAAAATCCGAAATATAGTCAGTTGGTAGTGTTGTATTGACAAAACCTGATGTGTTTCCACCCCACCGTTAACGAGCCAGTGTCTAAATAAACAAAATAAGTCCAGATGCATAGAAAACCCGTCGACTATATATGTTTATATCTACAGGATGGTCCAAAAGTCAGGAACACCCTCATAAAATTCAAATGGAGTAGCTATCAAGGAAACAGAGTCCCTACACACGAGGAACGGGAAGCGGGAAACTTTATAGGCTATGCCACCAACATGGCGGCCTTCTTGAAAGCCGCCTTCTTGGATTCAACTCCAAAACTTCAAATGGGAATGTGGTCATGTGACATATCAAACAGATAGAGAATTTCACCAGAAAAACAATGCCGTTGTTATTTTAAACATAGCTTTATTCATTCTCGGGTTATAGCCAGTTACATGTGGCAGCGGTGGGACGCTCGGCAGCATGTGTGTTATGTGCCGAAGAGACATTACGCCGATGTTACACAGTCCCGTGAGACCACCAACAGTCATAGTAATGGCTCGATATGTTGTCCATTATGTTGAATTGTTAATGCCATCCTCCGAACCCAGTCCTGATGAACTTTGACCAACACATCTGGCTGAATTTGACCACACGCATCAACAATGCGCTGCTTTAGATGATGCAAATCTCGTATTTTCACAGAATAAACCAGTGCTTTGACATGACCCCAAAGATAAAAATCCAAAGGAGTCAAATCTGGTGAACGTGGTGGCCACTCCACAGCACCCCTACGACCAATCCACTTTTGGGGGAACTGCACATCCAGGTAAGCTCGCACATTGTGTCCAAAATGTGGTGGGGCTCCATCATGCTGGAAGAATTCCGGAAATGTCCCGTCCTCCGTTAACAACGAGGGAAACACTTCTTCATTCAATAACCTCAGATAACCGTTGGCTGTTAACGTACCATCAATAAAAAATGGTCCATCGGCTTTGGTACCCCACAAACCACACCAGACCATCACTTTTTGTGAGTCGACCGTTTTGGAAGCATCAATCCAGTGCGGATTAGTGTCGGACCAGTATCTGTGATTCTGATTGTTCACTTCACCATCGATAAAGAAATTGGCTTCATCACTGAACAGCACCTGATAGGGGAAACGTGGGTTTATCTGCAACTGCTGTGTCACCCATTCTGCGAACTGTACCCGACGGTCTGGGTCATCCTCGTTCAGGTGTTGGAGCAGCTGAATTTTGTACGGGTGCCATTTGTGCTGCAATAAAATTCGCAGTGTGGAGGTACGGCTAACCCCACATTCTTGAGGCCGTCGACGATTACTCCGTTGCGGACTCTTGCTTAATGATGCCAACACACTCACTGTTGTTGCTTCATCGGTGGCAGATTTTGGTCTTCCAGCCTTAGGTTTATCTGCGACAGAACCTGTTGCTCGGAATTTGGCCAAAAGCTTGGCAACTGCGCTGTGAGAGGTGGGCTGTCTGGTTGGGTGACGACTGTTGAAATCCTCAGCAACGACCCGTGTGCTTCTTTCTCCTGATATCAATATGATTTCAATGCGTTCTTCATGTGTTAAGGACATTTTGTAACCTGTAAATAAAGAAACAATGATTAAAACGTTAGCATGATTAAATGACAACTAACAGTTAAACACATGTAACATATCAGGCATGGGATAGTCGCTTTGCACCGTTTCAGACTCAATTTTCTGACTTCTCAGTACGTAATACTCACACTGCCGAGCGTCCCACTGCTGCCGCAAGTAATTGGCTATAACCCGAGAATGAATAAAGCTATGTTTAAAATAACAACGGCATTGTTTTTCTGGTGAAATTCTCTATCTGTTTGATATGTCACATGACCACATTCCCATTTGAAATTTTGAAGTTGAATCCAAGATGGCGGCTTTCAAGATGGCCGCCATGTTGGTGGCATAGCCTACAAAGTTTCCGCCTTCCCGTTCCTCGTATGTAGAGACTCTGTTTCCTTGTTTGCTACTCCATTTGGATTTTATCAGGGTGTTTCCGGACTTTTGGACCACCCTGTACTGTTGCCAAGAGCATCAACATACTGGATGATAGCTCTTGCTTGAGTCCTTAAATAGCATGAATGATTGATTTGTGCCGGCCGGACTGGCCGAGCGGTTCTAGGCGCCGCAGTCTGGAACCACGCGACCGCTACGGTCGCAGGTTCGAATCCTGCCTCGGACATGGATGTGTGTGATTTCCTTAGGTTAGTTGGGTTTAAGTAGTTCTAAGTTCTAGGGGACTGATGACCTCAGAAGTTAAGTCCCATAGTGCACAGAGCCATTTGAGCCATTTTGATTGATTTGTGTCTATACGATAGCCGACATATACAGGACGAACCAGAACTCTACCGAAAACTTTCTCTGGTTGTTCTGGGACAGTTTCTATTTTGATGTAAGGGACCGGCTTTCTCCAGTGGCTCGCTACAGTCTAATAATGTAATTGTGATGTATCCTGTTTGTTACTGCAGTTTGTTTCTTTGAAAATACGTTCACGAAAATATGAATCATGAAACTGTAGGACATAGCATAGTGTTGCTACAACTTTCAGACGAGATACGTACGCTGGCCGTTGGTAGTTGCCGTCGCAGCGGGGCCACCTCAACGTAGGGTCTTTGTATCGCTATTCCACCGAATTCATTGAACCCATACTCGATGTGCATATCGGCCAACTATTCGCCAGTAAACCTGTGCATACTGCTGTGTACAACTGACAATGCCGGAAACACAAATGGGAGAGGGAACTGAGTAGTACTGAGTGGAGGCCTGTGGACGCAGAGCGGGACTACTGTACTGCCGTCAGCAGCAGGCGCCGTGGGCGAATGGAACAAGTTTGTTTATATACAAGACATTTCCCTGAACAACTTCAGAAAGTTTGTCGGAGGAGTTTTGGATATCGTGTACCCCGCAGAGCGCTGGCGGTTATCGCGTGAATAGTACGGAGATTTTGTCGGTAGGACCTGCGGTGGTCTTTCAGTCTGGTAGAAGTCACCACTCTGTGAGGCCGTAGCCGCAGCAGGCGCCGCCAAGCACAGCATCGCGAGATTATCCCGCCCCGGCTTTAGCGGGCACATCCGGCCGGCTCCCACGTGCAGAGGGGCCGACGCGAAGCTGCACGTGAGGTGAAGGCAAAGACCTTGTAACAAATAACTAGACTCACTGATGGCGCTGCAGCCGCGGGATAATTTGAACCTTCGGCTGGACGCCATTATAGTGGTTGTAGTCTGAAGTGTTGTGTAGTATTGTTGTTTATGAAGACCCTGATTCAATGTTGTATATTTGTTGGGGCGTACATACAGTATTTGTTACTCGTAATTCTACTGTCTGTACGTTCCAATCAAAAGAAGTACAATGGTCAAGAGTTGTGCAGCGATTAATTGTACAAATAAATTCGAGAAAGGAACGAATATTAAATTTCACAGATATGTGGATATTTTAAGTTGTTTTGTATGTCAGTGCACTTGCTTAGTAAATGTTTTTGTAACACGGTATTAGCATATTTGCAGGTTTCCTTTCTCAAAACCACAGCTGTTACAAAAATGGTTACACGCTGTCAGGAGGCAAGATTTCCGACCGACAGAATACCATTTGATATGTTCCGATCATTTTGAAGAAAGTTGTTTCCTCGAAAATTACGTAAATCGCAGAAAGCTGAAAGATGATGCTGTTCCATCCATCTTTCGTTTTCCAGACCATATACAGCAGAAGATAAATTTTTCTTTGTGAACCACATTTTATTTTAACTATAAAAGTTGAGTTGCAAGCAACACGAAATTTGAGTTAGCAGGCTTTTTATCGTTATAAAATGCAACTGAATGTGTGTAATTGTAATCTGATTTCACAAATTCTCTCGATGGAACAGTTGTTGAGTTTAATTTATTATATGAGAAAAACCACACATATAAACTGAAGTGTACATCTTCGAAAGTAAATATTGTGACTAATGCTATACTGGGTGCCTGCCTGAAGTCTTGTTTGTTGTAGCTGGCTGACCGGTAGTGTTTTCATGGTCTAGGTTAGGTTGAACCTTGATAATTTGGTCGTGAGTTGCCAAAGCACTACGCCATATATAAGGCACTTTTCGTCATAAAATCTAAAGCAAGGTAGAGTCAGAATATATCTATTAACATAGTGGGCGAATCTTCGAGTATTTTGATGCATTTTGCGTACATCTATCGCAAATAAACTACGAAAAATGCTAGGGGTCCAGTGCATAACTTTTAGCTACGGCAGATTCCATGTACTACGTAACATAAATTCATAAACAGTGACTAGTTGCTGTTTGTTCATAAATTAAAAACTATATTGTAGTAACGTATTTAAATGAGGCATTATGTTTGTGACCTAACTCTAGGGAAGGCATTTTATAACCAAAAGCGATGTATAAACATTCGAACTCCGCGCGTCAGTTTACCACTCTAATGGCCGCCGGCCAGCTATTCAATTTGTCCGCTCTTCACAGTCGACCACTCGTGCGGTTGTGGGGGCCTGGGTGAAGGGCCAGCTGACGTCGCGCCTCCTGTCGGCACGTGGGCCGCCTAGCTGCAGCCGGCGAGACAGAGAGGGCCGGACGGTGTGCCGGCGGCGGTAGGCCAACAAAAAACCAGGGAGCCTCACTGAGACCTCTGTGGTGCCATCACAAGACTGGCAGTCTCCCGATGGGTACCGGCCTATCAGTCACGAGCCCGGGAGGTAATCTGGTGACGCGTCATCATCTATGAAACTGAGAAGCCAGGGCCCAATGGTCCACGCAGAAGTCGAATCTCCTCTGTGTCTACAAAATACAATCCCCCTGTGACCGAATCTGGTGCTATTGTACGGAGTGGAGTTTCGCATTCATCGTGGCGCTCTCCTGCTACCAGCACCTCAGTGTCCACCCAAATTTGCAACTTCTAGCACGATTCGGTGTACTATCGCGATGTTGCTGTTGTGGTCTTCAGTCCTGAGACTGGTTTGATGCAGCTCTCCATGCTACTCTATCCTGTGCAAGCTTCTTCATCTCCCAGTAACTACTGCGACCTACATCCTTCTGAATCTGCATAGTGTATTCATCTCTTGGTCTCCCTCTACAATTTTTACCCTCCACGATGCCTCAGAACATGTCCTACCAACCGATCCCTTCACCTAGTCAAGTTGCGCCACAAACTTCTCTTCGCCCCAATCCTATTCAATACCTCCTCATTAGTTATGTGATCTACCCATCTAATCTTCAGCATTCTTCTGTAGCACCCCATTTCAAAAGCTTCTATTCTCTTTTTGTCCAAACTATTTATCGTCCATGTTTCACTTCCATACATGGCTACACTCCATACAAATACTTTCAGAAACGACTTCGTTACACTTAAATCTATACTCGATGTTAACAAATTTCTCTTCTTCAGAAACGCTTTCCTTGCCATTGCCAGTCTACGTTTTATATCCTTTCTACTTCGACCATCATCAGTTATTTTGCTCCCCAAATAGCAAAACTCCTTTACTACTTTAAGTGTCTCATTTCCTAATCTAATTCCCTCAGCATCACCCGATTTAATTCGATTACATTCCATTATCCTCGTTTTGCTTTTGTTGATGTTCATCTTACATCCTACTTCCAAGACACTATCGATTCCGTTCAACTGCTCTTTCAAGTCCTTTGCTGTCTCTGACAGAATTACAATGTCATCGGCCGACCTCAAAGTTTTTATTTCTTCTCCATGGATTTTAATACCTACTCCAAATTTTTCTTTTGTTTCCTTCACTGCTTGCTCAATATACAGATTGAATAACATCGGGGAAGAGGCTACAACCCTGTCTCACTCCCTTCCCAACCATTGCTTCCTTTCATGCCGGTCGACTCTGATTACTGCCATCTGGTTTGTGTACAAATTGTAAATAGCCTTTCGCTCCCTGTATTGTACCCCTGCCACCTTCAGAATTTGAAAGAGAGTATTCCAGTCAACATTGTCAAGAGCTTTCTCTAAGTCTAAAAATGCTAGAAATATAGGTTTGCCTTTCCTTAATCTGGCTTCTAAGATAAGTCGTAGGGTCAGTATTGCCTCACGTGTTCCAATATTTCTACGGAATCCAAACTGATCTTCCCCGAAGTCGGTTTCTACTAGTTTTTCCATTCGTCTGTAAAGAATTCGCGTTAGTATTTTGCAGCCGTGACTTATTAAACTGATAGTTCGGTAATTTTTGCATCTGTCAACACCTGCTTTCTTTGGGATTGGAATTATTAAATTCTTCTTGATGTCTAAGGGTATTTCGCCTGTCTCACACGTCTTGCTCACCAGATGGTAGAGTTTTGTCAGAGGCAGTATCGCGATATTCATCATCATTTGCAAGCCAAATCATCTCCAGGATCGTCCATTCCACCGAACCGGGATGCAGCTGACAGTATCGTCGCGGTCCCCTCCGCTCGGCCCCAGTCACGGTATCGATACACCTACGCAACGTTTAACGCCTCAGGTGGGAGTCACTGGATTCCGCAACACTCGGTATGCACTGCCAGTCTTGTGGAATCCCGCAGCACCGGCAAAGTACGGAGCAGGCAGTCCGAGGGCACCTGAGCCGCAATGTGTGTGTGACGCACAAGCGCCGTGGCTTTCTGCTGTCGTAACATCGCGATTATGGCCACTCCTTCCCAATAGCAACATGTTTACATTTTGATTCGCCTCTGTGATGTAATCGCCCAGATATGATTATGCGACGTCCCTTACTTTACTTATAATGTTCGACATCCGGAGATCATTCTTTTTCAACTAGAACTCAAGGATACGTTACATTATTGGTATGAATTGAAGCGACAGAAAATTTTGTCTGTAGGTAGTTGGGATGTAGGCTCATACAAAAGAGAAACGCCGACTATTAAGAAGTTCACACAAGAAGCGAATGAACGTATTTTAGGTGTCATGCCAGAGAAAAATGCTGAAGCTTAGATGGGTAGACTCGATAAATAATGTGTTAAGTTCAATTGGTGAGAAAGGAATTATGACACAACTTCACTAAATGAAGGAATTGGTGGCTAGGACACATTCTGAGTTTTGTACTGAGGGGATGTGTAGGGAGTAAACAAGTAGAGCGAAACCATGGGATGAATACAGTAGTCAGGTTGAAATGGATGTACGGAGTTGTTGTAGTTATATGTTCGTGACTGGGTCTCTGCGAGTTGGTGCCTGTAAATCTGGCCGCTTCGTGTAGTTTACAGAGAGGCGTCGGTTTTATGCAAGCGGTTATCGGCATACGTAACAGTGTCTATACGACCGATTGCTTTAACTGTGGACAGACTCTCGCGGTCGATGTTAAGTCGATGGCCTAAATTGTAAAAAAAAAGAGAGAAGGTAACGACTGCAAGAAACATAAGTCAATACTGATACGAACAAAGTCAGGCTCGTGTTAATGGTTCAAATGGCTCTGAGCACTATGGGAGTTAACTGCTGAGGTCATCAGTCCCCTAGAAATTAGACCTACTTAAACCTAACTAACCTAAGGACACCACACACCTCCATGACCGAGGCAGGATTCGAACCTGCGGCCGTAACGGTCGCGCGGCTCCAGACTGTAGCGCCTAGAACCGCTCGGCCACCCCGGGCGGCAATCGTCTTACGCAACAACACACAATTAATCGTAGTTCGAAATCAAAACGAATGTCTGAAATGCCTTGAAAACAGTCGCATTCAGGAATAGACGTAGTGCAGGCTACAGTGGTGGGTTGCGACCTGCTGATCCCCCTCCGCCCTCCCTGCGACCCCCACTTCACCCCTCGTGCAGAGGGACAACGGCCTGACAGGTGTGCAACGACTTCTGGTGCTGCGCTGCCCCACCAGGGCTCAGCTCTCGTTACGTAAGGAAAAAGGAACTGATGGCCCTGTAGTGTGGGCCCTTTAATGGTAAGACAGAGATTTAAGAACCAGGTTGTAAACTGTAAGACATTTCCAGGAGCAGATGTGGACTCTGACCACAATCTATTGGTTATGAACTGTAGATTAAAATTGAAGAAACTGCAAAAACGTGGGAATTTAAGGAGATGGGATCTGGATAAACTGACTAAACCTGAGGTTGTACAGAGTTTCATGGAGACCGTAAGGGAACAATTGGCTGGAATGGGGGAAAGAAATACAGTAGAAGAAGAATGGGGAGCTTTGAGGGTTGAAGTAGTGAGGGCAGCAGAGGATCAAGTAGGTAAAAAGACCAGGGCTAGTAGAAATCCTTGGGTAACTGAAGAAATATTGAATTTAATTGATGAAAGGAGAAAATATAAAAATGCAGTAAATGAAGCAGGCAAAAAGGAATACAAACGTCTCAAAAATGAGATCGATAGGAAGTGCAAAATGGCTAAGCAGGGATGGCTAGAGGATAAATGTAAGGATGTAGAGGCTTATCTCACTAGGGGTAAGATAGATACTGCCTACAGGAAAATTAAAGAGACCTTTGGAGAAAAGAGAACCACTTGTATGAATATTAAGAGCTCAGATGGAAACCCAGTTCTAAGCAAAGAAGGGAAAGCAGAAAGGTGGCAGGAGTATATAGAGGGTCTATTCAAGGGCGATGTATTTGAGGACGATATTATGGAAATGGAGAAGGATGTAGATGAAGATGAAATGGGAGATATGATACTGCGTGAAGAGTTTGACAGAGTACTGAAAGTACTGAGTCGAAACAAGGCCCTGGGAGTAGACAACATTCCATTAGAACTACTGACAGCCTTGGGAGAGCCAGTCCTGACGAAACTCTACCATCTGGTGACCAAGATGTATGAGACAGGCGAAATACTCTCAGACTTCAAGAATAATATAATAATTCCAATCCCAAAGAAAGCAGGTGTTGACAGATGTGAAAATTACCAAACTATCAGTTTAATAAGTCACGGCTGCAAAATACTAACGCGAATTCTTTACAGACGAGTGGAAATACTAGTAGAAGCCGAACTAGAGGAAGATCAGTTTGGATTCCGTAGAAATATTGGAACACGTGAGGCAATACTGACCCTCCGACTTATCTTAGAAGCTAGATTAAGGAAAGGCAAACCTACGTTTCTAGCGTTTGTAGACTCAGAGAAAGCCTTTGCCAATGTTAACTGGAACACTCTCTTTCAAATTCTGAAGGTGGCAGGGGTAAAATATAGGGAGCGAAAGGCTATTTACAATTTGTACAGAAACCAGATGGCAGTTATAAGAGTCGAGGGGCATGAAAGGGAAGAAGGGAAGCAGTGGTGGGGAAGGGAGTGAGACAGGGTTGTAGCCTCTCCCCGATGTTATTCAATCTGTATATTGAGCAAGCAGTGAAGGAAACAAAAGAAAAATTCGGAGTAGGTATTAAAATCCATGGAGAAGAAATAAAAACTTTAAGGTTCGCCGATGACATTGTAATTATGTCAGAGACAGCAAAGGACTTGGAAGAGCAGTTGAATGGAATGGACAGTGTCTTGAAAGGAGGATATAAGATTAACATCAACAAAATCAAAACGAGGGTAATGGAATGTAGTCGAATTAAGTCGGGTGATGCTGAGGGTATTAGATTAGGAAATGAGACACTTAAAGTAGTAAAGGAGTTTCTCTATTTGGGGAGCAAAATAACTGATGATGATCGAAGTAGGGAGGATATAAAGTGTAGACTGGCAATGGCAAGGAAAGCCTGTCTGAAGAAGAGAAATTTGTTAACATCGAGTATAGATTTAAGTGTCAGGAAGTCGTTTCTGAAAGTATTTGTATGGAGTGTAGCCATGTATGGAATGAAACATGGACGATAAATAGTTTAGACAAGAAGAGAATAGAAGGTTTCGAAATGGGGTGCTACAGAAGAATGCTGAAGATTAGATGGGTAGATCACGTAACTTATGAGGAGGTGTTGAATAGGATTGGGGAGAAGAGAAGTTTGTGGCACAACTTGACTAGAAGAAGGGATCGGTTGGTAGGACATGTTCTGAGGCATCGAGGGTTCGCCAATTTAGTATTGGAGGGCAGCGTGGAGGGTAAAAATCGTAGAGGGAGACCAAGAGATGAATACACCAAGCAGATTCAGAAGGATGTAGGTTGCAGTAGCTACTGGGAGATGAAGAAGCTTGCACAGGATAGAGTAGCATGGAGAGCTGCATCAAACCAGTCTCAGAACTGAAGAGCAGAACAACAACAACAACAACAACAACAGGTGCTTATTGGAACTGCTCCATACCCAGTCTCTGTGCTGAGACTGGTGAACCGCCATTCACAATCGGACGACTACTCTTCGTGGTGCGTCAGGGATGTAATTTCCTCGCAGTACAAGAATAGGTAGAAATGTTGTGTAAAAACAGTTATTTTACTCATAGGAGACAGAAACCGTCATTGCTGGTACATATTAATAATGACGGAGTACAGTTATCGAGCAGCTGTGGTTGAAGCCGAAATTGGTCCAGCCATAATCTGCGAGTAATTTTCATTAATTGTTTCTAATTTGGACAATAGAGGTGGAAGGAGGCCGATTTCTTAAACGTTTCTAAATTTCAGGTGGCGCAGTCTAATAATGATATCTATACAGGATGTCCCAGGAGGAATGGTCAGTGTTAAGGGATGTGACAAGGACGCTCATTTGAAGCTTAACGACATATGGACATTGAGTTAGTAGCGTGCGCGATGTGTCTTGCTACCTCAACCTCTTTGACGCGCAGCCTAGCCGCTTCCTTCGAACCTGCTTTTCTGCCATGAAAGTAGCCCGTTGGACGCACAGTTGACCGTGGCGTGTTGTGAGTGAAGTAGTGTGACGGAATAAGTGTGTGTCAGCGTCGGGTAACTGCGTTTGGACACACGCTGGCGAGAACGCCACCCATCTGCGGTAATGAAGAATACGTAGATGTGGTGCATGTTTACCGGATTCTGCGACGGTAGTGCCCCTCCTGCTGTCGAAAGGTACCGTCGGCGCTTAGCGACACGTCGAATTCCCGATCGTAGAGTGTTTACCAGAGTTTTCACTACAGCTTCCTCAAACAGGTATTCTTGCACGTTCCTGTTTTTATTGTGAACGTTAACAACCTGTGCAGGACCAGAAAAGTATTAACGAAGTGGAGCAGTGTAGTATTAGTACACGGCGACTTTCTGCACGTATCAGTGTCCCTCGAAAGTTCGAATGGCGAACATTTTATGCGGAAAACTACTCTCCAGAGATAAGAAACTAGGACACCTGCTTAATGTCTTGTAGGGCCCCCACGAGCACACCGAAGTGCTGCAACACGACGTGGCGTGGACTCGACTAATGTCTGAAGTAGTGATGGAGGGGATTAACCACACGAATTCTACACCGCTGTCCCTACGTTAGAGTACGAGGGAGATGCCTTATGAACAGCACGTTGCAAGGCATCCCAGATACGATCAATAATTTTCATGTCTGGGGAGTTTGGTACCCAGCGGAAGTGTTTAAACTGCCTGGAGCCACTCTGCAGCAGGTCTGGATGTGCGGGGTGTCGCATTATCGTACTGGAATTGCCAAAGTCCGTCGGAATTCACAATGGACATGAATGGATGCAGGTGACCAGACAGGATGATTACGTACATGTCACCTGTCAGAGCTGTGTCTGGACGTGTCAGGGGGCCCATATCACTCGAACTGCTCAAGATTACAGAGCCTCCACCAGCTTGAACAGTTCATTGCTGACATCCGGGGTCCATGGATTCATGAGGTTGTCTCCATACCCGTACACGTCCATCAGCGCGATACAACTTGAGACTCTTCCGACCAGGCAACATGTTTCTAATCAACAACAGTCCAATGTCGCTGTAGACGGACCCAGGCAAGACGTGAACCTTTGTGTCGAACAGTCATCAAGGATACGCGAGTGGGTATTGGGCTGCGAAAGCCGATATGGATTATGTTTCGTTGAATGGTTCGCACGCTGGTACTTGTTAATGGCCCAGCATTGAAAACTGCAGCAATTTGCGGAAGCGTTGCCCTTCTGTGATGCTGAACGATTCTCTTCAGTCGTCGTTGGTCCCGTTCTTGCAGGATCTTTTTCCAGCCACAGCGCTTTCGGAGATCTGATGTTTTACCGGATTCCTGATATTCACGACACACTCGTGAAATGGTCGTTCGGGGATATACCCACTTCGTCGCTACCTCGGATGTGCTGTGTCCCATCGATCGCTCGTGCGTCGACTGTAACACCACGTTCAAAGTCACTTAAATCTTAATAACCTGCCATTGTAGCGGCAGTTACCGACCTAGCAATCGCGGCAGCCACTTGTTGTCTTATATAGGCGTTGGCGACGGCAGCGCCGGTTTCTGCCTGTTTACATATCTCTGTATTTGGATGCGCATGCCTATACCAGATTCTTTTGCGCCTCAGTGTAGTACCCATTTCGTGTACAACACACACTATTCACAATGCCGACAATGCGAGACGAGTTGAATTTTGCCACTGGGTAAATGACAAATCGTCATTTGTTTCCACTGCTACTATTCGCTGACGAAGCTTCGTTTACGCGGATTGAAATCAACAACACACGTAATGACCGTCGATGGTCGCAGGAAAATCAATCAGGCTACGGTGAAACCAATTTCCAAGTTCACTGTTCGATCAGTATTCCGTGCGGCATGATCGGTAAGATGTTAAGATGTTGATAAGTCAATTCACTTTAGAAGAGGTAATGACAGGACAGAATAACTTGTTTATTTTTTTTGTTCAAAATTCGTTTGTTGAACACCCCGAGGACGTTTCTCTGGACTGTAATTCAGCATGCCGGAGCTCCTCTAAATTTTACCAGACGCGTGAGGGAAGATTTTTACTCGCGCTTCCCCTGATCGCTGGTCGTGGTACTGAAATGAACTGGCCACCGACTTCGTTAGACATTACGCGATTAGATTTTTGTTTGCGGGGTTAGATGGAGCCTGAGGGTTTACAGACGAAATGTGAATACGCGAGAAGATCTATTTCTTTGCATCGTGGACGCTGCTCCCTCGTTGGAGGAAGCGCGGAGCCACTGGGACAAGCAGCACGTGTTCTTTCAGGAGTGCACGTGTGCACTGAACTCGGCTGTGGGACGTTCGATCATTTATTGTGAACTACACGCAGCTGTAATGGTCATTTGCGATAATGACGAGAAGTGAATGTGTTAAAAATACGCGTTTTTCAATTGATACTTTGTAAAACGAATCTTGTAATGGTTACTAAGCGTTATACACGTGTACGTTTTTAAACCTGCCTCTTTGTAGTGAATAGTTCAGACAATAAATGACTATGTATATTCAGTGTTTTGTAGCTCGCAAACCATTTGGAGTAGGTCGTATATCGATATGATTTTTGGGTCAAGTGGTGGTTCCTGTCTTATCCCTGAATGTTGCCCGTTCCTCCTGGGACATCCTGCAAGAAGTGACTCCAGGGCCGGCGCAAGCCCAAGTGCCGCCCTGTGCGAGCTGCTAAATTGCCCCCCCCCCTTTTTTTTTTACAAAAGTTTGTGGAATTTTATTTAAAAATTATCCGTAGGAAATGTCAGCATTCAATCGCAGTTTTTGTTTTTACTTTTTAGATCTACCTAGGTTTCAGCCACTGAGTGGCCAGTCTCAAAGCTTTTAATATGTGGTTACATCTGAACCGTCATGTTGACAGTTACGTTCAGCAAGACGGTATAGATGTAAACATAATTCAAAGCATTGAGAATAGCCACACTGTCCCCGAAATCTATGTAGATCTGGAAAATAAAAGCAAAAATTGCGACTGATTCGGGACGTTCTCTACAGATTTGTACAAAACAGTCGCTGGGCACCAGCTCAAAAATGGGGTCAAACTTGATTGAAGAAATCTAGCTAATTTTAATAAGCGTTGTGAATTTACAAAAATGTTAAGATGTGTGTGAAATCTTATGGGACTTAACTGCTAAGGTCATCAGTTCCTACGCTCACACAACTTAACCTAAATTATCCTAAGGACAAACACACGCACCCATGCCCGAGGGAGGACTCGAACCTCCGCCGGGACCAGCCGCATAGTCCCGAGACCGCAGGGCCTCAGACCGCTCGGCTAATCCCGCGCGGCATGAACTTACAATTAACGTAGATAAACATTTTTCAGTGGTTGTGAACAGATAATGTATTCAACGGAAAACAAAATATATTTACAATTTAACGATAATTTGGTTTGAACAATAATATTTACAATAACTATTTAATGTTGAACAAAATAAGAAACACAGTAAATAACAAAGACACTGATTATAATATAAAAATTTAATAAAATACTAGACAAATTGAACCTTCCTGGCTTCTCCTTGTGCAAACTCTTTCACACGATCGTGTAATTTAAGACCTGTGCAAGCTCGTGCTCAGTCGATATTGTTGCAAGATCATTCAAACAAGTTTGGCTCATCGTTGATCGGAGGTATGTCTATATCAATTTCAGTTTTGAGAACTCCTCTCTTCACTCGTAACTGTCACTGGAAGTGTTAGGAGAATTCTCAGAGCAATGTTAACATTAGGACAAAAATTATGTCTTCCTATAAACTTCAGAGTCTCTTTTGGACCTATTCCAGGTTTCAACAATGTTGAGAGCACTTTTAGTTCTTCCCTCAACTCCAGTGCATCAATGTCGCTTGACTCATGATCTTGCAAAATCGCTGCGAGGTTTCTACCCTTTGCGTCCAGGCTGTCAGGGGGTGCATTCTTCAGCTCGCCGATGTCGCAGAGAAAATGAAAATAATCACAATGAGATTTCAGTTGATTGAATCTCTCATGTAAAGCTTTGGTTACTATATCTAAAAGATAATCGTAGAATAATAGTAGACACCCTCGGCCAACTGCCGAAACGAATTCTGTAGTTTTCGTTGTAGAGAACGCAACAATACCTGTTGCCTGGAAAGGCGAAGTGGTGACGCGGCAGTGCCAGGAACTAGGTCACGTGACGAGGCACAGCGAGCCTACGGTTAAACTAGCGCCCAAGAAGAAGAAGCAAGAAGCTCACAGTAAGTATGAGACAGATGATATGGGTAAATGTATTAACGGGCAGCAATTTCTATGGCATTACGAACAATAGAAAGAAATACGAACTTTGCGAAAACTGCACAACTTCTGTCAAAAAGAAATGAGCTTCAAAGCTAGCAAGGAAACCTTTAGAAGCAATGTTCTGTCTATGGATTTTCGTTTTAGATGGTGTCGAAATTAACGTTTTGTTTTGTGCGGACGAGAGGGCATTGTTGCTAAAAGACCATACTTTCTCAGATTTTCGTCAGAATCAAAGCGATCAGTATTTTACTAAGATGAAACGTGGATTCACACGCATTATACAGTAAATAAATGTTGACAAAGTGAGTGTGCGAGTAATATTGTCAAACAAAAGTGCCGCTCAGAGTTTAATTGTTGTTCATGCAGGCGGAGAGAGGTGTTTCATGGCTGAAAAACCAAACCGTCCGACCATCACTCAGAAACGGATAGCTAAAATTTTCAAAACTACCTCGAAACCCAACTTATGCCAGGCTTATTAGCAATGTCTTTATCCCTTGTAATTACTCGCAGCGTATTTACCCTTTCGAAATACTTCTAGCCATTGTAGGTGTTGGACATGTTTGACTGTAGTAATGTTCAACCATTTTTTTTTCCATAATGCGGGAAGAATAAAACACTCGGAAACTGCCATTGAAGGGCTTAGCAAAATTGTTTCAGGCTGAACATGTAACCGCAGTATCGAACATTGCATTCGAATTTCCAAATTTGATTTCGTTTTCTGCAAAATTAGTTGGGAGTAAACGCACGGCGCATAACAGGCTGGCAGCGCTCCACTCATAAGAATACTGGCGTGTACCCCAGACTGCTTCCCCCCCTCTGTTCCTCCTGGGTAAACACGACCGTGCTGCACAGTGGCGAGGAAGAAGTTCAAATGGTTCAAATGGCTCTGAGCACTATGGGATTTAACTTCTGAGGTCATCAGTCCCCTAGAACTTAGAACTACTTAAACCTAACTAACCTAAGGACATCACACACATCCATGCCCGAGGCAGGATTCCAACCTGCGATCGTAGCGGTCGCGCGGTTCCAGACTGTAGCGCCTAGAAACGCTCGGCCTCCACGGCAGACGAGGAAGAAGTTCCCCCCTCCCCTTGTTCAACAGCGGCGGCGGGCAGGTAGTCGAGGCGCCATGCCACAGTTCCCGAAGCCGCTCCCTCCGAGGTCTGGTTTCGAATCCCCTCTTGGGCATGAATGTTGAGTTTGCCCTTAAAAAAAAAAAAAAAAAAAAGGAATGGGGGGGGGGGGTGGCGGCGGCAGATTTGCCGCCCCTCGGAAAGTGCCTCCCCGTGCGGCCGCACGTTTCGCACGTGCCTTGCGCCGGCCCTGAGTGACTCCAATGTGAAGGCGAGACGGCACGTGCTCTCGACTGCGTTTTCGCGATCAGTCGTAGCGAACCAGTCGGCGAGAAGCGTCATTACTACACCGCTCGTGCTTGCAGGCCACCTCAGCACAGAGTGGAGAGAGAGTGTAGACAGGGTGGAGGCGGGGGATTCCCCTCGCCGGGCACGTGTTGCCGGCAGGCCAGACGGTGGCTCCTACCTGTTGCTCTGCTGGCTGACACTATAAGCCTCTCCAGCAGACAGAGGCTGGAGGGGCAGAGCAGCAGGTGGCGGCCGCGCTGCCCCCGACACGGCACGGCAGTCAGGCGCTTGGAGGGCAGCTCAAAGCCGACTACGGATCTATGAGGTCTCGCGCGGGTAGGACACAAGTCGAGGCGCATTCTGGGAAACGCCGCTTCGAATCGCTGTCCAGACTGCTGGTGTCCCGTAATTCTCCCGAACCGCCCGACCTAATGCCAACACGGTTATTTTTCCCGTTCTTTCTCACTCCAAGCCTGTGTACGGGCTGTATTGACCTCGCCGTCGACTACACATTGTGGATACGGTGCTGCTGCTGCTGCTGCTGGTGGTGGTGGTTGTGGTGGTGGTGACAGCAGTAACACGAATGGCGTTCATTGAGTAATACAACACATTTTCTTTTTCTCCGCCGATTTCGGCTGGAAAAATTGCGGAATTTGCCGTGGGACATCGTGGAATATTCCCATTTCAGCCCCTGTTGTTTCATCAAGTACCGATATGTGGCGGCGCTACGTACACTTCAGAATGGCATCTGTTATCATTGGAACAATGTCAGTCAAACATCTCCGATCCCCCCGTGTGGCACGTGGCCGCACACAGCTGTGACTCCTGCAATGCAGAAACGGGCGGACACTCTTATGGGAGCTGATCGCCGGATCGCAGACAAGCGCTTAGCTGCTCATCTGGACGCCTCTGTTGGTCTACCAGTTGGGCTACTGGGTTTCTCGCCGCCTAACGGAAGACCAAAAAGGGCAACGAAGGACCATCCGCATGGAGTTCAAAAATGTTCAAATATGTATGTAATCTTATGGTACTTAACTGCTAAGGTCGTCAGTCCCTAAGCTTACACTCTACCTAACCTAAATTATCCTAAGGACAAACACACACACACCCATGCCCGAGGGAGGACTCGAACCTCCGCCGGAACCACGTGAGAGAGTTCCTCGCACGTTCAGAGGATCATCGTGACAATTTTTGTCGAACGTCGTCAAAGGCGATGGGTTCGTCAATTCGAACCGAAAACCAAATGGCAATCCATGCTGTGCCTCGTACCACCTGCCGTATCGACATCCTGTAAAGTCAGGAGACGGTCTGCTGGGACACTGGAGGCATTATTTATCCTGTTTGGTGTCCTCCCTCGCGATGCAACGATCAACTCTGAACTGTACCGTGTTACCCTCAGGAAACTGAAAAAACGACTCCAGCATGTTCGTCGACCCAAAAAATGCAAACGAGTTTGTACTTCTCACACAAATCTGCGCACTTGACAGAAGCTCTCAAAACTTCACTGGATTGTTCTTCGCCGGCCGGAGTGGCCGAGCGGTTGTAAGCGCTTCAGTCTGGAACCGCGCGACCGCTACGGTCGCAGGTTCGAATCCTGCCTCGGGCATGAATATGTGTGATGTCCTTAGGCTATTTAGGTTTATGTAGTTCTAAGTTCTAGGGGACTGATGGCCTCAGGTGATAAGTACCAAGTGCTCAGAGCCATTTGAACCATTTCATTGTTCTTCCTCATCCACCCTACAGCCAGGATCTCATTCCGACTTGCATCTGTTTGCCCCAATGGAGGGTGCGCTCTGCAGGAAGCAGTACGTGCATGATGGGGACGGCTTTGATGCAGGAAGACGTTGGCTCCGACGTCAACAAGTAGAGCGCTACCGTGCGGTCATACATGCCCTCCCATTAAAGTGGCGTTACGCCGTCGCACTGAAACGGAGATTATATCGAAAAACAAGATTTGCTAGCCAAAAGATTGGACAATAATATGGTTTTTTGGAATCCTGATTAAAACCAAACTACATTCCGTTACTTACTGAAAGCCATTCGTAGTAGCAGAACCAGTAGCAGCAGCGGCAGTCAACGGCCGTGCAGAGCCGGATACCGCAGCGGTTCTGTCAGATCGCCGACGTTGAGCAGAGTCGGGCACGGCCACTACTTGCTTGGGCAACCTTCCCGGAATGTGGTGCGCCGTTGATGGTTCAAATGGCTCTCAGCACTACGGGACTTAACTTCGAGGTCATCAGTCCCCTAGAACTTAGAACTACTTAAACCTAACTAACCTAAGGACATCACACACATCCATGCCCGAGGCAGGATTAGAACCTGCCACCGTAGCGTCACGCGGTTCCAGACTGTAGCGCCTAGAACCGCTCGGCCACTCCGGCCGGCGGTGCACCGTTGACAGTTTTCTCTTTGCCCTTACACGGAGGGGACATGAGGATGGTGGCGCAAAGTCTCTCCGCTAGTGTCCTGGAGTAAATTCCAAAACTTCCCTTCAGTGTCTCACCAAGTGAGGGCTCGTGACCCACTGTAGATTGTGGTCCGTTCGTCACATTGGGACGCTACACTCGGCGACCCCCTTGTCGCTCTTCGATTGGATTAGGCCGTGCGTCAGCATCGGGTTCGACCCTCTGCCTTTTCTCATCACCCCCAAAACGAACACGACACTACAGCGCACACCACACACACACACACACACACACACACACACACACACACACACACACACAACACAACACACAACAGTCACACTTGACAGGTACACTTAACCACACACCGAAGGATAGGAAAAACCTTTCCATTTAGAAGGGTGAAACTATCCATCGGGGTCTTCCAGCGTTTCACGCCATACGACTTCGCTTCACGAGTTCTACAAGTTCTAGAAGTAGTAGAAGTACTCGTCCGTGACGGCCTCTGGTGGCCGAGCGGTTCTAAGCGCTTCAGTCTGGAACCGCGCGACCGCTATGGTCGCAGGTTCGAATCCTGCCTTGGGCATGGATGTGTGTGATGTCCTTAGGTTAGCTAGGTTTAAGTAGTTCTAAGTTCTAGGGGACTGATGACCTGAGATGTTAAGTCCCATAGTGCTCAGAGCCATTTTTTTGTTCGTCCGTGAGTCATTTGTACAAGGATATTGGACATGTCATGGTACGAGGTGCGTCCAGAAACTGACAAGGAACCCCTTGAGTGCGAGGTCGCTAGTTCAGTCTTTAGTGAGGCTCATTTGAAAGTGCTGTGTTAACAATTATGATCGAAAATACAGGTTGTTCGATAAGTAACTATGCAATTCATAACTTGCTGTATTAAAGTCATGGGAGTCATGTGAGATGCTGGAAGTGATCCCCTTGAACTTGAAGACACAGTTGCACACATTTCTGCATAATCGTGAAGACGTTGTGCACAGCATCGGGAGTGATGTTCCGAATGTGACGTGTCAGTGCAGCTTGGAGTTGTCGTATGGTGTGCGAATTGCCTCCATAGGCCCTTCCCTTCAACGTACCCCATAGAAAGTAAGTCGGTGGAGCCAAGCCGGGTGATGAATGCGTAGGTGTGACTACTCAAGATATGATGCGGTCACCGAAGATGTCCTAAAAAGTTCATCGCCTTTTGGGCGGTATGTATAGTCGCCCCATCCTGTTGGAACCAGATATTCTGAATTTCGTCCTCGTTCAGTTCACCTAGGGAGGGCTCCAGAATGCAGGTGCAGTACCATTCTGCATTTATGGCGTCCAATGATGCGTTTACGAGGCACGGTGCACCAAACAGCAACCTTTTGACCATACAGTGGGGACACCTTAAATTCATGCGGATTCTTCGTGTTCCACACACGACTGTTCTGTCTATTCAAGTAACTGGAGAGGTGAAATCATGCTGCACCCGTGGAAAACGTTGTGTCAAGAATCCCCTCACCGTTGACCGGCAGGAAGGACAGAAACCAGTTGCAAAAGTTCACAGGTGGCGGGCAATCGGTGTCTCTCAGTTCATGCACCACCGACATTTTGTCTAGGTACGTGGACAGTGACTTCCGGAGAATCTTATGAACAGTACCGACGGACACGTGGCCCTGCTTTTCTAGTCGTCTAAGCGATTTCTTTGGACTTCGCAGCATCATGTCTTGCACCTCCGCCACCTTCCCTTCGGATGTGGATGTGGCTGGCCTGCCTGATTTTGGACCATTATGAACGCTTCCAGTCTTTCAAAACAATGCACGGCATTGCGGTTAGGCATCTTCACTCGTGGGAACATTGCTGCAAATGCAGCTTCTACTGCTGAGCTACACTTGTCCCCATTGAGGAACACATGCTCCTCAAGAAACACTCTTTTTTCAGTCTTCAGCATCATGACCTGGATCACAGTGATGTCACACAAGACGATGGTCTTCAATCAAACGGGTCTTGCGAACAAATACCACCAAACATGGTTCAAATATGTTAAACAATTAATTGTAATTGTCAAGCGTATCAGTCATTGCTTAGCGCACCACAACATGGCACTGCATAGTTACTTTCTGCTAATGACTCAGCACGTGCATCAGGAGAACGACAGAAAAAGAGTGTCGGGCAGGTGCAGAGATCAACCTTCTCTCGGATGTATGTATTACACTTCACAAAATGGACGTGGTCGATAATCAAGAAATGTTCAAAACAAACCATTAACTTGCAAAATGAATACATGAAAAATGGCGTGCCACTATGGTCACAGAGGTTCGCGCCGTCAAGATCGAAGGCGACCTCTTTGGGAGCTACAGACCGTGCAGGTCTTCCGGCTAGGTATCCACTCTTCTAGAACTCATATAGAATCATAATGGTGTAAGGTTATGAGAACTGATAGAATGTGATGGCATGCAAGAGAATCCGAAACAGTCTGTCGAGGAGCTTATCGTTAAGTTGCCTACCCATTGAGGCGTAGCTGCAGGTAATGCGATAATATGTTTTATAGGCACGGAAAAAACAAACTCCTAGAGGCTGAAATTGTCCAGTGGTTCCAGGTGCTACGAATTGCAATTTCACACACTTTAAGGTGGACTGGTTTCCTCCAAAGGAGTATAATTTTTATACGCAGACCGGGAAGCAAGCAAAAGCAAGTTATTTTGACTAGCTATTAGCCAAAAACAGTACTCGTACCATAGTTTCAGTTCTCTTGCTCGTTTTTCCTACTGTTGCTTGCTGTGACGTAAATATCACTCGCTGCCCTTGCATGTTCGCGCTCACCAGAAAGAATCGGGGGAGGGGGGGGGGGGGAGGGTGTCGCACCTCAAATATCAGTCAGAATAATTGTATACGAATGCGTTAAGACATTGATCTTAGTTGATCCTGATAAAACTCTCTTGGTACATCTAATTTCCAGGGTTCCTTTCACATGCATTTCCTCTTTAACTCCCGATTGGTCGGAGTTGAAAACAGATTCTTTACTGGACGATGTGATGGATTTCTTTATCTCACCTACAAATTTTCGGCCGATTCCGCAGTTTGCTGTGTATCGTCACGTTGACACTACGTTTGAAATTTTCTTAGCTTACGTCTTCCAATTTTGTAGCTTTATTCAAACTTATGCGACTATCTACTGCTTCTCTCGAAATCGTGCGCAGTTTGATGTGCGTAACATAGTAGGTCACTATCATGATGATCTTGTAAACTGTAGCGAGCAGCGTTGAAAAGCGCAAACACCAGTTTTTGTACAAGTGCGCCTTCTCCTCCGTTGAATACACGTAGTTCTTCTTACGCAGTACACGGTCATGTTTCTGCAGACGTATTCGAAATCTGTTTATGTGTAGTACCCGTTCCTTGGACAATGATTGTCCTTTACTACGTTTCACTGGAGATGGGATTTGTGGCTCGCCGCCGTCCACCAAGGGTGATGGACTACTTGGCTCGACACCTGTTCAATATGACTTTCTACATCTACATCTACATGATTACTCTACAATTCACATTTAAGTGCTTGGCAGAGGGTTCATAGAGTCACAATCGTACTATTTCTCTACCATTCCACTCCCGAACAGCGCGCGGGAAAAACGAGCACCTAAACCTTTCTATTCGAGCTCTGATTTCTCTTATTTTATTTTGATGATCATTCCTACTATGTAGGTTGGACTCAACAAAATATTTTCGCATTCGGAAGAGAAAGTTGCTGACTGAAATTTCGTAAATAGATCTCGCCGCGACGAAAAACGTCTTTGCTTTAATGACTTCCATCCCAACTCGCGTATCATATCTGCCACACTCTCTCCCCTATTAAGTGATAATACAAAACGAGCTGCCCTTTTTTGCACCCTTTCGATGCCCTCCGTCAATCCCACCTGGTAAGGATCGCACATCGCGCAGCAATATTCTAACAGAGGACGAACGAGTGTAGTGTATGCTTTCATTTGTTTAACACGTATTGTCATCATTGTATTCTTCATGTACAATGTCCGCACAGCTGAGCGTGTATGACACCACACTTTCCACTGACTCGTTTAACGGAAACGCTAATATTTCATCTACCACTTCTTTCTCACCCTGCGAAATTCAACCGTTGTTGTAGATATGATGCAATGTTTTTTTTTTTATATTTGACATTGTTTTGTATCAACACCACTAACACTGTAGCACTGTCGGGGCTTAATCGTCGACTAAGCAGTTCATCTACGCTCCGTAGCCTCATGCTGTGCGTGGTCACCATTGGACTCCTCCAGTCCCGCCCCCTGTTGCCCTTAATATCCAGTTTTGCGGTTGCATGGTAGACAGTATATTGGGCCTGGAATGGCGTAACGATCAGTGGCCTGTTGCGGCGTCGCACTCAAGGGGTTCCTTGTAAGTTCCATGTGTGTTTCTTTCCGGGGCAGCGCTACAATCGCAGTTCAGTGTATGCGTGGTAGTTGCTTTGAGTCAAAGAAATGACATTATTTAGAGTTATCTTTCTGTTGTTTATGCTGCGTAGTGTTTGTTGCGAGGCTGACTGAAAATCCCGCCGGTTCTGAGATTAGATCTGTAATTCGTTTTCTGTATTCAAAAGTTATCATTTATTTTCCTTTACCCTGGATTTTAATCCAACACTTGAACCATTGTTTTATGTCCGTGACTGCTTCTTTGGTGTATATATTGAACGGTAGGCGGAAGAGACCCTGTCGAAAGAAAAAAGGAATCGCATCCCTACAAGACTGCATCAAAATACGTCCCTGCGTTCATCACCAGCTATGCTTGCCCATATTCGGCGAAATGATACGTTGCGCGTGGTTTGCTACCGAACTCTGAAGTGAGAGATTTGTTTTTCTATAGGAACCTACAACTACGAAATTTTAAAAATGCGGCCTTTATAATGTCTGTATGATGGTGGAACAATTACTGCTTCCACAGCATTTGCAAATCATCGTCTGTAAAATAATAAAGGTATATAATTTTATGTACGAAGTTTCACGGACGCCTTACAGTAGATTCCTGAAAATTTGTTTGTAATCTCAAGTTGCCAATTGACATTCCTTCTCGTGCATTTTATAAACTTATTAATAAATACGATGTACTGTTATTTGCTTGTAGTGTAAATAACGTAAAAATTGAGAACAAAGAAAATAAAAAAAAACGTTTTGTTTCGATCCCTAACCCTCGGATGACCGATGTACAGGCTTACTCTTTCCGGTGCGCAACGACGCTGAGGCAATTGCTTTGTGCCTCACCCGACCCGCACGTAAAATGCTGTTCCTTCTATAAGCTTGGCCGTCTGGAGTTTTCCCTCCTGCCTCCTTCATTTCTGGCCGAGCCCTTCATGTACCACAAATGTGGACGAAATCGGTGGTGAAGAGTATGCGCGGTCGCCTTGTCAAAGCACTTCTGTGTTTTTTCCAGTCTTACTTTTTCTTCCTCTATCTTGTACATGTTCAATGTTACCCGTCTTTACCAATAGCATATAATTTTGTATCCCGCCTGGGAGGCGGCGCGTGGGTAAGGAACAGGAAAAGGAAAAGGTACTAATCTCTCGGTACTGCAGATACGGATTAACCATCTTTACAAGTGTATAAACATATGCAAACATATTACATAACTTGCAAGGCGGTGCGAAGTTGAAGCAAAGTGTCCTGGCTGTCTGCACCTGATGACGTGGGCTGAAGCAGTCGCGGAGCTCGTAGAGCTTGACAGCTCCGGCTAGAGGGTGCTGTCGTCGGTGTCTCTCGTAGTGCCAACCTAGCAGAGCGGAACTACGTTGTGGCATCGTAGCTATCGATACCACATATAACTTAACCGTTTTTCTGAGAGTTTCATATATCTGACCCATTCCACACATTTATGCCTCTCTGATGCCTTTACCATTCGTAAAGCGAATTTGATCGTAAGAGAGCGTCAGTTTTCTCTTCCATTATTCTGTATATCATTCTTGTCAGACGCTCGGGTGCATAAGACGTCAACGTCATTGTGCGATATTTCTCATTACTATCTGCTTCTGTTCAGGATTGTGCGAATGACATTTTTCCAAAAGTCTGGTGGTTTCTCTCCGCTCTCATGAATTCTACACACCAACTTACTCGTTCAGTGCGTGAGACTCGGCGTAGAGATTTCTGATTTAATTCATGACACTGAAGATCGATGGGGTGACGAGAAACTCTTCTTGCTGACCAGATACCGGAGATAATTTATTCTAGCACGAGAATTCAATTCCAGTCAAATCCAGGTACATCGCCATCGCCATAACATCCGTTATCGATATCTCACGCATCCAAAGATGGTTAATTTTGTCACAGGCTCAGTGTAACCACATGTGCCTCAGCAGAAATTTTCAAAAGAATCAAAGCTGGCCGATTGCAATACGCTACTTCGTGCGTTTCTTTGCGCTGCACGAAACTACCGTCTTCCATATCCCATATCTCGATGTAATATGGATCTCCTCTTGGACGAATGCTTTTAAAGTTGAATGGAGCTCAGTAAAGTGAGGGAAAAGTAAGTTGCTGACTTTTGAGAGAGATACAACACAATTTAGCGGGTAAAATGACGCGACGGCAGGGTGCTTTGCTGCTTTTTGAACAGCACCAGAATTAGTCTCGTTTTTTTCCGCATGACCGCTTTCACATTTTTTGTATCCTCGCTATCACGTCCAGAGGGCGGTGCAACTGTGTGCAGTATTTCGAGTTGTATTATCCGCTCGGCGTATCTGCGCGGTAGCCCTGCTCTCATCTATTGTTACGCCGAAAGGAGAAATGAATGGGGGCCTTTGTGTCGCATTAATTAGTTTTCTTTATGCTTCTCCATCACCGGAAGCTCTCACGACTGTAGCGCGACCCTCACAATGAGCGGACGACTTGTAGGCTAGACTTGCTGGCTTTCATTGATGAGGCTGAAATGAGGAACAGGGTGCAGCTGATGTCGACATTCTGCCAAAAGCAAAGCTCTTAGCACAGATACCTGAAAGGAAAGCGAGAGCCCTAAGAGTATCGCCAACGTTCACGGTCATAAATGATTTCATTCCGCTAGTAAAAGCATCTACAAACGTGTTCAAAAATGTTTCAAATGGCTGTGAGCGCTATGGGACTCAACTTCTGAGGTCATTAGTCCCCTAGAACTTAGAACTACTTAAACCTAACTAACCTAAGGACATCACACACATCCATGCCTGAGGCATGATTCGAACCTGCGACCGTAGCGGTCTCGCGGTTCCAGACTGCAGCGCCTAGAACTGGACGGCCACTTCGGCCGGCCACAAACGTGTGACGGGACACATCACGTCAGCTGTGTTATCACTTATCAGTCACTGCAAAGTGCGTTGCATGGAGAGCTGTTCACGAGACACAGGGATTGGCGTTTCTCCTGTCCAATTCACGATCCACTGTTGCTGCCCATTAACAATTTCTTTTATTCCTATGTACAGCGTGGTGCAGGGAAACAGGAGCATTTGAAGGCGGTATTGAAAGCCCTGTAGATGTTCAGTAAGTCGGGAAAAATGGCAAATGTGGACTAGTAATGAACATTTAGTTACAATAGTGCAGTGCATGCGGCCGCTGCAAACGTGTATTACGATGCCGTGAGCTTGCTGACCGTGGGCTTTGCGACCCGTGACGCCAACGTGGTGTCTCTGACGGCAGATATTTTAGCCGTAGTTTTTCCGAGCTGAATGTTGCATTCACGAACCCTGTCAGCACCAAAACAAGACGAAGTGTGCTCCAGAACCAGGTAATTGCAGGGATAGCTGGAATTCCAGAAGCACTCATCGGCGCTGCAGATGCGCATAGCAGGAAAACTTGACGTCGAAGCCACAAAATCTGGACTGTAGGGTAAAGGAAGAATATCATTTGCTCCTAAGAGTCTTGTTTCACGCCGTTTTTAACTTCTGGCCGAGTTTACGTCCCAAGAGAGAGACGTGGCGGGAATTCGGTGCTATTCCAAGTGCTCCCATGGTTGCTGTGCGAGCATTATATGACCATTTTGACTGATCAAGCCCGTCCAATCGAACATTGTTTGTTCCCCCAATGCATTGTTCCAAGAAGACAGAGCCCTAGCTCACAGTGTTCGCTTCGTCCAGGACTGGTTTCGTGAGCACGAGGATAAATTGTCCCATCTCTCCTGGCCGCCACAGTCCCCGGATGTCAGTGTTGTTGAGCCTTTGCGATCTACTTTGGAGAGAAGAGCGCGTGATCACGACCTGCATCGTCGTTATCTGACCTTACCACTGTTTTCTAGGAAGGACGATATAAGATTTCCCTTAAAATAATACAGGATATATATTTATTCGTTCAGAGACGACTAGAGGCTGGGAGTGGTGGCGTGCTCCTGTGATGCAGCGACCTGGTGTGGTGGGTGATCTGAGGGTGGGAGTACTGTTTCCCGCCATCCTTTGTTGATCTGGCGTCCGCACGGAGAAGGCCATCAATATGGCCGCTTAAGAGCTACAAAATAGCAGGTCAGCAACTGGAAGCAGTTAATTCTATAAATTATCTGGGAGTACGCATTAGGAGTGATTTAAAATGGAATGATCATATGAAGTTGATCGTTGGTAAAGCAGATGCCAGACTGAGATTCATTGGAAGAATACTAAGGAAATGCAATCCGAAAACAAGGGAAGTAGGTTACAGTACACTTGTTCGCCCACTCCTTGAATACTGCTCACCAGTGTGGGATCCGTACCAGATAGGGTTGATAGGAGAGATAGAGAAGATCCAACGGAGAGCAGCGCGCTTCGTTACAGGATCATTTAGTAATCGCGAAAGCGTTACGGAGATGATAGATAAACTCCAGTGGAAGACTCTGCAGGAGAGACGCTCAGTAGCTCGGTACGGACTTTTGTTAAAGTTTCGAGAACGTACCTTCACCGAAGAGTCAAGCAGTATATTGCTCCCTCCTACGTATATCTCGCGAAGAGACCACGAGGATAAAATCAGAGATATTAGATCCCACATAGAGGCATACCGACAATCCTTCTTTCCACGAACAAAGCGAGACTGGAATAGAAGGGAGAACCGATAGAGGTACTCCGCCACACACCGTCAGGTGGCTTGCGGAGTATGGATGTAGATGTAGATGTAGAAGAGGAGTCTTCGGTGACCAGGTTAGCTAAGGAGGGGCGTACTGGGCGAGGTAGGAAACTGAGACGACTGGAAGCTGTTTTGAATGCCAACGGTCTTCCTACACCGTATTATGCATGGTAATGTGTTGTGATTTTGGTATTTCCATGTCTTTGTAAATGTGACAGAAAGAGAACTGTCTGACAACAAAACCAGTTGATATTACTGATGTACTATCTTGCGACGCGGTGCTGATACCGCGAAACTAACAGCTGATACACGCTGTGCCTGAGTGGAGGCGTGCATCCGCTTATTTTCGTATTTGGCGGATGGATGTCGACTTGGGCGCTATTTGCGTGACGCAAGGCGAAGGCATAACACAGCCCTTGTCCTTTGCGGCCTCCGTGGTGTCTGGTGGGGCGCTCACTCTGTGTGTGGCTGTGCGCCGCGTTTCTGCGGGAAACAGCTCCAAACATCGTGAATGTACTGACTTTACCAGAGCGTGTGTTCCATACATGCGGTGAAATAGATATATGTGAATATGAGCTCGTGATTCTTTGACAAGGGGGACGCCACAGTGTGTAACTTCTGAAGTGGTATGTCTAAGAATAGCATCAAAATGAAAGGAGTAAGTATAGAGAGAAAGACAAGCAATAAAAACCGAGTGGTGGACTTCAAGAACGCGCCTCTGTCCTGACATTTCTTGCCTCAGATAGAATGGCCTACATGTCAAGAACATGTTACTCGTTACTGCTTAAGTGAATGTAGAACTTGCGGGCGTATCCTGCTCACGAAAACTTCTCGGGCTTCCGTCCGGCTGTTCATGTCGAAATTACGCGACGGTTCGATAAGTCTCACTCTCATTATCTTCTGGAAAAGTGTCAAAGTTGCACAGGCGTCCCAAACACCGGTTTCTTATTATCAAAGTGCAGCTGGACACGGAGCTTCTGTGTGGACGGTAATTACCTTATGGCTGCATGCTAATGCGTTAATGGAGAACTGATTTATGCTGGCAAAAATTAGTTCCAACTTTGGCCACCAGATGCAAATTTGGGGCTGCGCATACAAGGAAGACGTATGGAAGTGTTGCATTTGTAATGGTTTAGGAACACGGGCAGAAAAGGTCAAACAAGTGAGAAAGGCATAATGTTGATTTTATTATTGATCGCTCCTTACACAGTTTGTTCAATAGGAGCACCGGAGACGTCGACTAGTTGCTGCATCCGTAAAACGACGTGGTCAACAGTTGACCGAGCGAGGCGGCGCAGTGGCTAGCACACTTGACTCGCATTCGGGAGGACTACGGTTCAAACCCCTTGTCCGACCATTCCGATTAACGTTTTCCTTCTCTAAATCGCTTTAGGCAAATGGCGGCATGGTTCCTTTGAAAGCACACGGCCGATTTCCCTCTCGATCCTTTCCTAACCCGATGGGTCCGGTGACCGCGCTGTGTTGTCCCTTCCCAGATATCAAACAAACGAGCAATACTTGCTCGCAGCAGTTCCAGTAAAATCAGAGCAACGTTTTTCAGTGTTCTGGCTTTGGACCAGGTAGAGATCGAATGTGTCCCTGGGAAACGAATTCTTTTACATATCCTCAGAGCCAAAAATCACATGGATTCAGATGAGGCGATCTTGATGTCGTTGCATATGAAAAACCTCTGCGTATAACACTTACGTGGAAGGTTGCATTAAGCGAATCTTTCACTCAGCGAGCAACATTAGATGTTGACCCATGTTGCGTGAGAAGTGTGGTTTCCATACAGGTTGCCGTCTTCCAAATCAGGTGTCACATATTGTGCAAGGAGATACCGATAACGTGGAGACGTCACTGTCGACCTGAAAGGCCCTCTGGGTGCATTCTCCTCAAAGAAGAATTCACCCGGAATAAAGGTGCCTGTGAATCCACACCACGCTGTCACACACGGCGAGGGCAATGGATCTGCGGATTATCAGTGCACCAAATTCGGCAGTTTTGCATATTCACTGCACCCTTTAGGGTAGAACGTGCCTCGTTACTCCGCAGAACATTGCTCGGCCGCAAGTCATCGCCTTCGATCCGTGCCAGAAACCGAAGAGCAAATTCAGAACGTTGCTGTGGGTCATGATATGGATGTTGTACAGGTATCAGTGTGTAATGGGCCGTCAGTTTCCGTGCTGTTGCCCGTGGGTGGACAGTTCTCGTGCCACTGCACGCGCCGCACCAGCACAACGCCGGGCACGAGCTGCACGGTCAGTTACAGCAACCGCCACCTCGTCAGTAACTCCGACCGCAGTAGGACGCCTGCCCCTTTCACTTGCCACGCCAAACTCATCCGTGTTGTTTAATTTCATTGCCACCTTCTTTAAACCATTTAATGGCACCGGACGTCCCCTCAGACCTTTCAGCCGGCTACAATCTGTCAGCGCAGCTCAGTGCACGGTCTCTCTTCACGACAGGTATATTTTTCAGTCACGCTGTGGCTTGTCAAATGACTGCGTGGATATTGTACCGTCATACAAACGGTGTACAGCGCAACATTTGGACCTGGTGGCCACAGTTGGGAGTAATCTGTTTCCCACCATCAATCGGTTCCGCATTAACGTATTCGGATATTAACGTGTTCGCTGCCATACGATAATTACAGCTCACTATGGGCGTCTATGAGCCGGCCGGAGTGGCCGCGCGGTTCTAGGCGCTACAGTCTGGAACTGCGCGACCGCTACGGTCGCAGGTTCGAATCCTGCCTCGGGCATGGATGTGTGTGATGTCCTTAGGTTAGTTAGGTTTAACTAGTTCTAAGTTCTAGGGGACTGATGACCTCAGCAATTAAGTCCCATAGTACTCAGAGCCATTTGACCCATTTGGGCGTCTATGAGTAGCTGCAGTTTTCTTATAACCACCCGCTATACACGTAAACGACGCGCGTCTACGGTACCTCTTCTCTTCTCTTCCTCCTCAGCCCAAACTTTGGAGGTACCGTAACAGTAACCTGCTTCTCGGTGCTATTATCACTGTGCTGTCGTGCCTTTGGTTAACTTGATCTGTGAACGCCCACCTCCCTTCTCTCTCTCTCTCTCTCTCTTCTTCTTCTTCTTCTTCTTCTTCTTCTTCTTCTTCTTCCCTCCATTATTCTCTGAATGGGAACAGTGACCCGCCACGAATGACATAGTAGGTGGCTAACCATGTTGTTCCCCCTTCCTGCTCTTTCCTGGACTTGTTCCTGTGGGATTTCTAAAATTCTCCTTTGTTAGCGTCCATGCTTCTGCCCCACAAACGATACGATCCAGTTGTCGGTCTTTCCTAGTCGACGAGACAGTGGCGCTGTCAGAGTGTTTGCAGGACTCTTTGTCTCCTGTTGTGGACAGTATCGTCTCAGACAGCGGCCGCGTGCAGTTCGGCCGTGTTTCCGTGCGCGCCAGCGACTGCCGGGTGGACGCGGCACGCCGGCCACGGCGTCGCCGCGTCGTGAGTGGGCCGGCATGCCGGCGACGCGGCTGTGGCTGCCTGCCGGCGCCCCGCCACGCCGCGCTGTCCGCCCGCCTGCTCTGCCCCGCTCTGGCAGCGACTCGCCACTCTGGCCAAGGCCGCGCAGCGCGCAGGAATGCGGCCGGCTGCGGGCCGAGCCTCCGGCCACGGACGCTCGACCCTGCCGCTCAGCAGCTCCCTCCACGCCCGTGTTTGGTTCTTGACACTCTGACGTCGTCATCAGTTGAAACTACACTGTCCACTCACGTCAATGCGACCATCTGTCAGAGGCCTTACTAACCACCTTTTACAGCGCGAAGAGAGCCGGTGCTGCTCTCATCTGTTGCTTTCACCTCTTTGGGGAAGTGTGAGGGGGAGTCTGTAGCCTTTCGGCTTTTACTCCCCGGTGAACGTGTGTGTGTGGTTTTTCTATAGTTTTTGGTGTCTGTGATCTGTGATGATTGTTGTGAGTGTGTCTGGTACTTGCCTGAGGTAGGCGAGAAGTTTGTTGTTATATGGGGAGGAACAGGATGATGGATTGTGTGTTGGGATTTTCTCTTCGACTTAGTCGTCGAAGATCGTCATAGGGCGCTTGTGCTTATCGCGGGACATGTCATACCGACCTAGGGAGTGGATGAGTGCGTTTCCGGATCTGGAAGAACCCTCATAGAAGGCCCTTGCCAGATCCTGGAAACGCTCTCTCAGGAGTGGGATTTCGGCTGCGGCGTGCAAGTCGTCTGTAGGGAATCCAAGAGGTAGGTGCAGTGCCCTTCTGAGGGCGCGGTTCTGCAGCCTCTGGAGTTTGTCCAAGTTGTCCAGGTGCTGCTTTGCCGCGTATCCCCAGACGGGGCACGCGTACTCCATTACTGGCCGGATCAGGGCCTGGTACACATTTAGTGCTACTGGGCAGGGAAGGGAGCTGGTTCTGTTCAGGATAGGATATAGGATGGACATTCTGGCGCAGGCCTTCCTGTGGACCTCGTCTATGTGGGGTTTCCACGTAAGACGAGAGTCCAAGGTTACGCCAAGGTACTTGGCGGTTCTGCGCCAGGGGAATTGGGTTCCATTTAGGTGAAGGTGGAGGGGGGGACGTTGAGGAGGTTCGCGCCTTCCGAGCCTGCGGGTAATCAGCATTCCCTGCGTCTTCTCAGAGTTGATGGTGATGCGCCAGCGACGGGCCCAAGTTTCTGTGTCATCTAAAATCTTTTGTAGCCTACGGGAAGAGAGCCGGTGAACTTCTGGAACGTTCTGGCACGGATGCGCCGGACCCGGTGCCGTCGCCATCTGCGCTACGTTTCTCTTTGAAACAGCCCCGCTCGAGGTGCTTCCACAGACACTCGGCTTGGTTTTAATCCGAGGAGTTTGCTAGCAGGGGGAGTACGGTAAACTCGTCCAGCCGCTCTTCGAACCACGCACGCTCACTGCGAGCTGTGTGACACGTTCCGCTGCCCTGGCGGCAGATGTCACCCCGCCGAGGTGAAATAAACTGCGTGTTGGAGTTCACGTGGTCCCCGGGGACAAAATGGCTCTGAGCACTACGGGACTTAACTCCTGAGGTCACCAGTCCCCTAGAACTTAGAACTGTTTAAACCTAACTAACTAAGGACATCACACACACATCCATGTCCGAGGCAGGATTCGAACCTGCGACCGTAGCGGTCGCGCGGTTCCAGACTGTAGCGCCTAGAACCGCTCGGCCACTCTGGCCGGCGGTCCCCGGGGATAGATGCGTACGTGTGTCGATCCTTTGAGCATTCCGAGAGTACGCGATGAGTTGGCGAATACCACAAGAACATTCTCCGGACTGTAACGCTCCCTGTGAATCCTGCCGACAAATGTCGCACGATGTCTGCTTTCAGACGCTTCACGACTTGCACGTCAACCGCGATCTGCTCGATGGAGCATAAAACGTGATTCAACCGAAAAGTGCATCTGTCGCTGCACAGTGGAACTCTACTTGCGATGCCGGCCGCGGTGGCCGAGCGGTTCTAGGCGCTACAGTCCGGAACCGCGGCGCGCAGGTTCGAATCCTGCCTCGGGCATGGATGTGTCTGATGTCCTTAGGTTCGTTAGGTTTAAGTAGTTCTAGGGGACTGATGACCACTGAAGTTAAGTCCCATAGTGCTCAGAGCCAGTTTTGAACCATTTCTACTTGCGATAGTGGCGTGCAGATTCGAGCCTCCGTCGCCGATGAACAATAGTCAGCACAGGAGCACGGAGCACACGCCTGCTGCGGAGGCCCGTACACAGCAACATTCGCTGGATGGTCGTCGAGGAGACACTGCGGGTAGGCGGCCTCGGTTCGAGTTCAACAGCTGCACGTTCATTCGCCCGTACACCTCACATTCACAGTCTATCTAACCACCTGGTGCCACATAAGCAAGCTTCAGATCCATGCTCCACAGGTTGAACAGCACACCCATAAGCAAACAGAATACACACTGGACCTTAACCACAATATAACAAATACCAGAGGAAAATGGTTACATGCCCCATATGATAGAGAAATTAAAGCAACAAATATGTAAATGGAAAAGAAACTTACGCACCATACATATACAAAACCTTACACAACACAGACCAGCGCAACACACAAACAATGACCACATGCACGACACAACAGAGCAACAATACACACACTAATAAAATGGCACCTACTCACCTACAATAACAAAATTGCTGCGGAATAGGCAACGTAATGAAGGAACAGGGACTTCAAATACGTTACAGGACAGACAACACAACACAGAAAAAAAATTCGTTACACAGGAGACACTCACAGATAAATTCAACAGATCAGGAATATATGAGCTGCATGCAATACTTGCCAATCAGTATGCGCAGGGCAAACATGCAGGAACTCTGAAACAACGTACTTACAAAGCCTCAGAATCCTAAAAAGTGACACCAGCCGCAGCACTTCTGCTGACCACCTAACGGCCCATAACAGCCATCCAACTACAACAGCAACACATTTAAAAATGCTGAAATCTAGCTACAAATTATTTCACAAACTAACAACAGAAGAAAACTTCCACATACAGAAGGCAATAGCAGAAGACCAACAAGTTTCAAATGAATACACTACCCTCTATAAAGGCGCATTAGTTAAGACATAAAAGAAACTTTACAGAAAAGGCACCACATGCAGATAAAGGAGGTTACACACACACACACACACACACACACACACAAATGCCGGGATGGTTCCTTTGAAAGAGCACGACCGCCATCCCTAACTAATCCTCTCCGGCAGAAGACATCACTGTTTGGCACCATCCGCCGAATCAAGGAACCAACCACCATACACACAAAAAGAGAGAGAAAAATAAACAAAATTCAAATGCGGCGCCAAACTCAAACGGGAACAAATGAACGCAAAGGCAGTTAGGACACAAAACAGCCTCGAGTACACCGCGTTTTGAGAAGTAAGAAAGTAAATGTATAACCGAAATTACGCGAAGTACATGTAATATGTGTGTAGTGCCCACAGAACGTGAAAGAAGTAGCATCAGTCACAAAAAAACGCGAGTAACAAGAAATATATACTCAAAACATTTTGTCACTAGAGAGTCACGGTTTTAAAAACCGAGGAATGTGTTAACTCGCGGATAAAATTCACATTTACATCGTTTCGTTTTCCAGATGATAAGCTGCCAGTGCAGGACACCATGCAGATGGTCCTGCAAAACCATATAATCTAAAATCCAGTTATGAACAAAATTGAACAAAAATTGTCTTTAGGCCTCATTTTGCTAGATCTGCTACAACCTAAAATATGATCTCTTTTTACAGTTTTTCAACAAACAAACCCCAGTGATGGTGGCACAGACGTGCCGTAACATGTTTTGTTAACAAGAAAAACAGTGTTTCGTATAAAAGGCTTAACCTATATTTAGTAATTGGTTCTGCACATCAGATCGTTTGCAAATCTCTAAAGGGAGAAGTGTAGTGGTGTCAGGTCAAGGGATCGTGGCGACCTAGAATTGGGCCATCTCGTTCAGTCCATCTTTTCATCCAGAAATTGGAGGACATTTAGGGAGCGCTGGGTTGGTGTCCCATCCTGCAGGAATATTCATATTACAGATGCTCCAATTGTGGTTCAGCAAACTCTTGTATCGTGTCCAGGTAAACAACGCCGTTGACGGCAAACCCGATGAAAAAGAGTGGACCATTGATGTAGTCCGCATCAAACAGTCACTTCGCTACTCTCCCTTCATTTCAAGTGTAACATCAGGATGCCGTGAACCCCGTAGACGAACGTTACGACAATTGAGTTTGCCGGATACACGAAACGTTGCTTCATCGGAGAAACAAAGCTTTTCCAAAAAGTCGTATTTCGCGTCAATCTCGCCTAGCATATACACTGCAAATTATCGCGCCGACGTTTGTCCGTAGGTTTTAGTGCCTGAAGCAGCTGAACCGTGTAGGGATGTAGCGGTAAGTCTCAAGCAAGGAACTGTACACTGATGAACTCTCATTTCCAATTGTCTGGCCGCCGTAGGCGCCGAGTTTGTCGGACTCCTTGCTTGCCGTACCATGTCCACAGCGGCATCTGAAACAGATGGGCGACCCGCCTCCTATTTATAGAGGACGCTGCCTGTTTTCATAAATGACGTAGGCCAAGCGCCAGTAGTAGGTCGGAACGGTGGTTGCCTTCGTTACCGTGTTCGTAAGTTCCGTTGCTCTTGGATATCGGACGCCGTCTGTGTGAAACAGGCCGCACACTTTTCTACAGTGGCGTCCACATTTTATCAGATTTTCAATTTTCAAAGCATTTTTTAATATCTAGTAGAGTTTTAAAGTTACTAAAGTCTGTAGGTTGTAAAGATAATTTACGGACAACCTGTATTTCCGCACATGACCCAAATATTGCATTTTGAGAAACCAAGTCTGGCCTATGCGGGAACGACACTCTTTCGAAGACGTTGAAGGCCCACTCCACTCGCCACTACAGCTAACCGAAGTCGTGACTAACGCGACTACCGTGTTTATGGTTAACCGTGTACCAGATGCTGGGGTGTTCGTTACAGCGACTCCAGTGGACCCATGCGCAACTACACTACTGGCCATTAAAATTGCTACACCAAGAAGAATGCAGATGATAAACTGGTATTCATTGGACAAATATATTATACTAGAACTGACATGCGATTTCATTTTCACTCATTTTGGTTGCATAGATCCTGAGAAATCAGTACCGAGAACAACCACCTCTGGCGGCAATAACGGCCTTGATACGCCTGGGCAGTGAGTCAAACAGAGCTTGAATGGCGTGTACAGGTACAGCTGCCCGTGCAGCTTCAACACGATACAACAGTTCATCAAGGGTAGTGACTGGCGTATTGTGACGAGCCAGTTTCTCGGCCACCATTGACCAGACGTTTTCAATTGGGGAGAGATCTGGAGAATGTGCTGGCCAGGGCAGCAGTCGAACATTTTCTGTATCCAGAAAGGCCTGTACAGGACCCGCAACATGCGGTCGTGCATTATCCTGCTGAAATGTAGGGTTTCGAAGGGATCGAATGAAGGGTAGAGCCACGGGTCTTAACACATCTGAAATGTAACGTCCACTGTTGAAAGTGCCGTCAATGCGAACAAGAGGTGACCGAGAGGTGTAACCAATGGCACCCCATACCGTCACGCCGGGTGATACGCCAGTATGGCGATGGCTAATGCACGCTATGCACGCTACCAATGTGCATTCACCGCGTTGTCGCCAAACACGGATGCGACCACAATGATGCTGTAAACAGAACCTGGATTCAACCGAAAAAATGACGTTTTGCAATTCGTGCACCCAGGTTGAATACGCCATCTCAGGCGCTCCTGTCTGTGATGCAACGCCAAGGGTAACAGCAGCCATGGTCTCCGAGCTGATAGTCCACTGTTCGTGCAGATGGTTGCTGTTTTGCAAACAAACGTCCCCATGTGTTGATTCGGGGATCGAGACGTGGCCTGCACGATCCGTTACAGCCATCCGGATAAGATGGCTGTCATCTCGACTGCTAGTGATACGAGGCCGTTGGGATTCAGCACGGTGTTCCATATTACCCTCCTGAACCCACCGATTCCATATTCTGCTAACAGTCATTGGATCTCGACCCACGCGAGCAGCAATGTCGCGATACGATAAACCGCAGTCGCGATAGGCTACAATCCGACCTGTATCAATTTCGGAAACGCGATGGTAAGCATTTATCCTCCTTACACGAGGCATCAGAACAACGTTTCACCAGGCAAAGCCGGTCAACCGCTGTTTGTGTATGAGAAATCGGTTGGAAACTTTCCTCATGTCGGCACGTCGTAGGCGTCGCCACCGGCGCCAACCTTGTGTGAATGCTCTGAAAAGCTAATCATTTGCACATCACAGCATGTTCTTCCTGTCGGTTAAATTTCGCTTGTGTAGTACGTCAGCCGGTCGAGCGGTTCTAGGCGCTTCAGTCTGGAACCGCGCGACAGCTACGGTCGCAGGTTCGGATCCTGCCTCGCGCATGGATGTGTGTGTTGTCCTTAGGTTAGTTAGGTGTGAGTAGTTCTAAGTTCTAGGGGAGTGATGACCTCAGCAGTTAAGTCCCTTACTGCTCAGAGCCATTTGAACCATTTGTAGCACGTCATCTTCGTGGTGTACCAATTTTAATGGCCAGTAGTGTACTGTCCGGCCTTAGGCTCGATTTTGCGGTTAGTACCTCGAATGAACACGCGCTACCTTGCCTGGAAAGCGTGACGTCACAGCAGCAGAGAACCGCGCGCCTCGCCGGCAGACGGGCAATGCAGCGGCGCCTGCTGTTGCAGCGGCGACACCTGATGGCAAAATCGATTCCCCTCCCGCCGTCGGCCGCATTAAGAGAGGGCGGCCGGCGCGGGGGCCGAGGGCCCCGTATCAGACGCGGTGCTGCGTGGGAGGCGCCAGGTAGAGGCGGAGGAGGAGACGCTAATGGCTGCGGCGGCCGTCATAAACACGCGATCCGCCCGTCGCCAGCTCTGCACGTGCTCCGGAGAATGCCTCCTGATGCCGACCGCCCGCTCCACCCGCTCCCCTTTTCCTGTTTCTGCCCCTCCCTCTCTGCACAGGAACAAAGCACGCGTCGCCTGCCGTGGCGCCGTCCCTCTGTTATCTGCGCGACGGGTCTTAATTAGCAATTAAAAACGACGCCGCGAATTGGTCCGGCGGTCCATGCGCTACTGTTCGGGTTCTCTTTTTCAGCCGGTCACAAATGCGGTAACAGACACCCTACTCGTAACTGTGTGTGCGGGAGCGCTTTCCTTGAGTGAGACACACTACACCTGCAGCCCAGCTCCGCGACACTGGACACTGGCGACAGGAACCGACAGTCGCTAGGCCGGCCGGTGTGGTCGAGCGGTTCTAGGCGCTTCAGTCTGGAACCACGCGACCGCTACGGTCGCAGGTTCCAATCCTGCCTCGGGCATGGATGTGTGTGATGTCCTTGGGTTAGTTAGGTTTAAGTAGTTCTAAGTTCTAGGGAACTGATGACCACAGAAGTTGAGTGCCATAGTGCTCAGAGGCTTTTTTTGAGCAATTGGAAAGAATTATCCGAATGGGACGCAAATCGGTAGATGTATGCACACGTACAGATAAACAACAAACAAATGACCACAGTATCAGAAAAGTTGGATGATTTATTCAAGAGAAAGAGCTACATGTGCAAGTTAGTAACGCGTTGGTCCACCTCTGGCCCTTATCGAAGTAGTTATTCGGCTGGGCATTGATTGATAGAGTTTTTGGACGCCCTCCTCAGGGGTATCGTGACAAATTCTGTCCAGTTGGTGCGTTAGACCCTGCCCATAATGTTCAAAACGTTCTCAGTTGGAGAGAGATCCGGCAACTTGCTTGTGGCAACCACGAATACAAGCAGTAGATGCTTTCGGCGAGTGCGGGCGGGTACTGTCTTGCTCAAATGTAAACCCTCGATGCATTGCTATAAAGGGCTACAAAACGGGGGATCTAGAATATCGTCGACGTACCCCTATGCTATAAGGATGCCGTGGATGACCACCAAACGGGTCCTGCGATGATGAGAAATGTCACTTTAGACAAGCGCTTCTGGATGTGAGACCGTATGGCGAGCAAGTCAGGTTGGTGTCCCACGGCTGCCCGGGGCGCCTCCAGACACGTCTTCGGCCTGAAATCTCATTGACCGGAGTAGAACTGTCTACAGTGATGAGTCCCGCTTCGAACAGGCCCGAAGACCTGTGAAGACGTGTGTAGTGACGCCTCGGAAACCGGCGGGCTACCAACGTGGCTGTCGCCCGACAGTCGGGAGTGATCGTCTGGGGTACCACTTCAATTCATAGCAGCACGCTTTTGCTTGTTATCCGCGGCACACTTCAAACACAGCGGTACGTTGACCGTATTCTGCGCCCCGTTTTCTTGCCCATCATGGTAACCCACCCTGGGCTTTCATTTCAGCGCGATGATGCCAACCCGCAGACGGCGAGAACTGCTAATGCTTCTCTTCCTGCTTGCCAAACCTTGTCTTGGCCAGCAAGGTCGCCGGATCTCTCCCCAATTGAGGACGTTTGGAGCAATATGAGCAGGGCCAGACTGGACAGAATTTGGCACGATATCCCTCAGGAGGACATTACAAAACTCTATCAATCAGTGCCAAGCCGAATAGCTTCTTGCATAAGGGCCAGAGACAGACCAACGCCTTATTCACTTGCTCAATCTGTCAAACACTTTCTCTTGAATAAATCATCCAATTTCTCTAAAACTGTAGTCATATGTTTGTTGTTTGTCTATACCTAACGAATCCCCCGATTAACGTCCCATTCGGACAATCCCTTCGTAGTGTTTCATTGTTTTTTTTTTCCTTTCTTCACTTTTTTTTCCTTAGAGTCTACAACCACCTTGTAATAAGAACTAACCTTCTTGGATGTAATCCTGAGCCAGTGAAAGATTCCGAATCTGAGGAACGGTAAGGTAAATCAGACAACACGCGTCTTAAGTTGAGCAGAGGTAATATGCAGGGTGGTCCATTGATAGTGACCGGTCCAAATATCTCACGAAAAATAAGAATCAAAAGAAAAACTACGAAGAACGAAAGTCGTCTAGCTTGAATGGGGATACCAGTTGGCGGTATGGTTGGCCCGCTTGATGGCGCTGCCACAGGTCAAACGGATATCAACTACGTGTTTTTAAATAGGAACCCCCCCTCCCATTTCTTATTACATATTCGTGTAGTACGTAAAGAAATATGAATGTTTTAGTTGGACCACTTTTTTCGCTTTAATAAGGTAAGACACAGTCTTCTTCTTCCCTGTAGCTATTCAAAGGATGGAAGTATTCACAGTATCAAAATGATACTGAATATAGGCAGTGCTACGATTAAGTCAGTGGTAATACGGAGAGAATTTTACGATTGTGCCCGTGTGTCCAGCCGTTACTTTGGAATCAGTAGTCGATAGCCATAATTGTTTAATGACAATCCATTTAGTTCGCAGACAGTTCAATGGCTGGCTCTGAGCTCTATGGGACTTAACATCTATGGTCATCAGTCCCCTAGAACTTAGAACTACTTAAACCTAACTAACCTAAGGACAGCACACAACACCCAGCCATCACGAGGCAGAGAAAATCCCTGACCCCGCCGGGAATCGAACCCGGGAACCCGGGCGTGGGAAGCGAGAACGCTACCGCACGACCACGAGATGCGGGCAGACAGTTCAGTTCATAAATAATAGTGATAATAATATCAGTAGCTGCCAGAATAAATACGTTGCAAATACTCCAGTGAGTGATAGGGTGAACCTTTCGCGAAAGCTAAAAGTACGACCTGTGCTACAGCCAAGGCGCACCCAGCGGCCGATGACGCGGAACAGTAGCTTTCGGTGTCCAGTACAAAAGTTTTGTCCATACTTGGTGCATTTAAACTATTTTAACGTATGCAACAAACAGGTATAAGACCAACTGTTCACAAAATATCAGTTTTATGAGAGTTGCCAAATGAGAAACTTACGTACGTACGCGGCAACAGTAGGTTATCTTTGGTGAAATTACGGCGCGTGTTCGCCGGTTGTTCTGCTGCTGTAGTTCCATCCGGCTGGGCATTGCTTCCGAGACTAAAAGTGGCTTTTCCAAAGTTGTTGTGTTCAGACTCCTCTATCAGCTCCTTCAGTTCCTGTGCGGCCTTTTGAATCATTCAGAGTGTAGGACCGCAAGCCCTCGGTTGTCGGTCAACCACACCATGGTACGTGACTCCTTTCGTGTAGCGTCCACTACTGGAACCGTATGACCACCTCCATGCCACTTTCACGCTTATTAAGCGAACCAGCTCTTCCTCGGATGTACTCCGTCAGTTCTATCTTGTACTGGTTCCAGACTGACAACCAGTGTTGGATTACCTGTCAAATGAGGTTTCTTATGCTGTCTTCTTCGTGGATGAAACCCACTTCCTAAGGATTCGGTCAGCGATTAGTTTTATGTGACCCTTCCAGTATAAATCGCTTCGTGCGCCTACTCAGAGGTATTTAATGGATGCGACTGCTTCCCCTATGCTCAGGGTGACATTTTCTGTTCCCGCCAGGAGAGAAGAAGCTAGGAAGTGGCTGGAGATAAATGATTCGCAATATGGTTCACCAGCGGACGTAGAAGCCTGCTACTGGGCTTTTACCAGACTTTTATTGATTCGTACAAGTTAAACTAATCTATTCGAGGACTTTGTAGACATATTTAGCCATAAAACGAAAAGAAACTGGAAGCTCTGTTTCACTCGGTACTGCTGCTTCTCTGCCAACGGCCTTGCCTGAGTGGTACCACTGGTTCCCGTCAGATCACCGAAGTTAAGCGCTGTCGGGCTTGGCTAGCAGTTGGATGGGTCACCGTCCAGGTCCGCCGAGTGCTGTTGGCAGGCGGGGTGCACTCAGCCCTTGTGAGGCAAACTGAGTAGCTGCTAGATCGAGAAGTAGCGCCGCCGGTGATGAAAACACAGCGGCCGGGAGAGCGATGATCCGACCACACACCCCTTCATATCCGCATCCAGTGACGCCTGTAGGCCGAGGACGACACGGCGGTCGGTCGGTCGGTCGGTCGGTCGGTAGGTGGGTAGGTAGGTAGGTAGGTACCGTTAAGCTCTTCTGAGACCTGTTCGGACGGAGTTTAGTTAGCTTATTTTCTCTCTCTCAATCCTATGCCGTCCTTGGTGTTTAAATCAAACACTCGTGTTCCATGAAACTAAAAGGAGAGAACCTTGATTTCTGTGCCATTTGCTACAAAACCTGCCAGACGCTACAAATCCGCTATCGAAGTTGTCATTCTTAGCTTCTACAGAACTTGTCAAGTAACTACACATTCCTTCCCGAAGCGCGTCCGTTATTCCAAACGTTTCAAAAGGAGACTCAAAACCCAGAAAGAATCAAGGCTGTGCAAAGCTGCACTCGGCGCTGCGCTACATGATAAAGTCCAAATACTACTAATTGTGTCACGTTTAACGTTTGTTCAAAACTCCTAATCGCTTTGTGCCCTTAAATTTAGAGCATACTTAAGAACCTAAAAGCATTCTCAGTTACCCGTATATCAACCAGACTTCCCCCTCCCCCCCCTCCCCCCCTCTTTAGCTGACCACCCATCCCCGTTGTCCCTCATTCCACTATCCTGAGAGGGACCTCCAAGGACTTGCCGCAAATAATAATCATAATCATCACTATACTAGCAACACCATTACCATCCCTGAAAAGCAGTATGATTGCTGTAAGGTCATCCTAAAACGATCATAAACAAAAAAATGATTGAAATATGAACTACGAGCAGAATAGAGCCAAATCCTAACTGGTGATGAAACAGGTCTTGCTACCCAAACTGAAGAGTGAGGTGTCACATTCCCCTATCCCAGGAGTAAACCAGTCAACAACAAAAAATTGAATTAGTCAGTTGCTAGAAGTGGTTATAGTCAACCGTCTTTGTCGTCATACATTAAAAATGAGTAACTTAAGAGCCCCACGGTCCGCGCGGCTGCCCCCGTCGGAGGTTCGAGTCCTCCGTTGGGCATGGTTGTGTGTGTTGTCCTTGGCTTAAGTTAGTTCAAGTTAGATTAAATAGTGTGTAACCTTAGGGACCGATGACCTCAGTAGTTTGATCTCACAAGACCTTACCACGTAAGAGCCCTTTCTAATATGTGCCTTGACTGGTGTATACATACCGCCTGCCTGAATGGGCACCTGGAATGCGCTCGCACATAGCATTTGTCGGGTGTCAAAGCTGCTCAGTCGGTAATTGTCCTTTAACTGTGTTATCGTGAGACGTGGATGGGAAAGCTGTATGGGAATTAAGCGATGGCGATGGAATCACCAGCCTTGGACTACCTGCATTCAGGGAATAGACAACAACCCACATCATATTAGCGCTACATCAGTTTCACGGACAGTTAAACCTCAGTTAATGATTCCATAATTGTGATACAGGCGCCTCTTTGTCTAAACTTTAGGTATGGATTGTTTAAGGCAATTGGCACTTTGACATGCAAGAGAAAAGGGCTCTGGAACAGACATGTAAGAAAAGGGACAAGCACAGATAGTTCTAACGGTGGTTGTTTTTGTACTGCCGTAGACGTTCCCATGACTTTTTCATAAAGGAAATGTTGTCTATTTCAAGGTGTCTTGAGGGTGTAGAAGCAACAGTTTCAGTATGTGACTGAAAATTTGTTACTGTTACGGCTGCCACATAATACAGCTGGTTATCGATATCGGTCCTTATTGGTCATCTTCAGGTATTTGCAGGTCAGTTACAGTGCAGTTCGCCGACTTGGTCGCTGCGTATCGTGGCCCCGACGTCGGTATTTTAAAGCTGAGGCAGGCGGGGCGGTTACGTCAGGCGTTAATGGCGCCAGGTAACTTTCTGTTGAACTGTATCGTGGTAAATGGTCACTGAAAATGCACAGAGTTGAGAGACTACCTTCGAAATGAGCAACTACGAGAACAATTTATTTTAGTTACCTTTGTACAAATTAAGTATAAGCGCCCTTGCAGCAATTTATCTTTACCAAGTCGATAAACGGATGCCGCAGTGGTTAGCGCACTGGACTCGCATTCGAGAAGACGACGGTTCAATCCCGCGTCCGGCCATCGCGATTTCGGATTTCCGTGGTTTCCCTAAATCGCTTCAGGAAAATACCGGGATGGTTCCTATGAAAGGGCACGGCTGACTTCCTTCCCAGTACTTGGACCGATGACCTCGCTGTTTGATCTCCTTGCACACATCAACCAAGCATCCAGTTCGATTCTGTTTTGTCCACTACGGCACGGATTGTCTGTTATTACACAAGCGCCACCGTGTGCTATTTGCTGTCTCCTGTTGGAAAGGTGGGTCGACTGCAGCACTGCCCCACCTCTTGTTGACCAGGCGGGTACGACATTTGTTCGTACCACGACCTCTGTATCCCCCTGTCTCGCTGGTATTTCTAAGATAACATGTACGCTGATAACTCCCAGTGGCACTTAAGTGCAAAACCAATAAACATTGAAGACAGCTGTCGAGCATCTCGTTACTGACCTGTGTGCGCCATCAAAGTGGGCACAGAATGTAGGGTTACAGCTCAACCCATCCAAAACACAGGCGTTAGTGTTTGGTCATTCTAGGCTCATTAGCCGGAATGATCGGCAATCCGTACTATCCTTAACCCAAACGGAGCAGGTATCAACTTCTCTCCTTCAGCAAAGAGTCTAGAAGTGATAATACATGAAAATCTAAATTTGACTGTGCACGTAACTGCAATGCCCTACAAAAATATAAAATGCTCTTCCCTGTTGACCGGAGAAAGAATCTTGTACAAAAACTTATACATCCAATTGCTGACTTCAGCCATGTTACCCTGCAGCTCTTCTCTCATGAAAGCTCGCGGTGCTGGAACTGGTTATGAATGCCTGTGTTCGGTATATCTGTGATGCTCGCCACTTCGATCGTATGTCACCATCATATGCACGGTTATCCTGGCGGCGAGCAGATTAGCGCAGAGATTTCCTTACCCTCTGTCTTCTCTAACGTCTTAACAACCCACACTGCCTCTCCCCGACCTTAACTCTGTTGTGTGAACAACGCGGCAAAAACTCCCGCTGCCGTCAGACTGAACTGCCCCGCTCCATCGTTCAGCCACTTTCTCGAAGTCCTTGTCAGTGGCAGGAAGCCGACTCTGGAAATACCTCCCGCATTTAAGTACAGAAATGAATAACATCTTCAGCTCCAGTTGGTTGGTTGGTTGATTTGCGGCGGGGACGAAACAGCGAGGTCATCGGTCCCATCGGATTAGGGAAGAGTAGGAAAAGAAGTCAGCAGTGCCCTGTCAAAGGAACCATCTCTGCGTTTCCCTGAACAGAATTAGGCTCTGAGCACTATGGGACTTAACATCTATGGTCATCAGTCCCGTAGAACTTAGAACTACGTAAACCTAACTAACCTAAGGACAGCACACAACACCCAGCCATCACGAGGCAGAGAAAATCCCTGACCCCGCCGGGAATCGAACCCGGGAACCCGGGCGTGGGAAGCGAGAACGCTACCGCACGACCACGAGATGCGGGCGAACAGAATTAGGGAAATGACGGAAAACATAAATCAGGATGGCCGGACACGGGATTGAACCGTCGTCCTCCCGAATGCGAGTCCAGTGTGGGAACCACTGCGCCACTTCGCACATTTTCAGCTTCAGAAAACACTTATTGACATGTCCTCTAAAGCAACAATAATGATTACTATTGTCCCTGCACGTACTCTTTACCCTTCTACGTCCTTGTTTCGTAATAAATCTTCCTCATTTCCCAGTATTCTTAGCTGAATTCCCCTTAAATTTCCTTTCCCCAGAACCAGCCACATCAGAAAAAATCTATGTTCTACACCTATAAATTCTTTTTATATCTGCCACTATCATTATTGTTATTGCTGTCAGTATTATTACGTTACTATTATCACTTTTAGTGGCAACAGCATCGTACTAGTACTGCTAGTATTAACTTTATTAGTACCGTACATAATATTAATTACTCGCACTGTCACTATACACACTCTACTCATTTTAATACTACTTGCCATATTAAAATTGTCTTTTCCTAGGTTACTGTGATTAATATAAACTCTATGTGAGGGAACCACGTCCGACGTAAGACAGCGCCCGATGGCCCTACTCAGTGAATCTTCTCCGCTCTTTTCTCTAGAGTTCATCCCTTCTAATACGGGTTCTGACTTTTCAGGATCTAGCACAGTGTACTTTCGTATTCAACTCTGTTGCTGGATGCACTTCCTAACCCCGCAGTCGTCAACGTGGCCTGAGGTGGGGAACTGGCGTGCGCCACCCTCCTGTGGGCCGCTGGAGCTTTGTCCCTTGTGTTGTCGTGTTTTCAGTGTTTCTGTGTCATATTTTCTGAGGCTGAATTTCCGGCCGAACCCAGCGTTTGCCCAAACGAGCGTGGGAAACCACCCGAGAGTGGTCCGCTCGGTCGTTAATCTGTCTCTCTAGTTCGGGCACTGTGCGCTACCCTTTACGGGCGGGTTCGAGTCAAATAACTGTGTTGAAGGTCACAAAATTAATTTGAAGCGTTATATGTAGGAGCGTTCAAGATACAGGTTGTTGTTGTTGTTGTTGTTGTTGTTGTGGTCTTCAGTCCCGAGACTGGTTTGATGCAGCTCTCCATGCTACTCTATCCTGTGCAAGCTTCTTCATCTCCCAGTACCTACTGCAACCTACATCCTTCTGAATCTGCTTAGTGTATTCATCTCTTGGTCTCCCCCTACGATTTTTACCCTCCACGCTGCCCTCCAATACTAAATTGGTGATCCCTTGATGCCTCAGAACATGTTCTACCAACCGATCCCTTCTTCTTGTCAAGTTGTGCCACAAACTTCTCTTCTCCCCAGTCCTATTCAATACTTCCTCATTAGTTATGTGATCTACCCATCTAATCTTCAGCATTCTTCTGTAGAACCACATTTCGAAAGCTTCTATTCTCTTCTTGTCAAAACTATTTACCGTCCATGTTTCACTTCCATACATGGCTACACTCCATACAAATACTTTCGGAAATGACCTCGTGACACTTAAATCTATACTCGATGTTAACAAATTTCTCTTCTTCAGAAACGCTTTCCTTGCCATTGCCAGTCTACATTTTATATCCTCTCTACTTCGACCATCATCAGTTATTTTGCTCCCCAAATAGCAAAACTCCTTTACTACTTTGTCTCATTTCCTAATCTAATACCCTCAACATCACCCGACTTAATTCGACTACATTCCATTATCCTCGTTTTGCTTTTGTTGATGTTCATCTCATATCCTCCCTTCAAGACACCATCCATTCCGTTCAATTGCTCCTCCAAGTCCTTTGCTGTCTCCGACAGAATTACAATGTCATCGGCGAACCTCAAAGTTTTTATTTCTTCTCCATGGATTTTAATACCTACTCCGAATTTTTCTTTTGTTTCCTTTACTGCTTGCTCAATATACAGATTGAATAACATAGGGGAGATGCTACAACCCTGTCTTACTCCCTTCCCAACCACTGCTTCCCTTTCATGTCCCTCGACTCTTATAACTGCCATCTGGTTTCTGTACAAATTGTAACTAGCCTTTCGCTCCCTGTATTTTACCCCTGCCACCTTTAGAATTTGAAAGAGAGTATTCCAGTCAACATTGTCAAAGGCTTTCTCTAAGTCTACAAATGCTAGAAACGTAGGTTTGCCTTTCCTTAATCTTTCTTCTAAGATAAGTCGTAAGGTCAGTATTGCCTCACGTGTTCCAGTATTTCTACGGAATCCAAACTGATCTTCCCCGAGGTCGCCTTCAACTAGTTTTTCCATTCGTCTGTAAAGAATTCGTGTTAGTATTATGCAGCTGTGGCTTATTAAACTGATTGTTCGGTAATTTTCACATCTGTCAACACCTGCTTTCTTTGGGGTTGGAATTATTATATTTTTCTTGAAGTCAGAGGGTACACTCCTGGAAATGGAAAAAAGAACACATTGACACCGGTGTGTCAGACCCACCATACTTGCTCCGGACACTGCGAGAGGGCTGTACAAGCAATGATCACACGCACGGCACAGCGGACACACCAGGAACCGCGGTGTTGGCCGTCGAATGGCGCTAGCTGCGCAGCATTTGTGCACCGCCGCCGTCAGTGTCAGCCAGTTTGCCGTGGCATACGGAGCTCCATCGCAGTCTTTAATACTGGTAGCATGCCGCGACAGCGTGGACGTGAACCGTATGTGCAGTTGACGGACTTTGAGCGAGGGCGTATAGTGGGCATGCGGGAGGCCGGGTGGACGTACCGCCGAATTGCTCAACACGTGGGGCGTGAGGTCTCCACAGTACATCGATGTTGTCGCCAGTGGTCGGCGGAAGGTGCACGTGCCCGTCGACCTGGGACCGGACCGCAGCGACGCACGGATGCACGCCAAGACCGTAGGATCCTACGCAGTGCCGTAGGGGACCGCACCGCCACTTCCCAGCAATTTAGGGACACTGTTGCTCCTGGGGTATCGGCGAGGACCATTCGCAACCGTCTCCATGAAGCTGGGCTACGGTCCCGCACACCGTTAGGCCGTCTTCCGCTCACGCCCCAACATCGTGCAGCCCGCCTCCAGTGGTGTCGCGACAGGCGTGAATGGAGGGACGAATGGAGACGTGTCGTCTTCAGCGATGAGAGTCGCTTCTGCCTTGGTGCCAATGATGGTCGTATGCGTGTTTGGCGCCGTGCAGGTGAGCGCCACAATCAGGACTGCATACGACCGAGGCACACATGGCCAACACCCGGCATCATGGTGTGGGGAGCGATCTCCTACACTGGCCGTACACCACTGGTGATCGTCGAGGGGACACTGAATAGTGCACGGTACATCCAAACCGTCATCGAACCCATCGTTCTACCATTCCTAGACCGGCAAGGGAACTTGCTGTTCCAACAGGACAATGCACGTCCGCATGTATCCCGTGCCACCCAACGTGCTCTAGAAGGTGTAAGTCAACTACCCTGGCCAGCAAGATATCCGGATCTGTCCCCCATTGAGCATGTTTGGGACTGGATGAAGCGTCGTCTAACGCGGTCTGTACGTCCAGCACGAACGCTGGTCCAACTGAGGCGGCAGGTGGAAATGGCATGGCAAGCCGTTCCACAGGACTACATCCAGCATCTCTACGATCGTCTCCATGGGAGAATAGCAGCCTGCATTGCTGCGAAAGGTGGATATACACTGTAGTAGTGCCGACATTGTGCATGCTCTGTTGCCTGTGTCTATGTGCCTGTGGTTCTGTCATTGTGATCATGTGATGTATCTGACCCCAGGAATGTGTCAATAAAGTTTCCCCTTCCTGGGACAATGATTTCACGGTGTTCTTATTTCAATTTCCAGGAGTGTATTTCGCCTGTTTCATACATCTTGCTGACCAGATGGTAGAATTTTGTCAGGACTGGCTCTCCCAAGGCCGTCAGTAGTTCCAATGGAATGTTGTCTACTCCGGGGGCCTTGTTTCGACAGGTCTTTCAGTGCTCTGTCAAACTCTTCACGCAGTATCGTATCTCCCATTTCTTCTTCATCTACATCCTCTTCCATTTCCATAATATTGTCCTCAAGTACATCGCCCTTGTATAGACCCTCTATATAGTCCTTCCACCTTTCTGCTTTCCCTTCTTTGCTTAGAACTGGGTTTCCATCTGAGCTCTTGATGTTCATACAAGTGTTTCTCTTATCTCCAAAGGTCTCTTTAATTTTCCTGTAGGCAGTATACAGGTAGGACTCAAAAATACCGATTTTCAAGTGACGTTTCACGGAAAATTGCGATCGTTTATGAAACAGGGAAAGACACAAAGCAATTGTGCAGGATGATTCCGTGATGATGGTACAAACTTTCATGGCTGATGGGAATGGTATAAGGATCAGTATGAGGTTTTAAATAGCTCAAATGGCTCTGAGCACTATGGGACTTAACATCTGTGGACATCAGTCCCCTAGAACTTGAAACTAATTAAACCTAAATAACCTAATGACATCACGCACATCCATGCCCGAGGCAGGATTCGAACCTGCGACCGTAGCGGTCGCTCGGCTCCAGACTGTAGCGCCTAGAACCGCTCGGCCACTCCGGCCGGCGAAGAGATGTGTTTCATAGTAGCAAAGATGAACGTGCTCATGTGTGCCAGGCAATTTCTTTCTTGTTTTGGTTCATATTACCGCCTCCCAAAATATGGAAAGCAAGAAGATTGCAGTAGGTCCACTGTGAGAAGTATCAGAACGATTTTCGCTTATAGTTTTCGATTTGTCGTTTCCGCACCTCAGATTGATTCATTTGCACTTCTCCATCATTCCTGAAAGTTTGTAACAACGTCACGGAAACAGTATATGGCATGCATTTACAAAAGTGTTGTTTAGTAATTAAATACTACGCGCCTTTATTACGTGTGCCGATACGAAACACTTTTTTTCTCTGTTTGTAGCTCGTATTGTAGCGCCTCTATGCTGAAAAATCATTCCCAGAATCTCAACAGATTTTATCGCTTGACATTGCACGGTCTGTCTGCACTTGTATGCACCTTTTTCACTAACTGTTATATTTTGGTCATTGAAATTCCCGTTTTGATACGTTCACGTTTCAGCCCATTCAACTTATAAATCATTCCCGCGCCATCAACGTAGTTGCTTTTCTTCAACTTACGTAACCTCGGCCTCTTCCACCGATTTTACGTTAGCGTGTTTAATTTTACAGCAATATTTCATATATACGTTTACAAAAGTTACAATATCATTACACCGAAGTATTTACAAGATGTATGTTTAGATGTAAAGAGACAGATTATGCTATCCTTGATTTACGACAAGCTGTTCCTTTGAACTAAACTCGTTATTTCTCTACATTTCTCCATCGATAGCTAGAGACAGAAGCTTCCATGTCATGAAAAAACAAAAAACACCGTTTATCAGTTTTGAGAGTAACAAATTTTGGTCCTTTCGTCGATTACAGTTTGAATTTGTGTGGCTCGTCCATCGTTCGGGCAATTGACAAACCGTTGCGTAACGGGTATCTTTCATTCTGAGGAAAAGTACGCTACAGCGGAGTTTTCAAAGCACGCACTGCCCAGTCTCTACTGTAACCACGCACTTTTCACAATCAACAGTCGACGGACAGACACCGTGTTTCATAAATTTTACACGATCGCGCGTGCACATACACGATGCGGCAGTCAGGCAACTTAATTGAAATTCGCTGTACTTTTTCCTCCCAGGCGCGTCCGCTGATTGAGATAAACGAGAAAAACAGCCGTTTTTTGGCCGTTGCTGCTCCTGCTGTTTCCCATACAACGCATGTTTCTCCCTAAAAATAAGAAACATGAGAGCCAGCTTCAACAACACCACGCTGTTGAAAATAATTCGATCTAACGCTTTACACACTGATGAGCAACTGAATTAGATGTGGCAGCAGTACTGGATGGAGGTAGAGACAGACAGAGAGAGAGAGAGAGAGAGAGAGAGAGAGAGACCCTGTTGCCACGGTGGATGGAATAGTTGCCAAATCACGTGACGGGGACGAAGTGCGGGGTGGATTCTCTTGACGATGGGCGTATTGGCGGGGAGGGCGCAAACACGCGACGTGGGTAGATGCCCCTAACGTTCAGTAATCTTCATCGCACATTCGTCCACAAAACGAAGGCGGAACCGTAATATCAAAGGTGCATGATGCTGGGCGATGAAGCAACAGATGGATGGTTTCTCAATACTGAGATTAAAAGACCACTAATAAAAGAAGAAATTTGTTAAAATTAATACCGCCTCCAAACTGCGACTCGTGCCTCGTTCAGTAGGGCATTGTACTTGCAGCCATTTCTACCTCTGTACTCTGCAAGCGACCTATCGGTATGTGGCGCAGGGTAGTTAATCTACCACTGTGCCTTCCCCCTTCCCTGTTCTAATCGCGTACAGTCCGCGGGAAGGATCTCTCTAATTTCATCTCGATGGTTTTTTGTCGCGTGATGTACGCAGGAGGAAGAAATATATCGGTTAAATATTCTAGGGATGTACGCTCTCGGAATTTAGACAGTCGGCCGTACCGTGGTGCAGAGCGCCTCTCTTGCAGCGTCTGCCACCTGCGTCCGTCGAGCATCGCCGTGACGCCTCCGCGCTTACTAAATGAACCGGTAGCGAAACGCGCTGATCTTTTTTCAATCTTCTCTGTTTTCTCTCTGACACCTCTTGTATGGATCCCAAACTGACGACCAGTATTCAAGTAGTGGTCGAACGATTATTTTGTGAGCTACTGCCTTTGTTGGTGGACTTCATTCCGTGACGGTTCTTCCAGTGAATCTCGCCCGCGATTGATTTTATATCCTCGTTCCACTTCAAATAGCCACGTGCTGGTGCTTCAAGGTATTTTATGGGAGTAACTGCTTCGAGTGATAGGTCTGCAGCCGGCCGGTGTGGCCAAGCCGTTCTAGGCGCTTCAGTCTGGAACTGCGCGACCGCTACGGTCGCAGGTTCGAATCCTGACTGGGGCATGGCTGTGTGTGATGTCCTTAGGTTTAAGTAGTTCTAAGTTCTAGGAGACTGATGACCTAAGATGTTAAGTCCCATAGTGCTCAGAGCCTTTTGAACCATTTTCATTGGTCTGCAATCGTGTAATGACACAGTGATGGGTCGTTCTGTTTCTGTGCCCCAGTACGTTATAGTTATTTATGTTTTGTCAATAGAATGTGATAAATACTTTTCTATGTATTGTCACAAATTGTGTCTTGTGTATTTTTAAGAAGTGAGGCCGTCCCGGCTTCGCACTAAGTATACGTATCTACGGCCGGACGTGTTGTCTGGTGCAGCGGCGACATACACACACAGACCTCCCTCGTGAAGCAGTCCGTCTGTCAGGGAAAACCGTAGCAAAGTCGTCACAGTAGCGCCTCAGATCACCCTTCACATACACTCAGTAAAACGTGGCGGCGGGCCGTAAATTTCTAATGTGTGCTGACACGTGATACGTATACAGGGTGTTACAAACAGGTACGGGCAAACTTTCAGGAAACATTCCCCATACACAAAGAAAGAAAATATATTATGTGGACATGTGTCCGGAAAAGCTTACTTTCCATGTTAGAGCTCATTTTATTAGTTCTCTTCAAATCACATTAATCATGGAATGGAAACACACAGCAACAGAACGTACCAGCGTGACTTCAAACACTTTGTTACAGGAAATGTTCAAAATGTCCTCCGTTAGCGAGGATATATGCATCCACCCTCCGTCGCATGGAATCCCTGATGCGCTGATGCAGCCCTGGAGAATGGCGTATTGTCACACAGCCGTCCACAATACGAGCACGAAGAGTCTCTACCGGGGATGCATAGACAAGAGCTTTCAGATGCCCCCATAAATGAAAGTCAAGAGGGTTGAGGTCAGGAGAGCGTGGAGGCCACGGAATTGGTCCGCCTGTACCAATCCATGGCTCACGGAATCTGTTGTTGAGAAGCGTACGAATACTTCGACTGAAATGTGGAGGAGCTCCATCGTGCATGAACCACATGTTGTGTTGTACTTGTAAAGGCACATGTTCTAGCAGCACGGATAGAGTATCCCGTATGAAATCATGATAACGTGCTCCATTGAGCGTAGGTGGAAGAACATGGGGCTCAGTCAAGACATCACCAACAATACCTGCCCAAACGTTCACAGAAAATCTGTGTTGATGACGTGATTGCACAATTGCGTGCGGATTCTCGTCAGCCCACACATGTTGATTGTGAAAATTTACAATTTGATCACGTTGGAATGAAGCCTCATCCGTAAAGAGAACATTTGCACTAAAATGAGGATTGACACATTGTTGGATGAACCATTCGCAGAAGTGTATCCGTGGAGGCCAATCAGCTGCTGATAGTGCCTGCACACGCTTTACAGGGTACGGAAACAACTGGTTCTCCCGTAGTAGCACTCTCCATACAGTGACGTGGTCAATGTTATTTTGTACAGCAGCAACTTCTCTGACGCTGACATTAGGGTTATCGTCAACTGCTCGAAGAATTGCCTCATTCATTGCAGGTGTCCTCGTCGTTCTAGGTCTTCCCCCAGTCCCGAGTCATAGGCTGGAATGTTTCGTGCTCCCTAAGATGCCGATCAATTGCTTCGAACGTCTTCCTGTCGGGACACCTTCGTTCTGGAAATCTGTCTCGATGCAAACGTACCGCGCCACGGCTATTGCCCCGTGCTAATCCATACATCAAATGGGCATCTGTAAACATTGCACTGACTGCAAAACCACGTTCGTGATGAACACTAACCTGTTGATGCTACGTACTGATTTGCTTGATGCTAGTACTGTAGAGCAATGAGTCGCATGTCAACACAAGCACCGAAGTCAACATTACCTTCCTTCAATTGGGCCAACTGGCGGTGAATCGAGGACGTACAGTACATACTGACGAAACTAAAACGGGCTGTAACATGGAAATTAAGCGTTTCCGGACACATGTCCACATAACATCTTTTCTTTACTTGTGTGTGAGGAATGTTTCCTACAGTAGGGAGATTAGCCTTCACAGCAGTACTCGGCGGGGGGCTGTAATTCAGTAATATGTGTTCAAATGAAAAGGTGCGAAACGTTATAAAAAACAAACCCGTTGATATTTGCATGTGCCGATTCCCCAAATCGGTTTGGTATGATACCCCATACTATAGTGACACATGTAAAGAATAGAAGCAACGCGTCGTCACCTCCCCTTACATAGTTCAAAGTTGCGTCTCCAGCAGGCAAGGTGACGTCACCGTGATTTTTGACATCCGACGTCCGGCACTCATCGAATTCCTCTCCCGCCGAAAAATCCGTCAGCAGTGACGTGTACTGTGATACACTCCATAGCCTACAAACCTATTCACGGAGAGAGTGATTGTGCTCCAGGATAACAGGCGTCCACACGCCTCCGAGGACACACGAAGTGTAGTGGCCAAGTTCAAAGGGCTGCAGGTTGACCATCCGCCCTACAGCCCGGACGTGTCGCCCTTCCACGTGTTTGGTCCGCTAAAAAACATGGACAGCCCTTCAGTTCGGACGACAAACTGAAGGACACAGTGGAGGACTGGCTCCTCTCTCAGGCACAGGAGTTACGGGAACAGGGAATTCTTCGGCTCGTGAAACAGTGGGATAGTTGAGCTCTGGCCTCTCGCGATTACTTTTAACTAGAGACTTCAGTTACACCCACAGTGTTGTTTCGTACTTTTCTTCTGGACGCACCTCGTGTGTATAGATGTTAGTGTAAGAAAAATGTAATTTTTTAGTCTCATTATATTCCGTAACTCTTACGTTGCAAATTGTGCCTCATATCCAGTTACAGTGTACTGTTGTTGAAAGTCACTGCTTACTTTTCTCTTTATACTACTTCTTTGGCTGAATAGTTACTTCGCTGATAATATGTTTGGCACTTCATTCGTGTCGAACGAGGTCCCTGCGGCAGTGGTGAGACAGCCTTGTCGTATTTGGAGGACAGCAGCTCAGATCCTCGTCGAGCAAATCAGATTTAGGATTAATACGATTTTCTTAAACAGCCTAAGGCAAATGCCCGCATGCCACCCTTGAAAGGGCACGGCCTATTCCCTTCCCCGTATTACTCCTAATACGAGCTTTTGCTCTGTCGCTAATGACATCATCGTCGACAGCACGTTAAACCTTAACCTTCATCTCTGCTTTGTACAGTCTTTGTTCTGTATACAGTGTTTTCTCCTGTCACGGATGAGAAAGAACACGATAAAAGGAGCGCAGACGTCACAGTAAACTTTTGTCCGCCTTCTGCGAGATAGCTGCGGGTGTGTGGTTATGAGCTGTCACAGACTCCAGCATGAGACATTGCCCAGCATGAGTCATTGCCCTGGTTCGTAAAAATACACTTGAAACGTGAATATTTGGATCTAGTTCTGACTTGTCTTATGTATTCCAGGCCTGCGATGCCATGGAGAAGTACGCAGCGTTGCTTCAACATTCGTGACGATAGTAATAAAGAAAGAAATCTGCAGACGACCGTTTCATAAGACGACTTGCTTCATTCTTGTCGATGATCGCAAGCGTATCGTATCTGCAACTCCTCGTCCTGCAGTTTTTCAGATAAATTAGGACTTACCTGAAAGATCTGTCTGCTTGCTTGATACTGAGTCTATCCACATCTACATCTACATCTACGTCTACATCTACACGACTAACGCTACAGTGCCTGTCAGAGCACCACTTTCGCTCTGTTGCAGTCTCGGTCACCGCCCGCGGAAAACAAACATTTAAATCTTCCCTTGCGAGCTCTAATTTGTCTTTTTTTACTGTGATAATTTCTCCTTATGTAGATAGATCTCAACAAAATATTTTCCCGTGCGTAGGAGAATACAGGAGATTGAAATTTCGTGAAAATATCTCGCCCCAACGAGAAGCGCTTTTGTTTCAGTTATTGCCACCCCAACTCGCGTGTCGTATCCGTGACACTCCCTCCCCTATTTCACGATAATATTTGAAATGTTTCTGTTCCCTCCGTCAATTATATCTGCTACGGCGTAAAGTCAAGCGCCGGCACGCCAGTCAGGACCGACAGGGAAGGCTGGGAGAAGAAGTCAGCCAGTCAAACGGTGACCGGACCTCGCTCCAGGACGACAACGCGGCAGCGGCGGCACCTATCTGAAGAGGACGTAAGCGCCGCGAACGACTGGTGAAGGCCCAGTTCAATGGCAGCTTCAGGAGCAGCGACTCGGATAGGAAAACAATGGGTGAAATGGCTCTGAGCACTATGGGACTTAGCATCTGAGGTCATCAGTCCTCTAGAACTTAAAACTACTTAAGCCTAACTAACCTAAGGACCACACACATCCATGCCCGAGGCAGGATCCGAACCTGCGACCGTAGCGGTCGCGCGGTTCCAGACTGAAGCGCTTGGAACCGCTCGCCCAAAGCGGCCGGCTCTTGGATAGCAACGTGAGCGCTGGTCACTTCGCCCTTGTGCTCTCTATGCAGCACAGACTTGGGATTGTCTGTACTGAAGAAAACTGATTATTTCGTTTGGCGGACTTTGTTTGTGACACATCTGTGTAGCTGCGAAAGTATTGTAAATTTCTTGTTTTAATGAAACTCATTAATGCGACGTGTTTGATTGTTTGTCTCACGATCCGAGTACGCATGGTACCTAGGTACTACACTATCTCTTAAAGATCTCATACTGTCCTGTAGTACTCTAGCACAGCACGGACAAGCTGAGTGTAGGCAGTCTCTGTAGAAGACCTGTTGCGTCTTCTAAGGCTTCTGCCAGTAAAACGCGGGTTTTGGTTTGCTTTAGCCACAATATTATCTACGTGACCGTTGCAGCGTAAGTTGTTCGTAATTGTAAAGCTAGGTATTTAGTTGAAATGACAACCGTTAGGTTTGTACGAATATCGTATAACCTAATTTTAGCGGATTCTTTTTAGTACTCGTGCAGAGCGCTTTACACTGTTGATTATCTAGAGTCAGTTGTCACTTTTCGCACCTGTCTAAATTACTTTGCAGTTGGTTTTGATCGCAGCTTGCGGTTCAAATGGCTCTGAGCACTATGGGACTTAACATCTATGGTCATCAGTCCCCTAGAACTTAGAACTACTTAAACCTAACTAACCTAAGGACAGCACACAACACCCAGCCATCACGAGGCAGAGAAAATCTCCGACCCCGCCGGGAATCGAACCCGGGAACCCGGGCGTGGGAAGCGAGAACGCTACCGCACGACCACGAGATGCGGGCTCGCAGCTTGCGGCCGTCAGTTTTTAGGGGCAGGAGAGGGGAGTGGTAAGGGGAGGGGGGGCTACACGCACGTAACGTGTAACGTGCTGTATATGCCGCAGTTGAGCTCAGAAGTCGTATATTACTCTTAGACACTTTGGAAAGAAGATGCTAGGCAGCCTTCAGAGTGTGGTAAAAGCTATTAACTCCGAAATTCTGGGGTAATATTGGCACAAGCAGGCGACCCACAGGAAAGTTACACGTACTAAAGCACACAAAGCAAATAACAGTGGGGAAATTGTTCCAGCCGCTAGGCAAAATTACTCGATATACCGAGAGAGAACTGATCTCACCGAAATGCGGCTAATAGAGACGAGAAGGAGGGCGCACTGCTTACCAGGGAAGCGTCGCCGTGCTGGTGGAGGGCTCTCCTCAGAGACGGCGGCGAGTGCATCTTGTTTAAAGCGGGCGCGAAAATCGCATGCGTTTCCTTGAGCTGCGAGCGGATCTCTGTGGCAAGTGCGCCTGGCTCCCAGGTGATCAGGGTCAGCACATGCTGTAGGTGACGTGGCAGCACACCTGGCGGGCTAATCGACCGGGGCTAGACACATCTTCAGAGCGGGACTTCGCACCGTGTCTCCCTCACTTTTGTTTCCTCATTCGGTCCGCCTCGCTTGCAAAACCACCTCACAGGGGAGGCGGCACTGACCTCTCCTAGTGTTCCACTGGCGAGAGCTATGGGAGACTTCTGTTTTTCACGTTGCTAACCCACAGTGGCGCCAATCCAGGCACACGGGGAAAACATGGTGTCCTACCGCGACGGCGTTGCGGGGAGGACCTCTGAAGGCGACGGCTCCTTCCTTCCTTTTTGACAAACACGACAGCTTGGGACTATTATAATAAATTGATTTCCAGCAACCTCAAAATAACGCTCTTCCCTGGCAACGCCTCGGTCGCTTCGGAATCGCAGGGAAAATTACATTTGTGGCGGGAAAATTATTTGCCTACCATAACTACCCGCGCACTGATTCTGCACGTAGTCGACCCGTGATTGCGGGCATTTGGTTCGTAATCTGTCCTACAGTTCGAATCTGCATTTTATATTAATTAAATATTTTGTAACTCCGCCTTGGTAAGCGCTAAAATGGCTCTGAGCACTATGGGACTTAACATCTTTCCCGGGTTCGATTCCCGGCGGGGTCACGTATTTTCTCTGCCTCGTGATGACTGGGTGTTGTGTGATGTCCTTAGGTTAGTTAGGTTTAAGTAGTTCTAAGTTCTAGGGGACTGATGACCATAGATGTTAAGTACCATAGTGCTCAGAGCCATTTGAACAATTTGAACTTAACATCTGTGGTCATCAGTCCCCTAGAACTTAGGACTACTTAAACCTAACTAACCTAAGGACATCACACATATCGATGCCCGAGGCAGGAGTCGACCCTGCGAACGTAGCGGTCACGCAGTTCCAAACTGAAGCGCTTACAACCGCACGGGCACACCGGCCGGCTTGGTAAGCGCTGGCGTAACGGTTGTTGCGAGGTTCAAATGGCTCTGAGCACTATGGGACTTACATATGAGGTCATCAGTCCCCTAGAACTTGCAACTACTTAACCTCACTAACCTAAGGACACCACACACATCGATGCCCGAGGCAGGATTCGAACCTGCGACCAGAGCGGTTGCGCGGTTCCACACAGAAGTGCCTAGAACCGCTCGGGCACATCGGCCGTCAGGTCGTTGCGAGGGCGTGCGTGTGCCTGCATGCCTGTGCGCTCGTGTGTGTGTGTGTGTGTGTGTGTGTGTGTGTGTGTGTGTGTGTCTGTCTGTCTGTCTGCCTCCAAGGTCACGTGATCTCAGTTGTCAATTTTCGCTAATATTCTGAAGGCGCTCTCAGACAAATGTACTTTTTTTAATCTCGTTATGTCCGCGTAGCCGTACTCTTATACACTCAAGAGCCACAGAAATTGGTGCACCTAGCTAATCTCGTTTAGGACCCCCGCAAGCACGCAGAAGTGCCGCAGCATGATGTGACATGAATTTGACGACGTGACATGGATTCCAGTAATGTTTGAATTAGTGCTGCAGGGGACTGACACCATGAATCCTGCAAGGTTGTCCATAAATCCGTAAGAGTACGAGGGGGCGGAAATCCCATCTGAACAGCACGTTGCAAGGCATCCCACATACGCTCAAAAACATGTCTGGGGAGTTTGGTGGCCAGCGGAAGTGTTTAAAATCAGAAGAGTCTTCCTGGAGCCACTCTCTAGCAATTTTGGACGTGTGGGGTGTCGCATTGTCCTAATGGAATTGCCCAAGTCCGTCGGAATTCACAATGGACATAAAAGGATTCAGGTGATCAGACAAGGTGTTTACGTATATGTTACCCGTCAAAGTCGTATCTAGACGTATCAGGAGTCCCATATTACTCCAACTGCACACAGTCCACACTATTACAGAGCATCTACCAGCTTGAACAGTCCCCCGCTGACATGCAGGGTCCATGAATTCATGAGGATATCTCCATACGGCCTGCCTCTGTGGTCGAGCGGTTCTAGGCGCTTCAGTCCGGAACTACGCGGCTGATACGGTCGAAGTTTCGAACCTTGCCTCGGGCATGGATGTGTGTGTTGTCCTTAGAACTACTTAAATCCAAGTAACCTAAGTCTAGGGGATTGATGACCTCAGATGTTAAGTCCCATAGTGCTTACAGCCATTTGAACCATTTTTTTTTTTCTCTCAATACCCATGCACGTCCATCCGCTCGATGCAATTTGAAACGTGACTCGTCCGACCAAGCAGCATGTTTCCAGTCATCAGTAGTCCAGTGTCGGTGTTGACGGCCCCAGGCGAGGCGTGAAGCTTTGTGTCGTGCAGTCGTCAAGGGTACACGAGTGGGCCTCCAGTGCCGAAAACCCACGTCGATGATGTTTCGTTCAATGGTTCACATGCTGACACTTGTGATGCAGCAATTTGCGGAAGGTTTGCACTTCTGTCACGTTGAACGATTCTCTTCAGTCGTCGTTGGTCGCGTTCTTGCAGGATCTTTTTCCGGCCGCAGCGATGTCGGAGATTTGATGTTTTACGGGACTCCTGATATTCACGCTACACTTGTGAAATGGTCGTACGGGAAAATCCCCACTCCATTGCTCCCTCGGAGATGCTGGTTCGCGTCGCTCGTGCGCCGACTATGACACCACGTTCAAATTCGCTTAAATCTTCATAACCTGCCATTGTAGCAGCAGTAACTGATCAAACTACTGCGCCAGATACCTGTTGTCTTACATAGTCGCTGCCGACCGCAGCGCCGTATTCAGCCTGTTTACTTATCTCTGTATTTTAATACGCACGCCTATACCAGGTTCTTTCGCGCGCATTGGTCGTTTTCTCAGTATTGGAGACTGTATTTGAGTCTTTGGGGCTACATAAAAATGGCTGAGTGATGTGAAATTCCTCTTCACCTAACGATAACAACCGGAATAAAATGCTCGGAAACATATGGAAATAAATAAGTATACGAAACACTCTTGCTGAACTGAAGAAGAAGAATGCCTCATTGATGGCGTCAATTAGAGATTGCTTGCATTAAGCAGGGGATAGATTGGAAAGCGGAGCTGTCATCGAAGAGCAACACAAGTGTTTGCTGAGGGCAGTGCAGGATTTCTATTGGGTAAAGGTCGGCCGAGGCAGACGATAAGTACAGATAAAGTTACATTGTTGTGTGGTACAGTGGGGACGTCCCCCACCGTCTTCACTGTTTTTCTTTCTCTAATCAACATTCTATCGCAAGCCGTGACTAAGAGAGCAGCTGAACCAGGATCCCTACAACATATCTTGCTGCACGCAACAACTGCAGCCAGGCGAATATTCGTTGTTCCCAGAGTGCTCGGCGCTTAACAAAGTGCACCTAATCACACTGCTGGAAAAAGAAAATGAACACATTGACGCTGGTCACTAAGACCCTGCGTGCTACGAGAGGGCGGTGCATGCGGTGATCAGACGCGCAGCTCTGCGGACACACCAGGAACCGCGTCATCGGCCGTGGAACGTCGCTAGCTGCGCAGCGGTCGGTCGCAGCCAGAACCGGTGGGAGCCAGTTCCCCTCGGCATGCGGAGCTGCTCCTGTGTCTGCAACGTTGTTAGCCTGCCGCGGCACCGTGTACGTGAACCGTCTCGGCAATTGACGGAGTTCGAGCGAGGGCATATAGTCGTCCTGAGGGATGCCGGGTGGACGGACCGCTGGATTGCGTAACACGCGACGCGTGAGATCTGCACAGTACCTCGATGTTGTCGCCAGTGGCCAGCAGAAGGTTCACACGCCTGTCGACCTGGGTCCGGACAGCGGCGACGCAGACATGGACGCCGAGGTAGTCGGATTCTATGAAGTGTCATACGCGACCGCACCACCACTTCACAACAGCTTAGGGACGCCGTTGCTCCAGGGGTATCAGCGAGAACCATCGGCAACCACTTCCGTGAAGCAGCGCTAAGATCCCGTCTTCCGCTCACGTCGTAACATCGTTCAGCCTGCCTCCAGTGGCGTGTAAGGACGAAGTGTCGTCTTCATTGATGACAGTCGCTTCTGCCTCGGTGCCAGTGACGGTCGTACGCGTGTGTGGCGTCGTGCAGGTGAGCGCCAAAATAACGACTGTATACGACGGAGGCACAAAGGGCAAGGACCCGGCATCGTAGTGTGTGGAGCAACATCCTACACCGGCCCTACTCCTCTGGTGATCGTCGAGTGAACATTGGACAGTGCACGGCACGTTCAGACCGTCATCCAACCCATCATACTGCCGTTCATGGTCCGGCAAGGTGACAAGCTTTTCCAACAGGACAGTGCACGTCCACACGTATCCCGTACCACCCAACGTCCTCTCGAAGGCGTACGTCAACTACCCTGGCCAGCACGATCCCCGGATATGACCCCCATTGACCATGTTTGGGACCGGATGATACGTCATCTTGCCTAGTCTGCCCGTCCGGCACGAACTCTGGCCCCACTGGGCACCAAGTGCAAATTGCACTGCAGGCCATTCCGGAAGACTACATGCAGCACCTCCTACGATGGTCTCCATCGAAGAATTGCAGCCTGCATTGCTGCAAAACGAGGGTATACACGGTACCAGCGTTGACACTGTGCACGCTCTGTTGACTGTACTCACGTGCGTACGACTACATCTGCATCTACATTCTACATTTATACTCCGCAAGCCACCCAACGGTGTGTGGCGGAGGGCACTTTACGTGCCACTGTCATTACCTCCCTTTCCTGTTCCAGTCGCGTATGGTTCGCGGGAAGAACGACTGTCTGAAAGCCTCCGTGCGCCCTCGAATCTCTCTAATTTTACATTCGTGATCTCCTCGGGAGGTATAAGTAGGGGGAAGCAATATGTTCGACACCTCATCCAGAAACGCACCCTCTCGAAACCTGGACAGCAAGCTACACCGCGATGCAGAGCGCCTCTCTTGCAGAGTCTGCCACTTGAGTTTGCTAAACACGCTATCACGCTTACCAAATAACCCTGTGACGAAGCGCGCCGCTCTTCTTCTCTATCTCCTCCGTCAACCCGATCTCGTACGGATCCCACACTGATGAGCAATACTCAAGTATAGGTCGAACGAGTGTTTTGTAAGCCACCTCCTTTGTTGATGGACTACATTTTCTAAGGACTCTCCCAATGAATCTCGACCTGGTACCCGCCTTACCAACAATTAATTTTATATGATCATTCCACTTCAGATCGTTCCGCACGCATACTCCCAGATATTTTACAGAAGTAACTGCTATCAGTGTTTGTTCCGTTATCATATAATCATACAATAAAGGATCCTTCTTTCTATGTATTCGCAATACATTACATTTGTCTATGTTAAGGGTCAGTTGCCACTCCCTGCAACAAGTGCCTATCCGCTGCAGATCTTCCTGCATTTCGCTACAATTTTCTAATGCTCCAACTTCTCTGTATACTACAGCATCATCCGCGAAAAGCCGCATGGAACTTCCGACACTATCTACTAGGTCATTTATATATATTGTGAAAAGCAATGGTCCCATAACACACCCCTGTGGCACGCCAGAGGTTACTTTAACGTCTGTAGACGTCTCTCCGTTGATAACAACATGCTGTGTTCTGTTTGCTAAAAACTCTTCAATCCAGCCACACAGCTGGTCTGATATTCCGTAGGCTCTTACTTTGTTTATCAGGCGACAGTGCGGAACTGTATCGAACGCCTTCCGGAAGTCAAGAAAAATAGCATCTACCTGGGAGCCTGTATCTAATATTTTCTGGGTCTCGTGAACAAATAAAGCGAGTTGGGTCTCACACGATCGCTGTTTCCGGAATCCATGTTGATTCCCACAGAGTAGATTCTGGGTTTCCGAAAACGACATGATACTCGCGCAAAAATGTTCTAAAATTCTGCGACAAATCGACGTCAGAGTTATAGGTCTATAGTCTGTCTGTCTGTGTGTTGTATACGTCCTCAAGAATGTGTCATTAAGATTTGTCCCTCCTGGGGCGACGAATTCGTCGCTGGCGTTCGTTTCTAACTTTACATCTAACTTTCCAGGAGTGTATCCTGCACAGCGTGCTCACCATAACTGTTTACATATTTCTCGGCTTATGAGACAAGCCGGGCATTACCTTCGTGGAAGGCCGGCCGGAGTGGCCGAGCGTCTCTAGGCGCTTCAGGCTGGAACTGCGCGACCACTACGGTCGCAGGTTCGAATCCTGCCTCGGGCATGAATGTGTGTGAAGTCCTTAGCTCAGTTTGGTTTAAGTAGTTCTAAGTTCTAGGGGACTGATGAGCTCAGAGGTTAAGTCCCATAGGCCTCAGAGCCATTTGAACCATTTTTGAACCTTCGTGGAAAAATACGAGGGTAATTGAATGATTAAAGAGACGAATTGGTCTGGCGAAAAAACTGTTAGTAGGGCAGGTTTGGTACTTCTATGGTTTTAAGTGGCAACACTGGGATGAGCCCCGATCAGCTGATGTATCAACATTTTTTTTTTACTTTTTAAATTTTTTTTGTGAGCTCAAAGATACATTTCAAAATAGCGCGTCCGCTTGAAACATCCACATTAGTTGAATAACGTTCTGTCACTCGTTTTAGATTTGCTGAAGACGAGAAACCGTTGAATATATACTGTAGAGTATCTAAAGTTTATGGTGAAGGTTATATGAATCGTGCAAATGTTCACAAATGGGTACAGCAGTTCAAAAATTGTCGCGACTCAGTGACTGACGAACAACGTTCCGGCCGATCAGTTGCAGTTTCAACTCTACATCTACATGGTTACTCTGCAATTCACACTTAAGTGCCTGGCAGAGGGTTCATCGAACCATTTGTATGCTACTTCTCTACCATTCCACTCCCGAATGGCGCGTGGGCAAAAGGAACACCTAAATATTTCCGTTCGAGCTCTGATTTCTCATATTTTATTATGACGATCATTTCTGCCTTTCACTTGAAAGTCGAATTGGTGACATTATTCGTGCTGACCGCCGTGTGACTATGGAAATGATAGTTGATAAGGTTCAAGTTAGTACCGGTACAGTTGATAACATTATATGTAACAAGCTGTAGTACCGAAAAACACGCGCAAGATGGGTCGGAAAGGAGTTGATGCGGCTACGCAAGGAAACAAGGCTGTGTGCACAGAGCTAAAGGAACGTTATGAAAGAGAAGGTGAGCACTTCGTCAACAAAATTTTAACTTGTGATGTATCTTGGGCATCACTATTATGAATCAGAATAAAAAAGACAAAGCATGTAGCGGAAGCACACCATCTCACTTGTCCAAAAAAAAAATTCAAGGCACAAGCATCAGCAGGAAAAGTCATGATGACGGAGTTTTGGGTTGCTGAAGGTCCAGTTTTTTGTGATTATCTCGAAGAGCAACGTACAATGAAGAGCCTACTCGGATTTGCTTTTAAACAAGGCGAAGCCAGCCATGAGAGAGAGAGAGAGACGTCGTGGATCTCAGACGAGAGGTGTGATTCTTCAGGAAGACAACACACGTCCTCATATTGCTTAGCTAACCAGTTACAAATGGGCTGCCTCATCCCCCTTACAGTCATGATTTAGCACCCAGGGATTTCGATTTGTTTGGAGCACTGAAGGAGGCATTACGTGGGAAGAGGCTGGCTCTGAGCACTATGGGACTTAACTTCTAAGGTCATCAGTCCCCTAGAACTTAGAACTACTTAAACCTAACTAACCTAAGGACATCACACACATCCATGCCCGAGGCAAGATTCGAACCTGCGACCGTAGCGGTCGCGCGGTTCCAGACTGTAGCGCCTAGAACCGCTCGGCCACTTTGACCGGCTTTGGAAGAGGTTCCAGGACGTGAAAAAGTTTGTGGGAAATTGGTTCAAATATCAAGATAAAGAGTTCTTTGCAGCCGGAATAAAAGGCTTGCAGCCCCTTGGAACAAGCGCATAAGTGTTCAAGGGGATTCTGTTGAAAAGTAGAAAAAGTATTGTTTTTTAAGAATGAACGCTTTTTTCTCGAGACTAACTCGTCTCTTTAATTATTGAATGGCCCTCGTATTTGCGGTTGCCTACAGTACAGTGAATCTACGCACGGAGGCGTGCACTTCTTCGTCCGAAGGAAGTGGACGGCCACGAATCTCCTACGTAAGGGCTGCAAAAATATGGAAAAATTCCGGGGAGCGATCGGGACTGCGCGCAGAGGGTAGGTAAGGGCTTCCCACCGAAACTTCTGCAGTGTAGTCGAAACAACCTGGTCATAGTGTGGGGCCGCCCACGCAGAGGAGTGCTGCGCTTGGGTGCAATCGTGGTTCCGTAGGCGAGTGCAAACATGTTTCCGTCAAGGCAGTGACCGTCCCGTCTCACAATCCGATAAATTCATAAACAGTTACGGCGGTTACGTTTCAAATAAACAGTTTACGTGCTTTTTTCCTTCTGTCTCGTTTCCATTTTACTAGCAGTGTGGTTTACTGTTAAAATTCCGAGGGCACGCGTTCGTAGAAAACTCAACCAGTATATTGCGTCCTCCTGCGTGCGTGTCGCAGGAAGACCACGGAGGTGAAATTAGAGAGATTGGAGACCGCGCGGCAGCCAACCGACGGTCGTTCTTCCCGCGAACCGTTCGCTGTTGGGACAGAAAAGGGCCGAAGTGACAGCGGCAGACGCAGGCACACCGCGTCGTGCAGGTGGAGATTCTGTTTCTCGCGGTGTCGCGGGCTGGCGTGTGCTAATCCAGTCGCTTACGAGTGTAACCCGAGCTGCCCCCTAGAGGTAAGCCGTCGCCCGTGTTCAGCAGGTGGGGACCGCGCTGGAGACGAGTCGCAGCAGGGGAGCTGCACCAACACCGACTCAAAGCAAGGCCTCGGCGCTTGTTCGTGACGTCACGTCAGCTAGGCACGGCGGACGCCAGGTCTGTTGCAGGCATACTCATAATGGACACCGGAAAATGTGAAGCTATTGGCGGTAGTTGACCAACACACATTGTTCTGAGAGATTTCTGCAATCAATTAATTGTGCAATTCATTACTCTTCTTAACAAATAGAGTACTCCTGAACTTAAATATCCACCTGTTTTAAGGACTGACACACAAAAACAACTCCATGGTCCAGCAGCAACAGAATTCGTGCTTCTTTACCTTATTTGTGAATCTCAGGAAGTTACGTTTGTACTGGGTTGCTTTTACACGAAACTATGAACATATTTGTGCTCTTCTTTAGGTATCTTGGTTGACTACGGGGTGAGGAGCACTGAATGTTAATGAAATATCTTCCGATTGTACACGTTGGGGGAGGGGGTGGGGGACAGAAGAAAAGGCAAAAGAGAGATACTTGTTTTATCAAATAAAATTTTTTTATCTTATAAAGTTTCTCCTTTCAGTTGCAAGAGAGGAATATTTATCTTTTCTAATGTGCATGTTTAAAAAAGTTTAAGCTCAGCAGTATTTTCGATGTATGAAGCTATTTTGTTTCCTGATTGTAATCTAATGACTGGCAACAGTTGGACATTTAGACATGTAAAATCGTTCACATTTCCAGTGACGATGTCAAAGGAAATAAATAAAAAAATGGTTCAAATGGCTCTGAGCACTATGGGACTCAACTTCTGAGGTCATTAGTCCCCTAGAACTTAGAACTAGTTAAACCTAACTAACCCAAGGACATCACAAACATCCATGCCCGAGGCAGGATTCGAACCCGCGACCGTAGCGGTCTTGCGGTTCCAGACTGCAGCGCCTTTAACCGCACGGCCACTTCGGCCGGCAAAATAAATAAAAGAAACCAGTTGATTGTAAGGGGGTTTGGGGTAAGTTTCGATAACAAAATGGATCAAGTACATATAGTTACTTGAATGTAAAATTTCCGAAGCTCGCAATGGGGCAACGCATCTTCTCATATTGATCTACGTTTGTTTCCACAGGATTCAGTAATGCAGAACTATGATCTTCAATTGTAGCTTTACGATAGTAAGAAAAGCTTCTAAATAAAACTGCAGAATACCAAACATTTTGTCCGAAAGTAAGAGATTTATAGTGATAAGGACGGCCGGGCGTTTCTGCCTGCAACAGACCTGGCGTACGCCGTGCCGAGCTGACGTGACGTCACCAACAAGCGCCGAGGCCTTCCTTTGAGTCGGTGTTGGCTGCACCCAGAGACACCGCGACGTTCCCGTGGCAGCCAAAGCGTCCCAACTTAATGAATGCCTGCGACCGCAGCATAGCAAAGCAGGCCCCACGCCGGCAACTAGGCACAGTACAGCGGCCGGCAGCGAGGCGGCCGCGCTGATAAGGCTGGCCTGGCCTGGCCTCGCCTGTTGCAGTTGCAGGCAGTGGGCCTGCCCCGCTGCGACAGCCAGCCACAACACCTGTGCTTCGTCTGAGTACCCACCGAGCAGCTGTCTCTCTTTCCTCCTCCAGCCTTACACTTTAAGATTATCTCGGTCCACCTAAGGCTAGTCCGTGGAGAAAAACGACGTGTAATAAGGAAAATTTCCCGGCCTTTGCGGCAGTAAGCTAAACTTTTAAAAGCGACATCGAATGCTTACAATTGCTATCGTTTACATTGGTTTGTAACAGATTTTACGAAAGGGAGCTATACAGGGTGTTACAAAAAGGTACGGCCAAACTTTCAGGAAACATTCCTCACACACAAATAAAGAAAAGATGTTATTTGGACATGTGTCCGGAAACGCTTATTTCCATGTTAGAGCTCATTCTAGTTTCGTCAGTATGTACTGTACTTCCCGGATTCACCGCCAGTTGGCCCAATTGAAGGAAGGTAATGTTGACTTCGGTGCTTGTGTTGACATGCGTCTCATTGCTCAACACTACTAGCATCAAGCACATCAGTACGTAGCATCAACAGGTTAGTGTTCATCACGAACGTGGTTTTGCAGTCAGTACAATGTTTACAAGTGCGGAGTTTGCAAATGCCCATTTGATGTATGGATTAGCGCGGGGCAATAGCCGTGGCGCGGTACGTATGTATCGAGACAGATTTCCAGAACGAAGGTGTCCCGACAGGAAGACGTTCGAAGCAATTGATCGGCATCTGAGGGAGCACGGAACATTCCAGCCTATGACTCGCGACTGGGGAAGACCTAGAACGACGAGGACACCTGCAATGGACGAGGCAATTCTTCGTGCAGTTGACAAAAACCCTAATGTCAGCGTCAGAGAAGTTGCTGCTGTACAAAATAACGTTGACCACGTCACTGTATGGAGAGTGCTACGGGAGAACCAGTTGTTTCCGTACCATGTACAGCGTGTGCAGGCACTATCAGCAGCTGATTGGCCTCCACGGGCACACTTCTGCGAATGGTTCATCCAACAATGTGCCAATCTTCATTTCAGTGCAAATGTCTCTTTACGGATGAGGCTTCATTCCAACGTGATCAAATTGTAAATTTTCACAATCAACATGTGTGGGCTGACGAGAATCCGCACGCAATTGTGCAATCACGTCATCAACACAGATTTTCTGTGAACGTTTGGGCAGGCATTGTTGGTGATGTCTTGATTGGGCCCCATGTTCTTCCACCTACGCTCAATGGAGCACGTTATCATGATTTCATACGGGATACTCTACCTGTGCTGCTAGAACATGTGCCTTTACAAGTACGACACAACATGTGGTTCATGCACGATGGAGCTCCTGCACATTTCAGTCGAAGTGTTCGTACGCTCTTCAACAACAGATTCGGTGACCGATGGATTGGTAGAGGCGGACCAATTCCACGGCCTCCACGCTCTCCTGTCCTCAACCCTCTTGACTTTCATTTATGGGGGCATCTGAAAGCTCTTGTCTATGCATCCCCGGTAGAGACTCTTCGTGCTCGTATTGTGGACGGCTGTGTGACAATACGCCATTCTCCAGGGCTGCATCAGCGCATCAGGGATTCCATGCGACGGAGGGTGGATGCATATATCCTCGCTAACGGAGGACATTTTGAACATTTCCTGTAACAAAGTGTTTGAAGTCACGCTGGTACGTTCTGTTGCTGTGTGTTTCCATTCCATGATTAATGTGATTTGAAGAGAAGTAATAAAATGAGCTCTAACATGGAAAGTAAGTGTTTCCGGACACATGTCCACATAACGTATTTTCTTTCTTTGTGTGTGAGGAATGTTTCCTGAAGGTTTGGCCGCACCTTTTTGTAACACACTGTATAGTGCAGTAAAAATCGGTAGTACCCAAACTCTTACACCACAATTGTCTTCGTTTAATTTGCTGAGGACACTGGGAACTATGGAACTGTACATTCGAGAACAGTTTACCTACGATTCTCTTGTGACGTACAGATATTTACTGAAGAGTGTCGTGTTCTTTAAGAAGAGAAAGTGACTAGTAGCCCTAAACAGCAAAACACATGACCTTTCGCTAAAACATTGAATGTGGAACGTAGGAAACGTGCGTGGAATGCAATAGCTACGTTATTTAACGTAGCAAATAACCCAACACAGCTACACTGAAGAGCCAAACAAACTGCTACACCCGCCTAATATTGAAGTCGCAGAAGCGTCGCAACACGACGTGGCATGGACTCGACTAATGTCTGTAGTAATGCTGGAGGAAATTGACACCATGAATCATGCAGGGCTGTCCATAAATCCGTAAGAGTAGCAGGGTGTCGAGATATCTTCTGAACAGTACGTTGCAAGCCATCCCAGATACGCTCAATAATGTTCATGTCTGGGGAGTCTGCTGGCCAACGGAAGTTGGCAAGCCCACCGCGCTGCATTGCAGCGCCTCATCCCTAGCGTTCGTCTCTGTCTTCTCTCGTGCATTATAGAGGCTTCATTGAATACACTTTTGTATTATTTCAACTGCTGCTCAAATTGTTTATATTTTTATGCTGTATTACGTTTTAGAGTAAAATGTTCAGGAAACGGTGATAGTATACACGGCTCAAAAGAATCCGGGGAACATTACTTTTGGCGTCTGCTATACTCCACTCAGCAGTAACTGAGGACTGTGTATGTTACCAAATTACACCGCTATCGCCGGCCGGAGTGGCCTTGCGGTTCTAGGCGCTACAGTCTGGAACTGCGCGACCGCTACGGTCGCAGGTTCGAATCCTGACTGGGGCATGGATGTGTGTGATGTCCTTAGGTTAGTTAGGTTTAAGTAGTTCTAAGTTCTAGGGGACTGATGACCTCAGAAGTTAAGTCCCATAGTGCTCAGAGCCTTTTGAACCATTTTCATTGGTCTGCAATCGTGTAATGACACAGTGATGGGTCGTTCTGTTTCTGTGTTCGAGTACGTTATAGTTATTTATGTTTTGTCAATAGAATGTGATAAATACTTTTCTATGTATTGTCACAAATTGTGTCTTGTGTATTTTTAAGAAGTGAGGCCGTCCCGGCTTTGCACTAAATATACGTATCTACGGCCGGACGTGTTGTCTGGTGCAGCGGTGACATACACACACAGACCTCCCTCGTGAAGCAGTCCGTCTCTCAGGGAAAACCCTAGCAAAGTCGTCACAGTAGCGCCTCAGATCACCCTTCACATACACTCAGTAAAACGTGGCGACGGGCCGTAAATTTCTAATGTGTGCTGACAGGTGATACGTATACAGGGTGTTACAAACAGGTCTACGGTCGCAGGTTCGAATCCTGCCTCGGTATGGATGTGTGTGATGTCCTTAGGTTAGTTAGGTTTAAGTAGTTCTAAGTTCTAGGCGAATGATGACGTCATAAGTTAAGTCCCATAGTGCTCACAGCCATTTGAACCGTTTTACACCGCTATCTCACAAATAAAGTACACAACAGAACATCATTACATCCTCGATCGTTTGCATAAAGAGAACTGAAATTTCCCACAGATGTCGAAAACAAAGTGGAAGCAATCATTTATCGCGTCATCCTGGGTGCTCTTCATTGGATTTCGAGAGCTTCATTAAGGCGTACGGCCTCCAGTAGCATTTATCACTGCCTGTCACGTCCATAGCATGCTCCGTGTAACTCTACCCAGGTCACCCTGTGGTATTCGTTCCTATTCTTCATTGAGAGCCCATCAGAGTTCTTGAGGCTCTGTGGTGGAACAGGACGTTGACGAACACGTCTGTCAAGCTCGTCCCACCGATGCGCGATTGGGTTTCGGTCGGGACTCGGCGCTGCCCATTCCATTACCTCAGTGCCCAGACTTTGCAAGACTTCCCTTATGACGCCCGCTTCATAGGAAGGAAGGAATTCAGGGCCAGCACCGCATGCAGCAGCCATCGCACGGTCCAGATGGATCTGCTCGATGTACCGCCTGGCGGTAAGGCGACCGTGGACAACATGATCCGTATGGCTGTCAACACTGAAGCCTCCCCATGTCATCACAGAACCTCGGAAATCCGTCGATTTCCTGCAAAACATTTGGCAGGTACTCCTCACCTCGGATCTCTGCACACAAACATGGCGACCACCTGGCTTCAGAGCATATCTGGACTAGTCTGTGAATAACACGTTTCACCAGTTACGAAGTTACCAGTTGACTCAGGAACGGCAGAACTGAAGGCGACCTTCAGAATATGTTTTGTCAACCGGGGTACTCGGAACCGGACGTCTGGGTCGTAATGTACTCACTCATAACCATGCAGTCTGCAGTCTGATCGGACGAAATGGCCCCAGTGACCCTTCTGCGACCGTCTTGCATTGCTCTGGCGGCGTCCGTATGACGCCGCAATGCAGAGATGGCCAGACATCGGTCTTCCGTGGCGTTGTAGTGCGTAAAACTCTTCTTGTCTACTGACCTGTGCCTCTGTGGCGTGTCCACAGCCTTTGGTTGACACAGGGATATGCATTGGCGTCTGCAGCAACATGACCGGATGTCCGTCCATGTTTTTCCTATGAAACTGACCGTCCTTGCAACGTGCGCTGCATTAAGATGTCGCTTTGCGTGTGCTTGGTTGAATACAACGTCCGCAAATGACAAATGCCAGCAAAGTACCTCACTAGAAAACAATGGGCCTTTTGAGGAGTCACTTGAAAATGCAATTCATAACACAGCCAATAAATGGCGAATAATTGTAATTGTTGCCTATGTTGGAAGCGAGGATTTCAAGCCATGCAATAAGACACATGTAATATATTTAACACGCCGGACGTTGTTACACGTGTTGTCCTAATTCTTTTGAACAGTGTATTTGTTCTTCAAGGAAATACGAACACAATAGTGAGTTTTCTGTGGTAAATCACGCAAAGTAGGATATTCACCTCTCGTCCATACTACTTACCAAATCACATTTGATTATCATAACGGGTTTTCCTTTCCAGAGATGTTTATCGATTCTGTCGCTGCGTCTTCCGTTTTAATCACAGAACTGATTTACAGATGACGGTGCCGTGATGTTCAGAGAGACAGAGAGAGAGAGAGAGAGAGAGAGAGAGAGAGAGAGACAGAGAGAGACAGAGACAGAGAGAGAGGGGGGGGGGGTAGTTATATTAGTCTCCACTAAATAAATACTACACAGTAAACCTTTTGTAAGTATAAATGCTTCGTCACAATGAAAGAAAAATGTCATATTTAATAAACGCCCTTTCACTGTGGAAATCAATCGCCCACCGGGTTTGCATTTATTAATATGGTTTTGATACATTCGTTATTTTATTAACACAGCTCTATATCGTTGGTGTTTTCATCCAGCTGCGCTTGCAACTAACATAATTACATGGAAATTGAGTAGGAAACAGAGCGTAAATATTATGATATTATTTGGAATTGTAGATCGTCGAAATACAAATGTTAATTTAAAAACCCCACTTAATATTCGTCAGGCTGTTTCATCCAAGGCTACTTTTTTTTAAAAAACACGCATGGAACGGAACTATTAGCGGAATCTCTTAAATGGCATGAAGAGGCACGATTGATTCAGTCGCAGGAAATAAAGTGTAGTACAGAAATAAATTTACGCTTCAGAGTCGGCCTTCGTGCTCTTGCAGTGCACCACCTATATGGGCCTGGTGTTACAAGAAACGTGTTTCCTCCCGGTCAGGCAACTCGTTTCCAGTGGTCCACGTCCCAGTCTCGATGATCCTGTGCCCACTGCAGTAGCAAGTGGTGACGAAGTTGGATTAACACGAGAAGACGTATGCTGCGGTGTTCCAATTTCAACAGTAAGTGTTCGTCCAAACGATAATAAAAGACCACGTTAAAGAGCACGAACGCCACTCAGGGTTTAAAACAGATGTAGAATTCGCTGTAGCGGAGCACGAAGAAGAATGTCACCAGGTTATGAATTTTAAGAACATACGCTTGTGAGCCAGATATGTATTATTTATAAAGTCTGCGAAGCAGTAGAAATATCGAAGAATGAGTGAAATTTCGACAGAAATGACGGCTACGGTCTTCTGCCTTCGTGGCTACCCGTTATGTAGGAAGTAAACATGCCGCCACTGCGAGCGAGAAACATCACTACCGGGCAACAACCGAGGTGGCGTAACAACCACCCTCCTCCCCCGCCTTCCTCTGCCCCCTTCGGTATCTGCTTTCATGATTTTCCCAACGACGGAGGCCAACCAGTAGCAGCCTGAAGATTTTTTCCCCTGTAAACCCCACTTATCCAGAAAAGAATCGCCTTTTTACGAGTGAACGCTTCCGTGTTCAGCCGTCCAGTGACGCCAGTGGAACGCTGAAGAAGATCTCCAGCTACATCTACATCATACTTCGCGAGCCACCTAATGGTGTGTGGCGGAGGGTGCTTTCGGTAGCACTATCTGATCCCTCCAACGCTGTTCCACTCGCGAACAGTGCGTGGGAAGAATGATTGTCGTAAGCCTCTGTATTGATTCTAATTTCTCGAATTTTCTCCTCGTGGTCAATACGCTGTTCGGAAATTTCAATAGTAAACCTCTCCGTAACGTCTCTATAACGCTCTCTCGCCAGCTAAACGATCCTGTGACGAAACGCGCCGCTCTTCGTTGCACCTTCTCTATCAGTCCTACCTGATAGGGATACTGAAGAATCGGTCATACAACCGCCTAATAAGGCACTTGTTTCGTGGATGAGTTATATTTCCTTAAGGTTCTTCCGATGAATCTGAGTCTGGTGTCTGCTTTTCCGACTATCTGTTTTACATGGTCATTCCACTTAAGATCTCTCTGGATAGTTACAACTGGATATTTTACGGCAGAAGCTGTCTCCAGCTGTTTGTCATCAATAGTGTAGTTGTACAGTAGTGGATTTCATTTCCTGTGTATGCGCAATATGTTACGTTTAGGGTCAACCGCCAGAGCCTGCACCAATCATCAGTTCTATGCAGGTCATTCTGCAAATTCTTAGTACCTTCTGGCGTTGCTACTTTGGTATATACAACTGCATCATCTGCAAATAGCCTTAAAGAGAATTCGACGCTTTCTATTACATCAATTATATATATTGTAAACAGCAACGGCCCTATCACACTTCCCTGATGTACTGCGGATATTACCTTTACATCTTTCGATTTAGTTCCGTTGAGCGAAATGGAAGCAGAGGCATAGAAACGTCCAACGCAGAAGAAGTCTGTAGAAGAATACAACGCGGCCTAATGACTCAGAAGATTTGACCACCATGTCGAGTCAGCGATAAGAATTAACGTCCGTACGTGATCATCTCCGATCGTACGCGATAACGTACGAACTGCCATTACAACTCTGAAGTACGTAAAATGTTACAGAAAGCGAAGAATCGTTGCTGAAGCCACGATCCTGCTGACACGTCCGAGTCGGGCTCAGTATGTGTGATAGCGTTAACGACTGCAGTATCCCGGCTAAGTGCGCGGATCTGCATTTAGTTACACATCAGTTTCAGGTCGTCCGCCCCCGGTAGCTGAGTGGTCAGCGCGACAGACTGTCAATCCTAAGGGCCCGGGTTCGATTCCCGGCTGGGTCGGAGATTTTCTCCGCTCAGGGACTGGGTGTTGTGTTGTCCTAATCATCATCATTTCAGCCCCATCGACACGCAAGTCGCCGAAGTGGCGTCAAATCGAAAGACTTGCACCAGACGAGTGGTCTACCCGACGGGAGGCCCTCGTCACACGCCATTTATTTACTTTCAGATCTCTCAGTAGTTGTAATTAATTATGAGTTGGGGAATGTGTATTTGGTGTGGAATGTTATCGCCAGTGTCTGAACGCTCGAACAAAATGAAGTATAGAATAAATTCAGTTTTCACTCATCACATTACGCAGACAAAGCGACCTACTTGCTTATACTCCATGCAGAGCCAGCCTATCGACACCGACCGCTAAGTGGAGAAAGTGCAGCAGTTTGTACCATTTAGCAGGTGGGTGAGGCAGACGCCAACGGTTCTTCCCTATCTGGAACTCCCCACCCACCCCGTGCCACTGTTGTCCCATGTGTAAACTTAACGCTAGTTGTCGTTTGGCAGGTAGCGAGCTGGCCTGCTGGCGCCACCAGTGCACCAGCGCCAGCTGTCCGCCACCACTGGGTTCGCACTTGCGACGCGCAAAGCGTTGTGCGTGCTACTTCTGCTGTAGGGACGCGGCCCCAACTAAAATTAAGGACGCATTTTGACGTACCTAAAGACAGTACAGAGACTGACACTGGGGCGACAAATTCATGGGTTACCTCCTGATGTCGCGTCTGACTTGTTCTGCTCGGCGTAGAGCAGCAACCCGACGTGACACGAACTCAACGAGTCGTTATAAGTTACCTGCAGAAATACTGCACCACGTTGCCTCTGTAACTAAACTGAAAAGCTAAACTCCTGCCGCACAGCCCACGAAGGGCCAAAGGTACCGACCGGCCGCCGCGTCAGCCCAGCCCACATGCGTCACTGGATGCAGACATAGAGGGGCATGTGAACAGCAGACAGCTCTCCCGGCCGTATGTCAGTTTCCGAGACTGCTTCTCAATCAAGTAGCTTCTCAGTTTGCCTCACAAGGGCTGAGTGCACACCGCTTGCCAACAGCGCTCGGCATACCGGATCGTCACCCATCCAAGTACTTGCCCAGCCCGACAGCGCCTAACTTCAGTGATTAGACGGGAACCGGTGTTACCACTGCGGCAAGGCCGTTGGCCCACGTTGCCTCTCTAGCCATCTACAATTACGAAAGTGTTTCCGGAGCAGGATTTTGTGGGAGTCTGACCTCTCGTTGTTGTCCTGCAAATGTGCGATGGGACTGACATAGAACTTAGAACTAATTAAACCTAACTAACCTAAGGACATCACACACATCCATGCCCGAGGCAGGATTCGAACCTGCGACCGTAGCGGTCAAGCGGTTCCAGACTGAAGCGCCTAGAACCGCTCGGCCGCAAAGCCGGCGTTATAAGCATTACTGGGGCTCGCTCCACTAAGGCTACCAAACTCTCGAATGCAGTGTATTTGATAAACAGATTACGGCTTTGCAGCTGATTACGTATTACATCAAACAACAATGTCCCACGAGCTGGAAGAGGCACGCTTGTGCATTATATGAATATTCGACACCGGTCTTAAACACCATGAACTCTTCGTAGGCATACCTTTACTTCCATGGTGACACCCATGCGCTTACAGTTACCAGAAGTGAGGTAGCAGCGGTCAACACCTTCACACACATGCCGTAAGTACAGTCTCATTTAACTTTTCGCTGGACGTCCGATATGGCTTGCGTCGGGTACAGCCGGCGGCAATAAGGCAGCGGACGACCGTAGACAGGCGTGTCCGGAACTAGCAGCACCCAACCCAAGGCAGCAACAAGCCTACAGGAAAGGACCTCCGCCAAGCTGCCCCATAGATGTGGTCGGTTCCCGCTCCACAACAAGCGCACTCCGGCCGTAGGTAACATCCAACGCCAATTGTTCACGTCCTTGGCGAGAGCCTCCAGTTAACTCATCCGGCAAGAATAAGGCAGCCAATACTCAGTACGCGCCACGAGCAAAGGTAAGAGCGCGAAGGCGAGGTACTTGCAAATACTCTGGCGCGCCAGCAACGCCAAGGCTCAGGTCTCTACGGTTATTTCACGCATTCTTGCTTGTGTATTGGGACTGCAAACTCTACGGAAACGCCGTTAAGTGAAGGCCGTCGGCCGTTGCGTTGTCCTTTATAAGAGTTCCCGTCGTGCGCCCGTAATCACGTCGGAAATCTTTTCACAGTAATCACCTTGGTACAAATGACAGTTCTACGATTGCACTGCTCTTTTATGCCTTGTGTACGCGATTCTACCGCCATCCCTGTATGTGCATGTCGCTGTGTGTGTGTGTGTGTGTGTGTGTGTGTGTGTGTGTGTGTGTGTGTGTGTGTGTGTACTACAACCAAAATTCGTGTACATAAAGGAAGATATGACTTGAACGAGTCCTCTCACGAATGAAACGTGATTCTTTTACACTTCCCAGACTATAATCGGAATGACTAGCACACCAGTAAATGACGAAAGGTGGCCTTCTTTTTATCAGAACGCTTCCACCAGAAGCTACTAATGTTTGGGGCAACTGACATGGCAGATGCCGTCGATGAACGCCGTTACTCGTTTGGAGATTACTGTCGACCTGCAGTTCTTAAATCCCTCAAGAGATTCTTGAACAACGAACTCACCGAACCTCCAGACGAGTGATCTTCACTACAGAAGATACCCATCGGCAAGAATCTGAGATGTACGATTTGGAGCAGCGCTAAGCGCACGAGAACTGGCGTAGCACCAGTCGAGGACTAGCTGACCAAGTGGGCCGTTATAGATGAATGTGACGACACGTGCAACTGTCGCGAATAACGGTATGTGGAACATCGCCTGACGTGACGTAACCTGTCGCAGTAAATGCACTCCTCGATGAACTGCGGCAAGGAAGCGAGGAAGCACTCGATGTAGTCCAGTCTTGGGCTGGCAAAGTTTGATCTCCGGACTGTAACAGTTATTACGGAAGTTGCGAATACTTACGTGATTTATGTCGGAAGCAGAGACCAACTAGTGATTTTTCTACCACCGCGGAGAGTTGTGGCGACCACGCTGCTGATACGTGGGACCCAACCCGGTACCACGCGACCACACAACCAAAGGAAGGGCTGGCCTGTTTTTGTTCATTTGCGCACAGTTGATGGGTGGGTAAGACAGACTTTATTTAACGTGAAGTTACCCTTGACAGTGCCAGCTAGTGATCTTTAACAATTTATGATTTATTTTAAAAACACTTGTAACAACCTAGCCAAATAAAATTTCTCACACGCAAGCCTGAAAGGCTAATATAAAAAACAGACTAAGACGGAAATACAACAAGTTGTCAAATCAAAACGCCAGAAGTGCTCATTCCAACAACAGATAGCAAACTGCTACCATAACGCCTGAAGGGCTGATTTTAAGAAATAGCAACTACAATCACTGGCGCCTGAAGGCCTAACCTAAGGACATCACACACGTCCATGTCCGAGGCAGGATTGGAACCTGCGACCGTAGCGGTCTCGCGGTTTCAGACTGAAGCGTCTAGAGCCGCTCGGCCAGCCCGGCCGGCAGTACACTACAGCCGGCTCGCAAACCACCATTTTAGCGTAGGAGTGTTCGCAAGTCTACAACAGATTAGAACATTCAGTTACCAGCGGGTACTGACAATTAAATACAAGAATAACAGAAATGAGAATCTAAACTGAATTACGCTGGTCCCACGTTAATAAGTTGGCGCCACAAGGAAATACTTTGTTGCTGAAATAAAAGTGCGCTGCCCCAGCCCGCAATTAAGCAAACACACGTGAGATACCAACACGCCTGACAAATCGTACACAGCAAACACTCTCTCTGTGGAGCTGTTAAAGAAACACAGCACAAAATATCTTAATATAGCGAGGGGTAGATTCAGCCGACACAGAGACCAGATCAATAAATACAGTCAGGTTATTCAAACTGCGTAACGACTAACTAGAACGGCTGGCGGTAGCGGAAGAATCTTGAGGAGGTGGCACAGCAAATAGTAATGATGCTCACCGTAGCAGCAAGCTGTTGATTTCAATGCTGATTTATAAAAACCGGACTGGCAGCCTCAAACGAATCTCGTCTGTGCGTCTCACACAAACACCGAGGCCGTCATTCCATATTTCGTTACGGGTTGTACCTAGCGCGTTGCTCCGTGCCAACAGCCCGCGCTCAAACCTCCATAAGCACCGGCCAAAGGTGTACTCGTTTCTCTCCAGCCAGGCCGGGCGTGTTTACTTCCTCATACAGGCCACTACTTCCCGCCGAAAGCACACACCGTGCAACCTACACGCTGTCACGTGGCAAGACAATCCAGAAGTCACTGCATGACTGTTCGCATTGCCAGCCAAGGTGCAACCTTCAACTGCACACACCTCCAAAGACTCTCCCCCTGCGCTCACCGATCTCTGTGACAAAGATCACCACCCGTAAATAGGAAAGATAAAGTAGCCGATCGCCGCAAATTTAGATCTTGAAGTCTGGATCCGATTGTACTTCTCCGTAATAATCGGTACGCTAGAGTGCACGCATTAAGGGCTGTTACAACGGTGTCAGAATTAAGTAAGAGAAACATTCCACCCCTAACTGTGTACTTCCCCACAGAAGCAGCAGCAAACTTCTGAATCACTTAGTTATCTTTGTCCTCTTTCGCGGCATGTGCCTAATGTAAAAAAGGGAGAAATAGGGACCTTTTGCGGCTTTGAGCGGAGCGAAGGAGTGTCATCTCAAACCACATCCTTCCCCAGTAAAGGAACGTTAGAAGAAGAAAATTTAACACCTCTACTGCGTAAATTGCAGAGGATGGGCTAACTGCTCTAAGGCATTATACGAAACGGAACTGCTGATGTTGATCTCCAGAGCGAAATAAGACGAGGTCGAGAGTTCGTGACTGGAAACTGGTTCCTCCGCATTAAATCGGCGCTTAACTCACGGACAGGGCCCGATATATTCTCGCTTCGCGTCGCAAACGATTTTATCGCCCTACGAAGTTCTTGGAAGGACACCGCGTCCCATTCATTTCCCTTTAAAATAGCGAACCCTGCCCGCCAACGCCCACATACCGCCGCACGCTGCACGCGAAACACGCTGGGACGTCTGAAAGAAAGAGACAACTCAGAAAGCTTCCTACGATTTCAAGACTTTCCTCGAATAACAGTGTTGTGTACTACTTCATACACAACGGTAAGCAGAGACTGGCTACAGATTGGGGTGGGAACCATCATCGTAGCCAAAGCTGGACAGGAGCGGAGCCGGCTGGAGTGGCCGAGCGGTTCTAGGCGCTACAGTCTGGAGCTGCGCGACCGCTACGGTCGCAGGTTCGAATCCTGCCTCGGGCATGGATGTGTGTGATGTCCTTAGAGTAGTTAGGTTTAAGTAGTTCTACGTGACAGATGACCTCAGAAGTTAAGTCCCATAGTGCTCAGAGCCATATGAACCATTTGAACAGGAGCGGGAAAGATTAGCGAACAATGTCAGTGCGGAAAATCATACATTAGGGAGACAGTCCACACTGTAGAAGAGATGTGCCGCGAACAGAAGCGCCATACCGAATTACGCCAGGCCACCAAATCAGCAGTGGCTGACTATTGTATAAAGACTGGCCATACTATGGACTATGAAAAAACAAAAATACTCTTGTCAGTCCTCCTACTTCTGGGACTGCGTTACCAAAGAGGCCATCGAAATCCGAATCCAGGACGATCTAATTAATAAAGACAGCGGCCTTCAACTTAGTCAGGCTTGTAACCCTGCACGCAGCCTGGAGAGAAAGACGTGGTCCCAGAGATCGAGGACCACCCCGACGGCGGCAGCAGCGAGACTGCAGACACCAGTTCAGACCCAGGCGCCGCTTCCCCCGCCTCCCGTCCCCCTCCCCCTCCCCCCCCTCACCTCCACCACCTCCAGTAGCCGCCGCACCGATGAGACCAGGAGAGGAACGGTGGAGGGGGTAACGGCTAGTATATATGCAGGGTGTTACAAAAAGGTACGGCCAAACTTTCAGGAAATATTCCTCACACACAAATAAAGAAAAGACGTTATGTGGACATGTGTCCGGAAACGCTTAATTTCCATGTTAGAGCTCATTTTAGTTTCTTCCACCTACGCTCAATGGAGCACGTTATCATGATTTCATATGGGATACTGTACCTGTGCTGCTAGAACATGTGCCTTTACAAGTGCGACACAACATGTGGTTCATGCACGATGGAGCTCCTGCACATTTCAGAGGAAGTGTTCGTACGCTTCTCAACAACAGATTCGGTGACCGATGGATTGGTAGAGGCGGACCAATTCCATGGCCTCCACGCTCTCCTGACCTCAACCCTCTTGACTTTCATTTATGGGGGCATTTGAAAGCTCTTGTCTACGCAACCCCGGTACCCAATGTAGAGACTCTTCGTGCTCGTATTGTGGACGGCTGTGATACAATACGCCATTCTCCAGGGCTTCATCAGCGCATCAGGGATTCCATGCGACGGAGGGTGGATGCATGTGTCCTCGCTAACGGAGGACATTTTGAACATTTCCTGTAACAAAGTGTTTGAAGTCACGCTGGTACGTTCTGTTGCTGTGTGTTTCTATTCCATGATTAATGTGATTTGAAGAGAAGTAATAAAATGAGCTCTAACATGGAAAGTAAGTGTTTCCGGACACATGTCCACATAACATATTTTCTTTCTTTGTGTGTGAGGAATGTTTCCTGAAGGTTTGGCCGTACCTTTTTGTATCACACTGTATATAGGGCGCCGAGAGGAACAGCATAGCATTCGTCAGGAACCACCTGAAGAAGGCAGCGTGTAGGTCTGCCGAAATATTGTGGAGAAATTACGACGCTACCCGGTCGGATACCCCAGAAATGTTCAAATTAGCGAACAAGGTTACACAGCAAACAGAAGATTTATTTGACTCGTATTTCTCCAAGCAAGCGAAGACTTGTTTCAAATAATACAGCAAGAAACAGATTCCAGGTCATACAGCAGTAGCACCTGGGGTGAGACTTGGTGTCGGAAGGACAAGCGAGCGTGTCACAGTGGCTGCCGCCGGCCGTCCTGTATTTTGGCGGCTCGGCTGAGGGTGCTCCTGGTAAGAGGGGTCGGAGATCGTGCTTCATTGGGTCAGCTGTCGGCGTCTGGCGGAAACTTGCTATTCCGATACCAACCTCGATACGCCACGGAATGTACTGCAGACAGTGTACACATATGACTCTTCAGGCTTTCGCGGCGGATATGTTGTAAATAGTCCTCACGGGTGTGCCGCCGGATGACGTCGTGCAAATCCCACAATATTTCTTCGGAGCAACTATCCGACACCATCAGGTTGTTGAACCTCGCTGGTGGCTAGGTACGACTGACAAGATCTTCCGCCTTCCGACAAAACGGTTATTCTGAGAGACAGATACGTAATGCATTCAGGCCCAAGCGAGTTCAATCTATGGAGCAGAAAGAAGATACGAAGACACCAACCACCTTGGCCTTCTTGCCGTACTTTGGTGCCATGTCGTCAAGAATCGGAAGAGTCCTCGAAAGATATGACATCAAGTGTGTTTTCCGACCATCTGCAAAACTGAGGAACCTGTTAGGTTCGGTTAAGGATGGTCTCGGTCTGGGGAAACGTGGTGTGTACAAGATTCCTTGTCAGTGTGGGGCGGCATATGTAGGTCAGACATGTCGCACAGTACAAGAACGCTGCGACGAACATCAGCATCATACACGCCTACGGAAACTGCAGAACACTGTCTGAACACGGACATCACATGATTAACGAAAAGACGGAAGTTTTATCCCCAGCATCCTCTTTCTGGGACTGCGTCATTAAGGAAGCAATACATATCCGTACAGCTGATAACCTTATTAACAGGGATGCGGGATTTCAATTGAGTACAGCCTGGAACCCTGCATTGGCTGCTGTTAAATCACGACGAGAAAGCAAAGAGCTTTCGATACTAGACCCGTCATAGCTTTGGCAGCGTGTTACTAAACACAGCGTCAGCGCACGCGCAGAACGGCCGCTCTGCGTTTCCCGGCAGAGGGCGTTTGAGTCTGGCGCCATCTTATCTGCAAATTCTTGCGCATGCGTGGTTCCCGCGCCCGCGCAATCTTCACGCGCTTGCTCTATATACAGCGGCGTCGAAATGCGGATCTTGTCAGTCGTACCTAGCCACCAGAGAGGTTCAACCACTTGATGATGTCGGACAGTTGCTCCGAAGAAATATTGTCATCCGGCGGCACACCCCTGAAAACTTTTTACAGTGTACACATATTTCGCTGAGGGATATTGCTTTCGTGACAATAGAACATTTGGATAAAGGAAAAGGAAAGAACCTTTAAGTAACATCGAGAGGCGTAATACCAAACCGTTATATAGTGGTCGTTCTCCGGAAAACCGAGACAGGCAAATGAAGGGACAACTTAATAATACAATCTGTGTATTGTGTTTCCAATGGCCATTTGCGAGTGGGAGGTGGGGGGGGGGGGGGGGACGACAGCACCAGAAAACGCTGTCTTCCCTTCCACACAGAAATATTTCGTAGATGTTGTCTAACATACACAGCCAGTGATACAAAAGATATGTACATTTTCACCTGATGTACATATTGTAAATAAGTATGTTGATATTTTGTTGTTGTTGTGGCCTTCAGTCCTGACACTGGTTTGATGCAGCTTTCCATGCTACTCTATCCTGTGCAAGCCTCTTCATCTCCCAGTACCTACTGCAACCTACATCCTTCTGAATCTGCTTAGTGTATTCATCTCTTGGTCTCCCTCTACGATTTTTACCCTCCACGCTACCCTCCAATACTACATTGGTGATCCCTCGATGCCTCAGGACATGTCCTACCAACCGATCCCTTCTTCTAGTCAAATTGTGCCACAAGCTCCTCTTCTCCCCAATTTTGGCAATGGCAAGGAAAGCGTTTCTGAAGAAGTAAAATTTGTTAACATCGAGTATAGATTTAAACGTCAGGAAGTCGTTTCTGAAAGTATTTATATGCAGTGTAGCCATGTATGGAAGCGAAACTTGGACGATAAATAATTTAGACAAGAAGAGAATAGAAGCTTTCGAAATGTGGTGCTATAGAAGAATGCTGAAGATTAGATGGGTAGATCACATAACTAATGTTGATATTTTAGTGAGTGATATTTGTAGTGTTTGCCCAACCACTTCGTACAAACTATGGACACAACAATCAGGCCTATAGTTATCGAAGGACCTTCGTTGCGATGTTAGCCCGCCAGAAACGCGTCTCTGTGGTAGTTGTAGTGCGTTCTTAATTGAAACACAACGTGAATCAGGACTCCGCCGCCAAACTTTCAGAGCTTGAGTTCAGGCGCACCTTCTGATCATTTTAGTATAAGGAGCGTAAGATCTGCGGCCGCTGTTTACAGAGTAACAATGCAATTATGATCTATTAGGTTTGTTAGCGCAATCATCTTTGGAGTGATTGACTGTTCTGTCGGTTCTTCGTAGAACATTTTACCATATACATCATGAATGAAAACACAGACAGTGGTGTAATATTCTACAGTGCTTATTATTTACCTTGTAAACCGGTTTCCAGCTGTTACACCGTCATCAGCTATATGTGGCTATGAAATTTTTGTAGGTCCAGAGATTTTAAAGTAGTGCATCAGCAGAGTATATCGGTTCTCAAAGACGAAATTTCTTAATGTTTACTTCGGGAATAAAACGAGAGGCATTATTTCAGATGTAAGATTGCACAACTTAGAGAAAGTATATTATACATTAAATAATGATAAGCATTTGCAATAATTCTTCCGAGAAGAAAATGGATCGAACATGAAACTTTGGTTTTATGTGACAATGACGTGGCTGGCAAAAATAATCTTGTCATAGTTACAAGGTACAACATGGACTTTTAGATCGCATTCACAAAGAGAAGAAGACGCACTACCTTAAAATAACGGAAATTAGTGAACATACACTACTGGCTATTAAAATTGCTACTCCAAGAAGAAATGCAGATGATTCATTGGACAAATATACACTCCTGGAAATGGAAAAAAGAACACATTGACACCGGTGTGTCAGACCCACCATACTTGCTCCGGACACTGCGAGAGGGCTGTACAAGCAATGATCACACGCACGGCACAGCGGACACACCAGGAACCGCGGTGTTGGCCGTCGAATGGCGCTAGCTGCGCAGCATTTGTGCACCGCCGCCGTCAGTGTCAGCCAGTTTGCCGTGGCATACGGAGCTCCATCGCAGTCTTTAACACTGGTAGCATGCCGCGACAGCGTGGACGTGAACCGTATGTGCAGTTGACGGACTTTGAGCGAGGGCGTATAGTGGGCATGCGGGAGGCCGGGTGGACGTACCGCCGAATTGCTCAACACGTGGGGCGTGAGGTCTCCACAGTACATCGATGTTGTCGCCAGTGGTCGGCGGAAGGTCCACGTGCCCGTCGACCTGGGACCGGACCGCAGCGACGCATTGATGCACGCCAAGACCGTAGGATCCTACGCAGTGCCGTAGGGGACCGCACCGCCACTTCCCAGCAATTTAGGGACACTGTTGCTCCTGGGGTATCGGCGAGGACCATTCGCAACCGTCTCCACGAAGCTGGGCTACGGTCCCGCACACCGTTAGGCCGTCTTCCGCTCACGCCCCAACATCGTGCAGCCCGCCTCCAGTGGTGTCGCGACAGGCGTGAATGGAGGGACGAATGGAGACGTGTCGTCTTCAGCGATGAGAGTCGCTTCTGCCTTGGTGCCAATGATGGTCGTATGCGTGTTTGGCGCCGTGCAGGTGAGCGCCACAATCAGGACTGCATACGACCGAGGCACACAGGGCCAACACCCGGCATCATGATGTGGGGAGCGATCTCCTACACTGGCCGTACACCACTGGTGATCGTCGAGGGGACACTGAATAGTGCACGGTACATCCAAACCGTCATCGAACCCATCGTTCTACCATTCCTAGACCGGCAAGGGAACTTGCTGTTCCAACGGGACAATGCACGTCCGCATGTATCCCGTGCCACCCAACGTGCTCTAGAAGGTGTAAGTCAACTACCCTGGCCAGCAAGATCTCCGGATCTGTCCCCCATTGAGCATGTTTGGGACTGGATGAAGCGTCGTCTCACGCGGTCTGCACGTCCAGCACGAACGCTGGTCCAACTGAGGCGCCAGGTGGAAATGGCATGGCAAGCCGTTCCACAGGACTACATCCAGCATCTCTACGATCGTCTCCATGGGAGAATAGCAGCCTGCATTGATGCGAAAGGTGGATATACACTGTACTAGTGCCGACATTGTGCATGCTCTGTTGCCTGTGTCAATGTGCCTGTGGTTCTGTCAGTGTGATCATGTGATGTATCTTACCCCAGGAATGTGTCAATAAAGTTTCCCCTTCCTGGGACAATGAATTCACGGTGTTCTTATTTCAATTTCCAGGAGTGTATTATACTAGAACTAACATGTGATTACATTTTCAATCAATTTGGGTGCATAGATCCTGAGAAATCAGTACTCAGAACAACCCCCTCTGGCCGTAATAACGGCCTTGATACGCCTGGGCACTGAGTCAAACAGAGCTTGGATGGCGTGTACAGGTACAGCTGCCCATAAGCTTCAACATGATACCACAGTTCATCAAGAGTAGTGACTGGCGTATTGTGACAAGCCAGTTGCTCGGCCACCATTGACCAGACGTTTTCAATTGGTGAGAGATCTGGAGAATGTGCTGGCCAGGGCAGCAGTCAAACATTTTCTGTATCCATAAAGACCCGTACAGGGCCTGCAACATGCGGTCGTGCATTTTCCTGACGAAATGTAGGGTTTCGCAGGGGTCGAATGAAGGGTAGAGCCACGGGCCGTAACACATCTGAAATGTAACGTGCAATGTTCAAAGTGCCGTCAATGCGAACAAGAGGTGACCGAGACGTCTAACCAATGGCACCCCTATCATCAAAACATCACGCCGGGTGATACACCAGTATGGCGATGAAGAATATCGCTTCCAATGTGCGTCCACCGCGATGTCGCCAAACACGGATGCGACCGTCATGATGCTGTAATCAGAACCTGGATTCATCCGAAAAACTGACGTTTTGGCATTCATGCACTCAGGTTCGTCGTTGAGTACACCATCGCAGGCGCTCCTGCCTGTGATGCAGCGTCAAGGGTAACCGCAACCATGGTCTCCGAGCTGATAGTGCTTGCTGCTGCATACGTCGTCGAACTGTTCGTGCAGATGGTTGTTGCCTTGCAAACGTCCCCATCTGTTGACTCAGGGATCGAGACGTGGCTGCACGATCCGTTACAGCCATGCGGATAAGATGCCTATCATCTCGACTGCTAGTGATACGAGGCCGTTGGGATCCAGCACGGCGTTCCGTATTACCCTCCTCAACCCACCGATTCCATATTCTGCTAACAGTCATTGGATCTCGACCAACGCGAGCAGCAGTGTCGCGATGCGATAAACCGCAATCGCGATAGGGTACAATCCGACCTTTATCAAAGTCGGAAACGATGGTACGCATTTCTCCTCCTTACACATGGCATCACAACAACGTTTCACCAGACAACGCCGGTCAGCTACTGTTTGTGTATGAGAAATCGATTGTAAACTTTCCTCATGTCAGCACGTTGTAGGTGTCGCCACCGGCGCCAACCTTGTGTGAATGCTCTGAAAAACTAATCATTTGCATATCACAGCATCTTCTTCCTGTCGGTTAAATTTTGGGTTTGTAGCACGTGATCTTCGTGGTGTAGCCATTTTAATGGCCAGTAGTGTATATCCACTTGACCAAGGCAACGGCCTTGCCGCAGTGGTAACACCGGTTCCCGTCAGATCAGCAACGTTAAGCGCTGCTGGGCGTGGCTGGCAGTTGGATGGGTGACCGCCTGAGTCTGCCCACCGCTGTGCGGAAACGGTGTGCAGTCAGCCGTTGTGCGGTCAATCGAGGAGCTACATGAGCGCCTCCGGTCACGGAAGCTGACAACGGCCGGCGGAGCCGTGTGCTGACCACACGCCCCTCCATAGCCGCATCGGCGGTCGGCGGGGGCAGCGAGATGTACGGGTCCTGCAACGAACTTGTGACGTCACACCAGTAGGCCTCTCCCCGCCACACATCGCGAAAACTCGGCTCCGTACGGTGTCCATGGAAAATCGGTATGTAATTGAAAAGGTACCCACTATAGGTCTTAATTTTATCGTGTGCTATCTAGAACATACTCCTATATGCATTTAGACGCGCAGTTAATAATAATTAAACTCGTCTGCAGCAGTCATTCCCTCCCCGCCGTAGACGGCTGCTGCAGTGTCACGTGCTCTGACGTAACCGCCGCGGCCTGTCTTTCTCGCGGGCATCGACGCTCAGTTGATACCGTTAGGCCTTCCGATTCCTGTTCGGACGGAGTCTTCCTCAGTCATTTGCTTAAACTTGTACTGCACGATCGGACACAATTCCCTTACTCGCCACCTCTAACAACAGATACTACTTACTCATAATCCCATCCAGTCCACGTTGTGAAACGCCCCAGGTTTCCTTTATTTCAGTTACTGTAATGTCACTTGGTCTGTAACGTGTTTCACTTTGTATATTTGCAGTTGCTTCACTTGCCTGTTTAATCTCACTTGTATACTGGTATTTTTATTTGATTGTAGTATAAAACGTGTTGTGGCGTATCAAGACAGCCACGCCACTCGGAAGTAGCCGAAATGCACGCGTTAATCTCACGCAGATGGGCGTGAGGTCTGAAACAGGATACGTAATGAATGCTATAAAGAAAAGTACGTAGCTTCTGTAATACTTAACTTTAATCCATCATTTGTATACAGCATTCTTGACGATACAAGTGAGACTCTCTCCAGAATTGGTTAATGGCGCCTTGCTAGGTCGTAGCCATGGACTTAGCTGAAGGCTATTCCCACTGTCTCTCGGCAAATGAGAGAAAGGCTTCGTCAGTGTAGTCGCTAGGAAAGTCGTCGTACAACTGGGACGAGTCCTAGTACGTCTCTCTAGACCTGCCGTGTGGTGGCGCTCGGTCTGCAATTACTGACAGTGGCGACACGCGTGTCCGACAGGTACTAATGGACCGCGGCCGATTTAAAGCTACCACCTAGCAAGTGTGGTGTCTGGCTGTGACACCACAAAAAGTATTAAAGCCAAGATTATTTTGCCCAGCCACCACCTTGGAACATGACACCAAAGTTTATTCTCGAATTTATTTTCTTCTGGGAACAATTGTTGCGATTTTTTATATAGTTCGTTATTTAACCCCTCTCATATTTTATCTAAGTTCAGTAATATGTAGCATTTTCACCAAAATAATTCCTCTACTTCTAGTCCTACATTAGACATTAGCAGAGCTATTCAGTAGATGCACTACTTTGAAGTCTTTTATCGTACGAAAATTTCACAGGCGCATATGGCGCAACAGCCGAAATCCGGCTCGTAAAATAGATATGTGTTTTCATTCACGATGCAATAATTGTTTCTGTGAAAATATCTTCACAACAGCGAAGACGCCTCTGCTATGCACTTACCAAAACGTGTGTCCGCCCCGATAGTTGAGTGGCGCCGGCACGGTAGCTCGGCGTGTTCGGTCAGAGAGCCGCTTGGCTTCTGTAATAAAAAACTGGGTGGAAGGATCAACCACCGAACTTGAACAGGGTGTCTTGCGACGTCCGCAACGACCAAACACAACGATAAAAAAAAAAAAGGTGGTCAGTGTGACGGGTTGCCGTCCTCCGGGCCCGGGTTCGATTCCCGGCTGGGTCGGGGATGTTATCCGCTCAGGGGCTGGGCGTTGTGCTGCCTTCATCATCATTTCATCCCCATCCGGCGCGCAACTCGCCCAATATGGCGTCGAATGTAACGAGAGCTGCACCAAGGCGGCCGGACCTGCCCCGCAAGGGGCCTCCCGGCCAATGACGCCAAACGCTCATTTCCATTTACGAAAATGTGCTCCACGCAGAACAGAGTAATCCAATTGCCACAAGGCTAAAAACAGTTCTGTGACGTGCGGCAGCAGGCCAACATAGCGTTCGTGTACCACTCTCGTGCTGCCTCCAGTAAACCCACCCCAACTCTTCATGTGTAAACCTATCCGCACTGTTGTCTGTCACTGTTAACGTGCGACCACCACAGCCGGAAAAAAAAAAGCGCGACACAGAAGCGAGAAGGGCCGAGTACAGCACTGAGGGTGAAGAGTAAAGAGGATCCTGCCGCTGTCAAAAGCTCGTAGAGTCAGTTGTGCACTGTTTACGGTGCAGTACATACACAAAGCTAACAGGGGCAAGGAACCAGACGACACGCAACAACTCTGCTGCTAGCTGCCGAATACCGTGGGCCGCTGACGACCGAAATAATCAGAAGGCGTCCCCGAACAACCTGTCGGAGTTTGTCTGACGAATTCTGGTTCAGCATGCATTTAATTACAGAAGAATATGTGTGGACTTTTCTTAAGAGTTACAGTTTACATACGAATTGTGCTGTTTTCTGTCGTGTGTGACTACACAATGAAGTAACTTCACATGTTGTTCAAACAGCTTTCAGAGCTAAAAGTAGGAGCTTCAGGGACATCACGAACTGCATGCAAATTTAAGCAGGATGAAAATAATAAGTAACTACATACTGCACAGCAAAATGTTTGAACAAATCTTTTTTATTACATGTTTTACAGAAAAAAAATAATCGTCTGTTCTTCTCAACACTTTCATTTAAGAACGCACGATAAATTCGTCCACCTAAACGTTCATAAATAATATTATACAAACAAAAGAAACCAGAAGAACATAAACCATGACAAACTATTACAGAAAGCGAACCTATGTGTTTCTGGTATGTTGATTTCGCATTGAAAGTCGTTACATAACAGCTGACCCATGATGATGATGGTGTGACTTCGCTGTGGACTGCACATGCGCAAAATTAAAGCACTTATTGAAAACACAATAGACAGATTTTATTATTACGTTGTTCACACAAGCGTTTTGTTTTCTATTTTTTCCTCACTTGATTGAATTTATTCGCCACAGTTTTTTTTCTGACTTTACAATCATAAAAATCATTCGTTTGCACAAAGGGGCGTACTAAAGTATTTTCTCTTCCATGTTGTTAAAGGCTGCAGCTTCCCCCTCCACCGTTCAATGACCCACGTTATCTCTCTCGTGATACGCCTTTTGTAAAACCTGTGAAACTTGTGTTATACAAATCCCTTCAAAGAACTATCCAGGGGGCACGCAGTTTTTATCCGGCGGTCATTTATTTCATTTCAGCGGAAAGCTCTGCAGCGGTGCGGAAATTTAAATTCTGAACCGTCCCGCATGCCGTGGCTGAAACCCCGCGCCCCCCCCCCCCCCCCCCCCCCTCCTGTCGCCAGGGCAGCGCCGTGTGCTGGACAGCCTGGCTGGGCCTGCAGAAAGACAGCAGGAGCGCAGGCAGGCGGCAGGCGTGTCCGTCAGCTCTGCGGCAAGTACTCTGCGAGTCTGCGTATGGTGTGCGTGCTGGAGGGTACGTCGTAGCACTACTCGTCATTTGCTTTCCTGTTCCAGTCGCAAATAAAGCGAGGGAAAATGATTGTCTACGTACGAACCCTATTTCTCTAATCTTGGTGGTCCTCACGCAAAATTTACGTTGGCAGTAGTAGAATCGTTTTGCAGTCAGCTTCAAATTCCAGTTCTCTAAATTTTATCAACAGTGCTCCTCGAAAAGAATGTCGCCTTCCCTCCAGCAATTACCACTTGAGTTCGAATCTAGCTAGCGCCAACAAATCTAGCACCCCGCCTCTGAATTGTCTTCCTGTAATCCCACCTGTTGGGGATCTCAAACAATCTAGCAGTTCGCACCAGCGTCCTATATGCGGTCTACTTTACAGGTGAACCACTCTTTCCTAAAAATTCTCCCAGTAAACCGAAGTCGACCATTCGTTCCCTGCCACAGTTCTCACATTCTCTTTCCATTTCAGATCGATGTGCAACGTTACCCCCAGATGTTTAAACTGTATCCGAACATTACAGATTTCTTCTTCGTACTCATTCGCCGTAACTCACGCTTTTCCACATTTAGAACTGGCTGCCATTCATCGCACCAACTAGAAATTTTGTGTATGTCGTATTGTGTCTTTCTACAGTCACTCAACATCGACACCTTTACCGTACACCACAAAATCTTCAGCAAACAATCCTGTCTGCCGTATAATTTATGTACATAGAGAACAACACCAGTCGTGTAACACTTCCCTCGGGCATTGGTGACAATACCCTTGTCTCTGATAAACACTCCCCGTCGACAACAACATACTGGGTTCTGTTACTTACGAAGCCTTAGAGCCACTCACATACACTCTGTGATCAAAGGTATCCAGACACCCCCAGAAACATATGTTTTTCATATTAGGTGCATTGTGCTGCCACGTACATCATATCAGCGACCTCAGTTGTCACTAGACATCGTGACAGAGTGGAATGGGGCGCTCCGCGAAACTCACGTCAAACTTGGATTTCATGGTCGAGCGGCTGCTCATAAGCCGCACATCACGCCGGTGAGTGGCAAACGACGCCTCGCTTGATGTAAGGAGCGTAAACATTGGACGATTCAACAGTGGAAAAACGTTGTATGGAGTGATGAGTCACGGTACACAATGTGGCGATCCGATGGCAGGGTGTGGGTATGGAGAATGCCCGGTGAACGTCATCTGCCAGCTTTTGTGGTGCCAACAGTAAAATTCCGAGGCGGTGGTGTTATAGTATGGTCGTGTTTTTCATGGAGGGGGCTTGCACCCCTTGTTGTTTTGCGTGGTACTACCACAGCACAGGCCTACATTGATGTCTTGCTTCCCACTCTTGAAGAGCAATTCGGGTTTGGCGATTGCATCTTTCAACACGATTGAGCACTTGTTCATAATGCACAGCCTGTGGCGGAGTCGTTACACGACAATAACATCCCTGTAATGGACTGGCCTGCACAGAGTCCTGACCTGAATCTTATAGAACACCTTTGGGATGTTTTGGAACGGCGATTTGGTGCCAGGTCTCACCGACCAACATCGATAGCTCAGTGCAACACTCCATGAAGAATGGGCTGCCATTCTCCAATTAACCTTCCAGCATCTGATTGAACGTATGCCTGTGAGAGAGAAGCTATCGTCAATGTTAAGGGTAGGCCAACACCATATTGAATTCCAGCATTACCGATGGAGAGTGCCACGAACTTGTAAGTCATTTTCAGCCAGGTGTCCGGATACTTTTGATCACGTAGTGTATCTGATGACTTGTTCTGTATGCTCATAGCTTCGTTAGCAGCTTGCAGTTGGACACCATCTCAAACTCTTTTTGTCGGTAGGTGACTGGGCATGATATGGGGCAGTGCTGGTTCCAGCCCCGTTCATGCACGAAGCGCTATTACACGGTCCACATGCATTAATCTGGCAACTGCCTATCTTAGATATCAACGTGAACCCCTAATAGACGGCACTTTGCAGCACTAGCAGTGGAGGGTATAAAAAGTGTGTCGGGCGGACGCGGAAAACAGTGGAGTCGTTATAGTAGCGATTTGTTGACGTCCAAAAGGGCACGGTCATTGGTTTTCAGGCTATGGGTGGAAGTATATCCCAAACGTTAACTGTTCGCCTATCGCCGTGGTTAAAGCCTATCGTGCATGGCAAAATGGCGCTTTCTAGAACAGGCGCCGAGGCAACTGTGTTATGTAATGTGTAATGTAATGTAATGTGTTTGGGCCAACTGACCAGACGAACTGAGGAGCTACCAACTAATGTCCACTGAGTGGTGACAGGTGGCCTTTTCAAATACGTTTTATGCTCCATTGGACAGACGGCCTTGCAACAGTTGTGGAAGGGTCCAGGCTGGAGGAGGGAGCGGATGCGTCTATCCGTGGGGACCGTGTGCACCCCCACTTGCAGTTTGCTCTTCCTCTGCACGATGGAATCTACCAGCAGGACAGGGCAACGTGTATCACAGATGGCAGTGTGCGTGTCTGGGTTGGAGAGCACCAGGATGAGTTTACCGTTCTCTCCTGGTTACTCCAACAACTGAGAATCTGGAGGAGCATCTGAATCAGGCTGTTCGCACTGTGGATTCTCAGCAGAGAAATATGGTGCAGTTGACAACAGCATTGTCGGTACCTTCCACAACGTCACTGATTGCACGTCTCGCAGCAGTCCGCATTGCTAAAGGTGGCCAGTCAGGCATTTTGAGAGGTTCTCACATTAACGGCATTTTGAGAGGTTCTCACATTAACGTGGCTGGACAGCTGGACAGTGCATGTCACGAAGTTTCTTTGCGTCACTCACTACTCCACAGTGAGACTTGAATCTTTGTAGTATTCGACATTTGATCTAGTTCAACACCTCAAATCCGATAGTTTTGTTCTATTGTACGTATTCATACACGGATGAGCCAAAGCACTACGACCATCTACACAATACCCGTGTTGGTCCACCTTTGAAAAGCAATACAGAAACCGTTCTGCGTGATGTGGATTCGAGGTTTCTGGATCTGTGTGGCACCAGATGTCTAGCCACAGGTTATGCAGTTCCTGTAAATTTCTGCCAGTTCTTGTAAATTTCTGTCCGGTATTTGCGGGCACTGGATGGGGTCCAATAGCATGCCAGATGTGTTTCGTGGGGCTCAGGCCAGGCGAATTCAGTGGCCAAGATGTCAACGTCAGGTCACTGTCGCGCTTCTAAAACCACAATAGCACGATTCTGGTCTTGTGACATGGATAGTTGTCAGGGAGGACATCACGCATGAAGAGATGCCGGTTCCGAGAGTTCCGGAAACCGTACAGAAAACTGGAATAGAGATCAACATAAACATCATTTCCGCCCTTCTTATTGCTCATGAAAACCACACATTGCATGCTGTACCACCATATGGCGAGGCCTTCAGAGGTGGTGCTCCAGATTGCTGTACACACCGGTACGTCTAATACCCAGTAGCATGTCCTCTTGCATTGATGCATGCCTGTATTCGTCGTGGCGTACTACTCCATCGAGGCACTTTTGGTCAAGATTGTCCCACTCGTCAAAGGCGATTCGGAGTAGATCTTTTAGAGTGGTTGGTGAGTCACGTTGTCCATAAACAGCCCTTTTCAATCTATCCCAGGCATGTTCGGTAGTGTGCACGTCTGGAGAACATGGTGGCCACTCTAGTCGATGTTTTCCTGAATCAAGTCATTCACAAGATGTGCACGATGGGGGCGTGAATTGTCGTCCATGAACATGAATGCGTCGCCAATATGCTGCCGATATGGTTGCACTATTGATCGGAGGTTGGCATTGACGTATCGTACAGCCGTTGCGGCGCTTTCCACCAGCGGCGTACGTCGGCCCCACATAATGCGACCCCAAAACAGCAGGGAACCTCCACCTTGCTGCACTCTCTGGATAGTGTATCTAAGGCGTTCAGTCTGACCGGGCTGCCTCCAAACATGTCTCCGACGATTGTCTGGTTGAAGGCATATGCGACGCTCATCGGTGAAGGGAACGTGATGCCAGTCCTGAGCGGTCCATTCGGCATGTTGTTGGGCCCATCTGTACCGCACTGCATGGTGTCATGGTTGCAAAGATGGACCTCGCCGTTGACGTTGGGAGTGAAGTTGCGCATCATACAGCCTATTGCGCATAGTTTGTGTCGTAATATGATGTCCTGTGGCTGGACAAAAAACATTATTCAACATGGTGGCGTTGCTGTCAGGGTTCCTCCGAGCCATAATCCGTAGGCAGCGGTCATGCACTGCAGTAATTGCCCTTGGACGGCCTGAGTGAGGCATGTCATCAACAGTTACTGTGTCTCTGTGTCTTCTCCATGTCGGAACAACATCGGTTTGGTTCACTCCGAGACGCCTGGACCCTTCCCTTGTTGAGAGCCCTTCCTGGCACAAAGTAACAATGCGGACGCGATCTAACCGCGGTACTGACCGTCTAGGCATGGTGTAACTACAGACAACACGAGCCGTGTACCTCCTTCCTGATGGAATGACTCCAACTGATCGACTGTAGGACCCCCTTCCGTCTTATAGGCGCTGCTCATGCATAGTTGTTTACATCTTTGGGCGGGTTTAGTGACATCTCTGAACAGTCAAAAGGACTGTGTCTATTGATGTGTGTAGATTGTACTGGATGTTACTCCTACCTGCCTTATATGGTTGCGCTGAAATGATAAAGAGCTTATCTAAGCATTTAGTACTCTTTGTTGTATCCTGCCTTCATGGTGTTGAGGATCTAATGACGAATAGTGTACGTAACTACCAATAAAGAGACAACAACCTTCACACAAGTAAAAAAAAAAAATCGAAACTCAATACAACTGAACAGAAATAGTATTTTGCCAAGTGTCTCTGCTCCGGAAGGCTGCACCGGCGATTGGTTCGAACGTAGCGTTGTTATATTCACACATAGCGACTTACGAAATAAAAAGATTGAGAACTGCAAAAATCGGAATAGGAATAAAATACGCGAAGTGAAGCACTAACAAGGGAACCTCCCCATCGCACCCTCCTCAGATTTAGTTATAAGTTGGCACAGTGGATAGGCCTTGAAAAACTGAACACAGATCAATCGAGAAAACAGGAAGAAGTAGTGTGGAACTATGAAAAAATAAGCAAAATATACAAACTGAGTAGTCCATGCGCAAGATAAGCAACACGAAGGCTAATGTTAGCACAGAAGCGCCATGGTCCCGTGGTTAGCGTGAGCAGCTGCGGAACGAGAAGTCCTTGGTTCAAATCCCATATCGAGTGAAAAGTTTACATTCTTTATTTTCGCAAAGATATTACCTGTCAGTTCGAGCATTGACGTCTCGAGCATTGACGTCTCTGTTCACTGTAATAAGTTTAGTATCTGTATTTTGCGACCTCACCGCAAAACCGTGCCATTAGTAGACGAAAGGGCGTGCCTCTCCAATGGGAACCGAAAACATTTGATCGCAAGGTCATAGGTCAACCGTTTCCTCCACAGGAAAACACATCTGATATATTCTATACGACACTGGTGACGGCATGTGCGCCACATGACAGAAATATGTTGTCGACCCACCTAACTTGTACACTTGGCGAATGGGTAAAATGATTTTTCTACCTTGCGCGATTAAGGTTTTCTTGTGGATGTGATAATCACTCCCAAAATAGTGATGAAAACATAAGAGTTTGTCACATAAACTGAAAATAAAAAAAATTAAAATTTTCGCGCGATGGGAGACTTGAACCAAGAACCCCTCGTGCCGCAGCTTCTCACGCTAACCACGGGACCACGGCGCTCCGGAGCTGACCTTATCCTTGATGTTGCTTATGATACGCATGGACTACTCAGTTTGTATATTTTGCTTATTTTTTCATAGTTCCACACAACTTCTTCCTGTTTTCTCGATTGATCTGTGTTCAGTTTTTCAAGGCCTATCTACTGTGCCAACTTATAACTAAATCTGAGGGGGGTGCGATGGGGAGGTTCCCTTGTAAGAAATATTCATACAATAAGTGTGAAATAAATATGAAAAAAAAATTAAAATTTATGCGTAATGACTAAACTTTGAAACACTACAGAAGATGAAATGGCTGATAAGTAAGCCGAGCTAGCAGTCCCTGTAAGTGGTACTGCTTATTGTGAAGTGCCCTGTTTTCTCGTGCCTGTGTGGCCGCCACTACAGCTCAAATTTCAGACGCACAGTCGTCGATAACGTGAACGCAACGAAATATCTGATACTCAGCTGATGGAGTCTCTCTCTGGTGTACACACATAAGCAGTTACAGTCACAAAAACAGACCATAAGCTTTGTGAAACTTTTCTTTTTCTGCAGGTCGTTGACCGGACATTCCAGTACGAGCGAAATGCAGAGTATTTTAGGGTGGTTGTGGTTGACATAGTAGCCAGCGCTAAGTTGAGCTGCATTTCCGTACGAAAATCTGCACTCTCTGTTTATAAACACACACACACACACACACACACACACACACACGCACACGCACACGCACACACACACACGCCACTCACCCGAATGGCCACTTTGTGTGGCTCTTAGAGTATCGGTTCCCGATATAGAACAGCCGCTCATACGTCTGGCGGAGGAATTAAGAATTATGCCGAGCAGGGGAAAAGCCGCCAGAAACCGGAAGTGTAACACTCATTTGCTTGTTGCCTAGACGGCTCGGTACACTTTCGACACTTGACGCGCGTGTTGTTCCGTAAATCAGCCTCGAACGGATGATAAGCATGGCACTGTCAGTGAATACGCGATTGAGTTCCAGTCCACGTAAACGCTCTACCAGTTGCATATCATTCACTTTTTCGTCGTTTTCAATTTTCCGTACAACAGGTGAGTAAAGTCAATAAATGTGTCACCATACAGGCATATTTTGGCTCGTTGTGCAATAGCGAGGCTGTTGAGGTTTTAAGGGTGAAAAAGAAAAACTTTTAAGTTTTGGTGCTGACCTCGCAGTTCTGTAATCTTGTACGTAAGTGAACCGTGTGGTGTAAAAATTGTTGTGGGAGATGTAAGCAGGCGTAAGTGGATACAGACTGCAGCAGCGGTGCATCGATGAACATGCTCGATGCACGATACATGGTGGACTAGTGCAGAGACCTGCATCACACCAGTCGCGGTACTGATGGCTGTAACAACATGCGTACCTGTGACTGCCCTTCGAAATATTGATTTTACAGTTGTGGGATCATACCTATTAACTAGGAGAAAGAAAACTGGTATTCTACGTATCGGAGCGTGGAATGTCAGTTCCGTTAATCGGGCAGGTAGTTTAAAAAAATTAAAAAGGAAAATGGATAGGTTACATTTACATATAGTGGGGATTAGAGAAGTTCGGTGGCAGGAGGAACAAGACTTCTGGTCAGGTGAATAAAGGGTTATAAATTCAAAATTAAATAGAGGTAATGCAGGAGTAGGTTTAATAATGAATAAAAAATACCACTGCGGGTAAGCTACTACGAACACCATAATTATTGTAGCAAAGAGACACACGAAGCCCACGCCTACCACAGTAGTACAAGTTTATATGCCAACTAGCTCCGCAGATGACGAAGAGAGCTCCGCAGATGACGAAGAGATTGATGAAATGTATGATGAGATAAGAGAATACGTTCAGTAGTGAAGGGAGACGAAAATTTAATAGTCGTGGGTGACTGAAATTAGATAGTAGGTTCAAAAATGGCTCTGAGCACTATGGGACTCAACTGCTGTGGTCATAAGTCCCCTAGAACTTAGAACTACTTAAACCTAACTAACCTAAGGACATCACACACATCCATGCCCGAGGCAGGATTCGAACCTGCGACCGTAGCGGTCGTGCGGTTCCAGACTGTAGCGCCTTTAACCGCTCGGCCACTCCGGCCGGCTTAGATAGTAGGAAAAGGAAGAAAAGGAAGAAAAAGAAAAGTAGTAGGTGAATATGGTATGGGGGTAAAGAATGAAAGAGGAAGCCGCGTGGTAGAATTTTGCACAGAGCATAATTAATCATAACTAACTCTTGGTTCAAGAATCATGAAAGAAGGTTGTATACATGGAAGAGGCCTGGACACACTGGAAGGTTTCATCAGATAGATTAAATAATGGTAAAACAGAGATTTAGAAACCGGGTTTTAAATTGTAAGACATTTCCAGGGACAGATGTGGAATCTGACCACAATCTATTGGTTATGAGCTGTACATTAAAACTGAAGAAACTGCAAAAAGGTGAGAGTGTAAGGAGGTGGGACCTGGATAAACTGAAAGAACCAGAGGTTGTCCTGACAAACCCCTACCATCTGGTGAGCAAGATGTACGAGACAGGAGAAATTCCCTCAGACTTCAAGAAGAATATAATAATTCCGATCCCAAAGAAAGCAGGTGTTGACAGATGGGAAAGTTACCGAACTATTAGTTTAATAAGTCACAGCTGCAAAGTACTAACACGAATTCTTTACAGACGAATGGAAAAACTGGTAGAAGCGGACCTCGGGGAAGATCAGTTTGGATTCCGGAGAAATGTTCGAACACGAGAGGCAATACTGACCCTACGACTTACCTTAGAAGAGTATCAAGGGATGACCAATTTAGTATTGAAGGGCAGCTTGTAGTGTAAAAACCGTAGAAGGAGACCAATATGATTCAGAAGGATGTTGGTTGCAGTAGGTACTGAGAGATAAAGAAGCTTGCACAGGATAGAGTAGTATGGAGAGCTGCATCAAACCAGTCTCTGGACTGAAGACCACAACAACCTGTTCAATGCATATTTTATAATTATATTTTTCATCGTGTTTGCAGTTTTTAAAGTTCTCAGTTATTTTATAGCTACTATATGTCAAAAGAAAAACGAAGGCAACGTTGTTCCCTCCTGCGGGTACCAATTTGTAAACTTCCGAGCACGATTAGCAGTAGTCAGGTCGCTTGCGCGTGTATTTAATATAAGAGGCGATCAAAAATTTCCCGTTCGAGGGCAGTGCTGCAGCGTGTAAGTAACTAGCGCTACTCCGATGCGTGTATATAAGCACCGACAAGTAGGCATGGGATTAGTGTGGCATTCATGTCTTTCCGATCCAACGTAAGTGCAGCAAATGCGAAAACGTTATTACGAGATGCGTCCAAACGGCTGTCGAAGGACAAATACCGGTAGACAACGAGCGGGGAACGAAGAATGTGTACGGGGCAGTTGCCTGTCGAATACCACCATTCTGCAATGCTTCTTGACAAACTCACGTGCGCATATCGCAAATGTCGTAACACAGAAGTTACGCCGACTCCAGTGGAGGACACACGAGCGACCGCCCTGTAGTCGTGATCTCTTTCCGTTTGATTATCACCTATTCCGTCCCGTACAGAAGACCTCGACGTGTCGACGATTCCTAGGACACGCAGCAGGACAGGGTCTCGGTGCTTTACCACGAGGGCGTCTTCAGCATGGAGCGTCGGTGGTGTGATTGCCGCGGTGCTGACAGTGATTTTGCCGAAGTGCCGGCCCGATTCTGGACAGTACGGGCTTCTAACGATCGTCTTTCATACCTTGTTTCACAAGTTCTAAGTTTGTCGACTGAATTTTTTACGGTTTTTTACTAGTCTTGATGATATTACACTTACCATGTTCAAGTAACTTCGCGCAGCGTCCTCGACTACCGCCGATATTTCGACAGCTGAACAGCCCGCTATTGTCAAAGTGCAAATGAAACGGCAATTCGCTTTTATATTATTACGTACCACGCGAGATACAATCCATCAATGTCGCTTTTGATGGTTGGCCTTCCTTTGTGACCTGTTTCTTCCTTTCAGAATGAAGTCTCTTTCTTTCATCAGACCACGGTGTTCCAGTCCGTTTTCTAATTTCCCTATGATCAACTTTCCAAGCAAATAACTTTTGCCTGAATGTGTTTCTATGTGTAACATCTGCCTGTGTTAGACCAGCTACTTTGAGATGCTCCTTAATCTCAGCGATCCATTTAATTGGCTCAGATTTGGCCTTACTTCTGTATTCGTAGAATTCTACTATTTGTTTTGTCAACGTAGTGGGTGCCATTCTTTTAATGTGCCCATAAAGTTTAAGTTTTCGTTTTCTCATGTCACGATGTATGTCTCTGTGTTCTTGCATTGCTTATTACTTCTCAGCCTATAAGTTTCCCCATCATTAATTTTGGGGCGTAATACATTCCTATAATCTTTCTTTCTTTTGAATTTCTTCAAGACCCCTCTTTCTATTTAAAGTTCCTACTCCATAAAGGCATTCAGGTTTAATTACAGCGCTGTAACGCCAAAGTTTACTGAATTTAGAAAGCGATCTTTTATTATAAATATTTTGTGTTGATCTGAATGCAGTTGCCATTTTTTGACAGCGATATTCGTTTGCAGATTTTTCTAGACCGTTTTCTTGTATGATTTCCCTTAAGCATTTAAAGGAAGAAACGCTTTTTATTTTTCCATGTTTTGTGTTCAAAAACTTTGGTGCTTGTTCGTTGCATGTCATATATTCCGTTTTTCCGAATGATACTTGTAATCCTACTTTTTCCGCAACTTCTTTAAGAATTTCTGTATGTTTTTAAGCTCTGGTAATATCCATAGTTAAAATTGCCAGATCATCTGCAAAGGCAAGGCAGTCTACTCTAATAATAATTCTGCCTAACTTGATTGATTGATGTATATTTTGACTTTTGCTCTCGCCATTTTGTAATGACCTGCCGGCCGCGGTGGACGTGCGGTTCTAGGCGCTACAGTCCGGAACCGCGGGACTGCTACGGCCGCAGGTTCGAATCCTGCCTCGGGCATGGATGTGTGTGATGTCCTTAGGTTAGTTAGGTTTAAGTAGTTCGAAGTTCTAGGGGACTGATGACCTAAGATGTTAAGTCCCATAGTGCTCAGAGCCATTTGAACCATTTTTTGTAATGACCTTTCCGAAAACACAGTTAAACAGTAATGGGGAGAACCCATTTCCCTGTCTAACACCAGTCTTTATATCAAATGGTTCAGAAATTTTCCTACGAATTTAACTTTAGAGCTAGTGTCAGTTAACGTTCCGTTAATCAGTGTTACAGTTTTATTATCTGGCCCTTACTCCTTTAAAGTTTGGAAAAGAGATCACTATCTACTGAGTCGTAGGCCTTTTTAAAATTCCACAAATGTACATACAGTATTGTTACCAGAAATGCTTTGGTGCTTATGGATTGGTTTTAAATTAAGAATTTTTTCCGGGCAGGATCTATCTGGTCTATATTTTGCATGGTATTCACCACTTCTAGTTTCTAACTGTTCTTGGGCTCTATCAAGTAAACAATGCGAGTGAATTTTGTATGTAACAGGGAGAAGAGATATTCCTCGTTAATTATTAACATTGGTTCTATCCTGTTTTTTATGCAATGGATGAATTAGGGCAGTTTTTCAGTCCTCGCGTATTTTCTCAGTTTGCCAGATATGTCCTCTTAGTTGCGAGACCTCTTTTTTAATGTTAGAGACAGCTCATTTTAGTAGTTCTGCAATTATACCGTCTTCTCCGTATGCTGTTTTTAAGTCTGTTAATTTGTTTAATTATTCCTATTTCGTCAGAATCTTTAGAGCTATGGTTAGTATTATTAGTTTGCTGTGGCTGGAATTCATTCGCTGGTTCTGGACAGTTTAATAGTTTTTCAAAATAATTAGCAAGTACTTTAAAATTTTCCTGATTGTTAAGAACCAAACAGCCATTTTCATTTCTGAAGCAAAGACTTTGAGGGTGCTAACCAGTTAGTTTTGTTTTGAATGCTTTACAAAAGTTTCTGTATTATTCTTTTGGAAGTCTCTTCAGATTTCTAAAAGTTGGTCATTTTCGTCGTTTCTTTTATTGTGTCGCATTAATTCAGATGCTTGTTTCCTTACAGTTAGAAAGGTGTTCTACGTATTTTCAGTTTTGTTACTGTTCCAATTTTTGAATGCCTCGTGCCTAGACTTAACTGCTGTTTCACAGTTCGCTTTACACTAAGGGTGTTTTTGTTTCTTTCGAAGCAGAAGTAAATTTCGTGGTGTTGTGATGAACTTTTCTTTTGTTGGATTGTTTTTGTCAAGTTCTCTTGTTAGAGTTGGGGCTATTTTAGCAGTGTCAAATTCTGGGATAATATTTTTTATTTTGAAGAGTTTTTGAGGTTGAAGTTCTACTTTCATTTGCATTGAATAATGGTCAGGATCTATGTTATCCTGTTTCCTAACCTGGACATTTAAAATTACTTTGTAGTTAGGGTATGAAATTGCTACATGATCGATTTGAAATTCCCCAATGCTTAATTGAGCATTAAAATCACCCATTAACATTTTAACATGGTTTGAGGGAATTTTCGAGATGATGCTTTCTAACGTTTCCCAATCTTCATGAACTTCAGGATTTTTACGGTTATCCCCATTGAATGGCATAAGGGCATTAATTAAGGAGCATGCCTTATTTGCCCATTTAAGCCTTTTTATTATCTGACTTATAACGCACAGCGATGTTTCGCTGCATTTGTGCCTTGAAAATGACGGCCGTTCACGTGTAGAAATATTGCCGGTCGTCGACGACGTTACCCGACTGCATTCCCCTAAGTTATCCGAACATTTGATACGTCGGGAGAAGCTCGAGTTTTAAGACTTCTCGTTCTTACGTTAGGTATGATGTTAATTACGTGACGTGGTGGGTACAGCAGTTGAAAGAGGTCAAAAGACACTGCTGGCCGTGAAAGTTGAGTCACCGGGAAGGACAGCTTGTGTGCGTACGCGGTGTAGTACGAAAAGTCCCATCAGTGCGAAATCCTTTTATGTCCCACTGCAGAGGTCACCACTTTGTCGACGTCCTTTTCAGTAGCAAGGGCCCGACTACGCATTAACGTCTCTCATAGTAGAGGACTGAATAACGTGTCCAGTTTCAAAAGAGAGTTAATGAGGCATCTACTGAGGCAGCGGTTATGTCTACACTCGTCCCGCTACGGCCTCCTTTTCAACCAGATGTTCCTCACCCCAGTGCTCTTAGCTGATGCAGTTTTTCTTTCTCCAGAACTCGATATGTAGTAACTACCTGTTTCGTACACCTGTAAATTCTTTTTACATCTTCCACTATTACTGTCGCTGTTATTATTTCCGTCGCGATCACGACGGATGCGAGCGGTAGTATCGATAAACTGCATTCTCGATAGGCCGTGACGCCGTCGTGTTTGTATGCTGAGACGCTCCGGTAGAAGTCCCTGTTGTTGAGGCGTGCCTCAGGCGACACTAAAATACGATTTCTGACTGGTACGCTCGCTCGCGGCTGCGTAATCTCTCCTTACGCGCTGGCGTTGCTCCGACCTGCCTTCTGCGGCTGCTCTGAAATGCTAATCGTCTGCACGTCCCGGCAGGTCGTACATTTCGTGCCAAAGCGATGTTCGTTGCATGACGCTTAAATGGTACTGCAGTTTCATTGGCTAGCGTCTTACATCAAGCGAGCTAGTTAGTTCTGTTCTCAAAGTTCGTGTCCATTGCGAAGTTGTCTTACGAATTAATTCCATTATTAATAGTCGTAATACCTGCACCTCTGAGGGAACGAGGCTGCTTGACAGGGGCGCCCGCTCCGAGTAGGCGCGTAAGAGGACAGCGCAGCCAGCCGCTGCATTTCGAATTTAAATGTTTTATTTTTTTTTATTTTTAGGATTCCGTACACCAGTCTGTGAAAACGTAACCATCACTTTGTTATCCGTGTCCGTCTGTCTTCCAGTCTGTCTGTCTGTCAGCCCGCAGTTAAGAACTATTTTCTCAGCAACGGGTAGGATTATCAAAGTCTAATCCATGTCACATATGAAGGTCTATGGTTCACTGACAGTAGAAAAATTTCAAGTTTTTAAGTGAGTTCAATCCATTTATGTCACGTATCTTGATACTCGAAAACAACTCAATACACCTCAATTAAGGTGCTTGCCGTTGACGTAGAATCTTGAAATTTGTCAATAAGCAATTTTTCACAGTACAAGTAAACTAAAAAAGCCTGAAAACTGTTAAATTGCAATTGTATCACTTAAAATATCTTCTTGCCATTAGAAAAAAAATGGTTCAAATGGCTCTGAGCACTGACTTAACATCTGAGGTCATCAGTCCCCTAGAACTTAGAACTACTTAAACCTAACTAACACTCATCTATGCCCGAGACAGGATTCGAACCTGCGACCGTAGCAGTGTCGCTGTTCCGGACTGAAGCGCCTAGAATCGCTCGGCCACTCACCATTAGAACACACGCTGCATTCATCATCCGCCAGAAGCACAATAGACAAACATTACCAAATAAAATGTAAATTGTAGTCACGGTTTAGTAGCATAATATAAATATTTTATTAAATCTTATATATTTACATGTACATAAACTGAAGTCCCCTGCACCTGTACGTCAGGAACTGCTGTAGAGATTTTTATACGGTCTTGGAATGGCCGAATTTCCTCGATTCTCAGGATGGATGAACTGTACTGGCGTTTCTGTACAAGTTATCAAGATTGCACTGAACCCTCGGTGCCCGAGTCTTTCTCACACTTGACCAAGTTTTGTTATCTTGGATTAGGTATACTGAATGGTATTGCCAATAGCTCGGTAGAGATAAAACTACAGCTTTGTAAAATAATGTAAAATTGTTTTATGCTGTACACACAGGTACAATACATATATCTAAGGAAAGTTAACTTACTAACTGGATACAAAACGGAAAAGGAAAATAGCCCAATACATATTGGAAAGCGTATACTCGAGATTAGAGTGATAATGCAACCGCAGACACAACACTAAATTTCGTACAGGCACGTCAGAATCTTTTAGAAAACAAAACAAGTCTTTGGGTGTCTCCATAACACAATAAAACAGAAGAATTTTCTGGAAGAAGCACCTTCAAATTCGTGAGGTCTCGTAGTGAGCCGTTTAGCTGTGCGTCAACAGAACTGCGTCTCCAGCAGTGGTCGACATCTCCTCCTCCTTTCGTCTTCTACTCGCAAAAAGGCTTATCCTCATGTCTGTTCGATGTAAGTGAGGAGGAGTTGAATCGTGTATGGTACACAATCGTATCGAGGTAGTTATCAACCACCTGATGGCCTGAAATTCTCGAAACCAGGAGTGGCTTGCATCTAACTGCTGGTCGTGTAGTAGCGTTGTGTTGACCTGTATGGCAGATTGGAAGGCGCCAGTCCTCTGCCCATTCTTCCTCGGCCAGTTTCCGTATCCCTAGCTTGAATTCCAATGACGTTACACTGACGTTCATTACGGGGTTGGAAACACTGGCTTTCTTCGCAACTGGTCCATCCTGTCATTATAAACCAATCGTACATGAACTGGACCCTTAGACAGGGTATTCCCATAATTATTCGTTTATTTATCATTGACTTACGTATGATTTCCGGTATTTGAATGTCAGTCCTATTGTTCCACTCAGAGTTTTCAGTAGATTCCAGTACGCTTTTTGAGTGTGCCACTATCAGCAGGATATGGACCCTGACTATATTGGATACTCACTCGAATCGCTGTCTTTTCCGCTGTACAAATTGACCAGTATGGGAGCAGACGAAATTGTTTGGAGTATTTCAGCTTGGGAGACAAGGAATGGACAGCGTTCTGCTGAAGTCTCGTGACATCGGGAGCCATCAGTGTACACGTGAACAAACTGTGGGCATCAAAGGTTAATGTAAGCGCTGAAACTGGAACTGACTGTGACAAAGCAGTTTTCATATTCTTCAGCAGTGAATATCGAGGATTTCCAACCTGTATGTGAATGGAATTCCAGGTCGGACTATATAGCTATCTGGTTCAATCCGGTGCTCGATGGTACGCACCACGGAAGTGATACTCATGTAGGGACTTCCGGTAACACGACCTTGGTCCCCTAAAAAAATGCTTCAAATGGCTCTGAGCACTATGGGACTGAGATCATCAGTCCCCTAGAACTTAGAACTACATAAGCCTAACTAACCAATGGACATCACACACATCCATGCCCGAAGCAGGATTCGAACCTGCGACCGTAGCGGTCGCGCGGTTCCAGACTGAAGCGCCTAGAACCGCTCGGCCACCCCGACCGGCCCTTGGTCCTCAGCCAGGCCACTTGGAGCGCTGTAGGTTTGTCAGTCTATCATCTCGCTTCCTTATTGGCTGATTTTTAACGTTACGCGTTTGTTTCCATTTCATAGTTAACAGAACTTGGTTCAATTGTATTGTACTTCCGATAACGACTTCTCGTATGTATTTCGCTCTTTGAATTCCATAGTAAATATGTTGCTCCTATTTTGATTGAGTTCTTCTCCCATCCGTAATATTTGGCGGGCTACATGATTCTTTCATATAAAACAGAAGCTGCTTTCGTTGCACGGTGTTCTGTGGGCTTATATGTATCTGTTATTGCTTCCGAATCTGTCTGTGAACAGCTGAATTTTAATGCATTGCAGATGTGTTGTTCGTATTCTACGTTATTTTTGTTTGCACCCCTTTTCCGTTTTTTTCGCGTTTTGTGAGGAACTGTTTGTTAGCAGCTTTTGACAGTTCTGGTATTCAGTTTTAGTACATCTTGTCACGGAATGAGCGTGTAATTCTGCTTTGAATAGTGTTGCTTCTTTCCATTGAGTGCCGAGCATTTCACAGTGGTTTCCAGAGTGTGGATGTAGGTGTGGTCTCGGTGACTGCAGCATTCTTGCTTGCAAACGCTAGAATAAAGCAGTAGTTGCGCATATGTTTTCACACGTTATTAACTGCTACGACAAGCGGTACATTTTACCCGCAGTCAATGAAAATTTCCGTGGTTTCCGTTAAATGCGACAGTACGAGAAACGGATGGCAACAAAAATAAAATATTATCGGTATACTTCCAGTGCTTTTAAATCGAGCAGTTCGCACACTGATTTGTTAGCTGTAATAAATAGACGTCAATAAAATACCATGCGACGAAACGAGCTTCAGTTTATTATGACACAAAAACAAACATGAAATCATTTACGGATAATACCAAAAATTAAGCAGCGTACGAGCAACACATTTACGTTACACTTCAACCAAGATCGTTATCGGGAACATAATTTCTACTTTATAACAGCAACACGGTCGAAATTGCAATAATGGGTTTTACAAATAAATTCGCTTCACCAACAGACCTACCCGTAAAGCAAAATGAAAAATATTATCATCTAGTACTCGTGTTTCGCAAAGCAAGAACACAGATTATCGCGCCATATTTTTCGGTATTCGAAGTTCACTGCCAAACCACTTGGAGCGATAGTGTCAGTCCGTGTCTGCGCATGCATTTCTGATGTTTTGGCGTTCCGCGGTACGCTCTGATTCTAATGCTGCCACTAGCAGATGGGGAAGGTCTGACGCAGATCTTTACTTATCTCTCGTAGGAGAATGGTTAATCTGCTCTCCGTCTGCTGACTGTTGTGGCAAATAAACTTTCTCGCCACAGACTGACGTCGAACGTACAGCAGAAGTTGCGTCATCAATTATTTGCTGGATGTATTCCAGTCTCTGTCTACCTCTCCGGTTTTTACGCTCTGCAACTCCGTCTACTACAATGGCAGTTATTGCCTGACGTCTTAACAGATGGCCTACCATCCTGTCCCTTCTCCTTGTCACTGTTTTCCATGTACTCCTTTCCTCGGCGACTCTCCGGAGAACCTCTTCATTCCTTACCTTATCAGTGCACCTAATTTTCAACGTGCTTCTGTAGCACCACATCTCAAGTGCTTCGATTCTTCCCTTTTCCGGTTTCCCCACCGTCGATGTCTCACTGCCATACAATTCTGTGCTCCAAACGTACATTTTCAGAAATTCCTTCCTCAAATTAATTGATACTAGCAGACTTCTCTTGGACAAGAATGCTCTTTTTGCCAGTGCTAGTCTTCTCTTTTTCCTCCTTGATACTTCCGTCGTGGGCTATTTTGCTGCCTACGTAGCATACCACAATTCCTTACCTTCATCTACTTCTTGATCATAGTTTCGTCTTTCTTTGATTCACTCTCAATCCATAATGTTAGACTGTTGATTCCATTCAAGAGATCCTGTAATTCTTTTTCACTTTTATAGAGGATAGAAATGTCATAACCGAATCTTATCATTGATAATTCACCTTGAATTCCGCTCGGGAACGTTTCTTTTATTTCCATCGTTACTTCTGATATGTACAGTTTGAACAGTAGCGGTGGAAGACTACATCCGTCTCTTACACGTCTTCAGTTAGAGCATTTTGTTCTTCGTCTTCCACTCTTATTGTTCGCTCTAGGTTCTTGTACCTGTTGTACAATGAAGAGCCAAAATAACTGGTAGACCTGCCTAATATCGTGTAGGACCCCCGTGAGCACGCAGAAGTACCGCAGAACGGCGTGGTATGGACTCGACTAATGTCTGACGTAGTGCTGGAGGGAACTGACGCCATGAATCTTGCAAGGTTGTCCATACAAGAGCACGAGGGGCTGGCGATCACTTCTGAACAGCACGTTGCAGGGCATCCCAGATATGCTCAATAATGCTCATGTATGGGGAGTTTGGTGGCCATCGGAAGTGTTTAAACTCAGAAGAGTGTTCCCGGGGTCACAGTGTAACATCGTGGATGTGTGATGTGTCAAATCGTCCTGCTGGAATTGCCTAGGTCCGTGGCAATCGACAATGGAAATGAATGGATGTATCGGAGTCGTGCCTAGACGTATCACTCCAACTGCACACTGCACAGGCCCCACACTATTACAGAGCCTCCACCAGCTTGAAGAGTTCCCATCTGATATGCAGGGTCCTCGGATTCATGAGCTTGTCTCCATACCTGTACACGTCGATCCGCTCGACACAATTTGAAACGAGACTCGTCCGACGAGGAAACATGTTTCCAGTCATCAACAGTCCAATGTCGGTGTAGACGGGCTCAGGTGAGGAGTAAAGCTTTGTGTCGAGCAGTCATCAAGAGGACACGAGTGGGCCTTCGGCTCCGAACGTCATTACCGATGATGTTTAGTTGAATGATTCGCCCGCTGACACTTGTTGATGACCCAGCACTGAAATATGCAGCAATATGCAGAAGAGTTGCACTTGTGTCACGGAGAACGATTCTCTTCAGTCGTCATTGGTCCTGTTTTTTACAGGATCTTCTTCAGGCAGCAGCGATGTCGGAGATTTGACGTTTTACCGGATTCGTGACATTCACGGTACACTCGTGTGAGGGTCGTACAGGAAAATCCCCACTTCATTGCCACCTCGGAGATGCTATGTCACATAGCTCGTGTGCCGACTATAACACCACGTTCAACTCACTTAAATCTCGATAGCCTGCCATTGCAGCAGCAATAACCGATCTAACAACTGCGCCAGACACTTGTATAGGCGTTGCCGACCGCAGCGCCGTATTCTGCCCGTTTACATCTCTCTGTGTTTGGATACGCATGCCTATACCAGTTTCTTCGGCTCTATCAGTGTACATCACTAGTGTTTCACTATAGCTTGGCGATATTCTTTCGAGAATTCCGAACATTTGCACCATTTGACACCGTTGAACGCTTTCTCCAGGTCGACAAATGCTGGCAAATTGTGTCGGTTTCTCTTTAGCGTCGCTTGCACTATCAACCGCGACGAGAACTGCATTGTACCGTGTCCAGTTTATGAAGTGCTCGTACCTCGGCATCTACATCTACATCTACATGATTACTCTGCAATTCACATTTAAGTGCTTGGCAGAGGGTTCATCGAACCACAATCGTACTATCTCTCTACCATTCCACTCCCGAACAGCGCGCGGAAAAAACGAGTACCTAAACCTTTCTGTTCGAGCTCTGATTTCTCTTTTTTTATTTTGATGATCATTCCTACCTATGTAGGTTGGGCTCAACAAAATATTTTCGCATTCGGAAGTTCGTGACTGAAATTTCGTAAATAGATCTCGTCGCGACGAAAAACGTCTTTGCTTTAATAACTTCCATCCCAACTCGCATATCATATCTGCCACACTCTCTCCCCTATTACGTGATAATACAAAACGAGCTGCCCTTTTTTGCATCCTTTCGATGTCCTCCGTCAGTCCCACCTGGTAAGGATCCCACACCGCGCAGCAATATTCTAACACAGGACGAACGAGTGTAGTGTAAGCTCTCTCTTTAGTGGACTTGTTGCATCTTGTAAGTGTCCTGCCAATGAAACGCAACCTTTGGCTCCCTTCCTCACAATATTATCTATGGCGTCTTTCCAACTGAAGTCGTTCGTAATTTTAACACTACTTAGTTGAACTGAGAGCCTTGAGAATTGTAATATTTATCGAGTAATCGAACTCCAACGGATTTCTTTTGGAACTCATGTGGATCACCTCACACTTTTCGTTATTTAGCGTCAACTGCCACCTGCCACACCATACAGCAATCTTTTCTAAATCGCTTTGCAACTGATACTGGTCTTCGGACGACCTTACTAGACGGTAAATTACAGCATCATCTGCGAACAACTTAAGAGAACTGCTCAGATTGTCACCCAGGTCATTTATATAGATCAGGAACAGCAGAGATCCCAGGACACTTCCCTGGGGAACACCTGATATCACTTCAGTTTTACTCGATGATTTGCCGTCTATTACTACGAACTGCGACCTTCCTTACAGGAAATCACGAATCCAGTCGCACAACTGAGACGATACCCCATAGGCCCGCTGCTTGATTAGAAGTCGCTTGTGAGGAACGGTGTCAGAAGGTTTCCGGAAGTCTAGAAATTCGGAATCAACTTGAGATCCCCTGTCGATAGCGGCCATTACTTCGTGCGAATGAAGAGCTAGCTGCGTTGCGCAAGAACGATGTTTTCTGCAACCGTGCTGCTTTGCGGCAGTGCAGGGCCCGTGGGGGGCCGGGTCACCTCCACCGTGCTGCGGCGCCGCCCCTGAGGCGCCTTTACGATCCGCCTGTCCCCGAGTCGGCCCCCCCACCCCCGGCTCGTAAATCAGCCGCGGCGTCTGCAAACAGCTCACTCCAGGCAGGTATACGCCGCCCCCTTAGCCACTTCACTAGCTCCAGCGTCGCGGGCTGCTTGCTCTCTGTGTTCCCTGCTGGCCGTGTGTGTGTGTGTAATACTGTTACCTTTCACACGGCTAGTGAGCAACAGAAAATCGAGCGGATTAGTTTTTCCTCCGCGGAGAAAGCTGCTTCGTGATATCTGTTCGTTACATAAACAGCGTTTACAAACGGCTTCAACTACAGGGTGTTTCAAACAGGACTTACCAACTTAAAATATTCACATAAATTTATTGAAAGAAGATATAGAGTTGGGTTTAGTGTTATTTTGTAGGGACACATATCAAGTTCTTTTTACCTTAAACTAAAGATGTTGTATGTGGTCCATCGGAAGTTCGCAGGTAGATGCTGTGTTTCTTGACTTCCGCAAGGCGTTTGATACAGTTCCCCTCAGTCGTTTAATGAACAAAGTAAGAGCATATGGACTATCAGACCAATTGTGTGATTGGATTGAAGAGCTCCTAGATAACAGAACGCAGCATATCATTCTCAATGGAGAGAAGTCTTCCGAAGTAAGAGTGATTTCAGGTGTGCCGCAGGGGAGTGTCGTAGGACCGTTGCTAACGTCGGAAGTTCACTGAGGCTTTTTGCGGATGATGCTGTAGTAAATCGAGAGGTTGTAATAATGGAAAATTGTACTGAAATGCAGGAGGATCTGCAACGAATTGACGCATGCTGCAGGGAGTGGCAATTGAATCTCAATGTAGACAAGTGTAATGTGCTGCGAATACATAGAAAGAAGTATCCTTTATCATTTAGCTACAATATAGCAGGTCAGCAACTGGAAACAGTTGATTCCATAAATTATCTGGGAGTGGGCATTAGGAGTGTTTTAAAATGGAATGACCATATAAAATTAATAGTCGGTAAAGCAGATGCCAGACTGACATTCATTGGAAGATTCCTAAGGAAATACAGTCCGAAAACAAAGGAAGTAGGTTAAGTACACTTGCTCGCCCACTGCTTGAATACTGCTCACCGGTGTGGCGTCCGTTCTAGATAGGGTTGATAGGAGAGATAGAGAAGATCCAACGGAGAACAGCGCGCTTCGTTACAGGATCATTTAGTAATCGCGAAAGCGTTACGGAGATGATAGACAAACTCCAGTGGAAGACTGCAAGAGAGACGCCCAGTAGCTCGTTACGGGCATTTGTTGAAGTTTCGAGAACATGCCTTCACCTTGGAGTCAAGCAGTATATTGCTCCCTCCTACGTATATCTCGCGAAGAGACCATGAGGATAAAATCAGAGAGATTAGAGCCCACACAGAGGCATACCGAAAATCTTTACGATAGAGGTACTCAAGGTACCACCACAGGTGGCTTGCAGAATATGGATGTAGATGTAGAAGTCAATTTTTTCCCAAACTCGCTGTAGCACTGCAGGTATAACTTGCTCAGTGGCGGCGTAAATTCTTGCTCTAAGTTCAGGTGGAGAAGTCGGCACAGGTGGTACAAACATGATTCTTTTATGCATCCCCATTAAAAAAAAAAGCGATTGGTGTCAGGTCTGGGGAACGTGGGGCCCATGCAATTAGGCATCACGGCCAATCCATTGACCTGGAAAACGGCCACTGAGAAAATCACGGACATCAACCAGGTAGTGGGGCGGTGCTCCATCTTACATGAAGTAAACATATCGTTCTTGGTCATACTCATCGATCTGTGGTATCAAAAATTGTTGTAACGTATCCAGGTACACTATCCAGTTGATGGTTCTCTCACAGGAAATGGGGGCCCTTCTCTTTGCTCTTGCTCAGTGCACAAAAAAAGTTCAGTTTAGGGCTATCACGAACATGTTGCAATGTTTGATGTGGATTTCCACTGCGCCGAATGCTACAGGTATGTGTTAACCTTGACCACTTAAGTGAAAGGTCGACTCGTCGGGAAAGATGATTTTGTCCAAGAAATGCCGCGCGGCGTGGCCGCGCGGTTAGAGGCGCCATGTCACGGATTGCGCGGCTCCTTCCGCCGAAGTTTCGATTCCTCCCTCGGGCATGGGTGTGTGTGTTGTTCTTAGCATAAGTTAGTTTAAGTAGTGTGCAAGTGTAGGGACCGATGACCACGGCAGTTTCGCCGCTTAGGAATTCACATATTTTGTCCAAGAAATGTTCATCCTCATCTAATCGACTTAACATATCTATATATGGAAACACCAAAAGCAGAACAGATTACCATGCCTAATACCGTGTAGGAAACCCGTTCGCATTCAAGTTAGCTTCCAGTTATAAGAACGTAGGCTTCCGCGGCCGGTGTCATCATCATCATCATCATCATCATCATCATCATCATCATCAACATTTAAGACTGATTATGCCTTTCAGCGTTCAGTCTGGAGCATAGCCCCCCTTATACAGTTCCTCCATGATCCCCTATTCAGTGCTAACCTTGGTGCCTCTTCTGATGTTAAACCTATTACTTCAAAATCATTCTTAACCGAATGCAGGTACCTTCTCCTCGGTCTGCCCCGACTCCTCCTACCCTCTACTGCTGAATCCATGAGTCTCTTGGGTAACCTTGCTTCTCCCATGCGTGTAACATGACCCCACCATCTAAGCCTGTTCGCCCTGACTGCTACATCTATAGAGTTCATTCCCAGTTTTTCTTTGATTTCTTCATTGTGGACACCCTCCTGCCATTGTTCCCATCTACTAGTACCTGCAATCATCCTAGCTACTTTCATATCCGTAACCTCAACCTTGTTGATAAGGTAGCCTGAATCCACCCAGCTTTCGCTCCCATACAACAAAGTTGGATGAAAGATTGAACGGTGCACAGATAACTTAGTCTTGGTACTAACTTCCTTCTTGGAGAAGAGAGTAGATCGTAGCTGAGCGCTCACTGCATTAGCTTTGCTACACCTCGCTTCCAGTTGTTTCACTATGTTGCCATCCTGTGTTACCGGTGTCATAGTGATTAAAATTCTTCTGGGTATTATGCCGCGTCATTGCTAAAAACTAACAACAATAATAAACTAGAACGGATGTTTCGGCCGAATTACGACGGCCTTCTTCAGGACACGACTGGTTTTGCATGGGGATAGGTGCTTCTATTTATTAGAAACTGTCGATGTCTGACGTCACTGTTGTAAAACTTTTAATTGGCCCCCTAATATGATTGGCTAGTCATGACGTAAGGGAAGATGGAAGGAAAGAGGCTATTCGTGGATGTCTATGTCGTCAACGATTTGTAGCTGGAGCTACAGCACACGTTTCGTGCCAACGGCTGTGATGACAACATCATAAGAAAGGTAGCTAAAACCAAAGGGAGCAGAGCACGAGAAGAAGGCAAAGAAGAGAAGCTTCCACTGGTACACTTACCATATGTAAAAGGCGTCAGTGAACCGCTAGGCAACGTCCTCCGCCGACTAGGTTTCAAACCGATTTTTCGAAGCAGCCACAGGATACAGGAAATGATATGTTCCACCAAGCATATAGTCAACAATCTTAACACTGCAGGTGTTTACGAACTACGGTGTGAGTGCGGAGGCGCCTACATAGGAGAAACAGGGAGATCTGTCAGCTTACGAGTAGCAGAACACGAACGCTATGTACGATCATAGCAATATAATAAATCGGCGATAGCGGGACACCAACGTGACTGTGGACAACCCATCAGGTTCCAGGAAGCCCGAGTACTGGCGAAAGAATAGTGGATTCGAGAACGCAAAATACGGGAGGCGATCGAAATTATTAAGCAACCTGACAACAGCAACAGAGAGAAGATGGCTACAAACTGCCGGCGTCCTGGCTGCCGGCCATCCCAGTCCAACGGGCCGCGGGGCAGAAGCTACACGGGACACGGGCGTACCTGCACAAACAGCTGTAGAGCAACTTCCGCGCACACGAGGAGGAAAACTTGCCGACCAGAAGCCGAACGCGCGGAATTAGCCGAGCGGTCTCGGGCGCTGCAGTCATGGACCGTGCGGCTGGTCCCGGCGGAGGTTCGAGTCCTCCCTCGGGCATGCGTGTGTGTGTTTGTCCTTGGGATAATTTAGGTTAGGTAGTGTGTAAGCTTAGGGACTGATGACCTTAGCAGTTAAGTCCCATAAGACTTCACACACATTTGAACATTTTTGAGAAGCCGAACGCTGATTGGCCGACAGCTACCAATCGTTGACGGCATGGACATCCACGAATAGCCTCTTTCCTTCCATCTTCCCTTACGTCATGACTAGCCAATCGTATTAGAGGGCCTATTAAAAATTTTACAACAGTGCCGTCAGACATCGACAGTCTGTAATAAATAGAAGCACCTATCCCCATGCAAAACCAGTCGTGCCTTGAGGAAGGCCGTTGCAATTCGGCCGAAACGTCGGTTTTAGTTTCTTACGGAGATACTCAACAAACTACAACAGGCTTCGAGCATCACGGAGAGGTTTACTACTGAAATACCAAGAGCTTACGTTCCCGGATGGGTTGAGCTACATATTTCCTTCGAAATGTGCTCGCTAAACGACCATGTCGAGACACAGAAATTAGAGTTCATATGGAACATTACCCACCGCCATTCTTCCCACGCTCAATTTCACTTTTGAACGGGACAGGGAAAGAAGGAAGAGGGGGAGGGCGGAAGGAAAACAGGTACCAGAGGTACACTCCAGGACACACTACAAGGTGACTTTTGGCGTATGGCTGTAGATGTGGGTGAACGGAAGAGTGGGGGAGCCAGCCGTCCGGAGCAGGTGGTCGAGTGTGCAGGGCTGGGAATATGATAACCCGAAAGTTTTTGACGGTCCCTCTTACTAAAAGTACTGCAGTTTATCACGGAGTTTAAAGACTGTCAACGGAGTTCATTTAGCAGGATACTTTTTGACTTATTCTAGTGCATTGCTGCCACTGATTTACAGAGGCACGTGATATGTAAGCTGGCATTTAGCCAGGTGAAGTGTTGTGAAAGCGAGCGCACCTGCAATGTCCTCCCAAAAGTGGTCATCACTCGGCACGCGGAAGGAAACATGGATCTGGAATGACATCACAGTCTGGAATTTCTCGTTGCGAAGCATCGAGTCCTGTCATATTCGGCAACATGCAACGATACGGGACGCAATACGATGCGAGATCGCTTTCCGCGTCCAAGCTGAACACGCCGTTTTGAAGTTATTGCTCCAGAGTTTGCAGTCGATATTAAAATCATGACATCACATATACAACACGAGCCAGAACTCCACCGACAAATTTTCAGAACATTTCTTAAATCGTCATCTTCCAAACCGCTGGATTAATCGCACTGGAAGTTACGATGCTGTGTTCTGCTCCTAGCCACCTGGATCTTTGGACCTGACAGCCATAGATTTCTTTTTGTGGTGTTATATGACAGACATTGTACATTGTACACCCGCCACGTTAGCTGAGAGCGCTAATGCGCTGCTTCCTGGACTCGGGTAGGCGCGCCGGCCCCGGATCGAATCCGCCCAGCGGATTAACTAGGGCCAGTGTGCCGGCCGGCCTGGATGTGGTTTTTAGGCGGTTTTCCACAACCCCCTAGGTGAATACCGGGCTAGTCCCCACGTCCCGCCTCAGTTACACGGCTCGCAGACATCTGAACACTTTCGCACTATTCCACGGATTACACTAGTGGCAGACAGTTGGGGTACACTAATTCTGTCCCGGGAGGGGGGGGGGGTATGGGGTGGTGGCAGGAAGGGCATCCGGCCAACGCTTCCACTAACATTGCCACATCAGATTAACCATGCCGACCCTGCGTATCCGCGGGAAAAACGGCGCAAGCAAAAGAAAGAAAGAAATATGACAGACCTTGTACAACCTAGAGAAGAAAAATATGTGCAGCAAACATGGACTCTAAAATGCATACCTTAAGAGTAATGGGGACTTGTTCTAGACGCTAGAGTCTGGAACCGCGCGACTGCTACGGTCGCAGGTTCGAATCCTGCCTCGGGCAGGGATGTGTGTGATGTCCTTAACTTAGTTAGGTTTAAGTAGTTCTAAGCTCTAGGGGACTGATGACCTCAGAAGTTAAGTTCCATAGTGCTCAGAGCCATTTTTTCAACTTGTTGAGTTGAAGAGATGTGTTTCACAGTAGCGAATATGAACAAGTGCTTATAAGTCTCAAGGTATTCACTTTGAATCCATGTTTACTTGACATACTTTTGTTTTGTTGCATACTACCATTTCGCAAAACATGGAGAGCAATGCGTTTTCAGTAGAAAAGATGTGTGTCACAGTAGCGAAGATGAACAAATATGCGTAACGAATATGCGGATTGTCGGGGACGCCAAGAAAAATAATTATGGAATTCAATGTTGAAACTATTGCTACTTTGATGGCAAACGCAGATTGTAACCCTCGTACGCTACATGGTGGATTTCTGAACTAACGTCCGCGGCTGTTTCTCGCTGCACAACTGGAGGTGACTTTTTTACGTCTCGTCTTACAACGCTGACTCACAGCTGTCACTCCAAACGTTTCTCCTCCGCCGGCCGTGGTCTCGAGCTTGCATGTAATAAACAGTGCGTAACGAGTGGCAAATCGAAAAAGTCTTAGTGCTACTAAAATGAAATTATGAAGTGTTGCGGTGGCCTTTGGTTCTCTTTTATTCAATCAAAAAATTAGGAAAACGAATCCTAGAGCCAGTCTACTGTTCGTGCTTATAATAAAGTTTCCGGATATTGATTTTTTCCAGAGCACCGTAAAAAGTCACAACAAAATGCTTCACACGATCTTGGAATTCACGCGAGAGCGCTCATATATTTCCCAAAGTAACTTTTGATTCCTTCCATCTTTATGCGAAATTGCACTTCATACATTAAGTCACTTGTTGTCTCCCGAAAACTGATCGTAGTCTCCTTCTGAGTTATCGTAACAGTTTGGCGCCTGCCCGATAACAGTGCGTTACCGATTGGTTCTTGGTATCTATCAGCAACAACTGACATTTGTAATTAGTCTCTGAATGGGAATAGAAAGTTATAGAAGTTATTGTTAGCAAGTTGTCAGTTGAAGTAACGTCAGCAGTACGTTTGGAAATAGACATTAACATTTAAATATTAAATCATTAAATGTAAAGCTTCGTAGGTATATCATCACTGTCCCTCTTTTTTCCCGGCACGATAAACTTTCCGTCTCACCCCACTGTTCTCACGCCCGAATACAATCTGTGGCATGCGTATGCCGAATGATCCTACCTCCTTTCTACGGTGAAGTGCCAAAGAAACTGGTGTAGACTTCCGTATTCAAATGCAGACATGTGTAAACAGAAGATGTAAGTGAGTGTGAACGTGGTGTCATAGTCGGCGCACGAGCGATGGGACACAGCATCTCTGAGGTAGCGATGATGTGGGGATTTTCCCTTACGACCATTTCGCGAGTGTACCGTGAATACCAGGAATCCTGTAAAACGTCTAATCTCCGACATCGCTGCGGCCGGTAAAAGATCCTGAAAGAACCGACCGAACGACGACTGAAGAGACAGAAGTGCATCCCGTCCGCAAATTACCGCAGATTTCAGTTCTGGGACATCAACAAGTTTCAGTGTGCGAACCATTCAATGAAACATCACGGATGTGGGCTTTCGGAGCCGAAGGCCCACTCGTGTACTGTTGATTGCACGACACAAAGCTTCACACCTCGTCTGGGTCCGTCAACACCGACGTTGGACTGTTATTTACTGGAAAAATGTTGCCTCGTCGGACGGGTCTCGTTTCAGATTGTATCGAGGAGATAGACGTGTACGGCAAGGAGACAACCTCATGAATCCATGTACCCTGCATGTCAGCAGGGAAGTGTTCAAGCTGGTGGAGGTTCTGTAATAGTGTAGGGCGTGTGCAGCTGGTGTAATGTAGGACCCCAGATACGCCGAGATACGACTCTGACACGTGACACGCACGTATGTGCAACCTGTCTGATCACCTGCATCCATTGATGTCCATTGTGCATTGCGACGGATTTGCTAACCCTGTATAGCGAAACAGGGCCACTGGGGCTATGAAAACTGGTGCTTAGAGAAATAAATGAGAATAAAGGCGTCGATATTGTCGAGAAGTACTGTTCGCTAAATGCAGAAGAATGGTAATTGAAGGAGACTGTGCGACAGTTATTCCGTCACCACAGTATATGGTGCGTACGGATCACGCGGGAAAAAGTAATACAAATCAAAACAAAAAAAATGGCGAATCTGTAACGTACCGAGAGTAAAGACAGAAATGGTATCCCCCGCTCAATATGTGAACTGAATACAAGAGAAGATGGTTAACGTACTGTGCTGTGTCTTACGCAGCAGACATGTAAATGAAGCACTGCACCAGCTACGGAACAGGATTGGCTGCCGACTCCAAGTCTTTTATCAGCTGACGACAGTCCTACGAGTTTCACGTCAAAGAGGCCGCCGCTAGATTGTTTTTCTTGGGAGCGACGCGTGCCCTTGTGGTGACTTCTGTCGACAGAAAGGCAAGCCGACACACACTAAAACAACAGCGTCGCGTGTCACACACATCTCGTCCAGCATCTGCGGATATGCCTCAGTTACATAGATGTAAAGGAAAAGGTTGTTTAATATTCCCGGGAGGTGTTGCTGACCAAGAATCTTGAAGACAAATAACGTCTCACACCCGATTCTTTAAAGACTCGAACAGCCATGGGTAAAACAGCGCGTTTAAAGATTATTGGAAGTCGCTAAGTGATCTCTTTATCAAATTCCGAGTGAGTTGTTGTTGTGGTTTTCAGTCCTGAGACTGGTTTGATGCAGCTCTCCATGCTACTCTATCCTGTGCAAGCTTCTTCATCTCCCAGTACCTACTGCAACCTACATCCTTCTGAATCTGCTTAGTCTATTCATCTCTTGGTCTCCCTCTACGATTTTTACCCTCCACGCTGCCCTCCAATACTAAACTGGTGATCCCTTGATGCCTCAAAACATGTCCTACCAACCCATCCCTTCTTTTAGTCAAGTTGTGCCACAAACTTCTCTTCTCCCCAATCCTATACAATACCTCCTCATTAGTTATGTGATCTACCCATCTAGTCTTCAGCATTCTTCTGTAGCACCACATTTCGAAAGCTTCTATTCTCTTCTTGTCCAAACTATTTATCGTCCACGTTTCACTTCCATACATGGCTACACTCCATACAAATACTTTCAGAAACGACTTCCTGACACTTAAATCTATACTCGATGTTAACAAATTTCTCTTCTTCAGAAACGCTTTCCTTGCCATTGCCAGTCTACATTTTATACCCTCTCTACTTCGACCATCATCAGAGTTCTAAAAAATGGCAATTTGTATTGATTTGGGTTGCATTATTAGTTATTTATAATGACATCTGATGTCAGGTAACTTTGGAATTTATGTTTGTTGTCGTGGCAGGTTATTTTCATATTAAGAAAATTAACTTCATGATGTGTTTGGCGTTCGACGGTAAAATGTACTTTTTGATGTATTGTATATTATTTTCTCAGCTAAGCTTTCCATTTCAGTGGTTATCTCATTGCATAGTATCAAGGTGTCATCAACAGACAACGTAACGGCTGTAATAAATGCTTTTGTCATTTTCTATTTTGTTTGCTTTAAAAATTTTTTACATCATTCAGAAAGAAGTCAGCTGGTAGCTACTGCCAATTGGTAAACCATCATTCTGAAAACAGGTTATGTTATTAAAGGAAAATTAATTGTGCGACAATACTAACTCAAGCGGATCCGTTATATTATAGATTTCTACATTGCTTAACTTAATGTGATGCATAGGTTATCTTTGATTATCGGGAGTGTTTCTGTTGAGGGTATGATGATGTGGAGGGATGTAAACTCTACTGTACTGTCTATTGTGATGTCTTTGATACTGTCGATCGATTAATAGCGTTTTTTTTATAGAGAAATTGGTTGTAAAATCCATAATGAGTAAAAGTTTTATTTCGCTATCTAGCCAAGTAAAAGGAACACTAAATGCATATAGACGGTGTAAAATGGAGTTAATAAAAAACTATTCTCGCCATCATATACCATAAGCAGTGTACATCAGAAAATTATAGGTTAATAACTCTAAAGCTTATCCCTTAAAGTATAAATAAGTTAATATTTATATTTTAAAAATTAAATATAAACATATTAACGTCAACAAAATAATTTTTTTTCTTAAGACACTGTATATCTTAGGGAACGATTATCATAGCGTTTCTGCGAACAACTTAACAATAATTATGATACATTAACTATAAGTTGTTGATAGATCAACCTAAATCAAGACAAGAAAAATAAATGCTAAAATTTTGATACACCCTGACACAAAAGGGTCAACAATTAAATCTACTGTAATAAATTTGATTTAATGTTTCATAAATAATTTACACTACCACTAAAGTATAATATAAAAAATCAATTGTATAAAATGTACTAGGACAGTATAAGAATAATAAAATTATTTCTATTAAATAATTAAATAAACAAGAAATCAATATAATACATTAAATAATCGTGACATTCTTATTTGCACAGATAAATTTTCAGCCTAAGTGAAGTATTTTACTAGTAAGTCATGTCTTGAACCTCTTCCTAGATACACTTTCCAGTATATCTACTTTGTTACGACTTATCTAAATTGAAATTACCTTAAAAATTTTTTAACGAAATAATCAATAATGAGAGCGACGGCGGATATAAGATTTTTAAATGAGGTGGTAAAAAAGAAGATCGAAAATAGATGGAAAGATGCAATAAATAATGAGGGAGTACTGAATGGAATGGGGAAAAAAGAAATGTGCAGCGCAACTCGACTAAAAAAAAAGGGATCGTTCGATAGGAGACATCCCTAGGCATCAAGGAATCGTCAGTTAGCTTATGAATGGAATTGTGTGTCTCTGTTGAAGGGGGGGCGGGAGTAGAAATTGTTGAGAGAGACCAAGCCTTAACTACAGTAAGCAGTTTCAAATGGATGTAGTTTACAAAAGTTGAGCCGTGGTTTGCACATGCTAGACTAGCGTGCAGAGTTCCATCAAAACCAAACTGAAGACCGTAGTACCGTTCTGTACAAAGTACAGGCATCTTTCGTAATTCTGTTCCTAGACAGAATGTGAAGGCAGGCAGCCTTAGGTTGGTAGCCTGTGCAAGACGCGGCGCTCCTGCTGGCCGCATACAAATGTGGATCCCCTTCCCCCAGGCGCTGGCTGGGGGCCAACAGACGGCGGTTTGCTTGTTCGGCGTGTTGTCTGCTGTGTTGAGCGCTCCTGGGCGACTGACGAGGTGCCGAAGGACTCCGGAGAGCTGCGGGAACGCCAGAGCTGCAGATGTAAACACTGGCTGCACGCTGTTACCGCCTCTCTGCCCCAGCACCATGGTCGAGGGCCTCGGGAGGCAGGAGTCGCCGCTTCCTGCGTGGTCAGGGGCCCTGCCAGAGTACAGGATGTGCAAAGCATCGTCTACATCTACGTCCATACTCCGCAAGCCACCTGACGGGTTGTGGCGGAGGGTACCTTGAGTACCTCTGTCGGTTCTCCCTTCCATTCCAGTCTCGTATTGTACGTAGAAGGTTTGGTGAAGGTGATGTGTTGGCAGACGTGCCAACACTTTGTAGTTAGAGGAGGCCGAAATGCACGCTATAATCTAACGCAGACTGGCGTGAGGTCTGGAACAGGATACGTAATGAATGCTATAAAGAAAAGTACGTAGCTGCTGGAATACTTAACTTTAATCAATCATTTGTATACAGCATTCTTCACGATACAAGTGAGACTCTCTCTAGAAATGGTTAATGGCGCCTTGCTAGGTCGTAGCGATGGACTTAGCTGAAGGCTGTTCTAACTGTCTCTCGGCAAATGAGAGAAAGGCTTCGTCAGTGTAGTCGCTAGCAAAGTCGTCGTACAACTGGGGCGAGTGCTAGTCCGTCTCTCTAGACCTGCCGTGTGGTGGCGCTCGGTCTGCAATTACTGACAGTGGCGACACGCGGGTCCGACATGTACTAATGGACCGCGGCCGATTTAAAGCTACCACCTAGCAAGTGTGGTGTCTGGCGGTGACACCACAGAAGGTATGTTCTCGAAACTTCTACAAAAGCCCGTACCGAGCCACTGAGCGTCTCTCTTGCAGAGTCTTCCACTGGAGTTTATCTATCATTTCCGTAACACTTTCGCGATTACCAAATGATACTGTAACGAAGCGCGCTGGTATCCGTTGGATCTTTTCTATCTCTTCTATCGACCATGTCTGGTACGGATCCCACACACCGGTGAGCAGTATTTAAGCAGTGGGCGAACAAGTGTACTTCCTTTGTTTCGGAGTGCATTTCCTTAGTATTCTTCCAATGAATCTCAGTCTGCTTTACCGACGATTAATTTTATATGGTCATTCCATTTTAAATCACTCCTAATGCGTACTCCCAGATAATTTATGGAAATAACTGCTTCCAGTGGCTGACCTGCTATATTGTAGCTAAATGATAAAGGATCTTTCTTTCTATGTTTTCGCAGCACATTACACTTGTCTACATTGAGATTCAATTGCCATTCCCTGCACCATGCGTCAATTCGTTGCAGATCCTTCTGCATTTCAGTACAAGCAAGACAGGCCCGCAACATATGACCGACGCGGATCTGGCCCTTGTTACCACCCGACCACGATATTATTGCTCTCGCCCTCCTGTGGCCGTTACCGGAAATACGCTGCGACGTTACCGTAAACATCGCGCTCTGAATGCTTTCGTGACAATTGTGCGTATACTGTTCAGTCTTTGGACGTGTTCTCGTGTAATATCGCCATAAAAACTCATGCTATCCCGACCGAAGCGCCCCAACTCTCACGTGAAGTAATATTGTGTCGACTAGTAATTAAGAAGAGAACTGCCTTTCACAGGAAATGCTGGAAACCGTGATTTCGATGCGCCATTCGGTAGCTGTCACGTCTGCGCATGCGCATCTCAAGCGTGCTCCGTCCACTGTGCGTGAATGAGAGGAGCAACGCAAAATGATGTCGACGGGTCAGACAGCGTGTGCTCGTTCTCGACTGTTCGTGGAACTGTTTGTGCGAGAGTGTAAGACTGGAAGCCGAGCCGAGGCGGCTGAGGCAGTGGTTAGTCAGCACACGGGAGGACGACGGTTCAAACCCACGTCCGGCCATCTTGATTTTGGTTTCCAGTCATTTTCCGCAATCAAACGACCACTTTGTCGACGGGACGCTAACTGCTACTCTCCTCCACCTGCTACTAGTTTAAGACTGGAAGTGTTTTGGCGAAACCTTCAGCAAAGTCTGCAGTGGAAAAACTTAGTGGCAAAATGGCACGAAACGGACTCTCTCTCGAATAAAACCTGTAACTATCCGAAAAGCGATCGTACACCAGAAAACATTGCCCGCCTGAAGGAAAGCCTGGAACAAGATCCGACTAAATCTCAATACAGTTCGTCTTTGCAAGTGGGGATTAATAGAATGTCGTCTCCAAACGTTATTAATAAGGTGCTGCTTATTTAACGTAGCAATTTTACTGCTGTGCATGAGTTACTGTACGCACATGAACTTTCGGGTGCTGAAGAGTTCTGTTGGTGGTTTCTGAGACAAGTTGAATGAGGCCTTCTGCATCCTCAGCTTTTCATTTCGTCAGACGAAGCTTGGTTCAGACTTTGAGAGTATGTGAAGACACATAACATCCACTGTTATGTATCAGAAAAACTCCACGAATACTCTGCAGAACTGTTGCGTAATCTTATGCGCAGTGTCTAATGTTCGCATCGTAAACGGATTCTTTCATCAAACTGTTCTAACCGGTTTATCCAAAAACAGTTTAAAACATATGTGAATATTTTGGATCAACAGTAGTCAACGTGTTGACAGCCCTGTCACGAGTGCGTGAGGCGTCTGAAGAAGATAAAAGAGGATCGGAAGAGACAGAGCAGTCTCCTGACCACCTCGATCGCCATGAGATCTTGCCTGTGTGGCAAATTGAAAGGTCAAATTGGAACACCACAACAGGGCTCCTCATCGTTAACAATTAATTAATTCTTTAATTTTTATGTTGTTTCTTCGATATGAGTGTACTTTACTAACTCTATTAACAAAAAAATGGTTCAAATGGCTCTGAGCACTATGGGACTTAACAGCTGTGGTCATCAGTCCCCTAGAACTTAGAACTACTTAAACCTAACTAACCTAAGGACATCACACAAATCCGTGCCCTAGGCAGGATTCGAACCTGCGACCGTAGCAGTCGCGCGGTTCCAGACTAAAGCGCCTAGAACCGCTCGGCCACATCGGCCGGCCTTTCATTAACATTCGCTACTTTAAAAAGCGTAATATATTTATAACAAAATGATTGGAGAAAAATATTGTGAACTTTGTGGTAGAAATGTTGTCCGAGTCAAGGACGTTTGTACCGTATAACTTCCAAAGAATATGTTTCAAGCATGGAATTAATAAGTGGAGATGGCGCTACAGACTCACGATGTGCGTTTCTTTGAAGTCTGCGCCGCCATATCGGATGCCCCAAAAATATCAGTAACTACCCTTTACAATTGCTGCGTCTTTTTATTTTCTGTCGTGTGCATGCAGTAAGTGTCACAGTGCTTTCGTAAATAACACAGTCTCAGCAACGTATTTTCAGACGTTTTTCTGATCTTAAATGCATGTTTGATCCTGAGTACGACGCATTTGGCCTCGTATTCGTTATACTTTGAGAATAAACATGAAGAGAATTATGTAATGTGACAAGGTTGCATCTGTAATTCAGCAATTTCCTTTATACGGACTGAGGAAACCGATGCTCCTTACTAAACTACTGAGAACATAATTCGCTATGTTTGATCGGTTTCTAAACTGTCCTTTTCGCAGCGATCTTTAATAAGAGTTGCACTGCAATGCAAGTCGAATGACAGAAATAAACCCACTATAGCAAAAGTAGTCGGCGCAACCAAAATTCATGTAGTTAAAGGAAAATACCGCTTGAACGTGTCCAGTTAGGAAAAAAAATGCGATTCCTTTACACTTTATATTGTAATCACAATACTGACTACATCAATAAATAACGAAAGCCGGTATTTTTGATCAAAACACGTCCAGCAGCTAACATGGCCGACGTCTGCTTCAAATGTCTGACGTCTCTTATATCTCCACGGTTTCAAGCACGGCGATAATATCGCTGGGCGCGAGCGCGCGCAAAGAGAGAGGCGGAAGGGACAGGGTAATTGCAGTTGATCGGTGGTGAAGTATGGAGGTTGTATGAAGAGCCAAAGAAACTGGTAGACCTGCCTAAGATCGTGTAGGGCCCCCGCGAGCACGCAGAAGTGCCGGAATACGACGTGGCATGGACTCGACTAATGTCTGAAGTACTGCTGGAGGGAACTGACACCATCTATCTTGTAGGAGTGTCCATAAACCCGTAAGAGAATGAGTGAGTGGAGATCTGTTCTGAACAGCACGTTGCAAGTCATCCCAGATGTGCTCTTATCTCCGGCCGGAGTGGCCGAGCGGTTCTAGGCGCTATAGTCTGGAGCCGCGCGACCGCAACGGTCGCAGGTTCGAATCCTGCCTCGGGCATGGATGTGTGTGATGTCCTTAGGTTAGTTAGGTTTAAGTAGTTCTAAGTTCTAGAGGACTGATGACCTCAGAAGTTAAGTCCCATAGTCCTCAGAGCCATTTGAACCATGTGCTCGTTCAATAAGGTTCATGTCTGAGGAGTTTGGTGGCCAACGCAAGTGTTTAAACTCAAAAGAGTGTACCTGGAGCCACTCTGTAGCAATTCTAGGCGCGAGAGGGAGGGGGGGGGGGTGTCACATTGCCCTGCTGGAATTTCCCAAGTCCGTCGGAATGCACAATGGACATCAGTGGATGCAGGTAATAGGATGCTTACGAACGTGTTACCTGTCAGAGTCGTACCTAGACGTGTCAGGAGTCCCATATCACTCCAACTGCACACGCCCCACACCATTACAGAGCCTCCACCAGCTTGAACAGTCCCATGCTGACATGCAGCGTCCATGATGGATTCATGAGGTTGTCTCCATACCCGTACACATCCATCCACTCGATACAATTTGAAACGAGACTCGTTAGACCACGCATCGTGTTTCCAGCCATCAGCAGTCCGATGTCGGTGCTGACGGTCCCTGGCGAGACGTAAAGCTTTGAGTCGCGCAGTCATCAAGAGTACACGAGTGGCCTTCGGTTCCGGAAGAGCATGTCGATGATGTTTCGTTGAATGGCTGGCACGTTAACACTTGTTGATGGCCCAGCATTGAAATCTGCAGTAGTTCGTGGAAGGGTCGCACTTCTGTCACGTTCAAATGGCTCTGAGCACTATGGGACTTAACTACTGAGGTCATCAGTCCCCTAGAACTTAGAACTAATTAAACCTAACTAACCTAAGGACATCACACACGTCCATACCCGAGGTAGGATTCGAACCTGCGACCGTAATAGTCGCGCGGTTCCGGACTGAAGCGCCTAGAACCACTCGGCCACCGCGGCGGCCGTCACGTTCAACGACTCTCTTCAGTCTTCGTTGGTCCCGTTCTTGCAGGATCTTTTTCCGGCCGCACCGATGTCGGTGATTTGATGTTTTACCGATTTCTTGATACTCGCGGTACACTCGTGTAATGCTCGTACCGGGAAATCCCCATTTCATCGCTACCTCGGAGATGCTATGTCCCATCGCTCGTGCGCCGACTATAAGACAACGTTCAAACTTAGTTAAATCTTGATAACTAGCTATTGTAGCAGCAGTAACCCAAGAATTGCGCCAGACACTTTTCGTGTTATATAGATGCTTCACTGTAAATGGCTGAGTGAGTATATACGAAGTATGCGAGAAGAATTGGTAACTGAAGTGTTGGAAAAAGTGTTGTGTGGCCAAAGTCAGTAAAAAGTTGCTTGTTGTTGAAGAAGAGCCCGCTGCGATCAATCATTGCCACGTAGTCTGTTACGTCACATCATTTGCAACTTGGCACAAATTAAAATGGATCCATATTATCAGAATCTTCCGTCGGTTCTTGGTAGAACAACATTATAATAATAATGCAAACTGGTGCTTTTCATTTATTATTAAAATGGAGCCATTTGTTTCTTTAGTTATATATATGGCTTGTCAGCGTCGAAGGTGCAGTATTTGAGCATTATAGTGCATTCAGTTAAACTGTAACGAACTAGGGTGTTGAAGCTTCCTGGCAGGTTGAAACCGTGTGCCGGACCAAGAGTCGACCTGTGGACATTTGCCTTTGAGCTGTGTGGACGGGTCGTGAGACGTGTTTGGGTAGAGCACTTGCTCGCGAAATTCAAAGGTCCCGAGATGGAGTGTCGGTGCGGCACAAAGTTTTAATCTGCCAGGAAGTTTTATATCAGCGCACACTCCGCTGCAGAGTGAAAATTTCATTCGGGCAATTGGAGTGTTGCTCATTATGGTACTTCACTAAGGGTCAGTAGGTTCTCATCCGTTCACCGCTCTCGCCGAATGAATCGTATGTTAAAGAGATAGTATTATTTCAACTGAGAGAAATGTTATTGCATTTGCCAGTTAAGTTAAAATCACAAAACTAAGCTCAAGGTGCAGTATAGTCTTCACACTGCTACTTATTACGAACTTTCCTGAAGTAATATTTACTATGAAATAGTGATTAGCGCCGGCCGAAGTAGCCGTGCGGTTAAAGGCGCTGCAGCCTGGAACCGCAAGACCGCTACGGTCGCAGGTTCGAATCCTGCCTCGGGCATGTATGTTTGTGATGTCCTTAGGTTAGTTAGGTTTAACTAGTTCTAAGTTCTAGGGGACTAATGACCTCAGCAGTTGAGTCCCATAGTGCTCAGAACCATTTTTTAGTGATTAGCATTGGGTGTTTGCTTCACAAAGCCTGACGACAGACAGCGTTACAGTGAGTTATGTCGCTCAGTACACCCCGCGTCATGCGTTACTAATAGCTAATAATTAATGAGCTCCATTAAATACAAAGAATTCTAAAGCATTTTAATGAGCTTAAAGTTATATTTTCATACGTAGCTGTACCATTCAAGTTCGCGCGTGTGCAATTTTATTCCGCTTCTGTCTGCCTGCACAATAATGTTAGGTAATTTCAGTTTCAGTTTAATAGTTAACAATTAACTTTTGCACACTTTTGCGGTTGCGACCGCAATTTATTATTGTGTAATCAAAAGTATGTTAAGTTTCAGTTGCATATTCAAAATTATAGGTAACTACAGTGCAGTGTTTAATTCCATATGAAATTTCGTTCCGACCGCTGTCATATACGAAAGTATTTGTGCGTTAGCGATAAGTTATAATCTTGCTTGGAGGTGTTCGGCTAGCATTATTCCTCGTAATCGATGCCTTTTGTGTTTAAATACGGAACGTTAGACAACTATTTATCGCTTGAGCCTTGTCCCGCAGTTACGCAGGGTCAGCCTTCGTTAATCGGATTTGGCATGTTGATGTTTAAAGGGTGGCCGGATGCCCTTCCTGCCGCCACCCCGTACCCCCCGGGACGGAATTAGTGTACCCCAACTGTCTGCGGAACATGGGGACCAGCCCGGTATTAACCTAGCGGGATGTGGAAAACCGCCTAAAAACCACATCCAGGCTGGCCGGCACATCGGCCCTCGTCGTTAATACGTCGGGCGGATTCGATCCGGGGCCGGCGCGCCCACCCGAGTCCAGGAAGCAGCGCGTTAGCGCTCTCGGCTACCGTGGCGGGTACGGAACGTTAGACAACATGGGTCATCAAATCATTAATGCAGCGAAGAGAGTAGGCGGGCTGTAAAGTGTACTCTGATAACAGTCACACACTACAAGAGCGACAGCAGAACAGCTCAAACACTATTACTGCTGTTGTTGTTGTTGTTGTTGTTGTTGTGCGTCAGACGGGGCCGATACGCCCGTCGCTCAGTCTGACAAGTGTAGCACGGCGCCACGCCGCTGCGTAGACGTCGGCGGAGGGCGGTCGCCTCTTGCAAGCTTCTGCCGCGCCCCCTTCATCACAGGATTTGCGTCGGCCTCCGACGTCCGACCGAGAGAACCCAGGAGCACCTGTGAAGATGTCCAGCGTAGCTGCGGACGAAATGTTAGGAACAGAATAGTTTCCTCGACCACGACGATACAACCCGGAAGATTTATCGGAGTTTCTAGCATCTCCTGAGGTGTTCATCATCAGTGCTGAGTAGCGCGTCACTCTTACTGTAAATATTTTCTGGACCATTTCTACTTTGCCCAACCTGTATTTGTCTGCTTTCTGAGCGGGCAAGCATGCACGCAACGGCTCAGCGAGTTTGCTCGTGTTTCGCGCGAGTGCGGTACTTAATGTAGACTCATGCTAATAACTTAAGGATAATGCTGATACATGGTGAAACAACGCTCTGGTGGGCGGTTTGCGGGTTTAAATCACCTCGGGGTATGACCATGCGGTGCATTTGACCTGCGGTCGTCGCACGCTTGCGCTGGCAGCAGTCCACATACGCAGAGATGGTTGGTGATTGCCAGAGTACGGTGCAGCGAGTAAGTGTGGAGACGTTTTCAGACGTGCGAATGGTGACTGTGTGTTGAAAATGGCTCAAAGAACACACATTGATGACGTTACGAGGGGTACAATACTAGGGCGACTGGAGGCTGGTCAAACACAGCAGGTCGTAGCACAGCCCCTCCGTGTGCCACAAAGTGTGATCTCAAGATTATGGCAACGATTCCAGCAGATAGTAAACGTGTGCAGGCGCTATAGTACGGGACGCTCACAGTGTACAACACCACAAGAAGACCGATATCTCATCAACAGTGCCCGCAGATGGCCACTGAGTACTGCAGGTAGCCTTGCTGGGGACCTTACCGCAGCCACTGGAGCAGTTGTCTCCAGACACACAGTCTACAGACGACTGAACAGACACGGTTTCTTCCTCCTAGAGGAACTGTAACTGGTCAGGTGGACTGGGACGTCATTTTACGCCAGTATGTCTGCCTTTTCAGGGGTGCAGTGGTTCCCACCTTCCTCCTGATGGATGATAACACACGCCCCCAGCGAGCTGCCATCGTAGAGAAGTACCTTGAAACAGAATATATCAGGCGAATGGAGTGGCCTGCCTGTTCTCCAGACCTAAACCCCATCGAGCACGCCTGGGCTGCTCTCAGTCGACGTCTTCAAACGCTACGACACTTCAAGAGCTCCGACAGGCAGTGGTGCAACAATGGGGGGCTATACTGCAGCAGCTGCTCGACCACCTGATCCGGAGTATGCCAATCCGTTGTGCGGCCTGTGTACGTGTGCATGGTGATCATACCCCATATTGATGTTGGAGTACATGCGCAGGAAAGAGTGGCGTTTTGTAGCACATGTGTTTCGGGACGGGTTTCTCAACTTATCACCAATACCGTGGACTTGCATATCTGTGTCGTGTGTGTTCCCTACGTGCCTATGGTATTAGGGCCAGTTTTGTGTACTGCCACGTTGTGTTGCACCACATTCTGCAATTATGCTTAATTTATGAACATAGTTTAGTTGCAGCGAATGGTGCTCTAGCATGATGCGCTGCTCAGGCATTTCCGAGAAATCTGGGTTCAAAATTTGCGTCTATCCTCCGCAAGCCGCCTAACGGAGAGTTGGAGACGGCAGCTGTGGTGGAATTATCTGTTCCCCACTTCCCTGTTGCATTCAGGAATGGCGCGCGGTAAGACTGACTGTCGCTAAACCTCCGCATCAGCGCTAATTTCGCAGATCTCTTTGATTGCATTTCACAGGAATGTCTATGGGAGGACGTAATTTGTTCCCCAAATGTTCTCGGAACGTACTCTCTCGGAACTTCAATAGCAAACCTGTCCGCGATGCACAACGCCTGCGTTTCAGCGTCCTCCCGGTGGCGTTTGTCGAGCACTCCCGCCGACTGCGCGATGAAGTGGCCCTCGCCGTTGAATCTTCTCTGTCTCTACTGAACAATTATCTGGTAAGGGCCTCGGACAGAGTGGGTGAATTACATTTCCTATCGACGCGAACTTTATCCTGACATCAGCTTCTCTTACATTTTGTTTTTTGTTGTCTTCCCACTTTAGATCGCTCTCTTCGACTACTTATGCGAACTAAATCACATTTATTTACGTTCAGATCCAACTGCCAGTCCCTGCTCCAATCTTTGATGCTCTGCAGGTCTTCCTGAAATTCGCTACCTTTCTATAGACGACATCATCATCTCTGAGCAGACGATGTTATCCACTAACTCATTAATATATCAAACAATAATAATGATAATAATAATAACTACTGGCAGCAACAAATCAACAACTCAACCAATTACTGAAGATAACAGAAGTATTCAGCAATGATATAAATATGGCTTTTGGAACAGACAAATGTAAGAAAAATAGCATAGTCAAGGGAAAACACACTAAACAAGAAGATTACATATTGGATAACCACAGCGACTGCATAGAAGCGATCACAATGCCACAAATATAGAATACATCACATACATTCAGCAACAGAAAGATTGAGATTAATCAGAAAGGAAGGAGGAAGGGGATTTAGCGACATAAAAAACCTACATTATGGACAGGTAGACAATGAAAGAATATTCTTTATAGAACGAGCAGAAACTTGAAAAATACACAAAGCAATCACTCATATAAATACATCTGCTACACCACTGCAATTTCATAACCACTTCTACAACCCTTTAGATCACATAACATCAACAGATACGAAGAAAGTAAATTGGAAAAAGAAAACACTACATGGCAAGCACCCGTATCATCTAACAGCCACACATCAATCAAGATGCATCCAACACATGGCTAAGAAAAGGCAATACATACAGTGAGACGCAAGGATTCATGATTGCAATACAGGATCAAACAATAAACACCAGATATTACAGCAAGCATATTATTAAAGATCCGAATACCACAACAGATAAATGCAGACTTTGCAAACAACAAATAGAAACAGTAGATCACATCACAAGCGGATATACAATACTAGCAAATACAGAATACACCAGAAGACATGACAATGTAGCAAAAATAATACATCAACAACTAGCCATACAACATAAACTAATAAAACAACACGTTCCCACATACAAGTATGCACCACAAAATGTACTGGAGAATGATGAATACAAATTATACTGGAACAGAACCATTATAACAGATAAAACAACACCACATAACAAACCTGACATCATACTCACCAATAAAAAGAAGAAATTAACACAACTAATCGAAATATCCATACCCAATACAACAAATATACAGAAGAAAACAGGAGAAAAAATTGAAAAATACATCCAACTGGCTGAGGAAGTCAAGGACATGTGGCATCAGGATAAAGTTGACATTATACCAATCATACTATCAACTACAGGAGTCATACCACACAATATCCACCAGTACATCAACGCAATATAGCTACATCCAAACTTATACACACAACTACAGAAATCTGTAATTATTGATACATGCTCAATTACCCGAAAGTTCCTAAATGCAATGTAATATATACCGTACAGTTAAAAGGAAGTCACGCTTGATCAAGGTCCGCGTCACTTTCCATTTTTAACCAGACATAACGTCTGAGAAAGGAAAGAAATAATAATAATAATAATAAACATTTGGGAAACAGAACAGATCCCTTCTGAATGGAAATGCTCACTCATCCACCCACTCCACTAAAAGGGGACAAAACTGAACCAAAGAATTACAGGGGTATCTCACTCGTGCCGGTCACATAGAAAATCCTATCAAAAGTTCTCATGAATAGATCAGAAGAACAAGCTGACCACAAATAGAATACCAGGCTGGTTTTCGTAAGGGACGATCATGCATAGAGCAGATCTGGAATCTGAAAATGATTCTCCAGATGAGAAACACCCGAAACACAGTGGTCACTTTTGTAGATTTTTAAAAAGTCCTACGACTCAATAGATAAAGTAGCGCTCTGCAGCACGCTGGAAGAATTCAGCATTGACAGAAAGACGAGAGCAATCATTCGGCAAACATTAACTGACAAAGTGTCGAAGGTTAAATTTATGGGGGATATCTCTGAACCATTTGAAATCCAAATTGCAGTGCGACAGGGTGACGGACTTTCACCATTACTCTTTAATATCATTCTTGAAAAAAATATCAGGACATCGGAAAAAGAAGTCAAAGGAATCCAAATTGGCATTAGAAAAGATAATAGATTCGATGTGAAGTGTATAGCTTTTGCAGATGACCTTGCAATCTTCACAAATAATAGAAAACAAGCCACTAACCCCATAGAGAAGTTACACGAAATTGCACAAAGAACTGGCCTGCAAATTTCGTATGAGAAAACCCAGTACATAGAAAGAGTGGCACAAGGCAAATTGCCTATTGTGACAACCCATGGGAAAATCGTACAAGTACCACATTTTAAATACCTGGGAGAAATCATCCAGCCATCAGGGACCAACATAAAGGCCAATGAGGAAGGAATAAAAAATCTACAGAAAGCATATAAACTCACGTGGAACTATTATAACAAAAAGTCCATATCCATTAGGGCAAATTTGAGGCACTACAACAGTGTCGTACTTCCGGAGGCACTGTATGCATCTGGAACAACACAAATAGGTGGGCAAACTAAAATCAAAGAAATAGAGAAACAAGAAAGGAAAATTCTCAGGAAAATTTTTGGCCCGATACAAGAGCAAGGAATCTGGAAAAAAAGACCAACATCAGAATTATATAAAAACACAGACAAGATTACGGATACAATAAGGAAAAAATGCAGTTCTACGGACATATCCACAGGCTACTTCCGCCTACCATCCTAAGGGAGCCATGGGTCTGATGATGGTTATGTAAAAATAACCGAAACCGGTTACCTATGTCATTGAAACATAAATGGTGTGATCAAGACTGAACTTTAGTCAAAATATAATATCCACAGGATGAATGAAAACAGAATTTCAAAGCGAATTCTTAAAGTCATCAACTCAGTTAGGGGAAAAACAAAATGGATAAAAGAAGTTGAAGAGGACCTCAGTCAAGCACACATAACGGTAAACGATGCAGAAAATAGAACTGAATTCAAGAACATCATCAAAAAACATAAATTTGACACCACAACACAGAAGAGACCAGATTGCAAATGGACAGCGGAGCGAAAGAAACAACACAGTGAACACACAAAGAAAATTTGTGCTCAGTAAAAACATAAACAATCATCATAAAGGAATTCAAGTTCAAACGCTCTCTTTAAATGGGAATAATCGAAAACAATAATAATAATAAAGTAGGCCAGTGTTCACTGGCCAGTGTGTTGATCAGGAAGTGTGCGCTACCAACTCCTGACCACCTTTACTGACAAGGGGACCTCCCCATCGCACCACCCTCAGATTTACTTATAAGTTGGCACAGTGGATAGGCCTTCAAAAACTGAACACAGATCAATCGAGAAAACAGGAAGGAGTTGTGTGGAACTATGAGAAAAAATAAGCAAAATATACAAAGTGAGTAGTCCATACGCAAGATAGGCAACATCAAGGACAATGTCAGCACAGGAGCGCCGTGGTCCCGTGGTTAGCGTGAGCAGCTGCGGAGTGAGAGGTGCTTGGTTCAAGTCTTCCCTCGAGTAAAAAATTTAATTTTTTATTTTCAGACGAATTATTATCTCCCTGACAGCTATACAGGACAGAAGAATCAGGCATTATACAATTTTAGTGTGGGAGAAGACGTGATTACTATTCCTCCAGGTTGTACACCTCTTGTGCAACCGTTAGATGTGTTTTTGGTTTAGGCAAGTGAAATACTTTATGAAAAGATTCTATGATTTTGCGAAGCTGCACAGGTACACAGAGCAGTATTATTTACGTGATCGTGTGTCGTATCAAGGTTCAGGCACTCACACATAATCAACTTCGCTCTCCAAAATTCCAGGACGTGTTCAGATTTGCTTGGACATATGCAGGATTTGATGGTCTACACACGGAAAAATTTGAAAACGTTAAAAACATATGTTTTGACAGCGCACAGGGAAAACTGTACGACTGTGAACTGTTGCATTCATTTGTTGCAGTTTATGTGACAAACTCTTCTGTTTTCATCACTTTTTTGGGAGTGATTATCTCATCCACAAGAAAACCTAAGTCGGGCGAGGTAGAAGAATTTTTTTACCCATTCGCCAAGTGTACAAGTTAGGTGGGTCGACAACATATTCCTGTCATGTGACGCACATGCCGTCACCAGTGTCGTATAGACGTCTTTTTCTATGGATGAATCGGTTGACCTATGACCTTGCGATCAAATGTTTTCGGTTCCCATTGGAGAGGCACGTCCGTTCGTGTACTAATCGCACGGTTTTGCGGTGCGGTCGCAAAACACAGATACTAAACATATTACAGTGAACAGAGACGTCAATGAACGAACGGACAGATCATAACTTCGCGAAAATAAAGAAAGTAAACTTTTTACTCGAGGGAAGACTTGAACCAAGGACCTCTCGTTCCGCAGCTGCTGACGCTAACCACGGGACCACGGCGCTCCTGAGCTCAGGCTCTCCTTGATGTTTCCTGTCTTGCGCATGGACTACTTAGTTTGTATATTTTGCTTATTTTTTTCATGCTTCCACACAACTTCTTCCTGTTTTCTCGATTGATCTGTGTTCAGTTTTTCAAGGCCTATCCACTGTGCCAACTTATAACTAAATCTGCGGGGGGTGCGATGGGGAGGTTCCGTTGTGAGATCCAGGCCGCGGTTGGCCGCCGAGACACAGTAGCAGCGGCAGCCACTTCCGCCGTGACGTCACGGCCCGTCCCGCGCCGCCCGCCACGTGTTTGCGTCCCCCAGCGCGTAGCTCGCGTGACCCGCTTCCGGTCGCGATTACGCTGCTTGCGTCCTCTGCGCGGTTTTTATGTCGTCCCTGCCGACGTCAGCTGCACCTCCTCGCGAATATACCGACCGATGCGTGCTCCCCCGGTATATTTTCGTCCCATCTAAAGCCCACTGACAGTGGATATCGACGGAACGGACCACAACGCGACGTCATCGTTAAATCGTGAGGTTTCCTTTTACAATCGTACTCGACAAACAGCTGTGAAGTGCATGGCAGAGGGGATTTGCGTCTTGTAATCAAGCTGGGGGCCTACGGGGTATCGTCTCAGTTGTGCGACTGGATTCGTGATTTCCTGTCAGGAAGGTCGCAGTTCGTAGTAATAGATGGCAAATTATCGAGTAAAACTGAAGTTATATCAGGTGTTCCCCAGGGAAGCGTCCTGGGACCTCTGCTCTTCCTGATCTATATAAATGACCTGGGTGACAATCTGAGCAGTTCTCTTAGGTTGTTCGCAGATGATGCTGTAATTTACCGTCTAGTAAGGTCGTCCGAAGACCAGTATCAGTTGCAAAGCGATTTAGAAAAGATTGCTGTATGGTGTGGCAGGTGGCAGTTGACGCTAAATAACGAAAAGTGTGAGGTGATCCACATGAGTTCCAAAAGAAATCCGTTGGAATTCGATTACTCGATAAATAGTACAATTCTCAAGGCTGTCAATTCAACGAAGTACCTGGGTGTTAAAATTACGAACAACTTCAGTTGGAAAGACCGCATAGATAACATTGTGGGGAAGGCGAGCCAAAGGTTGCGTTTCATTGGCAGGACACTTAGAAGATGCAACAAGTCCACTAAAGAGAAAGCTTACACTACACTCGTTCGTCCTCTGTTAGAATATTGCTGCGCGGTGTGGGATCCTTACCAGGTGGGATTGACGGATGACATCCAAAGGGTGCAAAAAGGGCAGCTCGTTTTGTATTATCACGTAATAGGGGAGAGAGTTTGGCAGATATGATACGCGAGTTACGATGGAAGTCATTAAAGCAAAGACGTTTTCCGTCGCGGCGAGATCTATTTACAAAATTTCAGTCACCAACTTTCTCTTCCGAATGCGAAAATATTTTGTTGAGCCCAACCTACATAGGTAGAAATGACGATCAAAATAAAATAAGAGAAATCGGAGCTCGAACAGAAAGGTTTAGGTGTTCATTTTTGACGCGCGCTGTTCGGGAGTGGAATGGTAGAGAGAGAGTATGATTGTGGTTCGATGAACCCTCTGCCAAGCACTTACATGTGAATTGCAGAGTAATCATGTACATATAGATGTAGATGCACCACGTACTGTGGCTACTTTCCCCCTGTATTATAAAACTAGAAACCCGCCTCGATTGCGAAAAAAGCACCTAGTGTTAACCTAGGTTTCGGCGTAGATAACTACACCTTCTTCAGAACCATAAAACCCACAAGTGCCTAAGAAGACCTTTGTCAGTGATTAAAAGAACACCATAGCTATACATTTATAAACGAAAAAAAGGAAAACATAAACAGTACATATGTACAAAACCGTTACTTAACTTAATGGTGTAACTTCCACCTCACACTGGCCGGTGTTCGATGGGCCATAAAAATTGTTATAGCTATGGTGTTCTTTTAATCAGGCAGTTTATGGCGGGTCATGGCCCATCGAACACAGGCCGGTGTGAGGTGGAGGTTACACCATTAAGTTAAGTAACGGTTTAGACTTTGTACATATGTACTGTTTGTATTTTCCCTTTTTTCGTTTATAAATGTATAGCTATGGTGTTCTTTTAATCATTGACAAAGGTCTTCTTAGGCACTTGTGGGTTTTATTGTTTTGAAGAAGGTGTAGTTATCTACGGCGAAACCTAGGTTAACACTAGGTGCTTTTTTCGCAATCGAGACGGTTTTCTAGGTTTTTAATATATTAACCAACGATAACTGACGCGCTGCGATGTTGAAGGTTCTTACTTCCCTTGTATTCACGAGGACCAAATGACTGTTTACCTGCCTCTAGTGTGGCTGGTTTAGTCCTTACGATCCCTACGGGAGTGATACGAAGGAGATTGAAGTATATTTCTAGATTCATCACTTAAAGTCGTCCGTAGCTCGTCATCTGGTGGCTAGTGTTGCTGCCTCTCGATCACGGGGCCCCGTGTTCGATTCCTGGCCGGATGGGGGATTTTCTCTGCCCGGCGACTGGGTGTTGTGTTGTCCTCATCATTTCATCATCATCATCCGTGACAGTGGCTAGATTAGACTGTGTAAAAAAAAATTAGACTGTGTAAAACTTGGGACTTTGTGCGGGAGCTGATGACCACGCAGTTAAGCGACCCACAAACCAAACATCATCACTTGAAGTCAGTTTTAGAAATTTCGTAAGTAAACTTTCTCAGCACAGTTTGCGTCTACTTCAATTCTTTTCCATTTCAGTTTCTTGAGCATCTATGCTGGTCAAACGAACCTGTGAATATACATGCTGCCGTTCTCTGTTTACGTTTAAGATTCGCTGTTAATCTTACTTCGTACGGATCCCACACAACTGAGCAATGTTCTAGGGTGGATTACGGGAGTGTTTGTAAGCTCCTTTGTAGACTGACGGCACTTGCTTAGTATTCTACCTCTAAATCGAAGTCTGCCGCCTGCTTTGCCTACAAATGAGCAAGCGTGATCGGTCCATTTCATTTCCGTACAAAGTGTTGTACAGCGGTATTTGTATGCGCTGACCGATCCCAGTACTGTAGCGTTCATACTCTTAGACATAGCGTACCATGCTTTCCTGTTTTGCCAAGTGTACAGTTTTACGTCTCTAAACATTTGAAGTAAAAAGCACTAGCATACAACGTCACAGAAGTACGCTTCAGATTAACTGAATGGATCGGATAACTAATAAGGAGGTACGGAACAGAATTGGGGAGACGCGACTTCCATGGCGCACAACCTGACTAAAAGCAAGTGTTGGTAGGAAACATCATTAGCCATTGAGAAAAGGTGGATTTGGTGTTGCAGGCAAGTGGGGTGATATAGATCGGGGCATGACTACAGTGAACAGAACACTAACGAACGTTGGCTGTGACCATACGCACGTGTACGCACTTCGTTTACTGCTATCTTGACGGTCGTTTTACTTGGCAAATATTGGTTGGTTTGAGAACGGGCGTGGCCCGAAACCGGTCACCGGCTAAATAAACATCCAATTTAGTTGTAAGTTTGGCTGTCTCTTTTTGCGTCACAATCTAAAAATCAGTTGCTATCTCGCAATACCCAGTAAGCTGGAATTATGCAAGTGTGCGATTTTTGTTGACCAAATCCTTTGTTGCTATTGAAAAATATTTTCGCACAGCTTCTTGAAGTTGGTTCGATGTAAATTAAACTAGTCTCACAATGAAATTAGTTGTAGTATAATATTCACCAATCTATTTTATAGTACTCCGTAAATTGTAACTGATTCAACTGTACCGAATTTCAATAAAACGCATATCTTTGGTTTCTGTCCACGTTCCTACTTTCTGTCCACGTTCCTAGTGACTTCTGTGAGATGTAGGTACTGTTGTGCGGTTTGTTCCGTGTGCTGATATTCACTGATTGTCTATCTTTTCAGGTAAGTGTGCTGGTTTCTCTCTTCCGCCTGCCACGATTGATGAATGCTGTACAGATCGCAACGGACAGAAGCGGTAAGTACGTCCCACCATTCCCTACGGATGACATTGTGCAATATATTTTTCCTCTACTTTGTGCTCTCTCTCTCTCTCTCTCTCTCTCTTTCTCTTTCTCTTTCTTTCTGCGCAGAAACGCATCATGCATCCGCCTTTTTATTTGGACACTATTGTAATGAATTTCAATTCTTTCCTGTAGTCTTAACTGAACCGTGATCTTCCATCATTTTTCTCTCACATTTAGATGTTGCATCGCGTGTTGACTCGGCTGTAGAATGTTTCAAAAGTCCTCTCCGCGGAATCTGACGGATGGTAGTAATTCCAGTAACCTGCCGTTGGTTCTCTGCAAAGGCACGGCGCAGCGTTTCGAGGTCACGCTTGCTTTTCATTCAGCTCACTGCTGCGCGTATTGATTCTCGGCAAGTCTTCCGGAAAATCGTTGTTATTTTCTCGGTTTCGTAGAACGGTGTCTGCGGACTTTGTAAACAATTCTAAGCACTGTGTCTGCTGTTCCACCCTTCTTTAAAGTGAATAACAGCGAGCCTGAGGCAAACACCGCGAGGCCAATATCTCTGTACGCCTTGCGATTGCATTCTCTCTCCGTCGAACGCTTGCGTAGTAGCCACTGAAGTGGAGGAAACAAACAGAAAGACGAAATAATCCATTGCGTCTTTCGAAATTGCTTCACTCAGCAAGATACTACTGCGCTTCGTGCTGCCGTGATCATACGGACGCTGCAAAACGGACGTAAAGGTCAGTGGACACAGAATAGCTTTCCGAGACCACCTTTTAGTAGGCGGCTGCATGGTCGAAGCGTGCAAAGCGTTTAGAAAAATGCGGACGGCCGTGGAACGTACGCGCTTAACATATGCTTTTATGTGGCTGAACGTGTTTGTTGTAAAATTGTGGAACACACACTATCTCACCTGTTTAGAACTGAAAATGCGCTCTGCAGAAATAAACACGGAACCGCACAATGAGCACTTTCGTTCCGTTACCTGTACCATGCACTTTCCGATTATCACACACAGAACAAAAATATCGGTTTAGAGGATATATAGAGTGATTATAATTAAAATTAAACTTTCAAACCGCGTAGAAATAACACCACTGGTCAGAATGACTTCAAATTGCAACGGAGTCGAAATTGCGGGCTGTAGTGTGGTAGTTTGTATCGAGGCACTTGGCTACTAGACCGCCAATTATTAACCGCCCACTGGAAAAAAAAATTGAGTGTTTTAGAAGTTTTGTATAATATTAAACCTGTAGCCTGTAAGAAAAAAATTGTAATAGGTGGAACATATTGCTTTTACATCAGATATTTGACTGTCAAACAACAAAAAAGTGTTTTCGATTTGATCGTCAGTTTGATATAAGAAACAAAATTGTAATCAAATCGATTTGCAAACCGCGCAGACGCTATCGAGGGAGATTAACGCTATTATAATTTTCCTGGCAACTCGATTTTCTTAGCGTATGTTAACGAGAAGTTGAAACACGAGTAGACGTTAACGTGGCAAACAACGTCGAACGATAACGTAGCTTTTCCTGCCAGCTCCGTATATGAAACGGGCTGTCCTGGTTTGAGATTTTAACTAACTCGAGTTGCACGAGTTCTGCGGTGGGCGGCGTCCAGGTTTTAATTGTGGGCTTGTAGAGGGGTATGGAGCCACGGTCGTGAACAGCCATTTGACTACTTATGAGCGACCAACGGCTGTCAAAATTTATACTGTAAATTTCAAATTTTTGACAGGTGTGTTTTCAAAGTTTCAAATAAAAGATATTGCGGGCTGTAGTGTGGTGCGCAGTCACAATCGTAAACAGACATTTGACTTCCTTACGATCGCCCTCAAAATCTATGCAGCATGTTTCAGCAGGTTTTGGACAAGCCTGTCTTCAAAATTTCAAGTCGAAATACCAAAAATTGCGCCCTATGTAGTATCCATCACGGTCGTGAATATATAATTATGTAATCACCGATTGGGAAACCAGGAAGCTCAGGTTGGTTAAGTGGACTGAATGGCAGTTTCCGTTCACGCATACTTTCAACTCAGCGAAGTCGGTTCGGCGTAAAACCGAATTGGCTCATCGCTAACTGCCCCCTTTGATTTTACGAGTAAGTCCCTACGGAGAGTAATGCCCGACTGCTGGAAGCACTTGGGAACTTACGAGTGATTTCTTTCGCTGATTTCATGCAAGTGTTCGGATTCCGTATCAGTCGAAGTCCGCCCCCGGTAGCTGAGTGGTCAGCGTGACAGACTGTCAATCCTAAGGGCCCCGGTTCGATTCCCGGCTGGGTCGGAGATTTTCTCCGCTCTGGGACTGGGTGTTGTGTTGTCCTAATCATCATCATTTCAGCCCCATCGACGCGCAAGTCGCCGAAGTGGCGTCAAATCGAAAGACTTGCACCAGGCGAACGGTCTACCTGACGGGAGGCCCTAGCCACAAGACATTTCATTTCATTTCATCTCAGTCGGAAAAACGGACCATTGGAGGATCACTTTCTTGTCCGTCAGTTAAGAACTCTTTTTTTTTTCAGCATTGGGTAGAAATATGAAGTTAAAATTGATGTCAAATACTAACGTCTGCCGTCACTTACGCATCAATATATTAAGCTTCTCACTCAATACAATCAAAAGATACGGCGTTTATGTTACATATTTTGATGCTCGAAGACTCAGTCATCAAAACCTACAGATGAACTACCTGTGTAGATAATTAACTTTACACGGAACCCCCTGAACACGACGTTTACCTTGTCTCTTGGTTTAGCAGTGATTGTTCATTCGCGTTTTCGTTTCGCCGTCCCGTTACCAACAGCCGATTTGGACTGCTCGAGGAGGTTTGAAATGTTCCTAATGGATGGACGTGCAGTTTCTGGTCCTGACGGACTTACGCAACCGTCAGTTTCCGCTACTCTTAGTCTCTGATTTCCTAATGTGATTCCCTCGGTATAATTCGAGTAAATTGAATCACTCATTTGTTAGCCATGTTCATGTTCGTCTTGTAAATTATTTTCGAGACACCGTCGATTCCATTCAGTTTTTTTTCCAAGTCTATTTCCGTCTCTGGGGAATTTTAGTGTCATCGGCAGACCTTAAAGTTTTAAGTTTTTCTGTCTGTAGTTTAATTCCCATTGCAAACTTCTGCAAATTTCTTGGTAGTGGTGCAGTAGAAATTGTTTCGGAGGGCCCAGCTGATGGAGAGTGGAGCGAGATTTTGACTGTAATCAAGTGTGGCGTCTTTGAGACAAGTGAGGAGCGTCATGCGTGCCACAGACAGTGCTGTGTTCCTGGCACAGGAAGCAGAACGTAGCCGCCGGCACACCGGACGACCTGGTTAACGTGATTTTGCGTCCTCGCAGTTCTCCAGCGGTCGGCTTTATCGTAAAATTCCTACGTTAGCTCTGTTAAAATGCACATTACCTCCCATGTCCATATGGTAGTCGTGTTGTTGTGTCTACAGTATGAATGAATGAAAACTTGAGTATCGGTGAACATGTAATAAGACAAAAAGGGAAGATACATGTCCAGTCAGTAAAGACATCAGCTTATATAAGCTCACCAAATCGAATAAACTCATTCCTGACGGAGAACACACATATACCAGGGTCACTGCAAAAGAAATTCACACTATTTTTGTAAAAATACAGTTTTCATTCTGCATGTGTGAAAGTTTTACACTGTGTAAATACATTCTTCCCGCTTGTTTTCAAAGTTAATTCAACCTGTTCCCGTGAGTGGCGCCGTCACAGCATGTCTTCAAGATGGCTGCTACACTTGACGTTCGTCAGAAGCAACGTTCTGTCATAGAATTCCTGTGCTGTCAAAAAGAGACAGTGGGAAACATCCACAAGAGGTTGAAAAAGGTGTATGGAGGTGCTGCTGTCGATCGCAGTACAGTTAGTCGGTGGGCAAGGAGGTTACGTGATGAAAGCGGGCACGGCAATATTGAGGATTGTCCTCGCAGCGGCAGGCCTCGTACTGCACACACTCCAGACAATGTGCAGAGAGTTAACGAATTGGTGACTGTTGACAGGCGCATCACAGTGAACGAATTGTCACGCTACGTTGGGATAGGGGAAAGAAGTGTTTGCAGAACACAAAACTGTTCACGTTAAAAAAGGTTTGTGCCAGGTGCGTTCCCAGGATGTTGACAGTGGCTCACAAAGAAACGAGAAAAACGGTATGCAGCGAACTTTCGGAACAGTACGAGAATGTAGGAGATGAATTTCTTGGAAGTATTGTGATGGGTGATGAAACATGGCTCCATCATTTTTCACCAGAGACGAAGAGGCAATCAATGGAGTGGCATCATGAAAATTCACCCAAGGAAAAAAAAATTCAAAGCCACACCTTCTGCTGGAAAAGTTATGGCTATGCTGTTTTTCGATTCCGAAGGACTCTTGCTTGTGGACATCATGCCAAGTGGAACCGCCATAAATTTTGATGCATATGTGACGAGACTGAAGAAACCTCGAGCTCGATTGAGTTGTGTTCAACCACAGCGGCAAAAGCAGGGTGTTTTGCTGTTGCACGACAATGTGCGGCCACATGTCAGTCAAAAAACCATGGAAGCGATCACAAAACTCGGATGGACAACACTGAAACACCCGCCTTACAGTCCTGACCTGGCTCCGTGTGACTATCATCTCTTTGGGGAGCTGAAAGAGTTTCTTCATGGAAAAAGGTTTGAAGATGATGACTCCCTTGTGCACGCTGCCAAACAGTGGCAGCAACGAGTTGGTCCAGAATTTTACTGTGCGGGTATACAGGCGCTGGTTCCAAGATGGCGTAAGGCAGTTAGGAGGAATGGAATTTATGTGGAGAAATGGAAATATTGTTCGTAAAGGATGCATCTACACACTGTAAAACTTTCAAACATGTAGAATAAAAGATGGAGTTTTTTAAAAAAAATAGTATGCATTTCTTTTGGAGTGACCCTCGTATATACATAACATCAAGCATTACAGAAAGTATTTGTATTAATTTCATAAGAAAGTCCCATAACCTTTTGCAAAATGTGAAGGTGGAAAAGGATTGGAACCCTATACAGGCCTAACTTCAGTTCCATAACACGGGGCCACTAATCACTATGCTAGGCTGTAGTTTCCTTATATCTCACATTCTATTTTATCTTATGGTCTTTTATAGGCTGTAATTGCCGAAATGTTATTAATTGACATTTAATTACAACAAATTCTAACAGGAGCGGCACGGTTTCATTAATCTTCGGTCCATCATTGGCTTAAAACGGCTTACTCTCGTAACGCGGGACTTACGACACGAAAATAACTAAATATGAAAATTCTTTAGCCACCAATATGACGTTTCCTGTGGTTTTATTACAACAAATCGTACCAACAACGATTCATTCTCGACGCATTCAACGTGCTGGTGCTTAGAAACAGCATATATTCGTACGGTGAAACATGTAACGTAAAATCCAGCGAATATCGGCTTCTGCTGAAGACGACAGATACAGTATGGCGTATTACCTTCTGCTTGTGACGTACGAAGCGTTCTTGCTTCCTATTGGTTCTACTGTACGTGACACGTTGCCGAGTACCGCAGGACGTGATTTGTGTTCCACGTGACGAAATGGCCCTCCAACGGGAAACATCAGGAAGTGACGTCACAGAACTCGCAGGGCGCCACGTTGGCGTCGGCCGACTCGGCCAGCCACGCCCGGAATGCGCGTCCGCCGCTCCGCGCCACGCCCCCCCCCCCCCCCCCCCCCCCAAAGCCACGGCTGTTTCGGTCGCTGCCGACCTACCGCACCTCCGTTCCCAACTCTGGAGACCGCCGCCTGAAATACTCGCCGGCGCGAAACCGCCTAGACGCGAGAGCGGCTGCTAATCACGTGCGAGCTAGCGTCGCATTAGTGCTGGCCGGGCTATTCTCGAACGCTGTCTCCAGGCCACCGCTCGCAGTAGAACAGATAACCATCACACGATATGGCTTAAAATTAAGACTTTCCAATATCCGCTGGCTACTCGTACTTATATGCGCCTGTATGAACAGTTTACGTGGACACTTGCATTTAGGACTCTGAACCATTCTCCGGCGAAAGTCTGCAATAACTTCTAGCATGCGAACTGAAGGAGTTCTTCGTCGTTTTACATTTTGCACAGTTGGGTAGATCCGACAGTTTTAATACACCACTGGCCATTAAAGTTTCTACACCACGAATTTGACGTGCTACAGACGCGAAATTCAACCGACAGAAAGAAGATGCTGTGATATGCAAATTATTAGCTTTTCAGACCATTCACACAAGGTTGGCGCCGGTAGCGACACTTACAACGTGCTGACATGAGGAAAGTTTCCAACCGATTTCTCATACACAAACAGCAGTTGATCGGCGTTGCCTGGTGAAACGTTGTTGTGATGCCTCGTGTAAGGGGGAGAAATGCGCACCATCACGTTTCCGACTTTGATAAAGGTCGGATTGTAGCCTATCGGGATTGCGGTTTATCGTATCACGACAATGCTGCTCGCGCTCGTCGACATCCAATGACTGTTAGCAGAATATGGAATCGGTGGGTTCAGGAGGGTAATACGGAACGCCGTGCTGGATCCCAACGGCCTCGTATCACTAGCAGCCGAGATGACAGGCATCTTATCCGCATGGCTGTAACGGATCGTGCAGCCGCGTCTCGATCCCTGAGTCAACAGATCGGGACGTGTGCAAGACGAACAACCATCTGCACTAACAGTTCGACGACGTCTGCAGCAGCATCGACTATCAGCTCGGAGACAATGGCCGCGGTTACCCTTGACGCTGCATCACAGACAGGAGCACGTGCAATGGTGTACTCAACGACGACCCTGGGTGCACGAATGTCAAAACATCATTTTTTCGGATGAATCCAGGTTCTGATTACAGCATCATAAAGGTCGCGTCAGTGTTTGGCGACATCGCGGTGAACGCACATTGGAAGCGTGTATTCGTTATCGGCATACTGGCGTTTCACCCGACGTGATGCCATGGGGTTGCCACTGGTTACACATCTCGGTCACTTCTTGTTCGCATTGACGACACTTTGAACAGTGGACGTTACATTTCAGATGTGTTGTGACCCGTGGCTCTACCCTTCATTCGATCCCTGCGAAACCCTACATTTCAGCAGGATAATGCCCGACCCCATGTTGCAGGTCCTGTACGGGCCTTTCTGGGTACAGAAAATGTTCGACTGCTGCCCTGGCCAGCACGTTCTCCAGATCTCTCACCAATTGAAAACGTCTGGTCAATGGTGGCCGAGCAGCTGGCTCGTCACTACTCTTGATGAACTGTGGTATCGTGTTGAAGGTGCATGGGCAGCTGTAGCTCTCCACGACATTCAAGCTCTGTTTGTCTCAATGCCCAGGCGTATCAAGGCCGTTATTGTGGCCAGCGGTGGGTGTTCTGGGTACTGATTTCTCAGGATCTATGCACTCAAATTGCGTGAAAATGTAATCACATGTCAGTTCTAGTATAATATATTTGTCCAATGAATACCCGTTTATCATCTGCATTTCTTATTGGTGTAGCAGTTTTAATGGCCAGTAGTGTATATTGCTGCTCACTTTACATGTAGTCCTCTGTTCGGATACTTGACCCCAAAAATTTCGTGAGTTTCCGTAACCGAACCTGTTATTATACATGCTCCCACAATTTAAATTCTTTTATTCTATCGAGAAAGTCATTTTGCACATCGCAAGGAGAAACGTCTGACTTCACTGATGAAACAAACTGAAATGCTGACAGAAGAATGCTAACAATCGATTATTCCGTACGACTGTTCATTGTTGTAGCTGTTTATTTCAGAAGTCGAAATATTGCATTCGCATTCAAAGGCGAAGCGGTGCCACTTTGAACTGCGCCAGCCTGTATTAGGAAGAGAAATCATTACACCATCTGCCGTAGCCGTAGTGTGGCACATGAAGGAGTGAGGTACTGAGCCGTAAAAATCATTGAAAACCTATCCATTAATTTAAAAATTTGAAGAATAATAAAATTAACTTTAAACACAAATTGAATTCATCATATTTGCGTGACAAGTTCTTCTAGCTCCTGTAAGAGTTTCTGAGTAAGTGGTAGTATACAGTGTGTGTGTGTGTGTGTGTGTGTGTGTGTGTGTGTGTGTGTTGTGTGACGTAAAGACTGAGAGATTGAACACAGGTAAGTGTAATTTTAATTGATTCGACTGTGGGTTCTTAGCGAAGCATTATGTATTGTATGAACTTAACGGAACATTTTTTCGCCTTATGCCAGAAACGTTTGATTTTCGTACGACTTAGACATCTGGTTGCGAGCGCATTTTTCAGTACACGTTTGGTGAGCGCATTTTTCAGTACACATTTGGTTCCACAGATGACACCAAGCAAAGATAAACACGTGCCAACTCCTTAACCTTTCGCTTCTCGACGTAAATTATAAAAGTTATCTCTGTTGACGATTTTAATTACGAGGGTTGGAACTTAAATAGTGGCAACTGTTTATTGACAACCGATACAAAATAGTTACATGTTTGCTCCTGTTACTCTCCTTCAAAGCAGTCACCAGCGTTGTGCAAAAAAATGGTTCAAATGGCTCTGGGGGCTTAACAGCTGTGGTCATCAGCCCCTATAACTTAGAACTACTTAAACCTAACTAACCTAAGGACATCACACACCTCCATGCCCGAGGCAGGATTCGAACCTGTGACCGTAGCAGTCGCGCGGTTCCGGACTGCGCGCCTAGAACCGCTCGACCACCGCGGCCGGCCCAGCGTTGTGCAGAACCCGTTCCCAGCGATATGGAAGGCGTAGTATATCGTTAGCAGAGCCTGCCATTAAAGTCATCAGAAGATAAAAACATATTGCGAAACGATTTACAAAAGATGCCTGTGTGGTGCCAATATTGGCAACAGACCCTAATTAATGAAAAATGTGAGGTCATCCACCTGAGTGCTAAAAGGAATCCGTTAAACTTCGGTTACACGATAAATCAATGAAATTTAATAACCGTAAATTTAATTAGATACGTAGGAATTACAATTATGAACGACTTAAATTGGAAAGAACACATCGAAAATGTTGTGGGGAAGGCAAACTAGAGACTGCGTTTTGTTGGCAGATCGCTTAGAAAATGTAACAGCTCTACTAAAGAGACTGCCTACACCACACTTGTCCGTCTTTTTGGAGTACTGCTGCGCCGTTTAGGATACTCGCCAGATAGGATTAACGGAGTACATCGAGAAACTTGAAAAAAGGGCAGGACGTTTTGTATTATCGCGAAATACGGAGGAGAGTGTCACGGACATGATACAGGATTTGGGGTGGACTCTCACGAAATTACAATCACCAGCTTTCTCGTCCGAATACGAAATATTCTGTTGACGCTGCCTACAGAGGGAGAAACGATCCTCATAATAACATAAGCGAAATCAGAGCTCGCACTGAAAGGTATTGGTGTTTGTTTTTCTCCCCGCGCTGTTCGAAACAGGAATAATTTATAATTATTGTGAAGGTCGCTCAATGAACCCTCAAGCAGGCACTTAAGTGTGATTTGCAGTGTAAATGTAGATGGAAGAAAGTCATTTGGTCGGCTGAATCTTGTTTCACAGAATTTCGAACTTCTGTCTGAATTAACGCCTGGCGTACACCGTCCCAGGCCGATTATGTAGACTGCATCCTGCCCAGAGTGAAACGCTATGGGGGTGTGGTGGTGTTGGCCCGCCACATCGTTGTATGCGCCCCATGGGCAGTTGCAAGGTCACATTACTGCCAAGGACTATGTGACTATTTAACTCTTCTGATCATGTTCATCCCACGGTGCAATATTTGTTGCCGAATGGCGATGCTGTGTTCGAGGACGAATGCGCTCCAGATTCACACGGATTACACTGTCCAGGAGTAGTTTTGTGACCACAAGGCTGATTAATTGTCGTGTCTGACCGTCTGTGGTCTGCTTTGGAGAGAAGGAAACGTGATCGCTATCCACCACAATCATCATCAGACGAACTTTCCACTATTTAGAAGCAATAATGGTATTCCCTTGAAAATGCTTTCTTACTCCATATTTGGCTGGATAATATGTTGTGGTTTTCAGGGTTCCATATTTTTGTGCGACACCTGTATGTGCTACTTGCAAAATTGATTTTTCGTCTTCTGCGTAAGCGGTGAATTGCATGACTGACAGTGGGACGAAAACAGGAATTCACAGAGGATGGGTAATTCTGCCTGCTGTGGAAAGAAAGACAGCTCACGAAAACTGACAACGGTCACGAGAGCTGTGAGCTCCGAGCGGTCTAAGGCGCTGCAGTCATGGACTGTGCCGTAGGAACTGATGACCTTAGCAGTTAAGTCCCATAAGTTTTTTATATATAATATATATAAGCTGTGAGCTGGCTTTGTGCCACTTCCTGTTCGCATGGGATATGACGACTTTGATCTGAGGAGGACACGGTGATCGGTTGTGCGTCCTGAGGCCTGTTGTGACAGTTTGCTTTTTTGTAGTAAAGAGGAAGTGCTGTCAATACAGTACTCGAAACTGTTTGTTACTGTTTCACTTGATCATTTGTAAGAAGATTACCATCCCATTAACGTTGGGTATTTCAGAGAAACTACGGTTAACTGTAGTACTAAATGCTTGATACTAATACAGCAAGTCGCTCAGTTATTAAAATCAATACTTGATTTCGGCTGTGAATGGGAAAAAAAAAACTGCGTCGGCTCCACTTCGCATTCTGCGTAACGACAGGCAGTCGGGTTTTACAATTAATAAAATATTCCGGGCTATTGTGCCGTGGTCTAAGGGATTCCACTTCAGAACCCGACGTTTCGTCCCCATCTGCAGAGGACATTATCAAGGTGGATCTTAGCTTCGTTGAACTTCCGAGTCAGACACTGGCTCGCTACTGACTACAGCAACTTTCCACTTGCGCGAGCTCCCGCGCAGTGACGTCACGTGTTGTGAATACGCGAGCGTAAGTGACCGTCGTCCGCTGTTACTGTCTCCCATGGTGGAAGACTGGTACACATATTCTTCAGCACAGGAATCCAAATTTCATTCAGTTTCACACCCTCCTCCTTCCTATTAAAATTCCTGGGGTGTTTCACAATCTCTATGGCCTCTCTGTATAACTTTTTTCGTGGTATCTGTTTGTGGCTGTCAGTACTTGAGTCCGGTCAGACTAAATATGGTGGTGTTATGGCTGTAAAGCATGTTCCATAACAGTTGATCTGTCAGTCTCCCCTATTCTGCATTTGCCCTTCTCCTCTTCGAGTCGTTTTTTGACAGTTCTTTTTGTAGTACCCACATACACTTCCCAACAACTAGACGGTATTCTATAAATTCCAGCTTTTTCCAGTGGTTGGCGAGCTTCCTCGATTGTTTTTAGATGACACTGAGTCTTCTGTGTGGGTGTGTAAGTTACCGCGATGTTCCGCTTTCCCAAGATTTGTCGTATGCGGTCAGTCACGTCCTTAATGAATAGCAAGGAAACTTTGGAATTCACCGGCGCTTTAGCATCACTGTGATTTCTACGCGGTTGTCTTAACGCCCTTTTCACGTCAGCAAACGAATAAGCTTTCTTGAGCAACGCAGTGGTGAGATGTTTTAATTCTGCGTCAAGCAGCTTTGCTTCAGAGATTTTCCTTGCTCTATCCACCAACGTTTTTATGACGCCTCGCTTTTGTTGTGGTTGGACGTTCGAATTCTGGTGTAGGCAACGGTCTATGTGCGTGGGTTTTGATGAACTGTGTGGCCCAAGCTAGCAACTTCTTTCTTGAAAACTAGTACATCAAGAAAATTTAATCTTCCGAATGCCTTCTCCTCCTTCGTAAACTGAATCTTCGGATTGATCCCGTTCAGATGTTTGTGAAAACGATCCAGTTTCTCCCTGCCATGTCGCCACAGAACATATCATCCACGTAATGGAACCAAATATTCGGTTTTTTGTTCGCCGTTTCCAAAGCCTGCTCCTCGAATTTTTCTATAAAGAAGTTCGCTATAAACGAGCTTAAGGGGCTCCCATAGCGACACCATTCGTCTGTTCGTAGAACTCTTCGTTGCATTTGAAATACGTTAAACAGATCCGCAACATAGCCCTGAGTAGTTTATTAATTGTGATAATTCCGGTCTTGAAATTTTACATTTTACACTTAGTCGACTTTTAAAACTGAAAGTTGGTAGAGCACTTGACCGTGAATGGCACAGGTCCCGAGTTCGAGTCTCAGTCCGGCACACAGTTTTAATCTGCCAGGAAGTTTCATATCAGCGCACACTCCGCTGCAGAGTGAAAATCTCATTCTGGAAACATCCCCTAGGCTGTGGCTAAGCCATGTCTCTGCAATATACCTTCTTTCAGGAGTGCTAGTTCTGCAAGGTTCGCAGGAGAGCTTCTGTAAAGTTTGGAAAGTAGGAGACGAGGTATTGGCAGAAGTAGGGTTGTGAGGACGGGGCGTGAGTCGTGCTTGGGTAGCTCAGTTGGTAGAGCACTTGCCCGCGAAAGGCAAAGGTCCCGAGTTCAAGTCTCGATCTGGCACGCAGTTTTAAGGTGCCAGGAAGTTTCATATCAGCGCACACTCCGCTGCAGAGTGAAAATCTCATTCTAGTCCTCCGTCACGTGCCACAGGCTCCGGTTTCAAACGTCAGCACGGGAGAGGGAGGAGCGTGCGCTGTCTGCTGGCATCTGCCGTCTGAGCGGAGTCCCGCTGTAGCAGCGATTTTCATTTGTCACTACACACTCGTTTCATGTCCAGCGATCCACTCATTCCATTTGAGTGCATTCATCTCGATTCTCATTTCATGTAACTATGCTAAACAGTGCCGCAAGAGTGATGGTCTGCTTTAATGCTACGTATTTTTCAGATATTTATCTCAGCAAATGTTGACACTCCTACTCAGTGGCAAAGGTAACACTAAAGTCGACACTCTGCTGATCTGCAACGAGCTTTGCTTATCGGTGATGGGTGGAGCAGACAGTGTGTGATATTCCTGGCCGTGGCCGCCGGTATTTTATTTTGCTGGAAGCTCGTCTTGATGCTGCTTGATATAGACTTGGCCACTGTTTCTATGTTTCGATGCACTGTATCGATACATGCAACTGTTTCAGTGTTTCGGAACGGCTGTGGTTCACTGTTTCGAAACAGTGGTGTTTCATTCCGCCCCTGTCTCGGATTCGATTTCGAGCGAGACACAGAAACTGTATCGTTGTTTCAAAATAAGGCTGTTTCAGTCCACCTGTGCTTGGAACGGACTAATTGTATCGAAACAGTGATGTTTCATTCCGCTCTGTGTCGGACGAGATTCGGGCTCACACAGGTACTGAAACACAACGTACCACTTCATGAAACACTTTCAAAGAGTGTCGAAATCTTTTTGACAGGCAATAGCATGAAGCTTAAGATATCCGAAAATAAATCTTCGTTTCTAGCTGACTGTCCTATTCCGAAATGGCGTAACATCTGCTTTATAAACACTAACCAAACAATAAAACAACGCATACTATTCACATTCAAAATAATAAATATGTGAAAATCATTCAACTAAATTACACTTTTTTTATAACACACGCTTCTCTGTTCATGTACAGTAATCATATTAAGAAACGCAAGTAAGCCTACTACATTTTGAATAAAAAAAAGACGTAGAGTGACAGTTATTAGACATATACATAAATTTGATGTAGGTATAATTGCAATAAATCTGTCTGACATATCACTTATAGTGTAATGGTCAACGGGAAGTGCTGGGGAGCATGGTGAATTTATAGTAACGGTTCGAAACACCTTGAAAGACAAAATTTTTTTCTGTTGTATACCTATTATCCACAATGAATCCCTTTGTGTGCATGGAAATTAGCAGGATGGGTATATTACCCATACTAACGGAATGTGGGAATCCCAGTAGAATATCCGTAGCTTCTGCAGTTTGCTCCCACCTCCAGTTCCGTTCGTGGTGGTTCTTCTGTCTTCAGCTATGGCTGTCCTCAGCCAATTGAAAAGTATGAAAGTCACATGACACGAAAGCAGTGCATTTGCTGCAGGAAATACGAAACTGCCAATACGCCCAAGTGATAGTTTCATACTTTCTGCGATATGATTAGCGCTCTCGCACCTCATTTGTGTTTATATGGACATACTTATACAGTAGACGTTCAAGATGATAAAATGTGTAGGTTTATTAGATCACAAAACACAAACTGTTTCACTGTTTCGAAACAGCGTATCGAAACATTACATTGTACTGTTTCATTTGTTTCGAAACGGTTAAGTGTTTCAGTTTGCCCATCTCTAGCTTGATACATGCGGAGTAGCATATGGTAAAAAAGTGGAGAGAGGTGCAAGCGACAGATGTCACAGTATGTACCAGACCCGTGGGAGAGAGCACCAGTTGTACTGAACTTGCGTGTGATTGGTCGGCTCGTTCGGTTGCTAGGCGCCAAAACGCCTAACTCAACCGAAGTGCCGCGGACATCTTCGGATCGGTTGGCGCGTGGGACGAAGTACTTCGACTGCGCTTTAGTCATTCTGTTTCGGGTGTTCTATAGGGACGGATACGTAGCTCTGTTCTGGGCGTTCTTCAGACTCGTACTCTGTGTCGAAAATTGGGTGGAAAAGTTACCGTACAATTAAGAAAGCCATGTCGAGTGTTGTTAAAAAAAAAGAAAGCACTCCGTCTTCAGGCCACAAGTGGCCCATCGGGAACATCCGACCACCGTGTCATCCTCAGTTGAGGATGTGGATAGGAGGGGCGTGTGGTCAGCACACCGCTCTCCCGGTCGTTATGATGTTTTTCTCTGACCGGAGCCGCTACTATTAAATCGAGTAGCTTCTCAATTGGCATCACGAGGCTGAGTGCACCCCGAAAAATGGAAACAGCGCATGGCGACTGGATGGTCACCCATCCAAGTGCAGGCCACGCCCGACAGCGCTTAACTTTGGTGATCTCACTGGAACCGGTGTATCCACTGCGGCAAGGCAGTTGTAAAATACAGTGTAAAATACGTGATTATTTAAAATATAACGAAACAGGATACAGTAATGAGAAGTGCCGCCTACCATCATTGACAGTACTACAGATCTTGCCCTCTGTAGATACGGAGACTAACCTGGGCAACTGGCATTCCATAAAAAGCATCACAGGTTCAAGTTGACAGCATAGCAGCCTCCGCCGGAGAAGATGCCACGACCGACGATCTGTCTTTTGCGCTGGGGACACCTCACTGGAAGAGGACAGGTTGGTGGTAAGAGCGGTTAGGGACTGTTAATCAATCTCTCCAGATCCCAGCCCTGACTTCCAAAGTACACGCATAATTTATAAATGTCGAAACAAACTCGCCAGTAGACGAGAGCGAGGATTAAGTGGCTGTTGGGCAGTCTGGTTTATTCCGGCCTGAACTGGCGTTTTATCGAGTCGTCGTACGATTGCCGAAAACATAAACAGGCGTCAGAGCGAGTTACAGAGACAGAGAGAGAGAGCGGCTGGCACGGATGGGGCCGCGGTCACGACGCTCGGTGGCGGGCTGTGGGCGGCCGCAGTCGATGGCGTCAGGGGCGCAGTCGCCAGTGCTGCGGGAAACGTTCCTCTCACGTGCTTTCAGTAGCTGACGAGCCGAAGCGTGAACGTATTTGTTCAAAATATTGTTGTACAAGCGTTGGCAGCAATGCGACAAATATACACTGGAGGTATGAATTAACAAACGCCTTCAGTCACAACTTTTCGTGTTGTATTAAGTACACGATGCGTTTCGGACCATGTGGGTCCATCATCAGGTGTAATTTGTCTTATTGCATGCTTTATTTTTCTCTTGAATGAGCTGAAATGCATATTCCTGTCACGAAAAGGTTAGGTTATGAATATCGTAAGTCAAATAGTTCAAATGGCTCTGAGCCGTATGGGACTTAACATCTGAGGTCATCAGTCCCCTAGAACTTAGAACTAATTAAACCTAACTAACCTAAGGAGATCACACACATCCACGCCCGAGGCAGGATTCGAACCTGCGACCGTAGCAGTCGCGCGGTTTCGGACTGGAGCGCCTAGAACCGCTCAGTCACCGCATCCGGCAATTTCGTAAGTCAATTGCGGAAAATATGTGTGAAATGCTGGAAAAGATGAACAGTGTAAACGTACCACAAGGTGCAAGAAAAGCGTTTTTAACGTTTTAGAACAAGCGACATACGAAAACGGTAGAGAAACGAATGTTTGCTTGTGCTAAAACATTAAAAATGGTTTTCATGGATTATGCGGTAAGTGTACAATGTTCATTTTTTCCACTATTTCGCAAATATTTTCCGCGTTTGACTTACGAAATTCATAACCTATCATTAAACCCTTTCGTGGCAGGAATATACATTTCTCACCTCAGTCACGTTTGAAGCTGCGAAATATGGATAAAATTAAATCGAACCTAACTGCAGGTGCCCCCCATGAACCATGGACCTTGCCGTTGGTGGGGAGGCTTGCGTGCCTCAGCGATACAGATGGCCGTACCGTAGGTGCAACCACAACGGAGGGGTATCTGTTGAGAGGCCAGACAAACGTGTGGTTCCTGAAGAGGGGCAGCAGCCTTTCCAGTAGTTGCAGGGGCAACAGTCTGGATGATTGACTGATCTGGCCCTAGTAACACTAGCCAAAACGGCCTTGCTGTGCTGGTACTGCGAACGGCAGAAAGCAAGGGGAAACTATAACCGTAATTTTTCCCGAGGGCTTCTTCGTGGGTAAAATACGTAAACTACTCAAGAGGACGCCGTTATCAGTAGAAATGAAAACTGGCGTTCTACGGATCGGAGCGTGGAATGTCAGATCCCTTAATCGGGCAGGTAGGTTAGAAAATTTAAAAAGGGAAATGGATAGCTTAAAGTTAGATATAGTGGGAATTAGTGAAGTACGGTGGCAGGAGGAACAAGACTTTTAGTCAGACGAATACAGGGTTATAAATACGAAATAAAATAGGGGTAATGCAGAAGTAGGTTTAATAATGAATAAAAAAATAGGAGTACTACAAACAAAATAGTGAACGCATTATAGTGGCCAAGATAGACACGAAGCCCACGCCTACTACAGTAGTACAAGTTTATATGCCAACTAGCTCTGCAGATGATGAAGAAATTGATGAAATGTATGATGAGATAAAAGAAATTATTCAGATAGTGAAGGGAGACGAAAATTTAATAGTCATAGGTGACTGGAATTCGAGAGTACGAAAAGGGAGAGAAGGAAACATAGTAGGTGAATATGGATTGGGGGTAAGAAATGAAAGAGGAAGCCGCCTGGTAGAATTTTGCACAGAGCACAACTTAATCATAGCTAACACTTGGTTCAAAAATCATAAAAGAAGGTTGTATACATGGAAGAAACCTGGAGATACTGACAGGTTTCATATAGATTATATAATGGTAGGACAGAGATTTAGGAACCAGGTTTCAAATTGTAAGACATTTCCAGGGGCAGATGTGGTCTGTGACCACAATCTATTGGCTATCAACTGTAAATTAAAGCTGAAGAAACTGCAGAAAGGTGGGAATTTGAGGAGTTGGGACCTGGATAAACTGAAAGAACCAGAGGTTGTAGAGAGCTTCAGGGAGGGACGATTGACAAGAATGGGGGAAAGAAATACAATAAAAGAAGAATGGGTAGCTTTGAGGGACGAAGTAGTGAAGGTAGCAGAGGATCAAGTAGTTAAAAAGAGAAGGGCTAGTAGAAATCTTTGGATAAGAGAAGATATATTGAATTTAATTGATGAAAGGCTAAGCAGGGATGGCTAGAGGACAAATATAAGGATGTAGGGGCTCGTCTCACAAGGGGTAAGATAGATACTGCCTACAGGAAAATTAAAGAGACCTTTGGAGAAAAGAGAACCACTTGCATGAACATCAAGAGCTCAGATGGAAATCCAGTTCTAAGCAAAGAAGGGAAAGCAGAAAGGTGGCAGGAGTATATAGAGGGTCCATACAAGGTCGATGTACTTGAGGAGAATATTATGGAAATGGAAGAGTACGTAGATGAAGATGAAATGGGAGATATGATACTGCGTGAAGAGTTTGACACAGCACTGAAAGACCTAATTCGAAACAAGGCCCCGGCAGTAGACAACATTCCATTAGAACTACTGAAAGCTTGGTGAGCAAAATGTATGAGACAGGCGAAATACCCTCAGACTTCAAGAAGAAAATTATAATTCCAATCCCAAAGAAAGCAGGTGTTGAGAGATGCGAAAATTACCGAACTATCAGTTTAATAAGTGACGGCTGCAAAATACTAACGCGAATTCTTTACAGACGAATGGAAAAACTGGTAGAAGCCAACCTCTGGCGGGGTAAAATACAGGGAGCGAAAGGCTATTTACAATTTGTACAGAAACCAGATGGCAATTATAAGAGTCGAGGGACATGAAAGGGAAGCAGTGGTTGGGAACGGAGTGAGACAGGGTTGTAACCTCTTCCGGACGTTATTCAATCTGTATATTGAGCAAGCAGTAAAGGAAACAAAAGAAAAATTCGGAGTATGTATTAAAATCCATGGAGAAGAAAACTATATGATTCGACGATGACATTGTAATTCTGTCAGAGACAGCAAAGGACTTGGAAGAGCAGTTGAACGGAATGTACAGTGTCTTGAAAGGAGGATAAAGCAAAACGAGGGTAATGGAATGTAGTCGAGTTAACTCGGGTGATGCTGAGGGAATTAGATTAGGAAATGAGACACTTAAAGTAGTAAAGGTGTTTTGCTATTTCGGAAGCAAAATAAGTGATGATGGTGGAAGTAAAGAGGATATAAAATATAGACTGTCAATGGCAAGGAAAGCATTTCTGCAGAAGAGAAATTTGTTAACATCGAGTATAGATTTAAGTGTCAGGAAGTCGTTTCTGAAACTATTTGTATGGAGTGTAGCCATGTATGGAAGTGAAACATGGACGATAAATAGTTTGCTCAAGAAGAGAATAGAAGCTTTCGAAATGTGGTGCTACAGAAGAATGCTGAAGATTAGATGGGTAGATCACATAACTAATGAGGAAGTATTGAATAGGATTGGGGAGAAGTGAAGTTTGTGGCACAACTTGACTAGAAGAAGGGATCGGTTGGTAGGACATGTTCTGAGGCATCAAGGGATCACCAATTTAGTATTGGAGGGCAGCGTGGAGGGTAAAAATCGTAGAGGGAGACCAAGACATGAATACACTAAGCAGGTTGAGAAGGATGTAGGCTGCAGTACGTACTGGGAGATGAAGCAGCTTGCACAGGATAGAGTAGCATGGAGAGCTGCGTCAAACCAGTCTCAGTACTGAAGACCACAACACCAACAGCCTGCTATTTGTACATACCGGCATTTTTCAAAAACAGTTGCTGAAAATGATGAAGGAAAATTTAATTACAAGACCGGTGCCGCGCGGAGTGGCCGGGATTACGCGGCCCCTCCCGCCTGAGGAACGAGTGCTCCCTCGGGCATGGGTGTGTGTGTTGTTCTTAGCGTAAGTTAGTTTAAGTAGTGTGTCAGTCTAGGGGCCGATGACCTCAGCACGTTGGTCCCTCAGGAATTGACACACACACACACACACACACACACACACACACACACACACACACAGAAGACTGCTCTTTTCGGCGGGCAGAGGAAATGGTGACGTAATCGGCCCTCGGTGGTACCAACAGAAACTGCATCGTTTATCATAATCACGCAATTTTGACACTACAACTGTTAGGTCGCTGGCGGTGGCAGAAATGAAAAACCAAGGTAGTCGACATGAAGTGAGCAGAAATCTGAACAACGGACCCATAGGATAATTTTATTGTGCCACTTACAAGCAGTTACCATTGTTAGCAAAGTGGTTATCGCCCAGCGTGAACGTGCATCGTTATCCTTTCAATCCAAGGAGTAGACAGCTAGCTCGTTGATGTGCAGAATATCTAGAAATAAATCAATACTTAAATTTACAGCTCATAAACTGGCAGTATATTTACAGTGTGCAGCCTTTAACAACCCTACCACAACAAAGGTCAAAAATTAATAATGATTGTGGTGTTGTTCACGCTGCTACATACTGCATTTTCGGGCAACAGCAAGGTTATTTTGTGGCTGGTGTCATTAGAGCACAGTTAATAAAGTCATTTCATGTGATAATGAATAAACTAGGCACTGATCTTTTCGTGTTTCCCACGCTGGTCTCGTTGTAAAATCGTGGCTCAATCGTCGAAAATCTAGGTGGTGATGATTCGAAGCTCGGATGCAAAGAGGCCTAGGTTTTATTCTGCTATATTCAAAAGTTTTATAGATGTGTTTCACAAAACATTCTTGAAGATCACACTTTTGCAGGACAATGATGATGTAAAAAAGTAATCAGCACTCCGAATTTAAGTTACACTTCTTTTTTATTGCTTTTGTTGCAATATCACGTAACACACAAAACATCACCTCACGATACAAAACATACTTGAAAACATCTTCCTCACTGTTAAAGTTCACATTTTATAAACAGGCTACAATATGCGTCTTCCAACATCACGCCCAAGACTTGACCTTCTCAAGGTCCGACTCTCTAACAACTAACTATCGCTTACGCGCCAAAAATGAGAGTTACAAGTACGTCAAAGATCGTAGTGACAAAAGGAAGAATAAACATAAGAATAATATCTTTGCAACTTAAACATATCGATGTATCAAAGTATCTCTACGTTAATGCAATCCAATCTGAATGTTGGTCTCAGAAACATGTTAACTACTTTACAGAAACACAGTAGAGTATTGCTGGTATCGAGAGGTTCAGGTGAGCTGCCGTAATGGTTACGTAATTCAATTACCATTACAAGCCTATATTTTTATAGGAAGGTAGGTCGCTATTTTTTCCGTCGATACGATTTCCGTTATGTCGAGAGCTGACAATGATATTTTTATAAATATCTATTTATCGGATTCCCGGTACTTTTAAAAATATGCACGTTCTTATTTAAAACATAGTGCAACCGAGAAGTGTTGTGGTGGTGTGTTGAAGTTGTGGCTACTGTGGGTTGTCGCTACGGCCGAGGGAACGTTGTAATAGTGGGGTGCAGGCGTGGCTACAGGATACGGTGAGGTCGGCTGAGTGCGTGCCGCGCTTCATCCCGCCCGCGCCTCAGCGCAGTAAACGCTGCGCACCGTAAGCGGACGGGTTTGCCAGGAGGCGCGGTTCTGGGGCGGGCGGCTGCTCGGCCCCCACCGCCGCGACAGCGCGTGCCGCGGCACGGGCTGCCGCTGCCCGGGGCGCCGAGTCGCGTCGCGTGCCGCGCCTCACAAGAACCAGCAGCCGCGGGAAATCGTAGACCGCACCGCACCAGACCACGGGCCTGTCTCCTACAAGGCATTCGATTTTAATGCGCTGTGACCTCTTGCTCCATTACTATTTAAAACTTTAAAATTTAGGAGTATCTGTGTATACGCAATGGCAACGGCCTTGCCCCACTGGATCTACATCTACATCTACACCCATACTCTGCAAGCCACATGACGGTGTGTGGCGGAGGGTACCCTGAGTACCTCTATCGGTTCTCCCTTCCATTCCAGTCTCGTATTGTTCGTGGAAAGAAGGATTGTCGGTATGCTTCTGTGTGGGCTCTAATCTCTCTGATTTTATCCTCGTGGTCTCTTCGCGAGATGTACGTAGGAGGGAGCAATATACTGCTTGACCACTCGGTGAAGGTATGTTCTCGGAACTTCAACAAAAGCCCGTACCGAGTTACTGAGCGTCTCTCCTGCAGAGTCTTCCACTGGAGTTTATCTATCATCTCCGTAACGCTTTCGCGATTACTAAATGATCCTGTAGCGCAGCGCGCTGCTCTTCGTTGGATCTTCTCTATCTCTTCTATCAACCCTATCTGGTACGGATCCCACACTGCTGAGCAGTATTCAAGCAGTGGGCGAACAAGCGTACTGTAACCTACTTCCTTTTTTTTCGGATTGCATTTCCTTAGGATTCTTCCAATGAATCTCAGTCTGGCATCTGCTTTACCGACGATCAACTTTATATGATCATTCCATTTTAAATCACTCCTAATGCGTACTCCCAGATAATTTATGGAATTAACTGCTTCCAGTTGCTGACCTGCTATTTTGTAACTAAATGATAAGGGAACTATCTTTCTATATATTCTCAGCACATTACACTTCTCTACATTCAGATTCCATTCCCTGCACCATCCGTCAATTCGCTGCAGATCCTCCTGCATTTCAGTACAATTTTCCATTGTTACAACCTCTCGGTACACCACAGCATCTTCTGCAAAAAGTCTCAGTGAACTTCCGATGTCATCCACCAGGTCATCTATGTATATTGTGAATAGCAACGGTCCTATGACACTCCCCTGCGGCACACCTGAAATCACTCTTACTTCGGAAGACTTCTCTCCATTGAGAATGACATGCTGCGTCCTGTTATCTAGGAACTCTTCAATCCAATCACACAATTGGTCTGATAGTCCATATGCTCTTACTTTGTTCATTAAACGACTCTGGGGAACTGTATCGAACGCCTTGCGGATGTCAAGAAATACGGCATCTACCTGTGAACCCGTGTCTATGGCCCTCTGAGTCTCGTGGACGAATAGCGCGAGCTGGGTTTCACATGATCATCTTTTTAGAAACCCATGCTGATTCCTACAGAGTACATTTCTAGTCTCCAGAAAAGTCATTATACTCGAACATAAGACGTGTTCCAAAATTCTGCAACTGATAAACGTTAGAGATATAGGTCCACAGTTCTGCGCATCTGTTCGACGTCCCTTCTTGAAAACGGGGATGACCTGTGCCCTTTTCCAATCCTTTGGAACGCTACGCTCTTCTAGGCACCTACGGTACACCGCCGCAAGAAGGGGGGTAAGTTCCTTCTCGTACTCTGTGTAAAATCGAACTGGTACCCCATCAGGTCCAGCAGCCTTTCCTCTTTTGATCGATTTTTATTGTTTCTCTATCCCTCTGTCGTCTATTTCGATATCTACCATTTTGTCATCTGTGCGACAATCTAGAGAAGGAACTACACTGCAGTCTTCCTCTGTGAAACAGCTTTGGAAAAAGTCATCTAGTATTTCGGCCTTTAGTCTGTCATTCTCTGTTTCAGTACCATTTTGGTTACCGGTTCCCGTCAGATCACCGAAGGTAAGCGCTGTCGGGTGTGACCGGCACTTGGATGGGTGACCATCTGCGCCGCCATGCGCTGTTGCCATTTTTCGGGGTGCACTCAGTCCCGTAATGCCAATTCAGGAGCTACTCGACCGAATAGTAGCGGCTTCGGTTATAGAAAACCATTATAACGACCGGGAGAGCGGTGTGCTGACCACACGCCCCTCCTATCCGCATCCTCAGCTGAGGATGACTCGGCGGTTGTGTGGTCCCGATGGGCCACTTGTGGCCTGAAGACGGAGTGCTTATTATATAGACGTAATAGTGGAAGAGTGGGGTGAAGAGGGAGGTGGTAGACCAGCGTGGAAAAATTAAGAACGAATGTAACTTTCGCGTGATGTGGCACTGACTACCATAGCTCGACGAAACTGGGACCGTACGTAGAAAGAACTGCTAGGTTAGAGTACAGTACAGAAGGTAAATGAAAGAAGTACGCAATGAGACGAACAGAAATTACACTTTCATTGAAAGATAATAATTACACTGAATTCATCTCGATTTACGATGGTCCCCCAGGATATTACAAAAGGCTGGACGTGGTGTGTCATCACCGCGGACGGCAACGCGTTCTCTACAACAGGGTTGGTAAGGAGTTCTTGTGGTAGTGGGTTCAGTTCCCCCAATAGCGCAGCTGGCAACTGATGGGATCGTCGTTGATGCAGTTACGTCTCCACAACGCATCGCACACGTGCTCCAGAGGAGTTGTCGAAGGAATGGGCAGGCCAGTCCATTCTCCGAATACTCTCTCGTTCCAAGAGCTGCTTCACCTGCGCTGTTGTATGCGGTCGCGCATTGTCATCCATAAAAATGAAGACGAGGCCGAATGCACGCCTGAAAAGACGCATTTGGGGGAGGAGTTGACTGATGGGTGCACCATGTTCAAAGATTTGGAGGTCAGCAGGCTCGCGCAGTATTATATCCTCCCACACCGTAACACCTGTTGTTCAGCAGCGTTCCTGGGTGCACCACGACTTCGCACGTCTCGCCATGTCGCTAGCTGTTCAGCGGCTGGGACCACTGCGTACGTTACTAGACTGAAGAGCCGAAGAATCTGGTACACCTGCCTAATATCGTGTAGAGCCCCCGCGAACGCGCAGAAGTGCCGCAACACGACGCGGCATGGACTCGACTAATGTCCAAGTAGTGCTGGAAGGAACTGACACCATGCATCCTGCAGGGCTGTCCATAAATCCGTAAGAGTACGAGGGGGTGGAACAGCACATTGCAAGGAATCCCAGATGTGCTGAATAATGTTCCTGTCTGGGGAGTTTGGTGCCCAGCGGAAGTTTTTAAACTCAGAACAGCGAATGTGCAGCAATCCTGGACGTGTGAGGTGTCGCGTTGTCCTGCTGGGACTGTCTAAGTCCGACGGAATCCACAATGGACATGAATGGGTGGAGGTGATCAGACAGGATGCTTGTGTTCGTGTCATCTGTGGGAGTCGTATCTCGACGTATCAGGGGTCCCATGTCACTCAAACTGCACACTGCCCACACCATTTCGGAGCCTGCACCAGCTTGAACAGTCCCCTGCTGACATGGACTCGTGAGGTTGTCTGCTTACCCGTACAAGTCCATCCGCTCGATACAATTTGAAACGGGACCCTCCGACCAGGCAACACGTTTCCAGTCATCAACAGTCCAATGTCGGTGTACACGGGCCCAGACGACGCGTAAAACTTTGTGTCGTGCAGTCATGAGTAGTCCTTTGGCTCTGAAAGCCGAATTCGATGATGTTTCGTTTAAGGGTTCGCACGCTGAGACGTGCTAATGCCCAACCCTGAAATCTATAGCAATATGCGGTAGGATTGCACTTTTGTCACGTTGAACGATTCCCTTCAGTTTGAAACGTCCCCTTAGAAAAATTTATACAAGACTGTGCTTAAACTGACACACAATATTTTTTAGCGCAACGCAATCTGACTTTCAGAAATCCCTACAAAGGAGTGGCCCTGACTAACATTAACCTGTACCTTTCACAAATCACTTACCTCACCAAAAATCTTCGTTACTCGAACTAATGTAATACAGCGAGCGCCACTACTGCCAGCTAAATAAAAGATTCAAACTACTGAAGGCACTAACTACTGATAGGCATAGTTAGCAAATGAAAGATTTTAATAGAGAACAAACAATGTATTTACCTTAATAATCATAATATATATGCCATCCAGTCTTACAAATTTCACAACTCCGCCATCTCTCTCCCCACATCCACCACTGCTGGCGGCTCACCTCCAACTGCGCAACGCTACGCGCTGTTCACATCCAGCTGCCCAACACTACAATGGCAGACAACAATGCAAACTAGCCACAGACTGCACACAGCACAGCCAGTGATTTTCATACAGAGAGCGCTACGTGGCGGCGGCGTTAACAATATAAGAACCTAAACAGCCTACTTACATAGCCTACTTACAAGTTGTCGTTTGTCCTGTTGTTGCAGGATCTTTTTCCGGCCGCAGCGATATCGGAGATTTGATGTTTTACCGGATTCCTGATATTCACGGTACATTCGTGAAATGGTTGTACGGGGAAATCTCTAACTTATCGTTACCTCGGAGATGCTGTGTCCCATCGCTCGTGTGCCGACTATAACACCACTTAAAACGTGATAACCTCCCATTGTAGTAGCAGTAACCGCTCTAACAACTGCGCCAGACACTTGTTGTGTTGTTATATACTCGTTGCCGGCCGCAGCCTCGTTTTCTGCCTGTTTACATATCTCTGTATTTGAATACGACTACCTGTACCAGTTCCTGTGGCGCTTCAGTATATTAGCGACTTGCATTCTCAAGGCGTGCCGCGCATCACCCAGTCACTGGTGCCTGCCGCTCTGGCGCCGCTAGCTCGTAGCGTGCCCGACCTTTAAATGACCCGTATGCTTCCGTTCATGGCGATGTGATCCGTTAATGAATATCTCTAAATATACGTCATTGGAAGGAGATTGTAGTAACAGCCGAATGGATATTGCCTAAAATAGCGGACAGAGAACGGTAAGGCCGGCCGGTGTGGCCGAGCGGTTCTAGGCGCTTCAGTCTGGAGCCGCGCGACCGCTACGGTCGCAGGTTCGAATCCTTCCACGGGCATGGATGTGTGTGATGTCCTTATGCTAGTTCGGTTTAAGTAGTCCTAAGTTCTAGGGGACTGATGACCTTAGATGTTAAGTCCCATAGTGCTCAGAGCCGAGAGAACAATGAAAATCCCTCAAAAGAGGAAAGGCCGCTGGACCTGATGGGATACCAGTTCGATTTTACACAGAGTACGCGAAGGAACTTGCCCCCCATCTTGCAGCGGTGTACCGTGGGTTTCTAGAAGAGAGTAGCGTTCCAAAGGATTGGAAAAGGGCACAGGTCATCCTCGTTTTCAAGAAGGGACGTCGAACAGATGTGCAGAACTGTGGACCTATATCTCTAACGTCTATCAGTTGTAGAATTTTGGAACACGTATTATGTTCGAGTATAATGACTTTTCTGGAGACTAGAAATCTACTTTGTAGCAATCAGCATGGGTTTCGAAAAAGACGATCGTGTGAAACGCAGCTCGCGCTATTCGTCCACGAGACGCAGAGGGCCATATACACGGGTTCCCAGGTAGATGCCGTGTTTCTTGACTACCGCAAGGCGTTCAATACAGTTCCCCACAATCGTTTAATGAACAAAGTAAGAGCATATGGACTATCAGACCAATTGTATGATTGGATTGAAGAGTTCCTAGATAACAGAATGCAGCATGTCGTTCTGAATGGGGAGAAGTCTTCCAAAGTAAGAGTGATTTCAGGTGTGTCGCAGGGGAGTGTGGTAGGACCGTTGCTATTCACAATATACATAAATGACCTTGTGGATGACATCGGAAGTTCACTGAGGCTTTTTGCGGATGATGCTGTGGTATATCGAGAGGTTGTAACAATGGAAAATTGTACTGAAATGCAGGAGGATCTGCAGCGAATTGACGCATGGTGCAGGGAATGGCAATTGAATCTCAATGTAGACAAGTGTAATGTGCTGCGAATACACAGAAAGAAAGATCCCTTATCATTTAGCTACAAAATAGCAGGTCAGCAACTGGAAGCAAATAAATGGCTCTGAGCACTATGGGACTCAACAGCTTAGGTCATAAGTCCCCTAGAACTTAGAACTACTTAAACCTAACTAACCTAAGGACATCACACACACCCATGCCCGAGGCAGGATTCGAACCTGCGACCGTAGCAGTCCCGTGGTTCCGGACTGCAGCGCCAGAACCGCTAGACCACGGCGGCCGGCAACTGGAAGCAGTTAATTACATAAATTATCTGGGAGTACGCATTAGGAGTGATTTAAAATGGAACGATCACATAAAGTTGATCTTCGGTAAAGCAGATGCCAGACTGAGATTCATTGGAAGAATCCTAAGGAAATGCAATCCGAAAACAAAGGAAGTAGGTTACAGTACGCTTGTTCGCCCACTGCTTGAATACTGATCAGCAGTGTGGGATCCGTACCAGACAGGGTTAATAGAAGAGATAGAGATGATCCAACGGAGAGCAGCGTGCTTCGTTACAGGATCATTTAGTAGTCGCGAAAGCGTTACGGAGATGATAGATAAACTCCAGTGGAAGACTCTGCAGGAGAGACGCTCAGTATCTCGGTACGGGCTTTTGTTGAAGTTTCGAGAACATACCTTCACCGAGGAGATAAGCAGTATATTGCTCCCTCCTACGTATATCTCGCGAAGAGGCCATGAGGATAAAATCAGAGAGATTGGAGCCCACACAGAGGCATACCGACAATCTTTCTTTCCACGAACAATACGAGACTGGAATAGAAGGGGGAACCGATAGAGGTACTCAGGGTACCCTCCGCCACGCACCGTGAGGTGGCTTGCGGAGTATGGATGTAGATGTTCATCGCGTTCAATTGGTTCAAATGGCTCTGAGCACTATGGGAGTTAACTTCAAAGTCCCCTAGAACAAAACTACTTAAACCTAACTGACCTAAGGATATCACACAGATCCATGCCCGAAGTAGGATTCGAACCTGCGATCATAGCGGTCGCGCGGTTCCAGACTGTAGCGCCTAGAACCGCTCGGCCACTCTGGCCGGCTCATCGTACGCGTCCGAAGAACTGTGCAGAACGACACACGACATATCGCCTGCCCTCCTTCCTTCAACATTTGTGGCTATAAACGTCTGCCCGTCGTGAGAAGTGGCGCGATGGTACAGGCGCTCGACTATCGTTCGTGGAAAACGGCGCTGGACTATTTTTCGTAGAAAACCGCATAGGAATGCCGCCCCAGCCAGTTAGATTTCATTTTTCCGTGGTTCGACTATACCTTTCCTACAGGGACCACCAAGTGTTACATCTTCGCCGGTGCTCCGTCTCTGCTGGCGATGATGTCGACATTACTAACAGCTGTCGCCCTACCTCAGACACCATTCGCACGAGAATTGGTAATTTTCCTTCTTCTTTCTCTCCTTCTGCTGTATGTTATCTGCCCTTGACTGTACCTAAGCCGTCTCCTGTTTCAAATTTCCAGACGTATTGGATCTCTGCGTGACTTCGTAGCGCTTTTCCGTAGGTTTAATAAACGCAGCTGACTGACGTAACAGAAGCTTTAGTCGTCAATAATATGTTCTCCTTCACTATTTACAACAGTCTGCCCACGATGGGGCGACGTTTCGAGTCCGCGACTGCAGAAATCACTCTGTATTGAGGCAAACAACTATAGAGACCGAAAAAGGTGAAACTCTGAGGGAGCAAGTTCGGGTGAATAAGGTGGGTGCGGAATGACTTCGCAGTCCAACTCGTGTATAGTCAGCATTGTCAGTGTAGCAGAATACGGACGATCGTCATCGTGCGGTAGCATCACTTCATGCAGTCTTCGGCACTCTCTTTTGTGGATGCGCGCAGGTCTTTGTGCGGGGAATTTCTGCTTTGTTTATGCTCAGCAGTTCCTTTGTTTACCTCGTGTTAGTATAAAGACAACATCGCTCGTCACCAGTAACGATACAGCACAGGGAGTGTCGGTATTATTCACGAGACGAGCAAGCAGAGATGGACGTTCGGTGACCCGCAGACTTGTGTGATTTTGGCTTAGACCATGCGGCCCTCATACACCCAATTTTTGAACCTTCCCCACTGCATGCAGATGACGCACGATGTTGGAATGATCACAGTTCACCACATCTGCTAGTTCTCGAGTACAATGGCGTGCATCATCCTGGATTAATGCGTTTAAACGATCTTCCATCAAACCCCTGTCGCCCGGGGTCGCCGCGCGGTTTAAGGCGCCTTGTCATGGTTCGCGCGGCTCTCCCCGTCAGAGGTTCGAGTCCTCCCTCGGGCAAGGGTGTGTGTGTTGTCCTGAGCGTAAGTTAGTTTAAGTTTGATTAAGTAGTGTGTAAGCCTAGGGACCGATGACCTAAGCTGTTTGGTCCCATAAGATCTTACCTCAAATTTACAAAAAAATCAAACCCCTAAGATTTTCTTGAACGTGCAGAATCACGAATGTCAAAACGATTCTTCTTAAAACGAGAAAACAATTTTCTTGGCGTGCCTGTCCAATGCCAATGCCGCCACACGCGGCGCAAATGTTTCTGTTTGCTTCCGCAGTTGTCACCCTCAATCCGAAGAATATGTCCGATAAGTTCCCATTTCTTCACTTGGTACGCCATTCTCTAGCGTCAACAGCTGCCTCACTACCTCAAAATGATGAAATGACAGTAACAACAGTGAATTACCAATAAAAAAATGACTATCTACAAATACAGGGTGAAATTATTGAACTATATAAAAAAAAACATAGGTACAAATTGTGGCGTGCACACACACATCATTCAACATGTATACATCACTATAGATTTTCGGATTTGGCTGTTTTAAGCTCAGCAGTGGCTTCGCAGTTATTTCTGTACACCTTGTCTTTAATATAGCCCCACGAAAAAGAGGCGCATGTGTTCAGATATGGAGAATATGGCAGCCAATCGAGGCCCATGCCAGTGGCCTCTGGGTACCTCAGAGGCAGAATGCGGACCCCAAAGTGCACCTCATGGACTCTCCTGCTTCGATGGGGTCGAGCTCCGTCTTGTATCAACCACATCTTGTCGAAATCAGTGTCATGTTGGATAACGGGGATGAAATCATCTTCCAAAACCTTAACGTATCGTTCGGTAGTCACCGTGTCATCAAGGACTAGTACCGATTATTCCGTGACAGTCACCCATTGAAGGTCGATAGACTTCTCGATCGCGAAATGCGCATTTTCAGTCCCCCAGATGCGCCGATTTTGCTTATTGACGAGCTCGTCCACATGAAAGTGGGCTTCGTCTCTAAACCAAACTTTACAGCGCATACTAATTCCCATCATATCCCTTGGCCAACCGTGCAGTTTGAACGTCAATAACGCCAACCGTTCAGAAGTTATGACAGTTTTATTTCATGTAATTCAGTAATTGTCACCCTGTAAACCCATAGCAACAATCTATAAATCAACCCATAGCAACTGGAATACCAATATGCAAAACGAAAACTCTTCGAACTTACGCATCAGCCTATTATTAAGAGGACGATCCGGACATTTGCTTGTAGCGACATAGTCTTCCTCATATGCTTATGAATTCCGAAACTTTAATTACTTTTCTATTTTCTTCTGCCTGTGCCAGGGATTGCATCCGTGCGTACGTGCCGCGAATCACTCCTCTCTCCACCTGCCTGTACATTTTTGTCGGTCTTCTGTTGCCATACTGACTAATCACGAATAACTGTGCCAGTATTTTCGTCGCCTGGTAAAGTTTTCACAGCATCATCATCTACCGTGCTGTAGAAGACTTGTCGATTCTTGTTCGGTTCCCCTCCCGATTTTTGACGTGCTATTGTAGCTCCGTATAGTTCCATTTTACGTGTTCAACCACTTCTCATTGACGCGTAGGTAGTTACTGTTGCGCAATGTGACCACAGCCATATTGATATTACTGTCTTGTGAACTGCCTTGTCCAGTTCCTATCTGATCGGTATTTTAGTAGCTGTGACGGCGAAATGTTTCAGATTTCGAGGTAGAATGGGATAGGAATGATGATGGAAATAGGATCACATTTGAGGAAGTGGAAAAAATGGTCAGTAGATTGCAGTGCAATAAAGCGGCTGGGGTGGATGAAATTAAGTCGGAACTCATAAATACAGTGGAATGTCAGGTCTTAAATGGCTACACAGGGTAATTGAAATGGCCTGGGAGTCGGGTCAGGTTCCATCAGACTGGACAAAAGCAGTAATCACACCAATCTTTAAACATGGAAACAGAAAAGATTGTAACAACTACAGGGGTATCTGTTTAATCAGCGTTGTGGGTAAAATCTTCTCAGGTATTGTTGAAAGGAAAGTGCGAGTATTAGTTGAGGACCAACTGGATGAAAATCAGTGTGGGTTTAGGCCTCTTAGAGGTTGTCAGGACCAGATCTTTAGCTTACTGCAAATAATGGAGAAGTGTTATGAGTGGAACAGGGAATTGTATCTATGCTTTATAGATCTAGAAAAGGCATATGACCGGGTTCCTAGGAGGAAGTTATTGTCTGTTCTACAAGCTTATGGAATAGGAGGCAAACTTTTGCAAGCAATTAAAGGTCTTTACATGGATAGTGAGGCAGCAGTTAAGAGTTGACGGTAAATTGAGTTCATGGTTCAGAGTAGTTTCAGGGGTAAGACAAGGCTGCAACCTGTCTCCACTGTTGTTCATATTATTTATGGATCATATGTTGAAAACAATAGACTGGCTGGGTGAGATGAAGATATGTGAACACAAAATAAGCAGTCTTGCATATGCGGATGACTTAGTTGTGATGGCAGATTCGATTGAAAGTTTGCAAAGTAATATTTCAGAGCTAGATCAGAAATGTAAGGACTATGGTATGAAGATTAGCATCGCCAAAACGAAAGTAATGTCAGTGGGAAAGAAATATAAACGGATTGAGTGCCAAATAGGAGGAACAAAGTTAGAACAGGTGGACGGTTTCAAGTACTTAGGACGCATATTCTCACAGGATGGCAACATAGTGAAAGATCTGGAAGCGAAGTGTAGCAAAGCTAATGCAGTGAGCGCTCAGCTACGATCTACTCTCTTTTGCAAGAAGGAAGCCAGTACCAAGACTAAGTTATCTGTGCAGCGTTCAATCTTTCGACCAACTTTGTTGTATGGGAGCGAAAGCTGGGTGGATTCAGGTTACCTTATCAACAAGGTTGAGGTTACGGATATGAAAGTAGCTAGAATGATTGCAGGTACTAGTAGATGGGAACAATGGCAGGAGGGTGTCCACAATGAGGAAATCAAAGAAAAAGTGGGAATGAACTCTATAGATGTAGCAGTCAGGGCGAACAGGCTTAGATGGTGGGGTCATGTTACACGCATGGGAGAAGCAAGGTTACCGAAGAGACTCATGGATTCAGCAGTAGAGGGTAGGAGGAGTCGGGGCAGACCGAGGAGAAGGTACCTGGATTCGGTTAAGAATGATTTTGAAGTAATAGGTTTAACAGCAGAAGAGGCATCAATGTTAGCACTGAATATGGGATCATGGAGGAACTGTATAAGAGGGGCTATGCTCCAGACTGAACGCTGAAAGGCATAATCAGTCTTAAATGATGATGATAATGATGATGATGATGGTGACGGCGTGTTAATTTGTACGAAAATTTGCGCTGTACAACGGAGCAGCTGCGATTTTTGATCCAGTAAGTTTGTACGTATACCAAGGGGGAAGAAACTCATTGGTGCGTCGTACGGAGCCGCAGGAACGCGACACTGCACATCGGTGTAACGACGCGACGTGCAGCTGTGGGTGGGGGTGGGGGTGGGGCGCTGCCAGCTGGCGTGGCGAGGTGTGACCCGGCTGACGTCAGACGCGTTTCGAGGTTCCGAGCGAGCGGCGGCATCTGCTGGCTTGTGTCAGGCCAAGGGATCTGGAGCCGAGGCGAGTGCGTCACCCACAGTCCGCACCTCATCTTTAACTCCTCTGTACTGCGGGTTTTTTGATCTATTTTTAGCCATGTCAGCAGTGCTACTTGTCACTGTCAACAAAGTAAAGCGGAAGGAAAGATTGAAGTGCCAGTTTGTTGCATAAAGCACCGAGATTACCGTGAAACAGATAGTCGACAATCAGTAACCCCTACTCTACCTCTGATTTTTCAGAGTAACTCCTACGTGCAGAAAAGCTTCTAAACGTCTCATTACTTAGCGAATCAGTTAATGTGTGACATATTTGACCTTCAACACATAAAAACCGTTTAATGGCGACACAAATCTTTGATTATGTTGGTTTTATTAGTTCAGGATTATCTACGTATAAACTAATGAAAAACTCAAATTGGGCTCTTTGCGCTCCGTTTAAACAAAATCTAGTTTTCACAAGCATCTGAGTATTCTCGGCGCCGTATCTCCTGATTAAGGGCCATAAAATAATACCATTTTGTAGTTACATTCAATGGTTCAGCGGTGTATGTGAATTTCTGTGCAAAGTGTTTTGCGAAAATCGGCTACATGCGATGATAGTACACGAGTTACACATTAAACAGTAGTGCCTGATGTTGAAGTTGTACTTCATGAAAAATCTGTCAGATTATGCGTAAACTTTGTTGGAACTCGCTACCAAGTGAAATGTGGCTACACTGAGTCACAGCGCCAGAGATTGCGCCAAAGATTATTATTCCGCCGCCTCCACTGGTGGCAGTAGTAGTTCAGAGGTTGCCGTGGGAAGTGCGTGTTGAGAGGATGTCGAGAGCAGTGCTAGTTGAGAGGATGTAGTGTGCAGTTGTTGTTCTGTTGGGCGAGAGAGTAGATGCTGTTCGGTTGGTGTAATGTGTAGATGGAAGATGTTGCAATGATCACAGTGTATTTTTCGTCAATATATATGGAGGTAATAAAAAAAAAATTTTATTTCACATTTCATTCATGACAATGCCTCTTGGTCACAGGTTCAGTCAACAAAGCATCTGGCTCGTGTTCATGTGTTAGACTTGTAATTCTGGTTTCTATGTGCAATTTAGTATTTCTAGTTTTTCAATTAGTTCATTGTAAATGGTGTTTAAAATATCTTGTCCTATTGAGGAAGAACCGTGCCAGATACATGTACGTTGAATCACACTTCCACACACAGAACAGTTATACTTGTGCTTTGTTGTTTCGTAGCTTTTATAGTTGCAGGGGACTTAATTAATCAATTGTGTTGACGGAAATTTCCTTTTATTCTTTATTGTTATTTTATGCAGTCAGATTGCGTACTGATACTAGTCAGGGACAGCCGGTTACGAGACTTCGTAACCGGATACACAGCTACTAAAATTATTGCGTAATAATTAAGCCCCCATGCACAAGTACTGCCATTCTCAGATAATGGATGAATATGATCTGGGTGAATTGCACGCCGAGAGTTAGGCTGCCTCGAGATACGAGGGGCGTTCGGTAAGTAATGCGTTACATTTTTTTCTCTGCCAATTTCGGTTGAAAAAAGTGCAGAATTCGTTGTGGTACGTCGTGGAATATTCGAGCTTTAGCCCCTGTAGTCTCATGAAGTTCTGATAGGTGATGAAGTGATGGTATGGCACTTATTGGCTGGGATATCCTCTTCGGGGTTCGACCGCCGTATTGCAAGTCTTTTTAGTTGACGCCACTTCGGTGACTTGCATGTCAATGATGATGAAAGACAGATAACACCCAGTCCCCTGCCGGGAATCGAACCCGGGCCCCACTGCGTTGTAGGCGGTAACTCTACCGCTGCGCTACCTTAGCGGACTTCTGACAGGTAGTGGTGCTATATGTAGCCCTGAAAATGGCGTATGTAGCGGATGTACGTGCCGAGCAGAGAGCTGTAAATGGTTGCCTTGTAGTGGAAAATCGGAGCGTATTTACAATATCGGAGGGATCTAAACTCGCTTCACCGAATGTTCTTTTGTAATGCTGCAAATACTGATGTGTCTGTTGTAGTTACATAAAATAATAAAACATGTCATTGCGGTATGGTAATGAATGTTCGCACGACCAGGTCATGTATGTAAGTCCGTTTCTAAAATTTTATCTATACGAGTTACTACACGTATTGAGCTTTAAGTTGGTAGCTTTGTGCGAACGTAACGAGTTCAAAGATTACGACTTGGGACCATCTCTAATTTAACACGATTTTCATCTTAAGAAATGTTTTTTTTTTTCAGGAAACATTCCTCGTTACGCTGTTGTTCGGGTCCGCGTTAAACCACAGCTTCCATTGTATCGAGCTGGGTCAAACTGCTGTACGACTGGAGGAAGGCAAAGGATTTTCCGTCATGAATAGGAGCATTGTTGGTGAAACATTGCGGTTCACTCTTTGGAAAGGATTGAGGACTGCTTGGGACTTCGACATACATTCCCTAAACCGAAATTAAAACAAGCTTTATCCATAATGACACTGAATATCAATTGTAAGTTTCCGAACTCGAGTGATTGACTTCGATGGTTGACGTGTTCATTGATCGAGATAAAATTACTAGGAGCTGAACTGACTGTTCAGCGGTGATGCTCGTTTTTCACAACAAATTACTTCGCTGTAAGTTTGAGTGACGCTATGGAGGTCAAGTTAGACCGTCAGCGAACAAAATCGAGAAATTATTAGTATTTCTTTTTGAATAGTTACAAGTGTTTCTTGCTGCTGGTTGCTACTCACCGATGAGAGATGTGTCGCAAACCACGCTGTTGCTGTATTTGTCTGAGGAGATTACGTCGCACACTCGTACACAAGGAGAGTCTTATTCGATGCAAAAAGTTATTTTAATCTGTAAAATGCCTTGTTTGTTATGTAGGGGAGCGCATAAAAGGTGATTACAGTTGCGGTGCTGGGGTGGAAATCCCAGCCAGCAGTCAGCGTGGGTGCGTGAAGCAGGCGCCTCTTGCGTTGGACCACGGGCAGCAACGTGCGCTGGCCTGTCGTTGAGGAGACACTGCTGCAGCCCCCTTGCTTCACCTGGGCGGTCAGTAGCTCACCTTTTGCGCTTTTTATTCGCCCGTACAAGTCTCGGCAGCTGTCGTTGACACGTATTATCTACGGCCCGTCCTACACCTCAGCTGCCTCCGGCCCAGATTTGGATAGAGCCATTTTGCCTTGCACGGTGCGCTTTACCCACGGCGGGGCGTAAACAGTTCCCAGAATTAGCCGTTTGGGGAGTGCTTCCGCCCTTGGCCCCAAATCCAATCGTTATGTCCTTCTGGACGTCAGATAAATCGCTACATTGCCGCATTACGACAACGACTGCACTGTTTCCAGAATGAGATTTTCACTCTGCAGCGGATTGTGCGCTGATATGAGACTTACAGGCAGATTAAAACTGTGTGCCCGAGCGAGACTCGATCTCGGGACCTTTGCCTAACCGGGCAAGTGCTCTGCCAACTGAGCTTCCCAAGTACGACTCACGACCCGTCCTCACAGCTTCAATTCTGCGATTACCTCGTCTCCTACCTTCCAAACTTCACAGAAGCTCTTCTGCGAACCTTGCAGAACTAGAACTCCTGGAAGAAAGGGTATTGCGGAGACATGGCTTAGCCACAGCCTAGGGGATGTTTCCAGAATGAGATTTTCACTCTGCAGCGGAGTGTGCGCTGATATGAAACTTCCTGGCAGATTAAAACTGTGTGCCGGACCGAGACTCGAACTCGGGACTTTTGCCTTTGGCGGGCAAATGTTTGCACACAGTTTTAATCTGCCAGAAGGTTTCGACTGCACTGTTCTCTGTGTCCCCCCGTCCGCCACCGATACAAGTAATATACCCTCCACTGCTAATGGTGCCACCTACCGCCTGTGAGTCGTTATTCCACGGTGACGGCGAACATAGGCGGAGTTTGCATTAGTCTGACTGGACCGTGTATAACGTTCTCTGTGTGATATTGTTCTACGTAAAAACTTGTACTGCTGTAGATAGCCGTAATCTCTGATATGAACTGTTGAAAAATGGTTCAAATGGCTCTGAGTACTATGGGACTTAACATCTGAGGTCATCAGTCCCCTAGAACATAGAACTACTTAAAGCTAACTAATCTAAGGACATCACACACATCCATGCCCGTGGCAGGATTCGGACCTGCGACCGTAGCAGTCACGCGGTTCCAGACTGAAGCACCTAGAACGGCACGGCCACACCAGCCGGCATATGAACTGTATTCGTTCGTCTGTTAAATCATGATAATAATAGTAGTCAGATAAGGAAATGTTGCCAATCGAGCAACCTGGCTGAGTCAACAGTAAGTCACTGTGGACTAGCCTTGGGTAGGGCTTAGCTTTTCAATCTCTAACGATCTCGCCGATGAGACGATGGCACGTTTTGTCACAGCCGTGGTGTTTAAGCGCTTATCTGTTGAACAGTCTGTCATTAATCTCAGACAAGTTTCTTCAGAATCGATCATCTCAGCGTTCCTCATATGGTGAGAGGTGTCCAGGAACATTGTCGGACGTGGTCGTTTTAGTGGACCAGACGTTCTTGGGAGGCACATACACTGGAATCACAAAAGTCATGTGATAGGAAGGTGCACATATACAGCTGGCGGTAGTGTCGGGTGCACAAGGTATAACAGGGCACTGCACTGGCGAAGCCGTCATATGTATTCAGGTGATTCATGTAGGAAGGTTTCCGACGCCATTATGGTTGCGCGACGGGAGTTAACAGACTTTAAACGCGGAGTTAGGCGCATTGGACATTCCTTTTCAGAAATCGTGAGGGAATCCAGTATTCCGAGATCGACAGTGTCGTGAGTGTGGCGAGAATACCGAATTTCAGGCATCACCTCTCATCACGGACATCGCAGTGGCCGACGGCCTCCACTTAACGACCGACAGCAGCTTCGTTTGCGTAGAGTTGTCAGTGCTAACAGACAAGCAACACTGCGTGAAATAGCCGCAGAAATCAATGTGGGACGTACGACGAACTTATGAGTTAGAACAGTGCGGCGAAAAGTGGCGTTAAGGGGCTCCGGAACGCCCTATACTTGCAATGTTAAAATGACGCTTATAAATTACATCTTTCCTCACAAAGTATTTGAGGTAGGATGTTGAACTTTTTACAGATTATTTATTGGAATATGGGCTACAACTTAACACAGGGGTTTTACAAAATTTTAGTTCAGTTATTAAAGATGATTTTTGTTTCAATTGTAATGAAAATTCACATTTTTTTGCAATTTTTTATTTATGTATTCAAAAATATACACTTTTTGGAAAAAGGCTGTGTTAAATTATGCAGAAGGTACTGTGTAACATTTACTGAAAGCTTGAAACAAATATGTTTGGAAGATCCTTAGAAAACATGTAATTAGTATGAGAAAATAAAAGTTTTGGGAATCGAGCGACAAAGATTGGATTAACTTTTTAGTGCATTCCAGGTCCATAGGACGGATTATCTTCATCCTCTGCAAACTCCTCCTCCAGCTTCCTCTTGTTCCTCCTCCTGTTTACTCTTGCTTGTATTTCTAGACTCTTTACAGCCCTGTCTGCAGCCCGAAGGCGTTCCTTGTCTAAAGCAAGCATCGCTCGTACCACGTTAGAACCTATCTTCATTCCCATATTTCTAAATACCTTGCACCTTACAATGTTGCCATCCTTCAGAGGATTTCTAATAACTTTACTTTTACTCATTATTATACTTCAACAAAACAGAGACTCAAGAAACAGAATTAATTACGAATATTTTCGAGATAACGACAGAGTAAATAAAGATGAAACAATCGACAATCACACCAGCGATATATATTGAACCATCACAGGTTAGCCACAACACATACTTTATCTCACATCACTAAAATGTACCTGATGAACACGGACGTTAATAATATCACCATTTGACAGCAGTTTAACAGCGCCACAGTGGGTCACGCCCATGTAGAACACATTTCAAAAAAAATTTAAAAATAGTTGTAGTCTTCGGAATTGAATAAATTATATATCTATTAAAAGGTAATAGTCTGCAGATTCAGAAAACGCAAAAAAGTAAAAATTGAACTTTTCATGAGTTTGAGCCTTTCCGGAGCCCCTTAAAGGCCTATGGCAGCAGACGAGCGACGCGAGTACCTTCGCTATCAGCACGACATCGTCGGCACAGCGCCCCTCTTGGGCTCGTGACCATGTCGTTTGGACCCCAGATGACTGGAAAACCGTAACCTGGTTAGGTGAGTCCCGATTTCAGTTGGTAAGAGCTAACAGTAGGGTTCGAGTGTGGGGCAGACCCTCCAGAGCCGTGGATCCAGGTTGTCAACAAGGCACTGTGCCAGCTGGTGGTGGCTCCAGAACGGTGCTCACTGTTTTCACACGTAATGGACTGAGTGCTCTGGTCCAACTGAGCCGAGCATTGGTTGGAAATGGTAATGTTCCCCGCTATGTCAGCGGACCACAATCATTCACGATTGGTTTGAAGAACATTCTGGACAGTCCTAGCGAATGGCTTGGCCCGACTTGAGTCCCATCCAATATTTATCTAGAGGTCATTTAGTGCAAAAAATCCTGCACCTGCAACTCTTTTGCAGTTGTGGACGACCATAGAGGCAGCATGGCTCAAATGTTTCTGCCGGGGAGTTTCAACAGTTATAAAAAAATACAGTTTCTCCTAAATCCCAAGGCTGCTACCCAAATTGTCCGGGTTACAGACGTACCAAGCAATGCTGCATGTACGGAAATCAACGCAGAGAACTGTGGGAAAACCGAGCGGGGTGGCGCAGTGATCAGACACTGGACTCGCATTCGGGAGGACGACGGTTCAATCCCGCGTCCGGCCATCCTGATTTAGGTTTTCCGTGATTTCCCTAAATCACTCCAGGCAAATGCCGGGATGGTTCCTCTGAAAGGGCACGGCCGACTTCCTTCCCAATCCTTCCCTAAACCGATGAGACCGATGACCACTCTGTCTGGTCTCCTTCCCCAAACCAACCAACCAACTGTGGGAAATCTTCGGATTCAGATACACAGGCTAAGATATTACCGAAGGACTACTTTTAAGTACTTTCTTTAGTGGCCACAATATTTGGCTCCACGGTGGTGTGTCGTTAATACGCTCCTTCCAGCACCCGTATAAATTATGCTCTGTTTGCGACAGTGTTTTTTCGCTGAGTCGGGTAAGAAATGTGCTAATCGAGTTTAACCGACGAACGCTTCAGTTTTACTAATTATATGCGAGTGTTTGCAAAATCATTATTTTCACATCGTTCACTATTTTTAGCGATTAAGCATGTATTTCTTTCTAAGTTGCTGTTGTAATCATTCGCGTGTGTATACGGTGGGGCGTGAATATTTAAACCGAGAAGTTGATGAAAAATTAGCTCCGTGCCGTAACAGGTAACGTGGAATGGTACAAGGTGTAACGTCTACATTCGTGTAAATCTTACGATGAACAGTGTATTATTTTCTACCTCGTAACCTTTTCAAATTATTTTGAACTAAACAACGGCTAACTCGGTTTGTACTTATGAGGAAAGTAATTGAATCAGAAGAAAGTGAAAGTAATACGAACATTCAGCAGGCATCTGTGGGTTCCAGTTGTGTGTCTTCGGTTTGGCTGAGGTGATAATTGCGTTGCGAAACACGAAAAGTACGAATGAGCGTATGCCGCATATCGCGTACCCTGAGATGGCGGAAACAAATACGGAAGTACGTTACCCCAACCAGTGCACCGTATGAAAAACATCTATCCAGTATGTCGCAGCGTTAGCAACACATTGTTTCACTTCGATGCATCCACAAAACACATCGAGCGTTATTAATACATCGCTGGAGACAGCCCGTCGTGACCAAAAAAGGAGAGAAGCTACTTTCTTTAACTGAAACCAAAATGCTTTGCTGGACTTCTGTCCTGACAGTTCAAGACCATCTGACCGGAGTGACAGTTATCGTTGACAGGATGAGGAAAGTAGTCTACCGTGCTACTTTCAAAAAAATGTTTCAAATGGCTCTGAGCACTATCGGACTTAACTTCTGAGGTCATCATTCCCCTAGAACTTAGAACTACTTTGACCTAACTAACCTAAGGACATCACACACATCCATGCCCGAGGCAGGATTCGAACCTGTGACCATAGCGGTCTCGCGGTTCCAGACTAGCCCCTAGAACCGCTCGGCCACACCGGCCGGCCTACCGTGGTACGGACACGTACTTCGAGGAGACCAAAAAACAACAGCGAAACGCAGCTTGTCGTTGAAAGGCGAAGGTAGACGACCTGTTGGGAGCGCGAGGCAACGTTGGGTAGGTACTTTCCATACAGACCTTGAGATACACTGCCAAGTCACGCTAATGCGACACCTGTCAAAAGCCTGAATAACCAGCGTTAGCAGGTGGAATGCTGCAGGACGTGCAGGAAGAGTGAGGTTCTGGAAGTTGACGACAGGGACGTGGAGCCATGTCGACTCCAATGGCGTTGCCAGTTCCCAGTTGAGGATCCACGGCGCGAACAGCGCGTTGGAGGTGATCCAACAGAGTCTAGATTCGGTTTTTGTGGCCAGGGGAGTGTGGCAAATCATCTTGGTGATCTTCGAAACATGCATGTACGCTGCGAGCTGCGTGACACATTGCAATGACCTGCTGGTAGATGCCATTGCGCCAAGGAAAAGTAGACTTCATGTAGGGGCGGAAATGGTCACCAAGGATCCTTCGTGCCTTCCAGGACGACGAGATGATCCAGAAAATGCGGAAATATTCCCCATGATGTGACGCTCCCTCCTCCAGCCTGGACTCTTGTGACGATTGTTGCAAAGTGTTTGCTATCAGATTTTTCACGACTTATAAAAAAGAGGCGATCTGTCGTCTGGAAAGGCTACCTGTCGCCACTCTGTGGACCTCACTTACGGCGTTCGCCGTTTATGAACAGCAGTCGGCATGGTTACCTGGACCGGGCTCCTGCTGCCGTGGCTCATAGTCAGTAACGTTTGCTGAACGGTCGTTGAGGAGACACAGTTGGTAGCCCTTGGTTCAAAATGGTGTAAATGGCTCTGAACACTATGCGACCTAAATTCTGAGGTCATCAATCCCCTAGAACTTAGAACTACTTAAACCTAACTAACCTTAGGACATCACACACATCCATGCCCGAGGCAGGATTCGAACCTGCGACCGTAGCCGTCTCGCGGTTCCAGACCGTAGCGCCTAGAACCGCTCGGCCACTCCGGCCGGCGTCCTTGGTTCATCTGGGCCCTTAGTTGCCCCACAGTTGCACGTCTATTCGCCATTACACATTTCCATTGTCGACGTTGACGCCTGTCATCTGTGGCCCGTGATGCACCACAGGTGCCTCCGCCCCAGTTTTGGACAGGGCCGTTCTGCAATGCACTGTATGTTTTACCCTCGGTGGCACGCGAACAGTTTCCAAAATTAGCCATTTTGGGAATCCTTTCACCCCTAGCCCCAAATCCAGTGATCAAGCACTTCTGGACGTCAGTAAATCGCTACGTTTTCGCATTACGACAACGACTGCACTGTTGTCCGCGACCCTACCCCCTCCAACACCCCGACACGCCCTATCTACCCTCCGCTGCTAGCACTGCCACTGCCTATGAGTGGTTATTGCACGTTGTCGTCGAACATAGGTGGTGGTCACATTAACGGGACTCTACCGTGTGGCTGGTCTCCATCCTGGCCAAGCAGATTATCGCGCCAAATGGATACAAAGAGCCAAGAAGAACACGTATACCGCCCATTGCTAGTGAAGTCTGGATGCTCCTTGCGCCCGGACTCAGACTACTGTTACGGGCTCCCCGCCTGGAAGCAGGGAGCGCAGGCCGTGATTACTTTATCGACTGGCCTCCGCGCCGCGCCCTGCTTGTAAGGAGGAGGGCCAGCCAGGTATGGCCCGCTAGGAATGCGGCCGCCTCAGGCAGCATCAAAGGCGGTGCGGCGTTCCTGCCCTGCCCTGCCGGCGGAATGTGTGTGTCTGGCGGGCGCTGCTGCCCTGTGAGGCCGACTCCCAGGTCTCGACGCTCCCAACCTGTTGCCGTCGCCTGACACACTCTCGCTGAGGCAGGCGCTTCCCCGCCTCACACGAGGCTGCACCGTGTTTCCTATCTTCCTACTCTTCCGACTCTATCAGGCTCACATCAGCACACTGTACTGCGGCAACGCCACGCCTGGAATCGAACCTCGATGCTCCGCTTCTCAAGAACGGTTGCCTTAACCGCCTCTTCATCCGACCACTCTTTCCATCACACCCAAACATCCAATATCCGGCTCGCCGCACCGCAATGACCCCTCGCCCATTAATCCGACAGAAAAATAACGCTCATATCTATCATATATGTAAATATTTACTACGAGTTTCTCTAGTTTAAAAAAAAAATTCTCTGTTCTCCACGATCCTTGTTGTTGTTGTTGTTGTTGTGTCAGTCCTGAGACTGGTTTGATGCAGCTCTCCATGCTACTCTATCCTGTGCAAGCTTCTTCATCTCCCAGTACTTGCTGCAGCCTACATCCTTCTCAATCTGCTTAGTGCATTCATCTCTTGGTCTCCCTCTACGATTTTTACCCTCCACGCTGCCCTCCAGTACTAAATTGGTGATCCCTTGATGCCCCAGAACATGTCCTATCAACCGATCCCTTCTTCTAGTCAAGTTGTGCCACAAACTCCTCTTCTCCCCAATTCTATTCAATACCTCCTCATTAATTATCTGATCTACCCATCTAATCTTCAGCATTCTTCTGTAGCACCACATTTCGAAAGCTTCTATTCTCTTCTTGCCCAAACTAGTTATCGTCCATGTTTCACTTCCATACATGGCTACACTCCATACAATTACTTTCAGAAACGACTTCCTCACACTTAAATCTATACTCGATGTTAACAAATTTCCCTTCTTCAGAAACGATTTCCTTGCCATTGCCAGTCTACATTTTATATCATCTCTACTTCGACCATCATCAGTTATTTTACTTCCCAAATAGCAAAACTCCTTTACTACTTTAAGTATCTCATTTCCTAATCTAATACCCTCAGCATCACCCAACTTAATTCGACTACATTCCATTATCCTCGGTTTGCTTTTGTTGATGTTCATCTTATATCCTCCTTTCAGGACACTGTCCATTCCGTTCAACTGCTCTTCCATGTCCTTACAATGTCATCGGCGAACCTCAAAGTTTATATTTCTTCTCCATGGATTTTAATACCTACTCCGAACTTTTCTTGTTTCCTTTACTGCTTGCTCAATATACAGATTGAATAACAACGGGGAGAGGCAACAATCCTGTCTCACTCCCTTCCCAATCACTGCTTCCCTTTCATGCCCCTCGACTCTTATAACTGCCATCTGGTTTCTGTACAAATTATAAATAGCCTTTCGCTCCCTGTATTTTACCCCTGCCATCTTCAGAATTTGAAAGAGAGTATTCCAGTCAACACTGTCAAAAACTTTCTCTAAGTCTACAAATTGTAGAAACGTAGGTTTACCTTTCCTTAATCTATTTTCTAAGATAAGTCTTAGGGTCAGTATTGCCTCACGTGTTCCAATATTTCTACAGAATCCAAACTGATCTTCCCCGAGCTCGGCTTCTACCAGTTTTTCCATTCGTCTGTAAAGAATTCGCGTTCCTTCTTATCATTGCTCATGTTCAACTTCGACATTGCCCTTTGCCTGTGCTGTTCTGTACTTCAACTTCATTGTCTTCCATATCCAATCAGTCATCCTGCATTTCCAAAAATTACCATCCCCCACACTCAGCTTTTGGCATGTGTGACTTTCAACCGTGCCGTCCTTCTCTTTTAACCTTTCCCTGTCCTCCACTTTCCGCTTTGTCCTGTCCGCTGTCGACTTTGCCTTCTTCCACTTCCAATTATCCTCTTTCAGCGCGGCCGTTCTCCAGTTTCTACATCGTCGTTCTCCTTTCTTTGCTCAACTTCGTCATTCTCATTGTTGAACTTGTCATTTATATACACTCCTGGAAATTGAAATAAGAACACCGTGAATTCATTGTCCCAGGAAGGGCAAACTTTATTGACACATTCCTGGGGTCAGATACATCACATGATCACACTGACAGAACCACAGGCACATAGACACAGGCAACAGAGCATGCACAATGTCGGCACTAGTACAGTGTATATCCACCTTTCGCAGCAATGCAGGCTGCTATTCTCCCATCGAGACGATCGTAGAGATGCTGGATGTAGTCCTGTGGAACGGCTTGCCATGCCATTTCCACCTGGCGCCTCAGTTGGACCAGCGTTCGTGCTGGACGTGCAGACCGCGTGAGACGACGCTTCATCCAGTCCCAAACATGCTCAACGGGGGACAGATCCGGAGATCTTGCTGGCCAGGGTAGTTGACTTACACCTTCTAGAGCACGTTGGGTGGCACGGGATACATGCGGAAGTGCATTGTCCTGTTGGAACAGCAAGTTCCCTTGCCGGTCTAGGAATGGTAGAACGATGGGTTCGATGACGGTTTGGATGTACCGTGCACTATTCAGTGTCCCCTCGACGATCACCAGTGGTGTACGGCCAGTGTAGGAGATCGCTCCCCACACCATGATGCCGGGTGTTGGCCCTGTGTGCCTCGGTCGTATGCAGTCCTGATTGTGGCGCTCACCTGCACGGCGCCAAACACGCATACGACCATCATTGGCACCAAGGCAGAAGCGACTCTCATCGCTGAAGACGACACGTCTCCATTCGTCCCTCCATTCACGCCTGTCGCGACACCACTGGAGGCGGGCTGCACGATGTTGGGGCGTGATCGGAAGACGGCCTAACGGTGTGCGGGACCATAGCCCAGCTTCATGGAGACGGTTGCGAATGGTCCTCGCCGATACCCCAGGAGCAACAGTGTCCCTAATTTGCTGGGAAGTGGCGGTGCGGTCCCCTACGGCACTGCCTAGGATCCTAAGGTCTTGGCGTGCATCCGTGCGTCGCTGCGGTCCGGTCCCAGGTCGACGGGCACGTGCACCTTCTGCCGACCACTGGCGACAACATCGATGTACTGTGGAGACCTCACGCCCCACGTGTTGAGCAATTCGGCGGTACGTCCACCCGGCCTCCCGAATGCCCACTATACGCCCTCGCTCAAAGTCCGTCAACTGCACATACGGTTCACGTCCACGCTGTCGCGGCATGCTACCAGTGTTAAAGACTGCGATGGAGCTCCGTATGCCACGGCAAACTGGCTGACACTGACGGCGGCGGTGCACAAATGCTGCGCAGCTAGCGCCATTCGACGGCCAACACCGCGGTTCCTGGTGTGTCCGCTGTGCCGTGCGTGTGATCATTGCTTGTACAGCCCTCTCGCAGTGTCCGGAGCAAGTATGGTGGGTCTGACACACCGGTGTCAATGTGTTCTTTTTCCATTTCGAGGAGTGTATATTGCAACAATCGGTAAAACAGTACATTAAGTTAAAAATTTCCTTTTCGCAACACCAACGGCGGAAGGCCCACAATAACTTGTAAAATCTTTCAGAGGAAATTATAGTAACCTTTCAAGAGCAGAAGGCGATAATTTTTGTACTTGAAGGAAACTCCAGGGCTGAAGGCCCACAACTAACCTTGCCAATTTAAAAATATAAAATACAGTTAAATTACAACGACATTAACACCGCCAAAAGGATAATTAAGAGAACGGCACTCAGGAGTCTCCAGTAGGTTGGCCTGCCCTCGTCCACTTAGGCGAGACACTTGGTGAGTCCAATTCGTGCGAATCCAACGAAGGGACAGTCACGGACCAACCGCTTGCTTGCCACGACAGAGTACATGAGAACTCAAACACAAAAGGTTACCAACGTAATTATCCACAATGAAACAAGTATTAGCTGTCAAAACTACGCACCATGTTGGACAGCAACAACAGATGATGAAAGGACACTGCCTGAAATTACGTTAGTGGCCCGGGCAGGTAACCGGAACACTAACGGCCACAAGACAGAAAATTGCGCTGGTGCACTCCAATTGTACTCGACCAATATAGTTAATTGCATCGCATGGCGGCTAAATTTCAGCATTAGAAACACTCGATGTTGCTCACAGGAAACCACCGAAACGAACCACCACAACATGAATGGACGTGGCTTAGGTAGTTGAATGCACTACTCAACTTTGACGTCCTGGGTCGGTGAACCACGAAGCTCGTAGCGATCGGACAGCTCCGCACACACGGTCCGACACTGCGCAGGGACCGCCAGCGGACCCAGCCGACTGGACGGTGCGGAGATAACTTCCCTGGTCCGTAGCGACCGACCGACTCCTCCCAGAATGCCGACAACATATAAAATTGTCGTCAGTGGAACTAAGGCTAACATCACACAACCGGACAAACACTTACACGATGACCTGAACGATACACAACAATAACTAAGCACGTAGGAAGACAAAGCGGGAGTCGATGCGCACACACACACATAGCCGACTCATGTACGATCGGCGAGCCAAAACGCGTCGTCCGGTAGGACGACCGACCGACGATCCACCAAGACCGCGGCCCGGCTCAAGTGATGCGTGGCGGCAATGTTCGGGCGAGCCATGTCGACGCAGACCTCACTGCTGCTCCAACCCGACTGCACTAGTGCCGCATTGCAACTCCCCCACTGGCAGGTCCGGACTGCGCTCCAGAGGCGTTCCAACTGACTGGCAGACCCGAACTCGCTTACGACAGACAACGACCGGGAAGTCATAGCAGTCGAGCAAAGATACTACGAGAGGGGATATCTCGATAAGCACTGCTAACGCCGCTCACGGTCAGGCAAAGCCACAACTGAGTGACAGTAGTAATTGAAATTAACGTAGTGAGGTGCAAGTACGTTAAATACAGGGTGTGAAATGCATGATGGCGGGAACACGAGCCACGCAGGGCTCAGCCATTAACACCAAATTTGCCAATACTGTCTTAAAGGATACGTTCGTCGTACATCCCACACTGGTTTATATGGTAATTTTACGTAGTGTTGCTTGTCTTTTAGCGCTGACAAAACTAAGCAAACGCCGCTGCTCTCTGTCGTCAAGTGAAGGCCGTTGGGCACTGCGTTGCCCGTGGTGAGAGATAATGCCCGAAGTTTGGTATTATCGGCACGCTCTTGACACAGTGGATCTCGGAGTATTGAATTCCCCAACTATTTCCGAAACTAAATGTCCCAAGCGTATAGCTCCAAGTACCATTCCGATTTGAAAGTCTGTTAAATCTCGTCGTGCGGCCACAATCACATCGGAAACCGTTTCACATGAATGACCTGAATACAAATGACAGCTCCGCCAATGCACTGCCGTTTTATCTTGTGTACGCGTTACTGCCGCCATGTGTGTGTGTGTGTGTGTGTGTGTGTGTGTGTGTGTGTGTGTGTGTGCGTGCGTATCGCTATCCCATGACTTCTTTTCACCTCAGTCTAGATCACAAGACAAGGCTGCACCACTACGAACAACTAAAGTAAACTCGCTCCGAACAGCTCTCGGAAGTCGCAACGGTATGGACCGACCGCCATGTCATCCTCACACAATATGCTTCACTGGATGCGGAGAAGGAGGGGCGATGTAGACAGTAGACTGCTGTCTCGGTCGTTGTCAGTTTTCGTGTCCGGAGCCGCCACTTCTAAGTCATGTAGCTCCTCAAGTGCCCTCACAAGGGCTGACTGCGCCCCGCTTCCCAACAGCACTCGGCAGACCTGGACGGTAACCCATCGTAGAGCTAGCCAACGTGGCGGCACTTCACTTTGGCGCTCGGAAGGGAACTGGTTCTACCACTGCGGCAAGACCGCTGGCCTACCAATGCCGACAGAGCTACATAAGCACCGTCGTGTTCCCATCAATCGTTACGTTTGGCAACTAGCGTATACACTTAGTTATACCCACACACCTGATGGCATCGAACGTTTTCCACCAACTTCCTGATACCGCGTGCTCGTAATGTGGGCTGTCACCGACGCCCGGCCGCTGCTGGCCGGTGGTGGCCCCGCTTCGCAACTGCGGCCAGTGGCGCCACGCGCACAGATCGCCGTTTGTCGCGGGGAAGTTGGCAGCCGCCTCCCGAGGTTAGTGGCCGAACAGTTGGCAGCGCGGCAGCGGTGAGGGAATGAGGCGGACGCCTGCTGGTCGTTTCCGTCTGTCCGTGTGCTCGCGGCTGCGCTGTGTGGCTAATAACGAGGACGACACGCGGTAAATAGACTTTTGTACCAGAATGAGATTTTCACTCTGCAGCGGAGTGTGCGCTGATATGACTTTGATTTTTAGACTTTTGTAGTTTTTTATATGTTTGGAACGCGATGTTCGCAAGTCAAGATCAGTCCTGCAAAGCAGTTCGATGGAACTGTCAAAAATTCTCGACTAAATTGACTCCGAAGGTTACTGAGCGTCTTTTAATTTACCAAAAGTTAAGGGAATTTTTCGACGGGGTTCGTGGCTTTGTGGTAAAATGCTTGCCTCCCACGAGGGCAGCCTGGGTGCAAGTACCGGCCACTGCAATTGTTTAAAGAAAGGTGCATCCTTTGTGAGCTTAAAATAAATAAAGACGAAAAAGACTGGTTACGCTCGAGACTGCTAAACGGTTGATCGCTGGTTCCGGTCTCAGTTATGTTATTTTTTTTCGATTCAAATTGAATACCCACAGCATCTAAATATAAGATTCAGCTGGTATGTGCCACTTAACTTATTTTTTTACCGCACCATCATTTTTTGTGAAACCACCTGCATATCTTCATACTCACGGAGAGATTCCAGTTTTAATTACAAACATAAATGATTAATTAACGATCTTTTATAAAAGATTGCTAATAAAGACCGTAGATTTTAAAAATTGCACATTAAATTTTTTGAGCAAAAATGAAAACCGAGCGGGGTGGCGCAGTGGTTAGACACTGGACTCGCATTCGGGAGGACGACGGTTCAATCCCGCGTCCGGCCATCCTGATTTAGGTTTTCCGTGATTTCCCTAAATCATTCCAGGCAAATGCCGGGATGGTTCCTCTGAAAGGGCAGGGCCGACTTCCTTCCCTAATCCGATGAGACCGATGACCACGCTGTCTGGTCTCCTTCCCCAAACCAACCAACCAACCAACCAACCAACCAAAAATGAAAAATCAAATACTCTTCATCTGGGCGTCGTCCATTGCTTTTTACCACAGATGTGTGCTTGCAGGAGCCAGAGCAATAAGCGTCGAAAAACGCGGATAACAATAGTTGTCGCGTCATCGATCACACGGTACAAATGTTGGTTTTTATAGTATTTCTCCTGTACTTGACATGTGATTTTTATGAAAACGATAATCAGATATGTGTTAAGTAGCATATACAGGGTGTATCTGAAATGAATGTAGAAAACGAGAGGGCTGGTGGTACATTTTACATAGCAACCCATATCGGCATCGTTGATCAGCATACCGCGTCGCCAAGAAGGTAGGCACACAACGTGCCACCCGAGACATCATGGTAGCAGGTCTGCAGGTCAACGATCTCTACGTATTTGTGACATCAAGGCAAAAGAGACGTGAAGCTTTATGACCTTTATTAGGAAACGCTGTAGTCGACGTAATTGCGGATATTCCTGGCGGGATAACACTACGGCGTTTCCGCCTCTTAAGGCCTGGCCAGACAGAATGCGGCCTGGCCGTCCGGCCTGTGGCCTTGAACCGCAGCCGGCAGGCCGCACTGTTGAATCGCTCGTTACTGTATGGCGGCGGTCACACGGAGTGCGGCTTTGACGCACCGGCAGCCGGCCTGCCGCACCGGCCGCCGCCGGGTTGTCACAGGTTACAGATTCGCCGCAAGCCGGAGCGGCTGCTTGCCTCTGTTGGCGCACTCAGCTGCTCTGCTGTCACACTGGAAGCGGCGGCGTGAGGCGGTTTTTGTCTTGCAGCTCGTAGTGCATGCACACAGAAAGACTTGTAGAGGAGGTGAGAGAATACAACTTTTTGTATGATACACGCGATCCTGATTTGGAGGTAGAATACATTTGTCCTCGATATACTCTTGTTAGAAAGCTGAATAGTGTTGTCACTGTAACGTCCATAACTTCCAATATCAACTACTGTAAACTCGGTAGTATGGATCAACGATCAAAATGGTTCAAATGGCTCTGAGCACTATGGGACTTAACATCTATGGTCATCAGTCCCCTAGAACTTAGAACTACTTAAACCTAACTAACCTAAGGACAGCACACAACACCCAGCCATCACGAGGCAGAGAAAATCCCTGACCCCGCCGGGAATCGAACCCGGGAACCCGGGCGTGAGAAGCGAGAACGCTACCGCACGACCACGAGATGCGGGCGATCAACGATCGCCAGGAGAACTAGCGAAAAGAACTGTTGTAACAGGAGAACTGGGATCCACTATCCTTCGGGCATTTTAACTTGACAGCCTTTCGGTCTATGCTTCCAAGGCAGTTCGGAAACCCCCAGTTCTATAAATCCTTCTTCAGATTTCTTCCACATCTCTGTTGTAGGAGTAGGAAAATACTTGGGCTGTAGAACAGTCCTCATTGTCTGGCACACTTGTTTCAGAATATCTGAGAGTGTTGAACGTCGTAACCGAAAAGAAAAAGCTATGGTCTGGTGACTGTCGCCTGTAGTCAAGTACCTGGAAAAGATTAAAATCAATTATGCCGATAGAACGAATAGATAAGTTAACGACCAAAGATATGTTTGTTTAAATTCAATGACAATGTTATGAATGCAATGAAACAAAACAATCTATTAAGTAGAAAGTTCTCTCTAGCGGGACATACGGAACTAGATGTTAGTATCGTTTGCTGTATTCGTAAACACCGCAGATAAATTTATCACTCCACTCGTAACTACGTTGTGGGACAGCACTTTCTTCCGCCGAACCTTTCATATGATACAGCAAAACTGAAATGGAATAATTTATATGACTTCTATTTCAAGCACAAAGAGGCCACAAACGGTAAAACTTACCTCAAACAAACGGCTTGTCTGTGCCTTGTATCAATTGGCTTTCTCCAGTTCGTTGTGCACTTCTCGGTGCTACCTTTTTATCAGGCGATGCATTTCCTCGAAACATTCTCGCGACATACGAAAATATTTGAAGAACCTATCTTCGTCAAACTCTCTACCAATACACAGACGACGGTACTCTCCTAAGCTTTCTCTCTTGTTATCAATGTCGTGCACCCAACATCTCCTCTTCTTGGTGCCATTTCGTATCGCTAGTGCAAGCTACTCATTTCTGCAATTAAAAAAATAAAAAAAACTCGCACAAAGATAACGTGTCCCGCGTGAAGATTCCAAATCGTCTAACGCAAGACAATCGCACTACGCATGCAAGCTTAATAATGGGTTTCGGCCCCTTCCACAGTGTAACACAGCTGACGCATCAAGAGTCGCTGCGGCCGGCCGGCCGTCGCCTGTGTGGCGTCGCTGGCCGCTGACAGGTCCGGCCCACCGCTGCGCCGTCCGTCGCAGCGGCAGGCCGGATTCTGTCTGGCCAGACCTTTACTAGGACGTGAACGCGTGGTTTTTGGCCGTGCAAATGCCTGTTTGATGGGAGTTGCATAGACGGCAGCACCTGTACACACTGCGGAGTCTGGTTCGCCATGCGTCAGTTTGTTACTGTGTGGAGCGGACGGGGTACGGAGCGCTATTCTTGGGAGGAAAGGGCAGACATGCACTGTGCTTAGCAGGCGGCGGATGGAAATGCTCACGCTGCCCAACGTTTGTACGTTCGGCTAGATCCACGGACATTTACTGCCATCCGCAGATCCCTAAGAGAGAGGTTGTACGTTTTCGATTGGCACGTTCTTGTAATGGCACAAGTGCATGTAAGGCCTACTTCGAAACGCGGTGTACTAATTTTGTGTTACTGGTGCGAAGGCCTGACGGACGCGGTGGTCGACGCACAGTGCGTGCACCAGGGCTTGGAGAGGAGGCGTAGTCACTGCTGGAAAACACACACTCAGTAACCTCGCTGCCTGTTGTACGGGAATTGGATGTGAGCCATTCTACTATTTGGCTTGGATGGCACGAAGATGATTTGCTTCCCTACCGTCTTCACAAGGTTTACGGCCTTAATCCAGACGATTTTGCACGTCGAATTGCATTCTGCCAGTAGTTTTGCATAGGTGTATCATTCAACCGAACTCCGAACCGTGTACCTTTTGCGGATGAGGCATCCTTTAGTCGAGAGGGCATATTCAACAGCCACACTAGAGACGTGTGGGAACGAGAAACAGCGCACGCCGCCTTTGTTCGGGGTACCAACACGATGGCGCACCTGCTCACTCCGCACGCACTCGGATGGTCAACAGCAGCAGACAAAAAGAAAGAGGAGCGGCGCGTGCCCAATGTTTAAACCCGAGTGGGAAATTAATTTCCTTTGTACTGCTGTCAAAATCATGCCAAATGTTTAGTGTGTCATCGGAACCTGATGTATTTAAAACAGTACTCGATTGCAATGCATTTTAGTACCTGTCACAAATATCAGTTCGAAAATTTGTCGCAAGAGGAACGCCAGTCAAAGCTTGAAGAACTAAAAGAAAATTTCATGCAGCATTATAGTGAAGTAAGTGTTTCCTATCGTATGACTCTTCATTATTTATAAAGATGATACATAAAACTATATTCTGTAATCTGTTATATCACTTAGCAATGTGGCAGCAACAAGGAACATTTCTTTTCGGTTAATTCTTATATTTGGGCTGCATTAAATCGCGTCGCACATACATAAGAGAAAGTTTCATGTGCGTTATTTTTTGCCACTTTCTGAAAAGCCGTCACAAACTCTCTCTCGGACACCAAAGTGTCATTTAGAGTCATTCGTTGTTTTTGTGTATTTGTGTTTTTATGGATGGGAAAACATATGTTGTAGTTTGATGTATGTTTTCGATTAATTAAAACGCTAATATTTCAATAGATAAAAATTGGTTTTGCGACCACATTTCCCTGTCCTTGCTAGCGTCTAAGGCCGCTTTTCAGAGGAACTGGGGGAAAACGAACCTAAAACCAATCTTTTTTAGTTAGTTTTTTTTTATTTGAATTTCAATGAATGAATGAAACAATAAATTGTTGAAATGACAAAAGTGTTTTAAAAAACAGGAATGTACAAAATTGTCTGTTCTTTTTTGCCGTGTAGGAGCAGGAAACAGGTGGGCCAAGTTTGCGCCAAAGTTACTTGGCGATAAAAATTTGATTAATTCTTTGAGGTTAGCAGTGTCACGGAATACTGTACCAAACCTAGACAAAATCATTTCCTCGAAAAAGAAAAACGTGTAAAATGTTAATAGTCTTCTTTAACAATGTTAACTGTAAGAATTAAAGAGCTTTATAACCTTAATTCTATTTTTAAGAAGTTTTCAAACTTAGTTAAAATTATTACGTACAAAACAGCAAACTAGGGAACCGATATCTAAACTCTGAAAAGGGATACAAAAGAGTGCGGCGCGGTTGTTAGAACGGTTGCTGCTGCTACAATGGAAGGTTATCAAGATTTAAGAGCGTTTGAACGTGGTGTTACAGTCGGCGCACGAGCGGTGGGACACAGCATCTCCGAGGTGGCGATGAAGGGGGGATTTTCCTGTACGACCGTCTCACGAGTGTACCGTGAATGTCACGAATCCGGTAAAACATCCAATCTCCGACATCGCTGATACCTGAACCTGTAAAAAACGGGACCAATGACGACTGAAGAGAATCGTGCAACGTGACAGAAGTGCAACCCCTCCGCAAACTGCTGCAGATTTCAATGCTGGGCCATCAACAAGTGTCAGCATGCGATCAAATCAACGAAACGTCATCGATATGGCCTTTCGAAGGCAAAGAATCACTGGTGCACTCTTAATGACTGCACGACACAAAACTTTACGCCTCGCCTGGGTCCGTCAGCACCGACATTGAACTGTCGATGACTGGGAAGATGTTGCCTGGTTGGACCAGTCTCGTTTCACATTGTACTGAATGTATAAAAAAATATTTACTTGTAACTACTAACAGTAAGAATTCTCTCTCTCTCTCTCTCTCTCTCTCTCTCTCTCTCTCTCTCTCTCCCCCTCCCTCCCTCTCTCTCCTATGCCGACACTAGCGACACAGGGTCGCGGACGGGGCGCTAAAGTACACTCCCTTGCGCCCGCGGGGCGCAACTCTTGGATGAGGCTGTTACAGAGGGAGCCCGTCTCCCACGCGATCTCCACTTCCGCGTTCCGTGACGGAGCACTCTTTATCAGCGTACGTGATCGATGCACCGTGTGAGTCCAGTCACGTACCGGGTGTTTTTGTTCTGGAGACCGGAGCGTGTTAATTAATTTTATCGCCAGCGAGGATCACAGAGGCGGCGCCCCGGGCGTAACGGCGCCGCCTCCGACCGAGGAGCGGCCGCGGTCGCGCTACTCCGGAGTTTCTTCCTGGCCGTCGCCTCCAGGAGTCATCGGCCGCGGTGTGGGCGGTCGCACGCTGTCTTCTCGGCTCGTGATGGATCACTAGTGGCCGCCGCGGTGCACAGAAGAGAACTCGGCCGGGTCGTATCGCTGCCGATGTACACTGAAGAGCCTAAGAAACTGGGTACACATGCCTAGTGTCGTGTAGGGTCCCCGCGAGCTCGCAGAAGTGCCGCAACACGACTGGCTTGCACTCGACTAATGCCTGAAGTAGTGCTGGAGGGAGTTGACTCTACGAACTCCGCAGGGCTGTCCATAAATTCTTAAGACTATGAGGGGTGGAGATGTCTTCTGAACAGCACGTTACAAGGCATCCAGATATGCTCAAGAATAGTCATGTCTAGGGAGTTTGGTGGCCAGCGGAAGTGTTTAAACTCAGAAGAGTGTTCCTGGAGCCAGTCTGTAGCAATTCTGGACGAATGGGGTGTCGCATTGTCCTGCTGGAATTGGCCAAATGCGTCGGAATGCACAATGGACATGAACGGATGCAGGTGATGAGATAGAATGCCACCTGTCGTGTTACCTGTCGATTCGTATGTAGACGTATCAGGGGTCCCATATCACTCCAGCTGCATACGCTCCATACCATTACAGTGCCTCCACCAGCATGAACAATCCCCTGCTGACATGCAGGGTCCATGGATTCATGAGGTGGTCTCCATACCCGTACACGTCCATCCATTCAGTACAATGTGAAACGAGACTGGTCCAACCAGGCAACATCTTTCCAGTCATCGACAGTTCAATCCCGGTGTTGACGGGCCCAGGCGAGGCGTAAAGTTTTGTGTCGTGCAGTCATTAAGAGTGCACCAGTGATTCTTTGCCTTCGAAAGGCCATATCGATGACGTTTCGTTGATTTGATCGCATGCTGACACTTGTTGATGGCCCAGCATTGAAATCTGCAGCAGTTTGCGGAGTGGTTGCACTTCTGTCACGTTGCACGATTCTCTTCAGTCGTCATTGGTCCCGTTTTACAGGTTCACGTATCAGCGATGTCGGAGATTGGATGTTTTACCGGATTCGTGACATTCACGGTACACTCGTGATACGGTCGTACAGGAAAATCCCCCCTTCATCGCCACCTCGGTGATGCTATGTCCCATCGCTCGTGCGCCGACTGTAACACCACGTTCAAGCGCTCTTAAATCTTAATAACCTTCCATTGTAGCAGCAGCAACCGATCTAACAACCGCGCCGCATTCTTTTTGTCTTATATAATCGTTGTCGAGCGCAGAGCCGTATTCTGCCTGTTTACATGTATATGTATTTGAATACGCATGCCTATACCAGTTTCTCTGGCGCTTCAGTGTAGTTCTGACGCGACCGTTCTCGCCAGCCTCCGTCGCTCGCTGGAGGTTTCGCCACTGCCGTCGGTTTGGCTCGCTTCGAGTGGCGCAGCAGGTGGGACGCAAAGGAGCGAGGGGAGCTTCACGATGCGCAGCGTCTGTTGTACGGCCACGAAGAGCGTGGCCCGCGGGCGGGGAACAACTCTTGTGACAGGGGGATAAACAGAAATTTGCAGTCAAATACCATCAAATGGGAGAGCACCAAAAACCTTTTTAATGCTACGTTACGAAAATGGTGGCCATTTTGTAACCTGCCATCTAGTATGCAACTAGTCATTGTTGTGTCTAGACAAGACAGTCTAGACACAGGGTGAGGTTACCGAAAGGGCACGCGTCAACTCACACCGACTGGCGTGAAGTCTGGAACAGGATAAGTAATGAATGCTAATAAGAAAAGTACGTAGCTTGTATAATACTTATCTTTATTCCATCATTGTGGTACATCGCTATTGACGAAACAAATTAGACTCTCTCCAGATAGGATTAATGGGGCCTTGCTAGGTCGTAGTCATGGACTTAGCTGAAGGCTATTCTAACTGTCTCTCGGCAAATGAGAAAAAGGCTTCGTCAGTGTAGTCGCTAGCAAAGTCGTCGTACAACTGGGGCGAGTGCTAGTCCGTCTTTCTAGACCTGCCATGTGGTGGCGCTAGGTCTGCGATTACTGACAGTGGCGACACGCGGGTCCGACATGTACTACTGGACCGCGGCCGATTTAAAGCTACCACCTAGCAAGTGTGGTGTCTGGCGGTGACACCACAGTCATTATGAAATGAAAAGCGGGTCGTGTGAAAACACAATGTGTCCCAGTTGCTTGAGGACTGCTCGTGTGACACTCGTAGTGAGGGGCGGCGTTACGATCCTCCAAGTTTCAAAAACAGCTGTGTAGAGAGTCAAAGCATTGCTGCAGCGGGGTTTTGGCCGCGAATGTGACAGTACGTGCCTGACACCCGTCGAAAATGGCAGTGAACCAGTCAGGCGACATCAGGTTTTCTAAGTCATCCAGCATTTCCGGGCCAGAATTCGTGAATTCCGCTGGAATACCGAGAGGCAGGTTCCTAGTTGCACCTCCATGTCGACACCCCAGCCCACAAAGCTAACACTGTGCACGAGTTTTTCGTCAGCAAATGGATCACAGTGCTACATCATCCACCACAGTATTCGGCGGATTTGGCCCATTCGACGTTTGGTTTTTCCCCAAATTGAAGTTGGCAGTGAATGTGCACTGCTATGACGCAGTTAAGGATATCCAAGAAAATTGTACTGCAGCACTAAATGCAACTCCGAAAAAGAACTACAGTGAATTTTTCAAGAGAGTTTTAAAAGGACTTTGGCTGTGTTTTGATTCAGGCGGAGACCATTTTAAGTAAATACAGTGATTTTGTGAACATAATCTGTGACTTATGTTTTTGATAGCCGTAGTCCTAACGGAACTGGGACACACTGTATGTAAAACAGATGTAAAATTGCACGAGAAAAACAGTCATGTATTCCTTTTGAGCACAGCTTAATTAATTCTCGAGTTATGCGGCAAAAGGCCACTGCAAATTCCTGTATCCCTCAGAACCTGTGTCCTATTAGCCGATACCATCTTTCAGTCAAGTTATACCACAAATTTCTTTGCTCCCGATTCGATTCAGTGGCATCTCTTTAGTTACTCCATCTGCCCATCTAATCTTCAGCTTTCTTGTGTAACACTCTATTCAGAAGATTCTATTCTCTTCTCCTATGAACTGGCTATCGTCCAGTTTCACTTCCGTACAAGGCTATACCCCAGACGACTATGTCCAGCAGAGGTTGTCTAACTTTTAATTTGCACAGCAGTAATACACACATCAAAAAAGTTTGGTTCCGAGAGTTACGGAACCTGTACAGAAAATTGGAATAGAGCTCAACATAAACATCATTTCCGCCCTTTCCATTGCTCATGATAACCGCACATTGCGTGTTGTACCACCATACAACGAGACCCTCAGAGGTTGTGGTCCAGATTGCTGTACACACCGGTACCTCTAATACCCAATAGCAAGTCCTCTTGCATTGATGCATGCGTGTATTCGTCCTGTCATACTATCCACAAGTTCATCAAGGCATTGTTGGCCCAGATTGTCTCACACCTAAACAGAGATTCGGCATACATCCCTCAGAGTGGTTGGTGGGTCACGCCGTCCGTAAACAGCCCTTTTGAATCTATCCCAGGCATGTTCGATAGGGCTCATGTCTGGAGAAGATGCTGGCCACTCTAGTCGAGCGATGTCGTTATCCCGAAGGAAGTTATTCACAAGACGAGCACAATGGGGACGCGAATTGTCGTCCATGAAGTCAATGCCTCGCCAATATGCTGCCGATATGGTTGCACTATCGGACGGAGGATGGCATTCACGTACCGTACAGCCGTTACGGCGCGTTCCATGACCACCAGCGGCGTACGTCGGCCCCACATAATGCAACCCCAAAACAGTAGGGAACCTCCACCTTGCTGCACTCGCTGGACTGTGTGTCTAAGGTGTTCAGTCTAAGCGGGTTGCCTCCAAACACGCCTCCGACGATTGTCTGGTTGAAGGCATACGCGACACTCATCGGTGAAGAGAACGTGATGCCAATCCTGAGCTATCCACTCGGCATGTTGTTGGCCTCATCTGTACCGCGCTGCACGGTGTCGTGGGTGCAAAGATGGACCTTGCCTTGGACGTCGAGAGTGATGTTGCGCATCATGCTGCGTATTGCGCACAGTTTCAGTCGTAACACGACGTCCTGCGACCGCATGAAAAGCATTATTCAACATGGGTGTGCTCCTGTCAGGGTTCCTCTGAGTCATAATCCGTAGGTAGCGGTCATCCACTGCAGTAGTAGCCCTTGGGCGGCTTGAGCGAGGCATGTCGTCGACAGTATCTCCTCCATGTCCGAACAACATCGCTTTGGTTCACTGCGAGATTCCTGGACACTTCCCTTGTTGAGTGCCCTTCCTGGCACAAAGTAACAATGCGGACGCGATCGCAGCGTGGTATTGACCGTCTAGGCATGGTTGAACTGCAGACAACAGGAGCCGTTTACCTCCTTCCTGATGGAATGACTCGAAGTGATCGGCTGTCGGACCCCCTCCGTCTAATAGGCGCTGCTCATGCATGGTTGTTTACATCTTTGGACGAGTATAGTGACATGTCTGGACAGTCAAAGAGACTCTGTGATAGAATATTCACAGTCAACGTCTATCTTCTGGAGTTCTGGGAACCGAGGTGATGCAAAACTTTTTTTGAGGTGTGTAATAATTACATATAGGGATAAAATTGTGTTAGAACTGTTTGGGACGACGCTAAGTGGAACGCAACGGCAGCATAACCAGTCATCAGTCCCCCAGAACTTAGAACTACTTAAACCTAACTAACCTAACGACATCACACACATCCATGCCTGTGGCAGGATGCGAAACTGCGACGTAGCAATCGCGCGGTTCCGACCTGAAGCGCCTAGAACCGCTCGGTCATAGCGGCCGGCGACTATTCTATAATTCACAGTGAAGTGTTTGGCAGAGGGTCATGGCTCTGCGTTCAGAGTACTTCTCGACTGTCCCACTGTGTAACAGCACCTGGATAAATACTGAAATGTTTCAATGCGAGCTCTAATTTCTCTTATTTTTTTACGATTATCGTTTCTCCCTGTACAAATTGAGTCGGCAAAATATTTTCTGATTGGTAATAGAACATTCTTGACTGAAATTTTGTGAAAAGAAACAAATAACGCCTTTGTTTTAATAGTTGCTCACTTATCTCAACCAGGGCACATTGCCCCCAGTTAGTGATAATACAATAGGAGCAGCTCTTCCGTGAACTTTTTCAATCTCCTCCGCCAATGCTGTGTGGTAAGTATCACTTAACGCACAGCAGTACACCAGAAGAGGACGGACAGGCTTATTGTAGGCAGTCTGTTTTGTTACATCTTCTAAGTGTTTTTGCCCATAAAACGCAGTCTTTCTGCCATCCCCGCAACATTTTTCAGTGTGATGGTTCCAATTTAACTTGTGCATAATACTACTCCATAAGTATTTAGTTGAATCTACAACCTTTAAATTTGTTTGATTTATCGTGTAATCGAATGCTTTTTTTCCCCTAAGCTGGTATCTTGTCCAAATCATTTTACGGTTAGGTTTGATTCTCTATTGAGTTTCCTGGGCGGTGGACGACAGAACCATCTGCGGTCAGTCTAACAGGGCTGTTCAGATGGTCTCCTGAATCGTTTACGGAGATAGGAACGTGACAGGGCCAATAACAAGCACTTCGTTGGGGAGCGTCAGGCATCATTTGTGCTTCTCCGTTCCGTCCGCCCCAGTACTGTGCACCGCAGCGCCTGCTGGCGAGGCTGCGGCTACCCGCGTGACGATGCGGTGGGGCGGGCAGCCTGCCTGTGTGGCTGTAGGCGCCGCGGCTGCTGTCGGCAGGTGGGATGGCGTGTCCAGCAGTGCCGCCGCCCCAGCTCCGCTCCACTGCAGACCGCCGCGAGGCTCCCTGTGGCCAGTCTCGATACTCAGTGAACACAGCTACCGGTGCTTGGGTTGTTAAAGCAGGAGGCCTCGACTCATTTTGTTTGTTATACCTTGACATGCGGCATTTCATCTACCCAAATGATCATGCACTTGCTGCCGGACAGGGTAAAATACACTGAAGCGCCAAAGAAACTGGTACAGGCATGCGTATTCAAATACAGGGATATGTAAACCGGCAGAATACGGCGCTACGTTCGGCAACGCCTGTATCAGACAAGTGTCTCGCGCAGTTGTTTGACCGGTTACTGCTGTTACAGTGGCAGATTATCAAGATTTAATTTGAAAGTGGTGTTCTAGTCGGCCCACCAGCGATGGACACAGCATCTCCGAGGTAGCGATGAAGTGAGGATTTTCCCGCACGCCCATTTCACGAATGTACCATGAATATTAGGAACCCAGTAAAACTTCGAATCTCCAACATCGCTGCAGCCGGTAAAAGATCCTGCAAGAAAGGGACCAACGACGAACCAAGAGAATCGTTCAGCGTGGCAGAAGTGCAACCCTTCCGCAAGTTGCTGCAGATTTCAATGCTGGGCCATTTCCAAGTGTGCCGGCCACGGTGGCCGAGCGGTTCTAGGCGCTTGAGTCCGGAACCGCGCGACTGCTACGGTCGCAGGTTCGAATCCTGCTTCGGGCATGGATATGTGTGATGTCCTTAGGTTGGTTAGGTTTAAGTAGTTCTAAGTTCTAGGGGACTGATGACCTCGGATGTTAAGTCCCATAGTGCTCAGAGCCATTTGTGCCAACAGCCATTACCAAGTGTCAGCGTGCGAACCATTCAACGAAACATCATCGATATGGGCTTCCGGAGTTGAAAGCCCACTCGTGTACCGTTGATGACTGCACGACACAAAACTTTACGCCTCGCCTGGGTGCGTCAGCACCGACATTTGACTGTTGATTACTGGAAACATGTTGCCTGGTCGGACGAGTCTCGTTTCAAATTGTATTGAGCAGATGGACTTGTACGGGTATGGAGACAACCTGATGAATCCATGGACCCTGCATGTCACCAGGGGACTGTTCAAGCTGTTGCAGGCTCTGTAATGGTGTGTGGCGTGTGCAGTTAGAGCGATATGGGAGCCCTGATACGTCTAGATACGACTCTGACAGGTGACACGTACATAAGCATCCTTTCTTGTCAGCTGCATCCATTCATGTCCATTGTGCATTCCGACGGACCCGTGCAATTCCAGCACACCCCACATGTCCAGAATTACTACAGAGTGGCTTCAGGAACACTCTTTTTCAGTCTGAACACTTCCGCTGGCCACCAAACTCCCCAGATATGAACATTACTGAGCATATCTGGGCTGTCTTGCCACGTACTCTTATGGATTTATGGATAGCCCTGCAGGATTCGTGGAGAAAGTTCCTTCCAGCACTACTTCAGACGTTTGTCCATTCCACTTCTGCGTACTCGCGGTTCTCTTCACGGTATTAGGCGGGTGTGCTAATTTCTTTGGCTCTTTGGTGTATTTTGAATTCGCTGAAAAGTAACTACACTAAGGAGAAAAAGTCGTCTGACCCCTACCAATATGGTGTCGGACCTCCTTTTTCCCGGCGTAGCGGAGCACCTCGACGTGGCTTGAAAAAAATGGTTCAAATGGCTCCGAACACTATGGGACCAAACTTCTGTGGTCATCAGTCCCCTAGAACTTAGAACTACTTAAACCTAACTAACCCAAGGACATCACACACATCCATGCCCGAGGCAGGATTCGTGGCATAAACTGAGCAATTCGTTGGAGGTCCTCTGCAGAAAGACTGAGCCGTGCTGCCTGTATAAATGCGGAAGCGTTGCCGGTGCAGGATTGTGTGCGACCAACTGCCCTCTCGGTATGTCGTATAAATGTTCGATGAGAGTCACGTCGGGCGATCTGTGAGATAAATCATTCCCTCGAATTCTCCAGAATGTTATTCAGACCAATCGCGAAGAATTGTGACCAAGTGACAAGTGCATCCATAAAAATCCCATCGTTGTCTGAGAACATGACGCCGTGGATGCAGTTGGTCTCCAATTAGATGAACCATTTTCACTCAATGATCGGTTATTTTGGCCTGAGGACCCTGTCCATTCCATGTAAACACAGCCCACACCTTTATGGAGCTACCAGCGGTTTGCACGGTGTTTTGTCGACAGTTTGGGCCCGTGGCTTCGTGGGGTGTGCGCCACACTCGAACTCTACCATCTCCTCGTATCACCTGAAGTTGGGAGTCATCTGAAAGGCCACGGTTTTCCAATCATCTAGGGTCCAACCGAAATGGTCACGGGCCCAGGAGAGGCGCTGTCGTTGATGTCATGCTGCCTTACGGTTAGTAAAGACACTCGCGTCGGTCGGTGCCATAATCCATTAGCGCCAACTTTTTACACACTGTCCTAACGAATACCTTCGTCGTATATCCAACATTGATTTCTGCAGTTATTTCTCACAGTGCTGCTTGTCTCTTAGCAATGCCAACTCTACGTAGACGCTGCTACTCTCGGTTGTTAAGTGAAGGCCGTTGGCCACTGTGATGTCCATGGTGAGAGGTATTGCCTGAAATTTGGTATTCTAGGCGAACTCTTGACACTTTCGATCTCGGAATATTGATTTCTCTAACGATTTGCGACCATAATCACGTCGGACATCTTTTCACATGAACCACCTGATAACAAATAATAACTCCGCTAATGCACTGCCCATTTGTACCTCGTTTACATACCACTACTGCCATCTGTATACACTGATCAACCAGAACATAATAACCACCGACCTACTACCGATACAAAAGCGTCCAGGGGACAGTAGCGTCATCTGGCGAGGAATGGCTGCTGGTAAGAGACACGCACGGTGCTTGTATTATCAATGAGCGCACTGTCCTGGCGTGTAATGGGGAAGACACGTGATCTGTCTGAGTTTGGCTGAGGGCAGGTTGTGATGGCCCGGAGGCTCGGCACGAGCATTTCGGAAAATGCACGACTTGTCGGGTGTTCGAGGAGTGGTGTGGCGAGTGTCTTCAAAAGGCGGTGAGACCAAGGTGAAACCATCTGCAGACGTCGCGGGGATGGGCGGCCACCCCTCGTTACGGATTTCGGACGTCGTACGCTGGGCAGACTGGTAAAACAGCACAGGTGGCGAACTGTGGTGGGACTAACGTCAGACTTTATAACGCTGGACAGGGTACAGGTGTATCTCGACACACAATGCACCGAACGCTCCTAACGATGGGCCTCGCTAGCCGACGGTGGCGTGTTTCAACAAGATAACGCGCACTCTCACAAGGCCAGAAGTAAGATGGAGTGGTTCCAGAAACACAGTGGCGAGTTCCATTTGATATGATGGTCCCCCAACTCGCCAGATCTGTCTGAGATGTGATTTGGCGTCAGAGCTCATCGCCCCCCTCTCCGGTATTTACGGTAATTAGGTGATTTGTCTTTGCTTAGTAAGCCGCACAAGAAATTGGGCCAACAGGTGACAAACTGGAGTGGGTATCTTGGAGGGCCCTGTTCAGCGATTGTTGTCAAACGTTCTTGCTCAAAAGCCAATACTGACAGTATAGGTCGGCACTTAGAGTCGCGTTTGTACGGTTGGTAACCTACATAACTTAGTGTGTTACGAGCCTCCAGCGCTGCGGTAAGTGCGCGGTTAACGGCCCCCTAGCAGAGGGGAGCGAAAGCTGGCTCATTCGGCGTCGTCCGCTGTCTGTTTCAGACTGCTGCCGCCCTCAGCTATCCAAGAGTAGTGACACTGTAAGTGCTTGGCGAAGTGCTGTTGCTTTCTCTTTCTGAGCGGATGATTAATTGATAAATAACACTAACTTGTGCAGTATGAAAGACGGTTACAAACGTTTAGTAAGTGTCTGAATGTCATTTTTCTTCTACTCATTGCGATGTATTAGAACATCTTTAATTTCATTTCACATTCCTTGGGGCGGGTATGTACCGCATTTGAAGATGACCGCCTCTGTAATGCGCATTCACAAATCCATGTTACTTCCGTGTCAAAATTTATATCGTAGCAGATGGTCGGTCCGACTCGCGCACGTCCGTGAACTATCGTACTGGAAGACAAACAGTTAAACACTTCCCGCCTCACATCCTGTTACGCCCCAGTGGCCGCGCTACTTACCTCTCTGCCCGTGCTATCTTCAATGAAAGTGGAGAAGAATTACACGATGAGCTGAATGTAATGAACAGTTGATATGTACAGAATATGGATTGAGAGTAAATCAAAGAAAGACGAAAGTAAAGAGAAGTAGCAGAAATGAGAACAGAGAGAAACTTAACATCAGGATTGATGAAGTAGATGAAAGTAAGGAAGTCTACTACCTAGGCAGCAAAATAACCGTTGACGGATGGGGCAAGGTGGATATCAAAAGCAGACTACACTGGCAAAAAGGGCATTCCTGGCAAGAGAGGTTCCTAGTATCGAACATAGGCCTTAATTTAAGGAACAAATTTATGAGAATGTACGTTTGGAGCAGAGCATTGTATGTCAGTGAGACATCGGCTGTGGCAAAGCCGTAATAGAAGAGAATCGAAGCATTTGAGACGTGGTGCTACAGACGAATGTTGAAAATCAGGTGGACTCATAAGGTAAGGAATGAGGTGCTTCCGCGCAAAACCGGAGAGGAAAGGAATATGTGGAAAACACTGAGAACAAGTACTTTTCCATTGTAAATTGTGATTGCCTTCAAGCCTTAACAATTTGAAACAACACATAAGGAGCGCATGAATCGCGTTGTGTACGGTTTGAAGAAACAGTGAAGGCAGGGTCCTGTCGACAAAAGCCGAAAAAAAAAATCGATCTTGGGCATTCCAATATCGACAGCGGAGCCAGCGGCCGTAGTCGCGTTTAAAGAGAACGACTCAGAGTCTTTTGGCATCGCAGCATTTGGTAGCGGTGTGTCTCAAGCTAGTGTGGACCAATGCATTTTTATTTATATTCAGTGTCCTACTTAAACTTCCCTAACCAAAACATTTTTATTGGTGCAGTCGTAAAATGTTTGATTCTCTCGCTCATCCCACTACGCTCACAACATAAACTTTACTATTACGAGTTAGCGATCAACTTAAAGTTTCGATACATCTGCTGTACAGTAACGCTTTAACGTGTAACGAAGTTACCTTTTTAGTAACGATTAGCGAAGTTAACTTTGGTTCAAATGGCTCTGAGCACTATGGGACTTAACTTCTGAGGTCATCAGTCCCCTAGAACTTAGAACTACTTAAACATAACTAACATAAGAACATCACAGACATCCACGCCCGAGGCAGGATTCGAACCTGCGACCGTAGCGGTCGCGCGGTTCCAGACTCTAGCGCCTAGAACCGCTCGGCCACGGCGGCCGGCGAAGTTAACTTTCTGATTAACGGTGCCCAGCTACGGTTACGTGTCTCTCTGTACTGTCGCATATACAGGTTGTTTCAAAAATGACCAGTATATTTGAAACGGCAATAAAAACTAAACGAGCAGCGATAGAAATACACCGTTTGTTGCAATATGCTTGGGACAACAGTATATTTTCAGGCAGACAAACTTTCGAAATTACAGTAGTTACAATTTTCAACAACAGATGGCGCTGCAAGTGATGTGAAAGATATAGAAGAGAACGCAGTCTGTGGGTGCGCCATTCTGTACGTCGTCTTTCTGCTGTAAGCGTGTGATGTTCACAACGTGCAAGTGTGCTGTAGACAACATGGTTTATTCCTTAGAACAGAGGATTTTTCTGGTGTTGGAATTCCACCGCCTAGAACACAGTGTTGTTGCAACAAGACAAAGTTTTCAACGGAGGTTTAATGTAACCAAAAGACCGAAAAGCGATACAATAAAGGATCTGTTTGAAAAATTTCAACGGACTGGGAACGTGACGGATGAACGTGCTGGAAAGGTAGGGCGACCGCATACGGCAACCACAGAGGGCAACGCGCAGCTAGTGCAGCAGGTGATCCGACAGCGGCCTCGGGTTTCCGTTCGCCGTGTTGCAGCTGCGGTCCAAATGACGCCAACGTCCACGTATCGCCTCATGCGCCAGAGTTTACACCTCTGTCCGTACAAAATTCAAACGCGGCAACCCCTCAGCGCCGCTACCATTGCTGCACGAGAGACATTCGCTAACGATATAGTGCACAGGATTGATGACGGCGATATGCATGTGGGCAGCATTTGGTTTACTGACGAAGCTTATTTTTACCTGGACGGCTTCGTCAATAAACAGAACTGGCGCATATGGGGAACCGAAAAGCCCCACGTTGCAGTCCCATCGTCCCTGCATCCTCAAAAAGTACTGGTCTGGGCCGCCATTTCTTCCAAAGGAATCATTGGCCCATTTTTCAGATCCGAAACGATTACTGCATCGCGCTATCTGGACATTCTTCGTGAATTTGTGGCGGTACAAACTGCCTTAGACGACACTGCGAACACCTCGTGGTTTATGCAAGATGGTGCCCGGCCACATCGCACGGCCGACGTCTTTAATTTCCTGAATGAATATTTCGATGATCGTGTGGTTGCTTTGGGCTATCCGAAACATACAGGAGGCGGCGTGGATTGGCCTCCCTATTCGCCAGACATGAACCCCTGTGACTTCTTTCTGTGGGGACACTTGAAAGACCAGGTGTACCGCCAGAATCCAGAAACAATTGAACAGCTGAAGCAGTACATCTCATCTGCATGTGAAGCCATTCCGCCAGACACGTTGTCAAAGGTTTCGGGTAATTTCATTCAGAGACTACGCCATATTATTGCTACGCATAGTGGATATGTGGAAAATATCGTACTATAGAGTTTCCCAGACCGCAGCGCCATGTGTTGTTGAAAATTGTAACTACTGTAATTTCGAAAGTTTGTCTGCCTGAAAATGTACTGTTGTCCCAAGCATATTGCAACAAACGGTGTATTTCTATCGCTGCTCGTTTAGTTTTTATTGCCGTTTCAAATATACTGGTCATTTTTGAAAGACCCTGTAGAAGCACATTTGAAGTCCGTCGGATGCGGAGCTTAAGCTGTCTGACACGAGGCAGGAACAGACGGGGCGCCGACACAGACCTGGGGCCTTCCGCGCAGCCGGCCGCCCCTCACGGAGCTGATACCGAGGCCGGCCAGCTGCATCCGCGGAAGACACGGCGCTCGGCTCGCCGCTTCCAGCGTCCGCCCCGAACGTTTAATTGGTAAATTGTTAATTGGAACTGTTAAAACGTTATTAAAAGCAGTTTGTATTCACTAGCCTACAGAGCTGCTCGATAAACATCGCTTAACGAAAACAAAACAGCGGAGGCAAAGCGAGTGATGCTCGCTGCCCCGGCTCCATTAGCAGAAGCGTAATTTCGGAACGGCGTAATTAGAGCTCCGTAATTGGAGCGTCGTCTGAATGCGAACGTACTCGTTCGGCTCGCATAACATTATTCTTTTTCAAATTATTATGGCGTTATGCGGGCCCAATAGGGACTCATTACGAGGACGTTTAATTAGATACGTGCAAGCGGACAGCTGGTTAAACGTTTTTATTTAATATAATTTTAATTTTTTATCATTACCGAATATACCATGAAGAGACAAAAAGCACGAGTTTCTTATACCAGGAAACACAAGTATTTGGTATGTTGTAAAAGAATTCGCTTTGAATCGTGGAGTACATTTTCCGTACATGTGCTGCACGTGTCAGCTCAGAACAGTATACTAAAGCACATGATTTTTGGGTCAGTATCATTTTCGGTACTTGAACAGCTCTTCAACCTAATAGTGAGAGAGTCGTGCAGCGTGCAGTCTTCATGTAAGCTCGCCAAGGAAAGTATGAGTCACCCACTTGCACGGAACCAAAGTATTGGCTGCCAGTGGCAACATAGGACGGGACCGCAGGTATTCAATGACGAGCACAGCACGAGGCTACGGAGCGTTGTTAAACTCCACAGTCGACGAGTAACTCAAAACAGTGCTACTGTGCTTGTGGTGTTGATAGAAAACAGTGCAGTGGCAACGATAAACGTAGAAAGCATTTCATTATATCTGCAACAACAGTTGCCGAAGTCGAAATTTCGTCAGAAAGGAACTCAAAGAATTTCGCAGCGTGAGAAAAAAAAAAAAAAGGTTCAAATGGCTGTGAGCACTATGGGACTAAACATCTGAGGTCATCAGTCACCTAGAACTTACAACTACTTAAACCTAACTAACCTAAGGACATCACACACATCCATGCCCGAGGCAGGATTCGAATCTGCGACCGTAGCGGTCGCGCGGTTCCAGACTGTAGCGCCTAGAACCGCTCGGCCACTCCGGCCGGCAGCGTGTGAAAGAAGTGGCAGATGAAATACGTGCGTTTCTGCAAGATGAGTTAGTGGAATCTGTGGTTTTATGTACACTGAACTCTGTGGACAATGTACAAGAGGAGTACAGTGATGTCGCTACGTGTTTTACAAGTGGAAGTCATATTGAAACAGATGTCGAGCCATGCAGTTCATCATCCTTGTCGTACAGGGAGCCACTAATGCTGTCTCCAGCGAAACGTAGTAAAGGAGAATTGTTGTCCAAGGAGGAGGTACTAAACATAATTACCTACATGGGTGATCATCCGCAGCGCAGTAAAAAAAAAAAAAAAAAAATAAAAAAATATATGAACAGATTTCCACTAAGTCCACAGCAATATGACCTTGTAGTGCACAAGAAAAACTACGGATCTTCATGGGAGGACAAATCAGACTTATTACGAAACCTGGTGTTTGCGCGTTTCGAGTATGCTCAATACAATTTACAGGGTGTGCATGATGACCTACTATGTTTGCACATCAGATTCACGTGACAGATTACAGTGATTCCAAGGGAAGGAGTGGATGGGTGGATAACTTCAAACAGTGATACTGTTTTGGAGGACGTAAGCTCAAGAAATTTCAAACAAAGCGTTAACGTGATGATGCACAGCAAACTATGGAATCGGACAGAAAATTTCCAGATGAGCTAAAGAAACATTCCCATCGTTCAGTAAGGAATTTGTTTCCATTTCCGCCCAATCGGGCTTTGCATATTAAAGGAACGCTGGAAACTGGATGTACCAAGAGAGTTGTATCAATATCAACTTATGCATTCGCGTACAGCTATGCCGACTGTTAGTATCGATGGTAAATTTGCTGGAATGTTATTTATTTTGCTGCTCCCTACGATTCTTTCTCGTGTGCGTTGCATGCAAGGGTAGTAGGGGATAGCAAGCAAGAGTAGGACAAGGGCGTAATAGAACTATAACTATGGTATGGGCACTTCTTTTGGCCAATAGCTAGTCAAGATAACTTAATTTTGCTCGATTCGTGGCCTGCATATAAAAATTATGCTCCTTTAGAGCAAACTATCCCTCCTGAAAAGTATGTGACATTGCAATTCGTACTCCCTGGAACGACTGGGCAAATTCAACCTCTGGATGTTTGTTTCTTCCGTGCCTATAAAACAAATTATCGCACTATCTGCAGGTACACCTTAAAAGATACCCAGTTTCACGATAAGCTCCACGAGAGACTGTTTCGCATTCAGTTGCATGTCATTACATTCCATCAGTTCTCATCACTCCGTTTCACCAATGCATTCTTTCATAGTGGATATCTAACTGAACGTCTTGCACGGTTTTACATTGAAGAGCCAGAGAAACTGGTACACCTGCCTAACGCCGTGTAGGGCCCCTGCGACCACGCAGAAGTGCCGCAACACGACGTGCCATGAACTCGACTAATGTCTGAAGTAGTGCTGGAGGGAACTGACACAGTGAATCCTGCAGGGCTATCCATAAATCCGTAAGAGTGCGAGGGGGTGGAGATCGCTTCTGAACAGCACATTACAAGGCATCACAGACCTGCTCAATAATCTCCATGTCTGGGGAGTTTGGTTGCCAGCGGGAGTGTTTAAACTCAGAAGAGTGTTCCTGAGCAATTTTGGACGAATGGGGTGTCGTATTGTCCTGTCGGAATTGCCCAAGTCCGTCGGAATGCACAATGGACATGAATGGATGCAGGTGATCAGACAGGATGCTTACGTACCTGTCACCTGTCAGAGTCGTATCTAGTTGTATCAGGGGTCCCATATCACTCCAAATACACAAGCCCAAAACCATTGCAGAGCCATCCCTACTGACATGCAGGGTCCATGGGTTTATGAGGTTGTATCCATGCTCGTACACGTCCATCCACTCGATACAGTTTGACACGAGACTCGTACGACAAGGCAACACTTTTCCTGTCAACAACGGTCCAATGTCGTTGTTAACGGGCCCAGGCGAGGCGTAAAACTTCGCGTTATCGATGATGTTTCGATGAATGGTTCGCACGCTGACACTTGGTGATGGTCCTATTGAAATCTGCAGCAGTCTGCGGAAGAGTTTCACTTCCGTTACGTTGAACGATTCTCTTCAGTCGTCGTTGGTTCCGTTCTTGCAGGATCTTTTTCCGGCCGCAGCGATGTCGGAGATTTGATGTTTTACTCGATTCCTTATATTCACGGTACACTCGTGAAATGGTCGCACGGGAAAATCTCAATCTCATCGCTACGTCGGTGATACTGTGTCCCGTCGCTCGTGCGTGGACTCTTAACACCACGTTCAAACTTACTTAAATCTTGATACCCTGCCATTGTAGCAGTATTAACCGTTTTAACGACTGTGCCAGACACTTGTTCTCTTATATAAGTGTTGCCGACCGCAGCGGCATATTCCAGCTGTTTACACATCTCTTTATTTGAATACTCTTGCCCGTACCAATTTCTTTGGCTCTTCGGTGTAATTCCCAAGGATTTCACCTTCGATCTGGTGCGAACCTTTTTGATCACTGTGAAGCGCCTTTTCATTCGGTGTTCACGGTGCAAGTTAATAGTTTGTTTTGAACATTTCTTGAATGTCGACGATGCCCATTTTGTGAAGTCTAATACAGGGTGTTTCAAAAATGACCGGTATATTTGAAACGGCAATAAAAACTAAACGAGCAGCGATAGAAATACACCGTTTGTTGCAATATGCTTGGGACAACAGTACATTTTCAGGCAGACAAACTTTCGAAATTACAGTAGTTACAATTTTCAACAACACATGGCGCTGCGGTCTGGGAAACTCTATAGTACGATATTTTCCACATATCCACCATGCGTAGCAATAATATGGCGTAGTCTCTGAATGAAATTACCCGAAACCTTTGACAACGTGTCTGGCGGAATGGCTTCACATGCAGATGAGATGTACTGCTTCAGCTGTTCAATTGTTTCTGGATTCTGGCGGTACACCTGGTCTTTCAAGTGTCCCCACAGAAAGAAGTCACAGGGGTTCATGTCTGGCGAATAGGGAGGCCAATCCACGCCGCCTCCTGTGTTTCGGATAGCCCAAAGCAATCACACGATCATCGAAATATTCATTCAGGAAATTAAAGACGTCGGCCGTGCGATGTGGCCGGGCACCATCTTGCATAAACCACGAGGTGTTCGCAGTGTCGTCTAAGGCAGTTTGTACCGCCACAAATTCACGAAGAATGTCCAGATAGCGTGATGCAGTAATCGTTTCGGATCTGAAAAATGGGCCAATGATTCCTTTGGAAGAAATGGCGGCCCAGACCAGTACTTTTTGAGGATGCAGGGACGATGGGACTGCAACATGGGGCTTTTCGGTTCCCCATATCCGCCAGTTCTGTTTATTGCGAAGCCGTCCAGGTAAAAATAAGCTTCGTCAGTAAACCAAATGCTGCCCACATGCATATCGCCGTCATCAATCCTGTGCACTATATCGTTAGCGAATGTCTCTCGTGCAGCAATGGTAGCGGCGCTGAGGGGTTGCCGCGTTTGAATTTTGTACGGATAGAGGTGTAAACTCTGGCGCATGAGACGATACGTGGACGTTGGCGTCATTTGGACCGCAGCAGCAACACGGCGAACGGAAACCCGAGGCCGCTGTCGGATCACCTGCTGCACTAGCTGCGCGTTGCCCTCTGTGGTTGCCGTACGCGGTCGCCCTACCTTTCCAACACGTTCATCCGTCACGTTCCCAGTCCGTTGAAATTTTTCAAACAGATCCTTTATTGTATCGCTTTTCGGTCCTTTGGTTACATTAAACCTCCGTTGAAAACTTCGTCTTGTTGCAACAACACTGTGTTCTAGGCGGTGGAATTCCAACACCAGAAAAATCCTCTGTTCTAAGGAATAAATCATGTTGTCTGCAGCACACTTGCACTTTGTGAACAGCACACGCTTACAGCAGAAAGACGACGTACAGAATGGCGCACCCACAGACTGCGTTCTCTTCTATATCTTTCACATCACTTGCAGCGCCATCTGTTGTTGAAAATTGTAACTACTGTAATTTCGAAAGTTTGTCCGCCTGAAAATGTACTGTTGTCCCAAGCATATTGCAACAAACGGTGTATTTCTATCGCTGCTCGTTTAGTTTTTATTGCCATTTCAAATATACCGGTCATTTTTGAAACACCCTGTATGTACATCGCATAGATGGTTGGACTCTGCATCTCCTGGACATTCATTTTCTGTTGTCCTCCTGATGCACGTGGCGAAGCAATACCATGTAAGATTTTTCCTGCCGTAATTGTTAACACACTTTCAAGTGAGCCATACTGAACTTGCGACCTCGCACTCAAGGGGTTCCTTGTTAGCTCACAAAGGAAAGCATTAGTGATCCAGTTACGATAAGACGCTGGTCGATTTGGAGCGGTACAGATGACGTGTAGTTGGGACCAGGCAGTCACGTGACCATCCGTCCATGACGTCAGTGACGAGGCCAACGGAGCGGGTCTTGCGAGTGCCAGCAAACAGTCTCCGGTGGGGAGCGAGTAACCACTTCAGACGAGTTTAGTTCTTAACTACGCGTTGGCATTAATGCTAGCCCTCGATAACACACGACATACGACATATTGGTTTCCCGTGCGGCCTGCACGGAGCCGAGGGTTCGCGAAGCGTGGCGAAGGAGGGGACTAGTGTGACGTCACAAGTTCATTGCTGGGTCTATATTTCTCGTGGGCCCCGGACAGAGAAGTGGTGTATGTAGATGTCATTCGGTTGCGTGGAATCATCGCAGTAAGGCGCATTGACATGGAGACGTAACAGAAAGGCAGAAAAGAGCTATCGTCTTTGGACGTGCCCCATGGCCTTACCGTGAATGAAGTTACTATACAGGGTGGTCCATTGATCGTGACCGGACCAAATATCTCACGAAATAAGCGCCAAACGAAAAAACTACGAAGAACGAAACTTGTCTAGCTTGAAGGGGGAAACCATATGGCGCTATTGTTGGCCCGCTAGATGGCGCTGCCATAGGTCGAACGGATAACAACTGCGTTTTTTTTTTAAATAGGAATCCCCATTTTTATTACATATTCGTGTAGTACGTAAAGAAATATGAATGTTTCAGTCGGACCACTTTTTTCGCTTTGTGATAGATGGCACTGTAGTAGTCACAAACATATGGCTCACAATTTTAGACGAACAGTTGGTAACAAGTAGGTTTTTTAAATTAAAATACAGAACGTTGGTAGTTTTGAAGATTCCAATGTGATACATGTACTTTTGTGAACTTATCATTTCTGAGATGGCATGCTGTTACAACGTGATTACCTGTAAATACCACATTAATGCAATAAATGCTCAAAATGATGTCCCTCAACATCAATGCATTTGGCAATACGTGTAACGACATTCCTCTCAACAGCGAGTAGGTCGCCTTCCGTAATGTTAGCACATGCATTGACGATGCGCTGACGCATGTTGTCAGGCGTTGTTGGTGGATCACGATAGCAAATATCCTTCAACTTTCCCCACAGAAAGAAATCCGAGGACATCAGATCCGGTGAACGTGCGGGCCATGGTATGGTGCTTCGACGGCCAATCCACCTGTCATCAAATATGCTATTCAATACCGCTTCAACCGCGCGCGAGCTATGTGCTGGACATCCATCATGTTGGAAGTATATCGCCATTCAGTCAACCAGTGAAACATCGGTAGAACATAACGTAGGAAATCAGCATACATTGCACCATTTAGATTGACATCGATAAAATTGGGGCCAATTATCCTTCCTCCCATAATGCCGCACCATACATTAATCCGCCAAGGTCGCTGATGCTCCACTTGTCGCAGCCATCGTGGATTTTCCGTTGCCCAATAGTGGATATTATGCCGGTTTACGTTACCGCTGATGGTGAATGACGCTTCGTCGCTAAATAGAACACGTGCAAAAATTCTGTAATCGTCCCGTAATTTCTCTTGTGCCCAGTGGCAGAATTGTACACGGCGTCCAAAGTCGTCGCCATGCAATTCGTGGTGCATAGAAATATGGTACGGGTGCAATCGATGTTGATGTAGCATTCTCCACACCAACGTTTTTGAGATTCCCGATTCTCGCGCAATTTGTGTGCTACTGATGTGCGAGCAGATTAGCCGCGACAGCAGCTAAAAGACCTACTTGGGCATCATCATTTGTTGCAGGTCATGGTTGACGTTTCACATGTGGCTGAACACTTCCTGTTTCCTTAAATAACGTAACTATCCGGCGAACGGTCCGGACACTTGGATGATGTCGTCCAGGGTACCGAGCAGCGTACGTAGCACAAGCCCGTTGGGCATTTTGGTCACAATAGCCATACATCAACACGATATCGACCTTTTCCGGAATTGGTAAACGGTCCATTTTAACAAGGGTAATGTATCACGAAGCAAATACCATCCGCACTGGCGGAATGTTACGTGATACCACGCACTTATAGGTTTGTGACTATTACAGCGCCATCTATCATAAAAGTGGTCCAACTATAACATTCATATTTCTTTACGTACTACACGAATATGTAATAAAAATGGGGGTTCCTGAAACTTCCTGGCAGATTAAAACTGTGTGCCCGACCGAGACTCGAACTCGGGACCTTTGCCTTTCGCGGGCAAGCGCTCTACCATCTGAGCTACCGAAGCACGACTCACGCCCGGTACTCACAGCTTTACTTCTGCCAGTATCTTGTCTCCTACCTTGCCCGCGAAAGGCAAAGGTCCCGAGTTCGAGTCTCGGTCGGGCACACAGTTTTAATCTGCCAGGAAGTTTCGTATCAGCGCACACTCCGCTGCAGAGTGAAAATCTCATTATGGGGGTTCCTGTTTAAAAAAAAAGCAGTTGATATGCGTTTGACCTATGACAGCGACATCTAGCGGGTCAACTATAGCGCCATCTGGTTTCCCCCTTCAAGCTAGACGAGTTTCGTTCTTTGTAGTTTTTTCGTTTGACGCTTATTTCGTGAGATATTTGGTCCGGTCACTATCAATGGACCACCCTGTACATCGTGTAACACTGCGTAACAACAGTTGTCGTTACGAGGTTCTAAACGACCTCGACGTGAGCCGAATGCCATGCGTTATCGGAGACAATCGGTTCCAGACCTGTCAGGCATTGTTGCTGTCAGTGAATGCAGTTCACCTAAACCAGTTTCTTGGTGAGCATTGCGAAGCGGGCTGCATTCAGTCGACATGTGGAGTCGTATGTCTCACAGTAGGGCACAACTCACAGTGGCACATATTGCTGCACGTCTTCAGCGGGCCTGCCGTTGACAGAAGCTGACTGCAGGCGTCTCGTGTGGACCGACGAGTCGCAGTTTTGCCGCTTCCAGTGATCCGAGAGGTCGAGAGCATCGACGGCCCAATGAGACTTCTGCAGGTTGGAGTTCAGACCGAAGATGATTGTGTCATGTCTTGAGCGTCTTTTCCGCAGCTCGACTTCGGCCCGCTCATTCAGATTGCCGTGAAAATTAACCACGATGTTTGTCATTCTCGTTTGACCGAGGTGTGCCCGTTTTGCTACATCTTCATATGGGTGTATATCCTCCCGTCGTCCTGTTTTCCTGGATGACAGAAGCAGTATGCACGGGTTGTGGCAGGAAGCCATGGCCAGACCTCCAGGAAACATTCCTCTCGCCTAGAAGAAGAATATATTACACTGACGTTCCAGAAACCAGGGGTGGCTCCTGTATCAAAAAAATGGCTCTGAGCACTATGGGACTTAGCATCTATGGTCATCAGTCCCCTAGAACTTAGAACTACTTGAACCTAAGTAACCTAAGGACAACACACAACACCCAGTCATCACGAGGCAGAGAAAATCCCTGACCCCGCCGGGAATCGAACCCGGGAACCCGGGCGCGGGAAGCGAGAACGCTACCGCACGACCACGAGCTGCGGACTGGCTCCTGTATCGTTTACATATTTCCGCCCCCAGAAATAATGTTGTTCGACTGAGTCTGCTTTTTGAGCTTTCTATAGAAATGCAGCAGTAGCGCGCCGTTTATCTCTTTCGAATTGTCGGGGCTCCGGCTGTTCCCGCCGAACGCAGCAGAGTTTGACGGAAATGTGCCGACTGCGGCCAGGGGTTGCGGGCTGCGGGCCGACGCTTGGCAACAGTGTTCTCGCATGCGGGCCTCATGTGTACAGACACGTCTCCCCGGCCACAGCCACCCTACCAGCCGCAGAAACAGGGCCCGAACTCTTCCGGTGAGAATCCGAACTGTCAGATCTTCGAACAGAGCGGGATTCTCCTCCTTTCTTACCAGTTCACGTTCAGCTGCGAGCGAAGTAACTGTTTACTGTACGTTTTCATTATCTGAGGCCGTCTTATAGTTAATCTTGGAGCTCGAGTAACTAGTAAACGCGTGAAATAATGAGTCACAAATTACCTTTCTCTCTGAACCGTTCAGTTTACGCAGTTTGAAAAAAAAAAAAGAATAGAGATCGAGAGGCTAGGTAAGTCGACTTCTACTTTAACAATTTCAAAGACAGTTGAAGCGAATAGTCCTCAATTCACTAGAAATTTTAACTCTGAACTGCACAGCAAACATGAATGACTTTGTGGTTGTGATTTGAAAAAACTCGACATTCTGTTTTCCTTGCTTATTATTTGGAGGAGAGGAGACTCGGCAAGACTCACCGGAGGAGAAACACCCCTCTGAAGATGTCCAGCGCAGCTTTGGACAAAACGTTAGGAGCTGAGGAGTTTCATGGACCACGACCTTACATCCCGGAAGGTTTACCAGAAGATATGTCATCCGGTCGTGAAAGCCTTCATAAAATTGCTTATAGTCTATTTAAAAAAAAAAAGAAGCAGTAGGAAGATCGCTGAAGGGAAACAACCCACATTAGGACAAGTTTTTCATTATCGAATACACGCTTTTACTGCCAGTATTTGCGTTACTGCCGATATACTGACGGAAAAAAATCTCAACACAAAAAAATAAGAGTAGAGCAGTGTAATTTAGGGAATACATTTGTCTAAGTGACACATTTAACTGATTGACGTTACAAGATCACAGGTTAATGTAAGCGCGAGATAAGCTATTGTAAATGTGAAGCCCTGGTACATTAATAACCGGTGTAACCACCACCACCAGACTGTTGAATGCAAGCATGCAAACGCGCATACATTGTATTGCACAGGGACCGGATGTCAGTTTGCGGGATGGAGTTTCATGCAAGTTGCACTTGGTTGGTTAATACAGTTACTGTTAATACTGGTTTTGGATGACAGTGTTGTACGATGATGGCCCATATGCGCTCGCTTGGAGACACATCTGGTAATCGAGCAGCCCAAGGCAACATGTCGCCACTGTGCAGAGCATGTTGGGTTACAACAGCCGTGTGTGGGCGAGTGTTATCCTGTTGGAAAATACCCCATGGAATGCTGTTCATGAATGGCAGCACAACAGGTCGAATCACCACATTGACGTACAGACTTGCAGTCATGGTGTCTGGGATAACCACGAATGTACTCCTGTTGTCATACGAAATTGCACCTCAGAACGTAACTCAGGTGTACTTCCAATGTGTCTAGCGTGCAGACAACTTGGTTGCAGCTCCTGAACTGGCCTCCTCCTAACCAACACGTGGCCATCACTGGCGCCGAGGCAGAACCAGCTGTCATCAGGAAACACAACAGACTTCCACACTGCCCTCCAGGGACCTCTCGCTTGATACCACTGAAATCGCAAATGGCGGTGGTTTGGGGTCAGCGGAGTGTGCGCTACAAGGCGTGTGGCTCGAGCTATCCTTGAAGTAACCAATTTGTAACAGTTCAAAAATGGTTCAAATGGCTCTAAGCACTATGAGACTTAACATCTGTGGTCATCAGTCCCCTAGACTTAGAAATACAGGGTTATTACAAATGATTGAAGCGACTTCACAGCTCTACAATAACTTTATTATTTGAGATATTTTCACAATGCTTTGCACACACATACAGAAACTCAAAAAGTTTTTTTAGGCATTCACAAATGTTCGATGTGTGCCCCTTTAGTGATTCGGCAGACATCAAGCCGATAATCAAGTTCCTCCCACACTCGGCGCAGCATGTCCCCATCAATGAGTTCGAAAGCATCGTTGATGCGAGCTCGCAGTTCTGCCACGTTTCTTGGTAGAGGAGGTTTAAACACTGAATCTTTCACGTAACCCCACAGAAAGAAATCGCATGGGGTTAAGTCGGGAGAGCGTGGAGGCCATGACATGCATTGCTGATCATGATCTCCACTAAGACCGATCCATCGGTTTTCCAATCTCCTGTTTAAGAAATGCCCAACATCATCATGGAAGTGCGGTGAAGCACCATCCTGTTGAAAGATGAAGTCGGCGCTGTCGGTCTCCAGTTTTGGCATGAGCCAATTTTCCAGAATGTCCAGATACACGTGTCCTGTAACGTTTTTTTCGCAGAAGAAAAAGGGACCGTAAACTTTAAGCTGTGAGATTGCACAAAACACGTTAACTTTTGGTGAATTGCGAATTTGTTGCACGAATGCGTGAGGATTCTCTACCGCCCAGATTCGCACATTGTGTCTGTTCACTTCACCATTAAGAAAAAATGTTGCTTCATCACTGAAAACAAGTTTCGCACTGAACGCATCCTCTTCCATGAGCTGTTGCAACCGCGCCGAAAGCGTTTGACTTTGTCATCGTGTGTCAGGGCTTGCAGCAATTGTAAACGGTAAGGCTTCTGCTTTAGCCTTTTCCGTAAGATTTTCCAAACCGTCGGCTGTGGTACGTTTAGCTCCCTGCTTGCCTTATTCGTCGACTTCCGCGGGCTACGCGTGAAACTTGCCCGCACGCGTTCAACCGTTTCTTCGCTCACTGCAGGCCGACCCGTTGATTTCCCCTTACAGAGGCATCCAGAAGTTTTAAACTGCGCATACCGTCGCCGAATGGAGTTAGCAGTTGGTGGATCTTTGTTGAACTTCGTCCTGAAGTGTCGTTGCACTGTTATGACTGATTGATGTGAGTGCATTTCAAGCACGACATACGCTTTCTCGGCTCCTGTCGCCATTTTGTCTCACTGCGCTCTCGAGCGCCCTGGTGGCAGAAATCTGAAGTGCGGCTTCAGCCGAACAAAACTTTATGAGTTTTTCTACGTATCTGTAGTGTGTCGTGACCATATGTCAATGAATGGAGCTACGGTGAATTTATGAAATCGCTTCAATCATTTGTAATAGCCCTGTACTTAAACCTAACTAACCTAAGGACATCACACACATCCATGACCGTAGCGGTCGCGCGTTTCCGGCCTGAAGCGCCTAGAACCGCTCGGCCACAACGGCCGGCTGTAATAGTTGACTGTCACATTGCTTCTGCAGATGCAGTACGATGCGTCAGAGCCGCACGCCTTACACGATGGTGTTCCCTCTCGGCGGTGGCACGTGGCCGTCCTGAGAACAGGCATCTGGCGACCGTACATTCTCGTGACAATCGCTGCCAGCAACCATGTACAGTGGCTACAATCTCGCCAAGTCTTTCTGCAGGATCGCAGAAGAAACACCCAGCTTCTCATAGCACTATTATACGTCCTTGTTCAAATTCAGAGAGGTGTTGATAATGGCGTCTTTGTAGCGTTAAAGGCATTCTTGAATAACATCAGCTGACCACGGCGTATCTCAAAGGTGACTTACGCCGACGACCGTTACGGAGTGTATTTAAAGCAAACCAGATCTGTATCCTCATAGTGGCGCTACCTGCACCACTCTCATGCGACTGGCGTGAAATTTGAATATACGTTATCTTTCAGATGTAGAAACACGCCTACCAACTTACGTCTGTGTCGCAAAACTTCTCCTTGGTGTTGCGATTTTATTACCATCAGTGTACAAACGAAAGCGTCAGGTGTAAACATTCTAAAATAGCAGTACGCTTAAGACTGTAAAAACAACAAATGATAATTCTACATCTACGTCTACATGATTACTCTGTAATTCACATTTAAGTGCTTCGCAGAGGGTTCATCGAACCACAATCATACTATCTCCCTACCATTCCACTCCCGAACAGCGCGCGGGAAAAACGAACACCTAAACCTTTCTGTTCGAGCTCCGATTTCTCTTATTTTATTTTGATCATCATCCCTACCTATGTAGGTTGGGCTCAACAAGATATTTTCGCATTCAGAAGAGAAAGTTGGTGACTGAAATTTCGTAAATAGATCTCGCCGCGACGAAAAACGTCTTTGCTTTAATGACTTCCATCCCAACTCGCGTATCATATCTGCCACACTCTCTCCCCTATTACGTGATAATACAAAACGAGCTGCCATTTTTTCCACCTTTTCGATGTCCTCCGTCAATCCCACCTGGTAAGGATAATTGAAAAAGTTAATTATGTAACTATTTATGTGATAATTCAAACTTGTACTACCCCTGGTATATGGTGGAGCAACAAGCGCGCGTTCAACTTTCGTCGGTAGCGCGATTTCGCTGCAGACGTGGCCCAATGGGAGAAACCCACGTCGGAGCTGAGTTTTTCCTCATAGAATGCATGTTCTCACGGCCGGTATTTGCATTACTGCTGATACTTGTCTTATGGGCGTATGGACGTGGTCCAGCGCGTAATTCTCTACCTAACGTTTCATCTCCCGATGCTGGAGACGTCATCAGACGCTTTGTAAGTAGGCTGTTTAGGTTCTTATTGGTAACGTTACGTAGCGCTCTGTATGAAAATCACTGGCTGTGCTGTGTGCAGTCTGTGGCTAGTTTGCATTGTTGTCTGCCATTGTAGTGTTGGGCAGCGGCAGCTGGATGTGAACAGCGCGTAGCGTTGCGCAGTTGGAGGTGAGCCGCCAGCAGTGGTGGATGTGGGAAATTAGATGGCGGATTTTTGAGTACAGAATGGATGTCATGAACTGATATATATATATATATATATATATATATATATATATATATATATATATATATATATATATATACATTGTTTGTTCTCTATTAAAATCTTTCATTTGCTAACTATGCCTATTAGTAGTTAGTGCCTTCAGTAGTTTGAATCTTTTATTTAGCTGGCAGTAGTGGCGCTCGCTGTATTGCAGTAGTTCGACTAATGAAGATTTTTGTGAGGTAAGTGATTTGTGAAAGGTATAGGTTAATGTTAGTCTGGGCCATTCCTTTGTAGGGATTTCTGAAAGTCAGATTGCGTTGCGCTAAAAAATATTGTGTGTCAGTTTAAGCACAGTCGTGTATAATTGTTGAAAGGGGACGTTTCAGCTTTAGCGACTCAGAAAGCAGGTACACCCTCAAACAACCTCGGCAAGTCTAGTGTTTGAGTTACGTATCCACGCAACGGTCAGTTAGTATCGCTGGTTGATATTACGGAATCGCGGCGAAGCATGTTAAAGCCCCTGTAGATGTGTCCAGCATTTGGAAGCTGAAACCTAGGACAGAGAATTTTGCCTCGAACGGCGGTCTTGCGGTCATAAAACAAATATGAGGTTTTAGTGTTTGTTTTACTCGGGGTAGTAAAAGAAGACAGGTTTAACTTTTGCACGGGGCGGTCGGCGGTTGACGCGTGGGCGCGGTGGTGTTGCACGTGGGGGGTGGTTTTCGCCCTCCTCGTGGCCGATATTAAGGCGGCGGCGGCTGGGTGCGGGGAATGAGCCAGGGCCGGACATTGGGAGCTGAGCGCCGGTGGCGATATTGCTCGATAACCCGGCGCAGGAAATTAGGGACAAAAACTCCAAGCTGGTCGCTCCAGTGCGCTCCAGCCCGTGACCAGAGTTGTAACACCGCAGCCGGGCAGCCCGCCAACCGCTGCCCCACTGTCGCCACGCGAGTCAGGAGTTCGCCCTTATTGTCAGGGAAGAGGATTGCCTCGTGTCTGTGCAGGCTATCTGATCACGAATTAGCGGTCGTTAATGTAAGGCATGTCCACCCTTCGTCTGTATGGCAACTTTGCTCGGGTCGTTGTCACTGACGTGTCTTGAATGTCTGTGTAGGAATGGCAGCCCATTATTCCTCATGACCCGAAACCGGAGGAGGTAGCATGTTGGACGCTGGGGTCTAGAGCGTACTCGACGTTCTGACTGAGCCGAGAGGTGATCTGTGGGGTTCAGGTTGGGATTCTGGGCAGGCCAGTCCATTTGAGGGATATTATCAGCATCCTTTTATATGCATCGGAAACATGGACTACCTATGCCAAACAAGAACTTCGCCTTAATGCTTTCCAAATGCGGTGCCTGAGATCCATCGTCGGAGTAACGTGGAAGGAGCGAGAGACCAACGAAGCAGTGCTATCTAAATCTAACTGCAACAGTATTTCAGCTATCTTGAAGCAGAGACGACTCCGCTGGCTGGGACACGTCCACCGTATGGATCCTGTCAGATTACCACGTGAGGTGATGCTTGGAGAGATCTCTATAGCCAAATGACCTGTAGGACATCCTGTATTGTGGTTCAAGGACTCCTGTAAACGAGATATGGAGAGGTTTGGAATCGACACAAACAGATGGGAGGCACGGGCTAGCATGAGACCAGAGTGGCGTGATGATATATCATCTGGAATGTCGAAGCATGATGAAGGCTTGTTAGACAGATTAAGGCAGAAAAGCTTCGCAATGCTAAACACTGCTCCCGCCTCAGCAGCCAGATACACTTCTGATAATTGCGGCAAGAGATGCCATGATAATGCTGGAAGCTGAAGAAATGAATTAAAATTTGTGTCGCGGTGGGGACTCTGACCCGAGTCTTCCTGACTACCAGACAGATATGCAGACCATTACACGACCGTGGCACTATGGTCAAGACTGCTGCACGAACCACGGACGTCGAGTGCCCTCCACAGCACCCAGCTGGAGATGTGAATTGGTGTTGTGGAGGGCGCACACTAAGCTGCAGATAAGAATTTTAAGTTTTTGTTGTGGAGGGCATTCGACATGGGTAGTTCGTGCAGCAGTGTTGACCATAGTGCTGTGGTGGTGATTTCTGCCTAGTAAGCAAGTTCGAGTCCCGACCGCGGCACAAATTTTAATTCATTTCTTCAGCTTGCAACATTATTGTACACACACCAAAAAAAGTTTTGCATCTCCTCGGTTCCGAGAGTTGCGAAACCTGTACAGAAAACTGGGGTAGAGATCAACACAAGCATCATTCACGCCCTTTTTATTGCTCATGAAAAGCACACGTTGCATGTTGTACCACCACACAGCGAGACCTTCGAGGTGGTGGTCCAGACTGCTGTACACACCCAGTAGCACGTCCTCTTGCATTGATGCATGCCTGTATTCATCGTGGGATACTATGCACAAGTTCATCAAGGCGCTGTTGGTCACTGGACTCGCCTTTGGGAGGACGACGGTCCAATTACGGGTTCGCGTCTCCATTGCACAGTGACGTCAGTAACGGACTATTTGGGCAGCGTTATAAGGGTGCAAGTGTCCCTGATGGATCTGTTACTCAGGTGATATCTAGTGTCCACTTTCGAAGTCACTGCGCTCTCTTGGCCGACCCATGTACGTCTACATGTAGACGATTACTCTGCAATTCACATTTAAGTGCCTGGCAGAGGGTTTGGCGAGCCAACTTCATGCTATTCTACTCTCGATAAGCGCCCGCCACTTACATCTTTCCGTGTGAGTCCTGATTCCTGTTATTTTGTTACGATGACTATGGACGTGGACACCAACAAAGATTTTCTCACTGTTCATGATTGAAATTTCATGAGAAGATTCTGCCACAGCGAAAAACGGCGTTGTTTCAATGGTTTCCATGCCAATTCCGCTGTCATATTCGTGGCACTCTCTCACTTCTACTTCGCGAGAATACAAAACGAGCTGTCCTTCTGTGAACTTTTTCAGTGTCCTCCGTAAAGCTTATCTGATGCGGATCGCGAAACAGAACAGTAATTCAGAAGAGGGCTGACGAGTGTGGTGTAAGCAGTCTCTGTAATAGGCCTGTCGTATTTGCTATTCTGCCAATAAATCGCAGTCTTCGGTTTCCTTTCTCCACAACATTATCTATGTGATCGTTCCAATTTAAGTTATTTGTAATGGTAAATCTAAGTATTTAATTGAATTTATAGCCTTCAGATTTGTTTGTTTGCTTAAAGAAATGTTGTCGGAAACGTACAAGATGGCTTAAGATCCATAGCGCCTAACAAATAACCTACTGACTCGTTACATAAAGCGATCGCCGTGCGTACTTAGTAGATAGTTTAATAGCGTAGATAAGCAAATGCATTTAAGAAAATACCAATGTGTTTTATACGGGGTATTTGTTTTATCTTGGATCAACTAGATATCTCGAAAAATATACGTTGTACGAAAAAAAAGGTTCTAGATGAAATGTTAATATTTTGAAAGGGGACATCTGTCTCTGTCGAAACTGACCACCCACTGAACCACCACTGCTCATGGCGGTAAACTTTTTTTTTTTTTTTAGAATCGGAAGCATCTCCTTTCTTTCAGATTCGGATCCTAGGTCGCTAAATACCAAAGGTTTATCTGTCACAGTTTTTTCCATTTGTAACAGATGGCGCTGCAGTGACGCTCGAGGGAATTTGCCGAGATCGGGCTTCCCGGCGGTGTGAAGAGTCGCCGAAGGCAACGGGAAACTCCGTACTTTTAAATGCAGCTACCTTGCCAAGCTTTTGAATGTCTAAACCTAATACTTTTACTGTAACATCAAATTTGCAATGCTAAATTAAAATTTTATCAATAATACCAACTGTTTGCAACAAAAGAGTTTATATTTTTATAGAAAATGTAAAGCAGAATCAAATGAGCCGGTTTCTGATTGCAAAGACAAGCACGCTTTGTATTTGTCGATGGCAGCACCATCTACCACGAATGGAAAAAAATGTTTCTGGTAAATCCTAGGTATTTTGGTGTAGAATCCGAATATATCATAAAAAAAGGGTTCCCATTTCTAAAAATAGTCGATCCCGGCCATGTGACGACTGGCGGGTTAGTGTACGACCAGTTTTATTACGGACAGATGTCCTTCCCGAAGCCATTAACTTTGCATCTGGAACATTTGTTCCAAGTTGAAACAAACACCCTGAATAAATATGGTTTGGTCGTAATAATTCTACCACTGCCAATAGCGCACAGCTACGATGTATCATTATTTAAACTGAAACGTTGACTATGTGTAGTCCTAAATCTTAACGGTGTTCCTTTTGTTTTAATATAGTTTTTCATAACGGTGTTAGTAAATGGCGTTAAATACCATCATTAGGTTTCTATTCTTTCACTTTTGAAGCTCATCAGTTCATGAAGTCACACAGTTCTACAGTAGAATTTAATCCAGTGGGATAATAAACGTTAAATGCTGCATTACAGGATTTTAGTTCTAATATTGCTCTGAAACCCCGTTTTCGCGATTTCGTTATCACAAAACTTGCCCTGGTGTAGCCCACACAACAGGCTCCCCGTAGCAGCTATAGATTCTAAATACGGCTGCGAACGGAACATATAGACACTGATGGCTTGAAAATGGGAGAACTGTTAACGCATCGTTGTTGAAATTTGCAGTACCCATCGACGCGAAACAGAACGGTGCGTTTTCAGGACTTTTTGACAAGGCGCCGCTATCCGTTTATCGCCGTAATTGAATCGTACCTGCCGACGCGTTGTGCGTGTTACGTTGGCAGCCCTGGCTGCGGACGGGATACAATAAAGACCTGCCGAAGCGCCGACCAACCGGTAGCGTGCTATTGTTTCGCAAAGAGAATACACAGTGTCGTTAAGTGCTTTCCATTCTTTTTGCTGCTTTTGTCCTTTCGAAGCATCAGTTCGGAAATGACGAGCCGGTATCGACGGACAGTTGTTATTCACAGTGGCTGGCGAGCGCTATTGCGGTTACGTGTTGCGTCGAACTTATCTTCTCGCTAGATAGGGTCCTCATTGTTTCTTGTTTCCGCTAGAGCTGATGCAGTGCTTTGTCACGAGTCATCCGTCAGCAGTAAAAAGCCACCGCTCTCGAATTTCGCTGTATTTAATTACAGAAGAAAGTTAGTTCGTATTCTTAAACGCGACCCCAAGTTTAGCCAGACCCGGTTTGAGAACATTTGTCTAAACAAGCGACTTTTAATTTGGCGCTCCCCTTTCCCGCTCCCCCCCCCCCCCCTTTCTCCTTTCCGCTCGTAGGATTTCACCCGATTCTAGTTTTCGCCACTACTTCTGATACGCACTGTACATAAATCTTGCAACTGTGGCACCCCTCTCAGTTTGTGTAGTTATGGGTGTTAAAGCGGTCCTGGCTTTTCCTCGAGTAGAAGTTCCTTGTTAGATTAGAGGAAAATGAAGTCATTTGCATAACATTGCACAAAAAAATCCAACACAATTGAATGAAAATCAAACCTTGGTTGAATTGTTGTCGTACACACACACACACACACACACACACACACACACACTACTGCTACTACTACTACTACTTCTACTACTACTAATTTATTTCAGCAAATCAGGAGATTAATAAAGATTTTGGGCCCACAGTTTGAGTATCAACACCAGTACTGCAAATTTTGAACAAGAATTGAGGGAGTAGACCAGATACAATAACTACGATGTCTTTATGTACACTCATGGAAATGGAAAAAAGAACACATTGACACCGGTGTGTCAGACCCACCATACTTGCCCCGGACACTGCGAGAGGGCTGTACAAGCAATGATCTCACGCACGGCACAGCGGACACACCAGGAACCGCGGTGTTGGCCGTCGAATGGCGCTAGCTGCGCAGCATTTGTGCACCGCCGCCGTCAGTGTCAGCCAGTTTGCCGTGGCATACGGAGCTCCATCGCAGTCTTTAACACTGGTAGCATGCCGCGACAGCGTGGACGTGAACCGTATGTGCAGTTGACGGACTTTGAGCGAGGGCGTATAGTGGGCATGCGGGAGGCCGGGTGGACGTACCGCCGAATTGCTCAACACGTGGGGCGTGAGGTCTCCACAGTACATCGATGTTGTCGCCAGTGGTCGGCGGAAGGTGCACGTGCCCGTCGACCTGGGACCGGACCGCAGCGACGCACGGATGCACGCCAAGACCGTAGGATCGTACGCAGTGCCGTAGGGGACCGCACCGCCACTTCCCAGCAAATTAGGGACACTGTTGCTCCTGGGGTATCGGCGAGGACCATTCGCAACCGTCTCCATGAAGCTGGGCTACGGTCCCGCACACCGTTAGGCCGTCTTCCGCTCACGCCCCAACATCGTGCAGCCCGCCTCCAGTGGTGTCGCGACAGGCGTGAATGGAGGGACGAATGGAGACGTGTCGTCTTCAGCCTTGGTGCCAATGATGGTCGTATGCGTGTTTGGCGCCGTGCAGGTGAGCGCCACAATCAGGACTGCATACGACCGAGGCACACAGGGCCAACACCCGGCATCATGGTGTGGGGAGCGATCTCCTACACTGGCCGTACACAACTGGTGATCGTCGAGGGGACACTGAATAGTGCACGGTACATCGAAACCGTCATCGAACCCATCGTTCTACCATTCCTAGACCGGCAAGGGAACTTGCTGTTCCAACAGGACAATGCACGGCCGCATGTATCCCGTGCCACCCAACGTGCTCTAGAAGGTGTAAGTCAACTACCCTGGCCAGCAAGATCTCCGGATCTGACCCCCATTGAGCATGTTTGGGACTGGATGAAGCGTCGTCTCACGCGGTCTGCACGTCCAGCACGAACGCTGGTCCAACTGAGGCGCCAGGTGGAAATGGCATGGCAAGCCGTTCCACAGGACTACATCCAGCATCTCTACGATCGTCTCCATGGGAGAATAGCAGCCTGCATTGATGCGAAAGGTGGATATACACTGTACTAGTGCCGACATTGTGCATGCTCTGTTGCCTGTGTCTATGTGCTTGTGGTTCTGTCAGTGTGATCATGTGATGTATCTGACCCCAGGAATGTGTCAATAAAGTTTCCCCTTCCTGGGACAATGAATTCACGGTGTTCTTATTTCAATTTCCAGGAGTGTAGATAAACAGCAAGTAAATGAAACTGGTGGCTGGTTGAATGTGTAATTAGGGATGTGAATTATGTTTCATTAAGATCATTATAAAATTAAACATCCATACTGCCACAAACATGCAGTTTTCCATTCGATGGTGCATCGCCTCGCCAACTGTTCCATTATCTGAGTCAGCCCTTCAAACAGAACTACGGAACATCAAACATGTCCCTTCCAGCAATGGCTGTAGCTCTGCCGTGATTGATAATGTACTACAAAATATAAAAAGCGTAAAGTTACACCAGTTCTGTACGCTGGCCAACAGCAGTCAGTAGTTACAAAGCCTGGTGCAAAATCCCATATATTGGCAACATTTCAGACAACCTCGCAAAAATGTTAAAGCATCGCAACTACAGACCTGCATTTTATAAAACCATCAGCAAATCAAAATTTTTATTCGGTAGTAAAGACAAATTGCAGCCCTTGGCACAGAGGGGTGAGTATAAAATCACGCGCAAGCAGTGTGTAAAAGGTCAGGCAGAGCTGTGCCAATTAAGTTATCTCAACATGAGAGAAGCTGGAGATTAAAAAAAGGAGGATTCAGCCTTTTCCGATCATCTTTTAACAGAAAACCATTCATGTGATGTAGACTAGATAGTTTTACGTTCTCTTAAGAAAAGCAGAAATACTGGAAAAAAAAACAAATATGTGACAAAGAATAACAGCTTATTATTAAATGATCAGTTTCCTTTTCCTCATTCGTTAAATTAAGTTTTCGCTATTAATATAAATACTAGATTCATAATGTAAAGTCATCTTATATCTCGTCAGTTGTTACATGTATCTGCACATAAAAACTCCCTTCATTTTCTTAGTTTATGTAATTTCTGTATCTTCTCTATCTTGTCTACAAATAATATCTGTGTATGTCGCACAACAAATTTGTTTGTTTGCGACATTCAGTTGTCACCGAAGATGGTCTAACAAGCTGAAATCCGGTTCATGACCAATTAAATATAGTTTTGCAATACGTTACGAAATGTTTTCCTTAAAAAATGTTAAGAAAAATATTAGTGAAGTGTTTTGTATGGAGCGTTGCCAGATGTGGTGCCGAACTGTGGACATTACGGCAGACATAGGACAAATACGTGGGCTGCTGAAAAATAACGCCTCCGAGTTTTTTTATTCTGGAGCCAATATCGGTTGAGGTATTACGTGTCATGCGTATTACTTGGTCGTGTTTCCCGCTTCGCTGACGTAAGTTCCAACCCTCTGCCTCCAGAGAGCTTCCCCCATCTATTGCGTGACACGTGGCGGTGCCTAACGTAACAGAACGATGAGGAACAGCGTGCTGAAATCGAGTTTCGGACTGCGCAAACCGTGCCCCGCCCGTTGAAATCCCACAAGACTGAAAGCTGTGTGTGGTGAGTACTGCGCCGACGTGTCGGGTTCGCTGTCGCCCATCACCCTCCGTACATTCCCCCGAATTGGCTCCTCCGATTTTCATCTGTTCACTGTGATAGTGATGAAGCGGTGCCAGCAGAGGTGAGGATGCTGCCCCGTAAACAAAGTCATTCAGTGACGGTATCAAGAAACTAGCCTCATTGGTCTCTCATTGGGAGCAGTATATCCGTCGCCAGTGTGACTATGTTCAGAAATAAATATGTAATAGGTTTGCTTATAAATAAATCTTCTGCTACAAGTCACGATTTCTTTATTTACTTTTCACACGACGAGTTTCGGGAAATGTCAAGTGGGTTTCTTGTGTGTTTAACGCCACTTCTATTTGATGTCGTCGATGTGTCGGAGTCTGCTTCATTTCGTTGACCTTACTGCAATATATGAGAAACACCCCATTTTTTAGTTGGTTATCGATTCTTTTGTGAACTTAGTGGCGAAATGTAGAAGAATTTGCACTTACAGTTTTCTAATGGTCCATTCGTGCAGAGTCTCACACACAAAAAAAAACATCATACACAACTTGTTGTACACTTTAAACATCGAAAATATTTCACATAAACAAAACAGTTACTAAGATGTTCTTACAAGTAGTCCACAGATTATGACATGCTTTTGTACAGAGGTTATTTATCTTAACAATTTGGATCATAATTTACTTATATCGATTTTACAATTGTGCTTATTTCTAAATGTTACTATTTTTATTTAAATATACTATCGAAACATCTGAAAAATTCACTGATTCACTTTCAAGTTTTTCGTTTAATACCTTATGTTCATATTTTCTGTAATGTGAATATATATCCAGTTCTTCTAGTAAATCCATGTTATGTCCTTTATTTTGTCGGTGGAGTACTTTGACAATTTGCTCTATTTTTCCGAATGGGTGTCCTGTAGAAGCACAATTGTAAAATCTGTATAAGTAAATTATGATCCAAATTGTTAAGGCAAATAACCTCTGTACAAAAGCATCTGTGGGCGACTGTCATAATCTGTGGGCGACCTATAATATTATCTCGGTGGACTACCGGTACTTGTAAGAACATCTATGTGACGGTTTTGTTTATGTAAGATATCGCCTGTGATTCTTATATATTGCAGTAAAGTCAACGAAATGAAGCAGACTCTCACATATCGACGACTTCAATAGAAGTGGCATAATACACACAAATAACGCATTCGGAAAAGGGAATCATTTCACGAAACTCGTCGTGTTAGAAGTAAATAAAGGAAATCGTGATTGGTAGCAGAAGATTTATTTACAAACGAACCTATTGTTTTCACAGTCGCAGGTTTTCAAAAACCATTTATAATGGATCAAATCAGAATAAATCTGTAGACATGAAGAATAGAGATGTCGAATGTTAGTCAAATTTGTTTTATTTAAAAAGCTTTCAAGTGTTTTAACATAAATTCAGATGCATTACTTACGGGTTTTTGAGATTTGGAAAAGAGTGGAAGGTGTAAAATAGACAAAGGCAATAACAATTGAAGCTGTTTTACGCATAGTGTACCAATGAGAAAAGAGGATACTGAAAACAAGAGCAGGAAAAGAAATTGACTAGGACACTGGATGAGAAGAGACTGCCGAACGAAGGATGCACTAGAAAGAATGGTTACTGGGAAGAAGCCAGCCGAAGGATGGCGCAGGTACATTTACGATGGTTGATTCCCCGTGCGGCAGGGTGATGTGCAGTCTAGTATGAAGAAGTAGGATGTGATGATATAAGTTACGAAGTGAAAGAAAGATTTACGTTCACTGGGCACCTAGCTACGCCCTCTCTTTTTCTACCAGAGAACTTCACCACTTATTCTCGTGTTGTGTGTGTCCTGCATGTTCTGCCGAACGATGACCCCAGATTGAAACTGGTTGCAGAGTAATATAAATAAAAATTTTTGGCAGCTTGTAGTGGTTTTTGGGGTTTCGTACCTCAGTCGGTAGAAATAGAACTCTTGTAGGATTACTTTGTGTTCCCTCTGTCTGTGCGTCTGCGAAGACCACTTTTTCTAAGGAACGAATAGAGATATCAAGTTGAAGTTTATGTCAAATTCTGAAATGTCTTGGCGGTTAAAAAATTCAAGATACAATTTATGTCACGTAGTTTGATACTCTCAGGCTCACTCATCAGAACCTATTGCATACTTTCAGTTGACGTAGAATCATGAAATTTGGCAAGGAGCAAGTTTTCACAGTACAAGCAAAGGAAAATATTAGAAATTTGTTATTTTTTAATTATGTCACATAACGATTTTTTGCCATTTGTAGTCCGTATGTTTCCTTATGAACGGATAGAGGTATCAAGTTGATATTTATGCCAAATGTTGAACGGAATGGATAGTGTCTTGAAAGGAGGATATGAGTTGAACATCAACTAAAGAAAAACGAGGATAATGGAATCTAGTCGAATTAAGTCGGGTGATGCTGAAGGAATTAGATTAGGAAATGAGACACTTAAAGTAGTAAAGGAGTTTTGGTATTTGGGGGAGCAAAATAACTGATGATGGTCGAAGCAGAGAGGATATCAAATGTAGACTGGCAATGGCAAGGAAAGCATTTCTGAAGAAGAGAAATTTGTTAACCTCGAGTATAGATTTAAATGTCAGGAAGTCGTTTCTGAAAGTATTTGTATGGAGTGTAGCCATGTATGGAAGTGAAACATGGACGATAAATAGTTTGGACAGGAAGTGAATAGAAGCTTTCGAAATGTGGTGCTACAGAAGAACACTGAAGATTAGATGGGTAGATCACATAACTAATGAGGAGGTACTGAATAGGATTGGGGAGAAGAGAAGTTTGTGGCACAACTTGACTAGAAGAAGGGATCGGTAGGTAGGACATGTTCTGAGGCATCAAGGGCTCACCAATTTAGTATTCGAGGGCAGCGTAGAGGGTAAAAATCGTAGAGGGAGACCAAGTGATGAATACACTAAGCAAATTCAGAAGGCTGTAGGTTGCAGTAGCTACTGGGAGATGAAGCTTGCACAGGATAGAATAGCATGGAGAGCTGCATCAGTCTCAGGACTGAAGACCACACTACGGACCTTTGGTGCTATAAAAAATGTAAGCTTCCAAGTCAGTCCAATCAAAAGATACGTCTGTCTGTGTCACATATTTTGGTACTCGCAAAGTCACTCGTCACCGAAACTGACAGATGAACTACTTTCTATCCATTTACACTGACGAGTGAAAGAAACTGATACACGTGCCTAATATTGTGTAGGGCCCCTTCGCACACCTAGAAGTGCGAAACATGACGTGGCATGGACTCGACTAATTCCTGAAGTAGTGCTGGAAGGAACTGACACCATGAATCCTGCAGGGCTGTCCACAAATCTGTAAGGGTACGAGGGGGTGGAGATCTCTTCTGAACAGCACGTTGCAAGGCATCCCAGATATGCTCAGTAATGTTCATGTCTGGTGTTTGATGGCCAGCGGAAGTGTTTAAACTCAGAAGAGTGTACGTGGAGCCACTCTGTAGCAAATCTGGACGTATGGGGTGTCACGTTGTCATGATGGAATTGCCCAAGTACGTCGGAATTCTCAATGGACATGAATGGGTGCAGGTGATCAGATAGGATACTTACGAACGTGTCACCTGTCAGAGTCGTATCTAGACGTATTAGAGGTCCCATATCACTCCAACTGCACGCGTCCCATGCCATTACAGAGCCTCCACCAGCTTGAACAGGCCCTGCTGGCATGCAGGGTCCATGAATTCATGTGGTTGTCCCCATACCCGTACACGTCCATCCGCTCGATACAACTTGAAACGAGACTCGTCCGACCAGGCAACATGTTTCCAGTCATCAACAGTCCAATATCGGTGTTAATGGGCCCAGCCGAGACGTAAAGCTTTGTGTCGTGCAGTCACCAGGCGTACGCGAGTGGGCCTTCGACTCTGAAAGCCCATATCGATGATGTTTCGTTGAATGGTTCGCACGCTGACACTTGTTAATGGCTCAGCATTGAAATCTGCAGCAATTTCCGAAAGAGTTACACTTCTGTGACGTTGAATGATTCTCTTCAGTCGTCGTTGGTCCCGTTCTTGTAGGATCGTTTTCCGGCCGCAGCGATGTCGGAGATTTGGCGTTTTAGATGATTCTGATATTTACATTTACGGTACAGTCGTACTATGTTCATCCTGGAAAATTCACACTTCATTGCTACCTCGGAGATGGTGTATCCCATCGCTCGTGTGCCAGTACCACGTTCAAAATCACTTAAATCATGATAACCTGCCGTTGTAGCAGCAGTAACCGATCTAACACCTGCGCCGGACACGTGTCGGCTTATACAGGCGTTGCCGACAGCGGCGCCGTATTCTGCCAGTATACATATCTCATTATTTAAATACGCGTGTCTGCACCAGTTTTTTTGGCGCTCCAGGTTAGGTTAGGTTAGGTTAGGTTAGGTTAGGTTAGTCCATACTTCAGTTTGTGCGGAACAGTTAGAGCGCCAGTGCTGCGCGCACTTGCCGGATTTTTAACAAGATGTCTTTTACGACTTTTAAAGCTTCTGATTCTTCTGATACGCGAAGACATTTGCGAGATGTATGGCAAGGATCGTTTAATGGCAGTCTTGACACGCCAGCTGCTCAGCGCGAATGAAGCGACGTACGTGTGCCGCTGGTAGCATTGTACTGAAGACGTGCAGGGCAGCGGTAATATCGTGGTAGCCCGGAAGGATACAGGCCCTCCGACAGGGGCTTGTGTGCTCGTATCGCAACGTAAACAAAGTGGCGCCTTAGACCTTCACAGAGACCGTTGTACGCACAAATTCAGGGTTAGGTGGTTGCAAACTTCCGGCACGTAGTGCGGCCCTGACTATTCACTGTGTGCCCACAGATCTTTGACTCTGCAGCGAACCGCGACGAAATTCGCTAACGGATTAAAATGTGTCCCCGACCGGGACTCTGAACTCAAAACATTGCCTGTGCGCAACAGTGTTGTTACTGACTTACGCATCCGTGACTAGGGTACCAGCTAAACAGCTTCGATTTTGGCAAGATTCGGTGTTCGAGACACAGTGTTGTACGTCTTCCTAGATTTCCGGAAGACTTACGACGGTGTATCACGTCGCCGGCGGAGTCTCTTCACAAATATGTTATTGACTAGATGAATCTGCGTTACTGGGTGACGGACCCCGGACCCAGTTGCAGGTTAGACGTTTAAGGCTTCCAGGGGCAACGGAAGTTTTGATTTTCGATATTTCTTATAATTAGACACACAATTTAAAAATTTAAAACACTGACGTAATCGGGTGGTATAATCTTATGTGAAATGTTCAACACTGTAAGAGAAGTATTACTGTTGTCGTCTCTCTGTATGCCTTGAGGCGGCGCTAGTATCCAGAGTATACTCGTCCAGCATTTCAGAATGAGAGCACACACAGTGATTTGCAATAAACTTCAGACGAGATTTCAAACCTTTACGAAACTTCTTCTCCCTGACACTATCCACAAAATGATGAAGGGAGAAGGTGTGTCGTGTCGTTTACCTACTGTCTCGAACGGACCATGATGAATCACACAGAAATCCTCCAACTCGCATTTATTCGCTTGGATTTCTCCTTAGTCTTTACCAAACTTAGATGTGCTGCTTCAGAGCTGACGGGGCTGATCTCATCTTGTCTCCTTTTTATCCCACCAGCTTCCTTTTCGTCCTTCCCTGAGCTAAACTCCTCTTTTCCTACAAACCCAGTTTTCTTATCACGAAAATAACATTACTCGGGTCACACGGGACAAACCCTGTGGTTTCGTGCCACAAGTCATTAACAAATTTCCCAAAAACAATAATATGACTGGCCCAGCCTGAATGCTTTCCGTAGCAGTACCCCCTGTATAAGCCATTTAATTCATTCGTTAATTTTCTTTCTTTTTTTAATCTTATGGGACTTAACTGCGTATGTCATCAGTCCCTAAGCTTACCCACTCCTCCGCGGGGACGAACCGCACAATCCATGACTGCAGCGCCTAAGACCGCTCGGCTAATCACGCGCGGTATTCGTTAATCTCTCTCTCATATTACCATGGGAAAAGTACGCAATTGTATCGTATTTATGCTTTCCAAGCATTCTTTAAATATTACAGGAACAAATTATGGCCCATTATAGGATAGCAACACCTTTGGACTATCTGTTGTTCAAATATACCTAAGTATAACCTGCCGACAAACCTTCGACAGAAACTTGCTTTCAAACTTATTACTGTATGACAGTCCTCAAAAGTTACTACCACCCAAATAAGAGCTTCGACACTGAGACGGCTCTTGATAAATCAATTCTTTCCATATTCATTTCAATAATAGGATAAAACATCAGAAAAATATTTCAAGAAATTTACAGCATGAATGTATCGTGCCAAATCAAACTTGAAAAGGTTCCTATATTTGACGAGATCATATAGCCCACGTTCGCCCTTACCAGTACACGGCACGCCTCCCAAAATGCGGACAAGCTGCTGTGGATGTTTCTTCTCCTGTTAGCCGTTCAGTTGGTGTGGCTTCGAGACCTACAGACCACAGCTCCTGGTTATTGGGCTGTCGAGTTGGTGTCACACCGCTGTCCGAGCTTCTCCAAGAACGTCTTCGCTGGCGTCGGATCTCAGTTGGAAGCGGGACCCTTACTGAAGGCAGCTCTGTTCCAGTCAGTGGGATTCCAGGTCGAAGATATGTGTGGTGGAGCCTCGGACAGCGGTAGGATACCAACGTGACTGCTGCCCGCCTGACGGCTGTAGTGACTGTCTGGAATGCCATTTCTTTCATGGCAGGACCCCTCGGTTGTCATCCGCAGCATCTTAGGCACAGTGGTACGTCGATGGTATTCTGCACCCCGTTTTGTTGCCCTTAATGGCAAGCCAACCTGGGCTTACATTTCAGCAAGATAATGATCGACCGCACACAGCGGTAATTTCTGCTGCTTGTCTTCCTGGGCCGGCCGAAGTGGCCGCGCGGTTCTGGCGCTGCAGTCTGGAACCGCGAGACCGCTACGGTCGCAGGTTCGAATCCTGCCTCGGGCATGGATGTGCGTGATGTCCTTAGGTTAGTTAGGTTTAACTAGTTCTAAGTTCTAGGGGACTAATGACCTCAGCAGTTGAGTCCCATAGTGCTCAGAGCCATTTGAACCATTTTTTTGTCTTCCTGGCTGGCAATCCCTACATTGGTCAGCAACGTCGCCGGGTCTGTCCCCAATTGAGAGCATTTGGGCAGGGTCCTCCAACCAGGTCGGGATTTTGACGCTCTGACACGCAGAAAGGCAGAATATGGTACGATACCCCTCATTCGTCTCGAATGAAGGATGCAATGTTTTTGAAATTGCAATTATTTGTTTGTCAGTACACGTACATCACACCTACCGTTTTCTGTACCATTCCGATAAGTCCGTCCTGATCCTACATCTACATCATACCCCGGAAGCGACCTAACGGTGTTTGGCGGAGGGTACTCTCGGTGCCACTATCTGATTCCTCCAACTCTGCTCCACTCGCAAATAGTACGTGGGAAGAATGACTATCGGTAAGCCTCTGTGTTGCCTCTAATTTCTCGAATTTTCTCCTCGTGGTCAATACGCGAGATATATGTGGCGGGAAATAATACACTATGTGATCAAAAGTATCCGGAAACCTGGATGAAAATGACTTAAAAGTTCGTGGCGGCCTCCATTAGTAATGGTGGAATATGGTGTTGGCCCACCCTTGGCCTTGATGACAGCTTCACTCTTGCAAGCATACGTTCAGTCAGGTGCTGGAAGGTTTCTTGGGGAATGGCAGACCATTCTTCACGTAGTTCTGCATTGAGGAGAGGTATCGATGTCGGTCGGCGAGGCCTGACACGAAGTCGGCTACCCCAAAACGTCTCAAAGGTGTTCTGTACGATTCAGGTCAGGACTCTGTGCAGGCTAGTCCATTACAGGAATGTTTATGTCGTCTAACCACTCCGCCACAGGCCGTGCATTATGAGCAGGTGCTCGATCGTCTTGAAAGATGCAGTCGCCATCCCCGAATTGCTCTTCAACAGTGGGAAGCAAGAAGATGCTTCAATGTAGGTCTGTACTGCGATAGTGCCACGCAAAACAAAGCCGCGATGTACAACACCTCTCTTGTAACGTCTGCCATTGGAGTTTGTTTAGCATCTCCGTAACGCTCTCTCGCCTGTGACTAAACGCGCCGCTCTTCATTGGATCTTCTCTATCTCCTGTTTCAGTCGTACCTCATAGGGATCCCAGATAGACGAACAGTACTCAAGAATCGGGCGAACAAGCGCCTTATGAGCCACTTCTTTCGTGGATGAGTTACATTTCCTTAAGATTCTTCCCATGAATCTGAGTCTGGTATCTGCTTCTCCCACTATCTATTTTATGTGGTAATTCCACTTAGGCCGGCCGGTGTGGCCGAGCGGTTCTACGCGCTTCAGTGTGGAACCGCGCGACCGCTACGGTCGCAGGTTCGAATTCTGCCTCGGGCGTTGATATGTGTGATGTCCTTAGGTTAGTTAGGTTTAAGTAGTTCTAAGTTCCAGGGGACTGAGGACCTCAGATGTTAAGTCCCATAGTGCTCAGAGCCATTTGAACCATTCCACTTAAGGCCGCTCTGGATAGTTACACCAAGACACTTTACGGCAGACGCCGTCTCATCAGTAGTGTAGCTGTACAGTAGTGGATTTCTTTTCCTACGTATGCGCGATATGTCACATTTATTTACGTTCAGGATCAATTGCCAGAGCCTGCACCATTCATCAATTCTCTGCAGGTCGTTCTGCAAATTTTTACGATCTTCTGGCGTTGCTTCTTGGGTATGCGTCATTTTTTTCTGTCTTCAGGTGTACAGTCGTGGACAAAACGAGCGAGACCCCTCGCCTTTTCGTTATGCTGATCCGCATAGCTTTAAAGTCTGCTACACAGCATAACAGGCAAGGCGACGAAGTGCTACCAACATACTATGCACAGGCATGAACTTGAAAAATTATCCGAACTTTGTCAGACTGTTTTCAGTCATGTGTAAGACTATATTAATGATGATTAGTGTGTTAAACACATGAACTGTACTAACAAAAATTTCAGCTTATCGATATAACATAACTGTTTTAGTAAGACAAAGTATCCCAGATCGTTTCGAATTAACAAAATATTATGCGGATTCGGCCGCAAAACGGCCTGTGTCAACGTTCAGACCAGTCATACTGCATTACCGTTGCTGACCTACCATGAAAGCATGAAAATTTAGCAATGCGTGAAGATTCATAACGAAATTTAGTTAAAAATAGTTCAGTGCCACACTTAAGTCAATTCAATTATTGACAGAAGTGGAAAAAGTAGGCAGTAACAAGTATGAAATTCTACAAGCGTTTCATATTGACATCCACAGGGCGCCAGTACAAAATAAAGGTAGCAATAAAAGTATTGCGGGCGCGAGAATTTCTTAAAACTGCTTTACTGATAGTCTATCTGCCTCCATCGAGATTAGAGTCGAAAACAAACCAGACCTCCCTTGCAGTAGTAAACACCTTTCACTACGCTAGCAGACAACACAGGCAAACAGCCCTCTATTATTACCCCGACATGAATAAGCCGGCAATTTCGCAATGAAAATGGCAAAATGATCTACAGTTTCTGTTTCTTAGAGCTTTCTGGACTGAAAAACATGAATTTTCTACCTTTATGTCACCGCTTATGTGACAATAATTCGCGATGTTTATCGAAATAACAAAATACTGTTATTAGCAAGTAAATTTAGTACGATAATTCTGCACCACCCCAGGAAATAAACGTAAACATAGCTGCCAAACGTATTCTACAATGTTTTGAATTTTCCATTCGACTCGTCACAGCCAGAAAACGTTCGTTAGCCGAAGTGTTTCTTAAGCTAGCTAGCGGTAGAAATGCTCGCACTTCTAAATCGCGGCGGCATTAATACTGGGATCTGAATTACCACGTGTATAGGCAAATGGATTTTATTTGCATTCCTGTAAACGTGCTTTGGATCGAAAGTATAGCTACGATTAATATGCTGATGTATCGACTGCAACTAGAACACTTCGAATAAAGAGTAGGGGGAATTATTTAGATGGCCCTCATCTTAAGTAACTGTCATAGCTGTTTTAGTTGTTAGGATTTCGTCACCTAAATACTTTTATTCCTACCTTTATTCTGTATTGGCGCCCTGTGGATGTCAATATGAAACACTTGTAGAATTTCATACTTGTTACTGCCTACTTTTTCCGCTTCTGACAATAACTGAATTGACTTAACTAAATTTCCTTATGAATCTTCACGCATTGCTAAATTTGCATATTTTCATGGTAGTGTCAGCAACGGTAATGCAGTATGACCGGTCTGAACGTTGACACAGACCGTTTCACGGCCGAATGCGCATAATATTTTGCTAATTCGTAACGATCTGGGGCACTTTAGCTTACTAAAACAGTTATGTTATCTCGATAAGCTGAAGTTCATTTTTATTAGTACAGTTCATACTAATTAGTGTTTCTTCTTCCGTTTATATCTTATATTTACTTGTTGTGTTTAACACACTAATCAGCTTATTGATTGGCGACTCCATGTTGTCTTGTGCACTACGACCAGGTAACAGGTATACTTGAAAAAAGAGACAGCATTGGTCGTATATTTTTTTCTATTGCAAAATCGATTTTCTGTCACTGAGTGACCATCTTCAGTGCTATATTGTATAACAAATTGGGATGCACTGTTGTCACTAAGCTTACAGCAATCACATAGACTCAATAGAAAAAAAAAATATACGACCAATGCTGTCTCTTTTTTCAAGTACACTAATCAGCGTTAATATAGTCTTACACATGACTGAAAACAGTCTGACAAAGTTCTGATAGTTTTTCAGTTTCACGCCTGTACATATTATGTTGGTAGCGCTTAGTCGCCTTGCCTGTTATGCTGTGTATCAGACTTTAAAGCTGTGCGGATCAGCATAACGAAAAGGGGAGGGGTCTCGCTCGTTTTGTCCACGACTGTACATTGGCGAAAGCAGCTCCACGGCTCGAGGTGGTCAGCCTCGGTGTGCGTTCAGCCAGTAAAGGTTGTACAACCTACAGGGTGTTTCAAAAATGACCGGTATATTTGAAACGGCAATAAAAACTAAACGAGCAGCGATAGAAATACACCGTTTGTTGCAATATGCTTGGGACAACAGTACATTTTCAGGCGGACAAACTTTCGAAATTACAGTAGTTACAATTTTCAACAACAGATGGCGCTGCAAGTGATGTGAAAGATATAGAAGACAACGCAGTCTGTGGGTGCGCCGTTCTGTACGTCGTCTTTCTGCTGTAAGCGTGTGCTGTTCACAACGTGCAAGTGTGCTGTAGACAACATGGTTTATTCCTTAGAACAGAGGATTTTTCTGGTGTTGGAATTCCACCGCCTAGAACACAGTGTTGTTGCAACAAGACGAAGTTTTCAACGGAGGTTTAATGTAACCAAAGGACCGAAAAGCGATACAATAAAGGATCTGTTTGAAAAATTTCAACGGACTGGGAACGTGACGGATGAACGTGCTGGAAAGGTAGGGCGACCGCGTACGGCAACCACAGAGGGCAACGCGCAGCTAGTGCAGCATGTGATCCGACAGCGGCCTCGGGTTTCCGTTCGCCGTGTTGCAGCTGCGGTCCAAATGACGCCAACGTCCACGTATCGTCTCATGCACCAAAGTTTACACCTCTATCCGTACAAAATTCAAAGGCGGCAACCCCTCAGCGCCACTACCATTGCTGCACGAGAGACATTCGCTAACGATATAGTGCACAGGATTGATGACGGCGATATGCATGTGGGCAGCATTTGGTTTACTGACGAAGCTTATTTTTACCTGGACGGCTTCGTCAATAAACAGAACTGGCGCATATGGGGAACCGAAAAGCCCCATGTTGCAGTCCCATCGTCCCTGCATCCTCAAAAAGTACTGGTCTGGGCCGCCATTTCTTCCAAAGGAATCATTGGCCCATTTTTCAGATCCGAAACGATTACTGCATCACGCTATCTGGACATTCTTCGTGAATTTGTGGCGGTACAAACTGCCTTAGACGACACTGCGAACACCTAGTGGTTTATGCAAGATGGTGCCCGGCCACATCGCACGGTCGACGTCTTTAATTTCCTGAATGAATATTTAGATGATTGTGTGATTGCTTTGGGCTATCCGAAACATACAGGAGGCGGCGTGGATTGGCCTCCCTATTCGCCAGACGTGAACCCCTGTGACTTCTTTCTGTGGGGACACTTGAAAGACCAGGTGTACCGCCAGAATCCAGAAACAATTGAACAGCTGAAGCAGTACATCTCATCTGCATGTGAAGCCATTCCGCCAGACACGTTGTCAAAGGTTTCGGGTAATTTCATTCAGAGACTACGCCATATTATTGCTACGCATGGTGGATATGTGGAAAATATCGTACTATAGAGTTTCCCAGACTGCAGCGCCATGTGTTGTTGAAAATTGTAACTACTGTAATTTCGAAAGTTTGTCTGCCTGAAAATGTACTGTTGTCCCAAGGATATTGCGACAAACGGTGTATTTCTATCGCTGCTCGTTTAGTTTTTATTGCCGTTTCAAATATACCGGTCATTTTTGAAACACCCTGTAAGTGTACTAAAACTCTTCGTTAAGTGTCTTATTAATTGTTGAACGTCAGAAATGTAGGATTTTTAAGAGTTTTCTTTTATTTGCCTCGATATGTCCCATTACTGACCACCGTCGTGACTGACTGTCAGAATAATGCGCCTCGAGTGCGCAGGTGGAAGGGACACTGCCGCTGTGGCGCGCGGTCGGACTGTTCGGCCAGAGACGCGCGCCGGCCACCCGCACCTGAGCCAACAGCCGGCGCATTCCCTCCCCATTAGCGCCCCCCCCTCCCCTCGCCTCCCACAGTACTTGTTTGCCCTCTCCCTCCGCCAGTTGCTCGATTAGAATGACAATGGGCCGGATCCCGCGCCCAGGGCAAATAAATGAAGCGCCGGTGGCGGCGGCTGCCGTGTTTGGAGAACAGTTAACAGGTGGACGCGTCAGCCACCCACTGCACCCACCCACCCTCCGGCCGGCTCGGTTCCGCGTACCGCGCACGTAACCCCAGCGCGCGTCCTTCACCTGCTACAGTGACAAATGCACAGCGTAGTTGTAAAGTCGGTTTAACTCTGGCAAGCCGAGAATTACTTTATCTGTACTGGATCTTTACGAATTCTGCGGCCGTTGAGGATTATTGGCGAAGAGCGCAACCAGACACAAATACTTTTAAAAAGCTTTTTATTAATCTCATTACCTGTCTGTTGTCTTAACTTTCCCAGTTTCAGTAACGTATTCGTTAGCAGCACTACACGAGAATACACTGAGGAGACTACATTCACGGGATACCTCCCACTATCGTGTCGGATCTGTTTCTGCCCGGCGCAGTGCGGTAGCTCGACGTGGCATGGACTCGCCGTGTCATCGGCAGTCTGCTGCACAAAAATTCAGCTACATCTATAACCGTCCATAACTGCGAAATTGTTGCCGGTGCAGGATTTTGTGCAAGAGTTAACCTCATTATTATGCTCCATAAATTTTCTATGGAATTCATGTGGGGCGCTCGAATTCTGCAGAATGTTTTTCAAACTAGTCTCAGACAATAGAACGAGAAACCAGTCCAATCTGCAAAAATTTTACTTTTCATTTGATGGCTGGTTTCTGGTCGCGACCCATTTTCAAGTCAGTATGGCATTTCTGAAGATTCAAAAAAAAAAAAAAAAAAAATGCAATGTACATTTACAGTGCATTTACCTGTATGCACTGTAATTACGTTGTCTGTAGGAAGGTTGCAATGTGAGAACGCTAGCGAGGTACGAGAGGATCTGCGGAGTATCAATAATACAGTGGCTGCTAGTTGACAAGTAAATGTAACGTATAAGCCGAACATGAGATCCCCTACTGTTGGATTGCACTATTTGCGATGACCGACTGGAAACAGTAACAACACTAAAATGCCTTAGAGTAATCGACCGCAGCGACCTGAATTCGAATGATCAATTAGAACTAATTGTAAGAAAAGCAGATGCCACGCTGAGATTCATTAGAAGAAAAGGAAACGTAACTCATCCCCGACAGACTTGGCTCACAAAACGCTTTAGATTTTTACAAAATACTAGTAAGTCTGATTATTGAGCATTGCTCGACAGTGTGCTGCCTGAGCCGCGCTCTCTCCCAACTGTGCGTTTTCGTGAACTTCGCTGCCTATCTGTGTTTGGTTTACCGCCCTCGTCGCGGTTACGTCGTGGTTCTTCTTCCTTCTACGTGTGGCAGCAGTGATGTGATCGATATTTGCGCCGTGTACCATCTTTGGTTTGGTCCATATAGTTTCCGGCAAGGGGGTCTGGGGTGAGTCGGTCATTTGTTTCGGACGTGGGAACGTATCTCCGCGCGGTGCAGTCGGCTGGGTCCGCTGGCGGTCCTTGCGCAGTGTCGGAGCGTGTGTCGAGCTGTCCCGTCGCTACGAGCTTCGTGGTTCACCGACTCAGGACGTCAAAGTTGAGTAGTGGTTTCAACTACCCAGGCCACGTCTATTCATGTTGTGGTGGTTCGCTTCGGTGATTTGCTGTTGGGGAGGTTTTCCGGTGAGCAACACCGAGTGGCTGTACTGCTGAGATTTAGCCGCCATTCGGTGCAATTAACTATTGTGGTCGACTACGATTTGAGTGCACCAGTGCAATTTTCTGCCTTGTGGCCGTTAGTGTTCTGGTTACCTGCCCTGGGCACTGTCGTAAATTCAGGCCGTGTTCTTTTGAACGAGTTAACTGTTACCATCTTTCAAATTCAAGTGTACCAGCGGAATTTTCTGCCTTGTGGCCGTTAGTGTTCCGGTTACCTGCCCTGGCCACTAACGTGATTTCAGGCAGCGTCCTTTCCTCACCTGTTGTCGCTGTCCAACATGGTGTGTAATTTAGACGGCTAATATATACTCCATTGTGGATTATTACGTTTGTAACATTGCCGGTTTGAGTTCTCATGTACTGCTTGACGGGAAGCAAGTCGTTGTGTCGGTCGGTCCGTGGCTGCCCCCTGGTTGGGTTCCGACGGATCAAGTGTAGCTGGGCTCACCACCTGTCTCACCTAAGCGAACGAGGACAGACCGACCTCCCTGGAGGCTTCTGAGTGCCACCGGTGTTTTATTGTCTGTTGACAGCTATTTTAAATTCTAGGGCTTTTTGTTACTGTTTGTTTCTGAAAAATATGTAAAATTAATTTTTAAATTTACCTGTCACGCTTAAACACTGCCTTAAAGATTATGGAAATATATTTTGAAATTTTGAAGTTTAATTGTACCCTCAGCCATTGTTATTGCACCTTGCGTATGTTGTTTCTTTAAATTATTTTATTGCTATCTTAATTGGATTTTTATCTTGTTGATTTTTAAGATTTCTTGTTGTTAAACATGCCGGCCTTCTGTCTTTAAAGGTCTATGGTAATATATTCTGAAGTTTTTAAATTTAATGTGGCCCTCAGCCATTTGCGTTGCACCTTGTGATGTGTCTGCGTAAGCAGAAGAAACTAACGATCAGATTCCGAAAACAATTTATTGAACTGTTCAATTAAGCAAAACAAATTCTCCAAGTATAACACCAACACAAAACAGTGATCCGTCTTCGAATCACAACTACATATAAGAATAATATAGAAAACAACTGAAATAATTTCCTACTAGTCTCCGCCAGAGACTTCTCCGATATGCCAAGCCTAATCCAGAGATCAGCGAGAAGATCCAAGCCGCGATGCCGGGGCGGCAGCTATCCACGTCTGCTGGCGGTCGATGTGCGGTTTTTTTTCTCTTTATTGTGATTTTTATCACCTTACACTAGGCGGGCTGTCAGCAGCTGAGTACGTCGCTCTTCAGCCTTGAGGTTTACAATAAGTAATACAGAGAGGGGGCACAGAGAATACAATCAAAACGGCGGGCAAAACAATGTAGACACTAAAAATCAAAAAACATGGAGCCGTTCACGCTGGACGAGAAAACATCACTGACACTAGTTGACACGGCGCACAGAACATGGATGATGCCGACGGTACACGTGAACAGTGGCGGCGTGACGGCGAACAAACACTAAACACAAACGAAGGCACACACACGAGACACTGATGGCGATGACCTCCGGCGCGCGAATGTTCACTGTGCGTGTGTGAGTCCGGGGACGTGCTAAGAGGGGAGGAGGACGAAGGGGAGTGGGAGAGCGAGAGGGGAGAGCAGAGATGCCACGGGCAGGGGTGATAGGGGGCAGGGGAAGCCCGGGGGAAGAGGGGTGGAGGGAGGGGACAGGGGAAAAGGAAAGAGAAGGGAAGGGAAGGGAAGGGAAGGGAAGGGAAGAGAAGGGAGGGAGGGTGCCTAAAGGAAAGGACACCGGAAGTGGGGGGGTGGGGCATGGTCAAAGTTGATAGGAGGGGTAGATGGAGGGGAGGAGGACATCATCAGGGAGGGGGAGCTGGTGGAAGCCACCTTGGGAGAGGGTAAGGAGGATTGAGAGATGGAGGTGGGACATGGGACGTGGGAGTACAGGCGCGGCAGCGCGCGTCAGCGGGCGGGGGTGGGAGAGGATCGGGGAGACTAGCGGGTAAGGAGGATCGAGTTTACGGGAGGTGTACAGGATCCGTATCCTTTCGAGGAAAAGGAGGAGATGGGGGAAGGGGGATGAGATCGTACAGGATCCACGTGGGGTAGGGTAGACGGATGCGATACGCGAGGCGGAGAGCATGGCGTTCAAGGATTTGGAGGGATGTGTAAAAGGTAGGGGGGGCGGAGATCCAAGCCGGATGGGCATAACAAAGGATAGGGCGGATGAGGGATTTATAGGTGTGGAGGATGGTGGAGGGGTCCAGACCCCACGTACGGCCGGAAAGGAGCTTGAGGAGATTGAGTCGGGAGCGAGCCTTGGCTTGGATTGTCCGGAGGTGGGGAGTCCAGGAGAGGCGACGGTGAGGCCAAGGTACTCAAGGGTGGGAGTGAGGGCGATAGGACGGCCATAGATGGTGAGATAGAAATCAAGGAGGCGGAAGGAAAGGGTGGTTTTGCCTACAATGATCGCCTGGGTTTTGGAGGGATTGAGCTTGAGCAACCACTGGTTGCACCAAGCGGTGAACCGGTCAAGATGGGATTGGATCGATGTGCGGCCGAGCGCCGACCTTTATAGCGCTTCGGCGGATGAGTACCTCGGAACTATTTTCCATCACGTGGTTTGACGTGTGAAAATAGTTCCGGGATCTGCAGCGACCTCTTTCTTATGTTTATGTGGGCCGGTAGTGGCCCCTGGTGGCCGCTGGTGTCTTTCCGTCTTTGCTGTGTTGTTGTTGTCGTCGTTGTTGTGGCCGTTCCTCAATTTTGCCTGCCGGTTGTGTAGTGCTTCGGTGTGCCTGCGAGGCGGCAACCCGCGGCTGCAGGCTGTCAGTTTGGTTGCTGTTACTGTAGGCGCCGTGATGTCTGGTGGAGAAGGCCACAGCACCTTGCATATGTTGCACTTTCGGTTTTAAATTATTTTATTGCTATCTTAAATGACTTTTTGATTTTTTAAAGATATCTTGTTGGCCATCTGCCTTTAAAGGTCTGTGGTAATATGTTCTAAAATTTTGGAAATTAATTGTGGTCCTCAGCCATTTGTATTGCACTTTGCGTATGTTGTTTTATTACTATCTTAATTGGATTTTTATCTTGTTAAGATTTCTTGTTGGAGGCCTTCAGCCGTGAAAGAGTTGCTAAATTACAATAAACGACAATTAGAAGCAGAAACTGACCTCAACCCTTGGCCCTCTCCACAGTCCTATTACCTGTTCTGCCCACCGGGTTTAGCGGCCGTCCCAGTGCCCTTACCAGAAAAGCTGCGAAGAGAAGCGGCACGTTACGTCACGGGGCTGTTCAGCAAGCATGACAACGGGGCAGAGATGCTCAACGGTCTCCAAGAGCGTTGTTGTCTATCGCGGTGAGGTTTGCTGTTGAAATTTCAAAAGCCTAAAAAGCCTACTTTCTCTCATACACGTCTCGCAAAAATGCCACGAGGGCAATATCTAAGAAATTATCGCTCGTACGGAGGTTTTACCGGTAGCCATGCTTTCCACGTGACAGTCGCGAATGGAGCAGGAAAGCCAATTGATACCGAAATACCTGTTTGTACACCATCTGATCAGAAGCATCCGTGCACCCCTATGTAACGCGGAGTTGACCGCTAAAAGTCGCGAGAGGCTGATCCGTCAGAACAAAAGGAGACGGGGAGTATCGCGTTGTCAGCACTGAGGCAGTGAGCGACAGCGGAAGCGGTCGTCAGCTGAGGTCAGTGACTCCGAACGCGGCTGGTCACTGGATGTCACCTGGAACATTTCAACCTTTCAGAAAGTTGCCCAGGTCGGCTGTATGTGACGTGACTGAAGTGGAAAGGCGAAGGGACAGCTGCAGCCACACCAGAAACAGGCACAAACCATGTGCTAATGGACAGGGACCGTCGAGCACTGCTGAGGGACTGCTGAGTAAAAACTCTTAGAGATTTTGGTCTTATAGTAAATTCAGAAAGTGGGTCGAAATCATCTATTCATTCTCTCAGCGACCACACCGGCACCGAAACGGAAGATAACAGAGAGAAGACCGAAATACTGAATTCGATCTTCCGAAGTTGTTTCACCGCGGAAGATCGTAACACTGTCCCTCCTTCCGATCGTCGTGCGAACGTCGAAATGGCAGATATTGAGATAACCCATCGCGGAACTGAAAAGCAGCTACAATCGCTTAGTAGTGGAAAGTCGTCAGGACCAGATGAGATACCTATAATGTTCTATAAAGATTATGTGAAAGAACTTGATCCCCTTCTAGCAGTAATTTATCGTAGATCACTTGAGCAACGAAAGGTACCTAACGACTGGAAAAAGCGCAGGCCATTCCCGTTTTTAAGAAAGGCCGTTGTTGTGGTATTCAGTCCTGAGACTGTTCTGATGCAGCTCTCCATGCTACTCTATCCTGTGCAAGCCTCTTCATCTCCCAGTACATACTGCAGCCTACATCCTTCTGAATCTGCTTAGTGTATTCATCTCTTGGCCTCACTCTACGATTTTTACCCTCCATGCTGCCCTCCAGTTCTAAATTGGTGATCCTTTGATGCCTCAGAACATGTCCTACCAACCGATCCCTTCTTCTAGTCAAGTTGTGCCAAAAACTCCACTTTTCCCAAATTCTATTCAATACCTCCTCATTAGTTATGTGATCTACCCATCTAATCTTCAGCATTCTTCTGTAGCATCACATTTCGAAAGCTTCTATTCTCTTCTTGCATAAACTATTTATCGTCCATGTTTCACTTGCATACATGGGTACACTCCATACAAATACTTTCAGAAACGACTTCCTGACACATCTATACCCGATGTAAACAAATTTCTCTTCTTCAGAAACACTTTCCTTGCCATTGCCAGTTTACATTTTATATCCTCTCTACTTCGACCATCATCAGTTATTTTGCTCCCCAAATAGCAAAACTCCTTTACTACTTTAAGTGTCTCATTTTCTAATCCAATTCCCGCAGCATCACCCGACTTAGTTCGATTCCATTCCATTATCCTCGTTCTCGTTTTGCTTTTGTTGATGTTCATCTTATACCCTCCTTTCAAGACACTGACCATTCCGTTCAACTGCTCTTCCACGTCCTTTGCTGTCTCTGACAGAATTACAATGTCATCGGCGAACCTCAAAGTTTTTATTTCTTCTCCATGGATTTTAATACCTACTCCGAACTTTTCTTTCGTTTCCTTTACTGTTTGCTCAATATACAGATTGAATAGCATCGGGCAGAGACTACAATCCTGTCTCACTCCCTTTCCCATTCCCTGCCTCCCTTTCATATCCCTCGACTCTTATAACTGCCATCTGGTTTCTGTACAAATTGTAAATAGCCTTTCGCTCCCTGTATTTTAACCCTGCCACCTTCAGAAATTGAAAGAGAGTATTACAGTCAACATTGTCAAAAGATTTCTCTAAGTCTACAAATGCTAGAAACATAGGTTTGCCTTTCCTTAATCCTTCTTCTAATATAAGTCGTAGGGTCAGTATTGCCTCACGTGTTCCAACATCTCTACGGAATCCAAACTGATCTTCCCCGAGGTCGGCTTCTACCAGTTTTTCCATTCGTCTGTAAAGAATTCGCGTTAGTATTTTGCAGCTGTGACTTATTAAACTGATTGTTCGGTAATTTTCACATCTGCAACACCTGCTTTGTTTGGGATTGGAATTATTATATTCTTCTTGAAGTCTGAGGGTATTTCGCCTGTCTCATACATCTTGTTCGCTAGATGGTAGAGTTTTGTCAGGACTGGCTCTCCCAAGGCTGTCAATAGTTCTAATGGAATGTTGTCTACTCCCGGGGCCTTGTTTCGACTCAAGTCTTTCAGTGCTCTGTCAAACTCTTCACGGAGTATTATATATCCCATTTGATCTTCATCTACCTCCTCTTCCATTTCCATAATATTGTCCTCAAGAACATCGCCCTTGTATAGACCCTCTATATACTCCTTCCACCTTTCTGCTTTCCCTTCTTTGCTTAGAACTGGGTTTCCATCTGAGCTCTTGATATTCATGCAAGAGGTTCTCTTTTCTCCAAAGGTCTCTTTAATTTTCCTGTAGGCAGTATGTATCTTACCCCTCATGATATAAGCCTCTACATCCTAATATTTGTCTTTTAGCCATCCCTGCTTAGCCATTTTCCACTTCCTGTCGATCTCATTTTGAGACGTTTGTATTCCTTTTTGCCTGCTTCACTTGCTGCATTTTTGTATTTTCTCCTTTCATCAATTAAATTTAGTACCTCTTCTGTTACCCAAGGATTTCTACTAGCCCTCGTCTTTTTACCTACTTGATCCTCTGCTGCCTTCACTGTTTCATTCGTCAAAGCTACCCATTCGTCTTCTACTGTATTTCTTTCCCCCATTCCTGTCAATTGTTCCCTGATGCTCTCTCTGAAACTCTGTACAACCTCTGGTTCTTTCAGTTTATCCACGTCCCGTCTCCTTAAATTCGCACCTTTTTGCAGTTTCTTCCGTTTTAATCTACAGTTCATAACCAGTAGATTGTGGTCAGAGTCCACATCAGCCCCTGGAAATTTCTTACAATTTAAAATCTAGTTCCTAAATCTCTGTCTTACCATTATATAATCTATCTGATACCTTTTAGTATCTCCAGGGTTCTTCCATGTATACAACCTTCTTTCATGATTCTTGAACCAAGTGTTAGCTATGATTATGTTATGCTCTGTGCAAAATTATACCAGGCGGCTTCCTCTTTCATTTCTTCCCCTCAATCCATATTCACCTACTACGTTTCCTTCTCTTCCTTTCTCTACTGTCGAATTCCAGTTACCCATGACTCTTAAATTTTCATCTCCCTACACTTCCTGAATAATTTCTTTGATCTTATTATACATTTCATCAATATCATCATCTGCAGAGCTAGTTGGCATATAAACTTGTACTACTGTAGTAGGCGTGGGCTTCGTGCCTATTTTGGCCACAATAATGCGTTCACTATGCTGTTTGTAGTAGCTTACCCGCACTCCTATTTTTTTTATTCATTATTAAACCTACTCCTGCATTACCTCTATTTGATTTTGTATTTATAACCAGAAGTCTTGTTCCTCCTGCCACCGAACTTCACTAATTCCCACTATATCTAACTTTAACCTATCCATTTCCCTTTTTAAATTTTCTAACCTACCTGCCCGATTAAGGGATCTGACATTCCACGCTCCGATCCGTAGAACGCCAGTTTTCTTTCTCTTGATAACGATGTCCTCTTGAGTAGTCCCCGCCCGGAGATTCGAATGTGGGACTATTTTACCCAAGAGGACGCCATCATCACTTAATCATACAGTAAAGCTGCATGCCCTCGGGAAAAATTACGGCTGTAGTTTCCCCTTGCTTTCAGCCGTTCGCAGTACCAAATCAGCAAGGCCGTTTTGGTTAGTGTTACAGGGCCAGATCAGTCAATCATCCAGACTGTTGCCCCTGCAGCTACTGAAAAGGCTGCTGCCCCTCTTCAGGAACCGCACGTTTGTCTGGCCTCTCAACAGATACCCCTCCGTTGTGATTGCACCTACGATACACCTATATGTATCGTTGAGGCACGCAAGCCTCCTTACCAACGGCAAGGTCCATGGTTCGTGGGGAGGGGGGGGGGGGTTTGTAGAATTATGGAACAACAGAGTAAGTTCCACAATTCTGTTGTAGAATTATGGAACTTATTTTATGCTCAAGAATTATGACGTTCTTGGAAAATGAACAGCTCCTCTATAAAAATCAACATGGGTTCTGCAAACAGAGATCCTGCGAAACTCAGCTCGCTCTGTTCCTCCATGAGATCCACAGCGTAGTGGACAACGACGCTCAGCTTGCTGCCGTGTTCCTTGACTTCAGTAAGGCATTTCACACTGTCCCGCAATGCCGTTTAATGAAAAAAATACGAGCTTACGGAGAACCGGGACAGGCCTGCGATTGGATTCAAGACCTTCCTGCTGCTAGAACTCAACACGTCGCTCTTAACGGAACAAAATCGACAGATGTAAAGGTTCAAATGGCTCTGAGCACTATTGGACTTAACTTCTGAGGTCATCAGTCCCCTAGAAGTTAGAACTAGTTAAACTTAACTAACCTGAGGACATCACACACACGCATGCCCGAGGTAGGATTCGAACCTGTGACCGTAGCGGTCACGCGGTTCCAGACTGCAGCGCCTAGAACCGCTCGGCCACTCCGGCCGGCGACAGATGTAATGTAATATGCGGAGTACCACAGAGAAGTTAGATAGGACGGTTGCTGTTTATAATATACATAAATCATGTAGTAGGAAGCGTCGGATGCTCTTTAAGGCTATTCGTAGTTGAAGCAGTCGTCTATACGAAAGTAGCAACGCCAGAAGATAGTAAGAATTTGCAGAACTATCTCCAGAGAATTGATGAATGGTGCAGGCTCTGGCAGTTGACCCTGAACGTAAATAAATGTAACATATTGCTCATACAAGGGAAAATAAATCCACTACTGTACAGCTACACTATTGATGATAAACGGCTGGAAGCACCGTCTGCTGTAAAATATCTAGGCGTAACTATGCAGAGTCACCTTAAGTGGAATGACCACATAAAACAGATAGTGGGACAAGCAGATATCAGACTCAGATTCATCGGAAGAATCTTAAGGAAATGTAACTCATCCACGAAAGAAGTGGCTCATAAGGCGCTTGTTCGCCCGATTCTTGAGTGTTGCTTGTCTATTTGGCATCCCTATCAGGTAGGACTGACAGGGGAGATAGAGAAGATCCAACGAAGAGCGGCGCGTTTCGTCACCTGATCGGTTAGCTGGCGGGAGAGCGTTACGGAGATGTTAAACAAACTCCACTGGCAGACTTAACAAAAGAGGCGTTCTGCATCACGGAGAGATATACTATTAAAATTTCGGGACAGCACTTTTCAGTAGGAGTCGGACACATATTACTTCCCCCGACGTATATCTCTCGTATTGACCACGAGGAGAAAATTCGAGAAATTAGAGACAATGCTCAGGCTTTCCGACAATCATTTTTACCACGCACTATTCGCGAGTGGAACAGGGTTGGAGGGATCAGATACTAGTACCTAAAGTACCCGCCGCCACACTCCATTAGGTGGCTTGTGGAGTATGATATGAATTGCAAGAAATTAGAAGAAGAAATCACTCGTGTGCTGCAAGTGCTACCGGCATTCTAGCTACCGCAATGAGTGTGCGTAAAAGTGTGCGATCCAGTGGTGGGGCAGCTCCTCATAGTCGACTCATTTCGACAGACGGTGCTGAGGCACGCTCGAGGTGCTGTAAAGGCGGACGCCGCTCTGTAGTGGATGACTGCAAAAAACTTATTTGTCGAATCACGCTGTACTTTCTGGCAACCCGATGGGAGTGTGCGGAGTCGTCGAATGCCTGTAGAAAGTCACCTCCCATCGGATGTAGACCCAACATCGCAGTATGAAGGAGGTGCCGTTAAGGTATTGGTATGTTTTTTGGCGATTAGGGTGAGATCCCCGTACTGCACTAAAGAAAGGTCATGAGCACATCGTACAGTACTGTGTACTGCATACGATGGATGAGTGTTCGTATCAACACGACAGTGCACCCTGTCGCAAAGGCGAGCGAGTGGTTGGTAGGCAGTAATACTCCTGAAATGGACTGGCCTGACCAGAGTCCCAAACTGAACTCACAAGGGAACCTCCCCATCGCACCCCCCTCGGATTTAGTTATAAGTTGGCACAGTGGATAGACCTTGAAAAACTGAACACAGGTCAATCGAGAAAACAGGAGGAAGATGTGTGGAACTATGAAAAAAATAAGCAAAATATACAAACTGAGTAGTCCATGCGCAAGATAGGCAACATCAAGGAGAGTGTGAGCTCAGGAGCGCCGTGGCCCCGTGGTTAGCGTGAGCAGCTACGGAACAAGAGGTCCTTGGTTCAAGTCTTCCCTCTAGTGAAAAGCATCTCGTGGTCGTGCGGTAGCGTTCTCGCTTCCCACGCCCGGGTTCCCGGGTTCGATTCCCGGCGGGGTCAGGGATTTTCTCTGCCTCGTGATGGCTGGGTGTTGTGTGCTGTCCTTAGGTTAGTTAGGTTTAAGTAGTTCTAAGTTCTAGGGGACTTATGACCACAGCAGTTGAGTCCCATAGTGCTCAGAGCCATTTGAACCATCTAGTGAAAAGTTTAATTTTTTTTAAATTTTCAGACAATTATCAAAGTTCAGGCACTCACACATAATCAATTTCGCTGTCCAAAATTCCAGGACATGTTCAGATTTGCTTGGACATATGCAGAATTTGACGGTCTACACACGGAAAAATTCCAAAACGTTAAAAACCTATGTTTTGACAGAGCACAGGGAAAAGTGTGCGACTGTGAAACTATTGCATTCATTTGTTGCAGTTTATCTGACAAACTCTTATGTTTTCATCACTTTTTTGGGAGTGATTATCACATCCACAAGGGCAAGGTGGAAGAATCTTTTTACCCATTCGCCAAGTGTACAAGTTAGGCGGGTCGACATCATATTCCTGTCATGTGACGCACTTGCCGTCACCAGTGTCGTATAGAATATATCAGACGTGTTTTCCTGTGGAGGAATCGGTTGTCCTATGACCTTGCGATCAAATCGTCTACTAATCGCACGGTTTTACGGTTCGGTCGCAAAACATAGACACTAAACTTATTACAGTGTACAGAGACGTCAATGAACGACCGGACAGATCGTAACTTTGCGAAAATAAAGAAAGTAAACTCTTCACTCGAGGGAAGACTTGAACCAAGGCCCTCTCGTTCTGCAGCTGCTCACGCTAACCACGGGACCACGGCGCTCCTGAGCTCACATTATCCTTGATGCTGCCTATCTTGCCATTGGACTGCTCAATTAGTATATTTTGCTTATTTTTTTCATAGTTCCACACAACTTCTTCCTGATTTCTCGATTGATCTGTGTTCAGTTTTTCAAGGCCTATCCACTGTGCCAACTTATAACTAAATCTGAGGGGGGTGCGATGGGGAGGTTCTCTTGTCAGTAGAACTCCTTTGGGATAAGTTTGAACGTCGACGTGTCTCCAGACCCGAGTGTCCAGCATCACTACCTTCTCTTGTCTCTGTCTTGAGGAAGAATGAGCTGCCATTCCTCCATAGACCTAACACCTCACTGGAAGCGCCTCCAGCAGAGTTCAAGCGAGTATCCGCTGGTAGGTGCCTGGATACGTTTCAATATGTATTGGTTGCAATAATGTTCGTACACCCGATGTTTAATTTACCCCCGCTCCCCATTTCGGTATATATTCCGAGTAACACGGGCGATAGGTTAGAACCTGAGTTAGGTTGTTAGGTAAAGGGCTTCGATAGGTGACGCTATGTAGGCGCCCCGCACTCTGTGAACACAGCGCCACCTCAGCGTGACGTTCTCCCTCGTTCCGCTCACGACCAGAACGTGGCTGCTCGCTCGGGCGACGCCGCGGCTCGCTTGCGTATGACGCACGGCTGCCGTGCGTGGCGCGACGCACAGTTGGCGCGATGAATGCGTAATGCGTGAGCAGGGGCCCGAGGCGCCAACCTCCCGCCGCTCTCCGCGGCTGTCCCGGCGATACGGCCTGTGTTCGCGGCGGGGGCTGGAGGAAGGGAACCCGCCAAAGTGCTCAGTGGCATCTCCAGCACCGCGGATGCAGCCATTCTCGTGAAGTTCCGTTGTTCAAAAAAAGTGGCTCTGAGCACTATGGGACTTAACATCTGAGGTCATCAGTCCCCTATAACTTAGACCTAATTAAACCTAACTAACATAAGGACATCACACACATTCACGCCCGAGGCAGGATTCGAACCTGCGACCGTAGCGCTCGCACGGTTCCAGACTGAAGCGCCTAGAACCGAGGTCATCAGTCCCTAACCTTAGACAATGCTTAACCTGAATTATCCTAAGGACAAACACACACACCCATGCCCGAGGGAGGACTCGAACTTCCGCCGGGACCAGCCCCACAGTCCATGACTGCAGCGCCTTAGACCCGAAATTGCAGGTGCGTTCTGGTACATTTGATGTTGACTGGATAGGATGAAAAAGGTTTGCATTTGTGAAATAGTAAATTAGTATAATTATCGTTACAGATCTGAAGATGGTTCTAGAGGATCTGAAACGGGTCATGTGAATAAACATTTCTGGCAATCAAGACGGATTATAAATAACATTGGAAAAACGAGCGTTATCTCATCAGACATTATGTCTGTTTTTGCAAAGAAAAAAAAAAGCTTTATTGTCAGATGTAGCGACATTTGAGACAACTGTAGTTTTCTGTTCTGCTCCTTTCATTTACTACTTGCATAATACTGCACTGCTGTGAGGGCAAAATGTGAACACTAACGTAAAAAAAAAAAAAGTTTTACAGCAAAGAATCGATGCCCAAGACGCTGAATCGTTGGATTCCGTTACTAATCGATTCCTAGAGAATCGGCGATTCTTGAAATCGTGGAATCTGAATCGGCACGTGACGCAGACCTAATTAAAATCATTATGAATAAACTTTTTTTACTCTTATTTTTTGCAGTAGCGCGGTATAAGTAAAAATGCTACTTACAGACTAGGTACTTAATGTAAACTATACTTTAGTTCAAAAATTGTTTTGAAACTTTAGTTTTGTTATGTATTATCCCAAGAATTGACCTAATTAAAGATGTAAAAAGTTATGTTTAGAGTACAATTTATTTCCTCTAATAACTCTTCCCTATCTCTCAAGCAGGTTTTTCAACATGGTTGCACAACCACTACAGAAACAATATTGCAACACAACTTTTCCAATAGAAAATATCAGCATAAAATTTTTTATAAGCGCCGCTTATCAATTAATCTTTAAAACGCATGAATGTCCGGGCATTTATGAATTTTAGGCATTAGCCCAGGTTTTGTCCTGGGCACTTGTCCCAACTTACGAACGTCCAGACATTTTACACCACTATTCCTCGATGTACAGATATATTCGTTGGCGTATATCTGAACCCGTGTGAGTTCGCTTTGCCTACAGCAGTGAAAGATTGTTTGAAATGTCGGTCCCGCGCCCGGGTTCGATTCCCGGCGGGGTCAGGGATTTTCTCTGCCTCGTGATGACTGGCTGTTGTGTGCTGTCCTTACGTTAGTTAGGTTTAAGTAGTTCTAAGTTCTAGCGGACTGATGACCATAGATGTTAAGTTCCATAGTGCTCAGAGCCATTTGAACCATTTTTTTTTTTTTTTTTTTTTGAAATGTCGGCAACTTTCTTGCACGGGACGATGGATACCCTCCGCTGCAAGCAGACAGTCGAAGAGAATCGTTCGACGAATGGCTTACAGAGTACGGGGGAAAAAAGAGAAAAACACATTACGTGTACCGAAAATAGTGTTTAAAAGTGTTATAAACGGAATGGTATCGCTATTACTCGTTGTGCCGTAGCTCTGCTTGCTGAGTTGTATGACTTCATAGTAAGACTGAGCAAGTTAATGTTGACTGTAATGAATTCTGCGGCAGGATGGGACAGTGCAACATAAAGTTCCCGAGACACAAGGTAGACAGCGCTCCTCGAAGCGTTCTTTGCGGCCGTTCCTCTATTGTTCTGGCCGTCCAGTGTTCTTTCACAGAGCATTGATCGTCAACAAAGGAGCTTCCTTTTGCCTCTCGTGTCCTGCGGAGAACGACTGGTGCATCGCACTTTGCTAATTCACAGACCGAGTGTCGCAAGTCGCCTAAAAACACCAGTCTGACGTGAGAGAAACGAAGCTATCCTTTCTGCCGAGGGACTATTTGTCGCGACGTGTTTTTTTGTGTTACATTGTGACGAGGTTTAGCTGAACCTGAGAACTGCGTTGTCTCTGGTATCCGGCGGTGATTCAGATTCCCCGCCTATCCCGGGATATAAACAGGCAGAGTATGGCAGAGGAGGTGCCCGGAGTCGCGGCGACGGCCGCGGGATGAACGCGTTCAACTTGAAGCGCGCATCCGCCGCGAACGGAAGTGACTTGATGCGGCAGACAGACGCCATGAGTACATTGGCACTCGCTGCTGTTTTGTACTTCAACCTGCAGTATGCTGTTTCAAGACAAGGAGGCATTGAAGATTTGTAACCAACACGTCGTCCCTATCGCCAAATGACAGTTACCAACGCATCAGCGAGATAAACCTTCGAGAGACACTATGACAGCCTAAACAAAAAGACTCAAAGCGTGTTGGGAATGTCGTGGATTGCAGTGCCGAACGAAGTAGGTCCGTAGGTTCGCGTCTTGCTGTGTTTTTTGTTTTTTTAGCACATTCTATGATTTTCGTATGAATGCAATACAAATATTTTCTGCCATATACTGCGCTACGTGAATTTTATATTGGTCTGATAAGAAACGAGGAATGAGATAAATATTTTGTACTTCATTTGCTGGTATGTGGTAGTTTCCGAGTACGTGGTTAGGCAGTAACCTAAGAGTACATGACATTTAGAATTCCTCGCTTGTCTCAGATATTTAGCTGTTCATTTCCGAATATGTCGCTATATCCGAGAATGCTGGAACCTGTGAGGGCAGTTTAAATTGCTGCTAGTGTAGCAGTGACAGGTACACAGAGGCGACAAAAGTCGCGGAACGCCTCCTCCTGATATATACTTCTACACCTACATCTATATACATACTCCGCAATCCACCATACGGTGCGTGGCGGAGGGACCTCGTACCACAACTAGCATCTTCCCTCCCTGTTCCACTCCCAAACAGAACGAGGGAAAAAACGACTGCCTATATGTCTCTGTACGAGCCCTAATCTCTCTTAACTTATCTTTGTGGTCTTTCCGCGAAATGTAAGTTGGCGGCAATAAAATTGTACTGCAGTCAGCCTCAAGTGCTAGTTCTCTAAATTTCCTCAGTAGGAATTTACGAAAAGAACCCCTTCTTTCCTCTAGAGACTCCCACCCGAGTTCATGAAGCATTTCCGTAACACTCGCGTGATGATCAAACCTACCAGTAACAAATCTAGCAGCGCGCCTCTGAATTGCTTCTATTTCCTCCCTCAATCCGACCTGATAGGGATCTCAAACGCTCGAGCAGTACTCAAGAATAGGTCGTGTTAGTGTTTTATAAGTGGTCTCCTTTACAGATGAACCACATCTTCCCAAAATTCTACCAATGAACCGGAGACGACTATCCGCCTTCCCCACAACTGCCACTACATGCTTGTCCCACTTAATATCGCTCTGCAGTGTTACGCCCAAATATTTAATCGACGTGACTGTGTCAACCGCTACACTACTAATGGAGTATTCAAACATTACGGGATTTTTTTCCTATTCATCTGCATTAATTTACATTTATCTATAGAGTTAGCTGCCATTCATTACAACAATCACAAATCCTGTCCAAGTCATCTTGTATCCTCCTACAGTCACTCAACGACGACACCTTCCCGTACACCACAGCATCATCAGCAAACAGCCGCACATTGCTGTCGACCCTATCCTAAAGATCATTTATGTAAAACTTCCTGGCAGATTAAAACTGTGTGCCCGACCGAGACTCGAACTCGGGACCTTTTCCTTTCGCGGGCAAGTGCTCTACCAACTGAGCTACCGAAGCACGACTCACGCCCTGTACTCACAGCTTTACTTCTGCCAGTATCTCGTTTCCTACCTTCCAAACTTTACAGAAGCTCTCCTGCGAACCTTGCAGAACTAGCACTCCTGAAAGAAAGGATATTGCGGAGACATGGCCTAGCCACAGCCAGGGGGATGTTTCCAGAATGAGATTTTCACTCTGCAGCGGAAAATCGCATTCTGGAAACATCCCCCAGGCTGTGGCTAGGTCATGTCTCCGCAATATCCTTTCTTTCAGGAGTGCTAGTTCTGCAAGGTTCGCAGGAGAGCTTCTGTAAAGTTTGGAAGGTAGGAGACGAGATACTAGCAGAAGTAAAGCTGTGAGTACCGGGCGTGAGTCGTGCTTCGGTAGCTCAGATGGTAGAGCACTTGCCCGCGAAAGGCAAAGGTCCCGAGTTCGAGTCTCGGTCGGGCACACAGTTTTAATCTGCCGGGAAGTTTCATATCAGCGCACCCTCCGCTGCAGAGTGAAAATCTCATTCTGGAATCATTTATGTAGATAGAAAACAACAGCGGACTTACCACACTTCCCTGGGGCACTCCAGATGACACCGTCACCTCCGATGAGCACTCGCCATCGAGGACAACGTACTGGGTTCTATTATTTAAGATATGGATATGGTGTCTGTTCCTTCGGACATGTCCAAAAGAGCAGATATATCCATATAAGTATATAGTTCTGGCAAGACCGGCCATGACCTTCTTCTTCTGTGCGGATGCACACATATTCCCCGAACTCTTACGGGACTTGGTAATAATGTTTTCCACGAGTAATGAGTGTGTTGGGGAGGGACACTACGAATGTAGTCTGTGGACACACAAGGTGAGAATGTGGGTCTCGCGGGAGGCGTGCGCGAGATAGTCCCTGCAGTCGCGCTGTCCTCTGTGCCCTCGGTGGCTCAGATGGATAGAGCGTCTGCCACGAAAGCAGGAGATCCCGGGTTCTAAACCCGGTCGGGGCACACATTTTCACCCGTCGCCGTTGATATATATCAACGCCCGTCAGCAGCTGGTGGTATTAATTCTAATATCCTCCTGATATCGTGTCGGACCTCTTTTTGCCTGGCGTAGTACAGCAAGTGGACGTGGCAGGGACTGAACAAGTGACTGCAAGTCCCCACCACAAATATCGGACCGTGCTGCCTTTTAAGGCGACCGTAATCGCGAATCTGTTGCCGATGCAGGATTTTGCTCAAGAACTGACCTCTCGATTACGTCCCATAAATTTTCGATGTGATTCATGTCGGGCGATCTGGATGGCCAAATCATTCGCTTGATTTGTCCAGAATGCTTTTCAAACCAGTCGCGAACAATTGTGGCTCAGTGACTTGGCGCATTGCCATCGTTGTTTCGGCAGATGAGCCCACGAATGGCTTGAAACGGCCTTCAAGTAGCCGAACATAAGCATTTCCAGTCAATGGTCGGTTCAGTGTGACTATAGAATCCAGACCATCCGACATCATTATGAAGCCACTACCAGCTTGCATAGTGCCTCATTGACGTGGGTCCATGCCTTCGTGGTATCTGCGTCACACTCGAACTCTACCGTCAGCTCTTACCAACTTATTTCGGGACTAGCTTGACCAGGCCACGGTTTTCCAGTCGTCTGCGGTACAACCGATATCGGTCGTGAGCCCAGGAGAGGCGCTGCAGGCAATGTCATGCACTCCTGTCGGTCGTCTGCTGCCATAGACCATTAACGCAGCACTGTCGTAACGGATACGTTCGTCGTACATCCCATACTGATTTCTTCGGTTATTTCACACAGTTCCCTTAAGCTCGTCCGACATTACCTCAGTGACACCATTCCAGGAAGTTGGATTGGAAGAGGAGGAGCAGGAGATGAAAACTTCATCGCCAGTGACCTCCCAGGCCTCCAGACACACCTTGTCACTTTTATTTGTGGGGTTACGCGATCCCCCCTATGCCTGACACTCTTGAAACGTCTGGTCAATGGTGGCCGAGCAACTGGCTCGTCACTACTGTTGATGAACTGTGGTATAGTGTTGAAGCTGCATTGGCAGCTGTACCTGTACACGCTATCCAAGCTCTGTTCGACTCAGTCCCCAGGCGTATCAAGGCCGTTATTACGACCACAGGTGGTTGTTGTGGGTACTGATTTCTCAGGATCTATGCACCCAAACTGCGTGAAAATGTAATCACATGTCAGTTCTAGTATAATATATTTGTCCAATGAATACCCGTTTATCATCTGCATTTCTTCTTGCTGTAGCAATTTTAATGGCGAATAGTGTAGGACTATGGGACTTAACATCTGAGGTCATCAGTCCCCTTGACTTCTACTTAAACCTAACCAACCTAAGGACATCAGACACATCCATGCTTGAGGCAGGATTCGAACCTGCGACCGTAGCAGCTGCGTGGTTCCGGACTGAAGCGCCTAGAACCGCTCGGCCACAGCGGCTGTCGGCCGCAATCTAGGGGTCAGTTCGTGCGGAAAATCCTGCTCCGGCAATACTTCCAAAATTATGGACGGCTGTAGGGGCAGCACGGCTCAATATATCTGCAGGGGACTCCCATGTCGACTTGCTGCACTATATCGGGCAAAAGGATGTTGGACACTATATTTGGAGGTATCTCACGACTTTTAGCATCTCAGTGTACTGCACAAATCCTTTGAATCACGTACTATTTTATCTGGGTAAGGCAGCTAGATTTCATCAAGTTCGTCCAGTCAAATCCTGTACGTAAGCCTTACTTCAGTTTCCTATCACAAACGGTAACATTTTGACACGTCTGTCCACAGTCGCAGCCAGTGTGAGGCTACCGGACTGGGTGCGGGGCGATGCTGATTGAACCGGAGGGGCGCCCAGCAGTGAGTGACGAGAGCGCGGTCCCCGGCAGCGGCGACAGGGCGACGGCGACGGCGCCAGCGACGCCTCCGCCGACGGCGACCACGGCAGGGAGCACGGGCCGCGTCGAGCGGGCGGTCGCGCCGGGCCGGCATGGCGGCTAGCCCGCGCCGCCCCCGCTGCCGCCTCCGCAGCCGCAGCCGCCGCCACCGCCGCCCCGAGCGAGCCTGGGCCTGGGTGTGGGGCAGGAGGCGCCGGCCGCCACCCCCGCCATGGCCGGCTCCAGCGAGCCGCTGCTGCCCGCGCGCCGCTCGCGGCCCCGCGCCGCCAAGCTCACCACCGTCAAGCGGCTGCTGCTCTGCCTGCTGGCCGCCAGCGCCATCTCTGTGCTGGGCTACTCCCAGTACTTCACCCTGTCCCCGCTCACCAGGTGAGTCCGACGTAGGAGGACCCGCTAACCGTTCCCATCAGTTCGGTCGACATCTCCTCCTCCTCTGCCCTCCCCCCCCTCTCTCTGTCTGTCTCCTCCTCCCACTCTTTCTATTCATCTCCTCCTCTCCCTTTTCACTGCTCAGCTGTGCCCATCCACATGCAAACACTCTGTAATGCACAGCGATGCTACCCGCGTGACACTTCGGTCGTGCAGGGCTGCCTAGATGTCGGGCATTACTGACCCGTTCTGTCCTCACAGCACTTCCTTTCAGACAACTTGTATGTGTACAAAATGTTGTAACCAAAACCGACCGTGGGAATGCCTCGGGCTGTGGATCGGAGCCCCAGGCGGGGAAGCCTCCGGCGGTGGAGCACGCACTACCGGGTAAACACAAGGACGAGTCGGACGACAGATCGACGACAACCGACAACAACCGACAATGACCGACACAACCAGGAAGAGATAAACAATGGAGGCTTGTAGAAACCACAACACCAAACACCAACAGTAAATCCACTCAGAACCAGAGCCAGGCAAATGTCAACAACGTGCAACGACCAGAACGCTGTACTGCCGAGATAGAGATGCAATCCAGAGTGAGTACCAGACTGACTGGACTAGGGCAGAGTGGGTCCCTACATACGAAACCGGAGGGAGTGGCTATTGGCCGCGGTCTGCACTTGGTGTAGCGGTGGCGCCCTCGCTGCGAGAGAGCCACTGCGCGGAAGAGCTGCTGCGGACGTGGAGCCCTCTATGGGCTGGCCACGTCCATTTGTTCTGGCACGTGGCGGGAGGTACTAGACAAAATGTGAGTGAAACCGATTGACTACTTTAGGAGGAGATACGAAACATACACATGTACATGCATTAACATAAACACACTCACACACACACATGTACACATACACACTAGCCTTTGCCCCACAGGTTTTCCTGTCTACATATATGTCATCTGTAATGCACATATCTCTAGGTCCATCTCCTCCTTCTGCCCATCATCTCCTTGCCTCCCTTTCTGCCCATCTCCTACTCCCAGTATTCAGCTGATATCCTCTTCCCCCCTCTTTATCTGTATCTCGTCTTCCCCTTTTTCCTTCCATCTCCTCCACCCCCCACCCCCCTCCCCTCTGGTCTTGCACATCGTGCCCCAACATACGGGCACCTCATTTGGCACTGCTCCCCTGGTGCAGAGGCGGGGTTGGTGCTGCTCTATCTTTGTGCTAGCGAAGTACTTCGTTGGACAGAGAGGGCACTTGTACCCAAATACCTGTGACACCTATCAATGCTCCCACGGTATTCTGTCTGCGAAATATTTAAAGTTTTCGCAGTTTTCGAGGCCTGCAGCATGATTATTTGTCAAGAAGTAGGTACCCCCATCTTTTTTTCTAACTGGTGCAAAGGAAAAACCCTAGCTCAAAATTCAGAATAATTCCCAGCTTTTGTCCCTCTATAGGATTTCCTTGATGAAATGGCCATTTGCAACTTATTGTGCAAAATGATACGTCGTCACACGTTAGACTTGTTGAAACCTCACTTTTTTGCTATCTTCTCTATCAGATGTACTCTTTGCTTAGCAAATAACTGCGATATTGTAATTCGCGTCAAACTGGGGTGAATTCCCAAGTTTGCTGAAGATTTTCTTTTGATGTTACCGTTTGTCGAAGATTAAATTTTACTCTTTAGGTGAAGGAAAACTGTGCTTCTCATGCCACGTAAAATAACACAAATGCGAGTGTGATGATAGGTAGTGCCTACGTAAATGAAACATTGGCAACTGAAGATGGCCACATTGTTACCTCAGACACAAAGATTAGTGTGCAGCTGTAGAAGCCAATATTGGAGCAGATGAGTTTCGGTTCCGGAGACATTTAGGAACACTGAAGGCAGTACATTTCTAGATTTGGAGAAAGGTTTGGATGTTGATCTTTGGAGTACTTTCTCTGTAATCCTGAAGATAGCATGTATAAAAACAGAGAGTGAAAAGTTACCTACGGCTTTTACAGAAATAAAACTACAGTTATACGAGTCAAAGGAAACAATAATTCAGGAGGGATTCAGACAGGGTTGTGATCTATTCCCGATGCTATACAATCTCTGCATTGAACAAGCCGTGAAGGAAACTACTGTGAAATTTGGAAAGGGAATTAAATTAATGCGACAGGAAATAAAATCGATAGTTGAAATCATCTACATACAGGGTGGCAATTATTGAAATGTATGAAATAAAATCGTCATAACTTCTGAACGGTTTGCGTTAGAACGTTGAGACTGGACGGTTGCCTGCGGGGTACGATGGGAATTGGTATGCACATGCATGGTTCGATTTAGCGATGAAGCTCACTTTCATTTTTCGGGGTGCACTCAACCTCGTGATGCCACTTGAGGAGCTACTCGACCGAATAGTAGCGGCTCCGGTCAAAGGAAACCATCATAACGACTGGGTGAGCGGTGTGCTGACAACACACCCCTCCTATCCGCATCCTCAGCTGAGGATGACTTGGCAGTTGGATGGCCTGAAGACGGAGTGCCACTTTCATTTGGATGGATTCGTCAATAAGCAAAACTGGCGCATTTGTGGGACTGAGAATCCGCATTTTGCGATCGAGAAGTCTCTTCACCCTCAACAGGTGACTGTGTGGTGCGCAGTGTCCAGCCACGGAACTACCTGTGCGATATCTCTTGACGGCACGGTGACTACCGAACGGTACGTGAAGGGTTTGGAAGATCATTTAATCCCCATTATCCAAAGTTACCCTGATTTCATCAAGACGGACCTCAACCCCATCGAAGCAGGTGAATGTTTGATGTCCGGAACAGCATTCTGGCTCTGGGAGACCCAGAGGCCACTGACGTGGGTCTCGATTGGCCGCCATATTTTCCAGATCTGAACACACACGACTGTATTAAAGACAAGTCGCACAGCAGTAACCCAAAAACCATTGCTCAACCTGAAACAGCCATTCAGTAGGCCGTCGACAGCACCGATGTTCCGACACTTCAGCAGGTCATGCAGAATTTCGCTATTCGTTAGAGCCACATCATCGCCAATGATGGCAGGCATATCGAACATGTCATAAACTAAATCTGCATAACTGTAGTGACGTTTATGTTTTGAATAAAGTGTATGCACGCCGTAATATAATAATTGTCACCCCGTACGTACTCCACAAGCCACCGAGCGATGGCCGCTACTGGTCTTTTCCTTTTCTGTCCTATACGCAAATAGAGCGACGGGAAAAGGAGTCTAAAATGCGTACCTTAAGAGCTATGAGAACGTGTTCATCGTCGCTTTTGTGAGACGCGTCTCCTCTACTGAAAAACTGCTCACATCTAAGGTATGCATTTTAGAACCCATGTTTAACAGACATTTTTTTTCTCCTGATTTGGTGTAAAGAAATTGTCCCTAAAGCTTGTCGGCACTTTTTGAGAAATCCTGTACATATGGGAAGCCCGCGCACACTTCGCCAGCAATTTTCGCGGAATTTTAGCGCAGCCATCCTGGTGGAAGCCCGGGAACATTTAGCCAGCAGCGCACGCCAGGGATGTCTGCAATCGCGTATAAAAAAGATGTTTGCCAACGGCATCATAATGCTGTCAGATAAAGGGAAGGACTTGAAAGATCGGTTGAATAGAATGGATAATTTTTTGAAAACAGTTTGTAATATGAACATGAACAAAAGTGAAAGAAGGGTAATGGAATGCAACCGTATTAAATGAGGCGATGCTGATGGAATTAGATTAGGAAATGAGTCGTTAAAAGTAGTAGATGAGTTTTGTTGTTTGGGCAGCAAAACAACTGAAGTAGAGAAGATATCAAATGCAGACTAGCAACGGCATGGGAACAGTTTCTAAGAAAGAAAAGTTTTCCAACATTGAATATAGAGTTTTATGAACGTACACTGAGGTGAGGAAAGTAATGGGCTAGCGATATACACATATACAGGGTGACACAGAAAAACGGGAACATTTCGACAATTCAATAAAGCTAGAAGTGATGAAGGAAAGAAATTGTATTCATAGTAATTTAAACCTTACAGCTTTGCCATCTACGAAACGTTGATGGCATTCAACATTTTTTAAAAAAAATTACGTCCTTTAGATGGCGTCCTTCCTTACGAATACATTCGTGAAATCTGCTGTTGAGATTCATCATTGACTGCTGCAACATCTCAGCTGGGATACTGTGAATTGCATCCCGAATTCTCTGTTTTAACTCATCCAGGGTTCTTGGTCGAGTCGTGTAGACTTTGCTGTTGAGGTAGCCCCACAAGAAAAAAATCATAGACCGATAAATCTGGCGATCTAGGGGACCAGGGAATGTTATCGAATCGTGAGATCACACGGTTGCCAAACAATTCTCGCACATATGCCGTTGATTGCCCTGCAGTGTGTGATGTCGCTCCGTCCTGATGAAACCAAGCTTCTTGACGTTTGGAAAGTTGTTCAATGCAGGTGTAAGGGAAGTTCGTAACATCTCCACATAACGATCGGCATTGACAGTTATCGTGTTTCCCTGTTCATTTGCGAAAAAATACGGCCCGATAATTCCATGTGATGAAGTACCAGGCCATACTGTCACTTTACGAACGAGTAAAGGGCGCTCATGAACGTCATTAAGATTTGTGTTTGCCCAGTAACGGTAGTTCTGTTTATTCACATAACCTGTGAGATGAAAAGGTGCCTCATGTGACATCCACAACTTGTTTAAAAATTCATCGTCATTGTTTATTTTTCTTATCATTTGTTGACAGAATCCTAATCGTAATCAGTTTGTCCGTAAATTGTTGCACCCTGTAGTTCGTACGGTTGAAATTTTACATCAAGATGAAGAGTTCTGCAAACACTCTCCCAGGACATTCCAATCACTGCTGCTTGCTTATGAATTGAACGCCGTGGTCTCCGTAAGACAGACTCGCGTACAACATTAATGTTCGCTGGAGAACGCACACTTCTTGGTAGCCCTGTTGCTTTCTTCTTGAGGGCAGATCCAGTCTCTTCAAAGTTATTAATCCAACATTTTATCATCATGACGACCTAAATTATAAAAACATCGAAACTCCCTCTGCGCCGCTACCAAACTTATCACTGTTTTTATAAAACAATTTCATGGCTAACACACGCTGTTGTCCGTTCCACTGCTCCAACGTTACTGAAATGGCGGACTGTTTACTCGCTGTCATGAACGCGCAGTGCTGCCACCTGCCCATGGCTGCCACTACTCATTTCAAACATTCCCGTTATTCTGTGTCACACTGTACAGATAGCAGTAGTATCGTGTACACAAAATATAAAAGGGCGTAGCTGTCATTTGTACTCAGGTGACTCATGTGAAAAAGTTTCCGGCGTGATTACGTCGCGCGACGGGAATTGAAGACTCTGATCGCAGAATTGTAGTTGGAGCTAGACGCATGGGACATCCCATTTCAGAAATAGTTAGGGGATTCAACATTCCGAGATCCACAGTATCAAGAGTGTGCCGAGAATACGACATTTAGGGCGTTACCTCTCACCACGGACAACGCAATGGCAGACGGTATTCAATTAACGACCGAGAGCAATAGCATTTGCTTGGATTTGTCAGTGCTAGCAGAGAAGCAACAGTGTGTGAAACAGCCGCATAAATCAATGTAGGACATACGCCGAACGTGTCTGTTATGACAGTACGCCGAAATTTGGCGTTAACGGCCTGTGGCAGTAGACGACCGACGCGAGTGTCTTTACTAACAGCATGACATCGCCTACAGTGCCTCTCCTGGGCCTGTGAATATATCGGTTGGATGCTAGACGACTGGAGAAACGTGCCCTGGTAGATGACTCCAAATTTCAGTTGATACGAGCTGATGGTAGGGTTCAAGTGTGGTGCAGACCCCACGAAGCCATGGATCCAAGTTGTCAAGAAGGCATTATGCAAGATGTTGGTGGCCCCAGAACGGTGTGGGCTGTGTTTACTTGGAATGGACTGGGACCTCTGGTCCAACTGTACCGATCATTGGCTGGAAATGGTTTGTTCGGCTACTTTAAGACAATTTCAAGTCATTCGTAGGCTTCATGTTCCGCTGGTGAGCCTCTATGTTGGTTCGATTCTCTGTATTTTTATCGTCGTGGCCATTTCGAGAAATATACGTAGGAGGAAACATTATATTTGTTGACTCTTGCAGGAATATATACTCTCGGAACTTCACCAGTAAACCATACCGTGATGCAGAGCACCCCTCTTGCAGCAGTGTCTGCGATTGGAGGTAACCGATCGTCTCCGTAACGCTATCGCTCCTACCAAATCAACCTGTAATGAAACATGCTGCTCTTCTTTGGAGCCTCTGGATCAAGGGTCCCGGGTTCGATTCCCGGCCGGGTTGGGGATTTTGCCTGCCGGAGGACTGGGTGTTTGTGTTGTCCTCATCATTTCGTCATCATCATCATTCGTGGTAGTGGCTAGATTGGGCTGCATAAAATATTGGCGTGTGAACAGATTGGGACTTTGTACGGGCGCTGATGACCGCGCAGTTGTGCACCCCACTAACCAATCATCATCATCATCATCTTTGGACTTTTTCTATTTCCTCTATCGATCCTATGTGGCGGATCTCAGATTGCCAAGCGATATTCAAGTGTTGATCAAACGAGTATTTTGTAAGCTACTTCTGTTATTGATAGATTACATTTGCTGAGGATTCATCCAATGGATCTATTTGGTTTCTACCTTATTCCCGTTTAATTTGATGTCGTCATTCCTCTTTGAATCGCTCTGTAGGCATACTCATAAATATTTTATGGAAGTAACTGCTTCCAACAATTGTTCTGCAATCGTGTAATCACGCAGTAAAGTATCTTACTGTCTATGTATTGGCAACACGTTACGTTTGTTTATGTTATGGCTCAACTGACACTTCCTGCACCAGTCACTGATCCTCTTCTGGTCTTCCTGCATTTCGCTGCAACATTATCCGCAAAAAGCCTCTTGGAACTTCCGCCATTGTCTACTATGACATTTGTGTTCATTGCGAAAAGTATTGAAACCATAACACTGCCTTGGGGTACTCCAGAAGTTACTTTTACGTCTGAAAACTCATCTCTGTTGAGAACGACATGCCGTGTTCTGTTTGCTAGATATCCTTCCATTCAGTCACACAGTTAGTCTGTTACTCCATACGCTCGTATTTTCTTCATTAGGCGGCAGTGCGTAACTGGCGTAACTGTATCGAATGCCTTCCGGAAGCCAAGGAACACGGCATCTAGCTCGGCGCTCGTATCAACTGCTTTCTGGGTCTCGTGGACGAACGGAGCAAGCAAGCAAGCCATCGTTGTTTTCAGAACCCATTGTCATTCGTATAGAAGGGATTTTTGATCTCCAGAAATGTCATAATACGTGAGCATAAAACATGTTCAAAAATTCTACAACAGAAGTATAGTGCTGTAGTTTTTGTGTTTGTTCGATGATCCTTCTTGAAAACGGGAATGACCTGTGCTTTTTGCAATCATTAGGAAGCCTTCACTCCTCCAGAGACCTACGGTGCGCTGCTGCTAGAAGAGGGGCGAGTTCTCTCGCATCCTCAACGCAGCCTTTCCGCTGTTCACCCATTTCAGTTGTTTTTCTATCCCATTGTCACTTATTTCAATAACTACAGTTCAATCTTCCTCCGTGAAACAGTTTTGGAGAAAGACGTTTAGTATTTCGACCTTTTCTGTGCCATCCTCCATGGTCACAGAATGTCTGAACAGATGGCTTCGATCCGTTTACTGATTTAGCATAAGACCAGAAGTTCTATGGATTGTCTGTCAAGTCGTCAGGCAGAATTTTACCTTCGAATTCGTCGAACACTTCACCAATGGCTACGTTTAGTTTTTTCTTTTCTGTGACGCTTCGACCATATTTAAAATTGCAATGAAGCTCTCTTTACTTCCGTTGCAGCTTTGTAATATGGTTGTCGAACCACGTCGGGTCTTATCCATCCTTCACACCTTTGTTTGGCACATAGATGTCTAAACCGGTCGTAGAAAGCTCTTGAACTTTGTCCAATGATGCTCAACATTGTCAGTGCCGGGAAAGAAATTTTCGTGCTGGCCGCTCAGGCAACCTGAAATCAGTTCCTTGCCGCTCTTCCTAAGCAGATTGATTTTCCTACCTCTTTCCTTGTATTCCTATTTACAGTCGTATTAAGTGATGCTGTAACGGCCATACGATCACTGATTTCTTTCTCTGTGCTAACTTTGACGAAAAGTTGAGGTCTGTTTGTCACCAAAAGATGTAGTCAAGTCCAGCGCTCTGCACTTGCTAGCGTACCTGAAGCCGCGACACACGGAGACACGGGCATTACTGTCTCAGCAGTGCTGTGTCACTTCTTATGCTGTGTGTTTGTTGCTCTTTTCTCTCGGCATTGTTATTAAAACAGTACTGATCGCTTCTCTCAATTTCTGTAACAACGACAATATATCAAGCCAACGAACATTTTACGAATAAAAATTACTCCTTTTTTTAAAAAGGTTTATTTAAAAACTAAAAATTTTAGCATTTCTGCAATGCCTAATTGATATCTCGGTTTTTTACTCAGTTATTAGTAAAAATAAAGAGCACCTGTTACAACAGAGACCAAACAAATACCGCTTATTCGGAACAAAAATACCGGTATCAGTTTTAACCAATCAATTTTTCCCACTCCTAGTGCACACCTGACCTTTTAAGAGGAGACCCATATTTCTCCACCCGATGGAGGAGGTCGAGAAATTCGCATCCAAGATCGCCCCAGAATAGTCTGAGCCTCCGGTTTAAGCCTCTCACTTTGCCCAAAACCAGAGGACCCTGATCGGTTAGGGGAACACAAGTGCTAGCTCTGCTTGCAGCCTGCGAGTGAGGCTAGCTGTCTCGACCAAATCAGCCAGATGCCTGTAAGAACCAAGTATGGAGTCTGAACCCAGGTGGTGGATATCATTCATGCTGACACAAGCCACAATTTGTAGCAGGCTGCACCCAGTGCGCTCACTCGCTGTCGGCAGAGCTTCCTCCACATCTCAGATGAGATCTGACCTGCCTGCTATTTCTTTGAGGGACCCCATCACCTACCTAACATTGGAGCTCCTGATGACAAGGAACTCCACCATCTGGATTTGCCCGGTCCTATTAGAAAGTTGAATCCTGAAGGAACGATTTATGTTCAATTCTACTCACCTAATGGGTGCACATGCCTAAGCAGAGTGCTAGTTAAAAAAAAAAAAAAAAAAAAAAGACAGCGATATGTCCTGGAAGAACTGCGTGGGCTCGTTGTAACATATTAACCCAAAAGCTAATACATGTTAATTGAGGAGGGTCTGGACTAGGTGGACCATGGGTGGTGTACAACCTTTGTTCAGTGTCGTGCATGGCAGCAAAGGGGTGCCGAAACGGCCGGGTATAGAATAGTAACAAATCAGCCCGGTAGTCCTAGCATGTACTGAACTTCATCACACTATTTGCACGACACTGCATGCAATATTCCAATTGCTGATACTGGAAGGATGTACGAGGTATCCGGCATCAGGCTTTGTACACCTGTAGTCAGTAGAAGCACCTTGAGGAGAGGCACCTCGGGAAGGTGGCTCAGAAAAAAATGTGGTAGCACTCCTCTTAATAAATGAACTGCAACAGAATGATGATAATGAGTGCGGGATAAGAATTCTGCAGTTGTCACGTATCCTGGCGAAATTCTGAGAGCACGACTAGGCCTGGACTCCAGAAAGTGTGGCCGTCTAACTTCTCTCTTCGGTGGAAGTGTCCAGTGAGGGTGTTGGAGGGCTGGTTTGTGGTCTATGCAGTATGTAATCTACTGCTACAGATGGAGGTGATGAAAGGAGTCGCCACAGCCCCAGTACCAAAAGGCGAGGCATCTAACATTGACTCAGTGGGCAGTACCTCAAATCTCTTTTTGAGGTGTAAGGAAACAGCTATACTGCTGGTACCCACTTTTACCTTCTGCCCAGAGACTCGTGACTCTACCCGTGTCGGCCAGTCACCAGCTGGTAAGTGTCGATCATACGAGATGTGCAAATCAGAAGGCATCGCAATATCAGGGATCCCGGGTGATGCTGTAGGCTCCGGAGGTGCCAAATCGTTCATCTCAGCTGCTCCATTGCAATCACAATCCAGGCAGCAGCCTGAAGCCTGTCTACCGACACAGCTTCCAGCTGTTTGAATGGGCATATTCCCTATCCATCTTTAATCAGTTTTTGCCTATTTCGCAAGTAATGTAACACTATGAGGTTTCTGTGTGCTATCAGAGTTCTACTGCTACAGTACTTGTAGTTTATACTACACTCCAGAGTTGACTGACATAAAGATAATGCTCCAAAATTTATTCAAAAAAGTATTTGTCATCATGTGTTAAATTTTAAATTGTATTGTAGTTGGTTGGTTGGTTTAAAAAGGGGGGAAAGAGACCAAACTGCTAGGTCATTGTACTATGTATTGTAGTACATATGTAAGAAAGTAATTATTTCAAAAATACCAGCTTGCTATAAGGATTTTAATTTTTGTATTGCAACACCATGCGTTATAATGCCCAAATGTACATTTCATACTCAAATAGTACTGCTGTTAAGCAAATGAAAACAACTGAATTTGATAAACTCTGTATTAATGGTGTTCTTTCAGTTTCATCGGACATGGGAAGCGACCTGAGCCATCCATTAAATGTGCCATCCTGTCAGGAGCAACAAGAGTCCCTGGTGTTGCACACGACCACAGATCAGATGCCCGTCTCCGCATCGATCCGAAAGTACTAGTTTTCGTAGAGACTACTTATTCCCGCCTCGGCCGAGAGATCTCCGAACTACTTGTTTACAACAGGATTAAGTGAGTGCTTTGGTTGTAATGTACAGAAATATTGAAATGTTTGTATGAAGTATTTTTCAGTTATTCCACAGTAATTACTTCTGTGTGGCAATTAGTTTGAGGCATGAGCCTTAATTCTCATGTAGATGTTTTGTACCAAAGTGGGTCTCATTGGAGTTTAGAGCTTTGCTCTTGAGATACAAACACAAAATGCTATTAATTCTAATGGAACTTTAATTATACAGAGTAACTGATTTCATTTGCTTCTCTCTTTGTCGGTAATGGGTTAATAACAAAAAATATTTTATTCCACAGGTACAAAGTGGAAGTCTCAGGGAAGTCATTACCCGTCTTAACAAACCTGGACAAAGGAAAGTATGGTGTCATAGTGTTTGAGAACCTCTATAAGTATCTGCAGATGGACAAATGGAATAGAGAGCTGCTGGACAAGTACTGCCGTGAATACTCTGTGGGAATAGTTGGCTTCATTCCTCCGAGTGAAGAGACCCTTGTTGGTGCAGAACTGCATGGTTTCCCACTGTTTGTGCATACCAATCTAAGGCTCCAGGTAAAAAGATGAATCTCTCCTCCCCTCCCCCCCTCTCTCCCTCCCTGTGTCTTATCTTTACTGCACCAGTATTAATATCAGATATAGATATTTAATTAATCTAAGCTGTGATTTTGTAGGATGCCAGCTTAAATGCCGCTTCACCTATTCTCCGACTGACACGTGCTGGAGAGACAGCTTGGGGCCCTCTTCCAGGTGAAGATTGGACTGTCTTTACCCCAAACCACTCTACATATGAGCCGCTCTCATGGGCAACACGCAGGCAAGAAGATATGCAGAATTCAAACTACCATGAACCACACCAGCCTCTCATCACAGTCATACAGGTGAAGTGAAGTCTCAGGTTGTAGGAAAAGCAATTGTGTTTTTTTGTCTGTTAATACAGTGACTGGAGGGGACAAACTGTTGCCATCAGTTAGAAGAACATTCTGTCATCATTAGTTTAAAAAACAATTGTAATTTCAACTGCTTACTAATAAATGAGGATGAGTCAATAAGTAAGTCAGAAAACAGGACAGCAGCATCAGTCCCACAAGTACTATGTAGAAATTCAGTGTACTATTCAGTAGACTTCCTAGTGAATTCAGGTGATGATCCCACCATCTGGCACAGCCTCAAAAACCTTCAGCAAAGAATTCTTGTCGTATCTGTCACATCCAATGTGTGACCTATCAGGCTACAGGCACAAAATCTTCAAAAGTGCTCTCTCCACCTGGATGCTTTTTAAGGGATCCAAATGTGAACATCACTGAGCCCTACTTTGGGGTTCTATGATGGATGTTCCAAGTGTTACCAATGAAATGTTTGTAATAAATCTTGCCTGTTGCTCTAGCCATGTGAGGGCAGGAAATTTTATTCAGAAGAACAAGAAGTCAAGTGTCCAGGCTACTAGTGACATAGTCCCTGTCATACACCCTGCTGAGTGGTAGAGTAAAATGTGGCATTAACAGTTGCACAATGAGGCTGGAATTTCTTTAATATAATACTTGTGATCCAATGGATTTGTCTTGAGGTTGCTTTTCATTCCCTTGGGAGTGGTGTGTTTCCATGCTATGGAAGATCACTTTAAAATAGGTTGATAGTACTGAACCTATGATTTTTTCTCCATGTTAGGATATTGTCTCCTTCTTTACTGTAGCTGGGGGAGACCTGCATGGGTATGTCCAAGCTGTATCATTTCCACTCTGAAGTAAACTAGTGGGGTAACCATTGTTCACAAATTTTATTCAAATTCAACTGATTTTCAGTTTTGATGTTTGCAGTTACATTATGACAACCTATGGCATGTCCCATGTCATCATTTGTCACATGATGCTCATCAGATCATTTATTCCACACATTGTAATGTAGTGTCACTTCACAGAATGCCCAAGACAGTCCTTGTTTGTGATTCTTTTCCATTGTTTGTTAAATTCCTGATTCATCTCTTAAACTGTATGGTCCTTTAACGCAATCTTGGAATGCTTGTACAGATTTCTGTCCATTGTTAGTTACTGTGCCATTTACAATCTTAACTTTTATCACTTGTGGTCAGTCTGAAAACTTTGAGTTTGATTAATTGGGTAGAATTTCGTAAACTCACTCTGATGAAAGAATTGGCTAAATACTTCTTGGGGAATATTAAAAATTTTCATATGACTTGGCCTGATTCTCAAACTGTTGCTTCTTTCCCTACTCTCAGATAAGTAATTTCTTGCTTCAAGATAATTCTCCTGCCACCATGCTTATGATAGGGTCAAACTTCTTGCCGTGTTGTAGATGTTTCTGTTGAAATTTGTATGAATTATATTGGGGCAGGTGGGGTGGCTACAGACAAATCAGAGCAAATTTTAACATAATTCAGATCTACTGTTCAACACACATAAAGTTTGCAGCAGCTTTTCCATTATGGAGACATTAGTTCACGATGTCGGACTTACAGTGGAACTAATCATGCTATGCATGGGAAAATATTTAAACTGAAAATAGAAAAAAAGAAAGAAAGAAAATAAGAAATTAGATAAGTTCACTTAATCCATTGCACATGTTAAAATGAAATGACAAGATGGCAGCAGACAAATTGACTACCATGCTTGTGTAAGAAACAAAGAAAATGAATTGAATTTCAAATACCCTTGGATGAGGTGGGGGGTTACACAGCGAGAGAGTCAGCTTAGAGACAACATGATTGTGCCTGGCAGCTTGTAGTGTGCGTGGCCTCAATTATGCTGTCTGTCAATGCGGTATTCTCATGACATTTTAGAATTAATAGCAAGGTCAGGCTTCGAGTGCCTTACTCCGAGGTAAAGGAGATAGTGTGTGCTGTTAACTATCATGGTATCAGATTGCTGCACCTGAGTTCACATCAACAAAGAAGTCATGGTAAACAAATGAGAAATGAATGAGATACAACTGAGTAGCTAGTTAGCCAGATCAGGGTATCCCCGGCTGTTTTAAATATGCATAGTGTGCTTCCACAACTAGAAACAGAATCTGCCTGCAGGGAGACTGCATTGACCTACCACTGTTATGTCTTTATGATGGGGGGGTGAGGACTTGTTGAGCTATAGGGTTGTCCACCTCCGTGTGACACCGATGTGAGGACATGTAGGTAAATGTCTCCCTCTACAGCTGTGTGGACTGCAAACAAAATTTGAATGGAAACAACTTTTCCTAACAGCCAGTGCCGCATTGGGAATTTTAATGAGAGTGAGTTATGGTAATCACATAATTATTCTGACATCACTGACTGATAGCCCTGTCCTTCTACAGCATATAATTAATTTTACAATTCTGCGCACAATTAATTTACTGGAGGAAATTTGCATATTAAGTTTATGTTCTTGCTTTATATTTTTGTATTCAACACATGATTGTGGTCATTTGATCCTTGATTTCATTAGCTGTTAAAATCTGTGACTTGAATTCAGGTGAATTAATTTAAAACATGCTCTTTCTTTGTGTGGATTGGTTTTATCATTTGACTTGGCCTCGTCGATGTGAGTAGGAATCACTCTAGAAAAGACTGTGGTGTACAAACTGATGAGAAATAGTGTCGGTCCAGAATAAGTTTCTTTGTGTTGTACTCTTACTGTTTTCAGTGGTAAAATTATCAAGATTTAAATGCATCTCCTCACATCCTGTAATAGCAAGTCATCTCTTAAATCACACTGCCTTGCTAACAGATTAAAACTTTGTGGCAAACCAGGACTTGATCTGTACCTTTCTTTGGGCAAGTTGAAGGTTTGAGTCTGACTATGACAAGTACACAGGTAACCTGGAGGGCAAGTGTGCTGTTTGTGAAAGGTGAGGTGTGTGTGTTTGTAACTGAATGCTATACACAGTATTATTCAGCAATTTTCAGAGCAAAAAAGATTATGAATTTCTGAAAACTTATTATACATTGATTCAGAAATAACTGAAAATTTATGTCTGTAATACAATGTAAGTTTTAATTTTCAGGTGAGAAACACATCTCTAGAAAGTATTGGTGCAGTAGGATATGAGTGTACTGTAAAACATCAGCCTTTTGAATGTAACTGGGAAATCAAGTATAGTGTAATGATATTTTAATTCAGACAGTTAAATACCTACAGTCGTTCAGAATAGACATGTTGATACTATTCTTCTTTTATTTTTACCAGTAGTATAACATAGAATGTTTCCAATTCATTTTGGAACATACCGTATATAAACTCTGGTATTAATCCAGTAATAAGTTGATTCAAGTAATGAATTCTTAACCATGTTTGAGTTCTGAGTTAGCCTTTGGGATTACAACCCAGGATAATAATTAATGAAAATAGGAAACTTTTTCAGGATCATGGACTCTTTGATGGAATACAAAGAGTGCTGTTTGGAAGTGGTCTGAACTTTTGGATGCACAAACTGCTGTTCCTTGACAGCCTTTCCTATTTGAGCCACGGGCAGCTGAGCATCAGCCTCAAGAGATACATACTGGTGGACATTGATGATATCTTTGTCGGCGAGAGGGGCACACGGCTGAAGAAAGATGATGTTGAGGTCAGTTTGTTGTTCAGAAGTTGGATGTCATTTCTATGAATAAGTAACCAATAGGAAATAAATATTACAATATATCAATGGAGAAATAAATAATTACTTTGTAATAGCCTACTCCAATTAAAATTACTATGTGATTGATGTTTTGTGAGTTGAGTGGTAGGGGCCAGCCGCTCTTTCTTGAGTCCCACGTGCTTCCTGCATTGCCTGTTTTACAGGTGCACACAGCAACTTGTGTAGCATGACTGTCTACCGACTGGCAACACCGCTCCACACAATGGCAGTCTGTCAATCACAAAGTAATTTTGATCAGAGTATAATATATGGTGTTTTCATTTACATAGTCTTTTATTTATTGTACTACTACTGCGAGCTGCACATAAAGAAATCTACACTAATAATAAGGAAGTAAACTGTAATAGGCAAGGAAATGTTCATGATTTTACTCGACAAAGGAAGTTAGTTATGCATGACTGAAATATGGATATTGTTATGAAATTTGAATCTACACGTGGAATATGGAGCATCATCACCCACAACATAAATTTATTTTCACAATCAGATTTGTTAATATGCATGAAAAAGCTACAGAACCATTACAGAGACAACAGAGAGTGAAAACACCATAAATAACTTGTGGAAAAGAAATGAAATCCTAGACAACAAAAAGAGCAAATCATAGTCATGTGAATTATAGATGCATCTTATCAAACAAAAATGTATAATCATCTTATCAAACAAAAATGTATAATCTATACAAGGGGGGAAAAATGAGCCTTCTGAAGAAGAATGCAAATAGAGAGTAACATGAATGAGGGATGACAAGGTAAACTGAGAAGAATTTGTATCAAACATGAAAGAAGCGTAAAAACCTATGTTTTAGTGTAGTGACACATATTTGCTAAGTAGTTGACAGAATGGGTAAGGAAGTTGTACAGAACACTAGAGCTTACTGAGCAAAGAGATTTTGGAACTAGCTGCAACAGATGACTTCAAGGCTACGTAATGTAATAAAAGACTGTCTTAGTATAGGATATAAACACTAGCTCCACAATGCACAGAAGAATATTGAGCAGTCCCTTGTTTAAGTTTGTATCCACTGTTCTTCTAATACATTAGTAATTAGTCTGTTCTTGAGAGCTCTTAATATGGTGTTAGTGTTTTTGAGGAATCAAAACTCTTGCATTTATTAGTGACCATATATATGTGATTTTGTTTCTGCTACAGTGTAGTTCCACTTTGGTGACAATTTTTATAATTGAGGCTTGTCTGTGACATTATAAAACAAAACAGAGTGTCCGCCCATCAGTGTTGTCTGAGCAAGAATACCAACAGTGTGAAAGAAAATTCTAACAGAAAAGTCTCATGCTTTTTCACGTGGATAGATTCCTCAAAGAAAATAAAGACAATGGAGGGGGAATGGCAGTGATACAGAAATAGTGTACAGATGGGATGGAAAATCATACAGAAGTTCAGGTTCAGTTGCAAAATGAATACCGTATTCACAAACTACTTTTTCCTAAAGTTATATTCATATCAGCTGCACTGGAGCTGCCCATGTTCCAAGACTGATAAAGAGTAGCTCCTGTGCACGTAGATGTGATCTGCCTTTGCCTTTTTGATCTATAATGGCAAACTATTTTAGCATAGTACCGGAAGTAAGTGACTACATTAATGCATTTAGCCAAATATTGCAGTGTCACTATGTGCATGTAGCTGAACTTACAAATTAATTGAAACACAAAATAATGTGCACATGGACCATTTTGTGTCATGTAGACTGTAATATTTGACACTAATACTAGTCTAGAGAATCTTTCTACGAATTTAATCAATGATAGCTGGTATTAGTATTCTACAGAACAAAGTACAGAAACTAGTAATTTTCAATATGTCTGGATCACTCCATTTAACATTGGCATAGTCAGTCAACAATCTGGCAGTGAATTGTGTTTATAGTATCTTTCTTAGCACAGTAAGCCATATTAAAATATTTGTATGCTAATTTGTAACAATGAAACTAGTTTAATCATTTCACTTTTCATGTGATAGCTGAATTAGTTGGGAGTAATATTCCACTTTCTGTTTGTGTAATATTTGTTATATCTATCTCCACACAGGCACTTTTAGAGACACAAGAAAGAATTCAACAGCTGGTACCTGGTTTCAAGTTCAACCTTGGTTTCTCGGGGAAATATTTCCACCATGGGAATGCGGAAGAAAACCTGGGAGATGACATGTTGCTTGGTAAGTTGTAATATGCAAATGAATTATTTCAGTTTGGAATGTTCTACAAATTAGACTGCCAGGCAAAGCAAATAAGAGCTTGTAAACACTCTTGTGGAATTTGATCAAAGCAAAGTAATTACAGATCTCTCTCTCTCTCTCTCTCTCTCTCTCTCTCTCTCTCTCTCTCTCTCTCTCCTCCATCCCTCTCCCTCCCCCTTTCCCCCTCTCTTCCCCCCCCCCCCTCTCTTCTCTACATAATTTCATTCTTTTTCTGTATTCTCTGTTTCCATTGTTAATTATAATTTAGCTTCATCTTTTTAAAGATAATTGTGAACTGACCAAGATATGGTTTGTCACATGTAAATCCTGCTTTTAGTTCCTAATTGTTATGCACTGATTTATATTCCTGTTTTCCTTTTTCCTTTAAAAAATCTGATAAACATCATATATTTTAAGGAAGAGTAATGACTGCTAATGAAGTTTATGTCTGGAATGTTGATAATGTTGGAGGATACATTGTCAAGCATGTTCCCATATCTACAGAAACTAGTGTTGGAAGGCAAGATCCATATGTCCTGTATGGTGTGGAATGCTCAGCACCAGGGTACTGGACAGCCCCAGGGCGGACAGTTCTCTTGTGTTCATCAGTGTATTCTGCTTGTTTGGATATCGTCTTTACGATACTGAAAGCTCTTTCTTCTCTTCTCTTCCATGAGCTTTTTTCGTCCTGCCCCCTCCTGTTTCATCTCTCTCTCTCTCTCTCTCTCTCTCTCTCTCTCTCTCTCTCTCTTTCATTACACACAAGACGCACACACACACACACACACACACACACACACACACACACAACACACGCAGTTTCTCTCAGTAAAGAGTACCTAACTAATATTGTGTTTCAGAAAATGTTGGGAGTTTCATGTGGTTCAGCCACATGTGGAACCACCAGCAGCCACATCTGTATGACAACCTCACACAACTGGAGCTCGACATGGCACTCAACAAGCAATTTGCTAAGGTACAGTGATCCCCTTCACTGCATCTTTTGTCTTTATGTGGGCCAAGCTGAAGCTGCATTTGGGATCCACTTGTGTGTCTTCCAAGTAGTGTGACATTTTTCCTTCTATAAGCATAATATTTGTTGTATAGGGTGTCCAAATGAAACACCACAGATTTCCAAACACAGTTATAAAAATATGAGATGAAGATATTTGCAGTTTGAAACAACATGTAAAGTAACTCAGACAGTTTTGTACAGAAAATTAATACACTTTTACCAGATATAAAAGTATGAAACATGGATTTTTTTGTCTATGTATATTAAATTCAGAAGAATGATAAATAGTACTTTATTCAAAGTATGTTCCATTGTCTGTTATATAAAAATATCTTTCAGGCAATTTGTGAATACCATGCCAGTAAAAATTTTCACTTTTGCTGTGAATCATTCATTGAGCCATTTTTTTACATCTTCGTATGAATCAAAGCACTGCTCAGCAAATGTGTGACCCATTGATGCAGAAAAGTGGTAGTCAGAAGGAGCCAAGTCTGGTGAGTAAGCTGCATGGGGTAGACCTTCCCAGTCAAGTGCTCCCAATGTGTTGTGAACCAGTTTTGCTGTATGTGTAGGAGCATTGTCATGAAGAAAAATGACTTTGTATTGCCTCTTTCAGCATTGTGGCCTTTTTTCAAGCAGCAAACAGTTCAGATCAGTTAATTGTTGTTGGTAATGTTTAGTATTAACCATTTTCTCAGGTTTTAACAGCTCATAAGAGACAACACCCCTCTGGTCACACCAAACACAGACCATCATCTTTCTACCAAAGTGATTTGGTTTTGTAGTCGATGTCGATCATGTTCTTAGACCTACCCATGATTTTTTGTGCTTGGGATTCTCAAAATAAATCCACTTTTCGTCCCCTGTTGCTATACATTGCAAAAATGACTTTCTTTTGTACTGAGTGAGCAAAATCTTGCGTTTTTGCACTTTTCTATTTGCCTGTCATTCAACTCGCGTGGTACCCATCTACTGATCTGAATCTTTCCCATCTCTCATAGCTGATTGGAAACAGCTTGTTGACTATCTTCCAGTTGCTTGGTGAGTTGTTTTTGTGCTTGCAAATTATCTTCATTCAACAATGCTTCCAATTCCACATGTTCCTATTTTTTTGCCAGTTTTCCATGTTCTTTGTTTGTGGCACTGGAGTCACCATTTTTGAAATGTTGAAACTACTGTTTACACATAATTTGTGATGGAGCATGTTCACCCTAAGCTTCTTGAAGTAATCAGTATGATTCAGCAACAGTTTTCTTCAAATGAAAACAAAAAAATAATGCTGTCAGGAATGCTCTTAGTTTGATATAAATTTTGACATATTGAACACAACAACACAACACTATGCACAAACTTTTCCAATTTATCACACATGCATATCTGTCACTTGCTGATAACACAACAAAATGGTGTAGTGTCAAATCTTTATAGCCCAAACTGCATTGGTGTGACATCTGTTGTCTGAAATCCATAGTTCATATTTGTATGCCTGGTACATGTGCTTCTTTCATAACCTGTAAAATGCTTAGACAATACTCTGTCTTGACCCACATGTGCACAAGCATGTCTTGGGTGATGGAGGCTGTTGCATCCACAATTCTTCTGTGGAGATTACCTATGTAACTTTTAGATGAAGCATGCACATTGTCTTTCATAGAATCCCTCAGCAAGAAATCAAGAGGTGTTAAGTCAGGAGTTTGCAGGGGTCATTAAGTTTGTCTGTCACATCCTATTTATTGCTGTGGAAACATTTGGTCCAGGAAGTTACAGACATGGAAATTCCAGTGTGGCAGTGCACCATCAGTTCGGAAGAAGCAAAGAAAAAGCCAATTGCTGAAGCTTGTCCAGATAAATGATTCCTGTTAGTGATTGCTCAGTGAAGAAAAATGGTTCAGCTATGCTGTCTTTCATATGTACAAACAACACATTCACTTTTTCTCAGTCTCTTGCATGTTTCCTGAAACTGTAGGGGTTTTCTGAACTCCAAATGTGAATGTTGTGCATATTAACCTTCCCACATTTCTGGGAGGTTGCTTCATCAGAGAAAAGACATTTCCTAGATAATAGGCATTTTGTCCAATCCAGTACAACATTTCAGTAGCAGATTCATGGGGCATCATTTCGCTTTAGTGCTTAGAAAGTTTATACTTTGTAAGTGTGTAGGCGAAGTTGTTTATGCAGCACCTTGTAAGCTGTTGAGTGAGGGATGTATAGCTGTTGTGATGTTTGCTGAACTGACTTTGATGGACTTTTTTGGAAAGTCCCTCTTATCTCATGTACTTTTTATCAGATGTGCATTTTCCGCCAGAAATTGATTTTCTGTTTACAATCCCACTGGATAGGAATTTGTCATACCAAGCCTTAAATGTGTTAACATCTGGTGGCTACCCTTGAAGTTATCATCAGAAATCTCTTTGAACAGCAGTGAGTGATTTCATTTCCATGTACCACACCATACACAGGGTTCTCTCTTAATGTGTAATTATATCTGGTAGTTTTGTAAAATTGCAAAACCGTACAACAGTTGCTTAATACACACTCTTTTATTGTGTACATAACTGATTTCAGAACACTTAAAGTTCCATCATCTGGTGTAAAGTGTAATAATGAAAATTTTCTGTTACCTGACAATGAATGGAGTGGAGGTCCTCAAGTCTGAAATTTTAGAGAAGGAGCTATGTGACTAAAATTTCTAAAATGAATTAAAATAAATTAAAAGAGAGAACAGGGCATTAGTTACCTCAGTGTTTTTGGGGAACCAAAGATTATATGCCAAAAGAATAAAAGGGACATAGAAAAATCTAAAAAACCTAGACACCAAAAATAACCAGAATGTTAACCATGTAAGGTGCAATAAAAAGTGGGGAAGGAGAGAAATGACATATTGCATAGAATTACTTACATAAATTCTATAAAAACAGTTCCCATGTGCTTCATTACTGGGAACACAAGCAGAAAAACTGTATAATAGTAAATACTAGCCATGAGCACTGACACCCCATGGTGCAGGCATGGTATGAGACAGATATATGATTGGTGAACTGTTTAACCTGGATAAGTGGGAAGTAACAGCAGAAAGAAGATGGAACCATTGCAACATTAAGAGGGATGAGGGCCAGTACATTGAAAAAAAGAGAGAGAGAGAGAGACCAAGGAAAAAATATTATGTTATATGGACCCCACTTAACCTGCCTGAATAATGCTATACTTAACTAAAATCTTCTTTTTTTTTATTCAGGTCAGTGCATTGTGCAGTGTATTGAGAGGATGGGAATGAAGACTTCTTAAGATTTCAGTTTCTTCCAGGCCACTGAATATCCAAACTGTCTCTGTGGCGTGTAAGACAGTTAAGTTATTGCTAACCCACTGCAGCAGATGCTGGTTATCAATCAAATGCATTGTCAGAGCAGCTGAGCAGGTGATCTGGAATTGGCCAGGTCCTTATCTTCTTTAAATCTCATATAAAAATTCTTGCATGTGTGGCCAATATACCTGCTCTGATAAAACTGGCTTGTATCACACTCAAGGATCCTTATTGAAGGCTTCACATTTCCTTAACCTACTGCCTGAATTTTTCAGTGTGAATATGCTGGAGCTATGTTGGCTGAAATCTGTTTCTTTCTATTCCTCTTTGTTACAAATGGCTCTGAGCACTGTGGGACTTAATATCTCAGGTCATCAGTCCCCTAGAACTTAGAACTACTTAAACTTAACTAACCTAAGGACATCACACACATCCATGCCCGAGGCAGGATTCGAACCTGCGACCGCGGCGGTCGCGCAGTTCCCGACTGAAGCGCCTAGAACCGCTCGTCCACCAGCGGCTGGCTCTTTGTTACATATCTATGATATGGAATCATACAAAACTTGTTCCTTATCTTTGTCTCTACTGAATTTAGAGTCTTTCCCTTCCATGCTTCCCCACACTTCACTAGTATTTTTTCCCCTCCAATTTCTCAATCATAGACTCCAGATACCCATTATGCAGAGCAATATTCTTGGTTATGCTGAACTTCCTTTCATACTCATGTGCCTGTGATCTGAGGGGAACATTATTTTGTTTAGGAGGGACTGAAAGGCAGCACTTTTATGTTTAAATGGGTGGTTTGAAGCTACATTCAGAACTAAATCAGCAGTAGGCTCTTTTCTGTAGATGCCAATCTCCATCTTGCCATAATTGAAGGTGATCTTTAGTCTAAATATGGCAAGGCCCCATTCTCTGATTCTGAACAGGAAAAGAAATCTTTCCGTGGAATGTATTAAGTTTGTTTTGCAAATTGCCACACCTTTAACTGCTGCCTTCATATAGAATAACATAGGCAGTATAAGGTTTCCATATAATGTATTATTTTTCCTTTAAAATAAAAATAAAGAAAAAAAATGTACAGGTCTTCTTCCCACTTATTGTTGTGATGGTTCCATCTCCTTTCTGCTATTACTTTCCACTCTTCCAGGTATAACATTTCACCAATCACATACCGCATCTATGGTATGGGTTGTGTGCATCCTCAGTACTCACGGCTAGTATTTAGATTCCCTGTTTGTGTTCCCAGTCATACAGCACAGAGGAACTGTTTTTATGGAATTTCTGTAAGTAATTCTATGCAAAGTGTGATTTCTCTCCCCCCTTTTGTATTGCATTTTACATGTTTCAAGATTCTGGTGACATTTGCTGTCTGGTCATGATGTCCATTTTTGTTCAGATTTTTCAAGGTCATTTTTATCCTTTTGACATGGAACCTTTTGTTCCATGACAACACTGTGTTGAGCGTGACCTCAGATTTTAAAGTGCTTTTGTTTGTAAGTAACATCCCGATCTCTCTTTCAATTTATTTTAATACATTTTAGAAATAGTAGACACATAGTTCTTCATTGGACATTTCAGACTTGAGGATTCCCTCCCATTGCCATGTAACATAATATTTTCATTATTATAGTTTACACCAGATGATTGGACTTCAAGTCTTCCAAAACCATTTGTGTACAGAGTAAAAGATTATGGATTAAGCAACTGTTGTGCGATTCCTTCATTTTACAAAATGGACTTATATAATTGTGGCTACTCCATAGCTGGTAGTTATTTAGCACCCGAAACAAAATGGGATTGACTGTTAAAAAATCGACTATAAACTTTTTGAGACTCTTTATATGCAGCCAAGGACTCAAAATATTTGTGTCTCAAATTTCTTTAATTTCATTTGGAAACTGGTGAGGTTTCATGTGGATACCCTGTGTGATACATAGTGTTTTATATTGATGAATACTACATGTATAGCCCATTACAGCAAAATTTGGAGGGAGAAGAATGGTGTAAGTATGTAATGTAATAGTATTTTTTATTATATTAATTACCTAATAGCTAATGGATCTAGTTTTCAGTTAACATTAATATTCGTTATCTGTTAGAGAACAGATTTGAAAATATACAATACCAAAAATGTCATCTAGCTCTTGAACTCCGATTTGGATAGTAATAGAATGTGGAATTAAAATGAGTGTCAGGACTCTTAATGCAATGTCCCTTTTAACAGGGGAAATAATTAAAGATAGAAATGAAAAGGAAATGAGGAATGAAGAACTATTATAAGAACCCTATTCAGAGAGATTGGTCAGTGTTTAACAGAGGAGGTAGATAATATGAAATGTATCAAAATCAACCTGAAAACATTGAGGAGTCATTATAAACATATTTTGTGAGACATGAATATACATCTCACTGTGTAGCCTGTTCTGACCTGTCTTTGTTGTTCTTTAAAAATAATTTTTTCTTGTAGAAGCAGTTCATATTACTTCTGCAGTAACTAGAAATACTTGTCAGTATCATGCAGCTTTTATTAAAGCTGTACAAACACATCACAGATCAAAGAACACTGATCAAGTGAGATGAGGGCTCATTCTTGGAATCTTAAATTACGCCAGGAAAACTGTACAACAGTGGAGTCATGTTAGGATTAATGGAAGAAAGTAACTGGTTCACAGAAAGGTACAGATTGAAGTAGATCATCCATTTCATTTTAAAATGAAATAAGAACATTCTACAAATTATATGTGCCAAAAGGAAAATTCAGTCAAGAAGACTAATAAATAACGAGACAGAAATGCTAGCCCATATTTACATGCAGTAGATGCAATATCTACATCCACGTACGTATTCCACAAGCCACCACATGTGTGGTGGAGGTCTTATACCACTGTTATTTGCTTCCTTTCCTGTTCCATTCACACATAGAGCAAGGGAAAATTGACTGTCTATATGCCTCCAAATGAGCCCTAATTTCTTGTATCATATCTTCGTGGTTTTTATGCAAAGTGTGTGTTGGCGGCAGTAGAATTGTTCTGTAGTCAGCTTCAAATGCTGGTCTCTAAATTTTCTCAGCAATGTTCCTCAAAAAAAATGTCACCTCTTCTCCAGGGATTCCCATTTGAGTTCCCGAAGCATCTCCATGATACCTGAATCTTGTTTGAACTTACTGGTAACAAATGTAGCAGCCTGCCTCTGAACTGCTTCAATGTTTTCCTTTAATCTGACCTGGTGTGGATTCAAAACACTCAAGTTGTTCTCAAAAATAGGTCACACCAGCAATGCAGTCTTCTTTATAGATGAGCCACACTCTCTCAAATTTCTCCCAATAAACCAAAGTTGACCATTCACCTGCCCTACCATAATCCTCACATGCTCATTCCATTTCATATTACATTGCAACATTATGCTCAGATATTTAAAAGACATGACTGAGTAAAGCAAGCCACTTCTAACGCTGTATTAAAATGTTACGGGATTGTTTTTCATATTTATCTGCATTAACTTACACTTTTCTACATTTAGAGCAAGCTGCCATTCATTACGCCAGCTACAAATTTTGCCCAGATCATCTTGTATCTTCCTACAGTCAGTCAATGCTGACGTCTTCCTGTACACCTTGGCACCATGAGCAAACAGCCAGGGATTGTTGCTTAACCTGTCTGACAGATTATGCCAGAGAACAAGGGTGGTCCCATTACTCTTCGCATTGCCACTCCTGGTGATGCCCCCATATCTGATCACTTGCCATTGAAGATAACACACTGGTTGTTATTACTTAAAAAGTCTTCAGGCCACCCACATATCTGGGAACCTAATCTGTAAGCTCGTTCCTTTGTTAACAGTCTGCAGTGGGGCATCATATCAAACACTTCCTGAAAATCTAGGTGTGGTGTCACCGCCAGACATCACACTTGCTAGGTGGTAGCCTTTAAATCGGCTGCGGTCCGCTAGTATACGACGAACTCGCGTGTCGCCACTGTCAGTGATTGCAGACCGAGTGCCGCCACACTGCAGGTCTAGAGAGACGTCCTAGCACTCGCCCCAGTTGTACAGACGACTTTGCTAGTGAAGCTACACTGACAAATACGCTCTCATTTGCCGAGACGATAGTTAGCATAGCCTTCAGCTACGTCATTTGCTAAGACCTAGCAAGGCGCCATGACCAGTTTATATTGAGATTATATAATGTATCAACAAGAGCGATGTTCTCCATTTATGGATTAAAGTTAAGTATTACATCAACTCCGTACTTTATTTATTAGATTCAACTCCTTTAATTGTTCCAGACCTCACGCCAGTCTGCGTGAGCTTAAACGCGTGCATTTCAGCCTCCTTTAGCAACACGGTGTTGGCTCTTCTGCCAACACATCACTAGGAATATGGAATCTGACTGTTGTCCTTTGTCCATGGTTTGCAGGATGTTGTGTTGGAAAATGACAAGCTGGGTTTCAGGCAAAAGCTTTTCTGTGTCTAGGAAATTTATTATATTTGAAATGAGAACATTTTCAAGAATTCTGCAACAAATAGATATTGAGGATATTAGTCTTGAATTTTGCAGGTCCATTCTTTCATTCTTCTTATATACAGGAGTCACATACACTATTTTCCATTGACTTGGGAATTTTCGATGGGCGAGAAATTTGTGGTGCGAGCTAAGAACTCTCTGTAAAACCGAATTGGGGTTCCATCTGGACTTGGTGACATTTATTTCCAGCTTTTTAGTTGGTTGCCTATGCTTCATGCAAGAGTCTCTTCAATGATCAAATGATTATACGTCTGTATGATCTTCCTGTGTGAATGATTTTGTAAATGAGAAATTTAAAACTTTGGCCTTCATTTTGTTGTCTTCTATTGTTACGCCAGACTACTCAGCAAGTGACTAGGTAGAAACCTTCAATCTGCTTAGTGATTTTATGCAGGACCAGAATTTTTTCAGGTCCTCGGCAAGATATTTTGCTAAGATGTGATGGTGGTAATTATTGTATGCCTCGTGCATTGATATTTTTAAAGAGACATGAATCTCTAATAATTCTTGCATGCCATCATTTGAGCATTCTTTTTTGAAATAAGAGTGCAATAGTCTTTACTTTCTCAGCATTTTCTGAATTTTATTATTAAACCATGGTTAGACTTTTGTGTCCTTATTCCACATACTCAGCACATACTTCTCAAAAGCACTATTCTCAATCTGTTTAAGCTTTACCCACAGTTCCTCTATGTCCATTAAACTGGAACAAAATGATGTCCATGTGTGGCCAAAGTGAGATGCTAACAACAATTTCTAGAAGAAAATACTCTCCTGCCTTCCCAATGCATTTATTAACTTTGTTACCCATCATTGCTATAATGACAAATTGTGATCACTAATCCATGTCTCTATACTGATTTTTTTGATAAAATCAGGCCTGTTTGTAGCTACAAGAGGAAAAGTTGTGTGTGGAGTGTTGAACTAAGTGCTTGAGATAGTTTTTAGAAAACATGTTGAGAAGTATTTCACAAGATTACCTGTCTGTACCAACCAGAATGAATTTGTAGAGATCCCTTTCTATACTCAGTTGATTAAAGTCACCTACAACCAGTGCTGCACGATCTGGGTATTTATGAACTACTGAGCAGATACTTTGTTTGAATGATTCTAAAACTGTCACAGCAGAATCAGATGGCCAGTAAAGACATCCAACAATTAATTTGATTTCACCCAGATCTATTATATAAATATAGAGTGGTGCTGACAGGCACATCTAAAAGCTGTAGTGTCAACACTACGTAGCTATCAGAACTGTTAGTTCCTCTTTCAAAGTGAAGGAGGGATAGGTTTCGAAGGTTCAAAGAGGAAGGCAGGTCACCCTCCGACACCTCACCTTCGCCTTTGTCTACCATTGTCTCACTACAGGTGGGACTCTCTCATCTTGGGGAATTCCTTTGTAGCCTTCCCACTCTGCTTCTTGAAGTGGGAGCTAATAGTTCCAAAAGCTAGGATAGTATCATCACTTTCACTTTGTTACATCTGTTGGCAGTACTACATATTTCACCTGCCAGAGGTAAGTACTGGCTACAAGTTCTGTTGTGCCACAATTTATAAATGATTTACATTTATATGATTTCCCCGGTTGTCTTTTATGAAATGCCTCTGTTACCTGTTACACTTTTTTTTTGACAGGAACATGGTATCCCAGTGGATTCTGGTTATTCTATAGCACCTCACCACTCTGGTGTGTATCCTGTTCATGAGATATTGTATGAGGCCTGGAAGAAAGTGTGGAACGTTCGGGTAACTTCGACAGAGGAATACCCACATCTGCGACCAGCGAGACTGAGACGTGGATTTATTCACCGAAATATAATGGTGAGAAACTGTGTTTGTGAATAAATATCTTTGGATCAATATTGTTTGTTTCCTTATGTACACTGAAACAATTTCAATAAAGATGAAAAGGATTCACTAGTTTTTACTGCCTCTAAAAATATTAACATCGAGGAATCAGTTGTGTTATAGTTAAGTATCTTTAATGTAATTTGAGTTGTTGTTGTTCTTTCTTTCTTTCTTTTATATCACTTTGTGATGGCGCATGGCATATGAGTTTTACTCTGTGCTCTGAGGCATAATTTTCTGCCTAAAATTTTGTCTCCATGTGTTGAAGATATTCTCATTGTTTATGGAAATAGGTGTTTACATTTTGTGAAGTTTGGTGCTTCATAAAGCAAAACTTTGAACACTTTATTGGTAGAAATTGAGTGTATAGAGAGGATAATTTACTGGTAGAATCAGACTGTGCAGAGTGGTGATAAAAATTTGAAACATTAATGGAGCTTCAAAGAAGAAAGAGCAATGTTATACAAGTTGTGTGTTCTGTGATTAACTAAAACAAATGGCAGTAATTCATGCACTGAAAAAGCTCAAGGTGCCACTTCAGCTCAACACAGTGGTCTTTGGTAACATTCGAATGATTTTAAATGTGGTGGCCACCATGTGTGTGGGAGGAAGCTGTTCAGCTGCTTCACTATTTCTTAGTGAAGCATTGGAAGTACAGTGAAACTCATTTTAATGAATCTCTGGGGCCCAAATATTTTTTTGTTAAATAGTGATTTTCCTAAAATGAGGGTTTTGCCAGAGTAGGTGGAAGGAGTGACTCAGAATCATAAATAAAGCGTGTTTAGGTGATATACAACAACTCCCCATCCGAACAGGCCTTGGAAGGCCCAACGGTACTGACCAGCCACCGTGTTATCCTGAGCCCACAGGCGTCACTGGATGTGGATATGGAGGGGCACGTGGTCACCACACCACTCTCCTGGCTGTATGTCAGTTTACGAGACAAGAGCCGCTTGCCAACAGTGCTCCGCAGACTGGATGGTCACCCATCCAAGTTTTAGCCCAGCCCTCCAGGGTTTAACTTCAGTGATACGATGGGAACCGGTGCTACCACTGCAGCAAGGCTGTTGGCCCTGGTGATATAAGTGCTGTTTAATTAAAAAAATAGCTATACCCTGTGCTACAAATTTAAATGAAGCAAAAATATAATTATCACACTTTTCACAGAACACAGCCTTAATGTTTTTAAAAATGAATAAGTCTTGTTTATTTTACTCTTCCAACATACTGTAATGAAAGAAGCAGTTGCTCCAGCTGGTTGATATAAGTTAGAGTTGACTCATCTACATTAAAAGAGGAAAAGAGATTCCTGACAGTATCAATTCTTTGCACAGTAGCAACAAAACTTGATGCAATGTCCTCTTCTTCTTCTTCTTCTTCTTCTTCTTCATTGTCACTGCCAGTTCCTACCTGTGTTTTGTCATAAGCATTTCACTTGCATTAGTCTTGATTTTGGAGGTCAGTATGTCATCATCACGACAAACAATGTCCTGGAATGTTGTATTTTCATAAAATTAGTTTTGCTACTGTGTAGTTCTTCTGCAATGATGTCTTCAAGAGAAACTGGTGTACTACAGCCAGCCTTTGTGAAACAATTTAACATGGTCTGTTGTGGTGCAGAATTCCAGAGGGCAACAAATGTATGTGTAGCTTGTACAGTGATGTCTCTTCACTTGAATTCTCTCAAAGAATGAAACTGATTTCTGAACAACTGCTACTCTGTATTTGGCTTTAACAGAGTGTACTATGCCCGAGTCCAGAACCTTTAGGTGAATTTTTTAGTTTAGAGGAAAGATCACAATATTTACATTCCTCAGAAACAATTTCTTCCATGTCTAGGCCTTCAGAGCATCGGTCCATAATAAATACAACTTTCCTTCACAATGCACTGATCTCGGCATCTAAACGCCCAAAAAAGTTGTAAAGATTTCTGACATCTTCGGAGACTGCTGTTGTACCAATAGTGCAAACTACTGATAGCATTTTTATGTTTTCAAAACATCCGGGAGTTAATAGTGGTGGCATCTTTTCTCTTCCATCACAATTTACATACAGTAGCATTGTAATCCTTTCTTTACTTTTTTTTACCTCCATGGCATTTTTTGCCTAAACACAATGATTTTGCAGCAAGTATATTATAAAAGGTGCCAGTTTCATCAGCATTCAAAATGTGTCTGGTCTCATAACCCTGTATCAGTCATGGCAGTGTAACGTTCTTCACACTTTCTGTGACCAGAGCCTCACTTTCTCCACATACACTTTGAAACTACAGATTTTTTAAAAATGATTTGAACAGTTATTTGATGCACAGAAATTTTCAGTGTTGACCTTCAAAGCAATTTCATGGGCCTTCCGCTGCAGTATATTTCCCCTTATATTGATTCTTCAACTGCTCAGTCTGTGAAACAACTTCAGAAGAATATTTTCCACATCACTGAACATAGACATATGAATGTTCTTTTTTGGATCCACAGGAATCATTAGCTTCAGCATTAAAGAATGCTTCTTAATTTTGAATATGCCACACATGTAGACTGCACTAAATCAGATTCCTTCTCCATGTTGTTCAAAATATTCATGTTAAGATTGTAAACATCAGCTTTTTCTGAATTGTTTGCAGGCCACAACTCCAAAAAAGTAAAATTGATTTCTTTGACACTTTACTAATGAAACAACTATAGTTTTTGCGTTTCATAGCCTCAGTGACTTTGAAATCAGATCACATGACCAAAGTCGCACAGAAATAGATTTCCCATTCTTTTGACACATCTGTGAGTACCATTACAAGAGAAGTCGTTATTGACATGTCAAACAGCTAAATCGATTACCATTTACTGTGCCACACTACAAAAATTATGATGTGTGAAGTGGAAAGAAAGCATAAATTCACTAGAACATGTTAGGAATTACATAAAAACTGATTTAAAATTGTGAAGCGTATCATGTTTATTCCTTAAAAGTGGGCTTTTTCATAAAGCGATGTTCATTAAAGCAGGGTGAAATAACATTGTTGTTATGGGATTTTTGCTGGGACCACTAGAAATATTAATTAAAAGCAGAACTTCCTTAAAAGCAACTTTGTTCATTTTGGGATTTACTATAATCAGTCTCTGAAACATTTTAAAGCCAGAGGATTTACACATCTATCTTTACAGTCTCTGACAATGTCTCCATCAGTAGGAAAAAATACATTAGCAAGAAAATTGTCCCAAATATAGAGATGTTTTCAAAGAAGTAAATCATAGTGTCAGTCATGAAAGCTCACACTGATCATGTCAGTGTTATATAAATGATTACTTACCTCCTCATTTGATTCACACATGCACACAGAAATTATTGCATAGTGATGACAATCAAACATTTTGTGATGTGTAGACATAGCCATTCTGTGAAACAAAACACACTTCACTCTAATTTCAATAAAGACGATATTCTACAAAATAATCACTCCCTGAGAAAGCTTGATTACATACAATCCTCTTAATAAAATTTTGATTTCATTGCGTATCCATTCATGCAATCAAATTTATTTTCAACATTCAGTAACTTTTTTCTTCCTAATTCTCACATTACTCATTTTCTCTGTGTGAAAGTAAGACTGTCCCAGCATGATAAATTATATGAAGTATAATCTGATAAGCCAAATATGAAGTATAATTGACTAAGTGCATATTCTTTTAGTTTTTAAGGTGTTTAGATTATTCACTATAAGTGTGTCCTGAAGCATAGAAAATACACTCCTGGAAATGGAAAAAAGAACACATTGACACCGGTGTGTCAGACCCACCATACTTGCTCCGGACACTGCGAGAGGGCTGTACAAGCAATGATCACATGCACAGCACAGCGGACACACCAGGAACCGCGGTGTTGGCCGTCGAATGGCGCTAGCTGCGCAGCATTTGTGCGCCGCCGCCGTCAGTGTCAGCCAGTTTGCCGTGGCATACAGAGCTCCATCGCAGTCTTTAACACTGGTAGCATGCCGCGACAGCGTGGACATGAACCGTATGTGCAGTTGATGGACTTTGAGCAAGGGCGTATAGTGGGCATGCGGGAGGCCGGGTGGACGTACCGCCGAATTGCTCAACACGTGGGGCGTGAGGTCTCCACAGTACATCGATGTTGTCGCCAGTGGTCGGCGGAAGGTGCATGTGCCCGTCGACCTGGGACCGGACCGCAGCGACGCACGGATGCACGCCAAGACCGTAGGATCCTACGCAGTGCCGTAGGGGACCGCACCGCCACTTCCCAGCAAATTAGGGACACTGTTGCTCCTGGGGTATCGGCGAGGACCATTCGCAACCGTCTCCATGAAGCTGGGCTACGGTCCCGCACACCGTTAGGCCGTCTTCCGCTCACGCCCCAACATTGTGCAGCCCGCCTCCAGTGGTGTCGCGACAGGCGTGAATGGAGGGACGAATGGAGACGTGTCGTCTTCAGCGATGAGAGTCGCTTCTGCCTTGGTGCCAATGATGGTCGTATGCGTGTTTGGCGCCGTGCAGGTGAGTGCCACAATCAGGACTGCATACGACCAAGGCACACAGGGCCAACACCCGGCATCATGGTGTGGGGAGTGATCTCCTACACTGGCCGTACACCACTGGTGATCGTCGAGGGGACACTGAATAGTGCACGGTACATCCAAACTGTCATCGAACCCATCGTTCTACCATTCCTAGACCGGCAAGGGAACTTGCTGCTCCAACAGGACAATGCACGTCCGCATGTATCCCGTGCCACCCAACGTGCTCTAGAAGGTGTAAGTCAACTACCCTGGCCAGCAAGATCTCCGGATCTGTCCCCCATTGAGCATGTTTGGGACTGGATGAAGGGTCGTCTCACGCGGTCTGCACGTCCAGCACGAACGCTGGTCCAACTGAGGCTCCAGGTGGAAATGGCATGGCAAGCCATTCCACAGGACTACATCCAGCATCTCTATGATCATCTCCATGGGAGAATAGCAGCCTGCATTGCTGCAAAAGGTGGATATACACTGTACTAGTGCTGACATTGTGCATGCTCTGTTGCCTGTGTCTATGTGCCTGTGGTTCTGTCAGTGTGATCATGTGATGTATCTGACCCCAGGAATGTGTCAATAAAGTTTCCCCTTCCTGGGACAATGAATTCACGGTGTTCTTATTTCAATTTCCAGGAGTGTAGAAGAAGCTTTCTCTCTTTATAAACAGCTGTGAAAAATGTATGTTTGGATGTGATGATTAGGTATTACTCATTTAACTCTTTCTTCAACAGGTATTGCCACGCCAGACATGCGGCCTCTTCACCCATACTATTATGATGCGAGATTATCCTGGGGGACCTACAAAACTAGACGAGATTATTCAAGGCGGAGAACTTTTCCAAACTATCGTCTACAACCCTGTGAGTTTATATAATGCAGTTCACTTTAGTAACATTGTTTAGTACTCAATTTCTTCCTTGTGGTCTTCAGATCATAACATATTCACTCTTAAAATTCCATAATACTATCTTCAGTTTCCAATCTACTTGCTTCTCTCTCAAGAAAGTAGAGCATACAAACATGTTTTTCTTCAGTCACACAAAGAAACTTTGGCTACTGAATTGCTGTGCCATCTGTTCTTGAGAATGTGCAACTCTATTCTACTGTTTTTCTTTTTGTAAGTACATGGTGGACTGATAGTGATTTACTTTAGAGTATGATATTTTGACTCTTTCTAATGTCATATGTTAATGCTAACTTCTTCTAATGTTGGACAGTGGTCTTTAACATTCAAAACACAGTTTAAAAAAATAAAAAATAAAAGAAAGGAAGAAAGAAAGGCATGTAAGGAAATATTAGAGAACATCAACAGAGGACCCAAGACAGTTATCATTAGATTTTGACAAGAGCCAGTAAATACTTTGCAGAATGCCACAGTCTGTTGGACAATGTTTACTTTTTAGGTCTGTAGATAAACCACAGCCATAACCCACATTAATGAAGAAACTTAGTTCAGCTACACTTGAAATATACATGACTGTACATTGTGTATACACTTATTCCATATATTTTCAATTACTAATGAGACATGGAATCCTTTCTTGGGACATCTCAATTTACAGCAGTAGTATTTTCAGGATACAAAAGCATGTTATAAAAATTATACAGGTTATACAGTGTTTACTCTAGCCAGAACATCCTTCAGATATCTCTTCATTTTTTTAAATAACTGTTTCAAAATACATTCATACATTAATGTCCTTCATTCTTACCAGTTTTCTCAAAAAATACTGCCACCTTGAACATAATACTAGCATCAAATCCAATGTCTAGATGGACTTAAAGGCTTTAATATTAGGGCAGAAAGGACTCAGATGTGTGGGTGCAGATTTATTTAACAATCAGACAGGTTGGATTCCTTATAGGTAGGGACAGGAAAAAGTCATTTTATTTTATGACCAATTTTTGTGTTATGATTTGCATATTATGCTGTTATTTTTTTGTATTATTTACAGATGGCTGCTTTCTTTTTTTGATTATTTATATTCAAGTTATGTAGCCATTTTCCAGTGCTGAAAATGAAACTATATCTATTATGTACATTATATTTATTACACCATAAACATTATGTTTATTCATATTATGCTGACTTCAGAAGAAGAAAAAGGAAGAAAATATTTGTTATACTTGATAATTAAATAAAAAATAACACTTCAAGGCAAGTAAGTTTTCTGCCAAACACTGAAGACAGTTTTTCAAATGATGGCATTCACATGGTTCCTTATTTATCTTCCAAGAGATTGTGATATCAATGTTTTAACACTTCATTGTAGTTAGAAAATAGCCTCTCATTGTCTAATTTGTATCATGGCATGTAAATAACCTTTAGTGCAACAGTTTCAAATGGCTGATTATCAGTTCTTGTCGCCTGCAGACATTTGACTATGTCAACATTTCCTGGGTACATGGACATTTGCTTTTCAGCAAAGTTCTGAAGTGCTTTTCAGCAAAGTTCTGAAGAGAATTATACCGCTTCAGAGTATCTGCACTATAGAGGTCAGTCACTTGCTATGTCTGCATTAATGCATACAAGCTTGTTGCCCTTGGGTAAAACATGAATCTAAGGCTTTGAAGACTGATTTGTTTGGATTCGGGGCCACGAGAGTTGGCACCCTTACAGGAAGATGCAGCCCAGTGCACTTCAATCCCTGCTGAACTTTTCAATGAAGCATATGACTCTTTATCATTTTCAAAATCTTGTTTAGGAATAAAGGAGACGACTCGCTGAAAGGTAGAAGTGCTGCATTGTCGATAGGCACACAAACAAAAGGTACGGAGCTTGGCTAACGTTTGGTATGCACTTCTTTTTTCTAGCCATAATAATAATATGGACACACACACACACACACACACACACACACACACACACACACACACACACACCTGGCTGCTTATGCTGGGCTCAGTTGACTGCTAGCTTTTTACTGGCCCACAGTGAGTGTACTGAGGTGAGGTGGGGGTGCAGGATGTAGTGGAGTGAGGCAAGGAATGAGGTGGGAGCCACGGGGTTGGGGGCAAGTGCCTAGCAGCTGATGGGAGAGTGGGGAGCTGTCTATGGGCTAGCTAGCAGTGCAGGTATAGGGAGTAGGTGGCAGATGGTTGGGCCCATGATTAGGGTACGAGATAACAGCACACAACTAACTGATGTGGGGACACAAATTGGGCGGGGTACTGGGGCTGTATGGGAAGGATATTTTGGTGTGGGAGGGGTAGCAGCTGTCGGAGTGCAGGTGCTGTTGGCGATTGGTGGGTTTGATGTGGACTGAGGTGTGGATGGAGACATCTGAGAGGAGATTAACATCTGCCTTGGCCACCACAAATAAGTGCCCCCATTGTCACCCAATACCACCCTGGACTGGGACGACTGAACCACATTTGTCAGGGCTTTGACTATCTATCATCATGCCCTGAAATGACGGACATCCTATCCAAGATATTTCCAACTCCTCCCAGAGTGGTGTTCCACTGGCCACCCAACTTCCGCAACATCCTAGTTCATCACTATGCCCCTCCCACCCCCCAATCCTGTGCCACAGTGATCATTAGAGCACGGATTTTTAGGTCATAAAAAAGTGTGTTTTAGGCACCTAAAATAGGCTCCTTCAGCAGTTCATTTAGGCTGTATAAAACCTAAAACAGGCTCTAATAAAAATGATGCAGAGAAAATAAAAATAAATTAAAATACACAGTGTTGACAGTATGAACATCTCATTAGTCATTAAAACAAGGAGAATGAATATTTACACAGTTACAGAGCACAGCAATCTACAACGTTAATGTTGAACATAACTCCAAATATTTTTGAGTTCCTGCAAGATAAAGATCTCCGTAAAAAAAGATGTGGCAATGGTTTAATTAATACACTCATAGTTTCACATATTCTGACCATAGTTGGCTTCACAATAAATAACCAAAATCTTTTCTAGGTTTTCTAGTGAAAAACTGTGGCGCTTGTCAGTCAGAATCAATTTATATGCTGATAAAGAATGTTCTACATCAACAGATGTGACAGGGGCGTACTTCATTTTCGGCACATGTTGGACAGGAATGCTGCAGTCAGTAGTGCTGGATTTTCCACTAAGTATGTCGGCAGCTGCACACAACTCCTTCGGGCCATTGTTCTTCTGCAAAACCGTTTGCATTTTTGCCCGCACTTTTCCCCCTACTTCACCTGGCACTTCATTAATTTTCATTTTGACTTCTTCAAGCAAAGAAATATTGTCGTAGATAGGTCTCCCTCAGCCTTCTAGTTGTGAAATTATTCTTGTTATAAATGTGTAGTGGGCCCTAATGTAAGATAAGTCCCATTTTAAAGAAGAATTTTTGAGTAGCTCCATTGCTGCAGTTACGGATGCAGCATGCTCCGGTATATTTTCAACCACCTTCTGGACAGCTGAGAGATGCGTACTCTAGTATTCTGCTGCTATCAACCACGTGCCCCAGCAGGTGACAACAGGCTCGGGTGGCTATGGGACATCTGGAAGCTGTTCTTTGAATGCCTGTATTCTTGATGGTGCATTAACAAAAATTTTCTTCACCATAGGTATTACTTTATTTACTTTAGGAAATTTTAGCCTTACTTGCTCTGCTATGCGGTTGATCCCATGCACTTCACAAGTTAAGTGCAGCATCAATAGTAGAATACTTTTAATAGTTGAAACAGTGCTATCACATATGCAGCAGCATCAGTGACGGCCAGAAGCACCTTATTCTCATTCCCTCCATTTGGGTATAGCACCTTAAGCCCATTGTCCACAAACTATGCTATTGTTTGTTAGTTAGTTTTTGCAAGCTGTTTTGAGTAAATAAAATGAGTCCTGGCTGGAGCATCTGGATCTAGCTTGCCAATAATCAGGTTTGCAATGTAACGGCCAAGACTGTCAGTAGTTTCATCCACAGAACTCGACATGCAAGATTCTCCAACATCTTCTTGGATTGTGTGCAATGCAGCATTGTAAGCTGAATCCACATAATTGTTACGTAAAGTTGACTGTGCAGGAATAGACTGATGGCAGTACTTCTCAAGAAAACCTCTGAAAATAGGGTTTTCTAGTTTCTGAAAGGGGATGTTTGCTGCCACAAGTGCATGACACAAATCACTGCAGAACTTGTTTTTTTCGGAGGATTCACCAGATTTATTGGTTAAAAGAGTTTGCTTCAATTTTGACTTTTGTTCAACATTAGCTTTATGTGCGATTCCATCTGCATGCTGAGTTTTGCAGCCACTGCCTTATTTGAGTAGACTTTGAACTACCTGTTTTTGGCATGGCGTAGTAATCTCACACAGAAACTAGATGATTATTTTTTTTTTTTGCTGCGGTACATGGGAGCGGTAGGGGAAGTACCGTACTCGTTGCTGGACATATGGCACCTGACAGATGGCCGCCCCTTCTGAACAAGCGAATGGAATCTACCGGTGCTTCAGATGAAAACATCTCACTACTGGCAAATTATTTTTCGAACCGGGAAATTCACGTATAATACCTTTCACGAAACAGAGTAGTTTGATAGGGCTGCCTGTAGACAGCAGCGAGAAAATGCGCGAAGGGCAGTAATTTAGCTATAGAGACCATCTATGATTAACATTGTCATTTTTTAATCCATGCTCAGCTTAAGGCCAATGAAACCGTTTCTTTGCGAAAATACACAGCTGGCCAGAATCCTACGAACGAAATATTTTCAAATATAACATTTAGTACTCCCACGTTCGATTCTAATGCGTAACTCAAATCTTTGACCGGTTCCCATTCACTCACTGAAGTTAAGCGCTGTCACACTTGGCGCATACTTGGATGGATGACCATTCACCTGTGCCGAGTGCTGTTGGTAGTAAGGCAAGCAAAGGAATTGTAAACAGTCTCTAACGAACTTCGCCTTCGACGAGACGTAAAGCCCTAAGTTTACTTCCTTTTTCTAATCTTTGAAAACACAAGAACTCTATATCAGATTAACAAAATAGGTAGTTTTTAGGATTTTGATGCCGAAATAGGCAAAATTAGGCGTCAATGTCGAAATACGCAATTTTAGGTTGTATAGAACTAACGGTATTCAGTTTAGTTAGTCATGAAATGCGTAAGTACCAACTTATATGCAAATCTGAGCTTAGGAAAAAAAATAGGTTTTAACCTAAAGATCCGTGATCTATTTTTTACATATGAATAATAAAACACCTATAAAGAGTATTTGGTATTAACAGGGATAGCGATAATAAAAAATAAAAAAAGACCGAAGTGTTAGGCAAATACGAAGCATGAGCGCATATCAACTAGCCACCTTGCTGCACGCTGGGCAGAAAATATTTTTTTACATCTGTCGTATAGTGTGGAAAAACTTGGAGCCACTGTCTTATATGATGAAATAGGCACTTTTTTTTAGGATATTAAAGCCGAAATAGGCAAAAATAGGCACTAATGTCGAAATAGGCTTTTTTAGGTCCTATGGAATTAACGCTATTAAGTGTAAATAGTCATGAAATGCATAAGTACAAATTTTTATGTAAATAGAAACTCAGGAACAAATTAGGTTTTTACCTAAAATCCGCGGTCTAGTGATCATACACCTGTGGAAGACCCAGATGCAAGACCTGCCCAATCCAGCCACCCAGCACCACGTACTCCAGTCCCGTCGCAGGCTTATGCTACTCCATCAGAGGCTGGGCCATCTGTGAATGCAGCCATGCTATATACTAGCTCTGTTGCAACCAGCGCACAGCATTTTACATTAGTATGACAACCAACCCCCCTCTGCCTCCCACCTCTCTGCATCCCCCACTGCATCCCACACCTTACCTCAGTACACTCACTGTGAGCCAGCAAAGAGCTGGCAGTCAACTGAGCACAAAGTAGGGAGCCAGGTGTTTTCATGTGAGTGAGTGTGTTGGTGTCCATGTTTTTCCTACACCTAGAAAAAGGAAGTGCATTCTGAAAGCTAGCAAAGCTCTGTATCTTTTGTTTGTGTGCCTATCAACAATGCAGCACTTGTGCCTTTCAGTGAGTTGTCTCTTTTACTCCTAAATAACTCGTAATTTTCAACCAGAAATTTCTGTACATTTTCAAAATCTTATTTTGTACATCACCAAAAATTCCTTTCCCCACAATACTGAAACATTCTTCAAGCTCTTATAACTTTGAATAAAGTTCATATGAAATTGGATATTTCAAAATCTCTAAGAAGACTGTCATATTAAGTCACTGGTATGTTCTTCAATCAACGTGGCCACTACAAAAATCCAAGTCACTTCGTCATCTAATGGCAAATTGACATACTTGATGCCTGTGTTAGGTAGCTACCAATGTCTCACCCTGAAAGAATTCAATCACTTCTTCAAAAAATTCTGTTATGTAAGTGACTGTGGAGGTCTATCAGTGTCTTAAAACTGGAAGAGGAGAAAGCCTTGCATCAACGTTCTTTTCCTAGACAAACTACGAGTACGAATGTTTCATAGTGATCAACTTACTAAGTTCCTTTGAAAAAATAGTTTGGAATTGTATTCAGTGTATGTGCTCTACACTCAATTTGGTTCAAATGATCACCTTTTACTGTCTTCAAGGAATCAACACATTTTTTCATAGTAGCACCATCACTCAGCAGGCTTTCACGTTATCGTACTGTATATTGTATTTCTGAAGAGCCCCAAAATTGCACGAGCACACTGCGTTGGTTTGCTATCTTGAGAAACTGTGTACTTGTAACAGAAAGTTTAAACAATATGGTGAAAACAAAATGGCCTCTTCATCAATGCTCTTATCTTTTTCTGCGAGCTGCTCCCTACCATTTTTTCATAGTAGTTGTGTTGAAGACAAGATAGTTTCCCTCATTGTTTTTGCACATGGGATGTTACCAGCACCTAAACAGAATCAATTATTACAGTAGGTATCTGATTTTTTTAAATAGTTTAATTTTTTGCTAGGGTAAAATATATTACTCTGTTAAATATTAAGCTTTAACATTTTATTTTTGCTCATACAGTTTAGGCTTTCACGGCCGGTATTGTCTTCACTTAAAACTTCCGGGCTGATAGGCTATGGTCGCTGTGTAAAACTATCCCCTGACATTTCGTCTCTGGCTGCAGGAGACATCCTCCAAGGTAAAGTGGTGAACTGCGAAGCGAACTCAAGGAATCACTGATTATATAAGCACTGCAGAGGGCACCACTGTCCATCAAGTGGAGTCAGTTATGAGACTGTCTCTGGTAATGCCAACATTCTCGATTGAAAGTAATCGATCTTCATGCTTCTGCTGCAATGCTGTCATCCAAATTTTATCCAGTTTAACACCTTCATCTTTCCTGTTAAGATTATTACAGTGTTTAGCAATCTCAATAGCCTCTATATATATGCACGAATAATAATGCCAGGTTTTAGATATGGTGCTCATCTCGCTGAATTTTATTTCATGATTACCTTCCTGGTAAATATGTTCTGCTATGGCTGATTTATCCATGTGATCCAGGCAGCAATTCCTCTTATGTCAACAAGACAGGTGTTCACACTTCTCTTTGTCGTACCAATATAAACCTGTCCACAACTACAAGGAATTTTATATACCCCCACTGTAGCCAAATGGTGTCATGTATCTTTTTCTGATCTTAAATATTCCTTTATTTTCCTGGTGGGTCTGAAAATAGTTTCCACTCCATACTCGCTTAACAATTTCCCAATGCGATCTGTGACCTTACTAGTGAATGGAAGAAAAACCTTGCCATTGGGTGACTGTTGTTCATCTTTGCTCCTGATTCTCTGCTTAGAGCAAAATGCTCAATGTATATCCTTGGTAGAATAGCCATTCTTCATGAAAGTTCACCATATATGTTCAATCTCATCTTTTAAGTAAACAGGTTCACAAATTTTGTACACCCTGTCTTTTTTGTCTAGGGTGTGGTTTGAATCTTTCTGCAGATAATGATCAGTATGTATGGCCTTTCTATACATCTTATGGCCAAACATTCCTTCCTGTCATTTAATCACAGACACATCCAGGAAATTCAGTTGCCCATTACTCTGTCTCCATAGTAAATTTGATTTTCGGATTAATGCTGTTTAGATGTGTCAGGAAGGCATCCAACTCCTCTGCTCCTTGTGTCCATACTACAAATGTGTCATTGACATAATGATACCATCTGGCTGGTCTCTTACTGGCAGTCTGCAACACCCATTGTTCAAAAGTCTCCACAAACAATTAGCCACAGCAAGAATAAGAGGACTGCCCATAGCCGCACTGTCAATCTGTTCACATAAAATTCCTTGTAGTTGTGGACAGTTGGTACCACAAAGAGAAGTGTGAACACCCATCTTGTTGAACCTATGAGGAATTGCTGCCTGGGTCACATGGATAAATCGGTCATAGCAGAACACGTTTACCAAGAAGGTAATCATGAAATAAATTCGGCGAGATGAGCGTCATATCTAAAACCTCGCGCACATGTATAGAGAGACTATTGAGACTGATAAACACTGTAATAATTTTAACAGGGAAGATGAAGGTGTTAAACTGGGTAAAATTTGAATGTCAGTGTTGCACCAGAAGCAAGACGATCGATTATTTTCAGTAGAGAATGTTGGTGTTACCAGAGACAGTCTCATAGCTGACACCATGTGATGGACAGTGGTGCCTTCTGTAGTGCCTATATAATCAGTACTTCCTCAAGTTCTTTTTGCAGCTCACCACTTTACCTTGGAGGATGTCTCCTGCAGTCAGAGACGAAATGTCGGAAGAGTTTTACACATCGACCATGGCCTCCCAGAAGTTTTAAGTGAAGTATCTTTTTGCTGTTAACAAAAAACTGTTTGTATTAAATGTATTCATTCATCCACTGCTTAAAATCTAGGTTTTACAGTTTTTGGAGTGGAATTTTGTCCCTCAAAAATTTTTATACAGTCCTGTGGTCCACATATCCACAGTTGCATTTCATTTTTTTCCCCAGCTTCAAAAATGCTGCTATTTGAAGACTGCCACTTTATTGGCAAACTAGACTGCTTAATTTTGTCGTCTTGTATTTTCCACTCTGCACATGTTTCAAAATAGTGTCTTGACTGTGGTTTCAGATTCCCATGCGTATCCATTAGTAGTCAGTGCAGGCTTTGACATTTTCACAATTGTGAATTACGTCAACACACATGCTTGTCACTGAGTTTAGGCTGAATGAATACTGTATTTGAATAGAGGCAGAACTTTCTCCCATTCAAGATTTCATAAGAATTTTGGAGAAAATGTCTATTTTGCTGCACTGCTGAAAACTTTAAACATGTATGTGAATCAACTACATGAACAAAAAATGTCCAGAAAAACAAATTTTGACTTGATAAACAATGCCACAGATTTGTATTTGAATGCAGAAACTCTTACAACATCTTTTGGAAACAATATCCTTAAAATTATGGAGATGTCATATAATATTTTCATAAGTCACTATGCATTTTGTGCTGAGTACACAGTGACATGAATAAGAGTTTGTGGTGCTTTTGCGTGTATGACAAATGTTGAAATGTTTTGCCGAATAGAAATTTAGATTATGTAATATATTTACATATTCAATACTGCTACTATTGTTGACTGCCAGGAAGCAGAGGCTCCTCCACTGAGGAGGAGTCCCACAGAAACATTTAAAATTAGATTAGTTCTTCATAATATTATTAATATTAGCACTTTTGTAAGAACGAGTTACAAACAAGCTCACTTCTTAATGCAGGAAAGGAACTACACTCCTGGAAATTGAAATAAGAACACCGTGAATTCATTGTCCCAGGAAGGGGAAACTTTATTGACACATTCCTGGGGTCAGATACATCACATGATCACACTGACAGAACCACAGGCACATAGGCACAGGCAACAGAGCATGCACAACGTCGGCACTAGTACAGTGTATATCCACCTTTCGCAGCAATGCAGGCTGCTATTCTCCCATGGAGATGATCGTAGAGATGCTGGATGTAGTCCTGTGGAACGGCTTGCCATGCCATTTCCACCTGGCGCCTCAGTTGGACCAGCGTTCGTGCTGGACGTGCAGACTGCGTGAGACGACCCTTCATCCAGTCCCAAACATGCTCAATGGGGGACAGATCCGGAGATCTTGTTGGCCAGGGTAGTTGACTTACACCTTCTAGAGCACGTTGGGTGGCACGGGATACATGCGGACGTGCATTGTCCTGTTGGAACAGCAAGTTCCCTTGCCGGTCTAGGAATGGTAGAACGATGGGTTCGATGACGGTTTGGATGTACCGTGCACTATTCAGTGTCCCCTCGACGATCACCAGTGGTGTACGGCCAGTGTAGGAGATCGCTCCCCACACCATGATGCCGGGTGTTGGCCCTGTGTGCCTCGGTCGTATGCAGTCCTGATTGTGGCGCTCACCTGCACGGCGCCAAACACGCATACGACCATCATTGGCACCAAGGCAGAAGCGACTCTCATCGCTGAAGACGACACGTCTCCATTCGTCCCTCCATTCATGCCTGTCGCGACACCACTGGAGGCGGGCTGCACGATGTTGGGGCGTGAGCGGAAGACGGCCTAACGGTGTGCGGGACCGTAGCCCAGCTTCATGGAGACGGTTGCGAATGGTCCTCGCCGATACCCCAGGAGCAACAGTGTCCCTAATTTGCTGGGAAGTGGCGGTGCGGTCCCCTACGGCACTGCGTAGGATCCTACGGTCTTGGTGTGCATCCGTGCGTTGCTGCGGTCCGGGCCCAGGTCGACGGGCACGTGCACCTTCCGCCGACCACTGGTGACAACATCGATGTACTGTGGAGACCTCACGCCCCACGTGTTGAGCAATTCGGCGGTACGTCCACCCGGTCTCCCGCATGCCCACTATACGCCCTTGCTCAAAGTCCGTCAACTGCACATACGGTTCACGTCCACGCTGTCGCGGCATGCTACCAGTGTTAAAGACTGCGATGGAGCTCCGTATGCCATGGCAAACTGGCTGACAGTGACGGCGGCGGTGCACAAATGCTGCGCAGCTAGCGCCATTCGACGGCCAACACCGCGGTTCCTGGTGTGTCCGATGTGCCATGCGTGTGATCATTGCTTGTACAGCCCTCTCGCAGTGTCCGGAGCAAGTATGGTGGGTCTGACACACCGGTGTCAATGTGTTCTTTTTTCCATTTCCAGGAGTGTATTATCCTAAATAGATTATATGCTGCAATTAGCCCTGATGAAAAAGTTGATATCTATTTTCAACATTAAATAGCTACCATCTGTTGCCGACAACCTCAGATTTATGACGTTTTTCACAGAGAAGAGGCAAAAATGCTATTTTCCGTGACATTCCACTAAACAGCACTGATTTTGTGTTATGTTGCTATGAATCACAGATTTCCCATTACTTTTTAAAAAAACCACTGATTTCAAGTTGTTCATTGTCTTATTTTTTAAACAACACTTAACTGTCCCGATATATGGTTGATACAGTCGTATGTGAGACTGAATTCATGAACTCTGTGTGGTCCAACTCTTTTTATACCCCCACTGAGTAGGATTTCCACAGAAACATTTAAAACTAAATTAGTTCTTTATAATATTAATAATATTAGCAGTTTTGTAAGAACAAGTTACACACAAGCTAACAGGAATTTTCCCCTTACTTATTTACAACAAGAGATACATAGAGCTAACTTAAATCTGTACTGCGAAACGATGTCCAGTCCACACCTACAATAAGCAGAATGCGCGTAAGCACACTCCACAACTGACTCAGACTGACCCAGGGCTAGCTAATTTGCCAGATTCTGGCACATTTCATCGGAGGGAGCTCCTATGGAGCCTGTGTTGGAGAGAGTGGCCAATCATCACAGTGCCACCATGTTTTCTTCCAGACTGCGTGTGGGGTGTATGTACAACTAGATAGTCTCATGATGTGAAATGCAGTCACCTATTGATTAGAGAAAGGCATTGGTCTGCCAAATGACACCAAAACAGCACTTCTAGTTCATAATCTGATGCATGGCTTAAGTGAATGGCATAGTTCATTATTTGGCACATGGCTTAAGTGAATGATGTAGTTCATTATTTGGTAGATGGCTTAAGAGAATGACATTCATATATGGCTACTCATTTAATAGAATATACTGAATAGTCTGGTGTGAAGCACAGTACATATTGGATGAACACCAATAATAGTCCTTTGTTTCAGTTATCTTGGTGTTCCGTGAATAATGGAAGCAACCAGATAAAGCTTTTTTCCATATTCTCTGAAGCCATTTCAGATTTTACTACTGAGATGTTTGTGGTCGAAGTTAGTAGTTTATAAGCTTTGAATATTTCTTTTTCATCCCCGCTTTAATGTTTTGTCAACCTTCTTTTATACTGGGGAACTCTGGAAAATATGTTTGTGCAAAAACATAAAAAAAATTGGAAAAAACAATTTCACAGTAGCTGATTTTCAAGAACTAAACATATACTTTCTGTATTGACACAGTAATAGTAATACAGGTCATTGATTATCCATGTTATACATGCTAGCAAGATACCCACTGACAGATTTATATTCCTTGATGTTTATTTTCCCAAACCAATAATTTGTCCTGTGAGCATCAATAAATAGTCTATAAATAAAAATGTGCTACCGGTAAATTCATTGTATTACTAGAGCCATATCACAGACATAAATCCATTTCTTCCCATTAACAAAACCAAAATTGAAGGAAGTGATAATTGATGGATAAGAGAAAAAAGTTGGGCTGCCCTAGTTTTGAACCCATAGTTTGTGGATTGTTGGTCGGGCACTATACTCTCTCTCTCTTTTTTTTTTTTTTTTTTTTTTTTTTTCATTCTCAAGTCTTGAAAGCAGAGCTTTGGAGAAAGTTTCCACATACTGCCTCTACAATTTTCGTCTTTTGGTTTAATTTTAATTACCCACTGTTTTTCTCTGCCTTCATTTATCAGAAATACTAGACGTGACACCACCTTCACTACAGTTTTTACACATAATACAGGGCTATTACAAATGATTGAAGTGATTTCATAAATTCACTGTAGCTCCATTCATTGACATATGGTCACGACACACTACAGATACGTAGAAAAACTCATAAAGTTTTGTTTGGCTGAAGTCGCACTTCAGGTTTCTGCCGTCAGAGCGCTCGAGAGCTCAGTGAGGCAAAATGGCGACAGGAGCCGAGAAAGCGTATGTCGTGCTTGAAATGCACTCACATCAGTCAGTCATAACAGTGCAACGACACTTCTGGACGAAGTTCAACAAAGATCCACCAACTGCTAACTCCATTCAGTGATGGTATGTGCAGTTTAAAGCTTCTGGATGCCTCTGTAAGGGGAAATCAACGGGTCGGCCTGCAGTGAGCGAAGAAACGGTTGAATGCGTGCGGGCAAGTTTCACGCGTAGCCCGCGGAAAATTGGCTCGTGCCAGAACTGGAGACCGACAGCGCCGACTTCATCTTTCAACAGGATGGTGCTCCACCGCACTTCCATCACGACATTCGGCATTTCTTAAACAGGAGATTGGAAAACCGATGGATTGGTCGTAGTGGAGATCACGATCAGCAATTCATGTCGTGGTCTCCACGCTCTCCCGACTTAACCCCATGCGATTTCTTTCTGTGGGGTTATGTGAAAGATTCAATGTTTAAACCTCCTCTACCAAGAAACGTACCAGAACTGCGAGCTCGCACCAACGATGCTTTCGAACTCATCGACGGGGACATGCTGCGCCGAGTGTGGGAGGAACTGGATTATCGGCTCGATGTCTGCCGAATCACTAAAGGGACACATATCGAACATTTGTGAATGTCTAAAAAAACTTTTTGAGTTTTTGTATGTGTGTGCAAAGCATTGTGAAAATATCTCAAATAATAAAGTTATTGTAGAGCTGTGAAATCGCTTCAATCATTTGTAATAACCCTGTAGTGCAGCAATTTGGAATTACTCTTTATTGTCCTTAAAAATTACATAACCCACATTACACTGTCCAGGTATGTTAATGTGAGCAACTGTCAAAAGCCTGAATAACCAGCTTTAGAGCACAGATTACTGTGAGATGTGCAAGAAGAGACTCAGTTTGGTTCTGGAAGGGATGTTTCTCAGATAAGAATCCACGATGCAAACAGCCTGACTGAGGTGGTCCCACTGGTTCCCGATTGGGTTTCAGCCCAGGGAGTTTCATTGCAAGGGGAGCACGATAAACTTATCCCGGTGCTCTTTGAACTACACACGTACACTGCAAGCTGTATGACTCATTGCACTGTTCTGCTGGTAAATGCCATCGTGCCGTGGAAAAACGAACTGCCTGTGGGGGGTTGACACAGTTTCCGAGGACAGAGGTGTACTTGTGTTGTTCCATTGTGGCTTCCAGAATGATGAGACAACCCGGGGAATCGCACAAAAACATTCCCCAGACCGTAACACTGCCTCCTGGTTGCAGGATGTTTGCTTTCAGACATTTCGTGCCAATGGCCATCTGCGTGATGTTGCATAAAATGTGACTCATTTTAAAAGGCCATCGTTTGCCACTCAGTGGACAATCAGTTGCAGTATTGGCATGCAAATTCCAACCTCTATTGCTGACGAACAGCAGTCGGCACAAGTGCACGAATCGAGTGCCTGCTACGGAGGCCCGTATGCGGTAACGCTCTCCGAACGGTTCTTCAGGAGACACTATTGGTAGCCCCTCGGTTCATATTAGTGGTGTGTTGCTCAACAGTTGCATGTCTGTTCACCTGTTCACACCTCTGCAGCCGCCATTCATCCTGTAATCTATGACCTATAGTGCACTACACTTGCCGTGGCACTGGTTGCAGATAGCGCCATTTTGCTGTGCACGGATATTGTATTGTTTTCCTAGAAGTGGTATGTGGACAGTTAAATTCTTCCATTACATATGTGTCATTAATTTCCATAAATGCTTAGTCATTTTTCCTTCTCTTATACATTTTTTTTTCATTTGATTGTTTTAGATCCTGATTTTAAAAAAGGGTACAGACATGAGTAATTTATCATGTAAGATATTTAATGTTACCGCTAATCAATTTTGAGGAAGGGTGCTTCTATCTATTGGCATAAAATGAATACTGACATAAATAATAAGGAAAGTGATTGTAAGTAGTAAAAGAAGCAGTACATCTCGTATGCTCAATAACGATGCACTTATTAGATTTATTCTGGACAGAGCTGCTGCACTTAAATTTCAGGCTTTTGTGAGCTTATGAAATGTAATGGAGGAGATCCATCATTAAAATTTGTATTCTGTGTTAACATGTTGATTTCACAGTGTGATAACTACTGAGCATATGCTACCTCTGTAAAATAATTTTTATTAACAATATCCTTGTTCCAGATTAACATATTTATGACACACATGTCAAATTACGGGAATGACCGCCTGGCACAATACACATTTGAGTCTGTGATAAAGTTCCTGCAGTGCTGGACAAATCTCAGGTTGAAAACTGCACCTCCCTTGCAGCTCGGTGAACGATACTTTCAGCTCTATCCACAAGAAGTGGATCCCGTCTGGGGGGTATGTATGCCAATATGACCTTGTTTCTCCATGGAGAAGTATGTTCAGATATCAGTTTTCTTTACCGTCAGTCACAGTAATAATCCTCTCTATTCTGTTTTGTAAATGGTTATGATCATCTATTTCCATAATTATTGTACACTTTAATATATATTCAGCAATGTAAGTAATTACAACTAAGATGACAAGTTATGAATAAAACATACAAAACAGAGCTTTTAAAGCACCTGAAATTGTACCTTTATCAGCTCATTTAAAACTGCTTTGCCTGTTATGTGCTGGGTGACATATCTTTTCTTTAGTTCTGTGAGAAAACAAATTTTCCCACAACACGCTAGATAATATTTACACTACTGGCCATTAAAGTTGCAATGCCACGAAGATGATGTGCTACAGATGCAAAATTTAACCAACGGGAAGAGGTTTCTGTGCAAATGATTAGCTTTTCAGAGCATTCACACGAGCTTGGTGCCGGTGGCAACACCTACAATGTACTGACATGAGGAAAGTTTCCAACCAATTTCTCATACACAAACAGCACTTGACTGGTGTTGCCTGGTGAAATGTTGTGATGCTTCGTGTAAGGAGGAGAAATGCGTACCATCACGTTTCCAACTTTGATAAAGCACGTTGGTCGAGATCCAATGACTGTTGGCAGAATATGGAATATATCACTAGCAGTCGAGACGACAGACATCTTATCCATGTGGCTGTAATGGATCGTGCAGCCACATCTCGATCCCTGAGTCAACAGATGGGGACATTTACAAGACAACAACCATCTGCATGAACAGTTTGATGACATTTGCAGCAGCATGGACTATCAGCTCGGAGACCATGGCTGCGGTTACCCTTGACACTGCATCACAGGCAGGAGCGCCTGCGATGGTGTACTCAACGATGAACCTGGGTGCACCAATGGCAAAACGTCATTTTTTCGGATGAATCCAGGTTCTGTTTACAGCATCATGATGGTCGCATCCGTGTTTGGCAACATCGCAGTGAACCCACATTGGAAGCATGTATTCGTCTTTGCCATACTGGCGTATCACCCGGCGTGATGGTATGGGGTGCCATTGGTTACACGTCTCAGTCAGCTCTTGTTCGCATTGATGGTACTTTGAACAGTGGATGTTACATTTCAGATGTGTTACGACCCGTGGCTCTACCCTTCATTCAATCCCTGCGAAACCCTACATTTCAGCAGGATAATGCACGACTGCATGTTGCAGGTCCTGTATGGACCTTTCTGGATACAGAAAATGTTCGACTACTGCCCTGGCCAGCACATTCTCCAGATCTCTGACCGACTGAAAACGCCTGGTCAATGGTGGCCGAGCAACTGGCTCGTCACAATACACCAGTCACTACTCTTGATGAACTGTGGTATCATGTTGAAGCTGCATGGGTAGCTGTACCTGTACACGCCATCCAAGCTCCGTTTGACTCAATGCCCAGGCGTATCAAGGCCATTACTACGGCCAGAGGTAGTTGTTCTGGGTACTGATTTCTCAGGATCTATGCACCCAAATTTCATGAAAATGTAATCACATGTCAGTTCTAGTATAATATATTTGTCCAATGAATACCCATTTATCATCTGCATTTCTTCTTAGTGTAGCAATTTTAATGGCCAGTAGTGTAATTCGTCATAATGGAATGTTCTAAGAATTTCATCTGTGATACATGATGTTCATGGAACAAAAGAGATAGGGAAGAGTATAAACTTGTTTACCTATCATCTTTTTTAAATGCAACATATTAGATACATCAAGCTGTTGAACTGTTATTTCTGTAAATCAGACAGTGATATTAAAATGAGAAATTAACCTAATTGAAATAAATAGCTACTATATTGGCCAAAATAGCAGCTAGTAGTGCCGTAAAAAATACTAAAAAAAGTATTAAGCTTTTGGAACTAGGATTTATCTCTATAGCAGCTAACAGGGAGAAAAAGAGGGGGGAGGGTGGATGTTTGAAAGAGTTTCACTTGCAGTAAATGGTAAAGAATCACACTTTCTGTCATGTGAGAAGGAGCTTTGTACTTTAATATCTTTGAGAAGAGTGTAGAAACTTTGGAGACAAGCTTTTTTCTATGTACCTGTGAAAGATAAATAATTTGCAACTCTCTGTTTTATGAAACTTATGGATTTGCATTGTCTTTTAGTTACCTTTGTAGTATAGAACATTTAGATAAGAAAGCCGAAATGTGTGTGTTTCATACTGCTGCCACTTACTGTCTTATGAAATAGTGAATCCTTATTATCTTGTGTATTTTGTGTTAATATAGTCTGCAACTTCTGGCCCCATTTACACATAATTTAGTGTTGTAATCTGTTGAAGCCATTTACATCACTTACCATAGTAAGGAATGTTTCAATGACAAAACCTAATTTACATGTTTTTATATTTCGTAGAATCCTTGCAATGATATACGTCATCAACGGATCTGGTCTCGGAATAAAACCTGTGAACAGCTGCCTCGTTTCCTGGTGATAGGACCACAGAAAACTGGGACAACTGCCCTCTACATGTTTCTCTCTATGCATCCAGACATCAGCAGTAACTTTCCCAGCCCGGACACCTTTGAGGAAATCCAGTTCTTCAATGGGAAGAACTACTATCGTGGCCTTGACTGGTACTTTAACTTGCTATTGTACATAAATTTATCAAAATACAATGATTAATAATGTTTAAGAGTAGATAGTTATCCACATACCATTATTTCAGAACAAAGCCAATATAGACAAAATTATGTTTGGTCATGATTTCTTCGTTCACACTTTCCTTACTGAATTCCCCCTCCCCATCCACCTCCTACTGCCCAATAAGCTTCTTCTGTAGTGGCACACCCACACAGTCCACCACCACAGCATTGGTATCTGGTGCTAGTGGTGGCCCAGTGAAGCAAGCATGCCACTGCCCTGTACAACAAATATAGCCACATAGCGTTGCTACCACTGGGGCCTCATCCACTTGTATCTTCTTTGCTGTACACAAAGGTTCTCAAGTCAGACCAGCTCCATACCAGTGTGCATTCAGTTACCAGTGATAGGACTCTGTACTTTGCCTGTTAATATTTGTGTCAGTGTTTCTCTACCCTTGTTATTATTTGGTGTGCAGTTGTCAACCGACATAATTTTTGTTTATGTAGTGGTTTTTGTGTATGTAGGGGTTGTCAATAAAGGTTGTAAATACAGCAGTTTTGGTGAAGAAGTAGTTCATTCTGTGCATGTCTTTCACGAGTGAAATGGATCTGGCATTGGTTCAATTGCTACAACAACAGTAGTAGCAGTTAGACTTGTTTTGTCAATTCTTTACAAATTCACTAGGAGCAATGGCCCTCCAGCTACTCCTGCCTACTCACCCATTGACCCCCCAGCTTTCCTACCATTCCAAAAAGCAAAGGAAGGTTAGGACACATACCAGCAACATCTGCAGCAGCATTTCAGGTAGAGGATCAGTCATTCTGGAAAGCCTTTTTCTTATCATGGATTGTGCCTGAAATGTTTTACATGCTTAGAAAACTTTCCCAATTGAAAGATCCATTAGCATTATCATTTTCTGAAATGTAAGACTAGCTTAGTGCTTATTATCTTAAGCAAACCTGCGTGGTGGTTTCCCATATGTAGTTCCACCAGTGGCAAAAGAAACTGGGCCAGTCCTATCGAGCATGGGTAGCCAACTTCTATGGGATCAGTAGAAAGTGTAAATTTGTGTTTGCCCACTGCCAACACTCCTGTGCCAACATCATTGTTTGTTCTACCCTGGACAGACCGGTCCATCGGGAGGCATTGTGTTTAGAAGATCCAGTGGTTGGCTTTAGCTGTAGCTAAGGTTTTCAAAGTGTCAGAAGTTGCATCTGAACAGTTTGGTGATGTCACAGACATTACATCCACACTCTTGTTGCCACAACATTGGCAGCATTCCCTGATGCCCTCAATTTGTTCCTCAATTAATTTGGGTCACAATAGAATGTCGCTGTTTTCGACTCTGCTTTTCCGTCATGTCATGACTGTTTCCGTGTACACTCTCTGTGCTGTTACCTGCATACAAACACTGTGTGTGATGCTTGTGATAGCCGAGGCCATACGTCCGAGTCGTAGTTCCCTGTGTAGCCGGGCCTCAGACACAGACGTGGGGTTCACGGAAGTGCGTAGTTTTATGCCTGTCCGTGACCGAGAGCTTGACACCCCCAGCAAGATTTACATTTATGCTGTTAATTCAGCAACAACCTATCTATTTCCAGGTCAACATTGGGTCCTCTGTGTTCCTTGTGAAGCTGGAAACATATCATGGTCGACCTGCTCTCTCGTCCGCAAATTGTCGTTTGGTCAGTTATGGAAATCAGCCCATTCCTGTTCGAGGAGAGTTTACGATTGATGTCAACCATCAAGTACCCTGAGGGGTATTATGTTTATGGATGTAGACAGTACTATGTCGGTGAACATTTTCTTTATTTCAAATTCAAGATGTGTTCCATCTCGTTTCTGCTATTCTGTTCCAGGAACTGGATGACAGCTGCTGTGAGTTTGGTCTCCTGTTTACACCAGGTTTGGGGGCAGCAAAGGATTTTGAGACACACATCACCCTCAAACCAATGGCAATATCTAAATTTTGTCATGATCAGCTCCCTCCTGAGATCGGCAATCGAGGAGGAACTTGATGGGTTTCAGGGCACATACATCGTTGTTCCCTCTAGCCAATGAGCTATGCCATTAGTTGTCATTTACAAATCTTCAGGGACTCTTCATTTGTGTGGAGATTTCAGATCCACCATTGAAACTCGTTTGGTAGGAGATTCTTATCCAATTATGCGGACTGATGAAATCCTCGCAAAACTGGCATGTGGCAAATGTTTTTAAAAAATTGGTGTGGTGGAGAAATATCTACAGCTTCATCTGGACTCCTAATGCTGACAGATTATACATATCAACACCCCCATTCAAGATATATTGTTACCAGCACTTGCCTTTTGGCATCGCAAGAACCCACCCTGTCTACATCTACTCTGCAAACCACCTTGAAATTCATGGATTCTAACTATAATCTATCATAGATCCCTCAAACAAAAAATCATTCCCAGTTCTTGGAAAAGAAAGCACAGGTCACATCCATCTACAAGAATGATAGTAGGAGAAATCCACAAAACTACCTTCCAAGATCCTTGACAACCATTTGTCATAGAATTTTAGAACACATTCTGAGGTCAGACATAATGAGGTATCTTGAACAGAATGACCTCCTCAGTGCCAACCAGCATGGGTTTCGAAAACATCATCATGTGAAACACAACTCATACTTTTCTCACAAGATATAGTGAAAGTTTTGTACCAAGGCAAACAGATAAATGCTGTATTTCTTGATTTCTGAAAAGCACCACACCTACACTTTCTGTCAAAACTACAATCATATGGGGTGTGAAGTAAAATTTGTGACTGGATTGAGGACTTTCTGGTAGGGAGGATGCAATGTGTTATCTTGGATAGAGAGTCATTGTTAGATGTAGAAATAACTTCGGGTGTGCCCCAGGGAGGTGTGTTGGGACCCTTGCTGTTCATGCTGTGTATGGATGACCTTGCAGACAATATTAATAGGGAAATCAGGATTTTTGCAGATTATGCAGTTATCTATAATGAAATACTATCTGGAAGATGCTGCATAAATATTCACTCGATTATGATAATATTTCAAAGTGGTGCAAAGATTGGCAACTTGCTTGAAATGTTCAGAAATGTAGCATTGTGCACTTCACAAAATGAAAAAAATGTAGTATTCTATGACCATAATATCAATGAGCCACTGTTGACATCAGCCAACTCATACAAACAACTGGGTGTAACACTTTGTAGGGATATGAAATGGAATGAATGCATAAGTTCAATCGTGGGTATCTATGATAGATTCTAGTTAGAAGAGGAGCAAAATCAGCCGCAAAATCATCCACAAATTCAGCATAGAATCTGATAGGGATTCCATGACGCTGGAGCTTTGTTCACTTTTAATGATTTAGCTGTTTCTCAACACCACTGACACTAATACATATTTCATTATCTTTTCAGCAGTGCAAGGATTAAATTGGGTCAATTCTCCTGGGTTTTCCTTTTTAAAGGAACATAGGGAAATAGAGAAACAGAGTTGAGCATCTCAGCTTTTTCTTTGCTACCCTCAGTTTCAGTTCTTGTCTCATTCACTACAGGCTGGACACTAACTTTTGCGCTTCTAAGAGCCTTTACATATCACCAGAATTTCTTTGGGTTTTGTGAAATGTCATATGACAATATTCTGCTATGTTAGTCATTGAAAGCACCTCACATTGCCCTCTTGACAGCCAAACATGTTTAATTTAGCGTCTCTCTGTCTATAGCCCTATGCTTTTTTTTACACCTGTTATGCAGTAATCTCTGTTTCTTTAAAGTTTCTTTTAAGTGACTGTATACCATGGAGGTTCCTTCCCATTATAAACCTATTGGGTGCATATCTATCTAGTGCATAGTCAACTATTCTTTTAAACTTTGGCCATAGTTCCTCTACATGTTCCTACCCTGTGTTGAAAATTTCAAGTTCCTCACTGAGATATGTCACTACTGACTTTCATCTAGCTTGCTGAAAATATGTATCTGTCTGCTTGTTTTAATTGTCCTTTGTACTTTGAAACTGTTGTTGCCACAACCACATCATGATCACTGAAACCAATTTTGATGTGTATCTCCTCAAGGAGGTCAGGTGTGATTGTTGTCATTACATTCAATATATTTACATCATGAGTGGGATTCCTAACTATCTGTTCTATGTAGTTTTCAGAGAAGGCATTTAGTAATGTTTCACAGGATGTCTTATCATGCCCATCACTAAGAAAACTGTAATTTTCCCAGTTAATTGTTGGATGATTGAAGTCTCTACTGATGATTACAGTATGGTTGGGGAACTTGTGTACACATGAACTGATGTTTTCTGTAAAGTTTTTTGTTACATCAGGAGATGAGTCTGGTGCCGATAGAAGGATCCAAACCTGACACTGAGTCTTGCCCAAACAATCTCACATGCAGCTTCAATTTATATCCCAGTGGGTTTGAGTTTTTTGTCTACTGTAACAAATGCACCACCTACATTTCTGATTTGCATATCCTTTTGATATACACTTAAATTTTCCCCAAAAATCTCACTGCAACCAATTTCAGATTTCAACCAGCTCTCTGTCCCTAGTATTATGTGAGCTCCACTGCTTTTCATGAGTGCTTCAAACTGGCTCTCTGTTGTGAATGCTTGACCAATGTACCATTAGGATTTTAATGCTCTCACCTGTGGGAAGCATTTCTTTAGATCTTACGCTGATATTTCTGGGTTTCATACAGCTATCATTATCTGGATCAGATGGAGAGTCACCTAATGTAAAAACCTCTTTGTGTGCACTCCACACTGGGTAGCAGCCTCTGATTTGTAGTGCACACCTGACCAATTTAGGAGGACCCTACAGTTCTCAATCCTGTGGTGCAAGTCCAGGAAGTCACAGCCTAGCTTGTCACTGAACCTTCATAGTCTCTGCTTCAGTCCTTCTCCTTGACACAGAGCAAAGGGCCACGATCAGTTCTGGGGACCATGCTGCAAATTGTGAGCTTCATTGAAACTGCATGTGCAAGGCTTGTCTTCTTGACCCTCTGTGCCAGTCACTGGAATGACCAAAGTATGAGCTCAGATCTCAGATGCCAGGCATCATTTTTTCCAACATGCACTACAATCTGCAGTTGGATACACCCAGGTCCCTCATTGGTTGCTGGAATAGCGTCTTCAACATGTTAAATGAGGCCCCCAGGCATACACTCTGAGTGCACCTGGTGTCCTTTCCTGCTTCTTTTTGCCTTTTGCTAAGGGGTACCATCATTTGCCATATGTTTGAACTGCTGATGATTAATGGGCCCCTACTCCTTTGTGCTTGCTTCCTCCTGACACTGGACAAAACAGGTTTCCCACAACAGGTGAAGTGAGTTCCAGTGGCTCAGTTTTGGTTTCAGTGAAAGACAGCGTATCAAACTATTTGGTTAGGGGGACCAGTATAACACCCCGAGTCCTCCCTGGTCTCCATCAACCCTGTTCAGGATGCCAAAATCTACCACTGACACACCATATGCAGTCAAGTGGATGAGTAATGACAGATCCTGTACTACCTGAAGAGGAGACAGGATGCACAGGAGAGGATAGTACTTGAAGCAGAGTATGCGCAGAATACTATGGCTGGTAGTTGCACAGACAGCAGGGTACACATGGGGAGAGTGGTAGTGCACCATGGGCAGGCACTGCAGGGGAAGTGCCAAGTGCCAGGGGGGAAGTGCCGTTCTCAACTGCAGCCTGCACTAACATTTTTTGTAAATGTTAACTGAGACCCTTGTCTGATGACCATTCAAAAAGATCTGTCACCTCCACTTTGGTTAGTCCCTAAAATGAATTCTGCTCAAAATGCAGTGATTTATTTCTACCTGGCTTGTTAACCATTTGTAACTTTTAGAGAAGCATCACGAGTGGCGAGTTTTGAGAAAAAGCTACATGTTTCTCTTGTTGCCATGTTAAAATTTGCTTCTTTTGCCAAAACACAGCAGTGTTTATGCATTCTTACCTTGCTAACATGTTGCGCAGATACAATTGTGAGAGAAATCTGAAAAAGTGTTTTATTAAGTGAGGAACTGAGGAAAAGTAAGGTCTGTATCTTACAAAAAACACATCCTCGGTACAAACTGAACATGAAGTGTCTTCACTTATGTTCCAAAACCCATAGCATTTCTCGTTTCACCAGCTATTGATAGCCCTTAAATATTACATTATCTCATCAAAAAAGTCTGTAGTTAGTGGAATAACATGGCAGATCATGAAGTTTTGCATAATAACCATATGGGGAAAATATTCCTTTCTTTTTGTACTATCATTTGCAAAAATCCCATTTTGATATCTTAAACCATTTATGAAATATGAGAAATGTTGTGGATATTTCACTCTGGCTTTATGGCTAGCAAGGCGTTATCAAAAATGAGTGTTCTACATCAGATCAATTCCCTTGAGTGACTGATGGAGACCTCCACCCAAGTCTAAAGAAAAATTCAATATGTTAGCTAAATTTCATAAGCAGTAACATATTAAGTAATATGCACCAAATGCAAAATCATAGCAGCCCCTATTTTTTTCATTGCAGGCTTTTTCAAATTTTGTGCAGTGTCTTATTTCCATGTAAATATCATAATAACTATGACCCTTAACCCTGTCATATAAAGCTACAAGTAAAGCAAAAATTAAGTTTTTGTACCAAATAGTTTCTGTAAAAACATTTGAGAAAGATTGAAAGCCTTGTGCCTCGATTCTGTCATTCCCAACCAGCCGAAAGTTGGCAGGCAGTGTAAGCCTCCCCCTCTGAACAAACCAATGAACTTGCCCATTGCACTGGTCGAAAATTGGTCACTCCACATTGGCAACCATATCCTGTGTGGACTCTACCTCTGGTACAGGTATCACAGGTACACGACTCTCAGGAGCTCATCCAACACACCAATTTGCAGCAGCTGCCAACTGTTTGACAGTAGTCAGGGCGAATTCCAGCTACTTACGAACGTCAGCCAACTTGTCCCGTGTGTTTTAATATCATTCACAGTGGGGCTGTGTTTTGGCTGGTGCAATGTATTACAAGGCAGTGAACAAATAACTCTGAATTAAGCCTGCTGATTATTTTTCAATCTGTTGAGCTAAGAACTTGTTAATTCCCTACAAGAATTGAAGCAAATACACAGAATGAGATACCTATTAAGGCAAATCAAAAACCTGAGATAAAATTACTAGCTTCCCAAAATGTTTGAGGTTAATTACAGATCTTAGCAAACTTGAAAACAGAGTTAATTTACAATAAATGCAGATAATATATAGGACCACTCCTCTTAAGGTAAAGGTAGATGTAACAAAGTATGTTTATTTAGAATATCTGCTACAGTAACTAAATTGCAAATGCCAATTTACCACAGATTACTCATAAATTATTCAAAGGACAACAGTAGCTTCCAAAAATTCTCAAAAATGTACATTTATTTGCATTGATATGCAGTAAAATTCAGGGGTGATGTATTCTTCAGCCACAAACACTGATTTGCTACAAAGCAAGCTATTTATCCAAAACACTCGTAATGGTAACATATGAAAATATATTTATTTATTTATTTGTCCATATAAATCTCTTTTTAAGTACATATATTGTACACAGGATATTGGACAGAAAACCTTTTTAGCTATTGGATTTTCAAATGTCAAACACATTTTATAAATTTTTATGACAAATTGGATCTATACAGTTAATAATTAAAAATTTTTGAAATACTGTATATTTGTAACTTATTTCTACAATTAAAGATACAAATTACATTTTTTCTTGCATAAGATACTGTGAGACTGAATAGTAGCAGTTTTTCAGAAGGTAGGATGTCACAGACTTTTTAAAGCTTTGTAGTTCAGTAAGAGATTTTATATGTCTTGGTAAACTATTGTAAAGTTTTGTTCCTGCATGATATACACCTTTTTGGCATAATGTGGTGTTACATGTATGTCACTGTCTGACCTGGTACTGTAATGATGGACACTTTTGTTTTGAGGAAAAAGGTTTTCTTTTCTCAGTATGCCTTTTTGACATGCGTGGCTACTTCCAGTATATAAATGCAGGGAAGGGGTAGGATATTTAGATCTTTAAAGAAAGGTTTGCATGATTTTCTGCTGCTCACTCATTATTCTTGTAATTGCCTTTTGTTCCCTGAAATATGTTATGGCCTGATGTACATTTCCCCAGAAAATGATACCGTACTTCAGTATTGAATGTACACTAGCAAAGTATACAGCTCTAACTGTTTCTGCACTAGTACTGTAGCAGAGAATTCTTACCACATAGCTCATTTTTGCTAGTTTTGAATTTAGGGCTGTGATATGAGTGTTCCATTTAAGATTTTCCTGGATATGAATCCTAAGAAATTTAGTTTTGTTGACAGTACTAATGTTTTGGTTATCTATACATATTACAGGTTGTGCCGGATTTTTATTTTGATCAGTTTGTAAGCATCCAGAAATTGTTAAAAATCACTTATTTCTCATGTAATTGTACAATGAAATTAAAGAATGATTGTTTTGAATGAGGACTGATGCACTATTCTCAAAAATTTGAAAAGAGCACAATTAGGTTTAAGCCTATAATGGACAATAAAAATATGATTCTATCATGGCACTCATGAATGTTTGAAATTTCACAATATATCACAATTCACACAGGTATTGCTGCAGCCAGTGCAAGATTGTGCACTGTTTTTCAGCAAGTCTTATAACAGTTATTAGGCAACGTCCCCTCTCGTGTAATCTTCTAGATGACATTATCGTCACCGGATCCTCATGGCATGAAGAGCATGACAACCTTCAGAGTCTTTTCACTAAACTACAAGAGGCAGGCCTTAAGTGCAACATGCAGAAGTCAAAGTCTTTTCAGGCAGAAGTAGAATATGTTGGCCATCTTCTTTTGATGGACTGTGTCCATCTTAGGCAGTAGCATCTAGTGGCTATTGCCAGCCTTCCTAAGTCATGGAATTTGAAAGAACTCCAAGCATTTTTGGGAAGAATCCGTTACTATTCAAAATTTATTCCCAATGTGGCAGATGTCATTCATCCCATATGCAACTTGTGGGAGAAAGGTGTTCCTTTTGTTTTGTCGGTGGACTGTGACAAGGTGTTGACTCACATCAAGTTGTTGCTAATGTCTTCCCCATGTCTCAGTACCTGCTGGTTCTTGCCACAGATGGATCCCAGTAAGGAGTAGGTCAGTTTTGTCGCACAGAGAAGCTAATGGGTCAACCTCTGCCATATGTCTCAAAGATGTTGACAGCGGCTCAACGCAATTATTTGCAAATAGAAAAGGAAGCATTGGTGATCTTCGTCAGGGGTAAAACTGAAGTAGTCACCAAAAGCTCTGGATTTTATCCAAATTTGACGTGGCAAGTAAACCAAGAACTGTTTATGCAAGGACTCCGTCGCAAAAGACTTCGTAGTCATATTAGCATTGGTGATCATCTGTGTGGTGTGTGAGTGCCACATTTTCCTTTATGGAAACAAATTCCATCTCATCACAAACCATAAATCATTTGTGGCACTTTCCCCATTCTCAGCTTTGTGACTACAGTGATGGACTTTATTTTTGAATGCGTATCAGTACGAGATTCCTTACTGTCCCACTGCTTGTCATGCCAGGGCAGATGCACTGTCACACGTACCCATGGGTCCTGACCCAGAATTTGGCAAAATGGATGCTGCCAGAATGAGATTTTCACTCTGTAGCAGAGTGTGTGCTGATATGAAACTTCCTGGCAGATTAAAACTGTGTGCCGGATTGAGACCTTTGCTCTAACAACTGAGCTACCCAAGCACAACTCATGACCCATGGATGCTGTGCATTTCTGTATCAACGATGGTGTACGGCAGGATCCCAGTCACAGCCAAGTGTGCAGAGAAAGCCACTTGGTGAGATCCAGTGTTCCATCAGGTGTCTCATTTTGTACTGCAGGGTTGGCCCAAATGGCTACAATCTTTTCCTTCTTTGTAATCAGCTTGCGGTGGTTGATGGAACACTTCTCTTTAGTATGGATTCCAATGAAATCTGCAATGTCATTCTGACGGTCCTGTGGCCTTGAATTCTGACACTTCCCCACTGTGGGCACTGGGACATAGCCTGCATCAAAATGCTGGCAATGAATTTTGTCTACTGGCCCAGCACCGATTCAGTGATTGAGAAGCTTCGGTGTGCCGAGCTTCAGGCAGGCGCTTCAAAAACTTTTGCTCCGTGGCCCACGTCTGATCAGATGTGGGACTGCATACACATCAATTTTGCGGTCCCTTCTGTTGTTCCATCTGGTTAGTAATGGGGATGTACTTTCTAATTACCTGTATGTCGTGCACATTTACTCCACCTTGGCAGATACTAATGTGTGGGCTCTAATGAAATCGAAGGATTGCCACTGACAATAATGGTACACTGTTTGCCTCTGCGCTGTTCCATGATTTCTGCACCCAGAATGGTATTACTCACCTCACATCCACCCCATTCCGCACTCTATCAAATGGCAAGGTGAAACATACAGTGTGTGCATTTAAGACACATTTGACTCAAATGGCGATACAGCATTGCCTCCCTTCCTGAGCACCTACACAACCTCTGTGCTGAATGCCTGCAGCCCAGTGGAGGTTCTGCCCAGATGACAACCCTGGATGCTGCTAAACCTGCTCCATCCTGTGCCACAGCTTGTGGCGCAGCTGTGCCTTCAAAATACGCTGTGGGCAATCCAGCCAGTGGCCAGAATGGGTGCCAGCTATTGTTCACGAGTTGCATAACTGGCAAATATTCAGTGTGAATGTTGGTGAGGCATATTTCTCCCACACTTCGAATCAATTATGCCTTCAGAGGGGTAACGACCAGCCACAACTGCAATGGACACCATCGGAGACCCACCTGCTGATGTCGCCATCTCGCACAGGCTGGATATCACGGAGGTGTGCCGGTCGTAATGGTGTCGATAATGATGGCTGCCCAGACATTGGGCATTCATTGAGGCAAAGGGTGGACATTTCCTTGGCTTTGCTGCCTCTGTCTCTTGCCACTACATGGTCCACAGAGACCTCACATGTGAGATCATTGCACAGTTGGCACACCATCATCTAGGCCACTTCCGTTGGCACACCTTTTTGGCTGGAGACAGCTGGCCATCAATCCCTTTGAGGGTGACACCACTTCAGATGACACCATTGCCATGCAGCTGCATTTGCGCAACTGCTGTCACTGCTGTCAAAATTTGTTGTGACACCTGGGTGGATGTGGTGGCTGCCTCACCCATGCCAACCTTCCATCAGCAGTGATTTGGTCAGCATAGTTCTGTTTTGTGGTTTTGTTTACTGATGCCCTTGGCACCTGCTCTGTGGAAGTGAGAAGGGATGTGGTGGTGTGCCCGTGCAGTCTGGCATCGCAGTATTTGTATCCGGCACCAGTGGCAGCCAGGTGAAGCTCCTGTCACTGTTGTCCACTGCCAGTGCCTCGGCCAGGAAATACTAACACACTGTGACACTGCCAGTGGGCCCTTGTCCACTTACATCTTCTCTGCTGCATGCAAATATTCTCAAGTTGAACCAGCTTCGTGTCAGTGTACATTCAGTTGTCAGTGATACAACTCTGTCCTTAGACTGTTAACAATCATGTTAATATTTGTCTAACCTTTTCATTGTTTTGTGTGGTGTTATCAGTTGAAATAATTTTTGTGTGTGTAGTGGTTGTCAAGAGAGGGTAGGTACAGCAACTTTCACCATTTATACATCACTACCAGAGTCATTTGTATTGTGACATTTATTTTTTTGTCATTGTATTTTGATTTACTATCTTAAACTTATTGTTAATATTAACATTGAATTTTTTTTCCTGTGACTAGACAATCTGAAGACCATGTTCCAATTTCAGTTCTTCATTCTTTGTTCTTTTCTTTTCTTCCAGGATGCTTTCATCTGTTCACTGTGTTTCTTCTTTCTGTTTTCAGACCATTTAAAACCAGTCTTTGTAGTTACCCTACTTTGGAATCCTTTTTCCCAAATGGCTTCTCTGTTGCTTATATCTTTTGTTTTTATATTGTTTCTCTCTAAATCCTTTTTTACTTTGTTGACCCGGCTTGTTGTGGACTTCTTATCCCTCAAAAATTTGAACATATTATTAGTTAATCTACTGTCTTGCATTTGAAATAAATGTCCAAAAAACATTCTTATTTTTCTCATTACATTTGAAATATTTTCTATATTTTGGCATATTTCAGCATTACTTTGTAATTTCCCCCCTTCTGCTGTCCTTTGTGGTCATAATACTTACCTTATAATTTCCTTTCTGGCACTTCTAATTTATCTAAATTATATTTCAATGCTAGGCATTTGCTTGGACATAGGCATTCTGGCTTCATTACAGTGCTGTAACACCTTATTTTTGCATTTTTGGGCACACACTTTTTATTGTAGAGGTTGTTGATGATACCATTTGCTCTCCTCATTTTATGCAACCTTTTCTCTATTGCAGATTTTTACAAAACATTTTCTTGGATTATCTCCCACAGATATTTAAATTTTTTTACCCTCTATATTTTGGAGCACCCTTAACATTTGTTACAAATTTTGTTTTTCCTGCAGAAATCCTTAAGCCAGTCCTGGCTATTTCTTCCAGGACATTTATTTTTGTTATAGTGAATGCTACATTTTTTGAAAGTATCGCAAAATCATCTGCAAGTGCAAGACAAGTGATTTTTTTTTTTCTAACCTTATAGGTGAGATGTTGAGTTCAATAACTCTTTCATTCCAAATTCTCACCATTTTCTCTAACACATTATTAAAAGGAATTGGGGATAAGCTGTCACATTGTCATACATCTGTTTTTATTTTGAAAGGCTGTGAAATTTCACTCATAAATTTTACTTTTTAGACTATATCTGTATGTGTTTCATGGATTAGGTTTGCCAGTTTAGACCTTACACAAAACTCTTGAATTATTTTATCTGTAGTTTCTCTGCTAATGGAATCAATAGCATTTTCTGAAATTCACAAGCATAACTACAGTATCCTTTGAATTAAGTAACCTGTGGTGAATTACTGATTTGAGAGTAAATATTTGTTCGGAGCATGACCTTCCTCTCCTGAAACCACTTTGATATTCACCTAAAATACTGTCTAGTGTTGTTTTTATTCTGCTAAATAAAATGTCCGAACATACTTTGTACGCTATTGACAGTAAAGAGATTCCTCTGTAGTTGTTTACATCCTCTTTATTACCTTTTTTGTGAAGTGGATATATCAAGGCAATTTTCCTTTCCTTTGGGATTTTGTCGTTTTCCAGATTTCTTCAAAGAGTAAATTCAACTCCTTTGCTATATTTGACAAGGACCACTTCAGAAGTTCAGCTGTAATAGAATCTTCTCAACCAGCTTTGTTGTTTTAGAGGGTTGTAATTTCTTCTTCCATTTCTTCAATAGTTGGTAGTAAATCTCTGAAACTTTCATTAATATGTGACAACTCCAATTTACAACTTGGCTCAGGACAGTTCAGAAGCTGATGAAAATATCTTACTGGTATTTCGTAATTATCAGTATTGCTTAATCCAATTTTGCTTTTTTCAGTTTTGAATCGGACATTGGAGTTTGGTACCTCTTTAATTTGTTCTTAAAAGTTTGATAAAAGTCACAAGATTTATTTTTTACAAAATTTTTGTCTATTTCCAAAAGTTTCTACTTTTCAAAGTGTAGTGATCCTGCTTGTTCATTACTGCAGACAATGAAAACATTCTTGGGGATGCTACAACAAAAATTTTTACTTTTACATGACTTGCTATTAAAAACTATCAAAAGTGAAGGAAAAAAGTCTAAGAGTAGTGTCCAATTCCAAAGAGTAAACATTCTGTCAACAGTGCCCAATCCAAACATGCAGTGATTCCCACACAGCCCCCTCCCCACCCCAATAGAGCAGAGCTCGTGGAATGTATGGGTATTTGTGTTGCACACATCAGCCGGTCCTGGTGCAAACTACTGGCTTTTCTGGCATTTCTTCTGGGTCTGCTTGCCGTGTTGAGTGTTTCATTTGCTCCACGTGCTCTCCTCCTTCTGTCTGTTCTGCAATTGCGAGTGTAGTTTCCCCTTGCTTTTCATTGTCTGATGCCAATATACATTCCAGCTTCACCCACTCTAGGGACACTGTCTATTGTTTGCCATTACATTGTATCTGAATCATATGTTTGCCATGTGTTATGACTCTGTATGGCTCTGCACATGGTGGTGGCAGAGAAGGACCTACTGCATCTGTCCTCAGCATTACGTGTGAGCATGTGCCGAGTTCCCAGTGCATAAAAAACTTTTGTTCACCATGTCATGTTGCTGATGGCAGTTGGAGTTTTGAAATGTGGCTTTGTACTCGTTGCAGAAAGTATGGCAGATTACGGTATGTCTGCTCTGATGGTGTCAAACAAAATTCTGACAGCAGGCGTAGGGTCTACCCGTTCACCATCTCTGCTGTTGACACTCATATATCTTGTTTATGTATGGTGCCGAGTACTAGTGGCAGTGCAGAGGTCCACTTGTCTTCGTGACGCAGGATAGCTGCTTTCAATGTCATCTGCCAGTGTTCCATCATCCCATTATGTGCTGGATGGTAGCTGGTTGTATGATGATGGCAGGACCTACAAACTTTGCCAGCTCTAGGAACAGTGTTGATTCGAAGTGTCACCCCTTGTCTGTGGTAATGTGTGATGGATAGCCAAAACTTGCTATCCACGATGCTAAGAAAATTTTTGCTGCTGTCTCCATCAAGACGCGAGTGACGGGTACTGCCTCTACCCGTCAACTATAACAGTCAGTTGCTAACAGCAATTATTGGCACCCTTCTGACTCTGGCATCAGTCCTACAATACCCAAGTGAACATGGGAGAAGCGGTCTGTTGTTTCCAGGAACTCTCCCACTTTCTTGTTGACGTGCATGCTCACTTTGCGTCATTGACATGCTGCACATGATTTTGCCCACCTGCAGCAATCCTTATTTATGCCGGGCCATACGAACTGCTCTGTCAGCAGCCTAATGCTTGTGTTTGCACTAGGATGAGCTAAACCACAAATTCCATAAAAAACAGCTTTGCATCATTGTTCTGGTATGATAAGTCTGGGTTTGTCTTGTGACTTATCACACAAGATATTTCCCTTAGCCCCTGCTGGCTGTATCTGTTTAAATTGCAGTCCTGTCAATTCATGATGTAAGTATTCTTTTAGCAGTTAGCCGAGCATTGGTGTCCTGTGCTGTGGTCAGATGCCTGTATTCTGCCATGTAGGAGATGGCTCTGACCCATGAAAAAAAATCAGCCACCACATTTTTGGCCCCATTTATGTGCCTAATATCTGCACTGAACTGCCCAATACGAGTAAATTCAAGTTGCCAAAATTGTATTGGGGATAGTCGTCCTTACGTGTGCTGAAGGCAAAAGTTACAGGTTTGTGATCCATGTATATGAAGAATGGTCCGGCTCCAGTGCACGGGCAAAAGTGCCGCACTGCTTGATATGCAGCTAATAGATCGCGATAAAAAGTGCTCCATTTGACTTGGGATGCTGTGAGCTTGTGGGAGAAAAAATTCAAGGGCTGCCAACAATCATCAACATATTGATGAAGGGCGGCACCAATTGCCTGCTGGCTGGTGTCTATGACTACTGCTAAAGGTGTGTCATGTACAGGTTGGGCTAACAAAATTGCCTTCTGCAAGCTAGCTTTTACCTGGTTGAAAGCTCACTGCATCTCCGCTATCCAGTGCAGTGGCAGCTCACCTGCAGCATGTTCATCTGCTAGAGCTGCTGTCAGTGGTGCTTGTATCTCAGATGTTCCTGGTAGGTGCTACCGGTAGAAATTTATGACTACTCGGAATCTTCTTAGCTGAAGAAAGTATGTCGGGTGGGGGTGTCCTTTACAATTTCAATCTCGTCTTCCAAAGGTCGGATGCCAGATGCCGAAATGAAGTAGCTGAGGAAATTTACCTGCATCTGATCCAGAGTACACTTTGCTTCATTGACCACTATGCCATAGTTCTGTATTTGGTCAAAGACTGCTTTGAAGTGTTCTTTATACTCTGTAGTCATTCTGGAAAATATCAAGATGTCGTCCAGGTATGCAAGTCAAAAATTCAGCTGTCTAAGGACTTTGTCCACAAAACATTGCTATGTCTGTGCAGCACTTCTTAACCGGAAGGGCATTTATAAAAACTCGAACAATCCAAATGGAGTTACCACAGCACTCTTCAGCTTTCTTGCAATCGATTATGCTGAATATTGTGGATCCCTCTAGTACGTTTGTGAAGTCTTTAATATTTGGAACCAGATATCAGTCTGCGACTGTTCGTTTGTTCAGGGCCCAGTATTCCCCACAGGACCTCCAAATGCCATCTTTCTTCTTTACTAGATGTAGTGGGGACACCTACAGGCTATCTGACCTGCAGATGACACCGGTTTGTTGCACATTTTTGAACCCCGCCTTTGCTGCTGCAAAACAATTGGGAGCTAGTCGTCTCAGCCATTGTGAGACTCATTGCCCTGGTGTGGTCTTAACGTGGCGTACTGGCAACACTGCATTTACATGTTCTCGACTACCCTAGGTGCTCACAGCGCTTCAGCCCAGAGATCCTGTGATGACCTCACTGTTCATTTTTATCTGTGCTGCATTGAGGTTCATGTCTATCTGCTGTTAACAAATAAAATCTGCTCCCAGGACAGGCTCTGAGACATCTGACAGCATGAAATTCTGCATGAATTTTTCCTAAATCTGAGATCCAGTTCTATTTTGTGATGTACATATATTGCTATGGGCAAACTGTTTGCAGCCATGAGCTGAGTAGGTTTGGCTGGATGTTCTTTTTTCTGTGCATACTTTTAATGTCCTAACATCAGAGCCTGAATTGACGAGATAGTAGTGATTCACCTTAACATCTCTCACATACAATCTGCATGACAATGTTAGTAGACTGGGTTGGTTACTCACTAGGGGTTCTGTTAAGTCACTGACTGTCGTAGTATGGTGCTTTTGTTGAGCTCTGTGGTGTGCAGCACCTATTGGCAACTGCTGGTGCCATTTGGATATAAACTGAACACGGAGAAGGACACTTACTGGCTTGCTCCCTAAAACACCGATGATAACAACATGTCGAATCTTTCCTCTTCTTAAAATATTGCTGATTTTTACATCCACTGTCTTGTTGGTGTATACCCTCTGTATCTTCTACCAGTGCCACTACCTGTTTCTGCAATGCTTCTATCTGCTCTTTCAAGTGTTTGTACTGCCTATTAACATCTGTGTGTCACTCTTTTCATATAGCCACAGTCTCTTACATGTTGCTTTCCTCATGCAGTTTAATTGCACTCAGTGCGTTTGTCTTGTCTAACATTACGTACACTTTGTCTGCAACCAGAGTTATCGTGTTGGTGTCAGTACTGCTGTAGGTAACAACAGCTGCTTGCACCATAACTGGCAACTGTGCTATCCACACGTAACGTAGCATGGCATCTGATAACTCCTCTTCACTGATGATATTTCATAAATGTTGGCAGAATTCTGCTAGTGTTCTGTTGCCTATCTGCTTTCTGTGCAATAATTGCTCCACTGACTTACACAACCAATCAATTAGCATTTTCCTTAGCTGTGTATACTGTTGTTTTTGGTAGTGGTTTCAATATGACACCTGTGACCGTAGCAGCAGCTCTAGTGTCAAAACTGGTTACAGCTAGGTCTAACATTGCCGCCCATAATTCTGGTTTGTCATTTAAGAACCACGGAGTTTGCCTTCTAGGCCTGACTTGCAACTCTTATTTGTCAGCATGTCTGTGTATTGAATCTTTGTCTTTTCTCAGTGATTGTGGACATGTCTCTTCTCTAGCTTGCATTTCTGTTGCATCTTCAAGATCCTTAATCTGCTTGTGCAAGTTCTCTGGTACCTTTAACAGATGCAATGGGCCTTGAGCTCAATCGAGTCTTGATACAATGTTGTCGGATTCAGCTAAACTGATGGCTGTCCGACCTTTGCTTAACGTGATTCAGAAGAATGAAGACCTTCAGTTGAGCAACAATAACTTTATTGCGAGCGCGTATCTGACAACGCCCGGCATGCATGGACCGATCGGAGCTATAAAATTTGCTTCCGGCCTACACAGAGGATCCTTAATCCTTGGAAACTTCCATAGCTAGAAGAGAAAACAGTACTCGTCCACACAAGTCAGGAGGCATGGAACTACTCATTAACTCCAAAAAACAAGGAATAATAATAAGAAACAGAACGTATATAAAAGCTAGAAAACACAGCGCCTCTAGAGGCTGGGCGCGGAACTACACAAACGTCGCGTAAAGTAATTACGACCACACACCACTGCACTGACACACGCGCACAGCATACACACACACCGGCGAGCTTGAATTAGCGCGCGGCAGCGTCGCTACAATGTCATATGACTCTGTGTGGTCTTTGTTGCCTGTGACTTTTTCTGCATTTTCGGGGTCACAAGGATGTAGTGATCCTGCTTGTTGATCATTTAACAGTGAAAACCCTCTTGTAGATGCTACAATGAAAGTTTTTAATTTTGCATAACTTACTATTAAAACTGTTGAAACTGAACCAAACCAGTCTAAGAGTAGTGTCCAGTTCCAAAGAGTAAACATGTCGTCAACAGCATCCATTTCAGACATGTAAAATACACTATGTGTGATCTATTCTTTGTGCAGTGATTCCCACAAGAAGCTCATTTTGGATATTTCTTGCTGGTTGCCATGTTTAGCAACATTAATTTTTTCTTGATAGTTTTTAATTGATTCTTTTGTTATAGTAAGTCTACCTGTATTAATTTTTATTAACCTTTGTGACTTTCTTTGTTCTTTAGTTGGTAGGAGCTTGGCTTTAATTTTAGAGAAATCAAATTCACCATTCCTTATTACTTTCACATTCACAGCTCACATTGTACTTTTTTGCGAAATAGCCAAATGATCTAACTGAAACTCTCCTAACACTGGGTTGAAAGATGCTTAAGTTTTAGCTTTCCTTGGGAGTTTTCTAAAAAAGACTGAGTTTCATTGCAAGTGAGAGCTTTGACAGAAACTGATTAGCCTCATACCATTTGCATTGTGGAATTTTAGATATTTCAGTTTCTAAAGGATCCCAGAATTCCTCTTTTTTGTGGATTTTTCCTGTTGCCTTCATTTATTGGTGCATGGCAATTAACAAGGGTGTATATCTTGTTTTTGCATTTAACTAATAAGAAAGACATTCTCTCTGAGGTGGACTTAAATTCTGTTGCATTTCCTATTATACTTTGATGAACATAGAAAGCTGTGCCCAATGATGGCATCTGATTCATGATTTTGATTGCTGGTTTGCCTTTGAAGATTCTGTAGTTACAAGTATCTACTGCATTTGCTATTAGAAATCATGTTTCTTGAACTGCTAAAATTTGAGTTTTGTTTTTCTCTAAAAGTATTACTAGTTCATTTTCTTTACCAATGTTGATTAGAGAATTTACATTTTAAGTGCCTAGAAAGAATTTCATTTTGAATTTTATTTTAGAAGGATTCCAAGGTTTCTTTGATTCAACCTTCTGATTGCAGTTGTTGGGACTCCCCAGAACCCCTGGTCCCAGTGCACTGTGTGATGCAGTGGTGGATTTCTCTCTCAAGTTACCACGTGGGGTAAAGCATTCATTTTGCTGACTTTCCATGCTGCAGTTGAAATTGTATTACATACAACATAGGGAACTGAATTCCCAGATAAGATATTAGTTCGAAATTTGATATTTTATTCATGGTCACTCCACTAGGCTCTTCCATTCTCTCCACCATAGGGAATTAAATAAAACTTCCTCTTATGTCTTCAAGACCTTTGGCCAGGTTTCATCTGTAACCCTAGGCAGGGACCCTCACAGCGTACTACCATCTGTAGCCAGTTGGACCCAGGTTTTTTAACAAGTTGTTACTCCTCCCATTCTGTCCTTGCATATTTTATTATTTACCACCCTTAATTGCCTCTCCTCATCCAAACCAATCTCCTAAACTTGTGTGTAAAATGAACAATTTTCTTTTACAGTTTTCCATTTTGTGTGCTAGATGGGTTACTGGTCACATTTCTGTGCAGGCTAGAGAAACGCATGTGTGTAACACAAATTTCTTTTGACTTTTATCATTTTGTTGGCCTCCCTCTTATGCATCATTACAGAGTTCAAGTCCTTAAACATATTTACTTAATACCGTATTCCAACCATCCAATAGTAAATATATAAAAAGCACCCTAATCAGCTGTTTGCAGTGAAGTAATAGCACACACTCAAAAATAACTGGCAAGAAGTAACTGGTGAAACTGAAAGCTTAAGTAACCACTCATGTTTTCAGTGCTTATTCATTCTGGCGTAAAGTGAGAGTATGTTTTCTCAGTAATGCTATTTTCCATTGTTGTTATTTGTGTAACTTTTGTAACTTGAAAATTACTTTTTCAGGTACATGAACTTCTTTCCTGTCCCGAAGAATGGCACTGCAAAGTACTTATTTGAAAAAAGTGCCACTTACTTTGATGGTGATCTTGTACCAAGAAGAGCAAGTGCTCTGCTTCCTCATGCTAAGCTTGTAAGTGTTTCTGTTTCTGTGCATAATATAGCCACTTAAATTTTTTTTTCTAGTGAGACATACACAATGAAAATAATGCTTTTAAATAATTAATTCCTTTTACATCACTGTCTACGAAAGAAAATGTTTTCATAAAACTGAACCATGTAGCCACACTGGTAAATCTCTGGTGTCTGATCAGAATTCAATAAATATAGTAACATTTATGAAAACTGCAACAGCAGTAGGAACACATGTGATTGAAATGAGCATAAATCCTAATTTAACTGCTCAGCAATACAGAAATCATTATGATTACCAATTTGTGCATGATAACATAAACTTTGAGAGTCTAGTATGCTGCAATCAGAGCTTCTGAACATTGTGGCATAGATTTGGAGGGTAAAGATGTATTCATCTGGAAAGTCCCACTGTAAGGTTTGTATTTGAGTCAATAATGTCTTGACACTGATTGTTGGAGGATCATGATAAGAAAGTCTTCAACAAATTGTATCCAGACCTGTTCAGTGTGTGATATGTTAGGTGGACAGATCTATAGCATAAGGTGTTTTCCAGAGGACATTGGACTGTGGTTTGTCTGAAGCAGGAGCAGTACCGAGGCTCAAAAAATTTCTGTGGTGTAGCGCTTGTTGGAATTTAAATTGTATGTTACGTCCAATGGTGGCTAAATCATCACACTGGGCACTTTTTTGATATGCTGCTTAATAATGGATTGTGATTACCATGTTAGCATGAAACATGCTGTAAAAACTGTTGAAACGATTAATGTCATTAAGTACATTATATTCTAATCCCAGTGTGTTTTGATTCTCATCAGGGAAAATAAATGGAGTTAATGAATGATAATATTGCAAATAATCCTGCAAATATTTCTACAATTAAAGGTCACACTTGCAGTGCTTTTAATTGTGGCTTGTCCAGGCCATTAAGACACACAAGAAACCACCTAATGAAAGAAGGGCCTGATTGTTTTGGATGTGCAATTGCGTTTCTAAGTCTGATGATGATCAAATACCTCACAGGCCAGGCTAATTTAAGCATGTAGTTTTTGTGTGGTTTTGCTTCAAGTGAATGCTAAGCTGTTGCTCCCTCAGGTTGTGAGTCATTTCTTCCCCAGTGCCTTTATACGTGTATGTAATTATCTTGTTTATAGGATGTTAAACTATAAAATTTCTTCCTTCCTTCTTGAAGCTAATACTGCCAACTTAGGAAAAGCAAATCCCTTAACTGTGGAAGAGTAAATTTTTCTGTGTTTTCAAACTATGGAAAAGGTTGAGGCATGATACTCTGACTAAAGACCATTTGCTTATATGTTATAGATGGTCTACATAGCATATCATGAGGTACTTTTTTATCAGCTGTTAGGAATCTGATTCTTGCATCTACAGCAGCATGGAAGCACAGTCTTCATAATGTGAAAGCATATGTATATTAAGGGAACCAAAGCTGTGGGTTTGAAAAATATTCTTTAAATATCAGAGGAAACAGCTTCTGCAGCTGTCAGCTTTCACCAGTACATACCCATGGAGAAACAGCCAGTTATATGGTACTTAATGTTGTTACATACAAAATTCCAACGTTTTTATTAGCTTGGAAAGTTGTAAGCATAAGTTGTAATTCCGTGTACAAATTGAACATGATGCATGGCAGAATCTAATTGTATAGTATTAAATGAGTAATCATTGAGTGTTTGTTAACAAGCAGTGCATTATTAATCTGAATTTTTAATTTTAGTCCTTATTTATTTTTGCCTATATTTTTTAATTTAATTGACATGCATAAAAAAAATATTACTTAAAGATTATGCAGTATATGAAAAGTCCATAGGAAGAGTGAAATAAAATGCACTATCCTACTGAGGGGCCACAGCTCTTTACAAAAAGGTGACATAGATAAATGCATTAATATGTCAATAAATGGAACCAATCATTTGAAGTCCTCTTTTTAGATTGTCATCTATCTGCATCTTATCTTTGGAAACCATCAATAACCTCCAGTCTCTGCTTCCTCTCATCCATCACAGCAATTCTTTTAAAATTTATCAGATGTTGATGATGTCTATCATCATGTCCTTATTCAAGATTATAGGAGAAAGATTATCCTGTTCAGCTTTCAGTATACATCATATGATGTTTCTGATCTTAAATACTGTATTTCACTTGTCTGTAAAATGCTTTAGATTGTAAAATACTTCAGACTGTTTATCTTTCATCAAATAATTAGCCTAAACATTTACATTAATTTCTTGTCACTTGGAAGAAAAGGTAACCTGAAACAGGTGTCTTTAATTCTGTTACTGTCCAATGTCATTATACCTTGTCAATTGCTTTACTGTGCGAAGATTGATGTGATGATCTAGTTGATTTCTGTCTGCCTGCCAAATTTTCTTTATTATTTTGCAACACATGTTTCATGCAAGAATCATATTTCTTGTGTTGGCCTCCCTTGCTCACAAAACAGATGGTAATTTTTTTTTACTAGTTTTGCATCTTGCTGTATCTTGTGTGATTCCAACTATTTAAAAATATTAACTGAATCATTTTTGGTAAATCGTACCATTAATTCCTTGGATTAGGAAACAGCGAATGTAATGTGTGTGTTAGTAATTGTTTTGTCTCTATGTTTATGTCCTGAGGATACAATGGTCACTTTGTGACTTGATTTGTGAGTAGAAAGAAACTCTGTGTGAAAAGAGAGCTGAAGTTTGATGTCTCAGTGAAAATTATTCATTTTTCATTTCCAAAATTGTCAAAGCACTAATTCACAACAGGTATATGTAATGTGTGTCTGTGTGTGAGTGTGCACGTGTAGGAGTTTAAAAAAAAATTGTGTTTGTTTTTGTGAAGGTTACAATTCTCATATCTCCAGCAAAGAGGGCTTACAGCTGGTATCAACACACTCGAGCTCACAGAGATCCAGTGGCACTCAACTACTCATTCCATCAGGTCATCACAGCTAGTGATACGGCACCCAAGCCACTACGAGAGCTTCGCAACAGGTAAAGTGTTTATTACAGTTGTTAGCTTTAGTTTATTTTAATTCCTGGCCTCTCGCTTTGATGTTTATGTTGCTGTGCTTCTCACAACAATTGTTAACGTGTGCTTCTATCACTAATGTCCTCATCATTAGGTATGTTAAATCTTGTCCTCCAACATGTGCCAAGATACGTAGTGTGAAAGTGAACAGCTGCCAAAAGCAGAAGTATAAATGATTCCCAATACGTGGAATTACCAAAACAGACATCAATGTATCTTTCAAGGGAGGAGAGTGGAATTTTGAATAAGCAGCAAAGATATATCACCAGAGGCAGATCAAGCACTGTAGTTATGGTACTACAAATTGTGACTCTCTGTTACTAAAATTTTACTGATACATAATCATTATTATGCAGGAATATATAGGGATACCATACAAATTTATAAATATGAGATAAACTTCAGCAGGAAAGAAGCAGGTTTCAAATTAGATAAGTTGATATTAAATAAAGCAGACAGCAATAACTAAACTGCTCAACAGTTTGGCTTGACTTTGAGATCTCTGACAGGATTTAAATTATATAAGTGAGGTGGCTTTTACTTAGATATGGATAAGAACTTCACCTGTTCTTCTTCTAGTGCTCACAAATGTGTTGGTTGAACATCTGGTGAAAGGATTGAGAGAATTTACAGTACATATTGATTGAATAGCCTGATTTGTATATCTAGACTTAGTTCCTTCAATGCTAGGCAGCATATTGGGCAACAACCTTCCTCCAGCAAACTTGGCTGCCAGGGTGTTAGCTTCCTCCCACTTCATGTCTATGCATAGAAGACGCTTTGTAAAAAATCATTCCCAATGTTATGAGCTCTTCCTTTGCTTCTGTTTCCATCCTTTGGTTTCCACAACAGTTCCAATTTGGGGATTTTTCTGTCTTTAAAGCACAGAAGATGCCCTGCAGACTTCAGTCTTCTTCCAGCAATGATTTTGTGCAGGCTTATTCTCAGCACTTCATAATTTGAAACATGATCACAAAAATTGATATTCAGTGTCCTGCTCGAGCATTATCAGCGAAAAACAGTGAGCTTATGTGCTGATTTTGGTCATTTGATATTATGTGCTTATTTTTGCTTCAAGTATCAGTGGTGGAAAACACTGAGCAAATGTGCTGATATTGCTGACATTTTCCAAGTCTCATATGCATATACTGTATGCTCATCGATAGGATGACAGAGGAGTACCGCAACTTGAGTCTAGATACAGATTTCTGAAAATATTAGGGAGATGGTGAGGAATTACAAATATAAGTGAGAGGTGAGGAATTTCCCATAGGCTTACAATATTCCACAGTGATTATTGATGTGACATGTCAAAAACATTTTAAAAATTAATGAAGTTTAATTGCACTGAATTTTATGCATTGTTCTATTATGTTTCACAGAAAAAGTATTTGTTTGGAGAAGGATCTTATAATTCAGAAGCTTGTCTGTTCTTCTCATAGTCAATAATCTGCTGCTTCTTGTATCCATTTTAGAAGAACAAGGCAAAAGACTTCACTTGGCACCAAGATAAACATGATACCTCTTCAGTTTGTACATTCCGTTAGGTTTCCTTTCTTTGGTGGTTTAACAATGATGCCTCACCTCCAATATTCCTGAACTTGCCTTGTTTGGCAATAGGTATTGAATAGTTTCGTACAGTGATGAATTAGGTCCAGACTTTCATTTTTCAGAATTTCCACTGAGGTTTCATCCAAACCAGCTGCTTTACTGCTTTTAAATGTTGTGATTGTTGCACACATCTTGACTTATGTGATATCACCTTTCTTTACCATTACCTACAGTACTTTTGAAGTTGCAGGCATGAAGTAGGTTGAGCTGTTTTGAGATTTCTTTAAAGTACTCAACTCATCAGGCAGGCCGGCTGGAGTGGCCGTGCGGTTCTAGGCACTGCAGTCTGGAACCGAGCGACCGCTACGGTCGCAGGTTCGAATCCTGCCTCGGGCATGGATGTGTGTGATGTCCTTAGGTTAGTTAGGTTTAATTAGTTCTAAGTTCTAGGTGACTGTTGACCTCAGAAGTTAAGTCGCATAGTGCTCAGAGCCATTTGAACCATGTTTTTTTCATCAGGCAGCTTGTTCAGCTTTTATGATCAGAAGTTTACCATTTTCATCCTTTATGGGGCCATTTGAAATACTATAGGCACCAGGAAGTTCTCAAATTATAAGATATAATGTCCTGATGTCATTTCGAGATGAAGTATTTTATGCCGTTATTTGAACTTGACTTTCAAGTCCACTCAGACTGAGAAATAGTCTGTACTTACATGTGCAGCATGATAGGTTCATGTGTCTCACAAAGATGACTTCCACTGGCTGTTCATACAAACATTGTAAATGAAATTTATTATGCTTGTATAAATAGCCAGTGGAAGTCATCTTTGTCAGAGTGGATCTGAAACTCAAGTTCAAATAACAGAGTGCCAACAATCTAAGCAACTATTTGACATGGGAAAGTTTAAAGATAAGGAAGTAAAAAATTCATTTGTGTCAGCCTGAAAAACTGATTCCAAGCACTTCAGTATCTGCTTGATGAGGCTGAAATGCAATGGTTTAAATTGAAGAGTGATGTTAGTACATGTGCGGAGGAGACATTTGGATGATGGAGAGGAACACAGAAAAAGCAATGGATTTGAGAATGGACTTCGCATCTGACAGATTAAAGAAAGATGTCAAAGCAACAGTATGAGCAAACTAAAGATTAAGAAGAGCTTCAAATAGCTAGATGAAAATATGCAGAGTTAGACAGCTAAGTCAAAAGCAGTTACAGAGCCAACAAAAAAGAATGGTTTGAACAGAAAGCAGAAAGCCACACAATGCTGCCTGTCAAAATAACATCAGGGCATTATACTGTATTATTCAACAACTTACTGTTGCCTATAGTATTTCAAATGGACCCATAAAGGATGAAAACGGCAGATTTCTGATCATAAAATCTCAACAAGCTGCCTGATGGGTTGAGTAGTTCACCAGGTCTTGTTATGTTTCATTTTATGTAAAAAGCTGGGTTGACATGCTAAGTCTTTCCTAACCCAAATTTCTACATTACTTTTCCATAACTCTCCCCATTTCGTAAACCTTACCAGTCTTTTTCCTTAATCCCTTTTTCCCTCCCTTTCAACTTGTCTGCCAGAAGGAGGAGTGACTGGCTCTGAAAACTTGCACACTTCCTTAACTTTTATGTGTGTTCTCCTGCTACAGCTTGATGAGTAATTATTTATCCAATTACATTTTCAAATATATCTGTCAGTCACGTCAAAGAAGGAAAACTGGGGGAATTTTAGTACAGTGGTAGGAGGGAGTGTATGAACAACATACAAAAAATCCTCACCTGTGGGGTGTGAGCATGGCGTTGGGGCTTTTAAAGGTCACTTTTTTATGTTTCTTTTGAACAACTCAAAAACGACAGCTTCTGGTGGAAATGTTTTCCAGTACAAAAATTAAACTACAGTGGAACCTCACTTAACTAGCACCTCATATAGCACACAATTCACAAAAAAAAAAAAAGACTTGCTTAAAGAGTATAATGATAGGCCGAAATTTAGTGTGACGTCACCAGCCGTTCATGCGTGGTGGGGGAAACATTCAACAATATGAACACCTTTCTTTCACTGTCGGCAGCAGCATATGAACAATGCCTTTGGTACATACTGCAGTCTGGGTTTAGTGCTATTTCTGCTACCATCTTAGTGAAGCTTGTGTTCACCCAGTGTTTTTTTTTTTTTTTTTTTTTTTTTTTTCTGTGTGCAAATTTAAATAACCTTCATAGAAATGTTCTGGAAGATAAAGTCACAAGAGGACAACCATAACAGAAAGAAAATGATCTTCGAAATGAAACATAAAATCACTGTAAAACACGAACATGTTGCGAGCAGTGCTGATTTAGCATACACATACAATCACTATACATCAACTATTTGCACTATCCTCTAGAACAAGGACAAGATTAAGGAGATAGATGTTTCAAAGGAAGTGACTAGAGTACCTAAACAATGGTTTCGAATTCTGCACAAAGTCAAAAGGTTGCTCCTTATATGTATAAATGAAAAATAATTTATGAGGCAACACTATTAACCAGAACATCATTTGTGAGAAGGCGAGATTGATTTTTGCTGAAGATGCCAGGATCATCAGCAGCTGAAGAAATGTTTAAGGTAAGCTGTGGGTGGTTTGAGAGGTTTAAGAGAACTGGCATCCACAATGTTGTGAGGCATGGCAAAGCAGCCAGCTTTAACTCAAAGACAGCAGAGAACGTCATCACCAACTTCAAGATTCTCGTAGATTCTGAGGGTTATCTGCCACAATAGGTTTATAATTGTGTCGAGATGGGTCTGTTCTGGAAAAAGATGTCAAATTGCACATTTATAACAGCAGAGGACAATGCGTTGCATGGTCAGAAGCCAATGAAAGATTGCCACACATTGCTAATCTGTGCCCAGTACAAGCGGTGATTTGAAAATTAAACCACTGCTTGTTTACCATTCAGAAACTCCATGAGACTTCAAGAAGTCTAAAGTGCAGAATAGCAGATTAAATATGATGAGAAGGTCTGATAACAAGGCTTGGATGACGTGATCTTTTTGTGATTGGATCAATGAAGTGTTTGGTCCTTCGTTGAAAATATGCTTGCCTGAGATGAATCTGCCTCTCCATATCTTGCTTGTTATGGAAAAATCTTCAGGTCTACAAGACCGCCTCCTTGAAGAATTTCAGTTCATCAGGATCCAGTTTCTGCCTCCCAACACCATTCTGTTACTCCAGCCTATGTACCAGTGGATTATTTCTAACTTTAAGAAGCTCTACGCCAAAGCACTCGTTGAGCATTGCTTTGAGTTGACTGAAGCTATGAATCTCACTCTCAGAGAGTTTTGGAAATATCACTTCAACATTGTTGCTTGCATCAAGATGGTCAAAAAGGTGTGAGAAGGGTTACTAAGAGAGCCCTCACTTCTGCTTGGAAGAAGCTTTGGCTGGAGTGCATTTTCAAATGCATTTCAGTCAGTACCTGTGGAGGCTGTAGTCAACGAGATTGTGTCTATGGCCAAGGGCATAGGACTAGAAGTGGATAACAATGATATCAATGAGCTTGTGGAAGATCACAGTCATGAAATGACCATGGAAGAACTTATGGAGTTGCAGTTTGTTTCACAGCAGGAAGTTGTGAATAGGAGTTCAGAGGAGGAGGAGGAGGAGGAGGAGGAGGAGGAGGCAGCGGCAGTAACAGCAAAGCAGCAATCTTCTGTCACGATAAGAGGAATTCTGAAATCATGGGAATCATTTGCATTGTACATTGATCACCACCCCAATAACACAGTGATTATGTTCGCTACAAATTTATTTGACGATAATGCTGTGTCACATTTTTGCCAATTGTTGAAGCATCAGCAGAAACAAATGACTATAAATAGCTTCATAGTAAAAAGGAATTAGTTATGTGTCATGAATAATAAAGTACATAATACTGCATGTATAATTTTCTTTGAATAAATGGCGTGAATAAGAGAAAACTTTTAGTACTTTTTCTGCATGGAACAAATTATGGTATTTTACATTAATTTATATAGAATATATGTGCGGATGGATATGTGTGTGTGTGTGTGCGAGTGTATACCTGTCCCTTTTTCCACCTAAGGTAAGTCTTTCCGCTCCTGCAATTGGAATGACTCCTTACCCTCTCCCTTAAAACCCACATCCTTTCGTTTTTCCCTCTCCTTCCCTCTTTCCTCATGAAGCAACCTTGGGTTGCGAATGCTTGAAATTTGTGTGTGTTTGTGTGTTTTTTATTGTTTATATTGTCTCTATCAACATACCAATGCTTTCGTTTGGTAAGTTACAGCTTCTTTGTTTTTAGATATATTTTTCCCATATGGAATGTTTCCCTCTATTAAATAAGCAAAGGAGTTGAAGACATGGTTTCAGTGATGTCGAAGACTGTCAATTAATTTGGCTCAATCTTGATAGCATCCTGCAGTGCAAGGGACATGGGTAATGCAAGGAAAAAGTGAGGACACATTGATTTCTTTAATGTAATTCACACCGGTTAAGTTCTTTGCTTTTCCCATACCCCCAGAGGAAATGTGAGAGTACTTCAACCTGAGAATATGTGATTCCCAAAATGGTACTTGTTCCAAGACCATGTGGACCGAATCTTTGATGATAAATTCAAAAGCTGAAAAAGAGTGGCAGACAGACTCAGGATGTCCTTCCTTCCGGCAAGCCTTGCACTATGCTCGCCTGTTGGGGCAGTCTTCTCTGACACGTGTTTGAAAACAGTGGGTGCGATGGAGACGAGCATTGGTCTGGAGGCTGGGACTTCTTTCCTTGTTTATGAGATAGAGCCAGAGTGCAGCTGTGTTTGTGCTCTACTGCTGCCACATTTGCCACATCAGCAGAGTTGGAACCCTCTCCCGTGTCTTTTGTGACGGCCGCTCCTCATCTCAGAATTCTAATTGGTGGCCTGTGGCTATGTCTGTCCTCCAAAGTAGGGTCCTCATATTGAAGAGCCTTCTGATGAACCTCTGTATCTGGAGCTGCCCAAATGACTGTGTCCCTAATCATCTCCTCTGCATACAATTCCTTATATACTGTGTTTACAAAATGACATTTCCTGCCGAGTCCCTGCAGTTTAACAATCCATGTGTGGTATGTCTGGCTAAGCTGTTTACATGTTTATGACATCGATAAAATTCCACACGGGATCCAATGACATGGCTGTTATGGTGAAAGTAGGTAATTAATAGAGCATACCTTTCATAAAAGGTCAAGTTTGCTGGTTTGTGAGAGGGGTCAGTTTGCTCAAAAACTGGCATGTACTGGGTGAGATCAATGACAGGACTAGCAATTATACTATGTCTGGACACAAACTTACTGCACTGTCATAGCAGGAGAAGAGGTGATACTCCTAAGTGGCGCATCCCGGGTGGCAGATGGGGGCGTGGGGAGGGGGGGGGGGGGGGGAGTCCTAACCAGCTTACTGGTGGACTTGAGTGAAATAAAATAGCTCTTGTGGACCAAACATACCCTATGTGGTTAACAGCCATTTTTGTAAATTGGAGCTTGCTCCAGCTAAGGTTAATTACCTTTGAAAGTCAAATATGGAATGGTCTTTAAGGAAAAAATACCACCATCCTGCCCAAAAAGGCAGGTAAAGACTACATTGGATTCAGTGGGTAGCCAACTAGGCAGCCAAATGCATACTGACACACAAAAAGAAGATTCAATATAAGCAAATAAATTATATAGCAACACATAACATAAACTCAAGAATTTCACAGAGGAATTAAACAAACAATAACTTTTAATAGCAGGGCTCCAAGAAATGAGAAACATGATATAGGACCCATTCAAATCTCGACACAGATATTTGTAATGGGAAACTAGGACAGAAGGTTATGAAGCAATGTTCCCAATTTGGAACAGGATTTATAGTGAACATAAAAATAATAGATTCAGTAACTAATTTTCATGCAATATCACTAAGAATTGCAACTCTGACTTGTAAAATAATGAATAAAACCTACAAATTATAAATGCTCATGTCCCTACAAATGAAAAAAAAAATTTCTGACAAAAACAAAGGATGAAGTAGATATATTTTGGGACCTTCTCGAACAAACTGTGAACAGAATAAATAAAAGGAAAGTAAAAATCTTATTGGGAGACTTCAGTGACCAGCAGGGAAAAGAAGGAAAATATAAAGATATAATTGGAAAACGGAGTTCACATAACTTCCCAAACAAGAATGCCCAAAGACTTGCAGAATTCTGCAGAGAACACAACCTTATTTCTAAATCAACATACTTCAGGTGGAAGCCAAGTAAACTTGAAACATGGAAACACTTGAGGAAGGGTGAATGGCAGCTAAATCATGTCTGTATAAACAAAAATTTTCATAAGAGAATATACAGTGTTAAAGTATTGAGAGGAGTAGACACAGGCTCAGACGACGACTTAATCAAAATTAAAATCAAATTCACTCAATTGAAGAAAAAGAATGAAAAAGCTAATAAAGCAAAGAGGAGGTATGACCTACACCACCTAATTAAAAATGACAAATACCAGCAAATAATACAAGCCATTAAAATAACAGATAACCTATTCCTCAGTCTCACAAGTCAGGTTATCCTGCAGCATGATTTGTTGGGTTGGGCAGCTTTGCTGATGATGATTCAGTCTGTTCCAGTGTGAACTGGTAGGCTGTTGTTGCGTCATCAGAAAGGCAGTGGATGATAAAGGCACCTTTTTTTCTAAAATTTAACTAATAAAAATTTGTCTCATTTTAGGCCTCGGTACTTGATAATAGTGTCTCAGCTGTATAGAATGCTCCTGGAAGAATAACTCACTGATAGTGGCATAGTTTGACTGTGGTAGAAAGTGATTTCTTGTTACAAATATTCCAAATGATTGTGTAGGCCTTAAAAAGTTTTTCTGTATGAGATTTTTTGCTTTATTTGACATTGTTAGTCTTCCCAGTAATTTCACTAAGTGTTGGGTAGTGAACCTGAGTGATGTTGTCATATTCAGTGATACTATGTAATCAACAGAGATAGGAATTCTTTATGGATTCTTTTATTTTTTGTTCCCATATTTATGCCAAGTATTCTTTCAGCAATATTGTCATGGGCTTATTTAGTACCAGATTGAAGGGGAGTCTTAGATAACACGCCCCCTTGCCTTAAGCCCATTTTTCTAACAATGATTTAGAAATTTTGCCCATGAATCTTATTTTAGAAATAGTGTTTCTTGAAGTCTGTTTGGCTAAATTAGTTGTTTTGTTATCTGTGACATATTCATGCAGTGCTGTAAACAGAGTGTCACTGTCAGTCAAGCCATAGGGTTTTCTAGAATCCACAAATGAGGCCACTGTGCAAATTGACCAGCAGATCTGTTCTGCTCAAAGTCAGCCCTGTCAAAAGGCTGTCAGGTATTCACCTGCCTTACATTATGTCTATTGCCTTAATATGGTAAGAAAGGCATGAGACAATACTTTTGTCTGAAGAGAAATGTCTCAGTAATTTTCCGGGACCATCTTGTCACTCTTATATATTTTACAGTGTTGTCCATCAGTCACGAATTTTCCTCCAATCTCCAGTATTTCAGCAATTACACCATCTTCCCCTGGTGATTTCTTTGGTCTGAATTATAATTAAGTAAAATGTATTTCCTTGGTTACTTTGCATGGCCCAGACATTCTTCCTAGTCAGTCTGTGAACTATTGCTCGTATAATCTAATGTAACCGAATGCAATGTTCTCAGTCTGTATTTCAGTTGTGAATGATCTGTTTAACTCAGAAATATATACATCTTAAGAAGAGATATGTTTGTTTTTTGCAGGTGTCTGAATCCTGGAAAATATGCACAGCACCTAGAGAGGTGGCTGACGTACTATCTCCCAAACCAGCTGCATATAATTGACGGTGATCAGCTACGATCAGATCCAGTAGAAACGATGAATGACTTACAACGTTTCTTGAAAATACAGCCAGCATTTAACTATTCCCAGCACTTGAGGTAATTTTGGTCATACAATTATCATAATCTTTATGTAGAAATTCAATAATGAAAAAAATGTAACAATATTATGAAAAGGATACCGTATTTACTCGAATCTAAGCCGCACTTTTTTTCCAGTTTTCGTAATCCAAAAAACCGCCTGTGGCTTAGAATCAAGTGCAAAGCAAGCGGAAGTTATGAAAAATATTGGAACGTGCCGCCACAACTAACTTCTGCCGTCGAATATATGTAGCGCTACGCAGACATGCTTTGTAGGCACAAAGATAAATACTGGCGCCAAAACCTCTGCGTCAGTAAATAAATTTTTTTAAAAAAAGTGGAAGACGAGGTTTTTTTCTCCGCCGCAAGTTTCGACCACTGCATTTTCATACATTATCCAACGAAGTAAATACAAATTCCGTATTGTTCGTCTTCGAATGTAGCACAATTTAAGTGTAGTACGAAAATCTGACTGGCAAGACTGTTTGGGATGTTTGTCAATATGGCCAACTCTACGTTCTGAATTTTTTCCTATCTGTGAGAAGAGATGGTTGCTAATAGGAACCTGATGAAATTTGAATCACATACAGTATTCTCTTCACCATAAGAATAATACGAATATAAACATTTTGCCATGTATTCTTTCATGTTTGCTGCTATCTCATTTAAATCCTGTCTGCCTAATAAACCACGAAACTAGAGTGAGACAACAGCAAACGCGGAAGAATATACGTATCGTCTCATGTTTATATTCGTATTATTCTTATGCCTAATAGTGATACAGTCAGAAATGAAGCACGGCAACTGACTAGATTTTTAAATCTAAGATGACTCTAATTTCTGTGCAGAATTTGATGTAATAAAGAAGCGGCCGCAAAGATTTTCAAACAGAGAAAAATTTTCGCGTAACTCTCGTTCAGAACATGTTCTATCATAAGCAGTCTATTATTTGATTCTTTTTGATCATTATCAAAGAAAGCAGCAGTGTAAGTAACAACAAATAGCAGTCTCTTGCCATTGTTTCGCTAATGAGACGATTCCTCTATCTCTTTTTTAATTGTACGCGGCGGTAGCGCGCAAAAAAGCAAGCCATGCCGCGAGCCGTGACAGGCCGTAAACACGCATTATCAGAATGCGACAAACAATGTATGACACAGTGGAGTAATGCATTTTCAGCTTAAGACTGACGCAAACACCTATAGCAAAGAAAACGGCATTTATCAGATCAAAGCAAAATAAGCAATCGATTCAAACCAGACGAAGCACGTGAAAAAGGAAGGGTACCCGTATAAATACGGACGGAGCGCCTGACGCATAGCAATAGCTACGTGGTAAAGCTTAACTGCTAAGGTTACGACTCGAACCAAACTACTGTAGCTGTATCGTCATTCATTTGACCTAAATTGTGTCTCATATTACAATGGACCAACTTTGTTTCGATTTGGAGGTGCGGCCTAAAACTTTTCTCTCCCCTTGAATTTCGAGTCTCAAATTTCAGGTGCGGCTTAGATTCGGGAAATTTTTTTTTCCTTTACTTCGAGTCTCATTTTTCAGGTGCGGCTTAGATTCGAGTGTGGCTTAGATTCGAGTAAATACGGTAGTTGCTACTCACCATATAGCGAATGAAGATGCTGAGGCCAGGCGCCCTCATCAGCCAGACACTGCTGTTATGTGTGCATCAGTTGCATTTGCATGAGTGTATTTGTGCATGATCTATCTCTGACATAGGCCTTGTTGGCCGAAAGCTCATTTTTTGACAGTCTTCCTGTTGTGCCTATCTGTGACTCAGCATCTCCACTATATGGTGAATAGCAACTATCCTTTTCATAATATCTTTATGTAGAAATTAATTTTTCAGTTATATTGTCAATTGGTGTCCCTGTCACTGGTTATTGAAAGTTTATAAGAGTAATGTCTTTATATTGCTGACTATTGCTGGAATAAGATTACATATGTTGAAAAAAATAAGATGATCATGTCCTGGAGGTTTTAGTGTAGCGTCTAAAGCCAAGTAAGACCTGTCAGATGATATATTTGGAATGTGCTCAGCATATTATGAATAGCATGTTTTCTGTGGACCTGACTGTGTTTAGCATCACTTGTTGGAGAAAAAAGTGAGGGGAATCAGGTTGTGCCATTGTGAAGGTCTTTATGAAAATTCCAAAGAAATTAAATTTTTTGTTTTGTGCAACCACTACAATTTAGATTTTCAGTGGTTTGCTAAGCACTTTACCCTTGTCTTGTAACTTGAACTCTATTTGTTGAACTGTGTTTTTTTACACACATAATTTATGTGCACATACGCATCATCAGTACTTGTCACTTACAGGAAGGGGGAAATAAAGAAACAGTTTTTGTACTAAGTAAGGTAGTGCAACTGTGACACACTTTTATAGTATTCCAGGTGTGCCAGCTAAAAATTTATATTCCTTGAGTTAGATTTCCAGTGCTTCATATGAAATTTGGGATGGTTAGTTTAACAAGGTCACAGTCATTACTTTCCACAGTTCTTATGATCATTAGCTTGTGTTCCAGCCTTAATTTCCTATAAGCAATGAGGTAATAAAGTGTGTGTATGTTCTCAGTATATTCAGATGTTGTCAACAGAAAGATTAACAGTTACACGTTCAGCGAAACTTTGAGAAGTATTTTATCTCACACACAAGTTTGGGAACAATACAAAATTTGTAAAGTTTTCCATGAAAATTGTGGGACTTATTGATGAGCTGTAAAGATTAAATATGCCTTTTTGTTCAGTTGTAAAACTGTTACATATAGCAGATATTTGGTTACTGTAGGCACATAGGATATATTAGCATAGCATCAACCCAACTCATATACCGGTAAGCAAATTTGTACCCATTCACAATGGCATTACCTGTTTGTAGTTGGAATGTTCCAGAATTTCTTTCATTGGATTATCATAAATGTGATAATCATATGACAGTTTTTTTTACAGTATTCTAGAATGATGCAGCTGAACCTGAGTAATTGCTTCATAGATCAGACAGTTTCCTGTGTAACTTTAAAAATTTTACTGGCCTGAAAGGATATTTTGGACATAATTTTCATGATTGGAAATGTGTTTCTGTGTTAATACAAAAGTTTTTGTGAGAAAGGGAATGTCAATTTTCATTTATGAGAAAAGGAAGTGTATACTATGTTGTATCTATAAATGAATTTTCATGTAATTCATAACTGAAAAACCTTTATAAAAATGTTTTCTGTTACACAGATATGATCCCAAAAAGGGTTTCTTCTGCCAGGTGATAAATGGAGATCATACAAAATGCCTTGGACGCAGCAAAGGGAGGCAATACCCTCCAATGGAAGAAAAGTCATACAAGTTGTTGCAGGTGTGTTTCATGTTAATTAACATTTTTTTTTATCAAACCAATAATAAGAAGAATAATTTTCAAAAGAGAGATAATGTTTGAAATAAATAAAGCAGTTGTGCACAATTCCAGTTCACTCCATATGACTGTGTACTCACACTTCCCGTTTTGTGTTTCTGCTTCTACATCACATACTGACCTGTATGCTGCATATCAAAGGAAATATTCAGAGTTCACACCAGTGCATTGTATTGTGTGTTACCAGTCATCTATTCCTCACAACAGAGATTTCTAGAGCATTGCCATGGTCATTCTGTGAAAGCAGACACCATATTTTTTCCTCTAAATATAATTTTGGATAATAATCTTGGATTTTGTTAAAATGTCTAACTTTAATTTTGCTTCTTCTTAGTGTCCAGCTTCTAGTCATGCATTCCATGGTGTTTTGCAGCTGTATCCATGTAACAAGATGTAGATTAGATTATATAACCATGTATGTTTGCTAGATTTAAGTAAAATGAACTATGCTGTACACATAAGCTGTGGACTGCACTTAAACAGAAACCGAAAGGCCAAACTACTCTCTCAGTTAAGTGAACTGTTTGAATAAGCTATTAAGGAGGAGGATCCAATTGCCTTAGACTACAGCCATGAGGATAAAGAACCATCAAACTAGTGGCCAGGGATATTGTTCAGGCATGCGTGAGTAATGTTCACTCGAGGAAAAGCTGAACTGAGCAGGAAGTATGAAATGTAATAAACATGATAAGAACAGAATTCATCTGGATGGGATGCCATATCCAGTGCAACTGATAAGCTGTGCATCAAAGTAATCTCAAAACCTCTTACCTCTGTGATTAATTACAGCACTAGAGAAAGCACATATCTTGCTGTTATAACCAGTATCATGAAAATAGTGTATAAAAATGGAAGAAACTATAGATCAATATCACTAACTTCCTCCTTCAGTAAGATATTCAAAAGTATCATCCTATTCCAGCTTAGTGCCTGTTTCACGTAACATAAACTGCATATAGATTCTCAGCATGGCCTTAGAAAAGGGCTAATCATGAGCAGAGAAGCCCTGCAGTTCTTCCATAACATGCATTGTCTGTTGGACCAGAGGATACAAATTGCAGGTACATTTTTAGATCTGACAAAACCATTTGACACAGTAAACTGTAAGTTACTTCTAAAAAAACTGGAAGTCATCTCAGGGATCCTTCTGTGCATCTTAATAGCAATGGTAAGCAGTTCACTAAACTAATATACAAATTAGTTACAGATATGGGCTTTCAGTCCATCAGTGATCCAGTAATTCAAGGTATATTTCATGGCTCAGTACTTTGTCCCATTTGCTTCCTCATATGTATTTATAACATTACATAACCCTTTAGCTCCTGTGTTATAAGCTATGCAGATGAAACCTTGATTTTATTTGATGGTAGAGAATACAAGGAGCTAGAATTTTTTTCTACTAGTGGGGTAACAAAATTAACAAAATACTTCAACAATTATGGCCTCAAAATGAATGTCGCCAAACCCACAACAGCACTCTGAGCAACAATTGCAGCAGCAAACCGACTTGTTACATTAGGAAATTCAGCTTTTGTTGGAACACTGCAGCTTCAGGGTTCACAGCCCATTCAAGCTATGGTCATTGCCCAGGTGGAGTCCCACCCACCCGTATTTCCAACATTTAATAATGCCAAAGAATGATGAGACATGTACATGCAATGGCTGAAACCGCACTTTGACCCTTTTCAGACTGTTGATGACTAGAGACTGGATTATATGCATTTGCATGTTGCCACATGTATTTGCATATTTGGCTCTTTTTCACCAATTATTGCATATTTTAACTAAAAACTGCTGATGATGCATATTTTTGCTCTTTATTTACAACATTTTAAAAATCTAGACACACAGGCTCTAGCTCGATCAAGTTGTGAAGTGTCACAGAGTACTGCGACCTATAAGTGTGTGCAATCAACTACCCGAGAAGGGGTTGGCGAGCTAACTACTGAACATGAACAGGCAGGCAGTGTCAATGCACCTGCCACCCATGCCCCCACTTAATCCTCTCCCCTGTCACACTGCACGTGTCAGCAACAATTACATTAAATTATGCAAGTTGTTAGTCACATGTCCATTCATTGACATCTACAGCTACGAGGATACTCTGTAAATCACATTTAAGTGCCTAGCACTTCACAATTCTCTATTATTCCAATCTTGTAAAGCCTGCGGAAAGAACGAACATCTATACCTTTCCGTGCAAGCTCTGATTGCCCTTATTTTATCATGGTGATCATCTCTCCCTATGTAGGTCAGCATCAACAAAATATTTTCACATTTGGAGGAGAAAATTGGTGATTGAAATTTTGTGAGAAGATTCCGCTGCAATGAAACATGCCTATGTTTTAATGATGTCCATCCCAAATCCTGTATCATTTCAGTGACACTTTCTTCCCTATTTTGCGATAATACAAAATGTGCTCCCCTTCTTTGAACTTTTTTGATGTATTCTGTCAGTCCTGTCTGGTAAGGATCCCACACCATGCAGTGGTATTCTAAAAAGAGGACAGACAAGCATAGTGTACGCTGTCTCTTTAGTAGACCTGTTACATGTTGTAAATGTCCTGCCAAAAAAATGCAGTCTTTGGTTAGTCTTCCCCACAACATTTTCTGTGTGTTCCTTCCAATTTAAGTTGTTTGTAATTGAATTTCCTAGGTATTTAGTTGAATTTGACTGATTTATCATGTAACCGAAGTTTAATGGATTACTTTTAGCATTCATGTTGATGACCTTACACTTTTCATTATTTAGAGTCAATTGCCAATTTTCACAGCATACAGATATCTTTTCTAAATCATTTTGCAATTTGTTTTGATCTTCTGATGACTTTACTAATCAATAAATGGCAGCATCATCTACAAACAACCTAAGACGGCTGCTCAGATTGTCTCCTAATTCACTTATGTTGGTAAGGAACACCAAAGGGCCTACAACAACACCTTGGGGAATGCCAGAAATCACTTCTCTTTTACTCGATGACTTTCTGTCAATTACTACGAGCTTCAATTTTGTGACAAGATAAACTACTTCTAACAGCAATAAACATGCCACCGCCAACTGTGTTTAGCCTATTCACTTGGAACACCGTTAAGTTCTTCGCAAAAATTTCAGCTGAACTTATCTCTGGCTTTAGCCAGCTTTCAGTGCCTATAATGGTTTGAACGTCAATTCTTTCTATTAGCGCTTGGAGTTCTGGTACTTTCCCACTACAGCTATGACAGTTTACAAGTGTTATACCGATGGTTCCTGTATCTACATTCTTCCTGTGTTCTTCGGCCTGCACCCTTTCTGTCAGCAACCTTTGAACAGCCAGTAACACTGTCTAGACATAAGCAACAGGGTCTTCCATCTTGTCCTGATTGTTTTATGATGCAGACTGTACAGATTGCTGGTCACACTGCACACATTATGGAAAGGATGGGCATCTCTGAACTGTCTTCCATCAAGTACTGGGACAGTCAAACTGCATTGTGCACTTGCATCAAGGGATGGTGTGTGAACTCCAGACCATTGTTCCCCAGGGAAATCCTCTCATCACTGGGTTGTTTATTGACCTCATAACTGTACATCAGGATGTTTGTTTCCAGGTAGACATGTGAGTTTCAATTTCACTGGTAAATCTCCAAACATATCAAGTTTCTTATGCTGGCCTAACATAAGCTTGTCTGGGTACCCAGCTTAGACCCTGCCCTCCCGCTAGTTGATTGCACATGTTGACAGCTCAGTTCCCCTCGGAGCTCAGTTCATGAATATGGCAGTGTAAAAGGACGTTACACAGCCAATAATGCTGTTTGTTGTCAATAGTCACTCAGCTGGTGACATTTCCGGCCTAGGTGCTTTCTCACTGTTTGAGTTCTCCATCACAGAGGAAGTTCAGGTTGTGTCAGACATGGTTACTTCCAGGAATGTGATGACCTTTGTGTCTCCTTATTCAAATCTGGCCTGGGGTGTGCCACCAGTTTTGAGATGCATATTTCTCTACAGCCAGATGCAGTGCCCTGTTTCTGTTGGGCACATCCCCTTCCAGTCTCCCTATGGACAGCAGTTAAACTTGTACTCTATCACCTTCATGGAGGCGGGATACTTGAATCTGCCATAACTAGTGCTTGTGCCATACCGGTGGTGGTGGGTAAGAAACCAAATGGCTCTCTCCAGCTATGTGGAGATTTTCAGTCAACAATTAATGCCCAGGCACATGTGGAAACCTACCCCATACCACGTCTGGAGAACCTCCTTACAAAGCTCATCAATGATAAACAATTTTGTAAGATACACCTCGCCAATGCTTATTTACGGATCTCACTGGATCAGGATTAACGGTGCATTATGATCATCAATACTCCCTTTGTTTTGTACAAATACAAATGTTTGCCCTTTGGGACCTTTCTGGTCCAGCAATCTTCCAGCGATACATGGAACAGTTAACCATGTTCATTCCTGCTTATACCAGTTACTGAGATAACTTAATAGTTATGAGTGCTAAGTGTCAAGACCCCAGTGCAATCTCTGCACCATCATTACTATGTTGCATGGTGCAGGGCTCAGGTGTTGTGTACACAAATGTAAGTTTCTTCAGGGGCAAGTGGAATACTTTGGACACTTGCTCAACAAAGACGGGATTCAGCACACTATCCACAACATTTTGGCTGTTGACTGTCTCCCACGTCCCATAAACTTACAGGGGCTACAGGCTTTTTTGGGTAAAGTGAATTATCATTCTAAGTTGATTCTACAAGTAGCTCACATTGGGCACCCACCCAAGCAGCTTCTCAACTGCCTGTGAGCATGCTCTCATCCAGGTGAAGCACACATTATGTTCAGTGCCCTGCCTTACTCCCTTTACCTCATCATGCCCCTTCTTTTGGCTGCTGATATTTCCTGCTGTTGCACCGGTGTAGTGCTAGTGCTCAATACAGATCGAGAAAGAGGATTTAACGATCATCTTTGCCATTAAAAGACTCCACGTGTGCCTCTTTGGGACTAAGTTTACCCTCATTACTGACCACAAACCATTGATAGCACTCTTTGGGCCACACTCTCAGCTTCCAGAGTGGATGGCTCAAAGACTCCAGTATTGGTCCAGCAGGAAATCTCCTGTTTCCACATTGACATAGAACAACATGCCTTGGATGGGTTTCTCACTACTGCTACTCACATCACCACAAACACATGCTGTGACCCTATCTTATGGCATGTTATGCACTGTGTGCTACATGGGTGTCCAAATCTGCTGATTCAGAACTCCATGTCTGAGCTAATCTTCCTCATTTTCTTCAATGTTCTCCTGCTGGATGCAGAGGCAGAGGCAGATATCTACCTGTTGTCATCCCATGTACTTTATACTCTCATATCTAGGAACTCCTCCATCACGGGCAGATGAAAGCCTTTGACAGGCAACATATCTACTTGCCAGGACTGACCACAAACATAGAGGCTATGGTGCGCAGCTGTTCTGCATGTGTTCAACATCAGGCTGCTCCTTCTCAGTCTTTCACTCCCTGGCCCACTCCTTGTCCCTGAGACCGCATTCATTTGCTGTTCTCTTTTTGAACTCTATGTGGTTAACATGGTATTCACCCTTACAACTGCCTCACATGATGCTCTTTCCCAAATTCTTGCTATCGAAGGCCTTCCCCACACTCTGTTGTCCAACAGCAAGCCCCAGTTCACACCAATGGCCTTTAAACAGTTTTCAATGGCATTAAACATTTGTTTAGCCCATCTTTTCACCATTCCTCTTATGGTGAAGCAGAGCAGATGGTGGGTATGTTTAAATAACAAATGTTGAAAGCATTGGGCACATCTGTCACCACAATGGCACTCACAATGTTCCTGAACACCTACCAGACCACCCCTATTCGTGACCACAGCCCAGAAGACCTTCTCTGTGGGTGCCAGCCACATATTCTCCTCCACCACCACAGGCCTGAGAACCCTCAATCCGACATGCTGGATGATACCCCTAAGGTTCAGTGATCTGGTCACATTCCTGTGGAGCAAGACCTTTGTGGGTACTGGCTGTGATTGTGGATACCCATTGGTAGGACAATATGACGGTCAATAGTTTGGAGCATTGGCACGCTGACTAACACTATCCTTGCCTACTGACTGCACCACCACCAGTGGGTATCTCAGAGTTAGAGTCCTTGCCCTCGCAAACCCCTCAAGCACATGGGTACAATTCAGCAGTTCACATGGATGCGGGTTTAGAAGTTGAGACCTTTCCCCAGCGTCTATCCCTGCAACAGTCATCTCCCACACTGCTGTTCCCAGTGAATTGCCTGATGTCCTACGTTCCTTCTCTCAGTTGGCGGGCTCCACAGCCGGCACACTGACTGTGTGACCGACTCGCTTTCTGCAGCATTGTCCAAGGCACTTCAGGTCCTAATCACCCTTTTCAGGGCCTGATGAGTTCGAAAGCCCACCAGAACGTGTGGACCTAGACAGCAGCCGGTAGGTAGCATTCCTAATGTTTATGAGCACTGCTGTCACAGTCACAGTGCTAGGTGTGGGCCACACCCAACACAACAAATTTCAGCACTTGCAGCAGTGCAGGGGGCTGCACCCCAGTTACATTCCGAGTACACGCCCATATCGTTCCTTGCATCCAGCATTTCTTGGCTTCGGATATTGCTGTGTCTAGGCTCTCAATTTGTCATTCTGTCATGTCTTGTCGTTCATTCATCACTGTCAGTGCCTTTTGTGGTTTTCGATGACTCATTGTCGACGCCCTTGGCTGATCAGCAGGTGTCTCCTGGGTGCTTCAGATTCCAGTTACTATGAATGTAAAATCACAGCAACAGAAACTGTCAGCTGTAAATTTCTGTGGTGGATAAATCACATTAACTTTCAATGGCAAAGTCGGTAGAGGCTTATAATCTCCTTAGCCAGACTGCAAAGATAGTTTGAAATGAAACATTAAATATGGTTTACTGTGGAACAGTTAACCCCTTTCTTAACTTTAGGATTGAATTATGAGGCTGTGGAGCTGATATTGACTTAAAAAGAATGCTGCTGTTACAGAAACAATGAATAAGACATACATGGGATAAGCCACAGATACTTGACAGTATATTCATTATACATATTTAAATTTAATTACCGAAGGAAACTATCAAATGCACTGATGTTCACAATCTCAACACCAGAACAAAATATAGTTACTTTTGGAAAAGAATAAAATTATAAATGACAGATCGAATCAGATACATCAGTGGTTTGATTCGAATTAACAGATCTACCAAACTGTCTAAGACCATGTAAGGGGACTGATTTTAACACAAAATTAAACATTTTTCTGGTAGAAAATGTTTATATTCAATCAGTGAATTCCGAGACATACCTTGTGATATGAACCAGTAGCACATCAACTGTAAAGTAAAAAGTGTACAAAATAGTTATAAGATGCAACACTTGTAATATGTAACATATTTTGTAAATATAATTTGTTTTATTATTATTTCGTATATCATTGGGCTGTCTCAATGCAAGGAAAATGTAAAGAAATAAAAAAATAAATTAATTGTCTGTCCATAGACATGTAGTGAAGAGAGCATTGGGAAAGCAGAACATATAAGACAAACAAAGTATAGGATATACATAATGTATGCAAAAATTTATCTGCTTTCAGTTTGCTTTACAGAAAGTGAGGAAGGTGTCCTTAAGCATATATATGGGGAAACAATAGAAAAAAAGCACTTTTAGAAGTTTCTGCAGTAATTGACATAAAATGATTAATAATGAAGTGAATTCCTAGGCCATTGTAGCCAAGTAATGACAAAAGAAAATAGTTTACAGTGTTTCTTTATAAAGTAGGTATTACTACACTTAAGATGCGCAGAAGTAGAATATTACACAGAACTCACATTGTGTGATATTTTTTGTTAGTTGTCCTGTGAAATTGTCAGTGGAGTAGAAGAAATTGGCTACCATAAACTCTTCAGGCTCTGCTGAAACTATACTTTGTTAGTAGCTAAACTTAATATGTTTGCAAGAAAGTTTTTAAATATGTGTGATCCTGAGTAATGGACACCTTTTTTGGGAAAAGTAATGTCTTTATGTGGATAGTTTGTATTTACAATCAGGAAGTGACTGATAGCTTAATCTATTAATTTGTTTTCTATTGAAACCCTTCATCTGTTCTGAGACAAGTATGGCTTGAACCATTTTTTAATACTTCTTCCGATATGATGATATCCTTATTTATGTGAAAGGATGGTGTGATTCACATGTTCAAACATTTCTAATATTTTACCTGCAGACATCTCACAAATGCCAATGATCTATGAATGACTCTGATGAACTACTTTTAGACATCTAAACTATGGCTTGGGTGTGTTATTCGTGGTCAGATAATTAAGGAATTTATGAGAACTTTGGAAAAAATGAAATTGGATCCAAGTTAGATATGAACCTTTTACCCTATTTCTTATACATAGGCTAGACTTAAGCATATTTTAGCCAGAAAATAAAAAAATGCTTGGTGAGAATCATTGGTTAATGAACCACAAGCATGTCCCCACAAGAGAATGGTGCTTAATTAACTTTGCTGGTATTTACTTACAGAATTTTCTATTTTCTTATTCTAGTGACATTACTACAGGTAAACAGACTGTCACTCTCATGTTACTAAAGTTATTTGACAAGACTGGCCTCAGGTGTCTTAGAGAAGCATATACTGAACATAATTTTATTGATGATGGGCATAAGATGCTTGTCAAAGTAAATACAAAATTACGAAACTTGTATTACACGTTATTCATTAATTTTACCACTCATTGTTAGATGGCATGTTTTTTGGTTTTATTTATTGTTCCTTGAAAGTATCAATGTCATTAGGTTGTAATTCACAGATTGTATAGTGTCAGTTATTTATTTGCAGCGGTACTACCTTTCCCACAACACAGCTCTGGTGAAGCTGCTGAAGAAACTGGGTATGCGGACAATACCCCAGTGGCTGAAAGAAGACCTGAGTGACACCGTAGTGTCACCACCGTGACACCGTCTCCGGCGCCCTCACCGAAGGGCGTCTGTCCAGAGGAAGTGGTAATGTGTGTACGTAGAAACAGAATCCACCTGAGACTGACAGTGGCATCAGCATCGGTGACTACGTATTCTCATTGTGATGCACTGTATAGTATCTACAACTCGAGAGGGTGTAAATTGTTTCTGGTCCGTAAGTGGAACACTTGAGGAAGCAGCAAGTGTGACAGCAGTGGTGCAGGAGTAGCATTGCTGACTTACTGTCATTCATGTTGTGATGCCGGTTTTGGTACTGTGCAAATTGTATTTTGTTTTTTAATGACTTCTGAAGGACATGGCAGCTGCAAGGCTGTGATTTTAATTTTGTTTGTGGTACATTTGTATTAAATGGACACTGCACCATGTAATGTTGGAACCAGTGCATATTTCAACATTGTTCTGTGATCATTAGTATTTGATTACTGTATTTTTTGATTTATCAGGGATCTCATGTTACCAGCACTGGCCTTTTGGATTTCTTGTACTGTATTACATACGTGTCATATTAGGTGTTCGTATTAACCAAAAGCACTTAGGAAATCTAGAGTGGTCGAGGTGTTTCACTTGGAGATAGGAGAACAAGTATGTTACTATTTGTAGCACTATATTTGATAAAAATATTTACAGTTGGGCTGTTTATTTGTGTATGCCGACATTGTATCACTACACAATTTTTTTTCTATATTGAGACATAGGTTGGTATGCTCATTTGACATGAAAGAAGTGAAGGTACCAAATACTACTTCTGTCTGGCAGCTTTATAACCCAACAGTTTTATTAGTAGAGAAAGTTTTTTCCCCCTAGCAAAGTTTTTGCAGATACATGTTCCTTAAACTGTAGGGGTTTTATGGTGATTGCCTGAAAAGTCGTGTACAAAAATTTAGAGATTACCTCTTCATTTATGGTATTTTCTCACAACATTATGTTTGTAATTTTACCATATCTAGACTGGCATTCTTTCTAGACATTACAACATTGTTACACATTTTATTTTTGCCTTAAATCAGTGACAGCAGTCAGTTCTTAGAGAACATATCAGTTTGAAAAACAGTTTTCAATATGCATCACTATTTGGTCTCCTGTAAAAATGTAAATCATTTATAAATGTCTATTGGTGTAAAGTAGTCTTTGTGCATAAAGCCTGCCATTTATATATGTGACTGTGTTGCCCAAGATAACAAAACACTTCCCTAATATGAGGACTGAGGTATTACCACTAATGACAGAGTATATTAAATTCCATTTAATACATTCCACTGTATTTCAAAACACAGCCCATTTCTCCCATAGTTGCATCTGAATGTTAATCACACCTTGTTGACAGATTTCATAGTTGACACACTCATCTGGGCATACTTAAACTGTATGCAGTTGCCCATTTCATATCAACATGTTTTAGCCTCTGATTTGGTGTACATTGTGAAGGACAAAAATGTGTGAAAATATTTTTATCTTTCTCTCATGACTGTGATCAGCAGTTTATAGAAATATATTTCCACTGAAAACTCAAAGCAACCATGCTACCAGAAATCAGTGTACGCAACTACATAAAGCAGCCTCCCATTAAAAAAAATGTAGAATGTGAGGTGTTCTACAGGAATGACATAGAACTACTATGTATTTGTGAAATCTTCATCGCAATAAATTAAAACAATATCAGAAATAAAAGTACAGCTTTCAAAATGAAGCTCTTATCATGACAACTTTATTCTACAAGTTGTAATATATGAACAGCAATAATTATCCATCAGCTTATTTCAGTAGCTATAACAGTTTGTTACTTGGCTGACCAACTATTAATTAGGGTTGTTTTGGTAACATGAGTGAAGCTGTTGTTTGTCAAATAGCAGTTAATTTTAGAATTGGGATTAGTAAAAAGTAGTAAAACTCAAAGAATTCATTTCCTATCTTTCTCCATTTACCATAAAAACAGTAATTTCTTCAGCTGCTGCATGGCTGTTTTATATGTTGTTTTCATAATTCGCAATTCTTTACAGCAACTGACTTTCAGCTCTCAAAATGCTGCTCTCTAGAATGTTGCATACTTCAGAAAGTAAGTTGTCTTTTTCCTACTCTGCTAAGAGCTCTTACAAACTAGAGATTTCTCTCACAATTATTATACCTCAGCTGTTGTTCAATATTATGTACTTTCCTTTATGTTTTTCACATTATATAGAACAACATTTTTCAGTCAGGGCACTGTGGAAACTTATTGAAAAAATATTTTCTTCATTCTGTTACACCACAATTTGCCATGATTGTGCACATGACCTTCTGAGAAATAGTATAATTACTCTTCAGTGTGGTTTTCTGATCAAGGAATAAGTTTAAAAATTTGCTACAATCCAAAATACTTTTTGTCATTAACTGTTATTAACACTTTACACAAGCTATTATAGAGAAATACTGGTATATATAGTTTATGAGACATCTTGTAGTTCATGTACCTCAAAACTATTGTACACTCCCTTCCCCCCTTGCTTTGAAATATTTTTTAAAGCTGGATGGATGGTACACAGATGTACTGTTTTTACCATAGAGAAATAGATGAATAATCATCAGAGATCTGAGCCTTTATTTCAGTCACTAAACTAGATTATGAATTATTTGCATCAGGAAGATCTACAGTGATTTGACAGTGTATGTACAAAGTCTTACCATCACTGTCACCATCTTCAAAAACTGTTCATGATTTTTGCTGCAGTCTCTTAACACTAACATTGCAAGATTCTGACAATAATTAATTCTTGAATGTCGTCATATGATACTGTAGCGGTAACAGAAATAAAAATGATAACAACATGGCAGCATTGATTGACCTACTGTATGAAGCTAACTCTGGCTGTCAGCTGTGCTTCATCCAGATTTACAAATAAACATTGTGAAAATTGTTGCTAGATTAGCTCTGTCACTTTGGCAGCTCGTTAAACTGGTAAGTCAATAATTCTTCTGTTTCTAGTTGAGTTATTTCAACTTAATTACCAAAAACAAGAACTAGCCCTTTGTTAACAAATGTAGTTTTTGTGTTTGAAGGAGATATTTATTTCTGGTTAATATCCTTTTTCACTTTTCTAAAGGAGACCAAATGCAGAAACTCTGAAAACTTTGATTTCATATGTACCTACAAAAACCTCAAATTGATTATACAAATGGAAATATTTCCATAACAAAAGATTCATGTTGCTAGGGACAGTGGTGCAACAATTTGGATTTGTAAATGTATTGCACAGCTTGTGTTTTAACAATATTTGTGTAATACTGATGAACATTAATTTTTTAATCTGTTACTGAATGATAGTAAATGTAAATGATAAATATAAATGTTCAGCATTAGTTTTCAGATAAACAATGTATTGGCTATACTCTACTGAAACTGAAACATCATTAATGTGTAGCTATTAAAAAGTATTTTGATGGACATTATGTGGAACATGATGCAGATGATGTTAAAGTTATTTCTCTTGTGGCTAACCAAAAGACCAGTGAATCTATTTAAAAACATTCCACCATTTTGCTGACAAGCTTTTCAAGTAACCTTTTTTTGAAAATATGGTTAATTTATGTATGCAAGAAAAATTAGCTTGTTGCAGCAAAGAAAGTAAATTCATGCAACATTCACTACTCTTTATGTTGAAAACTCAGTTTCTCTCCTTTTTGTGAACAATTGTTATTTTGAAATGTGGAGCTGTTAACATTTTTTCTTATAATTAGCTTAGGAAAGTTAAAAGCTTGACACTAAAGCACATGGAATGATCATAACCATTCCACTGCATTTGCTTGGTGAACTTGTCATAGTGATACTGAAAATGAACAAACTTTCTTCTGTGCCAGTTCTGAAGTTCAGGCTTTCAAACATGATACACATGAGGAAAATATTTCAACACATTGCATCCAGGTTTTAAGTTATATGTCATCAAACAGTTCACAAGAAAGCTATCTTTCCTGTTGATGATTAGCAGAATATTTGTGAGAAGGAAACTGATTTTACTAATATATTTGTAGTGAAGTTTACTTTAATTGGAGTGCACACTGAAGAATGTTACAAACCAATTCAGCACACAAAAAAGGACACTCTGTGTAATTCAAGGGTCTGATAGAATTGTATGAGTTTACTGTATCTTCAGAAGCTGAGATTAATTATTTTTATCTAGTCAATATCTGGTTTTCACAAAGTGCTGTCATTTTGTTTAACTTTCTGAGCAATTTTGTACCCAAGACTGTGTTCAGCGCAGCTGCTGTATGCCTAATACCTAAACTTTTAATGTCACGTAATGTATGTTTACTAATCATTAGTTCATTTGTTGATGTGTTCATTTTGTAATGGGTAAAGCTTCACTCATGCAGTATGGTCTATTTCATACTGCTGTTTGCTCACTGATCCCAAAAGTCTGGCTCAAGCTGGTTTACTTGTGTGTGCAGCAGGACAACGAATTGTTCATATTTCAGATTATAATCCTCATTATATAGTTGGTACTCCAGGCATGTAAAATAACCAATGAAGAGAGTGTACATAAAATTGGGAAGATGGTGTATGTCACAAAGCCAGCCAGCTCCTAAAGAATTATTGATTAATTTCAATGATTGATTAGTAGTTGTTTAATTCAGCTATTCCACTTTTACTATCAAAGACATTGTTTCTCATTTATAAAGAATAAAAGTGTTGTTATACCTCTATGTATATACTATGTATGCCATAGATAATAGTGCTAACAAAGTTAAATGTGTGTTTATGATTATTGCAGCATATGACAGATTACTAATATGTTATGGTAGGCATTTATCACCTTTTTGTTTGTTTTAGATTAGTACTGATCTTACTAAACATGCCAAAAAAGTTTACACAACAGCTTAATTGCGATTACATCATTCTGATATTTAAAATGTTAAGTGTTTATAATTTGTTATGCTTATTTCCATTTTCCCATTTCTGAACACACACGTTGACTACTTGAGAAATTGACACATACAAATCAAAACACACACACACACACACACACACACACACACACACACACACAGAGTCAAGAAAATGAAGGGAACTTCTCCACATTCAGCCTTGCTGATTATGGTTGCAGTCATTAAATGGTAAATGCATTTTATGAGGTATTACATGAATGCAATTCAAAGCTACAACAATTGTTAGACACACATTTAGCAACCATTAATTACAAGATTTAAAAACAGAGGCAAAGCAAAATCACCCAGGTTTTATACAATGGAAATCATAAATACTGTATAAGTGAAGCTACCTTTTGTGCTAAACAGTTTATTGTATATAAATTGTGCCATCTTATTTCTGTACATATATAAATAGAACTTATATCAATTGAAACTGTATTATGCATTGTAACAGAATATTTAAATGGATATAAGAAAGCAAAAGATGACAATAAACAATGTAAATAAATAATCTACCTGGAAATTCATATCCACCTGTCATGTTTTCAGTATTGTGCATCTTACTGTATGTTGTCAAATAATAGGAAATCCATGATGGAATAATGGCAGTATTATGAGAAAGATAGATTGCTACTTACCTCATACAGCAGATCAGCAGATGTTAAGTTGCAGACCGGCACAACAAAAAGACTGCTAAGCCATCTGTTGTGAACTCCTATGGAGATGTCATCAGTAGTCCCAATCCTTCCACAGTACCCTTCTTATGATTCTCTCTCTCTCTCTCTCTCTCTCTCTCTTTGTTGTGTCTGTGACCTCTTGTAACACTAAATGCACATGTGATTAAAATACACTTTATTACAGGAACCAATTGAGTACTTAACTTCAAAGATGTCCAATCTGAAGTTCTGTGTCAGTGTCCATGTCACAACTACATACAATAACTAATGTTCCCTCACAGCTAGCTAAGGTGTGAGGTGATGACTGTCACTGTGGAAGGCTTCACAACTATATAAAATTACTTATGTTCCCTCACAGCTAGCTAAGGTGTGAGGTGACGACTGTCACTGTGGAAGGCTAGAACACAGTGCAACATGTTAAGGTGCAATGCAAATTGAGTCTCAATGCGACATACTGAGGTACTCAGGTTGAGAGATTGAGACAGCTCAGTCAGCATCAGTGGCCTATACAGGGTTGCCACAAGTTCTGAAAATCAGGGAATATCAGGGAATTTCAAACATGTCTGGGATATTAGGGAAATATCAGGGAAATTTGAAAATAAAAAAAACACTGGAAAAATCTCATTTTTGTCTCACTAGATTAAATAGCTTGTTTACTGAGATGTCATGCATCGTTGCTGTCTGGGTGCAGCTGAGAATGTGCGCCACTTCCCTACTCCCTCATTCCTTCTCCCCTTCCTACCACTCCCCTTGGCTTGCAGTCAGTGTTGCAACCACTTCTTGCCACTAGCCTAGCAGCTACTGATGAGAGGTGGGAAGGCATAAGGAGTGGTTTGTTAGGATATGATTCTCAGAGGTTTTTGACACAACAGCCAGAGATGGCAGTTTTGTGTGCACAAGTTGTGTCGGAGTAATTGTGTGAACGTATATGTGATCTCGTTTTCTGACAAAGGCTATTGTCAAAAATTTAGTTATGAGAGTGTGATTGTCTTTCTTTGTGCCTGTCTGTGGCTCAGTGATCATCTTTATGGTAAGTTGCTACCTATCCTCATTAGTATTGATTCTCAAAAGAAATTGAGCATTTATCTGTCGCTTGGATTGACCACTGTGGTCTCGTTTCATCATCTGTGACATGTGAATAGCTGCCCATATGAGTGGATTTCTGTGACAGGCCAAAACCGCAGCCAATTTCTGCTGGTATCTCTAGTGGATCAGGCCTGCCAATCTGAAGCCCGTTTCCCACTAATGTGCAGGCACTGCACGTCGAATCTGGTCTCACCAATCTGCCCGCAGGCTGGGTCTGTTTGTGTATGGTATAATGTTGCAGGTTTTCTTGGTTTATCCATGGACTCAGGACTGAGGCATTCCTCCTGGGCAATGGATTTCAGAAATTGCAACTGTCTCACCACAATTACATTGTTCAGTGCGGCATTTTATACACATTTTATTTATTGCAGTATACTTTGGCACTCTGAAAGTAGTTTACACATTAGAAAGTGTGGTTGATAAGAAAAAGAAAATTGTGGCAGTTGCTGGCAGTCTGTATGCTAGGTACTCATATATTTCTCGAAAGAAAAATCACACAATACCTGTAAAATAATATAGATAACACAGTGGGTGATAACCAACAATAACAAACATAGTAGGACCGACATTTTATGGGTGGTCACCTATAGTGTTGATTTACACAACTCTTCCATGCCGTATACAATTCTTTCGAGAGGCCTACCTTTTTATAAGGTTATTTCTGAAATCAGTGACCCACCAAAAAAGTGCTGCTTGCTGGACTCGGGTAGGTGTACTGGCCCCGGATTGAATCCGCCCGGCAGATTAACGATGAGGGCCAGTGTGCTGGCTAGCATTTATGTGGTTTTTAGGCAGTTTTCCACATACCGCTAGGTGACTACAGGGCTGGCCCCATGTTCTGCCCCAGTTACACGGCTCGCAAACATCTGAACACATTCGCACTCTTCCATGGATTACACTAGATGCAGCTGGTTGGGTACAGGGGGTACAGGGTGGTGACAGGAAGGCCATCAAATTAACATGCCACATTGGTTTAACCAGCAGACCCCGTAAGTCTGGATTAATTCTTAGAAAGAGAGAGATTTCTGAAATCAGTGAAGGTATTCCAAATCGGTCTTGCAACTCCAAGGAAATGTATATTTTTGTCACAAGATGTGTTTCATTTTATTGAAATAAAATAACAACAGTGGTCTTAATGAAACACACATACCTTTTCGCTTGCTTTTTACATCTAAAAACAGTTCATTACAAATGATGTTGATGTTAGTACGTAAGATTTTTGCTCACATGGAGGAGGAATACAGAAAGCCTTGCATTTTTTTTGTCAACTTGTGTCTTCACTTACCCTTGAGATCTCAAAATTTGTCAGGGAAAAATACTAAAACCTGTCTGGAAGTCAGGGAAATATCTGGGAATTTCACTTGGGGAAACTTGTGGCAACCCTGCTGTATGCATACTGCCCAGGGGATATTTTCGGCGCATAGTCTCTTGGTCTTCTCTTGTCATAGGCGCGCTTAGTCCAGCTATCCAATGTTTCCCAGTGTCGACCAGCGTGCTGGTGAAGGTGTACGCCAGCACATTCCTCTCTCCCTCTCCCCCCCCCCCCCCCTCCCCCTCAAATGCTGCACCACTGTCGTGTACTGGACATGTGAATGACAATGGTGGGGGAGGCAGAAAGCTGGACGTAGAGATTAGCCGGGAGCCGTAGCTGTGGAGGATGGAGTACTCCCAGCCATATACCACCACCTGGCTTGTGAGAGCAGAGGAACGTCTTCTAGAAAACACTGCGCAGGATACACATCCAGTCCTGAGAGCGTCTCCTTAGGTGATGACAGTGACGGCGATCGTGAGTCCAGGTCCATCGGGTGAGAGAGCAGCAGTGGTGGTAGCGAGAGCACGATGTCCATAGGCTCATCCTGGGGTGCCGTGGCGGCACTAGAGGGCAGCTGTGAAGGCACCTGGTCCCATGAAGTCATGAATCTGGGGGAGAAAAGCAGCAGAATCGTGGGCAGAGGCGAATTTTATTCTGGTGATAGTGCTGCAAACTATTGGGACCTGCAATTAGATACATATATGTGCCAATGCATTTCTGGATATTGCCTCACTCCCAGTGCTGGTGTCAGCCAAAAATCCTGTGAAGTGTGGACCATCGGTGGTGCCGGATGCTGCTTGGGTGGAGCAAATGAAGTAGTGTCCAATAGGGGTGGCCGTGGAGATGTTCCACCAGTGATGGTCCGTCGCGTGAGTGGGAGTGATAGGAGGCAAGAAAGAGTTGCAGCGCCTGTTCCAATGTGTGGAAGACGCAAAGCTTGCCAGTTTTTTCTTTAAAAGTCTGTATGAAGTGTTCTGCTTCTCCGTCGGACTAGGTGTGAAACGGAGCACTTGTTAGATGACGAATGGCATTTCGTTGACAAAACTGTTCAAAGTTATGTGACATGAACTGTGGTCCATTGTCCATAACGATGACTTCAGGCAATCTTTCAATGCAAAAAATTGAGGAAAATACTTGAATGGTGCTATGTAACATGCTAGAGTTCATAGGCACCACAAAAGGGAACTTGCTAAAACAGTCTACCACTATGAGCCAATGAGTGTTCCAAAATGGTCCTGCAAGGTCTATGTGCACTCATTGCCATGGGGATTGAGTTTTAGGCCAAACTGTGAATATATGTGGCAGAGCGGATTGGTTTTCTGGACATGCATGACACAGTGACGTCATCTGTTCATTTTGGCAGTCCGTGCCCTGCCAAGTACAGAGACTGCTTGCTAACTGTTTAGTGCAAACAATTCCCCAATGTCCTTGTTGAAGCAGTTGTAACACATCCTTTTGCAACACTCTGGGAATGAGAACACACAATTGTCCACTGTCAGAGTATACTAAGATCACACCTTGTTGTACTGAAAGGTTATGCTGGTGAGCAAAATATTGGTGCACTACTGAGTTCTGAATACTGTTCAACGGGCGAGGCCAAGAGGTGCGAATGTAATGCAACAAAATTTCAGACCAGGGTCTGCTTGTGTGGCCTGTAAAATTTTTCTGTAATTAAATGGAAAAGATTGCAGCGATTCAGAGTCCTGCACATCGATCTGGCAACAAGATGTGTCAGAGGAATCAGAATCAGAGTCAGGATCAATTGGAAGGCGAGAAAGGGCGCAACATTGCCGTGCTGTGCCATAGGTCTGTACACAATTTCATGCTGATACTGGGAGAGAAGCAATGCCCAACACTGCAATTTTGAGCAGTATATGTAGGAACCGGCTTTGACGGATGAAAAAAGGACTGCAAAATCTTGTGACATGACGCTAAATAGAAATTGTGAACAAGCAGATGGTGATGGAATTTTGTCACACCATACACAATAGCAAGAGATTCTTTTCCAATTTTTGAATAATTGCACTGAGGTTGAGTTAACAACTTTGAGGCAAAAGCAATATGTCTATCTTGTACACCAATTCTGTGTGAAAGCACAGCACTGATTACGTAAGAGGAAGCATCTACTTGCAAAATCAGTGGTCTGGCAGGATGAAAATGTACTAAAACTCTGTCTCTGAGCAAGGCATTTATGAGTTTTTGAAATGCATCATGACACCCTTTGGTCCACACAAAAGGCACATTTTTTGAACACAAGTGATGCAATGTAGCCACAATCTGTGAAGCGTTCAGAATGAAACAAATGTAGTATGTCCACTTGCCTAGCACTGACTGCAGTTCAGATACATTGTGAGGAACAGGCAGGTCACAGATTGCAAGCAGATGAGATTGGAGGGGTTGCAAACCTTGACTGTTTATCACATGACCTAAGTACTGTAGTTTTGTCTGAAAAAAGTCACACTTTTTCAGATGACACTTGAGCCCTGAATCTGACAACACTCAAAAAAGAGTTCACAAATTGGCAATGTGTTCCTCTGGTGTATGACCTGAGATGATAATATGGTCAAGGTAGTTCGAACAGAATGGCACTTCAGCAGTCACCTTTTCCAAGTAATGTTGAAAAATGGTGGGTGCAGCTGCACTGTCAAAGGGCAAACGCAAATACTTGAACAGGCATAAGTGTATATTAAGAAAAAACACTTTCTGTGATTCTTCATCTAGTGGTATTTGCAAATAAGCAATACACAAATCTACCTTAGAAAAGTAATTCCCTGCACCAAGCCTGTCCATAAGTTCCTCAGGGCAAGGCAGCGTATAAGTGTCAATTATTGTCTGTGGACTGATGGTAGTTTTGGAGTTAGCACAAATGTGAAAGTGACAAGAAGGCTTGGGCATCAAAACCAATGGACTTGGCCACTGACTAGCTTGTATTTGAGCAATCTCACCATTATCTTGCAATTCTTTTAATTCACTGGCTACTTTGTCTCATAAAGCAATGGGAACAGGGTGAGCCAGGAAAAAATTAGGCTGTGCATTGTCTGTCAGTGTAATGTGCACTAAAAAATTATTAGCTTTTATGAGTCCATCAGAAAAGAGTTCAGGAAATTCCTTAAGCAAACTAACTGACTGTCTTTTGGATTCAAGTAGTCATTGAAAGTATGTTGTCTTGGATGCTAAGGCCAAACAAGTAAAAAAAATCTAAGCCAATAATATCTTCACTGTCTCTTGATTGCAACACAGTAAATTTCACTGTCCTAGTGTGAGATCTGTAAGTGGCAGGCAAACTACACTGTCCAAGTACTGGTATTTGCTGTCTGTTGAATGCAGTGAGGTGCATGTTAGATCTTGACTGGCGTGGTGAGCGTAGCTGTTCATTTGTGGCACATATAAGCAAAGCTACAGAAGCACCTGTGTCCAATTGAAAATCAACACGATGGCCAGCGATTTGTAGTGTTACAAGTGATTTGTTGGAATGGTGTTGTATACCTCAACAGGTTTGAGAAGGGGAGGCTGGCAAAGCTTATAGGTGACAGTGTAGTGGGGCATGGTGGGACACCTCATGGAAAAATTCTTGTAATAGTTGGTGTTAGAGCTGCACCTTTTGTAGACTGAAGTCAACTGATAGGTATACCTGCTTAAAGGAGGTTCCTCTAGCTAAGAAATCACCTTCAGAGGATGTCATGTTTCCAAGTAGAGAAGGAATTAAGATATTTCATCAAAATATAAGAGGTATTAGAGATAAACTTAGTTAACTGCTTATAGATGTTGACTATGAAATTATTGGTAATCAGAGCATCACTTAAATAATTTGACAATTCAGAGGCTTCCTTTACCAGGATACAGATTAGCTGGCTGTCTTTCAAGGAGTTCCTCGCAGGATTGCAGAGTGGCCATATATGTAAAAAAAAACAGTATTCCACTTGAGCCCATAGACGTATCGCAACACTGCACTGAATGTTGTGCAGAGGCAGTTGAATTTAATGAAATTAAATTTCTAATTTTTGTTGTTTATAGGTCTGAGCATTTCTGCTCAAGCTAGAGAGGGTTCTTGATTCACTTTATAGGAAGTGCCAGAAATTATTTATATGTGATGACTTCAATATTAATTATGTATATGATTGTGGAAGAAAAAGAATGTTGGTAGATCTCCTAAACTCATATGATCTGATGCAGATTGTGTTTTTTCCAACTAGGGTGCAGAGGAACAGTAGCACAGCCACAGGCAATATTTTTATTCATTCTTCATTACTAGAGGGGCATTCTGTTAGTAAATGGGTGAATGGCCTTTCAGACCATGATCCACAAATTGTAACACTAAAATGCTTTTGTACTAAAATGAATGTCTCATATAATTACATACTCTGTAGGCAGTTAATCCAATGGCAATAGAAACCTTTTTAAAACTCGTCAAGAAACAAGAGTGGCAAGATGTTTATAGTGCTGATAACATTGATGACAAATAAAATCTACATCTACATTTACATCTACTTCTTCAAGGATACTCTGCAAATCACATTTAAGTGCCTGGCAGTGGAGTTCATCATACCACCTTCACAGTTCTCTATTATTCCAATCTTGTTTAGTGCACAGAAAGAATGAACACCTATATCTTTCCGTAAGAGCTCTGATTTCCCTTATTTTATCATGCTGATCATTTCTACCTATGTTGGTTGGTGTCAATGAAATATTTTTGCATTCAGAGGAGGAAACTGGTGATGGGAATTTCGTGAGAATATTCCATTGCAACAAAAAATGCCTTTGTTTTAATAATGTCCAGCCCAAATCCTGTATCATTTCAATGACACTCTCTCCCATATTTTATGATAATACAAAACATGCTGCCCTTCTCTGAACTTTTTTGATGTACTCCATCAATCCTATCTGGTAAGGATCCCACACCAAGCAGCAGTATTCTAAAAGAGGACGGACAAGCATACTGTAGGCAGTCTTCTTAGTTGATCTCATGCTTTTTGAGAGTTGCTTTCCATTAGAACATTCTAAACAGGGTACTAACAGTGAAAGGCAGCTTGAGTAGCTGACTAGTGGGATAAGGATATCATGTACACCAAAGCGGGAATTATAATCAAAATTTAGAAGTAGTCACAATCAAACTACAGTTGCCCATTACAAACAGTATTTTAAGGTGCTTACAAATGTTGTTAGGATGGCAAAGAGTATGTGGTGTGCAAACAGAATAGCTAATTCACAGGACAAAATTAAAACTATATGGTCAGTTGTGAAAGGAAGTGTCTGGTCAACAGCACAGGATTGATGATATAAAGTCAGTTCGTAGTAAAAATAATTCTGTTACTGATAAATCAGATACATGTACAGTATTTAACAATCATTTTATGAGCATTGCTGGTGAAATAAATAAAAAATTAGTTTCTACAGGGAATCATATAACTCTCTTGGCAAGTGCATTTCTGAAATTGATGTCTGAAACACTCCTCTGAGATCCAGACAAGGGGGAGATAGAACTAATAATTGAAGCACTGAAGACTAAGGATTCTCATGGATATGATGCCTAGCAGAATATTTAAGTACTGTGCTGCACATGTTAGCCCTGTACTTAGCCATATTTGTAATTTTTCCTTTAGGAATGGTCATTTTCCTGAATGATTAAAATACTCAGTAGTAAAGCCGCATTATAAAAATGAAGAAAGGGGTAATGTAGATCTATTCCTATGCCACTAGTGTTTGCTAACTGTTATAACATCAAGTTGAACACATATTTCAAAACGACACAACATATGTAAGTCACTGAGCAAGTTGACCAAGCAAGACATGTGAACACGATAACATTCAAATGAGCACGGAGTCCAAGTCTAGTGGCCGCTGGCTGGCTGGCTGCTTAGGTGGCACGGCTGCTGCACGGCTGGCAGACAGCGCCGAATGTAGAGGACGCGCGTAATTGCGTGGCAGCACTTTGAACGATCGGCGAGTCACAACACTTTTCCCCCCTTTGAAAGTTTTGCACTGGTCTTGATGGAGGTGGCCTGTAGATTGCTAACATTGTGTTGTTGGAGTGGGCGTAAAGTCTGGAGGAGGCGGCGGCTTCCTGTACGGACGGAAGTGTCCCCGATGATAACGGGTCGAGATGACAGGCGACGTAGGGGTCAAATCTGCTGGGGCCCCATGCACCAATCTGCCCATTGCGGGAAGTCTGGTTGATATAACAGGAGACATGGGCGATGTGTCGGCGTCCGTAGGAGAAGGAGGCGAGTAGAGTTGCTCCGACAGATGGTCATCTGGTTCCTGCATGGGCACGTCTCCTGGTGGCGTCCGTTCTTGTACTGACACCGAGATGACAGTGAGATGACTGCGTTGTGAGTAATGAGAGATTCCAGTATCCTGAGCGTCAGGTAGAGCCGAAGGTGGTGTAGTGGCATCTGGAACAGGCGTTGCTGGCACACGAGGCCGAAGCTGGTCCGAATGACGCACTGCAACACCCGTGTCCGTCTGTATTTCATACAGGCGTCTGCCACAGTGCCGTAAGATGCGGCCCGGACTCCATTTTGGTCACCTGCCATATCCCCGTACCCATAAAAGGTCGTCAGCGGTGAACCGGCCAAGCGAAGGCACCCGCGGCTGTGAGGTGGAAGGCCGCAGAAGATGAAGTAGCGTGCGGGGCTGTCGGCCATGTAAGAGCTCAGCTGGGCTGTGGTCACCCATGGGGGTGAAATGGTAAGAAGCCAAAAAATTGGAGAAGCGCATCATCATCACCAGCAGCAGCAACGGCAGCAGCAGAAGAAGAAGTCAGGAGTTTCCTCATCTGAGCCTTAAATGTGCAGACCAGTCGTTCATCCTCACCGTTTGATTGTGGATGGAACAGAGGGGCCATGACATGCACGACGCCGTGACGAGCACAAAAATCCGCAAATTCGGAAGAGACAAATTGCGGACCATTATCAGTAACAAGAGTAGAGGGAAGGCCTTCCAAAGAAAAAATGCGGGCGAGAGCATTTGTTGTTGCTGCGGTGGTAGGCGATGTGCAACGGGCAATGAAAGGAAAGTTAGAGTAGGCGTTGATTACGAGGAGCCAATAAGTACCTAAAAAGGGTCCCGCAAAGTCAGCATGAATGTCATGAATGTGCTCCCAGGGCTTCTCAGGTGAAGGCCACGGTGACAAAGATGACTTAGGGGCGGCAGACTGTGACGCACAAGGGCCGCAGGCAGTGACCATGGGTGCTATTTTAGAGTCGATGCCAGGCCAGTACACATGACAGCGCGCCAGAGATTTTGTGCGAGAGACACCCCAGCGCCCTTTGTGAAGGAGGCGGAAGACCGAAGCACGCAAAGACGCAGGTACCACAACACGCTGCGAAGCATTTTCGGTGGAAAGGAGGATAACACCATCCCTAGCCGTGAGGTGGTAGCACAAAGCGTAGTAGTTCCGCAATGGATCAGAAGTCTTAGCGGACAGATGATCTGGACAACCCTTCTGAATACAGCATAAAAACCAGGAGAGGGTAGGGTCAGAACCCGTAGCAACCGCCAGCCGGTTCCCGGTGATGGGGAATCTGTCCACAACCTGCTGCTCGGCAACATCCAGGTGGAAACACAAAAGTTCGTCCCTATCGAATGCCAGATCAGCACCCATGGGAAGGTGAGACAGTGCATCAGCATTCGCATGTTATGGTGATTTCTGAAGATTACACTTAAGACCGGCAGTCTGTAAGACATGAAAAAGTGTGCGGAGGTTCTGAAGAGTTTCTTCAGTGGTGGCGCCAGTGACAACAATGTCGTCCATGTGATTGATACCCCCAGGGACAGGGAGCAATAATTGTTCCAAGAATCGCTGAAAGAGAGCAGGGGCAGTGCCAACCCCGAATGGCAATCGTTGGTATTGATAGAGGCCGAAAGGCGTGTTAAGGACTAGAAACTGCCGGGAAGCAGGTAAAGTTTAGAAAAATACTGGCCTCCAGCAAGTTTCGTGAACAATTCTTCAGGTCGAGGCATAGGGTAAGTGTCGATAAGGCATTGAGCATTTACAGTGACTTTGAAATCGCCCCAGAGACGAATATCACCATTTGGCTTAGCAACGACAACGACTGGAAGTGACAGGAAGCAAGACCCCGGAAGCAGAGAGACGATCCAGCTCCCGTTTTACCCGATCACGAAGGGCCACAGGAATGGGCTATGCCCAAAAAAACTTAGGCCGAGCAGTGGGTTTGAGCATGATATGAGCTTCAAAGTCGTTTGCACGGCCTAACCCAGGAGAAGAAAGGGACGAAAATGCCGTCGATAAGGAATCCAATTGAGAGTAAGGAATAGCATCAGAGACGATATTGACAGTCATCTATGGAGAACCCAAAAATGCGAAAAGCATCGAAACCAAAAAGATTTTCTGCATTACTCTGGTCGACCACAAATATGGGAACAGTGCGAACGATGGATTTGTAAGATAACTCAGCATTAAATTGTCCCAAGAGAGAAATCTTCTGTATTGTACGTCCATAATTGCTGAGTGACAGGTGATAGGAGTGGAGAACCCAACTGAAGATACGTCTGAGAATTGATGATAGTGGCAGCAGAACCATTATCCACCTGCATGCGAACGAACATTTCGACCAAGGATTTGGACTGTGAGGAATAACTTCCCTGAAAGGGAAGAAGTGCTATTGACAGAATACAGAAGCAGAATCAGCGTCACGGTCATGAACATCATGTATGCGGCTGGATTTGCAAACGGAAGACACATGACCCTTCTTTTTGCAATTGTGACACACGGCCCAACGTTGGGGACAACCTTCGCGTGAATGTTTCGTAAAACACCGCGGACATGAAGGAAGTTGCCGGGGGTTTTGCTGCAGTTTCTGAGAGGGTTGTTTATGGTTAGGCCGAGGCTGCGCATGGGAGCGTACTGTGGCCACGTCGGCCTACGGGGACAAGCCGCACGCATCGTCAACAGCGCACAGAGGTTGTATGTCCCCGACGTCACCCCACGCCTCTATTTGCGCTCCAGCGGCGCGAGAAATTTCAAAAGACTGCGCGATGGAGAGGACTTCATCTAGTATTGGATTTGCCAACTGAAGGGCACATTGCCTCACTTCTTTGTCGGGCACCGACCGGATGATAGCATCCCGTACCATGGAATCTGCGTAGGATTCTTTGTGAATGTCAGTAACAAATTGACACTTGCGACTGAGGCCATGAAGCTCAGCAGCCCAAGCGTGATAGGATTGCTTCGGTTGTTTCTGACAACGATAAAAGGCAACACGAGAGGCTACCACATGCGTTTGCTTATGAAAATAGACTGACAGAAGTGAGCACATTTCAGCAAAGGACAAAGTCGCAGGATCTTTCAAAGGAGCCAATTACGACAACAATCGATACATTTGAGGTGAAATCGATGAAAGGAACAGAGACTTACATGTTTGTTCATCAGTGACATGAAATGCCAAGAAGTGCTGTCCAAGATGTTTTTCGTAATCAGACCAGTCTTCCGCCGTCTCGTCGTAAGGAGGAAAAGGAGGTATAGACAACGATGAGAAACGACCCGCACTGGATGCCGTGACGAAATCGTGAATCACCGATGTGAGAAGCGTTTGCTGTTCAATGAGACCTTGCAATAGTTGCTCTAAAGTAGCCATGGAAACCTGTGGATCAACGATGAAAAGGAAAACTCCCATCCTCGTCGCCAATTGTTATAACTTCAAGTTGAACACATATTTCAAAACGACACAACACATGTAAGTCACTGAGCAAGTTGACCAAGCAATACATGTGAACACGATAACATTCGAATGAGCACGGAGTCCAAGTCTAGTGGCCGCTGGCTGGCTGGCTGCTTAGGTGGCACAGCTGCTGCACGGGTGGCAGACAGCGCCGCATGTAGAGGACACGCGTAATTGCGTGGCGGCACTTTGAACGATCGGTGAGTCACAACACTAACGTTATTGAAAAGGCTATGTATGTAATGATAATTGATCATTTTATATCACATAATTTGTTATCAAATGTACAGTTCGACTTTAGAAGTCATTTAAAAACTGAAAATGCTATATTGTCTTCACTCTGTGAGGTACTGGATGGATTAAACAATATGTTTTGAATGCGAGGTGAATTTTTTATTTAACTAAGGCATTTGATTGTGTTGATCACAAAATATTGTTCCAGAAGTTGGATCATTACGGAATACGGAGAGTAGCTCACAACTGGTTCACCTCTTACTATAACAACAGACAGCAAAAGGTCACTATTCACAGTGGCTGTGATGTGGGGTCTCAGGGGGGGGGGGGGGGGGGGTGCCCCAGGATCAGTGTTGGGGCCACTCCTGTTCCTTATTTATATAAATAATATGCCCTCTTGTATTACAGGTAACTCGGAAATATTTTTGTTTGCTGATGACACTAGCTTGGTAGTAAAGGATTTTGTGTGCAACATTGGCTCAGTTTCAAATAGTGCAGTCCATTACATAATGTCATCGCTTGTAGAAAATAAACTAATGCTACATTACAGTAAGGCTCAGTTTTTACAGTTTATAGCTCATCGTTCAACAAAACCCAATGTTTTAATTTCACAGAATGGGCATATGATTAGTGAAACAGATCAGTTCTAATTTGTTAGTGTTCAGGTAGATAGTAAAGTGTCGTGGAAATCCCACATTAAAGATCTTGTTCAAAGACTTAATACTACCAATTTTTACTATTCGAACAGTATTTGAAGTAAGTGATTGTTTGACATGAAAATTAGTCTACTTTGCTTATTTTCATTCACTTATGTCATATGGTATTATGGTGGTACAACTCATTCAACTCTAAATGGATATTTTTGGCTCAGAAATGGGCTGTTTGGGAAATAGGTGGTGTAAGTTCGCGAACCTCTTGTTGACCCCTGTTCACTTGTCTGGGTATATTGACATTGGCCTCTCAATAAATATATTACTTACTGTCATTTCTTGCTAACAATATCAGCTTATTCCAAAGCAGCTTTCACTCAGTTAATACTTGGCAGAGTATTTTGCATTTTGATCGTACTTCCTTAAATCTTGTCCAGAAAGGTGTGCAGTATACTGCTGCATCCATTTCAATATACTACCACAAAATCGAAAAATCTCAGCAGTAATCCGTGTGCTTTCAAATCAAAACTGGAGAATTTCCTCATGAGTCACTCCTTCTATTCTGTTAAGGAGTTCCTTGGAAAATTAAGCTGATTTTATGTTACATTTATGACTGCATTTACTGAATCTTATGGCTTGACATTTTCTCAGTTCATAAACATTTTATTTTTATCTGTTACTACTTTTATGTTGTAATTTCATGTACTTACACGTTCCATGACCTTGGAGATTTTCTCCTCAGTTTGGTCCCACAGTACTTGATGTGTAAATAAATAAATAAACCGCACTGGTGTGAGACGAGAGCACAACCTTACTTGAATTATTGCTAGAACCTGTAGTCAGTTTTGAAAACACTGCTTTCACAGAATGTGCATAAGGCTTGTTGTTGCGAGATTGGGCAGAATTGGTGTTCTTTTGCAATTGCAAGCAAACTGCCTGGACGTGGCCTTTCTTTCCACACGAGTAACATATCGCATTGTGTGACAGGCAATCTTGCTGCTTGTGGTGAGCAAAACAGTGAGGGCAAGACTTCATTGGATTTACAGGCCTGGCTAATTGTTCCCTAGGCTGCCTGCTGGTCTGTGTGTATGCTTGTTGTGGTGGCTCGGTGGAGGGGTCACTAGCAAGATTCGACTTGACCCGACAAATTGGGACCCGATCACGTTTATCGGCGTCTAGGGTGACTGAATGGAATTGTTCTAATATTTGCAACACTTGATGGAGTGAAGGATCTGAGTACTGGAGAATCTGTTCTCTAATTCTGCTATCAGGGCTACTGTATGTGATCGCATCATGGATCATCATGTCACTGTAAAAGATGCCAAACTACATTTGAATTTACACTTCATAGTGAGACCCTGCAAGTCAGTATACCACTGACAGAAGGTCTGTTCTGGCTTTTTCTTAAGACAAACGAACTAAAATCTGGCTGCCGAGACCTGAATCTGCTATTCATAATAGTGACTTAATGCACCTACTACTTCATCATAGGAGAGTGCATTGGGAGATAATGTAGGGAAGAGTTTTTGAATTAAGTGAAACACAGGGGTTCCCATGATGGACAGGAAATGAGATATCACAGTACCTTGAACTCTATGGACTTGACAATAGGTGAGATATTCAAGCCATCCTTCTTCTTTTTCATCGAAGTGCCGAAACCGTGGAATGTTGTTTGGCCGTATTTGTTGATTGGTCAGTTGGGCAGCCGATGCAACTTGTGCGGCAAGCAATTGCTGTACAGTAGACAGCAGTGTGGTGTTTTGCTGGTCCTGAAACTGAAAAATCTGATTTAGTTCCAGAGCAGGAGCAGTCCGAGGCTGAGGAGCAGGAGCAGTGGGCAGAGGGGGCAAGGTAGCCATTCTAACACAGACAAATTACAGCAAAATATGAAAAGACAAATAGAAAATCAATGTGCAAAACCTCTGAAAAGAGAAATAGATCACTTCTGCAGCTCCCCTCCTGTAATGCACGCAACAACAAGAACAAATTAGCAAATAGAATCACTGTAGTGGCAGCTCCCCTGCAGCACATGAAAAGCAAACAATACTTGCTGGTCAGATTCAGTGCCACTTGTTGTGGCTGTGCCCTCTTCTAGTGTTTTGTGGTTCCAGGCTGGATGAGGAGAGGGTGGTATGATGGGTGGGTGGCTGGTTTCCTCTCACTACAACACGAAATGCGCAGGTGATTAAAATACTTTTTATTATAGGAACCAATTGGGTACTTAATTTCAATTATGTTCAGTCTGAAGTTCTGTGGTTAACAGCAATAAAATAACGTGTACTAATTCTTGAACCTTGTCCGTGTCCATATCACAGCTATGTATGACTAACATTCCCTCACAGCTAGCTAAGGTGCGAGGCGATGACTATCAATGTGGAAGAGTAGAGCACAGTGCGATATATTGAGATGCTACGCAAACTGAATCCCGCTATGACATACTGAGGTACTCAGACTGAGAGACTGAGAAAGCTCGCTCAGCGGCAGCAGCCAATATGCATGCTGCCCAGGGGGCATTATAGTTATGTAGCTTGAAGATATGTTTTGGTTTTCTCTTGTCATAGGCACACTTAGTACAGCATCTACTATAGAGTGTTCGTAGTGCCGACTGGTGTGATGCCAGCACACACACATTCACTCCCTCCCTCTCTCCCTCTCTCTCTCTCTCTCTCTCTCTCTCTCTCTCTCTCTCTCTCTCTCACACACACACACACACACACACACTTTTAAATTATATCCACGGTCTCCCAGCATATGGGAATAAAACATATTATGAATATTAATAGGCAAAAAAAGCTTAATTTGAAGCTAGAGCATTTAAAAATAGGGATGCAGAATATTTTGTGGGACAGATGTTACTATTTGGTAGAAGAACACATTGCAATTGGAGATATGTGTAATAGATTATTTTTCCTATAACAAAACTGTTACATTTTAGGATAGTGTTATTAGCATCAGTTCCATGTTTGTGGTGAAATTTTGCTACAAATGTTTGACATTTGTCTTGTGCCTTTTAAGGAGACAACCTATTGGGAAGGCAAGAGAGACTGATTTCACACATAGAGCAGTTTGACAGGAGCATGTGAGGGCCAGTTCACACTTCTCTCCACAGATAGTGTCTTTGAGACACAAAGGAGAGATGCAATATGCTTCCCAACAGGAAAAACTCAACAGTTCAAGGGGTACAATGGAGACCTTCTCATAGTCACATTATTGTGACTGTGTGAAAAGTAAACTTATTTACAAATTAATAACTATTGATTCATATGTGTCACTGAGGAGCTAGTAAGCTCACCTTCAGCAGAAAAAAAGAGATGATTATGTAAGTGAAGATGCACTTTTGATATCTGCATTAGTTTGTGAGGTATTGTAAATTAATTATTATGTATATTTTCTGAAACATAAAAACAAATATCTCAGCAACACATTGTGTGATTACAAGAAGCAATGTGTCTATGGCTACATCTCGTAGAACTCTATTGGATAATCATCATAGACTCCCTAAAATGGTACACATTTTTAAATGACTGACCGAAATGTACATTTTGTGCAGTGAAAACAGTTTTTCTTGCTAAATAATTATTAAAATCCTGAAAGTGCCAGTAGTACTATAGACTAGAAATAAGTAGAAAATTATTATAATGTATAGTTTAAATTATTTATTCCTAAAAACCTGAAAAGCTAAGGACAGTCACAGAAAAATCTTATTTGTGAAGAAACTATGCCAAGTAGGAGAAAACAAACAGTAGTATGACATTTCATGGAAAATTTGCATATAAATAGGTGTATGATAGATATGTTAAATGTTTAAATTATGAATTTCAGCAGTTGAGTTACTGAGTTGTTGATTTGATTTTAGTGGTCTTAAACCGAGAGCTTCTAAGGGTGGTGGCCATCTTTAAACAGGAAGTTCAGTGTAGACTTGTCTTGGAGCGGTCTCTGTGAATCGTTGTTGCTCAATGAGTAGCTACATAGTCATGATTTGTAAATGCTGAATCATTCTAAGCCTCTAACTCTGAACGTAGAGAAATTTGTGATAGGTCTTGTGTATGAACTTATGACCCCTTTTTATGTGTGGAATTATTTTAAGTGACCAATCTGGACTTAGAGAATCTGGTGTTGTGTTTATTGCAATTAGGCCAAACTCATGGGAACTTTATCAATTTTAGGCTTTTGCACTCAGCTATAAGAAGGACTTCAGTTGTTTTAGTGGGAAGCAAGCATGGGACTTGTAGTTTGAACTGGTGCTGTGAAACTTTAATTATTTTGTTGAGGAAAGCTCACAGGACTTATCACGAATTAGGCAATAGCCTACACTGGTATATAAGCCCTCAATGGCATTGTGAGTTTTCAGAGATAAACTGTCATTTATATTTTTCATATTTATGGGAGACACAATAAACTCGAGTTACAAAAAACTTTAACCAACCATGAGTGCATATGTAATCTCTAGTGCAGCAATTCCTTCCTGTAAATTTTTTAATTTTTTTTTTTTTGGGAGGGGGGGGGGGGTACGTTGAGACAGATGGTCGTTGATGCCCTTGGACACAGCAGCCTTATTAAGTCCAGCCACATCCCACAGTTGCTCATTGAACTGTATTGTGCTGGGTTGTGTGTGGGTGATATTTTTGTGTCTTACATGTGTGTGCTCTGAACTGATTTATAGAGAAAAGGTGAACTGACTGACTCAAATTTTGGCAAATTTTACAAAACATTTATTCATCACTCACCACAATGTTAACAAAAGTCCATGGTATGGTTGCAGTTTGTGAGATCAATCCAGCGTAATTCAGACTGAATGGATTCAGTAGGCAGTACGGGATTGTGTGATACTGTAGGGAGTAAAACAGATAATTCTACTGGGTATTTAAAAGATGATTTGAGTGATAAAATTGAGGGATTAACCAGTCACGTGGAGGATTTAAAAGGAAAGTTTGGGTAAGTGGAGGGGAAATGTGTTTGCCAGAGCTGATAAACTTGAGCTGAATTGAGGGTTTCGACTGATTCAGGCAAGGAGTTGTGTAATACAAGGGATGAGGAGACACAGCAAGCTCTTGTTGAGGAGGTTAGAAAAATTGTGGATACCTGTGATGAAATAAAAATTTTATTGACGGGTGAAATGGCAGGCACAGATAGCATTCTGAGGAAGGAAATGTAAGATGTTGGTGCTGTTACAGTAAAGAATAATGTCAAAACTGATGAAGTTAACAGTAAGATTAAGTTAGTTAGAATTATGCAGTGCATCTGGAAATATGGGTTGACCCATTATACAGGCACCCAGTGGTAGAACCACAACAGGGTGACAGGAAATACCATGCTGCGAACTTCCGTGCTGCACACAAGATTGTTTCACACATGAGATGAGTGATGAAAGTGAAATTGAGACATCGTTATCAGGAGAAAGAAAACTGGTATTCTACAGATTGGAGTGTGAATGTCAGATCCCTTAATCAGGCAGGTAGGTTAGAAAGTTTAAAAAGGGAAATGGATAGGTTAAAGTTAGATATAGTGGGAATTAGTGAAGTTTGGTGGCAGGAGGAACAAGACTTCTAGTCAGGTGAATATAGAGTTATAAATACAAAACCAAATAGGGATAATGCAGGAGTAGGTTTAATAATGAATAAAAAAATAGGAGTGCGGGTAAGCTACTACAAGCAGCATAGTGAATGCATTATTGTGACCAAGATAGACATGAATCCCACACCTACTACAGTAGTACAAGTTTATATGCCAACTATATCTGCAGATGTGGAAGAAATTGATGGAATGCATGATGAGATAAAAGAAATTATTCAGGTAGTGAAGGCAGATGAAAATTTAATAGTCATGAGTGACTGGAATTTGGTAGCAGGAAAAGAGAGAGAAGGGAACATAGTAGGTGAATAGGGATTGGGGCTAAGAAATGAAAGAGGAAGCCACCTGGTAGAAATTTGCACAGAGCATAACTTGATCATAGCTAACACTTGGTTCAAGAATCATGAAAGAATGTTGTATACATGGAGGAAGCCTGGAGATAATAGAAGGTATGAGATAGATTATATAATGGTGAGACAGAGATTTAGGAATCAGGTTTTAAATTGTAAGACATTTCCAGGGGCAGATGTGGACTCTGACCACAATCTATTGGTTATGAACTGTAGATTAAAACTGAAGAAACTGCAAAAAGGTGGGAATTTAAGGAGATGGAACCTGGATAAACTGACTAAACTGGAGGTTGTACAGTGTTTCAGGGAGAGCATAAGGAAACAATTGACAGGAATGGGGGAAAGAAATACAGTAGAAGAAGAATGGGTAGCTTTGAGGGATGAAATAGTGAAGGTAGCAGAGGATCAAATAGGTAAAAAGACGATGGCTAGTAGAAACCCTTGGGTAACAGAAGAAATATTGAATTTAATTGATGAAAGGAGAAAATATAAAATGCAGTAAATGAAGCAGGCAAAAAGGAATACAAACGCCTTAAAAATGAGATTGACAGGAAGTGCAAAATGGCTAAGCAGGGATGGCCAGAGGACAAATATAAGGATATAGAGGCTTATCTCACTAGGGGTAAGATAGATACTGCCTACAAGAAAATTAAAGAGACCTTTGGAGAAAAGAGAACCACTTGTATGAATATCAAGAGCTCAGATGGAAACCCAGTTCTAAGCAAAGAAGGGGAAGCAGAAAGGTGGAAGGAGTATATAGAGGGTCTTTACAAGGGTGATGTACTTGAGGACAATATTATGGAAATGGAAGAGTATGTAGATGGAGATGAAATGGGAGATATGATACTGCATGAAGAGTTTGACAGAGCACTGAAAGACCTGAGTCGAAACAAGGCCACGGGGGTAGAAAACATTCCATTAGAACTACTGACAGCCGTGGGAGAGCCGGTCCTGACAAAACTCTACCATCTGGTGAACAAGATGTATGAGACAGGCGAAATACCCTCAGACTTCAAGAAGAATATAATAATCCCAATCCCAAAGAAAGCAGGTGTTTACAGATGTGAAAAATACCAAACTATCAGTTTAATAATTCACAGCTGCAAAATACTGATGAATGGAAAAACTGGTACAAGCTGACCTCGGGGAAGATCAGTTTGGATTCTGCAGAAATATTGGAACACATGAGGCAATACTGACCCTATGACATATCTTAGAAGGAAGATTAAGGAAAGGCAAACCTACATTTCTAACATTTGTTGACTTAGAGAAAGCTTTTGACAATGTTGACTGGAATACTGTCTTTCAAATTGTGAAGGTGGCAGGGAGCGAAAGGATATTTACAATTTGTACAGAAACCAGATGGCAGTTATAAGAGTCGAGGGACATGAAAGGCAAGCAGTGGTTGGGAAGGGAGTGAGACAGTGTTGTAGCCTCTCCCCGTTGTTATTCGATCTGTATATTGAGCAAGCAGTAAAGGAAACGAAAGAAAAGTTCGGAGTTGGTATTAAAATCCATGGAGAAGAAATAAAAACTTTGAAGTTCGCTGATGACATTGTAATTCTGTCAGAGACAGCAAAGGACTTGGAAGAGCAGTTGAACGGAATGGACAGTGTCTTGAAAGGAGGATATAAGATGATCATCAACAAAAGCAAAATGAGGATAATGGAATGTAGTCGAATTCAGTCAGGTGATGCTGAGGGAATTAGATTAGGAAATGAGACACTTAAAGTAATAAAGGAGTTTTGCTATTTGGGGAGCAAAATAACTGATGATGGTTGAAGTAGAGAGGATATAAAATGTAGACTGCCAATGGCAAGGAAAGCGTTTCTGAAGAAGAGAAATTTGTTAACATCAAGTATAGATTTAAATGCCAGGAAGTCATTTCTGAAAGTATTTGTGTGGAGTGTAGCCATGTATAGAAGTGAAACATGGATGATACATAGTTTAAACAAGAAGACAATAGAAGCCTTCAAAATGTGGTGCTACAGAAGAATGCTGAAGATTAGATGGGTAGATCACATGACTGATGAGGAGGTATTGAGTAGAATTGGGGAGAAGAGGAGGTTGTGCCACAACTTGACTAGAAGAAGGTATCGGTTGGTAGAACATGTTCTGAGGCATCAAGGGATCACAAATTTAGTATTGGAGGGCAGTGTGGAGGGTAAAAATCGTAGAGGGAGACCAAGAGATGAATACACTAAGCAGATTCAGAAGGATGTAGGTTGCAGTAGGTACTGGGAGATGAGGAAGCTTTCACAGGATAGAGTAGCATGGAGAGCTGCATCAAACCAGTCTCAGGACTGAAGACCACAACAACAACAACAACAACAACAACAACAACAACAACAAATTTGATATTGGGGTCAAGACAAACGAAGCAGATTGGAAATGAATTTCTGAATGATGCAGTGTCTTACAGGGCCAGAAAGAGTACGAGGGAATTTCGTCAGCAGGAATTGAGAAAATTTAGACTGACCATTGGGGGTGCTAACTGAAATTTCCACATTAAGGAGAAGAGAAGTCAGAATGATAAATGAAGAGAGAACAGGGGAAGATATGATAATGAGAATGGAAATTAGGAGGAATGATAACAAAAATGAGCAGAGACCAGGGTGTGTGAATAGAGACAGGAAAGGGGAGATTAATGAAGGAGGGCCACAGGGACAGGGTTCTTTAAACTAGGATTTGTTCCAAACAGAGTCCACATTGAGACAGTGAATTATGCAGGAACTTGGAACATGAGATGGGAAATTAATTGCAGGAGAAGTAACAAGGGTTCTTTCAATAGTAACAGGAGCAAAGAAACAAGGTAAGAGAAAATATGGAAAAATAATTTTAGGTAAAATAACACAGGATTTATCAATAATAATAATAATAAAAGCAAAGAGGTAAGGGAAGGAAGAATTGTGGAACAAACGCGGTTTTAGGAAACGGTTTATTTGAGGGTCGTTTTAAGCAGCATGATAAGAGGAAGGATAATAAGAGAAAATTTTGCAAAGAATGAAGAACCCTTGTAGGGCAAGTTGATACTATGGTTTATTTAATGAGGGGGGTGACATGTTGTGAATTCTGAAGAAAATAGTGTTGTTCTGGAATCTGTATTTAATGAATCAGAATCAGCTTTGCAATATGAGGCAGTGAATGTGTGCTGTAGAATTGGAAATGAATTTGTGAATAGCTACAGAAATTATATAGGTACAGTGGAACAGTGTAACACGTTGTACACTATCAGGGGTGACAGCCCGTCACCATGTCAGTGTTAGTTATTTGGAGACAATTGTGCCTGGATCTAGTTTCTTTTGTGAGTGGAAGTGTAAAGTAAAGCACATCCTCCAGTAATGTGTGTTAATTTAATGGTGATCAGGCTGTGGTTTGGTGAGCAGACAATGTTTCCCGTATCAGATAATGTTGTTGGTGGTGGTTGTAATGCGCAGATAATGATTGTGTGGAAGGGATTGTGAGTGATTCAATAAATCAAAGTGACATAAATTCTGCTGCTAGTGGTATGAGTGAATTAGTTGGGCAGCACATATATTTTAGGAGACATAGGAGAATAAAACAGAGAATGATTTTGATTCTTAAGATTGGATAACAAAGAGGCCAAGTGGTTTCAAAAGTGGGAACATGAGGATTGGGAGCTTAGTAAGCAAGATTCTGCTACGCAGGTCACAGAACTGAATGAAGGAAATGGCAAATACAAAAATGTTTCCAAAGAAATCTTTAATGGGGATACAGATCTTGAGTTATTGGGGGGAAAGCATGTATTTATAATGAGGGAAGACAGTATAGGGAATGATAGTACTGTGAGCAGAAGTTCACTTAGTGGGAATGGTGAGAATGATAATGAAATTCATACCTTTCTGATTCCTAAGAATTTATTACAAGTTGGTATGAATGAAGGTGGGTTAAATACTAAATGGATGGGGAAAGATATGTGTGGTTATGAAGCTGAAGATTGGGTGGACTTTGCTAAATTTCTACAGCAAATGACACCAAAGACATGGGAGAAACAAATTAGGAGCATATGTAAAGACATAAGATGGATGTAGATTGAAAATCAGTTTAGGGACTAATGGGAAAAGAAAGCTGTCTAAATTTTATAAAATTTATAAGGGGGTGTTATTTGACAGGAAGGATGAGACCAAAGGGGAGTGGCAACTGTACTGGCCTGAGGAGCATGTACAGTCACAGTTATGCGCTTCTTAGTCATGGGCATTATGGGCAACAGAAGTGTATAGGACTACGTTCTGTTTCACAACATGGACTGTAGGATGTGGAAGCAGCTTGGGGCAGGTGACATGTGCCAATGAGAAGCACAGCACCAGTGGTAGTCATGGGGAAATGCAAAAAATCTTGCCCTGTTGTGTAGGGGCACGACTGGCCATTTATTATATGTATTTGGTCCATTACCAACTAGTAGGGGTGGGCAAAAATACATTATACTTGCTGTGGATGCATTTGCCAAATATGTTAAAATATATGGAATGAACAAGTCCACCAACAAGACAATGATTAGGAAACTCGAGACAGAGTATTCTAAGAACGTTGGGAAAGCAAAGGCATTGTTTTCAGATAATGACTCCCAGTTCATCTTTAAACCATGGGGAAACTTCATGCAACAGGCAGTTATAAACGACATAAGAATCTCAGTACACCTCCTGTCGGGACATCCCGCAGATCACTTTATGCGTGAGCTTGGATGATTACGAGGGTTGTTTTTTAAGTAAGGGCCGTTCGCACGTATATTCCCGTAGTTCGCGCGGACGCCAGCACAAGCCACCGCACCACTTGCCGGCATCCTTCCCATTCACACTGATGCAAGTTGCAGCTCTGTAGCTGACATGTACACATCACTGTGCTACTTTATAATGTTTACGATTATTGAATCGCCCGCCGCGTGTGAGATACGGTCAGTGATATGTTTTTTGACCGCGAGAAGCCTATCAGCTGCAGAAATTCATCGTCAGTTAACAGAAGTTTATGGCTTGAATGCAATGAGTGAAGGTAAAGTGCGTCAATGGGTTAGAGAGTTTAAAAATGGCCGTCAAAATGAAGAATGTTCAGGCCGGCCCTCTGTGATCACTGATGATTTGGTGGCTGCAGTCGAAACAAAGATTCGTGAGGACAGAAGATTCACAATTTCCACTCTTTCTTTGGAATTTCCACAAGTTTCAAGATCAGTTTTGTACAAAATTGTGTCTGAAAACCTAAATTTTAAGAAACTGTGTTCTCGGTGGGTACCCAGACTCCTCACAGAGGACCACAAAGGGAAGAGATTTGCCACTTCGTTGGACTTTTTGATTCGTTACAAGGAAGAAGGGGATGACATGTTGAGTCAAATTGTCACTGGAGATGAAACATGTGTATCCCATATCACTCCCGAAAGCAAGCGACAATTGATGGAATGGCGACACACAACCTCACCCGTCAAGGACAAAGCCAAACAGACTCTGTCAAAGCGCAAGATTATGGCAACTGTGTTCTGGGGCGGCGCGGTGTTTTGCTAGTGGACTTTATGCCACGAGGAATGACAATCAACTCAGATGCCTACTGTGCAACTCTAAAGAAGCTCCGCAGAGTAATTCAAAACAAAAGGCACGGCATGCTGACAAAAGGAGTTTTGCTCCTGCACGATAACACTAGGCCTCACACCTCTCAAAAGACTCAGGATTTGATTGATTCTTTTGGCTGGGAAGTTTTGGACCATGCACCATACAGCCCCGACCTTGCTCCTAGCGATTTTCACCTTTTCCGGTACCTGAAACACCATCTTGGCGGGCAGCGCTTCAATGACGATGATGAAGTGAAAGCGGCCGTGAACTCTTGGCTGTCGGAGCAGGCGGCCGAATTCTTTGAAGAGGGAATTAAAAACTTAGTTGTACGGTATGACAAGTGCTTAAATAAACAAGGTAACTATGTAGAAAAATAGGTAAAAGTGTGTAGAATCAGAAAATAAAAGCTTTTTTACAAAAGTATTTGTATCTTTTTTAAAAAATAAAAACGGCCCTTACTTAAAAAACAACCCTCGTATGTTGAAGTACTGCAGTCATATTGGGCTGAATAGTTTGCCACATTTGAGGATGTGATGAACAGGGTGAACAGTAGTGCAATGGGGTTCATGGAATTTGAGGTGATGTGGAACACAAAAGGAGCCAACTTCAGATTTCCCATCTGGTACATCTATATCTGAACAGGAAAGACAAAAGTACATTGCAGAACAAATGACAATTGGGGCTTTACAGCAGAAGCATAGGCATGATCCAAGGTACAAGCCTACTTAGTACAGAGTGAGTGACCAGATGCTTGTAAAAACAAAAGAAGATTTAAAAAAATATTTGAGCTGCACCATAGTCCATTCATTGTAGAAAGCTGTCCTTGCCCTGATGCAAACAGGTTAAATTGCCCTAAGTCAGGGAAGCATTTTAGATTAAGAAATATGACAGGAATGTGGTTATATGAACAGCCACTATAACTGATGTATTAATGATGAATACAATAATTTTATAAAGATGATTTATTTGTGTATGTGTAGATTAAGAATTGTGTCATATTCTTACGTGTGTGTGAGGCTAAGTTTTTGTGGGAAGACTTTGATGGATATTTTCCTTGTGTTCAGTTTAAGATTTTTTTGGAAAGGTATTTTTGTACTGTGCATATGTGTTTATGTGTCTATTTTTGGGATATATTCTGTATGTGGGATGGTAGAATTAAGAGTTTTCGGAAGGGTTACCAGAATATATTTGTATTTAAGTGACAGAACACCTATAAAAATGGGCCACAGCTGACAAAAGCTGATATGATTATTGTAACATGGGATACAGCAGTTGTAGTTACTTTACAGCACCTGATGACATAACTATAGATAACACTTGGTTTAAGAATCACGATAGAAGGTTGTATACGTGGAAGAACCCTGGAGATACTAAAAGGTATCAGATAGATTATATAATGGTAAGACAGAGATTTAGGAACCAGGTTTTAAATTGTAAGACATTTCCAGGGGAAGATGTGGACTCTGGCCACAATCTATTGGTTATGACCTGTAGATTAAAACTGAAGAAACTGCAAAAAGGTGGGATTTTAAGGAGATGGGACCCGGATAAACTGAAAGAACCAGAGGTTATACAGAGTTTCAGGGAGAGCATAAGGGAACAATTGACAGGAATGGGGGAAAGAAATACAGTAGAAGAAGAATGGGTAGCTTTGAGGGATGAAGTAGTGAAGGCAGCAGAGGATCAAGTAGGTAAAAAGACGAGGGCTAGTAGAAATCCTTGGGTAACAGAAGAAATATTGAATTTAATTGATGAAAGGGGAAAATATAAAAATGCAGTAAATGAAGCATGCAAAAAGGAATACAAACGTCTCAAAAATGAGATCGACAGGAAGTGCAGAATAGCTAAGCAGGGATGGCTAGAGGACAAATGTAAGGATGTAGAGGCTTATCTCACTAAGGGTAAGATAGATACTGCCTACAGGAAAATTAAAGAGACCTTTGGAGATAAGAGAACCACTTGCATGAACATCAAGAGCTCAGATGGAAACCCAGTTCTAAGCAAAGAAGGGAAAGCAGAAAGGTGGAAGGAGTATATAGAGGGTCTATACAAGGGTGATGTACTTGAGGACAATATTATGGAAATGGAAGAGGATGTAGATGAAGATGAAATGGGAGATACGATACTGCGTGAAGAGTATGACAGAGCACTGAAAGACCTGAGTCGAAACAAGGCCCCCGGAGTAGACAACATTCCATTGGAACTACTGATGGCCTTGGGAGAGCCAGTCCTGACAAAACTCTACCATCTGGTGAGCAAGATGTATGAAACAGGCGAGGTACCCTCAGACATCAGGAAGAATATAATAATTCCAATACCAAAGAAAGCGGGTGTTGACAGATGTGAAAATTACCGAACAATCAGTTTAATAAGCCACAGCTGCAAAATACTAACACGAATTCTTTACAGACGAATGGAAAAACTAGTAGAAGCCGACCTTGGGGAAGATCAGTTTGGATTCCGTAGAAAAATGGGAACACATGAGGCAATACTGACCTTACGACTTATCTTAGAAGAAAGATTAAGGAAAGGCAAACCTACGTTTCTAGCATTTGTAGACTTGGAGAAGGCTTTTGACAATGTTGACTGGAATACTCTCTTTCAAATTCTAAAGGTGGCAGGGGTAAAATACAGGGAGCGAAAGGCTATTTACAATTTGTACAGAAACCAGATGGCAGTTATAAGAGTCGAGGGACATGAAAAAGAAGCAGTGGTTGGGAAGGGAGTAAGACAGGGTTGAAGCCTCTCCCTGATGTTATTCAATCTGTATATTGAGCAAGCAGTAAAGGAAACAAAAGAAAAATTCGGAGTAGGTATTAAAATCCATGGAGAAGAAATAAAAACTTTGAGGTTCGCCGATGACATTGTAATTCTGTCAGAGACAGCAAAGGACTTGGAAGAGCAGTTGAACGGAATGGATGGTGTCTTGAAAGGAGGATATAAGATGAACATCAACAAAAGCAAAACGAGGATAATGGGATGTAGTCAAATTAAGTCGGGTGATGTTGAGGGTATTAGATTAGGAAATGAGACACTTAAAGTAGTAAAGGAGTTTTGCTATTTGGGGAGCAAAATAACTGATGATGGTCGAAGTAGAGAGGATATAAAATGTAGACTGGCAATGGGAAGGAAAGCGTTTCTGAAGAAGAGAAATTTGTTAACATCGAGTATAGATTTAAGTGTCAGGAAGTCATTTCTGAAAGTATTTGTATGGAGTGTAGCCATGTATGGAAGTGAAACATGGACGGTAAATAGTTTGGACAAGAAGAGAATAGAAGATTTTGAAATGTGGTGCTACAGAAGAATGCTGAAGATTAGATGGGTAGATCATATAACTAATGAGGAAGTATTGAATAGGATTGGGGAGAAGAGAAGTTTGTGGCACAACTTGACCAGAAGAAGAGATCGGTTGGTAGGACATGTTCTGAGGCATCAAGGGATCACCAATTTAGTATTGGAGGGCAGCGTGGAGGGTAAAAATCGTAGGGGGAGACCAAGAGATGAATACACTAAGCAGATTCAGAAGGATGTAGGTTGCAGTAGGTACTAGGAGATGAAGAAACTTGCACAGGATAGATTAGCATGGAGAGCTTCATCAAACAAGTCTCGGGACTGAAGACCACAACAACAACATGATATAACTGAATGGAAATTGTAAAGGGTATGTGTGGTGTGCATACTGTAAGATTACTTGACTTGTCGCTCTAACGAAGTAGGCGAGTGTCAGCAATATGTCTCGTGGTCTTATTGTGGCGTATTTATCTTCTGCTGTTAGGTCAGATGATAGAAATACCACTTGCACGCTTAGAGTAGCAGATTGACGGTGACCAACTTTAAACAGAACTTGATTAATTTTCACACACATTTATTAAAATAATAACAAGCATAAAATTACTTAATTTGATTCTGGATGCTATTTACAATTGACAATCTGAAGTTCCTTTGGTCTTGGTATGTTAATCTTATTCTCACATATCTCTGATACTTGACTAAGTGTCTATACATTTCTCTTCATGGCTATGTACAGGAATATGATAATCTTATTAGGCACAGACTGAAACTTGACTATAGACTGGTACAGACAAATGCAGACTAATGCAGACTGACTGATCGGAGGTCTGTACACTTGTTATAATACCTCGCGTGTTCAGGTATCACTGCATGAGTGTGATCCGTGAGGAGAAAAGGTTCTACATTAGCAGCAATCTCACTGGGTGCGTGACATTAATACGCAGATCGGTGGAAGCAGAATTTGGTCCGTCCCTAAGACAGTGCCATCTCGTGGTGCGGAGATGGACGAGTGGTGCGCCTGCACTGTTGTGCTTAGCGGGGCGCACTCTTGTGGGATAGTTGTGTACGCGCTGACTATGCGGAACTATGTACACAACAGTATGATTCTGTATATTACACTCATGTTGTGTGAACCATACCTTCAAATCAGTTAGTTCGAAACAGGGTACATTAATGGCATGAGAGAATGAGATACATCCATCTGGGAAATTGTTGCTTATTTGGGATGAAGTGTTTTGCCAATGCAATGGGTGTGCACAGAATGGTTCTTGGAAGGCCGTAGAACATGATCAGATGTGACGGATTGCACCATCCCAACCCCCTCCCCCCAAAAACAGATCAACAGCTCATCCACATGCCATTGCAGGACAGATCTGCATCCTCCTTTGTTCTGGCACAACAGTGGAACAGTGTAACACACTGTACACTATAAAAGGTGACAGTCTGTCACTATTTATTATGGCAAGTGTTACGTGTGTGTCGCCTTCTCCCCCTACCTTGATGAATGCGCAGAAACATGCTAGATGGCAGTGGTGTATGGCACAACATCACTGGGGACAGGAATGGCATCAGATGGTGTTTTTGGATGAATCCAGGTTCTGTTTGTTTGAAAATGATGGCCATATCTCGATTCACCCAGACTGAAAGCAGCACCACAGTGACTGCATTCACACAAATCAAATCAAAGGCCTTACGGTCTGGGTACAACAACAATTCACAGTTGGTGCATGTCCAGGGCACTGTGACCAATGTGACCGACATGAATGACATTCTGTGACCCCCAGCCATGACCCTTTCTGCACAACACCCCAGACACTATTTTTCAGCAAGGCAGTGCACAGCCACATGTTGCTGCATGAGCAAATGCCTTCTTGATGTCAGCCTTTTGCTCTGACCTGCCAGGTCACAAGACCTGTTGCCAATCAAAAATGTGTGGGATATGGTGAACAACAGGTGACACAATCCCAAACACCATAAATGAACTTTGGAACCACGTGAATAGAGCATGGATAGACATACCACACAACACCATTTGTGCCTTATGCACATCAGTGACATCAAGCATGGAACAAATTATCGGTGCCCATTGTGGACCTTGTGCCTGCTAGGCAACAGGACACATGCTGAACCAACGTGACTGAAATGCTAATCGTGCTAGTGTACGTATCCTATCTCCAGTCATTCAAGCTGTTCCACTCTTTCTGAACATGAGTGTATTATTTAAGATATGATAGGTGCATATGCATTGTTTACATGAATGTTTATTCTTTATTGTTGATCACACACCAATGTGGTGTATTGGGCAGTGGGGGTGGGGGTTGAGGGTGAGGGTGAGGGTCCAGCTGTTAGCTGATGCTATTTTGATCACACACCAAGCTTTTTTGGTGCATTGGGGTGCAGCCCATAATTGGGAAGAAAATTACTTATAAGAGAATGGGACTGAAATGATTTATAGTGAATAACACAATATTGTTGTTTGTGTATAAGTAGATATATAGATTTCTTTTGTTCTTTGATGGAATAGTTTGTTCAGTGGATGTAGATTAATTTTTTGTGTAGCATTGTGAAATAGGTGTTAATTGAGATACTTTATTTCTTCTTTCGTTAGTAAAACAACTTATGATATAACAGTAATGCAAAGGATTTCTTTCTTTCTTTCTTTCTTTTTTTTTTTTTTTTTTTTTTTTTTAAAAGGAGAAAGGGGTTTTGTTTGTTTGCTGATGCTTACTTGTGACACTAATCAATTTTTGATATTCTGGGTATTATTGTTATTTATGCAACATCATAATTTCATGTTTGGTTGAAGAAGCTTTGTCTCAATGTTATGCAGTTGCAATGATATGGGCTTTTCTGTCCTTGAATGGTACAAGTTGCTGTTATCAAGAATGAAAAGTCTGTAGTTAGTATGCATTCCTTGCATATACTATTATCTGCTTGTTTGTGCTGAATTTCACACTTAAATGTAGTTCTGATTGTGTGGAGTCTGTATAGCAGAGGGGGTGGTTTTCAAACTGACGGCCTTGCCACCAGACACATTTGGTGATATGAAATTCATTAGGTAATTTTTGTTTCTTGCTAGTGTCATGAGGACTGGCTGGAAGGATGGCTCGGACAATTGTACCAAAGGTCTAAGCTGTATCATAGACACAAGTCAGAGGCACATCTGAAGTCAGACAGCAAAAGGTGTTGTGTGAAGTGTATGAGCTACACAGTATATGTATGCAATGATAAAAATGGTCAAATTGGCAAAATAGGAATGAAGACAAACACTATAAAGTAGAGAACTATAAGTAAATTTGCTGCTGGAACTATGGCACATACATTTAATTCTGATTTCTTTATTTATTGTGTTTACCATACAAAATGTCCTGATTTTGTTTATCACACAAAATGTACAGATTTTTGGTATGTATGGGATAATAAATGAACAAAGTGATTCAGCATATAACCTTCATTGAAATAAATTCTTTATGCTGAAGGCTCTAACCTTCATTGAAATAAATTCTTGAGCAAAAAAAATGGTGCCAGAAGATGAAAATGTTGAGAAAGAACCTGTGAATACTAAACAAGCAATTACGAAAATTTCTCTAGAGGTACTGGAGCCTGAGAGTAAGCATGTGGACAAACAGGACCCTCCAGGATGTATGACAGATGGCCTTAAGAAGTTGATCTGGGAAAAGAAAAATTTATGCAAAAATGGTTATCAACTAAATCACGTCAAGACAGACAAAATTACAAGACTATAAATCAGGAATTAAAGAACAGAATTAAATCAGAAAAGAAATGCCTCCAAATTGAGTGTTTACTAGGTGGATCACAAATGACAGAAGTACAAGTATGAAGGAAATCACTGGTGCAAAGAAAACACCAGTAAACAAAGCAGTAAACAATTTAATTCCTTTAAGTGAATGGGAAAAGCATTATACAGATCTTCTAACTGAAGACAGACCCCAGCAAACTAGAGACAAAGAAGGTAGGAGTGAACAGTTTGAAACATGACCATCACGATAGAGAAAGTACACAGTGCATTAGCTAAAATGAAGAATGGCTGGTCACCTGGTCCTGGAGATATTCCAGTGGAATTATTGAAAGCTGGAGGACACCATTTGAAGAAAAGAATACTACACTTTATGAACAACTGCTGTGAACAGATTGAAGTTCTATTGGAATGGAAAAGATTGTATATAGTCTCCATTTTCTAGAAGGGAAACGAAAGAGATACTAATTGCTGCAGAGGCATCAGTGTGAACTGCATGATACGCCATTTATCTGAACAAATTTTGTATGTGAAAACAAGACAGAACGTTGGACACCATTTTGGAGAAGACCAGAGTGAGTTCACGTGGAACAGATCCTGTGCAGATAACCTCCTGTACCTGTGAGTAAATTCATAGCAGTAGGGAAGGAGCTACACATTTTCTCTGTAGACTTAGCTAAACCCTGTGACACAGTTCCTAGAGCAAAACTCTCAGAAGCTTTGAAACATTTTGTGGTGTCACAGCCAGACACCACACTTGCTAGGTGGTAGCCTTTAAATCGGCCGCGGTCCGTTGGTATACGTCGGACCCGCGTGTCGCCACTATCAGTGATTGCAGACCGAGCGCCGCCACACGGCAGGTCTAGAGAGACTTCCTAGCACTCACCCTAGTTGGACAACTGACTTTGCTAGCGATGGTTCACTGACAAAATATGCTCTCATTTGCTGAGATGATAGTTAGCAGAGCCTTCAGCTACGTCATTTGCTACGACCTAGCAAGGCGCCATTACCAGTCACTATTGATACTGAGTCATGTACAGTCAAGAGTGACGTTCATCATTAATGGATTAAAGTTAAGTATTCCACCAGCTATGTCCGTTTTTCTAAATTCTAGTTTCCTTGTCCTGTTCCAGACCTCATGCCAGCCTGCGTAAGCTAAAACGTGTGCCTTTCGGCTTCCTCTAATAATACGGTGTTGGCTCTCCTGCCAACCCACAACACATTTAGATATGGATGTCCATCTTTTATAGACTGTTATTGAAATGTACAGAGATAATAAGGTACATATTAAAAGAGGGTCAAAATTATCAGAACCTATTAATGTCAGAAAGCGCTGAGACAAGGTTGTAGTACGTCACCCATCTTGTTCAATTTATATGTAGAAATGGCTCTCCAAAGGTGGAAGAACAGCTGTGGAGGAATGGGAATTATTATTAATGAGGCTCAGCTGTTTTTGTTAAATTTTGCTGATGATCTAGCTGTTCCAGCACAAGATGAGTTTGATTTTGAGTTCATGATACAGTGTTTATATCAGGAATATGATAAATGGGAAATGCAAATGGGTCTGACAAAAGCCAAATATCTGGTATAGGGACACTAAATTTGAAGTTCACATCAGTGAAGGAGCAGTTATGAAACAGGTAGAAAAATTTAAATATCTATTGGCATATATTGACTAAGTGGAAAGGGTACTGCAGAAATAAAATTGAGAATAAAACAAAGCAGAAAAGTTACAGGGTGTATGAATTCTTTTTAGTGGGGCAAAAACATCTCTAATAACAATAAGAAATGAGTGGGTAGGCCAATGGTTGAATCTGTTCTATGCTATGGGTCAGAACTATTGGTTTTAAAAGCTGACTTGAAAAGAAGAATAATATCTGTGGAAATGGATTATTTATAAAAGACTGCCAAAATACCAAAAACTGAAAAGAAAACTAATGACAAAATGAGAGCTCAAATGAGGGCAGATGAAACACTGATAAACAAAATGGAAAGAAAATCTCTAAAGTGGTATTGACATCTGTTGAGAATGCCAGAATATTGATGACCAAAGAAAATTTTTGAATAGAAACCACCTGGTGAACATAAATGTAGCAGACTACGATGATGTTCTTGTAATGACCACATCAATGGAATAATGGAATATTGCAGGATACACAAGGAGGAGATACTGAATAAAGAGGCTTGGCAGAAGAAAACAGGAATACAACAAAATGTTGTTTTTAATTGATCTCTGTATTAATTAATCCTGTAATAATAATAATAATAATAATAATAATATATCTAAAAACAAAGATGATGTGACTTACCAAACGAAAGCGCTGGCATGTCAATAGACACACAAACAAACACAAACATACACACAAAATTCTAGCTTTCGCAACCAACGGTTGCTTCATCAGGAAAGAGGGAAGGAGAGGGAAAGACGAAAGGATGTGGGTTTTAAGGGAGAGGGTAAGGAGTCATTCCAATCCCGGGAGCGGAAAGACTTACCTTAGGGGGAAAAAAGGACGGGTATACACTCGCACACACACACATATCCATCCACACATATACAGACGCAAGCAGACATATACAGAGGCAAAGAGTTGTGTGACTGTGAAAAAGAAACTTATTCAGAAATTAATAACTATTGATCTATATGTGTCAGTGAGGAGTCAATAGGCTCATCTTAAGCAGAAGAAAGAGATGATCACACGATTGAAGATGCACTTTTGGTATCTGGGTTACTTTGTAAGTTATTTTAAATTAAATATTATGTATAGTTTTTAACTACAAAAGCAAATATGTTAGCAATGCATTGTGCTATTACAACAAACACGGTGTCTATGGGTACATCTCATAAAGCTGTATCAGACAATCATAGTAGACTCACTGGCATGGTAACATTTTAAATGACAGGCCAAAATGTGCATCTCATGTTGTAAAAACAGTTTTCTTGCTAAATAACTATAAAAATCCTAAAAGTAGTGGCACTTCTGTAGAACAGAAAAAAGGAGGAAATTATTAGAATGTATAGTTTAAATTATTTATTTATACCTATTCCTAAAAACCTGAAAAAAACAAGAATAGCCACAGAACAACGTCATTTATAAAGAAACTATGTGAAATAAAAGGAAACAAATGAAAGCATGAGATGTCTCTGAAAATTCCCATAAAAACTGATGTATAAGAGGAATGTTAAATGTTTGAATTGTGGATTTTGGCAATTGTCTTTCTAAGTTGATGTTTTTATTGCAGCAGTCATAGACCAGTGGTTTGTAAGGGCAGTGGCTATCTTTAAATGAGGAGTTTCATACAGACTTGTCTCGGTGGCAATCTCAGTTGTTGTGTTTGATGAGTGGTAACATAGCTGCAGTTTGTGAACATTGAATTATTATTCTGAGTCCCTAATTCTGGACTTAGATAATTTTGTGGTGGGTCATTTGTGGGAACTTTTTTGTTTTTGCATGTGTGGAATTATTGTAGGTGCATAATCTGGATTTAGAAAATTTTGTGCTGTGTCAGTTGCAAGTAGGACACGCTGGTGGGAACTTCATCAGTTTTAGATTTTTGCATCCAGCTACAAGTTGGAGTCAGAGTAATTTTAGTGGAAAGCAAGTGTGGGACTTTTAGTTTGAACTGATGCTGTGGAACGTCAACAATTTTCTCGGGGCAAGCTCACAAGACTTGTCGTGAATTAGGCGATAGCCTGCACTGATATATAAACCCTTGATCAGACTGTGAGTTTTCAAGGATAAATTGTCATTTATATTTTTTATTTTTAGTGTTTGTGGGAGAAGCAGTAAACTTCAGTTACAAAATACTTTAACCAATTGTGGGTATGTACATAATTTGTAGTGTAGCAGTTGCTGCCTGCATTTATTTTTAAAAAAATGGTGCATTGAGACAATTGTGAGTTGATGCTCTTAGACACACAACACTGCTACATTATTAAGTCCAGCAGTATCCCATAGAGGCCCATTGAACTGTAATGTGCTAGGTAGTGTGTGGATGATATTCTCCAGCATTAGCATGTGGGGGCTCTGAGTTCATTTGTAGAAGGAAAGTGAACTGACTGACTTTAATTTTGGCAATTTTTATGAAACATTTATTCCTCGCACACTACAGCATTAGCAAGAGTTTGTGGTACGATTGCAATATGAATAAAGTTATTTAAATTACAGATGTTATGAGAGTGATAATTGTAGAATAATATAGCATAGTTGCACATATTTTCATTCATCTACAGCTATGGTACTGTGTCTGTTATCACCTACCAATGAGAAGCACATAACCCGTAAAAATGCTGTACTGATACTGCCCAGACTGACACCTACCCAGAATTTGTACACAGTATAACAAATTCCTGAAGAAGGAATAGAGTGAGGTGTATCATTGGGTGTACCACATTGTTGTTTTTGTTGATGATGAAGTGATATCTTTCAAAGACAGGTTTGATACAGTTCTGTATGCTGGTCTATCCTGTGCAAGCCTCTCCATCTCTTCACAGCTACTGCAGCCTACACCCATTTGGAGCTGCTTACTGTCAAGCCTTGGTCTCCCTTTACAATTCTTACCCCCACATTCTCCCTCTTTACCAAACTGATGATTCCGTGATGCCTTGGAATGCCTCAACTCGTTCCTACTTTTAGTAAAATTGTACCATAGATTTCTTTTTTCCACAATTCGATTCAGTATCTTGTCATTAGTTTTTGATCTATACCTATAATCTTTGGCACTCTGCTGTAGCATGACATTTTGGAAGTTTCTAGTCTCTTCTTGACTGAACTGCTTATCCTCCACATTTTGCTTCCATGCAAGATTACACGTTCTACACAAATACTTTCCAAAATCAACATGTAATGCTTAAATTTAGATTTGATGTTAACAATTTTATCTTTTTAAGAAATTCTTTTCTTACATTCACAACTCTGCATTTTATATCATCTCTACTTTTCCTCCATCACTTTGTTTTGCTGCCCAGGTAACAAAACTCATTGACCACTTTTGGAATCTTATTTTGTAAACAAATCCTCTCAGCAACACTTGTGTTAATTTGAGTTTATTTCATTGCCCTTCCTTTAATTTTCTCAATGTTTATTTTATAACCTCTTTTTGAGACACTTGCAATCACATTCAACTGATTTTCCATGTCTGTTGCGTTCTGTGGCAGAAGTACAGTGTCACTGGCAATAGACGACATTGGACTTGCATTGTTTATGATGTGACTCATGGATAATCAAACCAGTATTTCCACATTTACATCTACATATATGTAGGAAAAGTCACAGGACAGTGCATGGCAGAGAGTATTTCAATAATTTTCTATCCAATTACTTTCATGTGTGGAGCAAGACAAAAACTACTGCCTGTATCCATCAAAAGACACCCTCATTTCTCTTATGTTTCCTCATTATACTTATGCAAACTATGTTTTTGATGTTACATTTGCTATTTTCCAGATATTTTACATCATTGTGCGTGTGACTAAAAATTTTTGTTTTGGTGTAAGTTTGTTTCTGAACTAATTTGGCTCCCAAGAGTAAGGGAAGATCGCCTTGTGCTGTTGCTGGAGGCCTTATTTAGTTCAATGTTTGATTGTGAGTTTGCTATATGTACCACAGTACACTATATGTACTGAGAAGTGGTAATTTAAATGAGTAATTCTTCAAAAACATTTCTACAAACTTATTTTCATTCATTACACTTGATGTTTCAGGAAATCCTGTGCTGTAATTAATAATTCTGTGTGTGCATCCCTTCACAGTTCACACACGAAGTTTGTGCTCATTTCAGCAACCTGGCCTGCTAATATAACAGCAGTTATACGCACTGCCAGCCACTTGCACCCCATATTGTAACTAACGATTTTATGGGCCGGAGTGGAAGGCTCCACCAGCCACTTGTGTAGTGATAATTGTATTGTACCTCATCTGTCATGTGTGTGTTGTTCGAGCAGTAAATTACAGGGTTTTTGGTGTTCCCACATAGCCACAACCGGCAGCACTAAGATGAAGAACGGAAGAGCAGAGAAGGCTGTGAGACAATCTCAGCCAACAGCTCACTGACTAGGACTGTACTACGACAGGAGCAGCCTCTATACAAAGGGAATATAAGTGCCACTCTTGCCAGCCTGCCAGCCTCGGGGGCAGTAGAAGGGCAGTAGAATATGGACTAGTAGAAACACACTTTAGAAGAGAACACTAAGATAGCCATTATTAGTGATCCACAAACTGTGTGACAAACTTGCAGGAACATTGTATACAGCAAAGGACACTGACTGTTTGTATGTTGCACATCGCTTGTGACAACTTGTTGTAAATACAAAGCTAAATATTGTCCACCTTCTTTATTGTAATAAAAACTATTAATGTGATTTTCTCGAATTGTTGTATTGTTATCTGAGAAAGCAGCATCCTTCAGGTGCCCTATAAGAGACAAGTGGGCAGGACTCCACACTTCGGTTAAAACACTGTTCGGTGAAGCATACGATATTTGATTCCATGTGTTCCACTTCAGTTATTGGCCCTTTGAGTTTAATTTCCATGGAGACAGTGCTTAAATCTCTTCTTGTGGCACAGCAGGCGCTGATGTGTGCTGTTCCAGTTCAACGACTACAGTAGCACAACCTATGACCCCACCAACAACATATCCATTGCCGTTCCCTGCATATGACAATTCAGCAGATGACAGGAATGCTTACAATAAATGCCTGTGGCAACATTTCTTGGCATTTGGGGTAGCAGATGCTAACTTATGCCAGGCCGTTTGTGTGTGTGTGTGTGTGTGTGTGTGTGTGTGTGTGTGAGTGTGTGTGTGTGTGTGTGTGTGTGTGTGTGTGTGTGTGCGTACAGACACACACACACACACACACACACACACACACACACACACACACACACACACACACATATTGAAGGGCCAAAGAACATATTGAAGGGCCAAAGAAACTGGTACACGTCCTAATATCACGTACAGCCTCAGTGAGCATGCAGAAGTGCCACAACATGATGTGGCATGGACTCAACTAATGTCTGAAGTAGTGTTGGTGGGAAATGGCACCAAGAATCTTGCAGAGCATCCATAAATCCGCAAGAGTGTGACGGGGTGGAGACGCAACATGGGAACAGCATGTTGCAAGGCATCCCAGATATGCTCAATATTGTTCATATCTGGGAAGTTTGATGGTCATTGGAAGTATTTAAACTCAGAAGAGTGCTCCTGGAGACAGCCTGTGGCAATTTGTGACATGTCGGGTGTCGCATTGTCCTTCTGGAATTGCGTGAGTCCGGCGGAATGCACAATGGACACAAATGGATGCAGGTGACCAGACAGGATGCTTATGCACATGTCACCTGTCAGAGTCATATCTAGATATATCAAGGGTCCCATATCACTCCAACTGCACATGTTCCACACCATTATAGAGCCTCCACCAGCTTGAAGAGTCCCCTGCTGACACGCAAGGTCCAAAACTTTTTTGATGCGTGCTACGGTCGCAGGTTCGAATCCTACCTCGGGCATGGATGTGTGTGATATCCTTAGGTTAGTTAGGTTTAAGTAGTTCTACGTTCTAGAGGACTGATGACCACAGATGTTAAGTCCCATAGTGCTCAGAGCCGTTTGAACCATTTTTATTTTATTTTTGATGCGTGTACAAATGTTGGCTGAAGTCTTCCTGTTTTGTGGTTTTTAGCCATGAAGGATCAATTTCATTGATCATAAGCCAGAAGGGTTTGTAAGGATACAGGATGCTGTAAATGAGACATTTCAGGAGCAGAGGACTTTGCTGTAATTTGTTTATTAAGGCCATGCACTTAACTGAAAAAAGTGAAAAATGGGGTAACATAATTTCCATGAATAGTTAAAGGAAACTTGTTAATACAGTTAAAGAGTTTAAAATGGCATTATACGAGTTTCTCATTGATACAGTTTATGTCAATACAACGGAAATCAGCAAAAGTTGCAAATTTCACTTTTATTCACTCAACAACTAATTTCAGGTTGGGACCTATTTTCAAATCATCCTACAGGACAGAAAACTAAAATTACAATAATGTACAATACAGGTGTTACCAAATTATTAAGTGCACATCAAAAACAAAGAACATAACAATTCGGCTTACATATGACACAATATTAAAATGGTATTTCCCAAAATATATTAACCATGTCAAGATAACATACACATATGTATAACAAAGTGTAAATGGACAGCTACAGAAGATAAAACAATTTTTCAATGTTTCCCAGATAAAAACAGATATTTACTTGCTAAGCTGTTTTTCACAATGCGCCAAAAGTTGTACTGGTCATCCTAGGGGAAGGCAGACTACAATCACACTCACAGGCATATGGGGGTGTGGGAGGAATTGGAAGAGCTAGAAGGAAGAGTGGTAGATATAAGGGCAGAGGCAAGGAGGGAGGATGGAGGACTGGGAAAATGGGGGTAGGGAAGCATGAAGATGAAGGAGCCCAGAAATGTGTCAAGTGGAAAAGTGTGATAAAATTGTTAAGGCATATGTGGTCACTTGTGGACAAACTGCCTGTTGGCTCCAGTCTTTATGTCTCCCTTTCTTTGGATGACACGTGTTTGATGATTTTTCTGACGTTTCTGTCGTAGCGGCCCCTTGTTATTAAAGGGCCCGCAGAACCGACACGCAAGACGGATTGCAAACCCCTTTTCAGCAGCGCGGAGAGAAACATCGCCAGCAGACAGAAACAGTGACAGACTTTCCAAATAAGCACGGAACTACTTCGCTGACCAACATATGACAAGTGTTCTACCAAACAGAACTCATATGACAGCTGTTCCACTCCGCCGACCTGGCTTTATAAGCACGCTTAGACAGTCAGACCGGCAGGGTTTACCAACCGCTAGGTACAGCTACGGCCAGTGCTTCAGCCAGCCCTACATCTACATTTATACTCCGCAAGCCACCCAATGGTGTGTGGTGGAGAGCACTTTACGTGCCACTGTCATTACCTTCCTTTCCTGTTCCAGTCGCGTATGGTTCGCGGGAAGAACGACTGCCGGAAAGCCTCCGTGCGCGCTCGAATCTCTCTAATTTTACATTCGTGATCTCCTCGGGAGGTATAAGTAGGGGGAAGCAATATATTCGACACCTCATCCAGAAACACACCCTCTCGAAACTTGGACAGCAAGCCACACCGCGATGCAGAGCGCCTCTCTTGCAGAGTCTGCCACTTGAGTTTGCTAAACATCTCCGTAACGCTATCACGCTTACCAAATAACCCTGTGATGAAACGCGCCACTCTTCTTTGGATCTTCTCTATCTCCTCTGTCAACCCAACGTACGGATCCCACACTGATGAAGCAATACTCGAGTATAGGTCGAACGAGTGTTTTGTAAGCCACCTCCCTTGTTGATGGACTACATTTTCTAAGGACTCTCCCAATGAATCTCAACCTGGTACCCGCTTTACCAACAATTAATTTTATATGATCATTCCACTTCAAATCGTTCCGCACGCATACTCCCAGATATTTTACAGAAGTAACTGCTACCAGTGTTTGTTCGGCTATCATATAATCATACAATAAAGGATCCTTCTTTCTATGTATTCTCAATACATTACATTTGTATACGTTAAGAGGCAGTTGCCACTCCCTGCACCAAGTGCCTACCCGCTACAGAGCTTCCTGCATTTCGCTGCAATTTTCTAATGCTGCAACTTCTCTGTATACTACAGCATCATCCGCGAAAAGCTGCATGGAACTTCAGACACTATCTACTAGGTCATTTATATATCTTGTGAAAAGCAATGATCCCATAACACTCTCCTGTGGCACGCCAGAGGTTACTTTAACGTCTGTAGACGTCTTTCCACTGAGAACAACATGCTGTTTGCTAAAAATTCTTCAATCCAGCCACACAGCTGGTCTGATATTCCGTAGGCTTTTACTTTTTTTAATCAGGCGACAGTGCGGAACTGTATCGAACGCCTTTCCGAAGTCAAGGAAAATGTCATCTACCTGGGAGCCTGTATCTAATATTTTCTAGACGTTTTCTAATATTTTCTAGCCTAGCCGTGTACTCACTCGCTGTAGTCTTGTTGTAGCAAGTTGTATTTTGTAGAATAGTTTTGGTCTGTGTTATCCTTGGCTGTCTTGTTTTCCATATCTGTTTGCTACCACAGTGTTGTGAGTTTTGTTGGTTTTGGATTTACAACTTAGTGTATGCCAAGAAAGCGTTATTTTCTGTAATTGTAATAAAGTGTGTTCAAATTGACTGTTAGTTCTTTCCTGCCGACCGCAGGACACTTCACTTTCGTCAGCAGAAGTGGCTGGCATTGTCAAAGCTTCACCCCACACTGCTGTTGGTGGACTGAAGTCAGTATCGCACCCTCAGATTATATATCTACCTGACCCACCAACGTCCCATGGCATTTCTGTGATCATTTTCGATGTGTTTTTCCCCTTGATACAGCCAATGATCATGTGCTGCGGCACGGGAATCCATGATGTGTTCACCTTGAGGCTTTCTTCTTTCTTGTTGTAGCTACTTTCATATCTGTGTACTTCTATAGCTTCTATATAGGTGGAAGGAGTACATAGAGGGTCTAGACGAGGGCGATGTACTTGAGGGCAATATTATGGGAATGGAAGAGGACGTAGATGAAGATGAAATGTAAGATATGATACTTGTGAAGAGTTTGACAGTGCACTGAAAGACCTAAGTTGAAACAAGGCCCAAGGTGTAGACAACATTCCATTAGAACTACTGATAGCCTTGGGAGAGCCAGCCATGACAAAACTCAACCATTTTGTGAGCAAGATGTATGAGACAGGCGAAATACTCTCAGACTTCAAGAACAATAGAATAATTCCAATCACAAAGAAAGCAGGTGTTGGCAGTTTAATAAGGCACAGTTGCAAAATGCTAACACAAATTCCTTACAGATAAATGGAAAAGCGGGTAGATGTCGACCTCGGGGAAGATCAGTTTGGTTTCCGTAGAAATGTGGGAACAGGTGAGGCAATACTGACCGTACGACTTCTCTTAGAAGATAGATTAAGCAAAGGTAAGCCTAAGTTTCTAGCTTTTGACACTGCTGACTGGAATACTCTCAAATTCTTAAGGTGTCAGGGATCAAATACCGGAAGCAGCATGCTGTTTACAATTTGTACAGAAACCAGATGGCAGTTATAAGAGTCGAGAGGCATGAAAGGGAAGCAGTGGTTGGGAAGAGAGTGAGACAGGGTTGTAGCCTATCCCCGATGTTATTCAATCAATATACTGAGCGAGAAATAAAGGAAACAAAAGAAAAATTCGCAGTAGGAATTAAAATCCATGGAGAAGAAATAAAAACTTTGAGATTTGCCGATGGCATTGTAATTCTGTCAGAGACAGCAAAGGACGTGGAAAAGCAGTTGAACGGAATGGACAGTGTCTTGAAAGGAGGATATAAGACAGACTTCAACAAAAGCAAAACCAGGATAATGGAATGTAGACGAATTAAATCAGGTGATGCTGAGGGAATTAGTTTAGAAAATGAGAACACTTAAAGTAGTAGATGAGTTTTGCTACTCGTGGAGCAAAATAACTGATGATGTTAGAAGTAGAGAGGATATAAAATGTTGACTGGCAATGGCAAGGAAAGCGTTTCTGAAGAAGAGAAATTTGTTTACATTGAGTGTAGATTTAAGTGTCAGGAAGCCTTTTCTGAAAGTAAATGTATGGAGTGTAGCCATGTATGGAAGTGAAATGTGGACGATAATGAGTTTAGACAAGAAGAGAAGTTTTTGAAATGTGGTGCTACAGAAGAATGCTGAAGATTACATGGGTAGATCACGTAACTAATGAGGAGGTACTGAACGGAATTGGGGAGAAGAGGAATTTGTGGCACAACTTGACTAGAAGAAGAGATCAGTTGATAGAAAATATTCTGAGGCATCAAGGGATCACCAATTGAGTATTGGAGGGCAGCGTGGAGGGTAAGAATCGTAGAGGGAGTCCAAGAGATGAATACACTAAGCAAATTCAGAAGGATGTACGTTGCAGTAGGTACTTGGAGATGAAGAAGCTTGAACAGGTTAGAATAGCATAGAGAGCTGTATCAAACCAGTCTCTGAACTGAAGACCACCACAACAACAACAACAATAACAGAGCTTCTCTGAACAAGCAGATGTGATGGATATTCTGTACAGTGGCAACTTCCATGTCGGCAAATTTTACTACACTCCTGGAAATGGAAAAAAGAACACATTGACACCGGTGTGTCAGACCCACCATACTTGCTCCGGACACTGCGAGAGGGCTGTACAAGCAATGATCACACGCACGGCACAGCAGACACACCAGGAACCGCGGTGTTGGCCGTCGAATGGCGCTAGCTGCGCAGCATTTGTGCACCGCCGCCGTCAGTGTCAGCCAGTTTGCCGTGGCATACGGAGCTCCATCGCAGTCTTTAACACTGGTAGCATGCCGCGACAGCGTGGACGTGAACCGTATGTGCAGTTGACGGACTTTGAGCGAGGGTGTATAGTGGGCATGCGGGAGGCCGGGTGGACGTACCGCCGAATTGCTCAACACGTGGGGCGTGAGGTCTCCACAGTACATCGATGTTGTCGCCAGTGGTCGGCGGAAGGTGCACGTGCCCGTCGACCTGGGACCGGACCGCAGCGACGCACGGATGCACGCCAAGACCGTAGGATCCTACGCAGTGCCGTAGGGGACCGCACCGCCACTTCCCAGCAAATTAGGGACACTGTTGCTCCTGGGGTATCGGCGAGGACCATTCGCAACCGTCTCCATGAAGCTGGGCTACGGTCCCGCACACCGTTAGGCCGTCTTCCGTTCACGCCCCAACATCGTGCAGCCCGCCTCCAGTGGTGTCGCGACAGGCGTCAATGGAGGGACGAATGGAGACGTGTCGTCTTCAGCAATGAGAGTCGCTTCTGCCTTGGTGCCAATGATGGTCGTATGCGTGTTTGGCGCCGTGCAGGTGGGCGCCACAATCGGGACTGCATACGACCGAGGCACACAGGGCCAACACCCGGCATCATGGTGTGGGGAGCGATCTCCTACACTGGCCGTACACCACTGGTGATCGTCGAGGGGACACTGAATAGTGCACGGTACATCCAAACCGTCATCGAACCCATCGTTCTACCATTCCTAGACCGGCAAGGGAACTTGCTGTTCCAACAGGACAATGCACGTCCGCATGTATCCCGTGCCACCCAACGTGCTCTAGAAGGTGTAAGTCAACTACCCTGGCCAGCAAGATCTCCGGATCTGTCCCCCATTGAGCATGTTTGGGACTAGATGAAGCGTCGTCTCACGCGGTCTGCACGTCCAGCACGAACGCTGGTCCAACTGAGGCGCCAGGTGGAAATGGCATGGCAAGCCGTTCCACAGGACTACATCCAGCATCTCTACGATCGTCTCCATGGGAGAATAGCAGCCTGCATTGCTGCGAAAGGTGGATATACACTGTAGTAGTGCCGACATTGTGCATGCTCTGTTGCCTGTGTCTATGTGCCTGTGGTTCTGTCAGTGTGATCATGTGATGTATCTGACCCCAGGAATGTGTCAATAAAGTTTCCCGTTCCTGGGACAATGAATTCACGGTGTTCTTATTTCAATTTCCAGGAGTGTATGTGGTCGGCTTCACATAGTGCATGGCCTGCCATGGCCAATTTCTCCATCTGACATAACCTGCAATGCTATTTATGTACAGTGATCCTGGTGTTGATTGATCATTCAGTCATTACAGCATAGACTTTTCTGCATGTATATATTATGCGATATATTCCAAATATTGCAAGTGGGTTCCTTTCCCCCCTTTGCGAATCTGAGACACTCTTTGACCTTCTTTATCGGTTTAGAAATAGTCTATACACCATGTTTGTGCAATATAACTTCGATAATATCCGTGTTTGTGCAATATAAGGTCAATACTATTGTATTGGCAGATAGGCCATACCCAACATTTCTTTTTCCTATGTGTGATGAGTGTTTGACTCCCCAACACTTTTTATGTAACTTGTGGAGGACTCATTGCTTCTCAGAACACTTTCCAGGTGTTGCATCTCAAGTGTCAGGTGCTGCAGCTTATATATTCATCTTGCTCACATTACAAGTGTGTTAATGATGCCTATTTTCTGGATTGGGTGGTGTTTTGGCACACTGTGCAGGTACCAGTCTGTGTGGGTTGGTTTTCAGTAAATGCTGTGTCCCAGGTTTTCATCATGCCTCACGACCAGAGAAAGGGTAGCTGTTTGTTCTTTTGTACCTCCACGGCAAATTTTATGTTGGCATGGAGACTGTTCGAGTACCTTAGGAAGTCACCGAGCTGTTCATCATGACAGCTCCACATAACAAAGGTACCACTGATTTATCTGTATCACACCCTAGGTTTACAAGGCGCTAAGCCCAGTGTCTGTGGTTCAAAAAGTTGCACGAAAAAGCTTTGTACACTGCCATACGTTTTGTTTTTTCCACCACGACTTCGAGGTCTGTGCCAGGTTCTACACTGACATTAACACATTTCGATCGATTGGTTCCCACAGAAAACTAGGCATCGCACGGTGAAAATCATGTTCTTGCTGCTACTCCCACAACACACACACACACACACACACACACACAAGTGACTCAGATAAAAGGCAGTCTACATCTACATGACTACTCTGCAATTCAAATTTAAGTGCTTGGCAGAGGGTTCATCGAACCACAATCATACTATCTCTCTACCGTTCCACTCCCGAACAGCGCGCGGGAAAAACGAACACCTAAACCTTTCTGTTCGAGCTCTGATTTCTCTTCTTTTTATTTTGATGATCAATCCTACCTATGTAGGTTGGGCTCAACAAAATATTTTCGCATTCGGAAGAGAAAGTTGGTGACTGAAATTTCGTAAATAGATCTCGCCGCGACGAAAAACGTCTTTGCTTTAATGACTTTTATTCCAACTCGCGTATCGTACCTGCCACACTCTCTCCCCTATTACGTGATAATACAAAACGAGCTGCCCTTTTTTGCACCCTTTCGATATCCTCCGTCAATCCCACCTGGTAAGGATCCCACACCGCGCAGCAACATTCTAACAGAGGACGAACGAGTGTAGTGAAAGCTGTCTCTTTAGTGGACTTGTTGCATCTTCTAAGTGTCCTGCCAATGAAACGCAACCTTTGGCTCGCCTTCCCCACAATATTATCTATGTGGTCTTTCCAACTGAAGTTGTTCGTAATTTTAACACCCAGGTACTTAGTTGAATTGACAGCCTTAAGAATTGTACTATTTATCGAGTAATCGAATTCCAACGGATTTCTTTTGGAACTCATGTGGACCACCTCGCACTTTTCGTTATTTAGCGTCAACTGCCACCTGCCACAACATACAGCAATCTTTTCTAAATCACTTTGCAACACATACTGGTCTTCGGATGACCTTACTAGACGGTAAATTACAGCATCATCTGCGAACAACCTAAGAGAACTGCTCAGATTGTCACCCATGTCATTTATATAGATCAGGAATAGCAGAGGTCCCAGGACGCTTCCCTGGGGAACACCTGATATCACTTCAGTTTTACTCGATGATTTGCCGTCTATTACTACGAACTGCGACCTTCCTGACAGGAAATCACGAATCCAGTCGCACAACTGAGACGATACCCCATAGGCCCGCAGCTTGATTAGAAGTCGCTTGTGAGGAACAGTGTCCAAAGCTTTCCGGAAATCTAGAAATACGGAATCAACTTGAGATCCCCTGTCGATAGCAGCCATTACTTCGTGCGAATAAAGAGCTAGCTGCGTTGCACAAGAACTATGTTTTCTGAAACCATGCTGATTACTTATCAATAGATCGTTCCCTTCGAGGTGATTCATAATGTTTGAATACAGTATATGCTCCAAAACCCTACTGCAAACTGACGTTAATGATATAGGTCTGTAGTTCGATGGATTACTCCTAATACCCTTCTTAAACACTGGTGCGACCTGCGCAATTTTCCAATCTGTAGGTACAGATCTATCGGTGAGCGAGCGGTTGTGTATGTTTGCTAACTAGGGAGCTATTGTATGAGCGTAATCTGAAAGGAACCTAATCGGTATACAATCTGGACCTGAAGACTTGCCTGTATCAAGCGATTTGAGTTGCTTCGCAAACCCTAAGGTATCTACTTCTAAGAAACTCATGCTAGCAGCTGTTCGTGTTTCAAATTCTGGAATATTCCATTCGTCTTCCCTGGTGAAGGAATTTCGGAAAACTGCGTTCAATAACTCATTACATAAGGAAGCTGGAAGAGTTTTGAGGCACTGTGGAGCGTTTCCAAACAAGGTGATAGATGACCTCTACATTTAAACTCGTCATTCACAGTCACAGGATAGATGATGGCGCTGTGTTGCATTTCGATTGACTGGTTCCTCATATTGCAGTCATGTATGCAATCATTGTTTCGGTGCTGCCTATCCCCAGAAGGTGTTGCCCCTCTACCAAGACTCTTTCTCCATCTCAAACAAGCGATGTCATTCAATCATTATATGGTAATCAAGAGTGTACCAGTGGACAGATGGGATGGAAAAGATGCCATCGATGTACTGTAATAATAAGTATCACAGTTGATAATGCGGTCCATTTTAGCAATTTTACCGAAATTTCAACACCGACCAATAACGCTGTAGCATGGTCCTCAATTTCTGTATCATTGGTAAACGGCCCCTCCACTACTTAAAGTTCCACTGCAAATGTACATAGGTGGCTCTGCAGTACGTTCATTCATTGTTAATTCTCGAACATATACACCAAAGTATACCAGATAGCGATCTACGTATCTCCAGTACTTGGATAATAGTGCGTAGTTTACAATCTTTCTCTATTTGGATGGAAGTCAAAGGCATTCTTAGAATAAAGTTAAAGACCAGGAGATCTCCTCGCCTTGCCTTTGACCAACGCTCCAAGCGGCACTGGCATCAATTTAATCTGCAGCTGACCACTAGATTCCACGTTTTGTGAAGGAACAGTGCAAACCGAGTCTGTAACTGTTGTCCTGTACCCATTCAAGAGCACAAGATTTCTGCAGATGAGCGAACGTCGAGTTGGTTAGCATCACTTATCGGTGTATAGTGGATATGAAACTGCTGTGATGATGTAAAAGGCGATTAAGAAGAAGAAGAAACGGGTGGTTTTATGCATCATGAAGCTCCAGATAGATACAGTTTGAAAAATTTTACATACACTCCAGGAAATTGAAATAAGAACACCGTGAATTCATTGTCCCAGGAAGGGGAAACTTTATTGACACTTTCCTGGGGTCAGATACATCACATGATCACACTGACAGAACCACAGGCACATAGACACAGGCAACAGAGCATGCACAATGTCGGCACTAGTACAGTGTATATTCACCTTTCGCAGCAATGCAGACTGCTATTCTCCCATGGAGACGATCGTAGAGATGCTGGATGTAGTCCTGTGGAACGGCTTGCCATGCCATTTCCACCTGGCGCCTCAGTTGGACCACCGTTCGTGCTGGACGTGCAGACATGCGTGAGACGACGCTTCATCCAGTCCCAAACATGCTCAATGGGGGACAGATCCGGAGATCTTGCTGGCCAGGGTAGTTGACTTACACCTTCTAGAGCACGTTGGGTGGCACGGGATACATGCGGACGTGCATTGTCCTGTTGGAACAGCAAGTTCCCTTGCCGGTCTAGGAATGGTAGAACGATGGGTTCGATGACGGTTTGGATGTACCGTGCACTATTCAGTGTCCCCTCGACGATCACCAGTGGTGTACGGCCAGTGTAGGAGATCGCTCCCCACACCATGAAGCCGTGTGTTGGCCCTGTGTGCCTCGGTCGTATGCAGTCCTGATTGTGGCGCTCACCTGCACGGCGCCAAACACGCATACGACCATCATTGGCACCAAGGCAGAAGCGACTCTCATCGCTGAAGACGACACGTCTCCATTCGTCCCTCCATTGACGCCTGTCGCGACACCACTGGAGGCGGGCTGCACGATGTTGGGGCGTGAGCGGAAGACGGCCTAACGGTGTGCGGGACCGTAGCCCAGCTTCATGGAGACGGTTGCGAATGGTCCTCGCCGATACCCCAGGAGCAACAGTGTCCCTAATTTGCTGGGAAGTGGCGGTGCGGTCCCCTACGGCACTGCGTAGGATCCTACGGTCTTGGCGTGCATCCGTGCGTCGCTGCGGTCGGGTCCCAGGTCGACGGGCACGTGCACCTTCCGCCGACCACTGGCGACAACATCGATGTACTGTGGAGACCTCACGCCCCACGTGTTGAGCAATTCGGCGGTACGTCCACCCGGCCTCCCGCATGCCCAATATACGCCCTCGCTCAAAGTCCGTCAACTGCACATACGGTTCACGTCCACGCTGTCGCGGCATGCTACCAGTGTTAAAGACTGCGATGGAGCTCCGTATGCCACGGCAAACTGGCTGACACTGACGGCGGCGGTGCACAAATGCTGCGCAGCTAGCGCCATTCGACGGCCAACACCGCGGTTCCTGATGTGTCCGCTGTGCCGTGCGTGTGATCATTGCTTGTACAGCCCTCTCGCAGTGTCCGGAGCAAGTATGGTGGGTCTGACACACCGGTGTCAATGCGTTCTTTTTTCCATTTTAGTTTAGAGAGTTACATACTGGCATTCAGCGGGCCGAACAGCAGAACAGAAGAGACAATGACCGTGAAGTCAGCAAGTTCCACATAAGCGGGCGCTGTCGATTCAGCCATCAGGGCATCGCCCGACCGGCTCACGTGTTTCTCAGTTGTCGCATGTGAGCAAAGGCCCTCGCCTACATCCCAACAGCCAATGACCGACGTTAAGAAGATTCTTCGAGAAGCTTTTCAACGTGACAGAAGAGGCAATGACCGGCTCACGTGTTTCTCAGTTGTCGCATGTGAGCAAAGGCCCTCGCCTACATTCCAAGAGCCAATGACCGACGTTAAGAAGAATCTTCTAGAATCTTTTCAACGTGACAGAAGAGGCAATGGCCGTGAAGTTCACCTCCAGTAAAGTGAAGTGAATAAATACGCGAGACGCAGTGGGCCCGACAGATGAAGACGAGAGGAAGACGAAGGCGAAGACGGAGACGAAGACGGAGACGAGCGACGAAGAAGACGAAGAAGTGAAGAAGCGTAGCAGTTGTTTTAAGTTAGTTTCGGTGCTGAAGACCGTCATGCAAGAAGAGACTACATCATGCACAGACGCACCAAGTCTGCCGCTGTAATGGAATAGCAAGCAGCAGCCTCGGCGCCAGAAGACAGAAGTTAAAAGTCTGATCTTTACGTACCCGGGTGACTCGTGAGGACGGGAAGGAGACGGCCTCACATCAGCAGTCACCTGTGAGCTGGGATGACGACCTGACAGCCGAAGACTGGCAAGCGGGAGTCCGTGGTTCGAGTCCGGGACACTGGCCTTCCCCCGCCGCGCCGCTCCGCTGGTCGACGCACAACACACGCGGCCGCTTAGAGAAGAGAAACACTGGGACGCCACATTCAAGGTATCACCATCCGATGCACGACGTCGCTCGCAATAATTAAACGGGCCACCTCGCGCTGCGCGTCTCCGGTCAGCTGGGCGAGACGGCGACACGAGATACACACCGCTACGCGTAATCAGACGCCGCCGCCGCCGCCGCCGCCGCCGCCGCCGCCGCCGCTGCCGCAGCAGAAGGCTACGTAAACGACACAGCTGCCGCTCTCCGAACCAGAACATCCCGTAAGATACAGTTGTACAAATCTTCAATAAAAGTTGTCTTATGTAAAAATGATGTTTCATTCGACCTCATACCCGAGCCAAGGAAGAACCCACCCTGCCCACATGTTGTTAAGAGAGAAAAGTTAATTTATTTAATATTTTCACCCTGACATAATGCTTTAGAATGCTCATCCTGACAATTGACAGCATCAAAAGAGAAAACCCAGTTACATTGAGTGACAGAAGTGTCACATTTAGTAGCACAACTGTTACACTGTACTCAAATGCGCCCAGTCACCTCCAACCACTTATTCTACACCTGCAGCAAGTTTGCTCTGTTTTCTTTATATCTGTGTCTGTGATCGGTAGACTACTGATTTGTGCTTGATATAGAGAAGTATCGCGTAAATGGTGTGATATTGTGGCAGACCATGTGAAAATAGAAGTCTTCTTGTAATTCTAGTCTTAATATGGGTGTAGAAATCAAGCAAGCAAGCACATCGGGGACAGAAACAGTAACGTCTTTGTGCTGAGGGGAACCAGCCCAGCCTTTGTACAACAGTTTGGAGAGTTACCACGAACCACTGAGGACACTCTAGTCAAGCATTGGGCCACTGAGTGTACGGTGCCAGATGACTCGTGACTGCCAGCGTGGATGACCACCCAACCTTGTGGGAAATAACTAGCTCTGCAAGGAGTATACATGGTGCATATGGTTATGCTGTCTGTCTTCGTGGTATATATACGAGTGTCTCGTGGTCGATAGCTATATTGCAGATGCAGAAGTGGTGATTTTGTATGGTGTAGGATACAAGCTGTGTGTTTAATACATCGATATGGTATATGGAGATCGGCTTCACGCAAAAATATTCAAGCTTTTCTCGACAGTAGCAGAAGAGTATAATTGAGGAAGTGTCTTTCTGAATTTCATGATCTGTAGACCACTTTTTCAGGGTTCAACTGTCAGTGCAATATGGCGATCTGTACAAAATAGTTTTGCCCGTCTGCAGAAAATGATGGGCAGTGCTCCCACACTAGCAGCAGTAATTTAGCGGGTTTCACACCGAAAAATTCACGCTTTGCACGACAATAGCAGAGTAGTGTAACTGTGGAAGTGTCTTGCAATATTTCACGATCTATAGACCAATTATGCAGTGTTTAACTCTCAATGTAATATGGCGATCTGTACAAAATAGTTTTGCCTCTGGAAGTCTCATCTGCAGAAAAAAATGGCGGACAGTGCTCCCACACTGGCAGCAGCAGCACTTTGGTGGGCCAATTCAATAAGAGCCAATCAGAATGCTACGTTCATTCACAAGACGTCCTTTGTGCTGGGGCATAGGAACTTCTAGAGACTGGTTGGAACAAATGGGGGCAAGGCATCTATGGAAAGTTCGGAGAGTAATTTGATGTCTTCTTTGTTCAAGTGTTCAAAGACAAGTTGAAGCAGACCATCTGTCCCTGGCGGGACGCTGTCCCTCATTAGGGCATCTCCAGACCACCAGCTGTAGGATACTGAAAATTCCGGCCATTTTTCTCTTCTGAAGGACAGTGCTTCGGATTTTGTTTGTGTAATTTTTCTGATTTTTCCCATCTGTGCTTAGGCAGTGCTCTCTTTCTAAATAACAAGAATGCTTTTATGATTAACGGTGTTTTTGCAAGCATGCACAGACATGATGACTTTTAGCAGTGAGAACAAGAGCGAACGTTTACCGTTTCTGAGATGGTTGTCGAAAGTAGGCCATTACGATTTTCGGGATGGGTAACATGTGATGAATGGGGTGCCTCTTAGGACCATCAGACAGAATGCATTTGGTGTTATTCTGGGATATTTTCGTAAACAGTTTCTGAAAGTAATGCAAAAGATTTCTGTAGTATGTGTGTGTCCAGAGCGATATTTGGCTGTCAGTTATATTAACGTGAGATGTCTGCATAACATTGACAATCTTTTAGCTGTGCCATGCTTTTGTACCTTGAAGGCATGTCGCCACAGATGTCAATGTGTGCTGACCCATGTGCTGAACAAGCTGACCTGTTAGGACAAGAATTTCCAGCACACAAGCTGCGACATCACAAAAGCTCCTACAACAAAAGTGATCATTAACTACACTCCTGGAAATGGAAAAAAGAACACATTGACACCGGTGTGTCAGACCCACCATACTTGCTCCGGACACTGCGAGAGGGCTGTACAAGCAATGATCATACGCACGGCACAGCGGACACACCAGGAACCGCGGTGTTGGCCGTCGAATGGCGCTAGCTGCGCAGCATTTGTGCACCGCCGCCGTTAGTGTCAGCCAGTTTGCCGTGGCATACGGAGCTCCATCGCAGTCTTTAATACTGGTAGCATGCCGCGACAGCGTGGACGTGAACCGTATGTGCAGTTGACGAACTTTGAGCGAGGGCGTACAGTGGGCATGCGGGAGGCCGGGTGGACGTACCGCCGAATTGCTCAACACGTGGGGCGTGAGGTCTCCACAGTACATCGATGTTGTCGCCAGTGGTCGGCGGAAGGTGCACGTGCCCGTCGACCTGGGACCGGACCGCAGCGACGCACGGATGCACGCCAAGACCGTAGGATCCTACGCAGTGCCGTAGGGGACCGCACCGCCACTTCCCAGCAAATTAGGGACACTGTTGCTCCTGGGGTATCGGCGAGGACCATTCGCAACCGTCTCCATGAAGCTGGGCTACGGTCCCGCACACCGTTAGGCCGTCTTCCGCTCACGCCCCAACATCGTGCAGCCCGCCTCCAGTGGTGTCGCGACAGGCGTGATTGGAGGGACGAATGGAGACGTGTCGTCTTCAGCGATGAGAGTCGCTTCTGCCTTGGTGCCAATGATGGTCGTATGCGTGTTTGGCGCCGTGCAGGTGAGCGCCACAATGAGGACTGCATACGACCGAGGCACACAGGGCCAACACCCGGCATCATGGTGTGGGGAGCGATCTCCTACACTGGCCGTACACCACTGGTAATCGTCGAGGGGACACTGAATAGTGCACGGTACATCCAAACCGTCATCGAACCCATCGTTCTACCATTCCTAGACCGGCAAGGGAACTTGCTGTTCCAACAGGACAATGCACGTCCGCATGTATCCCGTGCCACCCAACGTGCTCTAGAAGGTGTAAGTCAACTACCCTGGCCAGCAAGATCTCCGGATCTGTCCCCCATTGAGCATGTTTGGGACTGGATGAAGCGTCGTCTCACGTGGTCTGCACGTCCAGCACGAACGCTGGTCCAACTGAGGCGCCAGGTGGAAATGGCATGGCAAGCCGTTCCACAGGACTACATCCAGCATCTCTACGATCGTCTCCATGGGAGAATAGCAGCCTGCATTGCTGCGAAAGGTGGATATACACTGTACTAGTGCCGACATTGTGCATGCTCTGTTGCCTGTGTCTATGTGCCTGTGGTTCTGTCAGTGTGATCATGTGATGTATCTGACCCCTGGAATGTGTCAATAAAGTTTCCCCTTCCTGGGACAATGAATTCACGGTGTTCTTATTTCAATTTCCAGGAGTGTATTTCTGCAGTACTTTATGATTTCCGGGATGGGCTGATATTTAATGGTTGGGCTGTCTCGTTAGGATCACTAGGAAGAATGCATGCTGTGTTATTCTGGGATTTTTTCGTGAACAATTTCTGAAAGCATTGTAAAATCTTTCTGTAGCGTGTCCAGAGGGAGACTTGGCTGTCATGTACACAGGCATGAGACGTCAGTATAGCACTGACAGCCTTTTAGCTGCACCTGAGAGTGTGCATCACTAGGAAATCATCTTGGTAAGCAATTAGGCTGGCGCTGGACCTGCAGGTACAAAGGCGGGACATCGGTGCACCAGCCATGGCGGCCGTGTAAACACATTACCAGGCATGAGCGCCCAGACGCCTACTGCACGTGGGACAGGCTGGACCGGCGTGCACGCCCGACACAGACGGTCATTATTCTACCTTGGACCTCTGTTGGAAACAGATCGCTGATACATCGTGGTTGAATTTCTAAAAGATAGCTCAAAAGCTTTTTTTATGGCAATGAGTGTTTCTGCATTGCATTATTTCCATCGTTTAAACGCAGTGAGTGTGTTTGCAGAGCGATATACAGGGTGTTTCAAAAATGTCCGGTATATTTGAAACGGCAATAAAAACTAAACGAGCAGCGATAGAAATACACCGTTTGTTGCAATATGCTTGGGACAACAGTACATTTTCAGGCAGACAAACTTTCGAAATTACAGTAGTTACAATTTTCAACAACAGATGGCGCTGCGGTCTGGGAAACTCTATAGTACGATATTTTCCACATATCCACCATGCGTAACAATAATATGGCGTAGTCTCTGAATGAAATTACCCGAAACCTTTGACAACGTGTCTGGCGGAATGGCTTCACATGCAGATGAGATGTACTGCTTCAGCTGTTCAATTGTTTCTGGATTCTGGCGGTACACCTGGTCTTTCAAGTGTCCCCACAGAAAGAAGTCACAGGGGTTCATGTCTGGCGAATAGGGAGGCCAATCCACGCCGCCTCCTGTTTGTTTCGGATAGCCCAAAGCAATCACACGATCATAGAAATATTCATTCAGGAAATTAAAGACGTCGGCCGTGCGATGTGGCCGGGCACCATCTTGCATAAACCACGAGGTGTTCGCAGTGTCGTCTAAGGCAGTTTGTACCGCCACAAATTCACGAAGAATGTCCAGATAGCGTGATGCAGTAATCGTTTAGGATCTGAAAAATGGGCCAATGATTCCTTTGGAAGAAATAGCGGCCCAGACCAGTACTTTTTGAGGATGCAGGGACGATGGGACTGCAACATGGGGCTTTTCGGTTCCCCATATGCGCCAGTTCTGTTTATTGACGAAGCCGTCCAGGTAAAAATAAGCTTCGTCAGTAAACCAAATGCTGCCCACATGCATATCGCCGTCATCAATCCTGTGCACTATATCGTTAGCGAATGTCTCTCGTGCAGCAATGGTAGCGGCGCTGAGGGGTTGCCGCGTTTGAATTTTGTACGGATAGAGGTGTAAACTCTGGCGCACGAGACGATACGTGGACGTTGGCGTCATTTGGACCGCAGCTGCAACACGGCGAACGGAAACCCGAGGCCGCTGTGGGATCACCTGCTGCACTAGCTGCGCGTTGCCTTCTGTGGTTGCCGTACGCGGTTGCCCTACCTTTCCAGCACGTTCATCTGTCACGTTCCCAGTCCGTTGAAATTTTTCACACAGATCCTTTATTGTATCGCTTTTCGGTCCTTTGGTTACATTAAACCTCCGTTGAAAACTTCGTCTTGTTGCAACAACACTGTGTTCTAGGCGGTGGAATTCCAACACCAGAAAAATCCTCTGTTCTAAGGAGTAAACCATGTTGTCTACAGCACACTTGCACGTTGTGAACAGCACACGCTTACAGCTGAAAGACGACGTACAGAACGGCGCACCCACAGACTGCGTTGTCTTCTATATCTTTCACGTCGCTTGCAGCGTCATCTGTTGTTGAAAATTGTAACTACTGTAATTTCGAAAGTTTGTCCGCCTGAAAATGTACTGTTGTCCCAAGCATATTGCAACAAACGGTGTATTTCTATCGCTGCTCGTTTAGTTTTTATTGCCGTTTCAAATATACCGGTCATTTTTGAAACACCCTGTACATGCATTATGTTGACAATTTTACACGTAGTTAACGTGTCTGTACATCAGTGTACTGCATTATTTTGTGAACATGTTTGTAGGCTGTGCAATGGATTATTTCGACAGTTTACAACTAGTGAGCGTGTTCGCAGAGCGTTTTACATGCATTACTTTGACAATTTGCGAGTTGGTTGCGTGTCTGTACATCATTGTACTGCATTATTTCGGTAATTTAAAAGTAGTTTGCAGGTCTGTAGGCTATGTATTGTAACCACAAGCACATCAGGACGAGTGCTTTGTATCAGTGTAATAAATAAACTATGTGAAATTTATCTCTAAACGAATTGTTGCAGCTCCACAACTGCAAATAGATAAAGTACACTCCTTCCTGTCCTTCATCTGGGTCTGTAGGCTACGTACTGTGATCCGCGTGTGGCTGGGCGAGTGTTTTGTATCAGAATAATAAATAAACTATGTGAAATCTATCCCTAAAAAAATTATTCCAGCTTCCTGCAGAAAATGAATACACTCCTTCGTCTCCAGTAGCTGGACAGAGATTGACCGTTTCCCACCAATTCCAATGAAGAGGTATTGGTTGGATGAGGTAGCCCAAGTAACCTCTTTCCCACCATTTTTTCCGTCTAAAATTTTCGCGTCATTTTTTAAGGTTAGTGGAGGTAGCCCAAGTGAGCTATCTTCCCAGTCATTTTCTTGGGGTGGGGGGGAAGGAAGGGTTAGGTTGGTGGAGGTAGCCCAACTGAGCTACTTTCCAACCAAAATTTGAACATCCGCCATGACATCATTGCGATGTTGTCACATCTATCGCCGCCATCTTGTTTCCGCCATCTTGAATAAATTTGACGAGAATGTTGTGGTGCTGCCCTTGCCCTACTGCTGGCACATTGTTATACGACGCTGCATATCAGTGACTGTTTCAAAGAAACACAAAAAGGTACCCACAGGGACAGAAATCACAACATTTTACATCGGTTCTCTTCAATGACGATTTAGTTCAAAATGGTTCAAATTACTCTGAGCACTATGGGACTTAACATCTGAGGTCATCAGTCCGCTAGAACTTAGAACTACTTAAACCTAACTAACCTAAGGATATCACACACATCCATGCTCAAGGCAGGATTCGAAGCTGCGACCGTAGCAGTCGCGCGGTTCCAGACGGTAGTGCCTAGAACCGCTCGGCCACTCCGGCCGGCGACGATTTAGTGAACGACGCTATAGTCAGATGGTGACTTAATATGTGCAGAGAACATTATGCAAGCATTGAAAAAAATGTAATATGCATTTCAGTATTTCATTCTAAATTTTGCCATCTTCTTTATAGCTTTTATCAAAAGAAATATTTAGCACAGGAGTAAACGAATCTACTTTCACGTCGGCTCAGCTAGCTTTTTTCTGTGGTTGTGCACTTTGTTAAACTTACTCTAGCTGCTGAAATTAAATGTGCTATTTTACCTAAAGTAACTGAAGGTGGCGGAGGTAACGTTTTTAAATAACGTCATTGTATTTTCCACCATTATATTTCAAGAAATTCTATAGAAAATCGTTAGTTTTTAGTTTCAGATAAATTTTAATGCAGATCCCTCTACATTTGCCACAAAAAAAAAAGAAAAAAATGGTTTTGAGCACTATGGCACTTAACTGCTGAGGTCATCAGTCCCCTAGAACTTAGAACTACATAAACGAGGACAAAGGACATCACACACATCCATGCCCGAGGCAGGATTCGAACCTGCGACCGTAGCGCTCTAGACTGTAGCGCCTAGAACCGCTCGGTCTCTCCGGCCGGCCTTGGCACAAACACTTTGGTATCATAACAGATATGACGATTACTCGATCTGTTCTCCATCCACCAATCGCAGCACAGGTAACTTTCATTTATCAGAGACCGTTAAATGTAATCAACAGAAAAAAATAATGGTTACTGCAAGAACTGGTGCCTCACAATGACCGGTCAGCCAGACTGAAATGAAACGTTCGGCCACGAGCCCCCATCTGGGGTTGTTGGGGTGGCTGCTATTTGGCATCACTTCGGCGACTTGGGCGTCGAGGGCAACACAAACAAGCAGTCACCGAGCGAAGCGAGAATCGAACCAGGGACTTGCCAGTCCAGAAGCAGCAAAACAAAACACTGGACCCACGCTGCACTGCGTTGGCGTGGCTGCAAACTACGGTACTTGCCGTATGCCGGCCGGAGTGGCCGTGCGGTTCTAGGCGCTACAGTCTGGAACCGAGCGACCGCTACGGTTGCAGGTTCGAGTCCTGCCTTGGGCTTGGATGTGTGTGATGTCCTTAGGTTAGTTAGGTTTAATTAGTTGTAAGTTCTAGGCGACTGATGACCTCAGAAGTTAAGTCGCATAGTGCTCAGAGCCATTTGGTACTTGCCGTATCACAGGGCAGGTGTCGGACAAGTGGAAGCGCTTAGGATAGCTACGATAGCAGCACAATAAGCAGTCGACCGGAACGTTTCGATGTCCTAAATGACCACTTCAAATGAATTACTTCTAATTGCTTCCCACCAGCTTGTCTTGCTATCACTGTCTCTCTTCAGCACCAGGCCTCTGAAGTTAGACGAGAGGGTTACTCGACAACTACGATGCCTGTCTTCCAGTGATTCCCGTATAGGTTTGTAAATGATCCCTAATGCGTTTTCAATTTATTACATGTTAACCCATCAACGAAATTCGTATTAACATGTTTTGGTTGCAGATGACGTTCTGACAGCACACGATAATGCGCAGATGCTCCTGCATAACTGTATAATGTAAAATTAAAGTACTGACAGAAATAAAAACTGTCCTTAGGCCTAGTTTTCGTAGACTGCTTATCTTTACAATTTACAGTTTTAAATAAATCCTAATGGTGATGGAATAGAGGCGCATGTGAAAACTGTGCGAGCCCCGTGTCCAGTGAAGCGAGCTGATTCTTCGAGAGGAGCTGAGCTCGTGGTCCGCCGGCAACGTCACAGTGAAGAGTATGCTCCAGCGCGTTGCAAGAAACGATTAGTCAGTCGCGTCTTTACTGGGAAAGGCGGAATGGCCTTCTCCGCCAGCACTTGGAGAGGGGGGCAGTCACGTGACGGCAAGACTTAGCGGAACATCGTTCGCGAGGCGTGGCAAGCAGCTAGTGGCGTGTCTCATCTAGAACCAGCAGCGGGTGTAAATAAATATACACAACAGGTAGGAGCGCTGAGCCAGCGCGGCTGTTACTCAACACATTTCAGATTCGTAAGACGTGAATTTATTAACACGCCTCAGAGCCAGCCTGCTAGCGAGTGATTTCTACCCGTCTCCAGCGTCTGGTGTTGTGAGTAACTGCACAGGTAGGCGCTTGCTTTCTGCTTCGTGTGGGTCACCCTGCGACCTGGCCCCCTTACGCCGTGGCTGTTTACTCATCATAGAAACCCCACTCGCGAAAATTAAGTGAGGCGATGTTTCTGATGCCGTGTGAGCCATGCAGCCATGAAGTTCGTCCCGTCGCGAGTGACGTGGCGATTTTCACCGCAGGAGAGGCGCAGACAACTTTTACGATCCTCCAGAACTGCCATCTCCCTTTGTTATGAGAATGCGAATTGCACTGATGAATTCTTTCCCGCAAATCAGCCGAATAATATGGCCGTGTAGCTAGAAGACGGCAGGCAAGAAATTTGTCAGAGTTTTGTTGCGAAACGAACAACTTACATTCTACCTATACATAAACGTGACAAGCCCGGACTAAAGAAGCCAAGTTTCACGAGTCACTCGCCACTGGCCTTCTTCTTATCACAGCTCGTATAACCTTGCCGTTGTCAAAGGCAGTAATAATATCTCATGCGCTTTTGAGAAAACTGGTTGGTAGAAATAGTTGCATCGCATCGCTACTTGTCAGTGATGCAATTACCTTTCCATTCACAGTTATTATGATACTTGGCGTTTAAATAGTCCACGGAACTTAATCCGTAGACTTAGCTTTTAAGAATGTAGTCGCTGGATGCTTTACTATTGGTAAATCTTAGGTTGTGCAATGTTGCTTAAGGAGTGTCCGGGACATATTGAAATCATTTTTAAAGCTCAAAGCAGGATCATCTAGACTAGATATGGACGAAACTTCATAGACAGAACACTACGCATCCAGTGGCATATTTATCTGTGTGCGTATCCTGTGTTGCTCTGTGGTATGTATAGACGTTATTCATATGACATCCAGTAACTGCTACTGGTAGTAATTATGTAACAACAGTTTACACAGGCAAACAAAAGAGGTATTTTACTATTTTCAATATTAATTATGTTCAGTTTGAAAAGGAACGACCAGTTTTCTCATTCTTTATGTCTTATGAAAAGACAGGAAGATATGGCATAATCTTTTATTGCCGCCATTCTCGTGGAAGCAATTCGACCTGCCACTAAATGCCGGAATAGAAGTGAAAGGAAGGGTTTACGGCGTAACACTGCTGTTCCGCAGGAAATTTTATTTCCTGTTTAGAAAACAAACTAGGACTAAAGATACTCCTGATGAAGTAGTTAGTGTAGTTCGGTGTACGCCTTGATTGCATAAAATTCCCACGTGAAGATAGCCTTTTATGAAACAAAATATTACGCAACGCATATTTCCGCAACAAGCATGTTTACACTTAGACAGCCATAACGTCAGCAGCCATACACAGCGAAGTCGATCGGCAACTGTAGGCGACAAAGTAACGTCGCACGTTTTCCTTGTTAAGGCTGAGAAAATGGGGAGCGGACCAATGCGTTGGCTGCTGTATCATGTATGCAGGCAGTCAGTGTAAATTGCTGGCGGTCTGTAATCTGGTTCAGACATTTACATTGTAAAATACCGAGCTCTGTTGGTGGTTGGTGTCAGGTAATTAAGCACATTTAATTTATAAATAATCGTGTAACTTGTATGAACGTATGTTTTCTTCTACTGCTCCATATCAGCTGGTAATTGACTGTGGTTTTCTTGGCGCTATCAATTCACAGTAACTCATATTCATTTTTAAAATATGTTGAATTACATTCTGGCGCGAATTAAAGTCGTATCTGGTAGTTTTCAAGCAAATATAAGACCACTAGCTGTGTACCTGGTAGAATTTATTCCAGTCTTCTATTAGTTCATCTCCCTCTCCGTGTCCATCTCTTCTTACCCCTCTTCCTGTCCATCTCCTTCCAACCCTCTCTGTCCCACTTCTCCTACCGGTCTCCGTAACCATCTCCTCTTACTCCTCTTTCTCTCTCTCTTATATTCCACATATATGTTTCATATATACATACAGGTCATATATGTATTTAATATATTTCACTCGCGTTTGCACACATATTTCATCTGTACACTAGCGAATTTCACCCTGAAGTTTCGTTTTCACGCAGGCCAATGTTTATTGACGTCATATCTCCTAAACTACAACGTACAATGATACAATTCTGTAGGCAGATCAGCGGTATACGTGGATCCTGTTACGAAACATATTGGAAATACTTAGCAGTAACGAAGTAAGAAATTAAAACGTCATTTCTGGTGCTGCCATTTTACTCCATTAATAGCGAAAATGTATTAAGCGATGAATCTTTTTCCTTCCATCATTTTGTACGCGTTGTCAGCGAGGACAGGTCTCGTAAGGGTTTGCAACTGAGTGTAAAGACTGCTGAAAATCACTAAGTGCTCCCATTCTCGGTGGATGAATATATTCTGGGTACTTGCTCTTTGCGAGCTAAGATACTCCTTCACTCAACCCCACCCCTTTGAGATAGGTTTTGGAAATTTGTGGTAAGATCTTACGGGACCAAACTGCTCAGGTCATCATTCCCTAAGCTTACAGACTATTTAATCTAACTTAAACTAACTTACAATAAGGACAACGCACACACACACCCGTGCCCGAGGGAGAACTCGAACCTCCGACGGCAGGAGCTGCGTGGACCGTGACAATGCGCTCCAGACCGTTCGGCTACCCCGCGCGGTTGGGAGAGGGGTGGTTCTTACCCCACAGTGGTTCTTTTCAGACAGTTTGCGATATGTGTAGGCCATCAGGTTTGGCAGAAATTGGGTAAGAAAGAGATGTGGCATATATAGGGTGACAATTATTGAACTGTATGAAAGAAAATTCTCATAACTTCTGAACGGTTTGCATTGGGACATTCAAACTTCACGGTTGGCCGCGGGGCATGATGGGAATTAGTGTGAGCTGTATGGTTTGGTTTAACGACTAAGTCCACTTTCATTTGGATGGGTTTGTCAATGAGCAAAAGTGACGCATTTGAGGGACGGAATCCGCATGTCGCGATCGAGAAGTCTCTTCACCCTCAACAGCTGACTGTGTGGTGTGTAATGTCCAGTCACGAAATAATCGGTGCGATATTCCTTGATGGCACAGTGACTACCAAATGGTACGTGAAGGTTTTGGAAGATGATTTCATCTCCATTATCCAAAGTGACCCTGATTCCAACAAACTGTTGTTCGTGCAAGACGGAACTCAACCCCATCAAAGCAGGAGAGTGTTTGATGGCCTGGAGGAGCGTTTTAGGGGCCGTGTTTTGGCTGTGGGGTACCCAGAGGCCATTGGCATGGGCCTCGATTGGCCGCCATACTTTCCGGATCCGAACACACGCGACTCCTTGTAACCTCCCCCTCACTTATCGACCTTAATGACAGTGAAAAATTAAACCGCGTGTACCTAATGGAAATTTGGGAAATCAATCGTCACCGAAGTTAATCTGTCGGTAAAGAGGGAGGAAAGGGTTACATCTAAATGAAAGAAAAAATGCTAATGAAACAGGTGGAAATTAATTTTGAAAAGGGGTAAAGTTAATAAAGAAAGTACATGTGCGGCCGTTACGTTAACAATTAACTAGTGTTAATTAGATATTTGAGATTTGGGGGAAATTACAGTCGCCAGTCCTAAGGACAATTACTATAGTAACTGAAAAAGAAAGGTTATTACCCATATAATTAGCACTAGAAGCGTGGCAACTGAAGATTGACACGTGTAGTGTGAAAACTGAAAGTTTGTCAGAAGTAATAAATTTCGCTACACTCTGACTTAATTTAGCAAAAGAATTAATAAAACAGGAAAATCGAAAGTTAATTTAGTGACTGAAGTTAACAGTGAGCTTTCTTTCTGAAGCACATCGAAATTCAGTTAGTCTTGGACTACCTCAACAATCATTTCTAAAGCTACTTGAATCTACGCAATTTAGAAAGAAGAGATTTAACTTTGAACTTGAATTAAACGATTCTGAACAATTAACAATAATAAAATTTAGTACGTACCAAGCTGAGCTGCAGTCACAGGTAAGCTAAAATACGGTAACAAAACTCGCACTCTTAATTTGTGCTTGTGCAATCTAAATACTGTGGCCAGCTATGAATACTTTAACTGAACTTTGAAATTAAAGTATTGAAATCGAATTACAGTACTTTAATGCTGGCGTTTGAATTTCAACGACACTCGGGTTCATTCCGGAAAAGGAAGGGACCCTGCTTGGTAATGCAATTGGGACAATGAGCAACAAATGTTCACGCTAAGTTGCTGTAATTATAGTTACGAAAATGGTACAGTTTGAAAAACTGAGGTCTGCCATACAGTTCTAAAACTTTACGTGCTTCCAGTCTTCCTTGTTGGTTGATTGAAGGTTTGAAGCCGTCGATCGAGGAGGTGGCGACAGTCACTCATTGTCGGCCGTCGCTGTTGCAGAAGCTGGATGTTGGCGCGCCTTCTTCTCGACACGGTCACCAGGCGAAACGGACTCTTGATGTGCGCCAGCTAATGCTTCCCATCCGCGACACCATGTCAGAAACCATCATCGCGAGTCGAGCGCAATTACATGCTGCCAAACCCCGAAAGCGCGGCAACTCGCGGGAGCGTCACACAACACACCTGCTCCACTGCACTACCCCAGCCAGACACCCTCTCTCCTCAGCCCGCGCTCCTCGCGACAGAGTTAACACTACCAAAGCTCCTAAACACTCTGGTTCTCCACACGACCTATCGACGTATTCGTTCGATAACATAGTTTTCCCTAGGCAAGACCCAGCGTAAAAATACAAATAATATTTACAAAACAAACCAACATAAATGCATAAATATATATATATACAAACAGTAAAACAATTACAATATGTAAAGACACACAAATGTTATACAGTATATTCAGGTAACAAAAATAAGGAAAACAAATTTATAGTACAATAAATGGAAATAGGAGGATATGCATTTCCGGCGTTACATCCTTTTTGTGGTGTTATATTAAGGACAAGGCGTACAACAATAACCCCAAACCATTAGTGAGCGGAAAACAGTCGTTCAGGAGGTCATCGACAGCATCGATGTTCCGACACTTCAGCGGGTCATGCAGAATTTCACTATTGGTGAGCGCCACATCATCGCCAATGACGACACACATATCGAACATGCTATAACTTAAATCCGAATATCTGTAGTGACATTTACAAGTTGAGTAAGGTGTGTGCACGCCCTAATTCGTAACTAATTTACGTTTTTATCTCATATAGTTCAATAATTTTCACCACGTAAGTAGGTTAGGGTTAGGTTAGGTTAGGTTAGTGTTTGTTAACGTCTCGTCGACAACAAGGTCATTAGAGACAGAGCACAAGCTCGGGTTAGGGAAGGATGGGGAAGGAAATCGGCCGTGCCCTTTCAAAGGAAGCATCCCGGCATTTGTCTGAAACGATTTAGGGAAATCACAGAAAACCTAAATCTTGATGGCTGGAGACGGGATTGAACCGTCGTCCTCCCGAATGCGAGTCCAGTGTGCTAACCACTGCGCCACCTCGCTCGGTCCACGTAAGTGTATGGATTTCTCATCAGTAAGTACCTGCGATGCGAATGTAGCGTTCTTACAAGGCTATTTGTGACTTACCTACCAATTTTTAGATGAAATGGCTTCAGCATAAATTGACAGCTTTTTATTTTTCTCATTACAGTGTTTGATGCGAGGATTCAATACCTTCCATACGGATATCCATACCTCTCATTGAATCGTTAACCTTGCATCGTACCTTGTGTGGTTGTAAAACTTCCAGCCGCTTTAAATTTATGAGGCGTATTTATGTGTTGAATTACGTGGGTGGATTGCTCGGCCCAGAACTGTGCAAGAGACCAAATGGAATCCCCACCCTGGGCACTAGCGTCCGATTTGCCAGCGAGATGAAACGTTGCTAGCATCTCATTTAAAGATGCCGCACATGGGACAGCGGTTTGGCGGCAGGATGCAGATGTCCGCTGTTAAGAGATAACTAACTGCTGCACGTCCCTACAGGTCGGGGGCCCTTCCCGTACGGCTCACGCAATGCGAACAATGGTGTGTGTGGGGGGGGGGGGCGATAGGGGGAGGGGAGAAGGGCAGAGTGCCAGCAGTCAGTAGGCCGAATGGGGGGGGGGGAGGGAGGAGAGTGTGCAGCAGCGAGGCTGACTCGACGGAGGTGTTCTCCGCCACGCACCGTGCAGTGTTCTGAGTAGTAGATATCTAGATATATATTTATGCATTTTCCTGCATCACAATTCATGCTCTGTTCAAAAAATTCCAGAACGTTCGTAATTTCGCGCCAGTGATGTGTTGGAGCGAAATGCGGTTAGGCCAGAGAGAGAGACCCAGAGTGCCCCTGAGGTGGCTACAACACCAAGAAGAATCGCTTCTCGGCTTTTGGCAAGATCAATATGTCAGTTTTTTAAAGAACATGTTTAACACCCCCTCTGCTTCTTTATATACATTGCAGCAGCACTTGACATTATCTGTGGTATATATTTCCGATATCTATATATATAAAACTTCCTGGCAGATTAAAACTGTGTGTCCGACCGAGACGCGAACCCGGGACCTTTGCCTTTCGCGGGCAAGTGCTCTACCATCTGAGCTACCGAAGCACGACTCACGGCCGGTCCTCACAGCTTTGCTTCTGGCAGTATCTCGTCTCGCACCATCCAAACATTACAGAAGCTCTCCTGCAAAGGTCCCGAGTTCGAGTCTCGGTGGGGCACACAGTTTTAATCTGCCAGGAAGTTTCATATCAGCGCACACTCTACTGCAGAGTGAAAATCTCATTCTGGAAACATCCCCCAGGCTGTGGCTAAGCCATATCTCCGCAATATCCTTTCTTTCAGGAGTGCTAGTTCTGCATGTTTCGCAGGAGAGCTTCTGTGAAGTTTGGAAGGTGGGAGACGAGATACTGGCAGAAGTAAAGCTGTGAGGACCGGGCGTGAGCCGTGTTTCGGTAGCTCAGATGGTGGAGCACTTGCCCGCGAAAGGCAAAGGTCCCGAGTTCGAGTCTCGGTCGGGCACACAGTTTTAATCTGCCAGGAAGTTTCATATCAGCGCACACTCCGCTGCAGAGTGAAAATCTCATTCTGTATATATATATATAGTTGTTATTATACTAACTTATGTTCCATATAACCAACCTGTGGTTAAAGAGGGGGCGCCCTGCGGCGCGGGGCTCCTAGACTTTACAAGAGCCCCGCCGCTCCAAAATCAAGTACGGCCTTTAGTTATATATTTTGCTTATAACTTTGTTATTTCTTATATAAACTATATTGTTATAGGTATATATTTGATCCTCTCTTTCTTATCTATCTAACTGTGCTCTTATCTCATTTTGTGTTTTTCGAGACTTCGATGAGTGTTTTAAGAAACCTTATATACTAAACACCTTTTTCCAAAGCTGTTTCACAGAGGAAGACCGCACTGCAGTTCCTTCTCTAAATCCTCGCACAAACGAAAAAATGGCTGACATCGAAATAAGTGTCCAAGGAATAGAAAAGCAACTGGAATCACTCAACAGAGGAAAGTCCACTGGACCTGACGGGATACCAATTCGATTGTACACAGAGTACGCGAAAGAACTTGCCCCCCTTCTAACAGCCGTGTACCGCAAGTCTCTAGAGGAACGGAAGGTTCCAAATGATTGGAAAAGAGCACAGGTAGTCCCAGTCTTCAAGAAGGGTCGTCGAGCAGATGCGCAAAACTATAGACCTATATCTCTGACGTCGATCTATTGTAGAATTTTAGAACATGTTTTTTGCTCGAATATCATGTCGTTTTTGGAAACTCAGAATCTACTATGTAGGAATCAACATGGATTCCGGAAACAGCGATCGTGTGAGACCCAACTCGCTTTATTTGTTCATGAGACCCAGAAAATATTAGATACAGGCTCCCAGGTAGATGCTATTTTTCTTGACTTCCGGAAGGCGTTCGATACAGTTCCGCACTGTCGCCTGATAAACAAAGTAAGAGCCTACGGAATATCAGACCAGCTGTGTGGCTCCATTGAAGAGTTTTTAGCAAACAGAACACAGCATGTTGTTATCAACGGAGAGACGTCTACAGACGTTAAAGTAACCTCTGGTGTGCCACAGGGGAGTGTTATGGGACCATTGCTTTTCACAATATAAATAAATGACCTAGTAGATAGTGTCGGAAGTTCCATGCGGCTTTTCGCGGATGATGCTGTAGTATACAGAGAAGTTGCAGCGTTAGAAAATTGTAGCGAAATGCAGGAAGATCTGCAGCAGATAGGCACTTGGTGCAGGGCGTGGCAACTGACCCTTAACATAGACAAATGTAATGTATTGCGAATACATAGAAAGAAGGATCCTTTATTGTATGATTATATGATAGCGGAACAAACACTGGTAGCAGTTACTTCTGTAAAATATCTGGGAGTATGCGTGCGGAACGATTTGAAGTGGAATGATCATATAAAATTAATTGTTGGTAAGGCGGGTACCAGGTTGAGATTCATTGGGAGAGTCCTTAGAAAATGTAGTCCATCAACAAAGGAGGTGGCTTACAAAACACTCGTTCGACCTATACTTGAGTATTGCTCATCAGTGTGGGATCCGTACCAGATCGGGTTGACGGAGGAGATAGAGAAGATTCAAAGAAGAGCGGCGCGTTTCGTCACAGGGTTATTTGGTAACCGTGATAGCGTTACGGAGATGTTTAACAAACTCAAGTGGCGGACTCTGCAAGAGAGGCGCTCTGCATCGCGGTGTAGCTTGCTCGCCAGGTTTCGAGAGGGTGCGTTTCTGGATGAGGTATCGAATATATTGCTTCCCCCTACTTATACCTCCCGAGGAGATCACGAATGTAAAATTAGAGAGATTAGAGCGCGCACAGAGGCTTTCAGACAGTCGTTCTTCCCGCGAACCATACGCGACTGGAACAGGAAAGGGAGGTAATGACAGTGGCACGTAAAGTGCCCTCCGCCACACACCGTTGGGTGACTTGCGGAGTATAAATGTAGATGTAGATGTAGATATAAAATTTTACTAGAGCCCCGCCGGGCGAAAATCAAAACTTCCGGCAATGTTATTCTTATGGGCGAGGACAGGAAGTAACTTGATTTCGCAGCGATCTGCGTGCAAGCTCTTATCAGTGACACTTCCTCTGTCGCTCTCTCTCTCTCTAGCAGAAGTGGCTTATCTTTGAGGCAACACCATATACGTTGTTTGGTGAGGCAGCCGCGCGAGCAACAGCATTGGAGTGTTTTGCTGTGCATAAGGAAGTGTGTTAAACATGTTTAATGTGTAACTGCCGGAAGATTCATTGTTGTATGTCTGTCAGTCATTGTTGAGTACTGTATTGAGTAGAACGTTGTGTCGCACAGTTTGCGAATTTCGATGCGGCAGAGTTAGAAGAGCAACGTGTCTGGATTAAATTTTGCGGGAAACTCATGAAAACCTTTACAGAGACACGCCAAATCCCTCGTTTACGACGCCCTTCCACGTTTACGGACGACGCTCATGTCAAGGACGTCAACGATATTGTGCGTGCCAATCGAAGACTGACTGTCCGATTGATTGCAGAAGAATGCAACATTTCAGTTGGATTACCCCATGAAATTCTGACACACCATCTTGCAATGCATCGTGTTGCCGCCGAGTTGTTCCCACGACTAGTGGCTCAAAACCGGAAAGACGTTCCCCACGCAATCTGTGAAGAGTATTTGGATCGCGCAAATGAGAACGAGATGTTCCTTAAGAGAATCATAACTGGTAATGAGACGGGGGTCTACGGCTATGATATTGAGACCAAGCATCAATCTTCACATTGGATCGCGAAATGATCTCCAAGACCAATAAAAAGCTCATCAAGTCAAATGTCAAAGCCATGCTGATAGTTTTCTTTAACTTTGAAGGATTAGTTCATTATGAATTGACACAACAAATGTTGTATCAAGTCCATGACACCCTCTCCCTTATTTCGCCATAATACACTACTGGCCATTAACATTGCTACACCACGAAGATGTCGTGCTACAGACGCGAATATGATGCTGTGATATGCAAATGATTAGCTTTTCAGAGCATTCACACAAGGTTGGCGCCTGTGGCGACATCTACAACGTGCTGACATGAGGAAAGTTTCCAACCGATTTCTCATACACAAACAGCAGTTGACCGACGTTGCCTTGTGAAACGTTGTTGTGATGCCTCGTGTAAGGAGCAGGAATGCGTACCATCACGTTTCCGACTGATAAAGGTCGGAATGTAGGCTATCGCGATTGAGGTTTATCGTATCGCGACATTACTGCTCGCGTTGGAAGAGATCCAATGACTGTTAGCAGAATATGGAATCGGTTGGTTCAGGAGGGTAATACGGAACGCCGTGCTGGATTCCAACGGCCTCGTATCACTAGCAGTCGAGGTGACAGGCATCTTATCAGCATGGCTCTAACGGATCGTGAAGCCACGTCTCGATCCATGAGTCAACAGGTGGGGACGTTTGCAAGACATCTGCACGAACAGTTCGACGACGTTTGCAGCGGCATGGACTATCAGCTCGGAGACCTTGGCTGCGGTTACCCTTGACGCTGCATGACAGACAGGAGCGCCTGCGATGGTGTACTCGACGACGAACCTGGGTGCACGAATGGCGAAACGTAATTTTTTCGGATGAATCCAGGTTCCGTTTACAACATCATGATGGTTGTACACGTGTTTGGCGACATCGCGGTGAACGCACATTGGAAGCGCGTATTCGTCATCGCCATAGTGGCGTATCACCCGGCGTGATGGCATGGGGTGCCATTGGTTACACGTCTCGGTCACCTCTTGTTCACATTGACGGCACTTTGAACAGTGGACGTTACATTTCAGATGTGTTACGATCCGTGGCTCTACCCTTCATTCGATCCCTACGAAACCCTACATTTCAGCAGGATAATGCACGACCGCGTGTTGCAGATCCTGTTCGGGCGTTTCTGTATACAGAAAATGTTCGACTGCTGCCCTGGACAGCACATTTTCCAGATCTCTCACCAATTGAAAACGTGTGGTCAATGGTGGCCGAGCAACTGGCTCGTCACAATACGCCAGTCACAACTCTCGATGAACTGTGGTGTCGTGTTGAAGCTGCATGGGCAGCTGTACCTGTACACGCCATCCAAGCTCTGTTTAACTCAATGCCCTGGCGTATCAAGGCCGTTATTACGGCCAGAGGTGGTTGTTCTGGGTACTGATGTCTCAGTATCTATGCACCCAAATTGCGTGAAAATGTAATCACATGTCTGTTCTAGTATAATATCTTTGTCCAATGACTATCTGCATTTCTTCTTGGCGTAGCAATTTTAATGGCCAGTAGTGTACAAAACGTGCCACCCTTCTTTGAACTCTCTCGATGTACTCCGTTAATCCTATCTGATAAGGTTGCCACACCGGGCAGCAGTGTTCCAAATGAGGCCGGACAAGCGTGTTGTAGGCAGTCTCTCTGGTAGATCTGTTACATTGTCTAAGCGTTCTGCCAATGATACGCAGTCTTTGGTTTGCCTTCCCCACAACATTTTCGATGTGTTCTTTCCATTTTAAGTTGTTCATAATTGTAATTCCTAGGAATTTAGTTGAATTTACGGCCTTTAGATGTGACACTTATCGTGTAATCGAAGTTTAACGGGTTCCTTTTAGCACTCATATGGATGACCCCGAACTTTTCATGATTTAGGGTCAATTGCAACCATGCAGGTATCTTATCTAAGTCGTCTTGCAGTTGATTTTGATCTTCTGATGATTTTACTAGGCGATAAACAACAGCATCGTCTGCAAACAATCTGAGACGGGTGCTTAGATTGTCTCCCAAATCGTTTATAAAGGTAAGAAACAAGATAGGTACCTTGGGGTACGTCAGAAATCACTTCTGCTTTACTCGACGACTTTCCGTGAATCACTAAGAATTGTGACCACTTTGACTGGAAATCACGAATCCAGTCGCATAACTGAGACCATGTTCCAGAAGCACGCAATTTGACAGCAAGCCGCTTGTGAGGTACGGTGTTAGAAGCCTTCTGACGGAATCGATTTGAAATGCTTCGTCGTTAGCAGTCAACACTTCGTGTGAGTACAGAGGTAGTTGCGTTTCACAAGAACGATAATAAATCCGTGTTGTCTATGTGTCAATAGATCGTTCTCTTCGAAGTAATTCATAATGTTTGAACACAAGTATATGTTCAAAAACCGTTCTGCGTATCGACGTTAATGATGTGGGCCTGAAATTTAGTAGATTACTCCTATTGCCTTTCTTGAATTTGGTGTGACCTGTGCAACTTTCCAGTCTTTGGATACGGACCTTTCGTCGAGCGAACGCTTGTATGTGATTGTTACGTACGGGGATATTGCATCAGCATACTCTGAAAGAAAGCTAATTGGTATACAGCCTCAACCGGAAGACTTGCTTTTGTTAAGTGATTTAAGGTGCTTCTTTACTCCGAGGATATCTTCTTCTAAGTTACACATTTTGGCAGCTGTTCTTGTCTCGAGTTCTGGAATATTCACTTCGTCTTCTTTAGTGAAGGAATGTCTGGAGACTGTGTTTTGGCTTTCTGAACAGTTGTGATGCATTCTGCTCCTTATGCCACTTTCGCTACCCATATCCGTCAGTTTCCCATTGCGTATTTCTACTGTAGTCTTGTTGACGATTCAGTTGTCCAGCAGCAGACAGATTTGCTTCTTATTCTATTCATGATGTTTTTCTGCCTTAAGCGTTTTATTATTAGAGATGCCTAAAATACACTACTGACCATTATAATAGCTACACCAAAAAGAAATGCAGATGACTGTTTTCACACACAGTCTTGTTTGTAGTAGAACCTACCTTCATAATGAAGGTAATGAACTGTCGCTGTTATGTCCATTATTTACGCCATGTACCCCAGATGTTTTGGTATACACAAATTTATTTAAATCGAAAGCAATGGCTAATAGCCAGAGACCGAAACGCTGATAGGTGTTGTAGTTGACGCGAACATAAGTATTCAAACACCGGCAGTACAATGCAAACACATCGACACAGTTCCAAGCTGGATGTCGCTGAGTGAAGACAGCAGCAAGGTCACTGTGCAGGACACGCAAATACGTCAGTGACAACAACATGGGTAGAAAAGGGAAGGAAACAACTCCAGAAGAGAGGAAGTTAATGGTAACGTTGCATGAAGAGGGTAAATTATGTGCCGAAATAGCAACGATTGTTAAGCGGAGCAGCTATACAGTGTGCAGTGTTGTTAACAGGTACAAAAAAACAGAAACATTGATAAATGAGAATCTCGTTGGAAGACCACATTTCAGAATGAAAAGAGAGGCACATGTAAAGATTATTAAGAAAACACCTAAAATACGTTCATCAGAGATTACTGCACAAATACACGAGCTTTATGGGAACCAAGTTCATCCAAAGACTGTCCGGGGGATGTTTCCATCGAACCATCTACAGAGCTCGAGTACCAAGAAAGAAGCCCTATACAAGCAAGGCAAATAGGAGGAAAAGGTTGCAATTTGCAAATTAGTATGCGAGCATGGACTCAGAGTTATTTTCTGTGACGAGAGCAAGTTCAACCTTTTCCATCACGATGGACGTGTTTTAGTGTGGAGAAGACGAAATACCGAGTTGGAACCTGCTAATATGGCCTGTACTGTAAAATAAGGTATGGCAGTATCATGGTCTGGGGGTGCATGGCTGCATCAGGTGTGGGGAAACTGGTATGTATTGATGGAACTATGGATCTGTATGTATACTTGGATATTTTAAAGAGAAATTTGAAAGTCGGTGCTGAAAAACTAGGTTTGAATACTGACTACCATTTCCAACAGGACAATGATCCAAAACATAGAGCATACGAATGTACGTTTGTGGATTCTGCATAATACCCCCCATACCCTACAAACACCACCTCAGTCCCCAGACGAGAACCCTATTGAACATTTGGCGGACGAGTTAAAAAGAAGAATCAGAAAACATCATATTTCCTGTAAATCACAACTGAAGGAAGTGATTGTTCAAGAATGGGGGAAGATTGACGCAGCAGTGACAAGAAAGCTAGTACAATCAATGCCGGACAGGCTGAAGGCTGTTATTAGAAGCAAGAGAATGAATACAGGCTATTAGATGCATTCAGCTAACTCAAACAGTGACTGTGTGAATACTTATGCTCATCCATTATCACAGTACAGCTAATACTAATTTTCTTTTCAGAACAGTATTAATGATTATTTATGTTTAAGTGTGGGTAAACGGAAATACATGAATAGATTGTTTCAATTTGGTCACTTGTATTGACAAATGTTATAAGGAGTCCAAACATTAAATGTAAGTGTGATATATCGTCATGTGTGAATACTTCTGTCCACCAGTGAATTTAGCATCACACTCAAAATTCGCTCTATAAACGCTTTGGATGGTGTCACTGGTAGCACATGTTGAACAACTTTCGACAAATTATACGCTTTGCACCCTGTAAAAAATGTCATTCATTTGTTTGAAATGTTTGAGTCTGATAAGTCCTTAATGAATGGCATGACGTCATTCAGTGCATGTGTTTCAAAAATAGATCGTCACCGTTTTTATTTATGCTGAAATAATCTATAAGTTTCATTATGTTCAACTCAATATTTAACTAAGAGCTAAGCTTCAAAATTCAATCTTCACTAAAGTCAAACCGTTTTTGTAGATATTCTAAAATAGTAGTATAGACTTGCTGAGCTTTACTGACAAACTTTGCTTGTTCGTATTGTGGACATTTCTTCACCTCTTGTATTATCTAGAATCTGAAGAAATTTTTTTCTTTGTCTGTTAATAACTTCTGTACGCAACTTCAGGAATGCAGAATACATTTGTTATCTGTAAATAATGACTCTCCACGTCTTTAATGGTTGTATTAAATAAATGAATGTAAATCTCTGGGAGGGTTACTTCATCGTCCACTTCACTGTAGTTTTCATGGGCTACGAATGTCCAAATAAGTTTGGCAATACTGTTTTCATCCTGGCTTATAAGGAGGCCAGTTCTGGAGCAATCTATCTACGGCAGGAAAAAAGAGTCAGAAAGTGTGTAAGAACATGCTGGAATAGCGTGGGGTACTCTGAGTGCAGAAACAAAAAAATTCTTCAGCTCACACACCTTCTTCGCGCTTGAAGAAAACCCATTAAATATCCTAACCACTAACAATTCAACATCGTATAACAGTAGTTTTAGTCCATATTTCGCAGTATCGTGCAGTATATGTATGTGGCAATGTCTTGCGATAAGATATAGTGATATGGTACTTCAAACATTTTTTTTCAACTCCATGAAAACAGTTTGGTTTTCCTGTAATTGACGGAACAGTTGTCCGCACCATAAGCAGCTAGTTATGATCCTGAAAGACCAGTCTTAATGATACTCTCTTTAAGCTTCTTAGCTATAGAAGTTGATATTTCTTCAGTGTCTTTTTAAAAGTCTATAATAGCTGAAGTCGTTGAGAATATCATATTTTCTTTATTTGAAGCATCAAATGCAATCGAGAATAGTGTTGCAGCATTTCATTTTTTTTTGTTGCAATAAATAGAAAAGCAGCTTGATATAAAAGAAAGGTACTGGACACAGGTGAGTGATGAAGTTACAGTTCGTCATTTGAACACTTACCTGATGTCTCATTCGACAGCAAAGGACATATCCTTGAATACTATGAAAACTGTTGCTAATAATCAACTGATCTTCAGAGATTTAATCATGTTGGGAAGTGATGAATCAAATGTAAATAAAGCAATTGGTAGAACTAGTAATAAACAAAAGAAGCTGTTAAACTATCCAGAAATAACTGCCATTGGGACCAGCACTTTACATACAGTACACGGTACTTTTGAGAAATGGTTCACACTCCCTGGGCAGGAAGCTGTGGATTTAATTATTGATGTACACATTTTTTTAAACTTTCTCAAATAATAACAGATAAATTCAAGAAATATAAGTGTAGGTTTCTACAGCCGTTGTCACAGTGAATAAATACATTTTTTTCTGGCTGTGTGACCGCAATGTCAATGTGTAAAATGCTTCTAGGATTCGGCCACTGTTGAAAATGGCGTTAGGCTACTTTTGCTAACTGATAAGTGCAAAAACAACTTGAGGAAGACCAATTGTAACAGTGGCCCAAAGATTGGAGGATTTTACACATTGACAATGTGGTCACATACCCAGAAAAATTGTATTGACTGAATTCAAGAAAATTCTGGATTATTTTCTGCTTCCAAAGTTGAAATTTCCCATACAAGCACACTGTAGACGGTTAACACTCTTTCTGAATACTGAAAGAATTTTATGTCAGAGGGCTGTCCTACAGAAATACTTCTTGCCTTGCCAAACACAGATTCAGAGTAGGAGATAACTCAACTTTTATAGAATTAATCAATGTAAACTGGATAAAATTTTACTTCAGTTACATTTTCTTAAATATTTGGGGGAATATATTCTGTTTTTTTTTTTTCAGTGTGAGGAACTTTTAATTCATGTCTTAAGTGATGAGATGACATCATGAGAAATATTCTTCTTGGGAACTTTATGCTAACGTCTCCAGCAACTTGAAATCATTTCTGATGAGTGGAAAATTCTTCACTTTCAAACAATACAAAGTGATTTGTATATTACATTGATCGTAACATGAAGAAATTGAGAATTAATCATTACTGCCAAAAAATATGTTTCATAAGAATGTGAAGAGATTGATGAAAGGTGTATTAGTACTGTCACATTGTAATGCACATCCAGAAACAGGATTTTCTACTAGTAATAATTTTCTCACAAACACCAGAATACATCATTCCCAGAATTGCATAGGTACAATTGAGTTTATCAGGGATTAATTGAAACAAGATAATTATGAAATGCACAAACACAATATAATGCAATTCTTTTTGAAAAGAGACTGTACAGCTCATCACCATTACTTACCTAGACTTGAGGAAGAAAACCAGTTTCAAGAAGAGTGTGTAAGGAAGAGGAAAGAAGAATATGAGAAGAGGAAGGAAAAAAAGTAGAAGAAGAGGAAAAACAGAAAAAATTTGAAAAATCAAAAGCAATTTTCATTAAAGAAGGCGAACAGCTGACGCAGCTCTTTGAAGACGTCAAATACAACTTTACTTAAAACGAAGAGCGTCCAACGACAAGATCACCGAAAGTGGTTGCCATAGTTACTATTTGTTGCGATTTGGACAATAATATAAGTAAAATGTAATACACTACAAAATAAACTTCAAAATCAAACCGAAATAATTATAATTGTTTGATAACTGCTTCTACTGCATACAATTTTTTAACTTATGCGCGTAGGTAGCTGTGCTTCACTGTAGTTCAATGTAAATCATTATGCGTATAAAAGAATTACTGGTATCAAAGTCCATTGCAAAAGACTATCGTAAAAGCTGTCAGTACGTTATCATATTGTTTGGTGTTAACAGGCATTATGAGTTTAAACTAATCCGTTCGACATTATAGTGGAAGAACGCATTTATAATCCACTGAAGAAGCAAACAATTAACTATCTTCTGTAAATAAGCCGACGGAATGCTGACCGATAACGTCGAAAACTGCCGATATCTTGACAGGTAACCCTCCCTTTTATTTTAAGGCATTTTCCAAACCGTGCCTTGAAAATAACAGGATTTTACTTGTCGAGAGATTAGAGTTTTTGACGAATTTATCCAGCCGCATTCTCGCGAGTAATTAGAGCATACAACATGCTCACTAAAGCTTAACTCGTCCTTGGGCAATTTGTTGAACATTATTGTCTGAAAACTTCATAGGCTACATATTCCTAATCAATAAAGTCTAGGAAATTTTCATGTACTATGTATGCAACTGATATGTTGACAGAAACAACATTTTTAAACAACAAGGCTTTAAAACTAAGAAAGAGGTTTACTTTGCTTTGTTTCAACGTCTACATCGTAGTACCATCTGCTATCCGAGCCCATGTCTGCACTATCTGACTGTAAATTTAGGATGAAAATTGCAAGGGTTTTATCCATATCCACCTCCCATTCAAAGTCTTATTTCTGAAACTTTGCAGCGTGCCACACAGTTTGTGCCCACACTGAAGTGAAGTACTGTCTATTGCTTCGTGCATAAGCGTTTCAGCGTCTGTTATCTTGAATGTTTTGTTTCTTTTCTTCCCACACAGCTTGTAACCTGTGCGCAGATTAATACCATCAGATTATTCTGTCAGTGATATGTGTGACCGCATTCACATGCATGAAAGTCATTCTGTCGCGTGACTCTTATAAATTAAGAGTTCAGCACGAGTCTGGCTTATGTTGTCAGGGAAATTTTTATTTTTTAGCCAGAGTAAAATATTTCCTTTTCTGGCCCTCGTACGTGATCTTTTCTGTGTAACAACTGAGTGATAACTGACAAGGTAATTACAATGATCGCCTTCGAAGCAAGGTACGGCAACAATTGTTCAGTGAACCACTTCCTGAAAGTGACAGTGTTCATTTCCGAATGGTGGTTACAACTGTTTTTCTTACACCTAAATACAAGTTTACTCTCGGAAACAAAATCAGAAGAAGAGCCAGCATGCAGAATAAGTACCCAAAATCCTTGCACGCCTTCATGGAATGGTTCTGATTCACCCATATTTTATCAAGGTAATACACTCTAGAACTACCTGCTCCTCTTGTATCGTGCATCTTTACAAGGAACCTGGTTCGTGTTGCTTCTATGCACCTTCTTTCAGTTAAAAACTCTCTTCTTAACATACTTGAAACAAACGTCTTGTAAAATTCTTTGCACTGACGAAGCTTTACCTGTGAAACCAGTTTGCTCAGGCATAATTGTAACGAGTTTTTGTGGTGGCGAGTATTCCTTTATTATATAAATTTCAAACACGGAGTGCTTTAAAATACTGTTGTCAAAACCATATGTTTGTGTTGCAGGTTTCTTGCGATTTTTCTGCAGTTCGTTTTTGAATCTTCAAAATGTCAAAAATAAAAGTCTCACTTTCATATTCACATTTGAAAAGATTATAAACCTTCTCAACTGCTTGTGAGGAATCTACATCTACATCTATTTGATTACTATGCAATTCACAATTAAGTGCCTGGCGAAGAGTTCATCGAACCACCTTCAAGCTTTTTCTCTACCTTTCCACTCTCGAACACTTCGCTTGAAACATGAACACTTTAAATCTTCCGTGCGAGCTCTAATTTCTCTTATTTTACTATCATGATAATTCCTCCGTTTGCAGGTGGGCGCCAACAAAGTATTTTCACACTCTGAGGAGAAAGTAGGTGACTGAAATTTCATGAGAAGGTCCTGCCACTACGAAAAACACCCGTGTTTCGGTGATTGCCACCCTAATTAGCGTATCACATCCCTGGCAGTCTCTCCCCTATATCGCGACAGTACAAAACTAGCTGCCCTTCTTTCAACTTTTTCGATCAATCCTGTCTGCTGTGTGTCCCACACTGGACAGCAGTACTCCAGCAGAGGGCGGAAAAGCATGGTGTAAGTAGGCTCTTTAGTAGACGTGTTGCATTTTCTAACTGCTCTACCTATAAATCGCTCTCTTTGGTTTGATTTCTACACAACATTACCCATATGACCATTAGAGTTTGTTATTCGTGACTGTAATACGTAAGTATTTGGTTGAATTTACAACCTTTAGATTTGCGTGTGTTTTATCCTATAAACCAAGATCTAGCGGATTCCTTTTAGTACTCCTGTTGATGACTTCAGACTGTTCATTATTTAGAGTCAATTGCCACTTTTCTTACCACACATATGTTGTCTGAATATAAGACGGTAAATCACCGCATCATCTGCAAAAAGTCCAAAAGGGCTGCTCAGATTGACCCCTAAATCGTTTATTAGATGAGGAACAGCGGAAGGCCTCAACAATCCCTTGCAAACGCCAGACATCACTTCTGTTTTACTCGATGATTTTCTTTCGATTACTATGCACTGTAACCTTTATGACATGAAATCACGAATCCAGTCGAACAACTAAGACGATACTTCATAGGCAAGCAATTTAAGTAAAATTGCTTGTGAGGAACTGCACGTTCATTGCTGTCACCTAACATATTCATCTGGAAATCACACTATAACGTTTGCAGATACACATTCACAGCTGTACTGCTACAAGAAAGTAACATCGACATCTGAATGAATAATTCGGTCGTCCTGTGAATAAAATTGCAATGTCGCGAAATTCGGCAACAGCACAGCATGCGGGAGACAGATTCTCACAATATAGTTTGTAACTAGCGGCTAACCGCTCTGAGAGAGAGTGAATCTTGTTGGCTGCTGGCAGATAATGGTGGGGGATACACAGAACGGCTGAAAATAGGGCCGCCTTCCTGCATGAGACGAACTGTGGTTTGTAGCCCACATGCAATGGAAATGTCTTAGACAATGTAGCTACAAACAGGCTACGTCTTATCGACAGCATCAATATAGAAACCGGGATGATGTCATTACAGCAATTAAGCATACGAAAATTAATAAATCAGTCAAAAGGATAGGAGACTGTACTCTACAAAGAGCAGATAAACAATTATTAGCACCTCGCCTAGACATTGAAACGACATCACTTAGTTCTAGTGCAATAGACATATAGGAGTTACATTCAAAGTTTAAGCAGTTTGTAAATCGCGGTCTGGAAAATTGTGTGATGCCTATTATGTGGATTGCCGCAGTGGATACGCCGGTTCCGTGAGATCACCGCAGTTAAGCGCTGTCGGGCGTGGTCGGCACTTGGATAGGTGACTCTCCAGGCCGCCATGCGCTGTTGCCATTTTTCGCGGTGCACTCAGCCTCGTGATGCCAATTGAGGAGCTACTCGACCAAATAGTAGCGGCTTCGGTCCAGAATACCATCATAACGACCGGGAGAGCGGTGTGTTGACCCCATGCCCCTTCCTATCCGTACCCTCCACTGAGGATGACACGGCGGTCGGATGGTCCCGGTAGGCCTGAAGACGGAGTGCTATTACGTAGATTAAGGATGGAAAAGACCCACCATGGTTTAATAACGAGATTCGGAAAATTCCCAGGATGCAGAGGCTGTTGTGCTCTTGGTTCGGAAGAGAATCCGCAAATGACAACAAGCAAAGGTTAGTGAAGACTCATGCGTCTGTGATCTATGCGTGAACCATACAACTACTACCACCGCCATGCCTCAGCAAAAGATCTGGCAGACAAGCCGAGAAAATCTGGTCCTACGTAAAATCACTATGAGACTTTACAGCTTTCATTCGATCACCTGTCGACTGTCCGCTCCGATAGCTGAGTCGTCAGCGTGACGGATTGCCGTCCTTCGGGCCCAGGTTCGATTCCTGGCTGGGTCGGCGATTTTCTCCGCTCAGGCACTAGGTGTTGTGTTATCTTCATCATCATTTCATCGCCATCCGGCGCGCAGGTCGCCCAATGTGGCGTCCAATGTAGTAAGACCTGCACCAAGGCGGCCGGACTTGCCCCGTAAGGGGCCTCCCGACCAGTGATGCCAAACGCCCATTTCCATTTACCTGTCGACCAGTCTGGTGTGGTACTTGAAGATAACAAAACGAAAGCCGAAGTGCCCGCATCTCGTGGTCGTGCGGTCGCGTTCTCGCTTCCCACGCCCGGGTTCCCGGGTTAGATTCCCGGCGGGGTCAGGGATTTTCTCTGCCTCGTGATGGCTGGATGTTATGTGCTGTCCTTAGGTTAGTTAGGTATAAGTAGTTCTAAGTTCTAGGGGACTGATGACCATAGATGTTAAGTCCCATAGCGCTCAGAGCCATTTCGAAAGCCGAAGTTTTAAATTTCACGTTCAAGAAATCGTTCACGCAGGATAATTGTTCAGACATGCTGTCCCTTGAACATCGAACAGACTCCCGTAAAGGCGACATAGTAATAAGCATACCTGGCGCAGACAAACAATAGAGAGAGTTGAAAACAAATAGGTCATCAGGACCGAATGGATTCCCATTCCCGTTTTTCGAACAGTACTCTACGGCGCTGGCGCCTTACCTAACTTGCATTTATTAAAAATCTCTCACGCGGTACAAGGTTCCAAGCGACTGGGAAAAAGCGCAGGTGACTCCTGTATACAAGAAGGGCAAAAGAATGAACCTGCAGAGTTACAACCAATATCCCTAACATCGGTTTGCCTCAGAATTATTGAACATATTCTCAGTTCGAATATAATAAATTTTCTTGAGATCGAGAATGGTGTGGGTTCCTGTCGTCATGTCCTAGTTCATGAACGACGGGCAACGTATGAGTGGCCAAGTAAGTGATCCCGACAGTCGGGATACCAGTTACTTTGGAATAAGGCTGGGCATCTCGGACATATTCTGAGTCGTAGTCACCTTTGTGCTCATACGGCAAAGACTACCAAATCCACCGGTTAGTCCTTCAGCCGTTAGGGGTAAAACCCAATGGGACTCGGGGCAAGTAAGGCTAGCAACCTGCTTCCCTGGTACTTTAAATATGATGCTGGCAATAATCAGAGCAAAATGCCTCGGACCTTTGGAGGTGACGGAGTCCCACCTCTAACTGACAAGCCAGGGATTCCTAAGATACGACTTGGCAAACAAATGGTAATGAGATGGGGAGCTATTAATATCAATGGGGGCTACTCTGGGAAGAAGGTAGAGCTGGCAGAGGCTGCAAGTAAGATGGGGCTGGACGTTTTAGCTGTTAGTGACATTCGGGTAAGGGGTGAGAAAGAAGAGGAAGTGGGAGAATACAAGGTCTACCTGTCAGGAGTCAAAGCAGGTATAGCACAATGGAGTGTAGGGCTTTACATCAGGAAAGAAATGGAACCCAGCGTAGTTGCAATAAGGTATGTAAACGAACGACTGATGTGGATAGATTTGACAGTGTCTAGCAAGAAAATTAGGATTGTGTCAGTATATTCGCATTGTGAAGGGACAGATCAAGACAAGATGGATAGTTTCTATGAGGAACTCAGTGATGTAGTTGTTAGAGTAAAGGACTAGGATAGTGTGCTGCTCATGGGTGATTTTTACGCCAGGATTGGAAATCGAACAGAAGGGTATGAAAAGGTTATGGGTAAATTTGGAGAGGATATGGAGGCCAACAGGAACGGGAAACAACTCTTGGATTTCTGTGCCAGTATGGGCTTAGTAATCACAAACTCCTTTTTTAAACATAAGAACATTCACCGGTATACTTGAGAAGGCAGGGGAACCAGATCTGTCATTGACTATATAATAACAGATCAGGAATTCAGGAAGGCTGTGAGGGACACACGTGTATTCAGGGGATTCTTTGATGACACTGATCATTATTTAATCTGCAGTGAAATTGGGATTGTGAGGCCGAAAGTGCAGGAGGTCAGGTCCATATGTAGGAGGATAAGAGTGGAGAAACTTCAAGATAAGGAAATCAGGCACAAGTACATAACAGCGATCTCAGAAAGGTATCAGTTAGTTGAATGTAGTCAATTACAGTCATTGGAAAAGGAATGGACAAGGTATAGGGACACAGTACTAGAAGTGGCTAAAGAATGTCTTGGAACAGTAGTGTCTAAAAGTAGGATGAAGCAAACAGCTTGGTGGAATGATATAGTCAAGGCAGCCTGTAAAAGGAAAAAGAAGGCCTATCAAAAATGGCTACATACCAGAACCCAGGTAGACAGAGAAAGTTATGTTGAAGAAAGAAACAAAGCCAAACAGATAATTGCAGCATCCAAGAAGAAATCGTGGGAAGACTTTGGAAACATGTTGGAGACTATGGGTCAAGCTGCTGGAAAACCATTCTGGAGTGTAATTAGCAGTCTGCGAAAGGGAGGTAAGAAGGAAATGACAAGTATTTTGGACAGGTCAGGAAAACTGCTGGTGAATCCTGTGGATGCCTTGGGCAGATGGAGGGAATATTTTGAAGAGTTGCTCAATGTAGGTGAAAATGCGATCAGTAATGTTTCAGATTTCGAGGTAGAATGGGATAGGAATGATGATGGAAATAGGATCACATTTGAGGAAGTGGAAAAAATGGTCAATAGATTGCAGTGCAATAAAGCGGCTGGGGTGGATGAAATTAAGTCGGAACTCATCAAATACAGTGGAATGTCAGGTCTTAAATGGCTACACAGGATAATTGAAATGGCCTGGGAGTCGGGACAGGTTCCATCAGACTGGACAAAAGCAGTAATCGCACCAATCTTTAAACATGGAAACAGAAAAGATTGTAACAACTACAGAAGTATCTCTTTAATCAGCGTTGTGGGTAAAATCTTCGCAGGTATTGTTGAAAGGAAAGTGCGAGTATTAGTTGAGGACCAACTGGATGAAAATCAGTGTGGGTTTAGGCCTCTTAGAGGTTGTCAGGACCAGATCTTTAGATTACGGCAAATAATGGAGAAGTGTTATGAGTGGAACAGGGAATTGTATCTATGCTTTATAGATCTAGAAAAGGCATATGACCGGGTTCCTAGGAGGAAGTTATTGTCTGTTCTACAAGATTATGGAATAGGAGGCAAACTTTTGCAAGCAATTAAAGGTCTTTACATGGATAGTGAGGCAGCAGTTAGAGTTGACGGTAAGTTGAGTTCATGGTTCACAGTAGTTTCAGGGGTAAGACAAGGCTGCAACCTGTCTCCACTGTTGTTCATATTATTTATGGATCATATGTTGGAAACAATAGACTGACTGGGTGAGAATAAGATATGTGAACACAAAATAAGCAGTCTTGCATAGGCGGATGACTTAGTTGTGATGGCAGATTCGATTGAAAGTTTGCAAAGTAATATTTCAGAGCTAGATCAGAAATGTAAGGACTATGGTATGAAGATTAGCATCTCCAAAACGAAAGTAATGTCAGTGGGAAAGAAATATAAACGGATTGAGTGCTAAATAGGAGGAACAAAGTTAGAACAGGTGGACGGTTTAAAGTACTTAGGATGCATATTCTCACAGGATGGCAACATAGTGAAAGAACTGGAAACGAGGTGTAGCAAAGCTAATGCAGTGAGCGCTCAGCTACGATCTACTCTCTTCTGCAAGAAGGAAGTCAGTACCAAGACTAAGTTATCTGTGCACTGTTCAATCTTTCGACCAACTTTGTTGTATGAGAGCGAAAGCTGGGTTGATTCAGGTTACCTTATCAACAAGGTTGAGGTTACGGATATGAAAATAGCTAGGATGATTGCAGGTACTAGTAGATGGGAACAATGGCAGGAGGGTGTCCACAATGAGGAAATCAAAGAAAAACTGGGAATGAACTCTATCGATGTAGCAGTCAGGGCGAACAGGCTTAGATGGTGGGGTCATGTTACACGCATGGGAGAAGCAAGGTTACCCAAGAGACTCATGGATTCAGCAGTAGAGGGTAGGAGGAGTCGGGGCATGCCAAGGTGAAGGTACCTGGATTCGGTTAAGAATGATTTTGAAGTAATAGGTTTAACATCAGAAGAGGCACCAATGTTAGCACTGAATAGGGAATCATGGAGGAACTGTATAAGGGGGGCTATGCTCCAGACTGAACGCTGAAAGGCATAATCAGACTTAAATGATGATGATGATGATGATGATCGAGAAGCTCATGTCCACGAATCAGCACGGTTTTAGAAAGCATCGCTCATGTGAATCACAGCTTGCCCTTTTCTCACGTGACATACGGCGAACTATGGATGAAGAGCAACAGGTAGATTCTATATTTCCAGATTTTCGGAAAGTGTTTGACACGATGCCCCACTGCAGGCTGTTCAAGAAGGTACGAGCATATGGAATAGGTTCACAGTTACGTGAGTGACTCGAAGAGTTCTTTAGTTATAGAGCTCAGTATGTTGTTCTCGACAGCGAGTGTTCATAAGAGACAAGGGTATCCTCTGGAGTGCCCCGGGGAAGTGTGATGGGACCACTGTTGTTCTCTATATACGAAAATGATTTGGCGTACAGGGTAGGCAGCAATCTGAGGCTGTTTGCTGATGATGCTGTAGTGCACAGTCACGAGTCAGAAGTTGAGTGGCTGTAGGAGGATACAAGATGACTTAAACGAAACTTCTAGATGATATGATGAGTCGCAGCTAGCTTTAAATGTAGAGAAATATAACTTAACGCTGATGAGTAGAAAGACACAGGTACTTGACACAGTGACATCGTTTAAATATCTGGGCCTAACGTTGCAAATCGATATCAAATAGAAAGAGCACGTGTACCCACAAATGGTCGACTTTGGTTTATGGGGAGAATTCTTCGAAAGTACGGTTTATCCGTGAAGGGGACGGCATATAGGGCACTAATGTGAACTATTCTTCAGGACTACTGGAGTGTTTGGGATCTGTATCACGTCGGATTAAAGAAAGACATCGAAGCAATTCAGCGGCATGCTGTTAGATTTGTTATTGGTAACTTCGAAGAGTGTGCGTTGAGGAAATGCTTCGGGAATTCAGTGGGAGTCTCTGGAGGTAAGGCAACATTCTTTTCGAGGGCAACTATTGAGAAAATTTAGAGAACCGGCATTTGAAGCTGACTGCAGAACGATTCTACTACCTCCAACACACTTTGCGCGAAAAGAACACGAACATGTTGTTGTTGGTGTTGTGGTCTTCAGTCCTGAGACTGGTTTGATGCAGCTCTCCATGCTACTCTATCCTGTGCAAGCTTCTTCATCTCCCAGTACCTACTGCAACCTACATCCTCCTGAATCTGCTTAGTGTATTCATCTCTTGGTCTCCCTCTACGATTTTTACCCTCCACGCTGCCCTCCAGTACTAAATTGGTGATCCCTCGATGTCTCAGAACATGTCCTACCAACCGATCCATTCTTCTAGTGAAGTTGTGCCACAAGCTCCTCTTCTCCCCAATTCTGTTCAATACCTCCTCATTAGTTATGTGATCTACCCATCTAATCTTCAGCTTTCTTCTGTAGCACCACATTTCGAAAGCTTCTATTCTCTTCTTGTCTAAACTATTTATCATCCATGTTTCACTTCCATACATGGCTACATTCTACACAAATATTTTCAGAAACGACATCCTGACACTTAAATCAACACTCGATGTTAACAAATTTTTCTTCTTCAGAAACGCTTTCCTTGCCATTGCCAGTCTACACCTTATATCCTCTTTACTTCGACCATTATTAATTATTTTGCTCCTCAAATAGCAAAACTCCTTTACTACTTTAAGTGTCTCATTTCCTAATCTAGTTCCCTCAGCATCACCCGACTTAATTCGACTACATTCCATTATCCTCATTTTGCTTTTGTTGATGTTCATCTTATACCCTCCTTTCAAGAACTGTCCATTCCGTTCAACTGCTCTTCCAAGTCCTTTGCTGTCTCTGACAGAATTACAATGTTATTCGCGAACCTCAAAGTTTTTATTTCTTCTCCAAGGATTTTAATACCTACTCCGAATTTTTCTTTTGTTTCCTTTATTGCTTGCTGAGTATACAGATTGAATAACATCGAGGATAGGCTACAACCCTGTCTCACTCCCTTCCCAACCACTGCTTCCCTTTCATGTCCCTCGACTGTCATAACTGCCATCTGCTTTCTGTACAAATTGTAAATAGCCTTTCGCTCCCTGTGTTTTACCATTGACACCTTTAGAATTTGAAAGAGAGTATTCCAACCAACATTGTCAAAATCTTTCTCTAAGTCTACAAATGCTAGAAACGTAGGTTTGCCTTTCCTTAATCTAGCTTCTAAGATAAGTCGAAGGGTCAGTATTGCCTAACGTGTTCCAATATGTCTACGGAATCAAACTGATCTTCCCCGAGGTCGGATTCTATCAGTTTTTCCATTCGTCTGTAAAGATTTCGCGTTAGTATTTTGCAGCTGTGACTTATTACACTGATAGTTCGGTAATTTTCACATCTGTCAACACCTGCTATCTTTGGGATTGGAATTATTATATTCTTCTTGCAGTCTGAGGGTATTTCGCCTGTCTCATACATCTTGCTCACCAGATGGTAGAATTTCCACAGGACTGGCTCTCCCAAAGCTGTCAGTAGTTCTAATGGAATGTTGTCTACTCCGGGGGCCTTGTTTCGACTCAGGTCTTTCACTGCTCTGTCAAACTCTTCACGCAGTATCGTATCTCCCACTTCATTTTCATTTACATCCTCTTCCATTTCCATAATATTGTCCTCAAGTACATCGCCCTTGTATAGAACCTCTATATGCTCCTTCCACCTTTCTGCTTTCCCTTCTTTGCTTAGAACTGGGTTTCCATCTGAGCTTTTGATATTCATACAAGTGGTTCTCTTTTCTCCAAAGGTCTCTTTAATTTTCCTGTAAGCAGTATCTACCTTACCCCAAGTGAGATAAGCCTCTACATCCTTATATTTGTACTCTAGCCATCCCTGCTTAGCTATTTTGCACCTCCTGTTCACCTCATTTTTTAGATGTTTGTATTCCTTTTTGCTTGCTTCTTTTACTGCATTTTTATATTTTCTCGTTTCATCAGTTAAATTCAATATTTCTTCTGTTACCCAAGAGTTTCTATTAGCCCTCGTCTTTTTACCTACTTGATCCTCTGCTGCCTTCACTACTTCATCCCTCAAAGCTACCCATTCTTCTTCTACTGTATTTCTTTCCCCCATTCCTGTCAATTGTTCCCTTATGCTCTGCCTGAAACTCTGTACAACCTCTGGTTCTTTCAGTTTATCCAGGTCCCATCTCCTTAAATTTCCACCTTTTTGCAGTTTCTTCAGTTTTAATCTACAGTTCATAACCAATAGACCTGGTTCCTAAATCTCTGTCTTACCATTATATAATCTATCTGATACCTTTTAGTATCTCCAGGGTTCTTCCATGTATACAACCTTCTTTCATGATTCTTGAACCAAGTGTTGGCTATGATTAAGTTATGCTCTGTGCAAAATTCTACCAGGCGTCTTTCATTTCTTTGCCCCAACCCATAATCACCCACTATGTTTCCTTCTCTACCTTCGCCTACTCTCGAATTCCATTCACCCATGACTATTAAAGTTTCGTCTCCCTTCACTACCTGAATAATTTCTTTTATCTCATCACACATTTCATCAATTTCTTCGTTATCTGCAGAGCTAGTTGGCATACAAACTTGTACTACTGTAGTAGGCGTGGGCTTCATGTCTATCTTGGCAACAATAATGCGTTAACTATGCTGTTTGTAGTAGCTTACCCGTACTCCTATTTTCTTTTTCATTATTAAACCTACTCCAGCGTTACCCCTATTTCATTTTGTATTTATAACCCTGTATTCACCCGACCAAAAGTCTTGTTCCTCTTGCCACCGAACTTCACTAATTCCCACTATATCTAACTTTAACGTATCCATTTCCCTTTTTAAATTTTCTAACCTACCTGCCCGATTAAGGGATCTGACATTCCACGCTCCGATCCGTAGAACGCCACTTTTCTTTCTCCTGATAACAACGTCCTCTTGAGTAGTCCCCACCTGGAGAGCCGAATGGGGGACTATTTTACCTCCGGAATATTTTACCCAAGAGGACGCCATCATCATTTAACCATACAGTAAAGCTGCATGCCCTCGGGAAAAATTACGGTTGTAGTTTCCCCTTGCTTTCAGCCGTTCGCAGTACCAGAACAGCAAGGCCATTTTGGTTAGTGTTACAAGGCCAGATCAGTCAATCATCCAGACTGTTGCCCCTGCAACTACTGAAAAGGCTGCTGCCCCTCATGAATCAGGAACCACACGTTTGTCTGGCCTCTCAACAGATACCCCTCCATTGTGGTTGCACATACGGTACGGCTATCTGTATCGTCGAGGCACGTTGGCCTCCCCACCAACGGCAAGGTCCATGGAGGGGGGACACGAACATAAGATATGAGAAATAAGGGCTCATACGGAAGCATACAGCCGGCGGAAGTGGCCGAGCGGCTCTAGGCCCTTCAGTCTGGAACCGCGCAGCTGCTACGGTCCCAGGTTCGAATCCTGCCTCGGGCATAGATGTGTGTGGTGTCCTTAGGTTAGTTAGGTTTAAGTAGTTGTAAGTTCTATGGGACTGATGACCTCAGAATTTAAGTCCCATGTTGCTCAGGGCCATTTGAACCATTTTAATTGAGGCATATAGACTGTCGTTTTTCCCTCGTCCTATTTGCGAGTACAACGTGAAAGGAAGTGAGTAGTTGTGGTACAAGGCACCCTCGGCCACGCGCTGCACAGTGGATGGCGGGCTACTGACGTAGATGTAAATGTCATTCTACTACACATTGCCTAACATCAATTTTAGCACAACGTCGGTCGGAAAAAGTCAAATCCCAGGATCAGGTTGTATCCCTTTCTTAGGTGCAGTACTGTCTATACACACTTTTTAAATCGAGTAGCCCCTGTATGAGAATTTACGTCTGCTGAACCCAGTCGTCTTAAATCGTTATCCCTGAAGCCGCGAATCGCATAGGGTTGTGGGTCCGGTTGCCTCTGATTCACTAATCTGTTGTCTCTAGTGGCAACCGACATCTGCTGCCCAGTGTTAAACGAAAGTACTTCCTATTTTTTACAACACCCATTACTCCGCACTCCATCTCTGCATTAGTATTTGTTGCATTTAATTTTAACAGGAATGCATTTAGCTGGACTTTGGGATCCCCCTTGCATTTAACGGCCGCTTACCACCTCCTCATCAACCACTACGTCCATTACCAAAATTCGACTACTGATACCTTCCATATCCTGTGCTTCCCTGTGGTTGGCGGAACTGCCTCTGTGAATTCCCCTTCTGTCTACACCTGTAACAGTTTAAAATGGTTCAAATGGCTCTGAGCGCCATGGGACTTAACATCTGAGGTCATCAGTCCCCTAGAACTTAGAACTGCTTAAACCTAAATAACCTACGGACATCACACACACCCATGCCCGAGGTAGGATTCGAACCTGCGACCGTAGCGGTCGTGCGGTTCCAGACTGTAGCTCCTAGAACCGCTGGACCACTCCGGCTGTCCCCTGGAACAGTGTTTGCAGAAAATACAACATGTATATCTCATAAACCTGTTGATGTATCAATTTCGACCATCATCTGCCCATCTTCTTGCAACAAAACTGTGTGTGCTTCATTACTCTGCCTCAAGTCATACGTGTCCTATCAGCAAAATCCTCCGCAGTTTCCCCATGACTCTTCACGATAGCGCTCAACTGGTCCCGAAAATACCGTGCACTATTCTGTTCTTTTGTGGCTTTGCAAAAGCCCTTTCTCCAACTGCTCGAAGCTTGCGGCATTATTTAATGCTTCTGTACACCTCACGTACCTTTTTGCTTCTCACTCTAGTTGCAGTCCAACCACCCATCTCCGCCGAGGTTTGAAGTTCCTCTACGAACAACAGCATATCCTCAGATGGTTTTCCACAGTAGGGGAAACCCTTCATAGTTGGATCCACCTCATACTGTGGTACCTGAAGCAATGCTAACTGTTCTTCCCTGGCTGTCATCGGCCCATGTAGCTGCCTGGTATCAGCTGTTAGCTGTGCAACCTTTCGTAACAATATTAGTACTCTCATCCCGTACACTAGTACAACAAGAAGTCGCAACTCCCATAAATTGATCACAGACTCAATCTTTACGTTGTATCATGAGCCACCTAGACTCTCTACAGTGACTTGCAATATGACACTATCGACGACATGTGCAACAGATTAGAGACACAGACTACAAGCATTGCGCAGTATGCGCACGTAAGTCACGTTGTGTGCACCGTACTGACACCAAATACTGCTCTCTACAGTTACCCCCAAACTCAGATAAGTCAGTCGGCTCCTCTGGCCTAAACAAGGTAGCCTTTAAATTACGATGACAGTCACGCCTCATGTCCATGTCTATTACACTCTCCAAAACACAAACCAATCAGTTCTTCGCTAACTGCACCTCGTTGACAACAGTAGCTCGTGATTCAGACTCCATGTCGGTTGAAGATGCTGATGTAAATTCTGACACCAAATTATGGCACCCACAATACAGGGAGCTGTGGCTATGAGCCATGCTGCTGGTGTTGGTCTGGCACTATCGGGGGGGGGGGGGGGGAGATAGTGCTTACAACTGTTGCCCTGCCATGGCATCGAACCGGTGACTTCCATTAGCAGGTTCGTATCGTGATCTCGTGTGACACAGCCCAGTAAACCCGGTGGGGCTGCAACATTGAGAACAAATTTGTTACAAAAATGTCCCGTGCCTATAGCCAGCAGCAACGTGTCTGATGTGCTTATACGACACCAACTTATTGTAGTCTAAAATGCCATTGCTGCTGTCAGTGTGGATATCTGGCATACCCTTGCTGCACTAATCTGTGCAGTACTACTGAGTTCGCTGTTTCAACAAGCGAACCTGTCTCGCGAAACTGCGTCGACCTTGTTACACAGACAACATCCCGCACTCACCTGCTGCCAGCGCTGACGCAATACACCGCCCGTATACGCTCGGCATGCTACAACTGTGATTTATTGTCTGTTACTGCGTTTAGGAACTTCTCACATCTCAATAGATATCCCTCAAAATAGTTTACAACGGAATTCTATAAACTCCTCTTGTCCTCACTCTTTAAGACTGCCATTTTTCATCCAAAGAGTCGTTTCTGAATTCCAGTATGCACCTGTAACACAACACCCCAATGAAATTCAGTATTTTTCTTTCCTCTGTCTCCAGAGTCAAGTTCGTACAGCCATACACCGTCACACTCCAAACATATGCTTTTGGAACGCTTTTCCCGATTTATTGGTAGTTACATTAAGCTTTACCGAGCGTGGTGACGCAGATGTTAGCACACCGGACTCACATTCGGGAGGACGACGGTCCAAACCAGCGTCTGGCCATCCTGATTTTCTGTGTTTTCCCTAAATCGCTTCAGGCAAATGCCGGGATGGTTCCTTTGAAAGGGCACGACCAACTTCCTTCCCCATCCTTTCCTAATCAGATGGGACCGATGACCTCGTTACTTCACCCCCTCCCCCAAATCAACCACTTGAGATGTTAATATCTTCTTTTTATTGGGAAGTTATTCTTCGTATGTCTTCTTTGACTCTTCCACTTCCTGTGATATTGCTTCCTAAATTAGTCAAAGTTATACAGAGGCTCATTACATACATGTACTCGAACACTGGTTTGTCAAACTTTGTCACCATTCACGTATGTTGTTAAGTTCCTTTGCTTACATTTCTCTATAATTACTTTTTCCAAAACCAAACTGATTTTTTGAGAAATTGGGTCAACTCTTTGAAACGATGGAGCCTATCAGTTCTTTAAGAGATTCACCTCAAAATCTGTTGGTAACTTTCCGATAGAGATGCGTTACACAGCACAGTGTATAACTTGACTTTGATTTCCATTCCTCCAACTTTAAGAAATTTGGAGGAAAATTGTTTACTCCTGGGCTTGGTTTCTTGGGTGTTGCAGAGGTAGATGAGATTCCTCTTCTAAAATGAATCCCTCAATGACTGAGGTTGGTTGATAGAAGAGAACTGTAATAAACTGAAGGTGATTTAACCCTGACCGTCTAATGTAAATATTCTAGATAGTGAGTATGAGAAAGAGAACCAGAGCTTCTAATTGAGAACTTATATTAATATGAATTATGTACTCGCCTATCAGTACCACTTCCAAACCTGTTGTAGCGTGACATCAGTTAGAAGACCATATCACATATATAAGTCGAAAAAAGGGCATATTCTCTATGATTGGCTCTTATGTATCGCCCTATGTATGATTGCGTATTGTCCTGTTGGACTATGTGACGAATGTTGAGAATGAGTTGCAGTCTGGTTACCCCTGTTCCATGGAGGTTTTGCTTGATGGAAAGGCACCACAGTCTTTGTTAGGTTATGGTTGATTCTCTGTGTTAACTAACACCTTCATGACAACATGAAAGACTAACTTTTACGAGGGTGGTTTGAAAAGTTCTCGGAATCACCACTAGAGGTCAGTGGTAGCGCAACGAGTTGTTCACATGATACTCATTGGACTGTTGCCTGTGAACACGTGCCACGTCAGTGCTCTTGGAAGAGAGCTGTGGCGGTGACGTGGCTCTGTTGTTGTTCCCGCTTAGTTTTTTTCGAAGATGGAAAAAATCGAAATTCGAGCGGTGATTAAGTACTTCGTAAAGAAAGGTATGAAAGCAAAGGACGTTGATGCCGATTCACAGAATACACTGGGGGACTCTGCTTCTTCATATTTAACTGTTGCCAAGTGAACAAATGAATTTAAATTTGGTCCGGAGTGCCTAGATGATGGTTCGAAAAGTGGTCGGCCAAGATGTGTCATTACTCCATGCAAAAGTGCACAAAATGGTCATGGAGGACACCTATTGAAAGTGCATGAAATATCTAACGCTTGATTAACTGAAGAATTAGAAATGAAAAAACGATCTGTAAGATGGGTGCCGCGACTCTTGACGCGCGCCAGCAGACATGTGCCACCAGCATAGCAAAATTACACAAACTGAGGTATGAATTGTTGCCACACCCACCTTATTCACCTGGCATGGCACAGTCAGACTTCCACCTGTTCCCAAAAATTACAATTTTTCTTGGTGGACGAAGACTCACTTCAAATGAAGAACTGGTAGCCGGAGTTAACAACTACTTTGTAGGCCTGGAGGAAACTCATTTTCGAGTTGGGATCAAGGAACTGGAACACCGTTGGACCAAGTGCATTAATCTACAAGGAGACTACATCAAAAAATAAAAAAAAATAAACGTTTCAGTGATGTAAGTACTTTTTTTCTATTCCGTTCCGAGAACTTTTCAAACCACCTTTGTAAGAGCAGAGTATTGCAGATTCCATTCTCAAAACATCCTTGTTTCCTTAAGCAACTGGAGAAGTCAGGAACATGGCTCACAGAATAAGGTACTATCGTAGAGCATTCTGGCCTTGTTAATATTATGCCAGATGCCCATTTCACTGACATATCAAGGAAATAACTGTAGAAAGATATTAAGGAAACGAAGTCTCCTTCGCTTTTTGAGTTTGTCCTGAGAATGATATGTGCTGAAACAAATAGGGACTGCTTTACATGGTTGTTGTTGTTGTGGTCTTCAGTCCTGAGACTGGTTTGATGCAGCTCTCCATGCTACTCTATCCTGTGCAAGCTTCTTCATCTCCCAGTACCTACTGCAACCTACATCCTTCTGAATCTGCTTAGTGTATTCATCTCTTGGTCTCCCCCTACGATTTTTACCCTCCACGCTGCCCTCCAATACTAAATTGGTGATCCCTTGATGCCTCAGAACATGTCCTACCAAACGATCCCTTGTTCTGGTCAAGTTGTGCCACAAACTCCTCTACTCCCCAATCCTATTCAGTACCTCCTCATTAGTTATGTGATCTACCCATCTAATCTTCAGCATTCTTCTGTAGCACCACATTTCGAAAGCTTCTATTCTCTTCTTGTCCAAACTATTTATCGTCCATGTTTCACTTCCATACATGGCTACACTCCATACAAATACTTTCAGAAATGACTTCCTAACACTTAAATCTATACTCGAAGTTAGCAAATTTCTCTTCTTCAGAAACGCTTTCCTTGCCATTGCCAGTTTACATTTTATATCCTCTCTACTTCGACCATCATCAGTTATTTTGCTCCCCAAATAGCAAAACTCCTTTACTACTTTAAGTGTCTCATTTCCTAATCTAATACCCTCAACATCACCCGACTTAATTCGACTACATTCCATTATCCTCGTTTTACTTTTGTTGATGTTCATCTTATATGCTCCCTTCAAGACACCATCCATTCCGTTCAACTGCTCTTCCAAATCCTTTGCTGTCTCTGACAGAATCACAATGTCATCAGCGAACCTCAAAGTTTTTATTTCTTCTCCATGGATTTTAATACCTACTCCGAATTTTTCTTTTGTTTCCTTTACTGCTTGCTCAATATACAGATTGAATAACATTGGGGAGAGGCTACAACCCTGTCTTAGTCCCTTCCCAACCACTGCTTTCCTTTCATGTCCCTCGACTCTTATAACTGCCATTTGCTTTCTGTACAAATTGTAAATAGCTTTTCGCTCCCTGTAATTTACCCCTGCCACCTTCAGAATTTGAAAGAGAGTATTCCAGTCAACATTGTCAAAAGCTTTCTCTAAGTCTACAAATGCTAGAAACGTAGCTTTGCCTTTCCTTAATCTTTCTTCTAAGATAAGTCGTAAGGTCAGTATTGCCTCACGTGTTCCAGTATTTCTACGGAATCCAAACTGATCTTCCCCAAGGTCGGCTTCTACTAGTTTTTCCATTCGTCTGTAAAGAATTCGTGTTAGTATTTTGCAGCTGTGGCTTATTAAACTGATTGTTCGGTAATTCTCACATCTGTCAACACCTGCCTTCTTTGGGATTGGAATTATTATATTCTTCTTGAAGTCTGAGGGTATTTCGCCTGTCTCATACATCTTGCTCACCAGATGGTAGAGTTTTGTCAGGACTGGCTCTCCCGAGGCCGTCAGTAGTTCCAATGGAATGTTGTCTACTCCGGGGGCCTTGTTTCGACTCAGGTCTTTCAGTGCTCTGTCAAACTCTTCACGCAGTATCGTATGTCCCATTTCATCTTCATCTACATCCTCTTCCATTTCCATAATATTGTCCTCAAGTACATCGCCCTTGTATAGACCCTCTATATAGTCCTTCCACTTTTCGGCTTTCCCTTCTTTGCTTAGAACTGGGTTTCCATCTGGTATTATTAATTATTTGCAGCTGTTCACCTATGGCATCGTTCTGACACAGCAAGGAAACTACATTGCTGCTATTGACGTACAACTGATAACATTTAGAGCTGTCCTCGATACAGATCTGCCAGTAAATCGTACAATTGTAGGGGATACTGTCTAAAGACAAAGGACTACTTAGTGACGCGGTGTTTCAGAATCATCCGGAATGGAGTCCACTCAGGAATGTAAGGAGACCACAGCTGTGAACCTGGGCGCCCTCCTAGACGCGGGGGACGGAGCCGTGGTGATTTTGGCGGCGGGCGACACACGCCTCGTGGTGCACAAGGCCGTGCTGGCCGATAGGAGTCCCGTGTTCGCCGCGATGTTCCGGCACGAGACGCTGGAGGCCGGCAGCGGCCTGGTCACGATACCAGACGTGGGGGGCGCGGCGCTGCGCCAGCTGGTCGCCTACCTCTACACGCTGCAGGCCCCCCAGCTGCCCGGCATGGCCGCCCAGCTGCTGGCGGCCGCAGAAAAGTACGGCTTGCTGGTGCTGAAGGCTCACTGCGAGCGCCAGGTGGCCGCGCAGCTGTCAGTCGAGAATGCGGCGACCACAGCCGTCCTCGCAGTCAGGCACTCCGGGGCCAGCCTCACAAAGGCCGCCGTTAACTTCATGAAGGCCCACCTGGTTCCAGTGATGGCGACGCAGGGCTGGGCTGACGCAGTGCGCTCCCAGCCAGAAGACGTGGTGCAAGTCAGTCGGCTGCTCTCAGAGCTACCACCAGAAACCAGGTAAGCGCGTTAGCAGCCATTCACCGATGTTCGCCATTTGTGTGTATGTGTGCGTGCGTGTATATATCCGCAACTACTGTCTGATGTTTGCCATTGAGTTCCCTTACATGTATCCGTGCTGTGAAATGGTATGTGTACAAGTCGCTATTACTTAGGGTCTGGCATAATGCCGCTGAACAGTGGCCGAGCGGTTCTAGGCGCTAAAGTCTGGAACCGCGCGACCACTAAGGTCGCAGGTTCGAATCCTGCCTCGGGCATGCATGTATGTGATGTCCTTAGGTTACTTAGGTTTAAGTAGTTCTAGGGGACTGATGACCTCAGATGTTAAGTACCATAGTGCTCAGAGCCATTTGAACCAATGCCGCCGAACAAAATAATCTTGAGGATGTTGAGCACCAAAGCTGACACTAATGATGATGCTTAATCACAACCACCTCAGCTGTATTTATCGTTTTACCACTAATTTCGTTCAGTGAACATCTTCAGGTCTTCAGCAGTTGAACAGACCAGAAAATTGCGCTAAATCTACAGTATCCTAAGGAATAGATAACTTAATCCTCACCGAGTTGTGCTGCAGTCACGACACAAGTGGTCGGCACAAATGTCAAAGATCAAATCCAAAAACTCGTCACAAAATGTTTTGCCGACCGCCTGGCTCAAGTATGGCGAACAAACACCACAAGCTGTGTAGACAGGCCCGATCCACAACAGAGGTATACCTGTAAAAGTAATGTTTAGCCTCTGTCGAGCGCGGCAGTCGATTGTCCGATCGTAGTCGCTACAGTGACATAACCTTACATAGGAGACTGACACTGAAGAGAGCACAGTTAATCGAAACAACTGAAAAATAGATCCGAACAAAAGTTAACAACGCAGTTATTCACAATAACAAGAGGACATGTAACGATGCTTACACCAAATTGCATCGTCAATTGACAGCTATGACAATAAGTGAATAATTATAAAATACAGTTCCCAAATATTTCTGTAAAATATGTCCCGAACGGCAATTCTGCTTTCACGGAACGATCGTAAGCCATTAATAATGGGAATAAAGAAGAGCTAAAGCGACCAAATTGAAGGTTATCATATGCTGTTAAATTAACTACAGTTATTCACTACAGAGGAGAACATGCACCAGTGTTTGCACAGATCTGCATCATTATTATTTTCAAACGCCGTACGACTTATTACACAACTGATATCGAAGTATTGTGTGAAGTTTCGGGATTGCAGCCGGATCATGTTGACTTCTTGACACAATATTTCGGCTGGCAACCGTACAGCCGTTTTCAGGTGAGTGTCTGCCACTGGAGGCTGCTTTTTTTTCTGGGAAGTTGGAATACAGCTTCACTGGTTGCTCACGGTCTTACTGTGTTGGTGGATGGTAAAACTGTTCCACCCAACTGTGATGCCATTCTAAAGACATCACTGGAGTGCACGTTGAAGGTGTGGCGATGGGACTTGATGTCCCATATCACCTTCCGACAGTGGTAGTTCAGGTTTCAGGTGAGAGCTAACACAACGACGAACAACATTATGTATCAACATCGGCGGTTTATGATGATCGGCACCCATCGAGTGGTCGAGTCAGTACTAACGCTGCATGAGTGGCTGTAAGAAGGCTAATGTTAACCATGGTCGGAATCGGAGTCCTCAAGGATGGTGAGAGGAACAAGGTGTGTGTGCCAGTGCCAGGGAGGCGTTGTGCCAAAGTTTTGTAAGCCAGCAACTGTGTCACATAGGGCTTCTACTTTGATATAGAGACGCCTCACCTTCTCTCGCATGGACGTCTTGAGAGTGGCCATGCCCATTTCCTCGTGGATGGTAACCACCTTTGTGAGGGTAAGAGCATGCAGTCTCCACCAAAGCACCTTATTCTGCAGGTGCTGGAGGGTCTGCATCCAGGAGGCACTAATCGTAGCCGATGCAGTGGAGCCATAGGTGAGGGAAAGGTGGACGACCATCTGGTACAGGCAGAGCTTTGTGTTGAGGTTCAGTTTCCTGCTGCTGAACATTGGTACAACGCTTTTATCAGCTTGAGTCCCTTTTGCGTTACATATTCAGCATGGCGATGGCAGAACAGTTTCTTATCCATCCAGACACCTAGGTATTTGGTATCATGCAATCATACGACCTGGATGCGTGCAATAGTGATGTTGTGGCAGAGGATGGGGCGCTATTTAGTGATGTAGATGGCTGTAGTTTTGGCGGCACTGAGGGCAATCTTGTTGGGACGACACCAGGTCCACCTCCCTCTGGAGGCGACCAATAAGCTGGTCTGTGTTGCGGCCGGTGGTAAGAGAGCTGTATCATTGGCGTATTGCGCCAGGCGGCAGTAAGGGAGGACTGGCATATCATTAACACAAATGTTAAAAAGGGTGGGAGACAACGCAGAGCCCTGAGGGGTACCAATCGACATGTGACGTAAGCTGGGGCGTCGACCTTGCTGAGTAACCAAGAAAGTCTTATATTGGAGGAAATTATCCACTATCTTCATATAGATGTCGGGGATGGTCGTCTATGTCAGCATTTTGTACACAATATTGTCCTGTCAGATCTTATCATATGCGTTTTGCAGGTACAGGAAAAAATCTGACGTCGACGTGGTGGAGTTAAAGCCCTTGCTGACATGTTTTGTGATCCAAAGGACTTAGAGTTTGGCCGACAGGTGGGAAGTGAATCCAAACTGTTGTGGATGGGAGCTGACCGGTGTGGCCGTGCAGTTCTAGTCGCTTCAGTCATAGATGTTAAGTCCTATAGTGCTCAGAGCCATTTGAACCATTTGTTGTGGATAGATTGTCCCAGCTGCCACCAGAGACTGGGAAATGTGATGAAGGACCAAAGATTTGAGAACCTTGACCATGGAATTCAGAAGGCTAATGGGCCTATTGTTAGTAAGGGACTGCAGGATCATTTGTGGGCTTGGGAATGGCAAAGATTTTGGCCCACTTCCACTGTGGGGGAAAGACGCCAGTTGTGAGACAGCAGTTCTTCATACTGGTAAACAAGACCAGTGGCTTGTGAGGGAGCCGATGGAGGTGTTCCTTTAAAATACCATCTAAACCTGGAGCCGTCCCTGCTTCCACTAGAGGATCCGCTGGATTTGCCCTGTGGATGTAAATTGAGGGACAGGTTGACGTGGTCTTTGTCTTAAGGCGGCAATGGCCGCTAGAATATCGTGTGCATCTTGTAGGTTATCAGGCGTGAGGTTGGACTAGCGACTGGGTTTGGGCCTCAATTTCATCAGCCAGAGTTTCTACCACATGGAGGGCATCATAAGTTAAGCCATCAACACTGTGGATGGGATGGTTGTTCTTTACTGTGGAGCACTGCAGGACTCGGACAAGAGCCCATTTGGATTTATGTTGGAGGAGGAAGGCAGACATCTTGTCCTCCCATTGTTGTGTTTTCCAGTTGGCGAGCCAGTGGCAGAATTCACGCTGGAGATGGGGAAATAGGTGCGGTGCATGATGCTTTGTTTCCTTTGTGGAGAGCAGGAAGACTTCATAGCTTTCTGGTATATAGGACAAACCTTCCAGGGAGCCAGGTGGTGGAGATCCTGAGAAGTGCCCAAACAGCGGGAACACGTGGGTTTTTCTGAGGCCGGGAAGCTGCAATCCTCTGACGGAGACAAGCCAGCACACTTGGCACAACGAAAAGGCAGTGATCAGTAATTGCTGGTGTGGACTAAATGTTGATAGCTATGGCAGATAGAGGGGCCTTTGCAGCCTTCATATGATTCAATACGCACCTTGGTGCACAGGAGATACCTGATATAGAAAATGCTTTCGAAGCCCTTCCTCCGAATAAACATGGGTGGGCGTAGGAATAAATTTCCGGGTCTCAGGGTCCCTCTTGTTGTATTGGTGGACTAAAGGGTCCAGGAAATTGAGACGAAATAATCCACCCTGACATCTGTCTCTGTAACTCCGCAAGGAAGGTCTTTGATGACGTTTTTTGTTCTTTTGTCACCAGAAGCCTGAGTGCAGTAGTCCAAAGCTCTCGACTTTACAAAGTTGAGGACTTGGAGATAATCATTTACGGTGTCAAGCAGGTACTTGACGTGTCTTCCTGGTATACTGCATGCAGTTGGGTTGCAATAAGGCATTGCAGTTCAATATTCAGTTTCATGTAGTTTGTGGGATTGTAAACAATGATATGAGCGATCTTCTCCTTCTTTAGTGGTGGTGGAGGCGGATTCTGAGAAGTGGGGTCAGGATGGGGACCCATGTCCTGGTCCTTGGGAGCAACAGGTGTCGCTGCTGCAGGTGCAGAGGCATCGGAATCTGAATCATGGCCGCAGTGACGGGCGTGAGTGGAAGACCATTTAGAGTGTCGACAGTGGAGGGGACCAACAGGGTCAGAATCCCCAGATAGCACCGTAGGGGCGACGAGATGGTGGAGATGAAGCATCACCTGGCAAGGCGTCTGCATGATGGTTGGTTGTAATAATGCTGGGGGCCAACATGGCTTGACTATCTGTAGTTGAGAGGTCTATCACCAGGCAGCCAAGGGAATAGACGACGAAGAGGACGATCGGTCCCTCACACGATACTGTGTACAGGGTTCATGTGAATCAGTATCGCTCTCAGTGGTTATCAGTGACTTGTGGCGGGAAGCAGATGCGCTCAGTCCTTAGCCCATTGGGTGGTGTCAGTATCTGCACAGCCGGCAGCTCGCCACGATGGCTGTTGAGTGGCCGGTGTCACATTGCCATGCAAAGGGGAAATGGAATAGTTGCCTAGCCATGGATTCCTGTCCTTGGCCCTATTCATGTTTAGCCCCAGCCTGACTGATGTAGTCAGGTTGCTGGTGGCAGGCTATCGGCATGAATGCCTGTCGCCTGTCTATACCCTGTTCAGCATGATGAATACAAAATAATGAATTCAAAATAACGAAGCTGCCTTACTCAGTGAACGACAAATCGATGACGACTCACACTACAACTAGACAATGCTGAGCAACACTCGTGACTGTAATGAACAACACGCATGTGCTCACAAGTAAACACTGTCAGGGCTCCAACCTGAATGACCTGGGAGGCTGCTTTTTTTTCTTTATTGGATTTCGATTCTCCTCCAAAGGGGTGGCAGGGAGGGGGGGGCTGGCAGCAGTACAATACGCCCCTCTGCAGCCTACAGAAAAAATAGAAAACAGAATTAGGAGATATCATAAAAATAAAAGCAGACAATAAAATGGCGACTGTTAAAACTGAAACATGGCGGAAGAGGTGTGAAGAAAATATAAAAACAAAGGGTCAGTGATGCTGATTAATGGTTCAAATGGCTCTGAGCGCTATGGGATTTAACTGCTGCGGTCATCAGCCCCTAGAACTTTGAACCACTTAAACCTAACTAACCTAAGGACTTCACACACATCCAAGTCCGACGCAGGATTCGATCCTGCGACCGTAGCGGTTGCGCGGTTCCAGATTAAAGCGCCTAGAACCGCTTGGCCACTCCGGCCGGCGATGCTGATTAAAACATAAATAGATAGGCACAATTAAACAACACAGGACAGTCTGGTTCCTGTTCACAGCAGTTAAAAACACACCTAGCGACAATATGATGGCTGTTCGCAACACTCGTTGCATCCTCAAGGGGACACTCATGGAAAACTGAACTATAGAGTACAACAGCATATGGGTGAGTCGGGGACCTGGACAGATGCCAATGGTGGGAGAAGGCACAGAAAAGGGGGGGCAGAGCAGATGAGAGAAGGAGTGGGGAAGGCAGTTGAGGGGAAAGAAAAGGACTTGGGAGAGAGAATGGAGTCAAAGACAAGGTAGGCAGGGAAGAAACAGGACGGAGGGAGGGAGAGGGAGCCTGGGGAAATGACAGAGGGAAAGGTGAGGATCATAGTTGATAAGAGGGATACATAGAGAGAGAGAGAGAGAGAGAGAGAGAGAGAGAGGGAGTGAGTGAGAGAGAGAGAGAGAGAGAGAGAGAGAGAGAGAGAGAGCATCATCCGGGAGGGGGAGTTGACGGAAACCTCCTTGGAAAAGGAGATGAAGGGTGTAGAGGTGGAGGGAGGGGGGACACAATGTTGAAGGCACAGCAGTGGGCTGGGGTTCGAGAAGAGAGGAGCAACCAGGGGATGGGGAGGGGGGACCAAGTCGGCAGGAGGTGTAGAGGACTCATATATGTTCGAGGAAAAGGAGAAGATTGGGGAAAGGAATCAGGTCATAGAGGAACCATGTGGGGGCCGGGAGGTGTATATGGAAGGTGGGGTAGAGTTCATGGTGCTCAAGGATCTAGAGGGACTTACCCCAAGGACAAAGACGCTACCCCGAGATCATGGTGACATTATCGGAGAACAGCTCCAGCGTCATCCACAGTGTGATGTAACAAAATAAAAGTGATGTTGTTATTCAATGGAAAAGTTGGAATTTGAGATTTCTCTTACTGTTTTATCGATCACAATTGGCGTAAGAATCATGGATTGACCATTGTCATAAAATATTGTATTATGAAATGTGAATAGTTTTTACTTGCAGTTTCGCGTGGCTTGGAGCAGTCACAGCTAGCGTGCTATTGATTAAGAAATTGCATTAACGTCTTTCTAATTACTTCATGATCGTAGATACGATCATACCAGGTTGTGAAGTTATTGTTATGACAAAACAATTTCCTAAGGGACCAGAAAGTTCTTAAGGGCGCAAAAACAACTGTAACATCACACAAAAGGGAAATTCAATATTAAATCTGATGCAAGAAGACGATAAAACAGTTTTCTTTGTATCAATGTAACATGCACATTGGACTGCTGATCTTGGTGTCTGTAATCTTAGCAAAATGCATAATTAAAATGAAAATAGTACTGGGGAGATGATAGGAAGGAGCACTGCTAAATGATTCAGTATTCCCAGAACAAATATTTATTATAATTAGAACATATATCGTACCTTAAGCTTAGTACTGCATTGAGGGTAGATTTTTATGTCCGTTTCGTGTCCATTGAGCGCTCTTTTATATAGCCATTGTCCTCTTGAGTCGCTCGTGCGTCGTCACGATAAGTTATAACAGTTCTTCTTACACTTCACTCAAACTTCGACGGAACACGTTTTTATTTATTTAGTAAAAAATTAGATCAGACCACCACAAATCTGCGTCCGTATTACTTAAGAAAAACAGTACAAGTCTTTAGCGCTCAAGGCTTCATTTGTTCTCCAGTGAACAAAATAGTGAAGGATCGCATATCTATCCGTATTTTTCTGTTTATATTGCCGCCCAAAGACGACGAATTACATTATTTAGAAAATTCCACCGTCGCTATGCGACGCCTTATTATACCTTAATCATTATTTATAAACAAGTATTTGCCTTCTGGATGAAAGTATTAACTATTTGCTATTTTAATGAAGTCAAAAAAAGCGAATATCACCACAGCCAGCATTAACCGTTCCTGTATTGGCCGACCAGGAACTCCATCCCACAAACCAAGATCCGGCACCTGCACAACACAATGCAAGCACGTTTGCATGCTTCCATTGAACGTTCTGGCTGCTACACAGGTTATTAATGTACCTGATTTTCCCATTTGCAATGGCTTACCTGGCACTAACATTATCCTATGATCTTGCGATGACAATTACTTAAATATATTACCGAGACACATGTGAAGGGCTTATTTCAATAGTGGTACAAGTCCATTTTTGTTCATTCTGAGATACAGAGTCTTAAAGTTATAAGAGCGCTGAAAAATCTGCAGTTGGGACATATACTTAATATTTCTGGTATCTCAACTGCAGATATTTCAGCGCTCTTTTAACTTTAAGACTCTGTCTCTCAGAATGAACAAAAAAGACTTGTACCACTACTGAAATAAGCCCTTCATGTATTACCGAAATTTCATTACAATGGGTTAAATATTTCTCAGGGTTATTACGTCTAAAAGCACACTGTGTGCATATAAGTATAAACACAAATATATGTCTAGATAAGAGCTCATCATAAACAGAGTGACTCAGCTACATTCTAAGAGGCAACAAACCATTAGTCGCAGTACCTCTGCATTTCAGTGGACGTCAATATACAGTTCAGAACACCAAGACCTAAAAGAGAATGAAAATAGGCGAGCAATTCAGTGGAAATGAGTTAAATTGCTCACGCTCATAAAAGTGGCACTCTTCAAGGACTTATGTCAGAAAATCTCAGCAACAAGATAACATACAACTACTCCAGGAGGTGCAGTAACTGAATCGATACGTATGTAGGGAAACTAATGTAGTCAGGAGACACAATAATGACTGCCAGATGCAGAAACATAAAGTAGATAAGGTACGAAGTTGAAACTTTACCTTATCCTTATGTAAGGAAATAATCAGTAGTTAAAGATCCCAAAGAAAACAGATGTTACATCTTGTTACTCACACACAGGGAACAGACTGTGCTAAACGATAAACCATGTGGCTTAAAACTTAGTAGCACCACTGCTAGTACTCCATTTACGACTATGGATATGTATGAATCGGCATACAGATTAGAGGCACTCAAAGGCGCATGCCTTCACCAGCACCGGGCCTAGGAAAGCACTATGGGGTCAAAGTGATATTCAGGCCATTGGCTGACGAAGAGTAGTTGAGAATTAACGTCTTCTGTTCTCGCCATTCGACAGAAAACATCAAGAAGCGTTTCACATACTTGTTACTAAACTAATATCAATTTTGAATAAATAAACTATAGGACTTCGAGTACAGACAGCGAATTTATAAACTGTATGTATGCATAATAGCTACAGAAAAAGATGAGTACTTGATCGATTGATGGATATTGTATTTATCAGTAGTAATAAGTCACTTGGCAGATTAATACAATGACTGTGTTCTAAATTATATTTAGTCTACGGAGAATTTGCATCATTTTATCCTCGAGCAGAGGAAGTACACAGTGTGTAGTATCAGAATGCAAGTTTTGTCTGTTAGGCTTATTGTAATGAGGCTGTCGCTTGGAAACGAAACAGAGTGTTTCTCAGTATGTACATTAGTGACTGAAATCTTCAGTCTGTTCAACAAGCCAAGATTTGATTGAAGCAGTATTTTGAATGATAATCTGTAAGAGTGAATAAAACATTCTATTACTCACTTAACCCGTCAGTTTTGCTGTTGCATTCACACACATTGCAGCAATGTATTTTGAAAGCTGTTAAAGGTGTGTGTGTGTGTGTGTGTGTGTGTGTGTGTGTGTGTGTGTGTGCGCGTGCGTGCTTGTGTGCATGCATGGATGCTGGTTTTCATGGAAACACCTTTATCTGTGTGCAAGGGTGCATGTGTGCATACACCAGAAAGTGTGGTTGTGTGTAGGGCAGGGGTATTACGTTAGTGTCATTGCTATATAAGAAATATTTCCACTTAATCGTGTACTGAGAGACAGTAAATTTCTCTGACGAGACTGTGTGATGGAATTTTTGAATCCACTGAGTAACTTTTATTCTGAGATGACCGGAAATTTTCTTTAAATACCTAGAGAAATGTTTACTTTTGTGTGTCACATTTGCAAGCATGAGAAGGGTTTACACAAAGAACTAGTATTGATTGCATGAAGCATATTTTATGTCGTAGCTTGGGTTAACGGATTTCATTGAGAGACAGAATATAGGAATATTTAAAGGATACTGGGTGAAAACTTTTGAGAGGATGGTACAGCTGTGCATATGTCCTTTAATATACAGAGAACTTCCAACATTTTGCGTCATAGAAGGAAGAAAATTTACAATAGATTCGTTGGTTGTCACTGGGCAGATGGTTGTTGGAACAGTTCACAGTTATATAGGGTGAAAAGTATTTAAACCGACAAACTCTGGAGGTTGTAGGGGACATCAAAACAAATATTTTTCCCTAATGTCATTTTTTCCTATGCGGAGTATTTGAACCAGTAGAGGAAGATTTCTCTGGCGGCAAATTAAACCAACAAACACTTTTCCATTTTTTTAGGACCAAGAGACAACACATTAACACAACCCAATTTCAATTACAGTAGATTTTCAAAAATGCCTCCATTGACATGTAAACAAAGGCTACACCATCGGATCATGTTCTGTCCAACACGGGCAAAACCCCCATAGTATTCTGAATTTTTCCTGCTGCTGCTACTATCCGGGCAACCAGATCCTCTTCTGATGCAACAGGGGTTGCGTAAAAAAGGTTGCGCATCTCTCCCCACACAAAAAAGTCCAGAGGGGACATATCTGGGGATCCAGCAGGCCATGGTACAGGACCACCTCCGCCAATCCACGTTTCTGGGAACCGTCAGTCCAGGAACTGACTCACACGACGACTGAAACGTGCTGGCGCCCCGTCATGTTGGAACCACATGCATTGTCTTGTAGGGAGCGGGACGTCTTCCAGCAAGTCTGGCAATACTCTGGCTAGAAAACTGTAATAGTGCCTCCCATTTAATGGCCCAGGTTACGGCCTAATTAAACAGTCCCCAACAATACTGACCCACACATTAATGAAGAGAACCGCACTTGATGAGCGCTAGTAACTGTGGAATGTGGGTTATCCTCACTCCAAACATGCGAATTGTGCATGTTGAAGACTCCATCACGCCCGAACGTTACTTCATCGCTAAACAACACAGAGGATGGAAATGTAGGATGCATTTCACACTGTTCGAAGTACCACTGCTAAAATACCACTGCTAAAACTGTGCTCTGGGTGGATAGTCAACTGGTTCCAGGTTGTGGACACGCTGTGAAGTGAAATGGACATAACAATTTCTCTTGAAGGACTGTTCTTACATTCGTCTGATTCATCCCCATGTTACGTGCAATTGCACAAGGGCTGATTGAAGGATCCTGCTCCACATGCTGCAAGACAGCTTCCTCAAATTGCAGCGTTCTTACCGTGCGACGGCGACCCCGTCCAGGTAATCTGCTAAATGACCCGGTCTCACGCAGACATTGGTAGACAGCAGTACAGGTTGTATGATGCGGGATACGGCAATTAGGATATGGTTATTGATCAACCCAATGTGCAGCTCGTCCGTTGTGGTGCGCTACGTAGTACGCACCAACCATATCAGTGTACTCGCTCCAGGTGTATCGCTCCATTAGTAAACAGAGACAATGCACTACTACACTGGTGGAAAGCAGTTGCCTACAACTGAAGATGGTAATATGACCTCTAACAACTGAAGAGCGTAATATGGCCTCCACTGGTTTAAATAATCCTCGTAGGAAAAAATGACATTAGGGAAAAATATTTGTTTTGATATCCCCTACAACCTCCCAGAGTTTGTCGGTTTAAATACTTTTCACCCTGTAGTTGTATGTTTTCTTCAGTGTGTTTGGACAGACGAGTGATAACCCCGTTGTTTTGTGCAGGAGCCTTTCTGCAAAAGAGAAGGACAGGAGACTAATCAAGGCAGCTAAACAGGGGACCGTGGATGATGTGCGGACACTGCTTGCAGCAGGGGCGGATGTGGGGGCGAGAGAAGAGGACAGCACCAGGAGAACCGCCCTGCATTATGCAGCAGCAGAGGGACACGTCGAGGCTGCGAGGTGTTTGGTAGAGGCTGGCGCAGAAATGGGTGCCAGGACGTCCCGTGGGAACACGCCTCTGCACAGGGCTGCCTGGAACGGCCACGCAGCAGTGGTGCGGCTGCTGACGGCGTCCTCCGCCGACCCCAACGCCTGGAGTGAGGGCGGGTGGACGCCACTGCACGATGCGGCATTCAATGGCCACGCGCAGGCGGCGACTGCACTGCTGCTGGCAGGGGCCGACCGGAGGGCCAGAAATAATGAAGGCAAGACGGCACTCGACCTCGCCAGGGAGAAGAACCATCACCAGCTGATAGACATCCTAAGATGAAGCTAGCAGTCCGAAAAATAAGTCTGAAAAGAACATCACTACACGATTTTTTGTTTTTTTTTTTAGTTTAAGAATACAATAATTATGCAGTTATTCATTGTACCTGTGTCAACGTAGTACATATAACTGCACTAGTAACATCACACAAGAGTGATATATTACATGTCTATAAACTAATGTAAATAACAAAAGGCACACTTCATTTCATAAAAACTCTAACAAAAATCGAAAAATGTACTATTACTAATAAACATAAGTTTTCTGCAATGTTTAATTAGTGAAAAGTACTTCATAGGAACGTGACTGCTGCTATATGAACTACTGTAAATTTCACCTTACACAGATTACTGCCACGTAATTTCTATAGTTATGATGTGTCTTCAGTTCATATGTAAGACTGAATTTACTTCTTTTTCTGGCATGCAGATAGTGCAATAACTTGTGTCTGCAATTACAGTGTGATATTATTTTCAATATTCACACCACATAAGTCCTAATTCCAGACTAAATTTACTCATGGGTCCGCAATACAGGCGGTTCAGTAGGTAATGTATTCAATTAGAATATGACATTGGGTTTATATTCTCACAGTGTTATGTGCTTATCATCTAAAATGGTATTATCAGTTTATTTGTACACTACTGGCCATTAAAATTGGTACACTAAGAGGAAATGCAGATGATAAATGGGTATTCATTGGACAAACATATTATACTAGAAGTGACATGTGATTACAGTTTCACACAATTTGGGTGCATAGATCCTGAGAAATCAGTAACCAGAACAACCACCTCTGGCCGTAATAACGGCCTTGGGCATTGAGTCAAACAGAGCTTGGATGGCATCTACAGGTACAGCTGCTCATGCAGCTTCAACACGATACCACAGTTCATCAAGAGTAGTGACTGGCGCATTGTGACGAGCCAGTTGCTCGGCCACCATAGACCAGACATTTTCAGTTGGTGAGAGATCTGGAGAATGTGCTGGCCAGGGCAGCATTCGAACATTTTCTGTATCCAGAAAGGCCCGTACAGGACCTGTAACATGCGGTTGTGCTTATCCTAATTAATTCAGTCTCCACACAACTTTAATGCTGCTGTTAGGATTTATTACCATGTGTCAAGCTACACAGATATTGAGTCCCACATTACAGGATGTTACAGACGATCTTCCTTCTTTCCACATTTTTGTTCTGTCCACTTTCAGTACATTTCTGTCAGCTCCGTGTCACGTAATCAGGGTGTCTGTAGGGGCTGCCATGTAACACGCCGCATAGGAACCATTGTCGGACAGGCACAACAGCCGCCACAGGCTGCAGTCCACAGAAAATACGGCACGTGGGAAATGTAAAACAGAACTGACAATTTGTCTGGGCAATCCGATCAGAAAACTGAGCGTAGTACACGACACTGAAACGCTACTCCACCTCGAAGGTATGCAAGCCAGTAGTATTAATATTATTTTAAAAATGGCAAGTTGAAAAGAAGTTTGCAGTTCGCTAAAATGAGCGATAAAATACTATCATTAGCAGCTGTCTACAGGGCAGTACATGCAGCCTATCCTTTAAGTTGTTACATGATGGCAATGTAATACAACCTTGTTTGTGACAGATTCTCAACAAAAAAGTAATTTTTCAGTTACATAAGTATCGAAGGTCCATTTTTTTACAGTAAGAAAGACTGAACCAGTAACCAGATGCAGTAACGGAGTCATAAATGAAAAACAGTAAATGCGAAAAGTGAGGATAATACCAGTATCACCTTGATAGCGTTGCGTCTTCTTTGTCATCAAACTACAACTAACAAAAGAAAAAGAGTTGGACTTAATTAGGAAACCGATTGTCAACTATGAATACAACACAGTCATACATATTACACAATGCTACACATGAAATGAAACACATGTCAAGCAGAATGGCGCACCTGACGTTGTAATTAAAATAACATAAGTACAGGACCAAAGTTCTATATTTTGCTCCATAAATCAAGTAAATTTACGTTAATTGATTGAATTGTTGATATCCTTATTGATGTAATTATGCGAATTCTCTGACTTCCTTTTTAACCTTATAGTGGAATTTTTTTTCATGATTTTTGTATGTATTAAGCTCTAGTGCGTCTATGCAAGTAACAATAGGAACAGGCAGTGAGCCTTCCATACTCCAGTACGGCGATGCAGCAATAGTACAGGGTGTCCATAAAGTCCCTTTACAACTTCAAAATTTTATTACAACGGCAGTTGATGAAATATTTTAATAACATATTTTTATTGTAATCAGTATTTATAAAGGTTTTTTCGACAGTGTTTAATAGACCTCTGTATGGGCACCTTTAGTTGCACGAAGGACAGCAAGACAATACTCGATTTCTTGCCATGTTCGCTGTAGCATAGCGTGATCAATGTGGGTAGTAGCATTACGAATCCTTTGCTTCAAGTCAGCAATGTCCAGCATCTGTGTTTGATACACGATATCTTTTACGTACCCCCATAAAAAGAAGTCCAAGGGAGTGATATCTGGAGAACGCGGTGGCCAAGGAATTGGCCCATCCCTGCCAATCAATCTGCCTGCAAATGTTTCATTGAGGAACCGACGAATATGCAGTCCCCAATGTGATGGTGCACCATCTTGCTGGAAAATGATAGTTCGTTGTAAGTCAATCAGCTGTGGCGTTTCATGTTCGGTCAGAAGGTCGAGGTAAACATCTGCAGTAACTGTTGACTCTTTGAAGAAAAATGGACCAATTATTCAGTTGCACATGATTCCACACCACACATTCACTTTTGGACTATCGCAGTGAAGCTCCCTAGTCACATGGAAATGTTCAGATCCCTACATTCTCACATTGTGTCTGTTTACTATACCAGAAACATGAAAAGTTGTCTCCTCACTGAAACAAACTCGCTTGTGGAATGCTTCATCCTCCGAATGGCGTTCCAGCATGTTGAGTGTCCGTTTCGGCTAGTCATTTGTCTCAAGTGTCTGTGACAGTTGCGCTTTGTAAGTATACAACCGTAAGTTCTTGTGGAGGACCTTATGCACAGTTGAACGTTGTAGTTGCAACTGTCTGGCAGCAGTGCGAATGGACTTCGTAAGTGAACGAGTGAAGACGTTTAAAATGCGATCGATGTTTTCCTCGGATTTTCTTGATCACTCGCTCCTCCCTTTATCCTACACTGTACCTGTCTCCATAAATTTTTTGTGCTATGCTCGGATTGAAGGGCACGATGGTGGATCTCTTCCATACTTTGTTCTGAAGTTTCGTTGAGTCAGAACATTCGATTTTGTCTCAATAAACCAGGACACACATTGTGCCTCCTGTTGAAGAGTTGCCATTTTGTAGAGGTTCAGTTCCTTCCATCATCAGTGTATCTGAAACACAAAATTTTAGTATATATAGAAACTTTAGTAAACAGTGATTACAATAAAAGGAGTTTTGTTAAAATACTTCAACAACTGCCATTGTAATAAAATTTTGAAATTGTAAATGGACTTTATGGACACCTTGTATTATGTACTTAAATTGGGGCATCATCAGCCACAGGTTTAAACCTTTATTTAATACATATATAAGAGTTGGTTTAGCGTAAATGACCTAGATTTTGTATGCATAATGTACAGTTGATACATCACTAGATCAGCAAATATATATTTCTCATGGTTTAGTATATTCATTGAATGACAATGTCTATGACCTCACCTGAACCAACCACCACAGTTATCAAAAAAGGCAAGCCAACAAGGTACATCTCACGATTGTCTCACATGACACCCTAAAAGCAACAGAACAAGGCTGCTAAGTGTAGTAGTTTATCTTAACATTTTCTAGGCATCATACATACTGTTGTTAACTAAAGTACCATCATGTGGGATACAAAACGAAAATTGGGGACTGACACGGTGAATGATGAGTCATCGACAGAATTTCAGGTAACTTCCGGTGTCCCCCACCAAAGTGTCTTGTACCCGTTGCTGTGTATGTTGTACATTAATGACATGGTATCACAATATTCATAACCTCAAATGTTGCAGATACAGGTATCCAGAATGAAGTTCTATACGACACAAGAACTGCACAGATATTCAGATCTGGACAAGATTTAATAGTTGTGCAAATGTTACCATATTGCTATAAATAATCAAAAACAAAAACTATGCATTTAAAAATATGTAAAAATGTACTATCAGCTTGTACAACTGATGCTAACAATTTACAAGGATATCAGCACAACAGTCATGTGGATTCATTCACAGGTATTGCATGTGGCCGATTTTTGTTCATTGACAGGATACTGAGAAAGTACTGTGAGTCTGCAAAGGAGAGCGGTAGCGGTAGAAAGGTAAAGTGACACCAGTCTGCATTGGTGACAATTTTATTCAAAATGGCGGTTTTCCCTGGATGGTCCCCCCACCTCCTCTTCATGGGGGTAGATGTGGCAACGTCACAACCCCTCCACCCCCTTCCCCTCCCTTCCATCACTTCGACTCTCCCCTCACCAACCCCTCCCCTTCCCCACTTGGGAATTGATAGGAAAAGACTTTGTGCTGAGCTGCTGGAGAGGAAGGACGTGTCTTGGGAATAATGTCCATTTATTTATATTTTTATTATCCTGCAGGAAGAATTTGCTAAATTTTTACAGAATACGGAATCGACAATTACCCTACAGCCTTGCTGCTTGAAAATAATAAAAAAAACACAACTGCTTAAAAATGGCAGATGACAGAAAAACGCTATTGTGAAAAACGGATCTCATGACATTAGAGCAGTATGCTTTTTATTTGACTAAACGCTTATGAAATTAATTAATTAAAATTAAAAATATCAGAAACTGCCCCAGAGCGCTGCCACCACACATCATGCATTCGGTGTCGGTTTAGTGAGAGTGAGACAGCGCAGGGGCGTCTGCCTGGGAACCCAACACATGGGATAGCGTAATTGCATTGTGTTCACAGCTCTGTACACATTGGAGTGGGAATCAAGTCAACATAGAGAACTGTTTCCAGACTTTGAGCTTCCATCAACTGCATCACTACATGAGTCTGCTCTCATGATTTCTGATGCAACGCAGTAGGACAATTAATTGTTTCCAGACTTCATGTTTCCACTATATCCTTCGCATACAGCACTCACTCAGTCTCATGTAGTGACAAAACAAGGATTACAGGCTCGCATGTGTTATGCAGCAATTAGGAGTGCTAATCTCCTCAGCATGCATGCATCTACAGAGATTTTGTGTACTTAGATGAGTGAGGTGAGTAATATTGGCACGGAACATTCTTCATAGAGCGGCAGCTACAATATTGGAATGATAATACCGACCTATATTGAAAGTTATCCTGCATGGGACGCCAGAATGAAAGTTAATCTGGCATGGGACGCCTCAATGAAAGTCAACCTGTTTGTGGGCTATATAAAAATGATTGAGAATGTATGCAAAATCTAGTTTACTGACAACATTTATTTTCCCAAAAAACAAAGACTAACATAATTTATGCATAACACGTTATGACAGAATATCGTTAACAACTCACAGGTGGTTTAAGACCACAATGGACAAGGATCCTGGTGGCAAAAGCGAGTCAAGTACTCCGGCCCTAAAAAAAAGTGGATAACGCAATCTGAATTAATCTCACGCTGAGCAGCCTTTGACTGTTCAAATCTACAGAAGTTTATATTGTTGCTTTTGTGACGGCTCCCTAACCCAAGGTCCTCGGCGGTACTTTTGGGGCAGCCACCACAAATTGTACAAAGCGTGGGTAGTGACCAGGATGTAGCTATGTCTGTTGGCCGAAAAATAATTAATGACAAGAATTGCGCCAGCTAGAATAAAGAGATAACTTATCTTTATTTCTGACTAAACGTGCACCAGCAAAACAAGTCCAAGTAATATCCCAGAGTAATCCGTGTACTGAGCCTAGTCGAATACGATAGCAAATACCACACCGCAATGGTTTTTTTTTTGTTTTGTTTTTGGTGGGGTTTAAGGGCGCTCAACTACTGAGGTCATTAGCGCGCAGACACTGCAATGGCTCCGCTATAAACTCCACGGAAGGCTAGCAATAGACAATCGACAATAGACTGTCCGTCTCGGGCCCAGCGCTCCTCCTTATATGCAGAAGACAGAGGGCGCTGCGGACCCGAGCTCAGCCGTGGCGCGACCTCTCCCAGGCCCCCACAACCGCACGAGTGGTCGACTGTGAAGAGCGGACAAATTTAATAGCTGGACGGCGGCCATTAGAGTGGTAAACTGACGCGCGGAGTTCGAATGTTTATACATCGCTTTTGGTTATAAAATGCCTTCCCTTGAGTTAGGTCGCAAACATAATGCCTCATTTAAATACTTTACTACAATATACTTTTTAATGTATGAACAAACAGCAACTAGTCACTGTTTATGAATTTATCTTACGTAATACATGGAATCTGCCGTAGCTAAAATTTATGTACTGGACCCCTAGCATTTTTCGTAGTTCATTTACGATAGATGTACGCAAAATGCATCAAAGTACTCGAAGATTTGCCCACTATGTTAATAGATATTTTCTGACGCTACCTTGCTTTAGATTTTAGGACGAGAAGTGCGTTATATATGGCATAGTGCTTCGGCAACTCACGACCAAATTATCAAGTTTCAACCTAAACTAGACCATGAAAACACTACCGATCAGCCAACTTTCTTCAAAATGATCACAACGGTATTCTGTCGGTCGGAAATCTTGTCTCCTGACAGCGTGTAACCATTTTTGTAACAGCTGTGGTTTTGAGAAAGGAAACCTGCAAAAAGATGCACAGACATTATGCTAATACCGTGTTACAAAAACATTTATTAAGCAAGTGCACTGACATACAAAACAACTTAAAATATTCACATACTTGCGAAATGTAATTCGTTGCTTTCTCGAATTTAGTTGTACAATTAATCGCTGCACAACTCTTCACCATTGTACTTCTTTTGATTGGAACGTACAGACAGAAGAATTACGAGTAACAAATACCGTATGTACGCCCCAACAAATACACAACATTGAATCAGGGTCTTTATAAACAACAATACTACACAACACATCAGACTACAACCACTATAATGGCGTCCAGCCGAAGGTTCAAATTATCCCGCGACTGTAGCGCCATCAGTGAGTCTAGTTATTTTTACAAGGTCTTTGACCTCTTCCGTCGGCGGTAACGCCCTGAGACGCCGACGGCCGCGACGGGAACTGTGGCCAGCGATGTCACGGTCAGGGCGCGCGTGCGCGAGTTGGTTGGTTGGTTGGGTCCGTGGATACAACAGTTGCAGCTGAGAGCAAGTGGCGATTGTGATTTGTACGCCCTGACAAGGCCAGAGCAGCAGTACGTTACCCTGTTTGCTTCGTGTAGTGATGTAAGTTGCAGCTGGCGAGATGTGTGTGACGGGGGCGAGGTGTAAGGTGGCACCTGGAAATCGATCGTGGCCACGAAAGAAATGCAAAATCTCACGGTCTAGCGATCAGGCAGATGGATCGCTGTTTACTCTCTACCAGAGCCCTGAAATCACGGTAGATTTCAGTATGTGACACACCCGTTCGCTGGTCTAACCCATGGCTCACTTATACGACAGAGCGCACAAGGATACCAAACGTCAAGACTGGTAAACCAAAAACGAATAATAGTGCCCTCGGCAAACGAGTAGTCCGAGACGTCTGAAGTCACACTGTCGGTACAGTAAGAACTTCACCACATGCTCCCCAGTCTAACTACTCGCAAGTGAAGTCAGTCTTAGAACGGGTCCCAAGTACCAACCTCACATGCCAGATCTTCGACCAGACGTTGCTCCCTGACCGAAGTCCAACACCGGAGTGCTCGCACTTCTCCAGATAAAACAATTCAGTTTTTCCGCAAAATGCACGAACGACACCACTTACACCCTGTCTTGAGCCAATCACAGGGCTTTAGAGGCGCTAAATCTCCTCTCCTACACGACAGTACAAACTCATGTCGAACTACCACAAGAGTTAAGAAACCTGCGTCTCTGGAAAAAAAAAGAAACCGTCAATTACTGGCCTTTTTACGTTTACACAGGGGAGACGATGTGTTTTCCAAAGTCTCATCGCTTCCCATGGCAACAAGCGAACAGATAGAATCTTAAAGATTTTTATCTAAATCGCCTGTGCCTTGGAGCATGTTAGTCCTAGTTATGAGGTGTCATAAATATTCTATCTCTAAACGTTTCTCGGATGCCAGAGTTTCTTATACGACCGAGGCAGCCGATGGAAGTGGGTCACAAGCCTATTTGCAGTATCAGTGAACACTAAAACTTGCGAATTTTTATCAGGCGTGGCGCTGCACACAATGACCGGTTTATGACTCCACTGTGTATACACGTCCCTTCAGTCCATCTCCTCCAGTCCAGCCTTCAACTGGCGCCAATGTAGGTATAGCTCGGCATTGTCCTGACGGAGACCTGACTCGACAATTGGCTGCTCTGTCTACCCTGTACGGCTGTGGGTCTGTCCGGCAAGATTTACTGAGGGACGTGTTCGCCGCCCCTTGCTTTCAACTTCCAACATGCCTTTCCTACGAACTAAGCTCCATAAAAATACCTCATGCTTTTAGCGCTCTACCAGGCTCCATCAACGCCTGCCCAGACTGTTAACTTTCTAGAGTCTCGCTCAAGTTGCGTAACGTTGTAACAAAATCTTTGTGGAAAATTGGTGAGAGAGTAACTTGTCCTCTTTCAATATCACTAGCCCAGACTGTTAACTTTCTAGAGTCTCGCTCAAGTTGCGTAACGTTGTAACAAAATCTTTGTGAAAAATTGGTGAGAGAGTAACTTGTCCTCTCTCAATATCACTAGCATGAGTCGGCTGTGCAGGTTTGCAACACCTGTTATGCTCTTTCCACAATCAGAATATCGAAGTGTATTGATTATGAGGAACTCAGCTCATTCTGTTCCATTACGAGATGTCGATTGTAGCAGATATACTTCTGGTCAATTCCAAGACATTATTGCAGGAAATATTGCTTAAAGACAGATGAACAGTTACAAGATGCATAAAGAGACCATCTAAATTTTTATTCAGGATACTTAGCTGATAAATTCAAGAAAGGGGCAGCTCGGTTCAAAATAGAGGGCAGGGTATTGGTATGGACGTGATTCGTTTGTTGGGGTGGTAAAAATCAAAGGTGCTGGTGAGATCTTTCAATCTCTGACGTTATCCTAGGAATGTGAGACTACTTTGTGACTCCCATTCACATAGGGAGAGATGGCCAATCGTAATAAAATCTTACCGAATTTATGAAGTGTTTCAGCTAAGCAATGTAATGTTTGCACCTCCTCTCTATTGATGGCTGTTTCCCACACCATGAAACAGTATCTGTGTCATGTGGTGCAGGTGGTGGAACAGTGTTCGCGGTATTCCCGCATGTATACAGCACTCGCAAAGTAATGGAGGGGGTGATTTAGCAATGATACAGAAATTGAGAACCATACTGCAATGTCATTGGCTGATAACATCACGCGATCGACGCAGGAAGACGTTTTGTTGATGTGACAAGTTGTCGAGAGCAGTGGTTTGGCAGTGGTTTGGAACTCGATTAATAGGGTACAATACGTTGAAACCAGGAAAAAAACTTGGTAAAATTGCGAAAATTGATAGCAAATACGTAAAATTGACGAAAATATGACAAAAGCGTGAAAGAATAAGGGTACCTACCTACTAACCAGGATGTATAAAAATTATTCGGTTTCTTCACCCCTGCGATAGACAACTGATGGTGCATACTATCGATACTATATGGGCTTAAGTCTTGCAGGATACCTTCTTGTTCCACATGCAGCTATACATTGTAAGCCATAAAAATGAAAGAAGCAGTTTCCAAAGATTTGGAGATCAGGATGACCACCACCTAGGACAACAAAATAGTGATCATATACTTGGGTGCAATACACACGATCATTATGAGGAATCAATATTCTAGCTCTCTTCGAAAACGGGACACTGGGACGTCTGCTGCCCCACCATTGTGGAACCTGAGATTAAATGTAGAGATCGTCAACCTTGGACAGCTGTTTGGAAACGCTCCACGGTGCCGCTGACACTTCCAATTTCCATATGTTGCGACGCCATCCTCAGCTTTTTTAATTAGAAACACCACCTCTGTCTCTTATTTCAACTATCCTGTGTGTTGTGGGAAGAGCTCACTTTACACCATGCCTTGTCCAGCTTTCTGCTAGTGCCAGTGGAACGAAACCTGTTAACGTCGGTTTAGTACCTGGCACAGATTATGGTAGAAAAACAAAATATACGTCGGTGTACAAAGTGTAATGAGAATACTGGTCTATATAATGCTCTTTCAGAAAGCAAAATATCGAAGCGTATTGACTACATGAAGCTCAGCTCATTCTTTTCCTTCATGAGACGTCGTATGTAGTTGGCATAGTGCTCTCCTACTTCTGACCAGATACAAATTAAATAGGAGACAACGTTGCAGTAAAGGTTGGTTAAAAACAGAGGAAGAGTTATAAGACGCACAGACAGCGATCATGTAGAGTTTTGCTCAGGATCCTTAGCTGATAAGTTCACCAAAGGGGCAACTCGTTTTGAAATAGTGCTGCTATGAATCTGATTCGTTTGTTGGGGTGGTAATCATCAAAGGTATTACTGAGATGTTTCAATGTCCAATTTTATCCTACGAATGGATCCCCTTTGTGACTACCACCCACATAGGGAGAGATGACCATTCGTAATAAAATCTGACCGGATTTGTAAAGTATTTCGGCTAAGAAATGTAGTTTTAGCTCCTCCTCTCTACTGGTGGCTATTTCCCACACCACAAAATAGTATTTATGTCATGTGATGTCACCAAGGTTCACGATATGTCAACATGAATTAAGTCTCGCAAAGTAACGGAGGGGGTGATTTAGTAATGATATAGAAATTGAGAACCATGCTGCAATATCAATGACTGAATCGTAGAAGGACGGATCCTCAAAATCACAGACCAATATCTTTAACATCGGTTTGTTGCAGGATTCTCGAACATATTCTCAGTTCGAATGTAATGGATTTCTTTGAGACAGAGAAGTTGCTGTCCATGCATCAGCACGGCTTTAGAAAGCATCGCTCCTGCGAAACGCAACTTGCCCTTTTTTCACACGATATCTTGCGAACCATGGATGAAGGGTATCAGACGGATGCCACATTCCTTGACTTCCGGAAAGCGTTTGACTCGGTGCCCCACTGCAGACTCGTAACTAAGGTACGAGCATATGGGACTGGTTCCCAAGTATGTGAGTGGCTCGAAGACTTCTTAAGTAACAGAACCAAGTACGTTGTCCTCGATGGTGAGTGTTCATCGGAGGTGAGGGTATCATCTGGAGTGCCCCAGGGATGTGTGGTAGGTCCACTGTTGTTTTCTATCTACATAAATGATCTTTTGGGTAGGGTGGATAGCAATGTGCGGCTGTTTGCTGATGACGCTGTTGTGTACGGGAAGGTGTCGTTGTTGAGTGACTGTAGGAGGATACAAGATGACTTGGACAGGATTTGTGATTGGTGTAAGGAATGGCAGCTAACTTTAAATATAGATAAATGTAAATTAATGCAGATGAATAGGAAAAAGAATTCTGTAATGTTTGAATACTCCATTAGTAGTGTAGCGCTTGACACGGTCACGTCGATTAAATATTTGGGCGTAACATTGCAGAGCGATATGAAGTGGGACAAGCACGTAATGGCAATTGTGGGGAAGGCGGATAGTCGTCTTCGGTTCACTGGTAGAATTTTGGGAAGATGTGGTTCATCTGTAAAGGAGACCGCTTATAAAACACTAATACGACCTATCGTTGAGTACTGCTCGAGCGTTTTGGATCCCTATCAGGTCGGATTGATGGAGGACATAGAAGCAATTCAGAGGCGGGCTGCTAGATGTGTTACTGGTAGGTTTGATCATCACGCTAGTGGTAAGGAAATGCTTCAGGAACTCGGGTGGGAGTCCCTAGAGGAAAGGAGGCTTTCTTTTCGTGAATCGCTAGTGAGGAAATTTAGAGAACCAGCATTTGAGGCTGACTGCAGTACAATTTTACTGCCGCCAACTTATATTTCGCGGAAAGACCACAAAGGTAAGATAAGAGAGATTAGGGCTCGTACAGAGGCATATAGGCAGTCATTTTTCCCTCGTTCTGTTTGGGAGTGGAACAGGGAGAGAAGATGCTATTTGTGGTACGAGGTACCCTCCGCCACGCACCTTATGGTGGATTGCGGAGTATGTATGTAGATGTAGATGTAGCACTACGAGACTGACGCGATGAGACGTTTTGTTGAAGTGACAAGTGTTCCGGCGTAACGACAAGATCCGGCACGACGATCAGGAGCGGAAGAGCAGAGAGGGCTGCGAGACGATGTCAGCCAATAGCACGCTGACCAGGGCGACACCACGAGTAGAGCGGCTCCTATACGAAGAGAACATAAGCGCCGCGCCGCCTAGCCGCGGCTGCAGTGGACCACGAGCCGTCGTACAAACGCCACAGCAGTGACTTAATGACCTGTTTTGTTTTCCTTGGATTGAAATTGTATGTACCGAAGCATATTGATTATTTGCCAGTCGCCATTTGCTTGCGACACACGTTTGTGAATACGCAGTGTTAATTATTGTCAATTTAACCTACTTAAAGGGGAGCCGTATAACGATTCATCTCCTCCATGTTAATTTTAGCAAACAGAAGGAACATTTTTGCTAAAACCATTAAACATATTGCTCTGAAATTTGGACTACATGTTCATTGAATATTTCTCTACAAAGTTATAGCGCCATGTTAAGAAATATTTATTGGTTTTTGTTTTACAACTTTTTTAAACAGATACTTATTTTTTTCTCTAAAATTTTGCACTTTTTCTTCTGCAACTCTTGAATTGTACAATATTTTTTTACAATTTGTTATAAAAATGAAGGAAATGAAGTACACAATATTGTGTACAAATTTCATTGATATACTATTAGCAGTTTTTGAGAAAATGTTCCTCAAAGATGAAAATTTAATAAACTCCATTAATATGATCTACCTGAATTGTTGTCTAGCGATCCGAAAAAACAGATTCTTAGGCACCCTATACTAGACGAGTGGGCAGGACACTACAACAAGTCGTCGACAACAGCAGTTTGGAATTCGGTTACTTAAGTAAGATGTGTCAAAATTAGGGAAAACCTGGTAAAATTGCGAAAATGGATGTCAAGCTGAGGAAAACACAACAAAAATTCTTCTTATAGAGCTCCGACCTCGGCAGTTTGCTTATCTGTCACTGACGACAGTTCATAGGATGAGTTCATTGTTTTAGTCAGTTGGATATTATGAAACAGCGAGGAGGGAACGGATGGGAATTGTAGCTTGCTGACGGGTGTTATGATATGGGAGGCTGCTGGTAGCAAGCAGACGGGAACCGCGCGACGGCTACAGTCGCAGGTTCGAAACCTGCCTCGGGCATGGATGTGTGTGATGTCCATAGGTTAGTTAGGTTCAAGTAGTTCTAAGTTCTAGGGGACTGATGACCTCTGATGTTAAGTCCCATAATGCTCAGAGCCACTTCAACCATTTTTTGAAGCAGCGAGTAGCAGCAGTGTTGGTCAGCACTGGCGTATTGAATATCGACTGCCCGCACTGACCTAATGGCTGCTGCTCACGGCGCCCGCCCCTCTCGTGGGTGCAGCCCTCTGGAGGTGCTTCTTCCCACAGCGAGACGTACACCAAGTATCCGGACACCCCCAAAACCATACGTTTTTCATATTAGGTGCATTGTGCTGCCACCTACTGCCAGGTACTCCATATCGGCGACCTCAGTAGTCATCAGACATCCTGAGAGCGCAGAGTGGGGCGCTCTGCGGAACTCGCGGACTTCGAACGTAGTCGGGTCATTGGGTGTCACTCGTGTCATACGTCTGTACGCGAGATTCCCACTCTCCTAAACATCCCTAGGTACACTGTCTACGTTGTGATAGTCAAGTGGAAAAGTGAAGGGACACGTACAGCACAAAAGCGTACTGGCCGACCTCGTCTGTAGACTGACAGAGACCGCCGACTATTGAAGAGGGTCGTTATGTGTAATAGGAAGACATCTGTCTAGCTAATCACAGAGGAATTCCAAACTGCATCAGGATCGACTGCAACTACTATTACAGTTGGACAGCAGGTGAGAAAACTTGGGTTTCATGGTGGAGCGGCTGCTCATAAGCCACTCTTCACGCCTTTAAATGCCAAACGACGCCTCGCTTGGTGTAAGGAGCGTAAACATTGGACGACTGAACGGTGGAAAAACGTTGTGTGGAGTGACGAATCACGGTACACAATGTGGCTATCCGATGGCAAAGTGTTGGTATGGCGAATGCCCAGTGAACGTCATCTGCTAGCGTGTGTAGTGCCAACAGTAAAATTCGGAGGCGGTGGTGTTATGGTCTGGTCGTGTTTTTCATGGAGAGGGGCTTCCACCCCTTGTTGTTTTGCGTGTCACTATCATAGCACAGGCCTGCATTCATGTTTTAAGCGCTTTCTTGCTTCTCACTGTTGAGCAATTCGGAGATGTCGATTGCATCTCTCAACACGTTCAAAAATGGCTCTGAGCACTATGCGACTCAACTTCTGAGGTCATCAGTCGCCTAGAACTTAGAACTAATTAAACCTAACTAACCTAAGGACGTCACACACATCCATGCCCGAGGCAGGATTCGAACCTGCGACCGTAGCGGTCGCGCGGTTCCAGACTGTAGCGCCTTGAACCGCACGGCCACTCCGGCCGGCGAGCACCTGTTCAATGCACAGCCTGAGGTGGAGTGGTTTCACGACAATAACATCCCTGGAATGGACTGGCCTGCACAGAGTCGTGACCTGAATCCTATAGAACACCTTTGGGATGTTTTCGCTCGCCGACTTCGTGTCAGGCCTCACGGACCGACATCAATACCTCTCGTTAGTACAGCACTCCGTGAAAAACGGGCTGCAATTCCCCAACAAACCTTCCAGCACCTGATTGAACGTATGCCTGCGAGAGTGGAAGCTGTCATCAAGACTAAGGGTCGGCCAACACTATATTTAATTCCAGCATTACCGATGGAGGGCGCCACGAAATTGTAAGTCATTTCAGCCAGGTGTCCGGATGCTTTTGATCACAGTGTGTAGCTGAGGGCTGCAGCATGCTTTTGGCCATTCTTCTCCAGCTGATATGTCCATGGCAAATATTTCGCTATTGTTTCAGGGGTAGACATTTACTAGAAATACTTTTAATTTCTGTCTGTTGACCGTTCAGTTTTTTATCCATTTTGAACAATCAAGTATTTCACTATTGTTCCGGGAAAGCCAGTCTTTCCAAGAAATACATTTAATGGCTTGCAGAAAGCGTCCTGTTTTTGAGCATTTTTTTCCATCTGTGACAGATTTCTGCAGACCGGAAACTGCCATGAGATGCATCTATTTGTCTACCATCAGCGACAGGTTGGAATAGGCCTGGAAAACCGGTATCCCTACCTACAGGGGGAGGAGAGTGAGGTAGGAGGTAGGAAGTAAGTCTGGTTCTAAGCTGCTTAATCTGTGTTCACACCTCACGGTGAACATACTTGCAGCTGGTGCCACTCTCTCATGATGAGGTCTTTTGGTGTCAGTTTTTGTGGTAGTTGTGTTATCACGATGATTTTTCTAAATTTACAGTGCTTATGTTGCATTATAATTCTTTGTTTATGAGTGGTGGGTTTTCCACAATGTTTTCGATGTGTAATTACAGCAGTAAAGCATTTTCCATCAGTTGTGGTAGCGTGTGTTGGCTTCCTGCACTTTAGTGATTGCCTGCTATCCTATCCCTTTTTACCAAGTATGTATATGTGTGTTGAAGTTCCTCAGCAGCTATACACTTCTCGTTCAGTAGGAGGGAATTCTTCTGGCAGCGATTGTAGGACAGTTCCCCACAAATTTCGTGTGGTATTGTGGATTAGGGCATATAGCAAGGTGAATGTATACACACACGCGAACAAAACCTATTTCAAGCGTCCTCAGTCGGCCTCATACAACAAGGAGAACATTTGTGGTTAATTCAGTCTGGGGCAGCGGAATAGGACGATGTCGTCTCCTGCACTGTGGATTCACTAGCAATTGAAAAACAAAAAGGAACATGAACAGCTCCGGCACAGGCAGTTGCCTCTAGGAGTTGCATGCCCAGTCCATCCTGCTGCATCACTACTATTTGCTGAATAGTATTTACCCTATGATTATCCATTATCACTTTCTTTCATTCCTCATGTAGAAGGCTATGGACGCAGTCTCAGCTGTATGGTTGCAGGTAATACAATACACATCTCCTTTAACCTTCTCTCTGTCCAACATCAAGATCTCGTCTGTTGAAAACATATCCCATCAATTCAGTTAATTAATTTAGCTAATGTTTAAATAAATAAACAATATCTTTCTTGAATTTGTAGCCCATTTCGAGTCACGAGATTTCACGAGAGCATTTTTCTATCACCTATCCAATTTTACTCAGTTATAATTGGTGGAGACTTCAATCTACCCTCGAGTTGTTGGCGAAAATATATGTTCAAAGTCGGTGGTAGACAGAAAACATTCTTCCAAAATTGTTCTAAATGCTTTCTCTGAGAATACTTTGAATGAGCCCACACGAATTGTAAATGGTTGCGCAAAAACACTTGACCTCTTAGCCACAAATAATCCTGATCTAATAGAGGATACAGGGATTAGTGAACACAAGGTCATTGTAGCGAGGCTCAAAATCATATCAACCAAAACCGCCAAAAATAAACGCAAAATATATCTATCTAAAACAGCAGATAAAAATTCGCTTGATGCTTTCCTAAGAGAGAGTCTCCATTCCTTTCAAGCTAATTATGTAAGTGTAGACCAGGTATGGCTCAGATTCAAAGATACAGTATCGACAGCAATAGATAGATTCATACCCTATAAGTTAATAAGAGACGGGAATGATCCACCATGGTACACAAAACACGTCAGAACACTGTTGCAGAAGCAACGAAAAAAGCATGCCAAATTCAGAAGAACGCAAAATCCCCAAGACTGGCTAAGTTTCAAGGAAGCTCGAAATTTAGTGCGGACGTCAATGCGAGATTCTTTTAATAGATTCCACAATGAAATATTGTCTCAAAATATGGTAGAAAATCCAAAGAGATTCTGGTCGTATGCAAAGTATACCAGTGTCAAAAAACAGTCAATACCGTCACTGCGCGATAGCGATGGAAATGTTGCCGGTGATGGTGCCACTAAAGCGCAGTTACTAAATACAGTTTTCCGTAATTCCTTCACGAAAGAAGACGAAGTAAATATTCCAAAATTCGAAACCAGAACAGCTGTTAGCATGAGTGACATAAAAGTAGATATCTTAAGTGTTGCGAAACAACTCAGATCACTTAAGAAAGGCAAGCCTTCACACAATAGCGCCTTTCTTAGCAATCATTCACGATCGTTCACTTGAAGAAAGGTCTGTTCCTACAGACTGGAAAGTAGCACAGGTCACACCAATATTCAAGAAAGGAAATATGAGTAACCCATTGAATTACAGACCCAATTTGCAGTAGGATTTTGGAGCATATACTGTACTAGAACACTATGAATCACCTTGAAGAAAATGACTTATTGATACATAACCAACACGGATTCAGAAAATATCGTTCTTGTACAACACAGCTAGCTCTTTATTCCCATGAAGTAATGAGTGCTGTCGACAAGGGATCTCTGATAGATTCCATATTCCTAGGTTTCCTGAAGGGTTTTGATACCGTTCCTCGCAAGCGACTATTAATCAAATTGCGTGCATATGGAGTATCGTCTCAGTTGTGTGACTGGATTCGTGATTTCCTCTCACAGAGGTCACAGTTCGTAGTGATAGACGGTAAATCATCGAGAAGAAAAGAAATATCTAATGTTCCGCAAGGTAATGTCATAGGCCCTCTGCTGTTCCTGATTTATGTAAATGATCTAGGTGATAATCTGAGCAGCCCCCTTAGATTGTTTGGAGATGATGCTGTAATTTACCGTCCAGTAAAATCATCAGACGATCAATTCCAATTGCAAAATGATCTAGAGAGAATTTCTGTATGGTGCGAAAAGTGGCAATTGGCACTAAACGAAGAAAAGTGCGAGGTCTTCCATATGGGTACTAAAAGAAATCCTATAAATTTTGGGTATACGATAAATCGTACAAATCTAAGGGCTGTCAATTCGACTAAATACCTAGGAATTACAATTACGAGAAACTTAAATTGGAAAGACCACATAGATAATATTGTGGTGAAGGCGAAACAAAGACTGCGCTTTGTTGGCAGAACACTTAGAAGATGCGACAAACCTACTAAAGAGACAGCCTACATTATACTTGTCAGTTTTCAGCTGGAATACTGCCGCGCGGTATGGGATCCTTACTAGGTAGGATTGACCGAGGACATCGAAAAAGTGCAAAAAGGGCAGCTCGTTTCGTGTTATCGCGCAATAGGGGTGAGAGTGTCACTGATATGATACGCGAGTTGGGGTGGCAGTCACTGAAACAAAGGCGGTTTTCTTTGCGGCGAGATCTATTTACGAAATTTCAATCACCAAATTTCTCTTCCGAATGCGAAAATATTTTGTTGATACTCACCTACTTAAGGAGAAATGATCAACATAATAAAATAAGAGAAATTAGAGCTCGAACGGAAAGATTTAGGTGTTCCTTTTTCCCACGCGCCATTCGAGAGCGGAATAATAGAGAAGTAGTATGAAAATGGTTCTATGAACCCTCTGCCAGGCATTTAAGTGTGAATTGCAGAGTAACCATGTAGATGTAGATGTAGATGTTAAGGAGTTGTGTTTGTTTGAATTTCAAGCAGCAGGGCTGTAGGGTAATTGTCAGTGGTTTCCCTGCCAAAATTTAGGAAATTCTTCCAGCAGGATAGTAAAAAAATGGTTCAAATGGCTCTGAGCACTATGGGACTTAACATCTGAGGTCATCAGTCCCCTAGAACTTAGAACTACGTAAACCTAACTAGCCTAAGGGCATCACAGACATCCATGCCCGAGGAAGGATTCGAACCTGCGACCGTAGCAGTCGCGCGGTTGCAGACTGAAGCGCCTAGAACCGCTCGGCCACCGCGGCCGGCAGCAGGATAATACACGTACAAACAAATAAAAACGCTCAAAACAATACCTTACGTCTTTCCTCTCCAGCAGATGAGCAAAGACTAAGAGGAAGTAGGGGAGAGGAGGGGGTGAGCGGGAGAGGTTATAGGGAATGGGGAAGGAAGGAAGAGTAGGGAGTGGTGAGGTCAACAGTGAGAAACTGCCACATCTAGCACCCCCCCCCCCCCCACCCGTCATGAAGATAATGAAGATAACTGGGGGGCAACAATCCGGAAGACTTGTGTCACGTTGGCTTTATTCCCCTACCTACATGTACAGTCCATACCTGAATACTTTTCTAGTGTCTTGGATTCATAGGAAATGGAACTAACAGAAGATATCAAACGTATATTTCCAAGGGAAATCGTCACAGTCATACTTGAATATTTGGCCCGGCAGATGCTTGAAAACAGACGCAAACCATCCCACAAAAGCACACTATAAAGTTTGGCAAAGAGGTATTACTTGAAGAAGCTAGGAAAATACTACAGTCCTTTGTGTAAGAGACAGCAAAGGCAAGATTAGATTAATTACAGTGCGCATACAGGCAACTGAGCGGTCATTCTTCTTGCACTTCATATGCGAATGTAAAGGAAAGAAACGGTGCTATGTGGTACAACGGAAAACATCCTTTGCCTTGCACTTCAGTGGTTTGCAGAATATTGAAATTTTCAGAAACCTGTCTGAGTAATGCACAGTAAATGGCAGAGTGTACTTATTACACAAATATATTGATCCTTTTCGTTAGTGGGGCAGGGAGAAAGACTGTAATGCCTTCACATATGTGGCATAATCACCTTACATTATTCAAGAGATCTTTGCACTGATCAAAAAAGCAGACGGCAGAAAAGTTGTACGTTTTACCTGGAATACGGGTTTTCTACTTTCCCTCAACAGGGTTTTGGAGAAACGTCATAGACACTCCTGGAAATTGAAATAAGAACACCGTGAATTCATTGTCCCAGGAAGGGGAAACTTTATTGACACATTCCTGGGGTCAGATACATCACATGATCACACTGACAGAACCACAGGCACATAGACACAGGCAACAGAGCATGCACAATGTCGGCACTACTACAGTGTATATCCACCTTTCGCAGCAATGCAGGCTGCTATTCTCCCATGGAGACGATCGTAGACATGCTGGGTGTAGTCCTGTGGAACGGCTTGTCATACCGTTTCCACCTGGCGCCTCAGTTGGACCAGCGTTCGTGCTGGACGTGCAGACCGCGTGAGACGACGCTTCATCCAGTCCCAAATATGCTCAATGGGGGACAGATCCGGAGATCTTGCTGGCCAGGGTAGTTGACTTACACCTTCTAGAGCACGTTGGGTGGCACGGGATACATGCGGACGTGCATTGTCCTGTTGGAACAGCAAGTTCCCTTGCCGGTCTAGGAATGGTAGAACGATGGGTTCGATGACGGTTTGGATGTACCGTGCACTATTCAGTGTCCCCTCGACGATCACCAGTGGTGTACGGCCAGTGTAGGAGATCGCTCCCCACACCATGATGCCGGGTGTTGGCCCTGCGTGCCTCGGTCGTATGCAGTCCTGATTGTGGCGCTCACCTGCACGGCGCCAAACACGCATACGACCATCACTGGCACCTAGGCAGAAGCGACTCTCATCGCTGAAGACGACACGTCTCCATTCGTCCCTCCATTCACGCCTGTCGCGACACCACTGGAGGCGGGCTGCACGATGTTGGGGCGTGAGCGGAAGACGGCCTAACGGTGTGCGGGACCGTAGCCCAGCTTCATGGAGACGGTTGCGAATGGTCCTCGCCGATACCCCAGGAGCAACAGTGTCCCTAATTTGCTGGGAAGTGGCGGTGCGGTGCCCTACGGCACTGCGTAGGATCCTACGGTCTTGGCGTGCATCCGTGCGTCGCTGCGGTCCGGTCCCAGGTCGACGGGCACGTGAACCTTCCGCCGACCACTGGCGACAACATCGAAGTACTGTGGAGACCTCACGCCACACGTGTTGAGCAATTCGGCGGTACGTCCACCCGGCCTCCCGCATGCCCACTATACGCCCTCGCTCAAAGTCCGTCAACTGCACATACGGTTCACGTCCACGCTGTCGCGGCATGCTACCAGTGTTAAAGACTGCGATGGAGCTCCGTATGCCACGGCAAACTGGCTGACACTGACGGCGGCGGTGCACAAATGCTGCGCAGCTAGCGCCATTCGACGGCCAACACCGCGGTTCCTGGTGTGTCCGCTGTGCCGTGCGTGTGATCATTGCTTGTACAGCCCTCTCGCAGTGTCCGGAGCAAGTATGGTGGGTCTGACACACCGGTGTCAATGTGTTCTTTTTTCCATTTCCAGGAGTGTATCTTCTAGAAGAGTCCTACACTGGCAGAAAAAAATGCAACGCCCTCAAGGACAAGTTTATTTTATTGACAAGAGAGGTGATAAGTAATACAACAGTGCAGAAGCATGGTATTATAAATTCCGACCAAATGAAACACACGTCACATTAAAGTGTGCTCAGGCAGTTGCATCATCACACGGATTACCGCCCGATGGCGGCAGCGCAACGTGTATTCTCGCATGTAAACAATTATTGCAGGTATCGAATGGCACTGGGATAGACTGTCCCAAGCGTTTTGCGCCTTTTGTTGCAATTAGGCAATAATTCCTTCAATCCCACTTCGTCATCTGACCCGCGCACATCTAGTTGGCGAGGGGTCTGGTGCTCTTCCTGGCCAGGTCAGTTCTCGTACACCATGAGGAGCGCGCAGCCGTGCAGAACTCATATGTTGATGTGCACTTTCCTGCTGAGAATCCACATCACCTACCCGATGAGGAAATGCTAGTGGCACACAGGGTAACAGCCTCTGAAATGTAGCAGTCACTGATTACTTTATGCTGCAGAAACACCAAATGTAGCTGCAAGTCGTAACTGAAGCACAACCCCCTTTCCGTGCCATCCTGAATCCTGTGAGTGGACCTGCGTGTCTTGAGCGAATGCTGTTCAAGTGTCCAGTCAACTCTTGCACGACAACAGAGTAGCCGTCATTGTCGTTGTCCCAGTGGTAGCCTTAACAAGTTCATCACATTCTTAGGTTCGCTGCAAGTGGGCTGTTCCCAATGGTGCATGATAACACAGCATGTGCACCATGTGCCTAGATTTCGTCCTTTGACGATGTGCGGTTGTTAGTGCAATACATCTATTTTGACATGGGTCCGTTTTACATGGACATCCAGATCCTGGTCTACAGGTAAGAGAAAGTTCCAAAGACGACTGTTGAAATCAATGACGCACCACTGACACATTGTACCGTACACGTGCAGTGATCCATCGATACATCAGTCCAAATTCCTGCGGCCGTTCAAATGGCTCAAGCTATGCAACAGGAGGATTTACTTGGTGGGGCATGGATGTAACCTATAATGAATGTCGCAGGCACTGTTCTCCTCTCACCCCAGCGTAGTTACTCTCATCAAAGTCAAAACAGAGAGGGCACAGAAAGGGCTCAAGAGTGGCGAGCGTGGCAAATGAATCGTGAACATTACAACCCCTCATTTACTATACCTGTTGCCACTGAGTACAGTCCTTGAGGATGTTACCTTTATCTTCTGATTATCCCAGTTACTGTACAGAATTCTGACCTATTAAAGCCACTGCAACACACGTTAAAACTCTTTTACTGGCTGACGTCCTGCCTGCCTGATAATGTTTACAAACGTTGGGGTGGTGCCCTGGAATACGTCGCCATGGTATGCCAGTCATTACACAGATGCACCACACTTTCAGAGTATTCTCCCAATAAGCGTAAGTTTCCCACGGTGTGCAGATGCTGATGAACTAGGTAATCGAGTGCCAACAATAATATTATAAATTTGTTCACTGTAAAACTTTTAATGATAGAAATTGAAAACATATCAGCGTTACAAAGAAAAGTCAGTACAAGATTTTTTTTTGTGCAAAGCAGTGTGATCTGTGGTGTAGAAGATACGCCGTGTTTTCAAAAAAGGTCACAAATACAACACACCAATTTGGTACTTAACAGTAATAATATGTATATAGCGCAAAGTTCTTGGTAGAAATGTTAATGGCTATTTAATTTTGTCATCCAGCACATTCACACCAGCAGCCACCATCCACATCGAACCAATGACCTACCGGTTAGAAACCGCAATTACAGTCAGTGTCACTGTGGAAACTGTTCTCATATTATTCAGTGACAAGATTTGCGCGCCAAAATAATTCAGTACCTTACTATACTTCGTAGCCAACTAGCATGTCAAAGCACGAGCAGTGATACGACCTAGAGGTAGGATGACAATCTTCGAATAACTTATTAAAATTCTTAATAAAATCGGACATTTACGACTGTGCCCGCTTTCCATTGTCTTTTGTCACACTGTTGTTCACACAAGCACTTGACTGAGAATTCTTTTTAATACACTGCCCAAACAAACAAAATCAGTACACCTGGAAAAACAACGTTGATTTTGATACGATGACGGCATATATCACCTTTGAGATAGTAGATGTACTCATAATGGTTTCAACGTCGTCCACAACTCATAAACTACGGGCCATTAAAATTCCTACACCAAGAAGAAATGCAGATGACAAACGGGTATTTATTGGACAAATATATTATACTAGAACAGACATGTGATTACATTTTCACGAAACTTGGGTGTGTAGATCCTGAGATATCAGTACGCAGAACAACCACCTCTGACGGTAATAACATCCTTGATACGACTGGGCATTGAGTCAAACAGAGCTTGGATGGCGTGTACAGGTACAGCTGCCCATGCAGCTTCAACACGATCCCACAGTTCATCAAGAGTAGTGACTGGCGTATTGTGACGAGCCAATTGCTCGGCCACCATTGACCAGACGTTTTCAGTTCGCGAGAGATCTGGAGAATGTGTTGGCCAGGACAGCAGTCGAACATTTTCTGCATCCAGAAAGGCCCGTACAGGACCTCCAACATGCGATCGTGCATTATCCTGCTGAAATGTAGGGTTTCGCCGGGATCGAATGAAGGGTAGAACCACGGGTCCTAACACATCTGAAATGTAACGTCCACTGTTCAAAGTGCCGTAGATGCGAACAAGAGGTGACAGAGACTTGTAACCAATGGCACCCCATATCATCATGCCCGGTGATACGCCAATATGGCGACGACGAATACACGCTTCCAATGTGCGTTCACCGCGATGACGCCAAACACGGATGCGACCATCATGATGCTGTAAACAGAACCTGGATTCATCCGAAAAAATGACGTTTTGCGATTTGTGCACCCAGGTTCGTCGTTGTGTACACCATCGCAGGCGTTCCTGTCTGTGATGCAGCGTCAAGGGTAAACCGCAGCCATGGTCTTCTAGCTGATAGTCCATGCTGCTGCAAACGTCGTCGAACTGTTCGTGCAGATGGTTGTTGTCTTGCAAACGTCCCCATCTGTTGACTCAGGGATCGAGACGTGGCTGCACGATCCGTTGCAGCCATGCGGATAAGATGCCTGTCATCTCGACAGCTAGTGATTCGAGGCCGTTGGGATCCAGCACGGCGTTCCGTATTACCCTCCTGAAGCCACCGATTCCATATGCTGCTAACAGTCATTGGATCTCGACCAACGCGAGGAGCAATGTCGCGATACGATAAACCGCAACCGCGGTAGGCTACAATCCGACCTTTATCAAAGTCGGAAACGTGATGGTACGCACATCTCCTCCTTACACGAGGCATCACAACAACGTTTCACCAGGCAACGCCGGTCATCTGCTGTTTGTGTATGTGAAATCGGTTGGAAACTTTCCTCATGTCAGCACGTTGTAGGTGTCGCCACCGGCGTCAACCTTGTGTGAATGCTCTGAAAAGCTAATCATTTATATATCACAGCATCTTCTTCCTGTCGGTTAAATTTCGCGTCTGTAGCACGCAATCGTCGTGGTGTAGCAATTTTAATGGCCACTAGTTTAGTATAGTGGCATAGCTACCAGAGCGCCATCTGCATCTGCCCTTTAATAGGGAGTGCTCACATCCAGAAGGATCAGTATGGTCGAGAAACGTGAAGCAAGTAGGCAACCGTGTAATGGAGATGCAGGCATCTGAGCAAGTTTTTAGGGGTCAAATTGTGGCCTTCCAAGTTGTGGAATTGTCCTTTCAGAGAATTTCCACACAAGTTGGACGCGCTGCGTCAGTTGTGCAATGGTGCGGGTATCAGGGGTCACGTGGACATTCTCACACTCGTAGCTGAGGTTCTGGACGTCGATGGTGCACAGTTGCCTGCCAGGATCGTCATATCGTGAGGGCTACAGTGGCAGTTCGTACAGTTACCACTGTGCAGATAAGAGGGCTTGTGACCCCAGACGTGTCAGCACCAATAATTGCGTACCAGTTATTACCAGTGGGACAATGGGCACGCACATCTTCCACCGACGCCACAGCACTGACTTACACGGCTCAACTGGTGACGTCATAAGGTCACTTGCGAGTTGGGTTGGCGCGTCGTGGTCATCAGTGATGAAAGCAGATTCTGCCTACACGCAAGTAATGGTCGTTTGCGCGTACGATGCAGACCTGTTGAGCTCTGTCTCGTAGAGTGGATTCGTCCGAGACACACTGGCCCCTCTCGAGATCTTATGGTCTGCGGTGTGATAAGCTACAACTCTCGTTCATCTTTGCTGTTTCTAGAGGAGACAGTAACCAGTGCTTAGTATGTGCAGAATGTTGTTAGACCCATTCTTTTACCGTTCTTGCAAGAGCAGGGCCATATGTTGTTTCAACTGGATAATACTTGCCCACATACTTCCTGTTCAAATGCTCTGAGCACTATGCGACTTAACTTCTGAGGTCATCAGTCAGCTAGAACTTAGAACTAATTAAACCTGACTAACCTAAGGACATCACACACATCCATGCCCGAGGCAGGATTCGAACCTGCGACCGTAGCGATCGCTCTGCTCCAGACTGTAGCGCCTAGAACCGCACGGCTTCCTGTGTAACTCGACGTGCTCTGTAAGACGTGTAGCGACTTCCCTGGCCAACACAATCACCGAACTTGTCTCCAGTCGAGAACATGTGGTATATATTGGGATGAGAAGTAACTTGTGTGGCTCATCAACCAACAACTCTTACAGATCTACGTGAACAGATCGAGCAGGCATCGCATAACGCATCCCAGGACAGTCTTCGCTATCTGTACGATCGATCTGGATGCCAGATTCAGTACCTGCATTGCCCCCCGTGAAGGGTGGTTTGAAAAGTTCTGAGAAAGGAATAGAAAAAAGGTACTTACATCACTGGAACGTTTTTTATTTTTCAACGTAGTGTCGTTGTAGATTAATGCACTTGGTCCAACGGTGTTCCAGTTCCTTGATCCCATCTCGAAAATGAGTTTCCTCCAGACCTGCAAAATAGTTGTCAACTTCAGCTATCAATTGTTCGTTTGTGGTGAATCTTCGTCTACCAAGAACAATTTTCATTTTTGGGAATAGATGGAAGTCTGACAGAGTCATACCAGGTGAATAAGGTGGGTATGACAACAATTCATACCTTGGTTCGCGTAATTTTGCCATGACGACGGCACATGTGTGCGGGCGCGCATTATCTTGATGGAAGATGACTTTCTTCCTTGATAAACCTGGCCTTTTTTCGACACTCTCTTGCTGCAATTTGTCCGGGAGGTTAGCGTAGTATTCTACAGTAATTGCTTCCCGGTGGGGAGATAATCTACAAACAGAATCTCCTTCGCATTCCAGAACACTGATGCCATGACCATTCCTGCCGAAGGAATTGTCTTTGCTTTTTTTGGTGGCGGAGAATCGGCGTGTTTCCACTGCTTTGACTGTCTTTTTGTCTCTGGGGTGTATTAGTGCACATAGGTTTCATCTGCGGTCACAAACCGGTGCAAAAAATCTTGTTCGTTTCTCCTAAAACGGGACAAACATTGTTCCGATATGTCCATTCTCATGCGTTTTGGATCCAGTGTCAAGAGTCGCGGCACCCGACTTGCAGATAATTTTTTCCTTTCTAATTCTTCAGTTAAAATGTGGTATACCATTTCAGATTACATCTGGCAAGCGCGAGCAATTTCATGCACTTTCAATCGGTGATCGTCCATGACCATGTTGTGCGCTTTTGCAGTGATCTCTGGAGTAGTGACACATCTTCGCCGACCCCGACCACTGCACGGATCATAATCTAAGCTCTCCTCGCCGAATTTAAATTCAGTTATCCACTTTACAACTGTTGAATATAAAGGAGCAGAGTCCTCCAGTATATTCTGGAAATCGGCATGAATGTCCTTTGCTGTCATATCTTTCTTTACGAAGTACTTAATAACTGCTCGAACCTCGATGTTTTTCATCTTCGCAAATCACTATGTGGGAACAACAACGGAGCCACGTCACCGCCACAGCTCTCTTCCAAGGGCGCTGACGTGGCACGAGTTCACAGGCAACAGTCCAATGAACATCACATGAACAACTCGTTACGCTGGTGCTGACGTCTCGCGGTGATTCCGAGAACTTCTCAAACCATCCTCGTAGTATGGGTGTTTCATCAGGTAGCTTATAATTGCTTGGATATTGATCTGTAAATGTAATTATTTTCTGTACTCCATATGCACTGCTGCAACAATAAATCTCGAGTGAATTTGAAGCCTCTAAAAGCGTGTACTAATTTGTTTCCGGGAATGTATTTTCAGAGCAATATCAGTGCCATTTTACCTTCGTGACAGCTATATCCCTACTCCTCTAGAATCAGCTAAATATGCCGTCTGCAGGACTGCACTCGTTTATCGTTAACTGAGGGCAGTTACTGATACCGAGTGTTGCTTCTGCCCTTGCGTCAATTAGGTACTTAGGCAGTAAGTTTTCAAATTATTTTAGTGCTTTGCCGCATCATGCTGTCTAAAAAAAAACACACAAACTTTAAACAATAATTTCTTTTCGTGTCTGAAGGACTATAGTAAAAATATTAATTCCTTGATATAGTGACTCTTTTATAAAACTCTTTTCACATAGTGTATGTGAGCCACGACCTATTTACGCACCATATTTACATGCAGATTTTATGATTATTTCTTGATGTACACTCTTCAGGCACAGCACCACATCTTCTGACAGTTTGTCAAATGTGTATCACTAACTGAAAACAACTTCAAATGAGCTTGAACGACTGTAGCTAGAGCACTTCTGTGATAAGCGCAGAATGACATATTAGTGTAGCTCGGAGCTATTCCTTAGAAAGACTGAATATTCAGCGTTATGTTGTAAGAGGTCCGAGCAGATGTAATTTCGATATATTGCTCACGCGCTGCCTGCGATATGTAAGGTATAAGAGAATCTCAGACCAGAGAGCAGTGTTGACTGCAGTAGGAACTGTGTAGCGGTAGCAGTAAGTTGTTGCTAGCGAGCAGTCTGGTCTGGTGTATCGTGTTGGCTGGGCCGGCCGTGGTGCAGCGATGCCGGAGCCTGAGCATTATTGTATAAGGTAAAAAGCAGCCTCGCGCATATATAGTATTGTTATCTCAAGTCCCATGTAAATGTTTTAAAAGATCTCCTAATAATAATCTTTCTCACAAAAAGTAACTTTTAACAACCATTCATTTCAATTTAAATAATTTCCTAATTTCTCCAATCCATGCTCATCCCGATTATTGCAAAAGAAAAATCAGTTGTTTATTTTCATAAATGACAAATCTATCGGCCAGCATTGCACAGGGCTGTGCCAGAAAAAATTATTGTAAGAGCAGATATATATGCGTTATCCGGCGACCTTCATTGAGGTAAGAATTTTTCTTTTTTTATTCAGAATGATCTTTCAGGGCTATGACGCAGCACTGCTGACGTCCACAATTTGCCAGGTTAAATTAACAGTCAATTATTCAAAGGTTGTAACTGAGTCACATTTATTATTGAGAGATTAGTCACATTGTATTACTGCAAGATTACGGAATTTATCTGAGGGAGGTTACACTGAATGTGAACGACATAATTATAATTTTTTACAGTTGAGAAGTTTAGGAATTTTTCTGTTTTGAGGTTACACCAAATATGAAATAGTTTTTTTTTTTTTTTTTGTGGGGAGGTTACACTAGTCGACAACCTGCCAGGATCGTATTTTCTTTGTGAATTTCTGAGAAGTAGTCATATATCTGCTCTTATTTACTTAATATTAAATGTAGTTTGCATCTGGCGCAACGCATTTACTAATTTGTCACTCTTTCTTTCACAGATCATCGGCAAGTTATTGCTCTTTGTTGTAATTGTATTTGTTCCATTTTTGCTTTGACTTTGATTGATTTTGTGCTTAATTTTGATTTGTGAAAAATGCCGCGAAAAACTGTTAACAGTACATCACGATGCAATGAGTGAAATAGTCGATTCGAATAATTTGAACGATAATACTAGCGACACTCTGTGTAATAGTGATAATCCTCTAATTACAGATAATCAGTGCGTGCCGATCACTAGTATTGATTTTGATCCTAATGATGAGCAGACAATGCAATTATGTCCAGAGTAAACAGAGTAACAATTGATGACGCGGCACGTTCCGTTACAATGAACGCTGTCCAGCTTGACACACCCCATTTGCAAAATTTACACAGTGAACATACAAATGATTCTAACGAAGGTGAACAATATTCACACTTGTTGAGCAATTCGGCGGTACGTCCACCCGGCCTCCCGCATGCCCACTATACGCCCTCGCTCAAAGTCCGTCAACTGCACATACGGTTCACGTCCACGCTGTCGCGGCATGCTACCAGTGTTAAAGACTGCGATGGAGCTCCGTATGCCACGGCAAACTGGCTGACACTGACGGCGGCGGTGCACAAATGCTGCGCAGCTAGCGCCATTCGACGGCCAACACCGCGGTTCCTGGTGTGTCCGCTGTGCCGCGCGTGTGATCATTGCTTGTACAGCCCTCTCGCAGTGTCCGGAGCAAGTATGATGGGTCTGACACCGGTGTCAATGTGTTCTTTTTTCCATTTCCAGGAGTGTATATTCCACAAGCAAACTTATGGTGGAGGGTACGTTTTGTTTGACAGTGACATCGTAAGTTTCGTCTAAAAATTGGAATAATGATTGTTGGTAAGACACCATGGGAGCTTGGCACTAATTTTAACTTCATTGTCTTTTCGCGAGATATATACGAGGGTCACTCCAAAAGAAAACTATGTTTTTAAAATCCATCTTTTATTCTACATGTCTGAAAGTTTTACAGTGTGTAGGTACATCGTTTAGGAACAATATTTTCATTTCTCCACATAATTTTCATTCCTCTCAACTGTCTTACGCCATCATGGAACCAGCGCCTGTATACCCGCACGGTAAAATTCTGGACCAACCTGTTGGAGCCACTGTTTGGCAGCGTGCACAAGGGAGTCATCATCTTCAAACCTTTCAGTTTCCCAAAGAGATGATAGTCACATGGAGCCAGATCAGGACTGTACGGCGCGTGTTTCTGTGTTGTCCATCCGAGTTTTCTGATCGCTTCCATTGTTTCTTGACTGACATGTGGCATTGTCCTGCAACAGCAAAACATCCTGCTTTTGCCGATGTGGTCAAACACGACTCAGTCGAGCTAGAAGTTTCTTCAGTGTCGTCACATATGCATCAGAATTTACGGTGGTTCCATTTGGCATGATGTCCACAAGCAAGAGTCCTTCGGAATCGAAAAACACTGTAGCCATAACTTTTCCAGCAGAAGGTGTGGATTTAAATTTTTCTTTCTAGGGTGTACTTGCATGATGCCACTCCATTGATTGCCTTTTCGTCTCTGGTGAAAAATGATGGAGTCATGTCTCATCACCTGTCACAATTCTTCCAAGAAATTCATCTCCACCATGCTCTACCGTCCCAAAAGTTCTCTGCATACCGTTTTTCTTGTTTCTTTGTGAGCCACTGTCAACGTCCTGGGAAACCACCTGGCACCAACCTTTTTTAAAGCCAACACTTTCAGTATTCTGCAAACACTTCCTTCCCCTATCCCAACGTAGCGTGACAATTCGTTCACTGTGATGCGTCTGTCAGCAGTCACCAATTCGTTAACTCTCTGCACATTGTCTGAAGTGTGTGCAGTACGAGGCCTGCCGCTGCGAGGACAATCCTCAATATTGCCGTGCCCGCTTTCGTCACGTAACCTGCTTGCCCACCGACTAACTGTACTGCCATCGACAGCAGCATCTCCATACACCTTTTTCAACCTGTTGTGGATGTTTCCCACTATCTCGTTTTCATAGCACAGGAATTCTATGACAGCACGTTGCTTCTGACGAAGGTCAAGTGTAGCAGCCATCTTGAAGACATGCTGTGACGGCGCCACTCACGGGACAAGGTTGAAATAAGTTTGAAGACAAGCGGGAAGGATCTATCTACACACTGTAAAACTTTCACACGTGAAGAATGAAAACTAAATTTTTACAAAAATAGTGTGCATTTCTTTTGGAGTGACCCTCGTATAAAAGGAAGCAATAAAGCGACTGGCTCTTCCAGGAACATACGCTCTGATAAATTTAACAGGAAAACACACTGTGGTGCAGAACACCTCTATGGCGCCGGCCGCTGTGGTCGAGCGGTTCTAGGCGCTTCGGTCCGGAACCGCGCGACTGCTACGGTCGCAGGTTCGAATCCTGCCTCGGGCATGGATGTGTGTGATGTCCTTAGGTTAGTTAGGTTTAAGTAGTTCTAAGTCTAGGGGACTGATGACCTCAGATATTAAGTCCCATAGTGCTTAGAGCCATTCGAACCATTTGCTGCTGCACACCCTTGTCTGTGATGACTAAATCATTGTCCATGGCTGCTTGCTGCTGGTCGTCATCTTCTATTCTGGTAATGTCATTGCCCATGTATGTGTGCTGCTGCACATCATCACCTACGATGTCGTCCACCATCCGAAGGAGCTACGTTTATCATATCACCCAGCAGCTCAACCACATTACAGCTATTATTTACGGGGATGAATTAAATGCCCACCACCTCACATGCCATCACCACCACATCAGGAGCCTCTCTTAGTGTCGGTCCATCAATGATGCAATCTTGGAAATTAAGCACATCACCTGTATAAAGAACCACACACATAAAGCCTGTAACATTTCACAACACAAATATATTAAAAATATTTCTTAGGAGGAAGTGAGCTGTCACCTCACTAAAATACGCTGCCTTGGCAGCGTCTATGGCGCCAAATGTAGCTTCCCACACACAGATTCCTCTGCTTTAATATAAAAGAACATCATTCTATTATGAACACATACGGTACTTACACTAGACAATTGGATTTACCATGGCAACAGGCTGATCTTATGGTCACCACCACATGCGGCTACCATTGTCGGCTTTCTCAGTGGATTGCTGCTCCTGCTCCACTTCCTGGCAGTGCAGAGATAGGAAGCACGCCATGATGCCTGCCTCCCATACAGCAGTAGCAGTTGGGGGTGGAGTGGAGTTAAAATGGACTGCAGTGGCAACACCCCTACCATTGAGGGTGGATGTATGCAGTGCTGTTCATAGTGGGATCAGCTGACGTGACACATGTTGAGCTATCAATCGATAGTCTGTTTGGTAATGGAGGGAAATTTGGGAGCCAAAAGCTGCAGAGGGAAACATATGAATGGATACAGATGGATATAGGTTGCAGTTGTTATGAAGAGGCTTGCACCGAATACATTAGCCATGATAGCAGAAGGAAACAAGTCATCGATTGAAGACCACAACAACAAGATTGTAGCAATGTAGTACTGCTAACCTAAAGAGTACTGTTACATATTTATGACAGAATTTAACCCTTTCAGACCTGAACGTCTTCTGAAGGAAGGAAAATTTAGGTGATTTTTTAATGTTTTTAGATGCCAGTTATATGCACATATACACTCCTGGAAATGGAAAAAAGAACACATTGACACCGGTGTGTCAGACCCACCATACTTGCTCCGAACACTGCGAGAGGGCTGTACAAGCAATGATCACACGCACGGCACAGCGGACACACCAGGAACCGCGGTGTTGGCCGTCGAATGGCGCTAGCTGCGCAGCATTTGTGCACCGCCGCCGTCAGTGTCAGCCAGTTTGCCGTGGCATACGGAGCTCCATCGCAGTCTTTAACACTGGTACCATGCCGCGACAGCGTGGACGTGAACCGTATGTGCAGTTGACGGACTTTGAGCGAGGGCGTATAGTGGGCATGCGGGAGGCCGGGTGGACGTACCGCCGAATTGCTCAACACGTGGGGCGTGAGGTCTCCACAGTACATCGATGTTGTCGCCAGTGGTCGGCGGAAGGTGCACGTGCCCGTCGACCTGGGACCGAACCGCAGCGACGCACGGATGCACGCCAAGACCGTAGGATCCTACGCAGTGCCGTAGGGCACCGCACCGCCACTTCCCAGCAAATTAGGGACACTGTTGCTCCTGGGGTATCGGCGAGGACCATTCGCAACCGTCTCCATGAAGCTGGGCTACGGTCCCGCACACAGTTAGGCCGTCACGCCCCAACATCGTGCAGCCCGCCTCCAGTGGTGTCGCGACAGGCGTGAATGGAGGGACGAATGGAGACGTGTCGTCTTCAGCGATGAGAGTCGCTTCTGCCTTGGTGCCAATGATGGTCGTATGCGTGTTTGGTGCCGTGCAGGTGAGCGCCACAATCAGGACTGCATACGACCGAGGCACACAGGGCCAACACCCGGCATCATGGTGTGGGGAGCGATCTCCTACACTGGCCGTACACCACTGGTGATTGTCGAGGGGACACTGAATAGTGCAGGGTACATCCAAACCGTCATCGAACCCATCGTTCTACCATTCCTAGACCGGCAAGGGAACTTGCTGTTCCAACAGGACAATGCACGTCCGCATGTATCCCGTGCCACCCAACGTGCTCTAGAAGGTGTAAGTCAACTACCCTGGCCAGCAAGATCTCCGGATCTGTCCCCCATTGAGCATGTTTGGGACTGGATGAAGCGTCGTCTCACGCGGTCTGCACGTCCAGCACGAACGCTGGTCCAACTGAGGCGCCAGGTGGAAATGGCATGGCAAGCCGTTCCACAGGACTACATCCAGCATCTCTACGATCGTCTCCATGGGAGAATAGCAGCCTGCATTGCTGCGAAAGGTGGATATACACTGTACTAGTGCCGACATTGTGCATGCTCTGTTGCCTGTGTCTATGTGCCTGTGGTTCTGTCAGTGTGATCATGTGATGTATCTGACCCCAGGAATGTGTCAATAAAGTTTCCCCTTCCTGGGACAATGAATTCACGGTGTTCTTATTTCAATTTCCAGGAGTGTATGTACTCACTTTCAAACCATATTTTGTACACGCGGCTTCTTTTTATGGTTGTTGTTGTGTTGTTGTTGTGGTCTTCAGTCCTGAGACTGGTTTGATGCAGCTCTCCATGCTACTCTATCCTGTGCAAGCTTCTTCATCTCCTAGTACCTACTGCAACCTACATCCTTCTGAATCTGCTTAGTGTATTCATCTCTTGGTCTCCCCCTACGATTTTTACCCTCCACGCTGCCCTCCAATACTAAATTGGTGATCCCTTGATGCCTCAGAACATGTCCTACCAACCGATCCCTTCTTCTGGTCAAGTTGTGCCACAAACTTCTCTTCTCCCCAATCCTATTCAATACTTCCTCATTAGTTATGTGATCTACCCATCTAATCTTCAGCATTATTTCGAAAGCTTATATTCTCTTGTTGTCCAAACTATTTATCGTCCATGTTTCACTTCCATACATGGCTACACTCCACACAAATACTTTCAGAAATGACTTCCTGACACTTAAATCTATACTCGATGTTAACAAATTTCTCTTCTTCAGAAACGCTTTCCTTGCCATTGCCAGTCTACATTTTATATCCTCTCTACTTCGACCATCATCAGTTATTTTGCTCCCCAAATAGCAAAACTCCTTTACTACTTTAAGTGTCTCATTTCCTAATCTAATTCCCTCAGCATCACCTGACTTAATTCGACTACATTCCATTATCCTTGTTTTGCTTTTGTTGATGTTCATCTTATATCCTCCTTTCAAGACACTTTCCATTCCATTCAACTGTTCTTCCAAGTCCTTTGCTGTCTTTGTCAGAATTACAATGTCATCGGCGAACCTCAAAGTTTTTATTTCTTCTCCATGGATTTTAATACCTACTCCGAAATTTTCTTTTGTTTCCTTTACTGCTTGCTCAATATACAGATTGAATAACATCGGGGAGAGGCTACAACCCTGTCTTACTCCCTTCCCAACCACTGCTTCCCTTTCATGTCCCTCGACTCTTATAACTGCCATCTGGTTTCTGTACAAATTGTAAATAGCCTTTCGCTCCCTGTATTTTACCCCTGCCACCTTTAGAATTTGAAAGAGAGTACTCCAGTGAACATTGTCAAAGGCTTTCTCTAAGTCTAGAAATGCTAGGAACGTAGGTTTGCCTTTCCTTACTCTTTCTTCTAAGATAAGTCGTAAGGTCAGTATTGCCTCACGTGTTCCAGTATTTCTACGGAATCCAAACTGATCTTCCCCGAGGTCGGCTTCTACTAGTTTTTCCATTCGTCTGTAAAGAATTCGTGTTAGTATTTTGCAGCTGTGGCTTATTAAACAGATTGTTCGGTAATTTTCACATCTGTCCACACCTGCTTTCTTTGGGATTGGAATTATTATATTCTTCTTGAAGTCTGAGGGTATTTCGCCTGTTTCATACATCTTGCTCACCAGATGGTAGAGTTTTGTCAGGACTGGCTCTCCCAAGGCCGTCAGTAGTTCCAATGGAATGTTGTCTACTCCCGGGGCCTTGTTTCGACTCAGGTCTTTCAGTGCTTTGTCAAACTCTTCACGCAGTATCGTATCTCCCATTTCATCTTCATCTACATCCTCTTCCATTTCCATAATATTGTCCTCAAGTGCATCACCCTTGTATAGACCCTCTATATACTCCTTCCACCTTTCTGCTTTCCCTTCTTTGCTTAGAACTGGGTTTCCATCTGAGCTCTTGATGTTCATACAAGTGGTTCTCTTATCTCCAAAGGTCTCTTTAATTTTCCTGTAAGCTGTATCTATCTTACCCCTAGTGAGATAAGCCTCCACATCCTTACATTTGTCCTCTAGCCATGCCTGCTTAGCCATTTTGCACTTCCTGTCGATCTCATTTTTGAGACGTTTGTATTCCTTTTTGCCTGCTTCACTTACTGCATTTTTATATTTTCCCCTTTCATCAATTAAATTCAATATTTCTTCTGTTACCCAAGGATTTCTACTAGCCCTCTTCTTTTTACCTACTTGATCCTCTGCTGCCTTCACTACTTCATCCCTCAAAGCTACCCATTCTTCTTCTACTGTATTTCTTTCCCCCATTCCTGTCAATTGTTCCCTTATGCTCTCCCTGAAACTCTCTGCAACCTCTGGTTCTTTCAGTTTATCGAGGTCCCAGCTCCTTAAATTCCCACCTTTTTGCAGTTTTTTCAGTTTTAATCTACAGGTCATAACCAATAAATTGTGGTCAGAGTCCATATCTGCCCCTGGAAATGTCTTACAATTTAAAACCTGGTTCCTAAATCTCTGTCTTACCATTATATAATCTATCTGATACCTTCTAGTATCTCCAGGATTCTTCCATGTATACAACCTTCTATCATGATTCTTACACCAAGTGTTAGCTATGATTAAGTTGTGCTCTGTGCAAAATTCTACCAGGCGGCTTCCTCTTTCATTTCTTAGCCCCAATCCATATTCACCTACTACGTTTCCTTCTCTCCCTTTTCCTACACTCGAATTCCAGTCACCCATGACTATTAAATTTTCGTCTCCCTTCACTATCTGAATAATTTCTTTTATTTCATCATATATTTCTTCAATTTCATCATCATCTGCAGAGCTAGTTGGCATATAAACTTGTACTACTGTAGTAGGTGTGGGCTTCGTATCTATCTTGGGCACAATAATGCGTTCACTATGCTGTTTGTAGTAGCTTACCCGCATTCCTATTTTCCTATTCATTATTAAACCTACTCCTGCATTACCCCTATTTGACTTTGTGTTTATAACCCTGTAGTCACCTGACCAGAAGTCTTGTTCCTCCTGCCACCGAACTTCACTAATTCCCACTATATCTAACTTTAACCTATCCATTTCCCTTTTTAAATTTTCTAACCTACCTGCCCGATTAAGGGATCTGACATTCCACGCTCCGATCCGTAGAACGCCCGTTTTCTTTCTCCTGATAACGACATCCTCTTGAGTAGTCCCCGCCCGGAGATCCGAATGGGGGACTATTTTACCTCCGGAATATTTTACCCAAGAGGACGCCATCATCATTAAATCATACAGTAAAGGTGCATGCCCTCGGGAAAAATTACGTCCGTAGTTTCCCCTTGCTTTCAGCCGTTCGCAGTACTAGTACAGCAAGGCCGTTTTGGTTAGTGTTACAAGGCCAGATCAGTCAATCATCCAGACTGTTGCCCCTGCAACTACTGAAAAGGCTGCTGCCCCTCTTCAGGAACCACACGTATGTCTGGCCTCTCAACAGATACCCCTCCGTTGTGGTTGTACCTACGGTACGGCTATCTGTATCGCTGAGGCACACAAGGCTCCCCACCAACGACAAGGTCCATGGTTCATGGGGGGGCTTTTTATGGTATAAAATAATAAATTTTGAAAAAATCACTGTTGTAATAAATAAACTGATCATTCAAAAATTACCATGCAAACCAACAATAATAGTATTAAGTTGTACAGTGGAACATAACTATTTTGGCAGCCACAAATTACTGCATACTGCTACCTTCACTTGTTGGTTTTTATAGTTATGCGCAACAGGTGGCAGCACTTGTGCATGGCGAAAAGATTTAACATTCACAAATGTGTACGTGAAGTTTCTCTGGAGGAAAAATATTTCTGTTTCAGCTAATAAACAGGAAACATTAATGTGCACAATTGCAGCCAGGGGGGTCTGAAAGGGTAACAAAAAGAAAACGTAAATTATTGTCCGAAATACCCAAATATTTACTAAAAGACAATGAAAACCTGTTTACCGGAAAGGGGGTATATAATATCGAGAGTCAGTTATAACAACTTCTATTTTGAAGATATTTTTAAGCTATTAATAACGATTAAGGTTTGTACGAAATAAAGTACCGTAATGTTTCCATTTCACCAATTCACCACTGAAAAGTCGTATTTTAGATGGATGGTTTTCATTGGTTTTCGTGACCTTTTTTTTTTTTTATACAGAACCAGTGTCAACAATATTTGATTGAATGTAAGACCCCTCCCGCCGGAGGTTCGAGTCCTCCCTCGGGCATGGGTGTGTGTGTTGTTCCTAACATAAGTTAGTTTAAGTAGTGTGTAAGTCTAGGGACCGATGACCTAAGAAGTTTGGTCCCTTAGGAATTCACACATACACATTGCATCTAAGAATCTCCTAGTTCTCTCCTCAAGTTACTTGCAAAAATGTAAATGTTAGGATCAGCAGACACAAACATGGAGTTAAAAAACGTGAATGAAAACTCACTCATGCATCTGTAGTTCTCCAAAATGCAGAGTACTCGTCTGCGCAAATAAATGCAAGTGCTCTGCTACCAGAAGAGCAAGTTATAAAATTATGGTAGCGGAATTAACGGGCCATTCCTTGCCAGTTTCTGACTTCCAGATACATGTTCGCAGTTTAAGGTTGATACACACTTGTCGAATTGAATGGGATGGAACAGAAAGTGAGAACATTCCACAGTCCATTTCAAATGGTGGTCCCACAGGCTGCCAATGGAATGAGGCAAGAATACAATGTATCTCAGGAAGAAAGCTTTGTCGTTGGTTCGTAGGTGGGGGGAGAGGATCGTAGCCTGTTACAACACCAAAAGCTAAACTCATCGCGTGACAAAAAAAGTGAAGCACCCAGAGAAATTATTCATGTTACAGATCTCTGGGTCATGTACAGCGCCAACAGAGGGCATTAGAGTTGTTGGTGTGTAGTATTGTTACCAGGTCTGGTAGGGTATATAAAGGGCGAGAGCAGCGTCACATAACTATGACGGGCAGGGAGATGCCACATCCTCCTGTGAGACTGCATAATCAACAACTGGCGGAGTTTGAAAAGGGTCTCTTTATGAGCCTCAATGTAGCCTGCTGGCTGAATCATGTGATATCCAGATCTGGCGGGCTTTCAGATATGGTAGTGGACCGACGCTGGAATGCATAGCAATGTGACAGCAGGCAAATCACCGTTAAGTCTAAGGGTGTGGAGTGTAGAATTAAGCTGAGTTTACTTGCGTGTGATATTTTTGAATGGGCAAGTACGAATATATGGTGAGTACTCTGAAAACACAGTCTCCAGTGGACCTCATGGTCGCTAGCTACGCGGGCAATGTGGACAGATTGTGCTTGGTGCGAATTCTGAGGAGGCTTGTGCGTGTGGATGGTGAGCTGAGGTCATTTGAGTGTGATTTCAACAGGCAATCACGAGTGTATGGTGGGTACTTTGAAAATCTACTGTCTGTAGTGGACCTCGTGGTCACTGGCTACACATACAATTTCCACATAGCGTGCTGGATCCGAATTCGAGTTTTGCGTATGCAGATAAGAAGTTGAGATTATTTGCGTGTAGAGCGTAAAATTAAGCTGAGGTTACTAGCGTGCGAAATCAAATGTACCGACCAGCAAGTACACAATGTGAGCACGTTGAACTCTCGTTGTCAGTGGCGGACCTCGTGGCCGCTGGGTGCGCAGACAATAATTATCGTGAGAGTGTGCTTGATCTGAATTCAGTCAAGGTTGGAGAGTGCAGTCTTAAGTCGTACTACTCAGTGTGTGGCTTGATTAACTAGCTCGTGAATTTTAATTTTGGAAAGGAAATATATTACTGAACCGCTTAATTAAATTTGTTTAGACTCGAATTGGTTATGTGAAAGAAAAGAAATGGTCGTGTTGGGAGCTGTGACAACGTAATAATAGTATGAGCAATGGCCTGTGCAAATTGCCAAATTTAAGGACAGCGTGCTTGACTATTACGAGTGGTCACGTTCCTATTCTGCTATTCCGTTTTTTTCCAACTCAAGGGAATGAAGGAGAGCTTGGCGAGGCAGTGTTTGTGTAGGCTGAGGGTACGTCCTCTTCCCTTTCCGAGTGCAGAAAAACATTGACTTAGAGACCAATCGTTTTATGAGGAAGGTGAATAAACTTATTGTTTCCCACCAATAGTAGAATTTGGTGCCGCGTGGGATTAGCCGAGCGGTCTAGGCGCTGCAGTCATGGACTGTGCGGCTGGTCCCGGCGGAGGTTCGAGTCATCCCTCGGGCATGGGTGTGTGTGTTTGTTCTTAGGATAATTTAGGTTAAGTAGTGTGTAAGCTTAGGACTGATGACCTTAGCAGTTAAGTCCCATAAGATTTCACACACATTTTTTAGAATTTGGTAAAGTAATTGTCAATAGTTACGATATACATAGGGGAGACCAATAGCTTTTGTACGTACTTTTTTTTGTAGACGAAAAATGAGTCATCTATTTTCTGTCCAGGCCAGTCCATAAAGGGATGTTACTGTCGTGTAACCACTCTGCCGCAGGCCGTGAATTACGAACAGGTGCTCGATCGTGTTGAAAGATGCAATCGCCGTCCCCGAATTACTCTTCAACAATGGGAAGCAAGAAGGTGCATAAAACATCAGTGTAGACCTGTGCTGTGGTACTGCTACGCAAAACAACAAAGGGTGCAAGCCCCTTCCATGAAAAGCATGACCACACCGTAACACCACAGCCTCCGAAATTTACTGTTGGCACTACACACGCTGGCAGATGACGTTCACCGGACATTAGCCATATACACACCCTGTCATCGTATCGCCACATTGTGTACCGTGATTCGTCACTCCATACAACTTTTTTCTACTGTTCAGTCGTCCAATTTTTACGCTCCTTACACCAAGCGAGGGGTCGTTTGCCATTTAAAGGCGTGAAGAGTGGCTTATGAGCAGCCGCTCGACCATGAAATCCAAGTTTTCTCACCTCCCGCCTTACTGTCATAGTACTTGCAGTGGATCCTGATGAAGTTTGAAATTCCTGTGTAACGATTTGGATAGATGTCTGCCTATTACACATTACGACCCTCTTCAACTGCCAGTGGTCTCTGTTAATCAACAGACGAGGTCGGCCTGTGCTGTACGTGCCCCTTCACGTTTCCAATTCACCATCACATCGGAAACAGTGGAACTAGGGATGTTTTTGAGTGTGTAAATACAGACGTATGTCCCTAGTGACACCCACTCACCTGACCACGTTCGATGTCCGTCAGTTCCGCAGAGAGCCCCATTCTGCTCTCTCACGATGTCTAATGACTGCTGAGGTCGCTGATATGGAGTACCTGGGTGTAGCTGGCAGCACAATGCACCTAATATGAAAAACGTTTGTACCATGAACCATGGACCTTGCCGTTGGTGGGGAGGCTTGCGTGCCTCAGCGATACAGATAGCCGTACCTTAGGTGCAACCACAACGAAGGGGTATCTGTTGAGAGGCCAGGCAGACGTCTGGTTTCTGAAGAGGGGCAGCAGCCTTTTCAGTAGTTGCACGGGCAACAGGTTGGATGATTGACTGATACGGCCTTGTAACACTAAACAAAACAGCCTTGCTGTGCTGGTACTGCGAACGGCTGAAAGCAAGGGCAAACTACGGCCGTAATTTTTCCCGAGGGCATGCACCTTTACTGTATGGTCAAATGATGATGACGCCCTTTTGGATAAATAATTCCGGAGGTAAAATAGTCCCTCATTCGGATCTCCGGGTGGGGACTACTCAAGAGGGCGTCGTTATCAGGAGAAGGAAAACTGGCGTTCTACGGATCAGAGCGTGGAATGTCAGATCCCTTAATCGGGCAGGTAAGTTAGAAAATTTAAAAACGGAAATGGATAGGTAAAAGTTAGATATAATGGGAATTAGTGAAGTTCGGTGGCAGGAGGAACCAGACTTTTGGTCAGGCGAATACAGCGTTATAAATACGAAATAGATAGATTACATAATGGTAAGAAAGAGATTTAGGAACTAGGTTTTAAATTGTGAGACATTTCCAGGGGCAGATGTGGACTCTGAACACAATATATTGGTTATGAACTGTAGATAAAAACCGAGGAAACTGCAAAAAGGAGGAAATTTAAGGAGATGGAACCTGGATAAACTGACTAAAGCAGAGGTTGTACAGAGTTTCAGGGAGAGGATAAGGGAACAATTGACAGGAAAGTGGGAAAGAAATACAGTGGAAGAAGAATGGGTAACTTTGACGGATGAAGTAGTGAAGGCAGCAGGAAGATCAAGTAGGTAAAAAGACGAGGGCTAGTAGAAATCCTTGGGTAACAGAATAAATATTGAATTTAATTAATGAAAGGAGAAAATATAAAAATTCAGTAAATGAAGCAGGCAAAAAGGAATACAAACATCTAAAAAATGAGGTGAACAGGAGGTGCAAAATGGCTAAGCAGGGATAGCTAGAGAACAAATGTAAGGATTAGAGGCTTATCTCACCAGGGGTAAGTTAGATACTGCCTACAGAAACTTAAAGAGACCTTTGGAGAAAAGAGAACCACTTGTATGAATATCAAGAGCTCAGATGGAAACTCAGTTCTAAGCAAAGAAGGGAAAGCAGAAAGGTGGAAGGAGTATATAGAGGGTCTATACAAGGGCGATGTACTCGAGGACAATATTATGGAAATGGGAGACGATGTAGATGAAGATGAAATGGGATATACGACACTGCGTGAAGAGATTGACAGAGCACTGAAAGACCTGAGCCGAAACAAGGCCCTGGGAGTGGACAACATTCCATTAGAGCTACTGACAGCATTGGGAGAGTCAGACCTGACAAAACTCTACCATCTGGTGAACAGGATGTATGAGACAGCCGAAATATCCTCAGACTTCAAGAAGAATATAATAATTCCAATCCCAACGAAAGCAGATGTTGAAAGATGTGAAAATTACCAAACTATCTGTTTAGTAAGTCACGGCTGCAAAATACTAACACGAATTCTTTACAGACGAATGGAAAAACTGGTAGAAGCCGACCTCGGGGAAGATCAGTTTGATTCCGTAGAAATATTGGAACACGTGACGTAATAATGACCCTACGACTTATCTTAGAAGATAAATTAAGGAAAGGCAAACCTACGTTTCTAGCATTTGTAGCTTTTGACAATGTTGACTGGAATACTCTCTTTCAAATTCTGAAGGTCTTGGGTGTAAAATACAGGGAGCGAAAGGCTATTTACAATTGGTACAGAAACCAGATGGCAGCTATAGGAGTCGAGGGACATGAAAGGGAAGCACAGGTTGAGAAGGGAGTGAGACAGGGTTGTAGCCTATCCCCGATGTTATTCAATCTGTATATTGAGCATGCAGTAAAGGAAAGAAAAGAAAATTTCGGAGTAGGTATTAAAATCCATGGAGAAGAAATAAAAACTTTGAGGTTCGCCGATGACATTGTAATTCTGTTAGACACAGCAAAGGACTTAGAAGAGCAGTTGAACGGAATGGACAGTGTCTTGAAAGGAGGATATAAGATGAACATCAACAAAAGCAAAACGAGGCTAATGGAATGTAGTCGAATTAAATCGGGTGATGCTGCAGGAATTAGATTAGGAAATGAGACGCTTAAAGTCGTAAATGAGTTTTGCTATTTGGGGAGCAAAATAACTGATGATGGTCAAAGTAGAGAGGATATAAAATGTAGACTGGCAATGGCAAGGAAAGTGTTTCTGAAGAAGAAAAATTTGTTAACATCGAGTATAGATTTAAGTGTCAGGAAGTAGTTTCTGAAAGTATTTGTGTGGTGTGTAGCCAAGTATGGAAGTGAAGCAGGGACGATAAATTGGACAATAAGAGAATAGAAGCTTTCGAAATGTGGTGCTACAGAAGAATTCTGAAGATTAGATGGGTAGATCACATAACTAATGAGAAGGTATTGAATAGAACTGGGGAGGAGTTTGTGGCACAACTTGACTAGAAAAATGGTTGAAATGGCTCTGAGCACTATGGGACTTAACATCTGAGGTCATCAGTCCCCTATAACTTAGAACGACTTAAACTTAACTAACCCAAGGACATCACACACATCCATGCCCGAGGCAGGATTCGAACCTGCGACCGTAGCAGTAGCGCGGTTCCGGACTGAAGCGCCTAGAACCGCTAGGCCACCAAGGCTGGCTCAGCTTGACTAGAAGAGGGATGGGTTGGTAGGACATGTTCTGAGGCAACAAGGGATAACCAATTTCGCATTGGAGGCAGCGTGGGGGGTAAAAATCGTAGAGGGAGGCCAAGAGATGAATCCACTCAGCAGATTCAGAAGGATGAAGTTTGCAGTAGGTACTGGGAGATGAAGAAGGTTGCACAGGATAGAGTAGCATGGAGAGTTGCATCAAACCAGTCTCAGGACTGAACAACAACAACAACAACAACTTGTTTTTGGGTGTGTCTGGATACTATTCAGCACATAGTGTGTGTTGCTAGGCGACTACAAAGGCGAATCTGCAGAGAAAAAAGTCTTCATTGAACTGTGGGAAAGTTACTTTGGTACAAATATGCAAAGAAAAATGGAATGGGACTCATCGAAATATGTCAGCAGAACAACGTGCCTGAGGAAATTCCCGCGGTTCAGCTATACTCCGGATGGGAGAATGCCAAACAGACCGTGCAGCAATTTCCTGCCCAGTCCAGAACGAGATCCGTTCATTTACGTTAGCAGAGGTGCGAATATTGATTCAGACCACTATCTAACTCGAATGAGAATAAAATTTACGGCGAAGAATATCCGTCAGAAAAGCAAACACATAGAGGAGTTTGACATGAAAAAGATTATATAATGCAACATAAAACAAGAATGGGGAATACAACAAGTTCACACAAAACTCAAAACAGCTGATATCGCGGAAAGTGAACAGTAAACACCCATGTAGGAACTCAGAATGTGAAAATGCGCTAGAAAGTTGCAAACAAACCTTCCAGGAACACAACAATAGAAAAATCACCAGAAAGCCTGTATCATTGTAAATAATCCAGAAATCTGGCAGCAAAACTCTTTAGGCAAATCAGGAGAAAGTACGTGGAGGAGCAACTGGGCGCTACAGTGGAAAATTTCCACAACCACAACACGAAAGAATTCTGCAGGACGTTCGCAATCCAGGTCCGCCAGAACACCTCAAAACTATCATAAACTATTCAATTGTGAGGAAGTGGTACGTTATTTCCCGGATCTCCTTAACTGTCCTGAACCTGCAACAAGATTCTCAACATAGGATTGCACTTCAACTGACGCAAAATCGCTCTCACCAACATGTGAAGAGATTGACAAACATGCTTAAATTAAAAAAAAAAAAACAACAACAGGACATCTGGCGAAGACGCATTATTGCTGAACTACTAAAGGGCCTCGGACCAATGTCTTTACATGATCTTACACAAACAGTTACAAACACCTGGCAAACAGAAAAACTTCCTCACGACTGGAAACGTGCACGTATCCACTTGCTGCACGACAAACGAAATAGAACGAATATGAACAAATACACAGCAGTCACCTCAAAACCTTCTCAGCGTGCTTGCTATAGGAGAACACAAGGACAGTTAGAACACAAAATTGGTGAATACCATGCACGCTTCCACCCTCGTCGTTTTCGCCGTGAACAAATATTCAATCGGAAAACAGTTCTAAAATACAAGTCTATCACGAATGCTCCAGCCACTAGCACACTCATAGATTTCAATAAAGCATACGATTCTGTTGACCGACAATCGATGTTCAGCGTATTGGAAGAACGGAGACTCGACCTGAAAACACTACGACTAATCAGACAGACACTGGATGGCACAATATCGAAAGTTAAATCCACGGCTGAAATGTTCGATCTCTTTATGACCAAAACTGGAGTATGCCAAGGTGACGGAAGTCGCCACTACTGTTCAACCTAGTCCTGGACAAAGTAAAGAGCAAATGGTGAAAAGAACTAAAAATGCAAGGACACTGGAAACCAACGTGACTAGAACGATCGCGGGATTTGGATAGCAATCTGCGCTGCTGATTACGTCCTAAGTAATTACCACGTATGCGATAGTAAAACCATTACAGTGATAGTGGATAACACGTCCCACTCATGTAGTAACAACAGTTACACGATGTGACCGCTCGTATCAGAGTCGCGATCTGTGACTGCATTGTGTCTCATAGGTCTATTATCTAAAAAAAAATCTACTCACCACGATGATGTTGTTGGATAGGGCAGAGTCAAACACGTTAAAAATAAATAAAAAAATAAATTCACGTATAAGATGTACGACATTCCCAGAAAATGCTCTTTTATTATGTATGTTAAGCGTATCCTCTCGTGAGCTGTATTTACCCTTCATTGCCCACAATTCCTCACATCATTTATTGGTAGAGAAAAAAACGCAATGTCGGAAAAATGTTGAGTGTGGAAGGATGTGTGGCCCGATGCCTATGTATGTAATAGTAGATACCTCCGCACGGTATTAGGGCACGTTGTCTTCATAGGACACCAAATGGCCTGAGAACAGTACATGTAACATGGGAACACGTAACTAAATCATAAAGGTCGCAGCTTGTGGGGGTCAGCTTCAGAGAAGCTGTCACTGTGGTTAAACAACTCCCAGCGCAAAATGTAATGTAGTGTTTTATCTAGTTAGCAATTACAAAAGAAGATCTCTTCTATTAATCTACTTTACAAGACACACATACGGCGCTACAAAATACATACTGGGTATATAGACACAATATAGGTGGTCCATTGGTTTAAAAAACGTGCAGTATGCAGAAGAAGCTGACAATTACACTTGACGTATTTCATATTTTTACTGTCAAAATATCTATAAAGTAACAACAGTGTGGCTGGAAGTCTACCTGTGGAAACAGTATAAGGCGCTAAGCTATTGTAAATACGTACATACACATGTAAATATGAAATACAACTGCGATAGGAAAACCTGTTGAAACTGAACATTATAAGATATCATAGGCTATGTTTACAACCTAGTTTGCCCAATAAACTTATGTTTACAGTCTAGTACCTCTGCCGTGGAATATGCAGCGATGTGTGGTGCAGGTGACTTGAACCCTTGCTCAAAAGACTGATGTTTGATGTGGCATGTATTTAAATAAAAGTGCAAGTGATTACCTCCTATAGTCTATACTAAATAATTCGCTCCCAGTGTTCAACAAGAATGCAATAATCCCAGTTCCACAGAGAAGGACGGAAGGGAGTTACTGAATGATATGAACAAATATAAAATCATAAAACACTAGTTAGTGTACAAACTGAATTGTAAGTAGCACAAGACTTCCACAGATTCCTCGTACTTAGGTTGTCATCAGCAGCGTAGATTGCTATCCAAACGACACAGTGGAAGCCCACCTTGTAACTTCAGGTCTGCTGTTTTTATTATTTTCATAATTTTAATAATTTTACATGTTGTTGTTTTTGTTGTTGTTGTGGCCTTCAGTCCTGAGACTGGTTTGATGCAGCTCTCCATGCTACTCTATCCTGTGCAAGCTTCTTCATCTCCCAGTACCTACTGCAACCTACATCCTTCTGAATCTGCTTAGTGTATTCATCTCTTGGTCTTCCCCTATGATTTTTACCCTCCACGCTGCCCTCCAATACTAAATTGGTGATCCCTTGATGCCTCAGAACATGTCCTACCAACCGATCCCTTCTTCTGGTCAAGTTGTGCCACAAACTTCTCTTCTCCCCAATCCTATTCAATACTTCCTCATTAGTTATGTGATCTACCCATCTAATCTTCAGCATTCTTCTGTAGCACCACACTTCAAAAGCTTCTATTCTCTTCTTGTCCAAACTATTTACCGTCCATGTTTCACTTCCATACATGGCTACACTCCATACAAATACTTTCAGAAATGGCTTCCTGACACTTAAATCTATACTCGATGTTAACAAATTTCTCTTCTTCAGAAACGCTTTCCTTGCCATTGCCAGTCAACATTTTATATCCTCTCTACTTCGTCCATCAACAGTTATTTTGCTCCCCAAATAGCAAAACTCCTTTACTACTTTAAGTGTCTCATTTCCTAATCTAATACCCTCAGCATCACCCGACTTAATTCGACTACATTCCACTATCCTCGTTTTGCTTTTGTTGATGTTCATCTTATATCCTCCCTTCAAGACACCATCCATTCCGTTCAACTGCTCTTCCAAGTCCTTTGCTGTCTCTGACCGAATTACAATGTCATCGGCGAACCTCAAAGTTTTTATTTCTTCTCCATGGATTTTAATACCTACTCCAAATTTTTCTTTTGTTTCCTTTACTGCTTGCTCAATATAGAGATTGAATAACATCGGGGAGAGGCTACAACCCTGTCTTACTCCCTTCCCAACCACTGCTTCCCTTTCATGTCCCTCAACTCTTATAATTGCCATCTGGTTTCTGTACAAGTTGTAAATAGCCTTACGCTCCCTGTATTTTACCCCTGCCACCTGTAGAATTTGAAAGAGAGTATTCCAGTCAACATTGTCAAAAGCTTTCTCTAAGTCAACAAATGCTGGAAACGTAGGTTTGCCTTTCCTTAATCTTTCTTCTAAGATAAGTCGTAAGGTCAGTATTGCCTCACGTGTTCCAGTATTTCTACGGAATCCAAACTGACCTTCCCCGAGGTCGGCTTCTACTACTTTTTCCATTCGTCTGTAAAGAATTCGTGTTAGTACTTTGCAGCTGTGGCTTATTAAACTGATTGTTCGGTAATTTTCACATCTGTCAACACCTGCTTTCTTTGGGATCGGAATTATTATATTCTTCTTGAAGTCTGAGGGTATTTCGCCTGTTTCATACATCTTGCTCACCAGGTGGTAGAGTTTTGTCAGGACTGGCTCTCCCAAGGCCGTCAGTAGTTGCAATGGAATGTTGTCTACTCCGGGGGCCTTGTTTCGACTCTGGTCTTTCAGTGCTCTGTCAAACTCTTCACGCAGTATCGTATCTCCCATTTCATCTTCATCTACACCCTCTTCCATTTCTATAATATTGTCCTCAACTGCATCGCTCTTGTATAGACCCTCTATATACTCCTTCCATCTTTCTGCTTTCCCTTCTTTGCTTAGAACTGGGTTTCCATCTGAGCTCTTGATATTCATACAAGTGGTTCTCTTATCTCCAAAGGTCTCTTTAATTTTCCTGTAGGCAGTATCTATCTTACCTCTAGTGAGATAAGCCTCTACATCCTTACATTTGTCCTCTAGCCATGTCTGCTTAGCCATTTTGCACTTCCTGTCGATCTCATTTTTGAGACGTTTGTATTCCTTTCTGCCTGCTTCATTTACTGCATTTTTATATTTTCTCCTTTCATCAATTAAATTCAATATTTCTTCTGTTACCCAAGGATTTCTACTAACCCTCTTCTTTTTAGCTACTTGATCCTCTGCTGCCTTTACTACTCCATCCCTCAGAGCTACCCATTCTTCTTCTACTGTATTTCTTTCCCCCATTCCTTTCAATTGTTCCCTTATGCTCTCCCTGAAACTCTGTACAACCTCTGGTTCTTTCAGTTTATCCAGGTCCCATCTCCTTAAATTCGCACCTTTTTGCAGTTTCTTCAGTTTTAATCTACAGGTCATAACCAATAGATTGTGGTCAGAGTCCAGATCTGCCCCTGGAAATGTCTTACAATTTAAAACCTGGTTCCTAAATCTCTGTCTTACCATTATATAATCTATCTGATACCTTTTAGTATCTCCAGGGTTCTTCCATGTATACAACCTTCTATCATTATTCTTAAACCAAGTGTTAGCTATGATTAAGTTGTGCTCTGTGCAAAATTCTATCAGGCGGCTTCCTCTTTCATTTCTTAGCCCCAATCCATATTAACCTACTACGTTTCCTTCTCTCCCTTTTCCTACACTCGAATTCCAGTCACCCATGACTATTAAATTTTCGTCTCCCTTCACTATCTGAATAATTTTAGATGTATGTCCACAGATTCTTATAATTCTTATAAATTACAAAATGTTGTCGTACCGTAATTTATTTACATCAGTTTATCGAAATTGCACGCGTGAAAGTGAACGTAGTAACTATAATTTTTGTAGTTTCTGTTTTATTAACTGTTTTACAATAACCTTAGAGAGAAAGAGAAAGGTATTTCGCAATCTTTTATCGACACCTTACAGGAATTAACCTGTAACTAAAATAGATAAATAATTTTAAATAATAAGTACATGTATACACTAGCGACATTTAATCGGTGCCAGTTGTCAATTTTCCGGCCAGTACCGCCCACGTGCCAATCTAGCGGCGCCCCGGCTGCTCTGAAGTACACAGTAGTGTGTCGTGTGGGACACCAGTATCGGCGAATTACTCCGAATATTGTGATTTTAGCCCTGGCTTGCCGATGCAAGGTTCATCTCGTCCCTCATATACCCGTCAATGGTTTAGAAATTGTGGCGGTGATATAGGAGACCTTTTATCGAGGGATGTTGTAACACTGTTTTATTGTTGCTATGCACCTGATATTGTATACTTAATTTTATCTCTGCACAATTTCACATTGAATGAATGTGATTACAGATATGAAGAAGGGAACCATGCTTTCCGAAACCGATAATCGGCAATAAAGTTTGTTTACAAGTGATCTTGTCTACGCCATGAGCGTAACGCCTATGGCGCAATGGTTAAAGTGCAGAGCAGCTCATTTTAAATCGATTGAAAGGAGCATGATGGGCCAGGATTGCTAGGTATAATTAGAAGTTGTAATCCTTAATAAAATAAGTCTCGTATACGTATATAAATAATTTCCCTCAACATAAATTTCCACCATGTGACAAGTCGATGTTTCGTCGTTACACACTTGTGCGAGCAAGTTTTTATCTGTGATGAAGAGAATGAAATCTACCCGTAGATATTCGCAGATAGATTTCAACTTAATGGCTTTTCTTCGAATCAGCAGTGTACAGAAAGTGGTACCAGAAACTCATGTATTAGTGAAAAACCATGTATCTGATTTCTGCGACGTCTACTGTTTTCATGTTTAACACGCAACAGCATTGTGTAGCGACACATCTCCGTAGGACTGACTTTAAAGGCTGTAGAATAAACTTGTTTACAACATTTTCTGTTGTTCTGATACCTCCCTCTCCCTCCCCTTCTCCAACTGTGAGCCGACGATTGTCTCACTGTTGAGGAGTGAACAACTCGCACAAGTACATCGGTGCAGAGATCACGGGGTCCCGGGTTCGAATCCCGGCGGAGTCGGGGATTTTCCTCGCCCACGGACTAGGCGTTTGTGTTGTCGTCATCATCTTATCATCATACGGGAAGTGGCGAGATTGGAACTGGAAAGATTGGGAACTTGTACGGTCGCTGCTGAACACGATGGTAGCGCGGGATTAGCAGAGCGGTCTAGGGCGCTGCAGTCATGGACTGTGCGGCTGGTCCCGGCGGAGGTTCCAGTCCTCCCTCGGGCATGTGTGTGTGTGTGTGTGTGTGTGTGTGTGTGTGTGTGTGTGTGTGTGTGTGTGTTTGTCCTTAGGATAATTTAGGATAAGTAGTGTGTAAGCTTAGGGACTGATGACCTTAGCAGTTCGGTCCCATAAGATTTCACACACATTTGAACATTTTTGAACCACGATGTTGAGCGCCCTACAAACCATCATCGTCACATCGGTGAATAGGCCTGCTGATTCTAAACCACATTTTCACCTCAAACGGGATTCAGAATGCTTAATTGGTAAGTATCAACAATTTTGTATGTGTCATGGTTGCTCGAGCCTTACGAAAGATATACTCTGTATCGCACCCGCTGTCCACCCGGCTGTCGATAAATCCTACAGACCGGACGGGTGCTGTGTTAAGTGTACAGAATCGCCAGCCTCTTGAGTCGCCGGTGACAGCGGCACTGAGATGGGCGCCCAGCGCACTTACGCTAAGTGGATAAACGCCCGCCCGCTGTCAACTGTGGAGTGGCTGGCCGGTGTCGATGGCGACAGCGGCTGAGGTGACTATCCGAGGCGTTTACGCTAAGTGGCTAAACGCACGGCCATCGTCTGCTAGACGAACACTTTCGAAGCTCACCACCGGCATCAGCCCACCCCAGTCGCATCAGTTTGTCGTCACTCAGAGACCACATGAGTATAGTCAGCGCAGCACTACACGGAAGCATTCTACAGGCTTCAGGGAGAGACTTTACGTGACATAGTCCCACACTTCATGTGCAGAAAAATGTCCGCAAACACCTGCTGTTTACTTACAGCTTCATAGGGTCCAGTGGCTGACGTTAACTAGAACTAAATTCTTCGTTCTCGTCCTTAGTAATACATAAATGGCATAGAGAATATTTCAATACACATATAATACGGTATTGTCAAGTCTTTTTATTAGAAAGGTGACGAGAAAGACTTCAGTAACCATCGCCTCATTTTCTCATCGACGTCACGTTTCAAAACATTTGAAAAAAAAATATTCAAAAGTAGTCTCACATACAAATGAAACAAAATTACGTACGATATGATAGTTTTCATTCCAGCACAGTCATCGGTCTACGTCCCGTCGGATAAGGGAAGGGCCAGTCTCTTTGAAAGGAACCATTCCGGCATTTGCCTGAAGCGATTTTGGGAAATCACGGAAAACCCAAATCAGGACGCCTGGGCGCGGGTTTGAACCGTCATCCTCCAGATGCGAGTCCAGACTGCTAGCTACAGCGCCTCACTCGGTGACTGAGAATGCTATTCGTACATTCATATATGAAAACTTACGAATTAAATCTGTCTGACCTGCCCAATGAATTTGTATATGTAGATAATTTTACTCTCTTAGAAAAATTTAAGTTCAGTGAAATTATTAGTAGCAGGGTAAGAAGAGTTCTGGTGTTATTTTCTGACGTGCTGACTTCACCGATGACGTCCTGCGATTTCCCATCCTCCTCCACCTCTTACAAAGATCAACTGTACTTTATTCCAAATGGTGGAAAACTGAAATTTTGGCCAGAAATTGAAACTTTGATGGAAAATTCAAACAATAGCCCACTTGGGCTAGTGCTTTGTCATGCTGGCTGAACTGGAATACTAGCCCTGGCTCTAACGGTGTGAAACTTGGAATATGAGCACCAGTGAAATTATGACATCAGAATAGAAGATGGCTGACCTGGAACACAAGATGGCGATCGAACATAGAGACCAGGGAGTACCGGTGCAGCACGCCACAAGCAGCTCTACACGTGCTGTCGAGCTATTTATAACAAAGTCTGACATACTGGCCCAGACTTGGCTGCTATTCACTCAGAGGTGTATGGTCTTTGTTTCTCCTAACACTAGGTATTCAGACGAGCACTGGTCAGGGAAGGGAAAAGGCATTCGCCTCCACAGCCACCCCACAGTAACTGACGAGTCCGCACCAGGTCACCGCTGCTCAGCAGTCAGCATGCACTGCATGTGCAGGGTACCGTGAATCTCAGCGCCACTCTGGGACCAGGCGAGCCCAACTAGCCTTCGTATTCTGTGGTCGCAAAGTTTATGATAACTAGATAGTTGAGAAGTCCGCCACCACCCCATCCATGTTAAGTAACAAAGGGCCAGGTTAGGACAGGAAGAATGTTGTGGAGAGGGCCTTTCCTGGCAAATTCACCACCTGTTGGGTCCCTCATTGGGACTCCACAGCCATTGTCCGTCATATACAGGGCGGTCCATTGATCGTGACCGGGCCAAATGTCTCACGAACTAAGCGTCAAACGAAAAAACTACAAAGAACGAAACTTCCCTAGCTTGAAGGGGGAAAGCAGATGGTGCTGTGGTTGGCCCGCTAGATGGCGCTGCCATAGATCAAACGGTATGAACTGCGTTTTTTTTTAAATAGGAACCGCCATTTTTATTACATATTCGTGTAGTACGTAAAGAAATATGAATGTTTTAGTTGGACCACTTTTTTCACTTTGTGATAGATGACGCTGAGGAAAGCTGACGATGTAATTATCAAAGAACACTGCAGTTGTCCCCTCCAGAGGAACTACATAAGAGGCGTTGGGAAATACGTATAAATAAGAGAGCCCGGAGGCTCAAAGCAGGCAGTCGTGTCGCCATTTTGTGTGTGCCTAGAACCGGAGAGAATGACAATTGTTCAGCCTGCAGGCCAATCCGACGACCTTTTGGTCATGGATATCGGCCCACTGAGGCTACTTCCAACCTCCGCTGTGCGGACGCGCCTTTGCCCTGGTAGGGCGCGTCACACCTTGGATCTGGACCGGCGCGAGGAGGGAGAGGGCTTCTGGCCTCTACCCTCTGGATGGCATCGTCCAGCGGACTGCAAGCTGCCGTCCGCAGGGGTGGGGCGGGGCCTGGGAGCGAACTCTCGGCTTTCTGGGTGTAGAGCTGTACGCTGGTACTGAACGAGCTGCCCTGGGCTGATGTTCGGAGTTGCAAGACTCACTACAACGACGGTGGTCGGCTGTTTCCGTTCGGCGGTCTACACGGGGTCCACGAATCGCACTTGAGGTCGGTGTCCCGGGCCACGGGCACACTTCACACACGCGGCAGCCACTTAGCCGTGGGACGAGTAGGATAGCTACGTCCGCAAGACTGGGCAACCGGACGCCGACGCTGCAGAGCTCGTGGGGTTGTAAAAATTTGGTGTCAGGAAGAGGGCGTTTCGCTTTTCGACACAATATGTCGCTTCGGAAAGTGTCCGTTCACGTCCAGCACTACATTTTGGTGTTAGAGCTGGTTTTGGTGAGTGGCACCTGACGTAGGTACCAGGTCAGCACGGCGCCGTGTACCAGAGCTGTAGCAGCCGTTTGTTCTGTATGTAGGCGTACTGGTCATCTGTCTAGTAGTTGTACTGAGCGAAGATGGGCGAAGATTGGCCGGAGGAATTAATTTGTGTTTGCATTTTTTTGTGTAGATTTGAATGGGAACTTGTCTTTTGTTTCAAAAAGCCGGTTGCATTAAGTTGGAAGTAGAGTACGCGAAACGGTGGGAACACGTTCTACTACCGCAGATGCAGTTGCTGCATTTAACTCGGCAAGTGCGAGCATTAACAGAGCAGTTTGAGAGCACGAAGGAGAGAAATTTCGAACCTAATCGTGAGTTATAGAAAGTCATAATCAGTCGCGGTCAGAGTCTCAGGTAAGTAAGTCCGTTCCGTACGACCCGGCAGCAGACGCACTCATTAATCCCTTCTTCGGCCAGGCAATGGAGGACGTGAAAATTTTCGTTAAGGAAATCAGGGACGCTGCGGAAGCACATGGGTGGTCAGATGAAGTAGCCCATTATGTTGCTAATATGCGTTTAACGGAGGACGCCAAGGCATATGTTGTCTACCACGAGTTGGCCGCGGGATTTTGCCAGCGGTACCGAAAGCCGAACAGTGAGTGATTTTTTCAGGAAAAATTAAGTATGTTCTCAATGCAGTGCAATGAGTCTCTGGAAGCATTCCGGGTAGAATCCTTCAGCTATACGCAAAGACTTATATACAGACCCTGAATGCAGAAGCTAATAGGGTACTATTACAGGAAGTAGAAAATAGAGCGGTGGATTTTTTTTTTGTATTGATATGGTTGAGAGCAGGATACAGGGGCTGCTGGAGTGGAAAGTTGAGCAACAAATTGAGGATAGAATATAAAATTTAATTTATTACGCAAGAAAATTCATACAAGGTACTGGCAACAACATATTCACATATAACTTGTTCAATTTAAATGTACATCAGCTGATTTAACATGAATCATCAACAAGTTATCTAACATCAAACAATCTGCAAACATGAGATTTAAACCTTCCCCAAAATTTTAATACTTGTAAAATGTTATTACCAAACACAGAAAATTACCAAACTGGTCACGGTATTTAAGCCTTACATAACCTAATGCCCCCACATGAAACATGGACCTTGCCGTTGGTGGGGAGGCTTGCGTGCCTCAGCGATAAAGATGGCCGTACCGTAGGTGCAACCACAACGGAGGGGTATCTGTTGAGAGGCCAGACAAACGTGTGGTTCCTGAAGAGGGACAGCAGCCTTTTCAGTAGTTGCAAGGGCAACAGGCTGGATGATTGACTGATCTGACACTAACCAAAACGGCCTTGCTGTGCTGGTACTGCGAACGGCTGAAAGCAAGGGGAAACTACAGCTATAATTTTTCCCGAGGGCATGCACCTTTACTGTATGGTTAAAAGATGATGGCGTCCTCTTGAGTAAAATATTCCGGAGGTAAAATAGTCCCCCATTCGGATCTCTGGGCGGGAACTACTTAGGAAGACGTCGTTATCAGGAGAAAGAAAACTGGCGTTCTACGGATCGGAGCGTGGAATGTCAGATCCCTTATTCGGGCAGGTAGGTTAGAAGATTTGAAAAGGGAAATGGATAGGTTAAAATTAGATATAGTAGGAATTAGTGAAGTTCGGTGGCAGGAGGAACAAGACTTTTCGTCAGGTGAATGCAGGGTTATAAATACAAAATGAAATAGGGGTAATGCAGGAGTAGGTTTAATAATGCATAAAAAATAGGAGTGCGGGTAAACTACTACAAACAGCATAGTGAACGCATTATTGTAGCCAAGATAGACACGAAGCCCATGTCTACTGCAGTAGTACAAGTTTATATGCCAACTAGCTTTGCAGATAGAGGAAATTGATGAAATGTATGATGAGATAAAAGAAATTCTTGAGGTAGTGAAGGGAGACGAAAATTTAATAGTCATGGGTGACTGGAATTCGAGAGTAGGAAAAGGGAGAGAAGGAAACATAGTAGGTGAATATGGATTGGGGTAAGAAATGAACGAGGTAGCCGTCTGGTAGAATTTTGCACAGAGCATAAATTAATCGTAGCTAGAATCATGAAAGAAGGTTGTATACATGGAAGAACCCTGGAGATACTAAATGATATCAAATAGATTATATAATGGTAAGGCAGAGATTTAGGAACCAGGTTTTAAATTGTAAGACATTTCCAGGGGCAGATGTGGACTCTGACGACAACCTATTGGTTATGAACTGTAGATTTAAACTAAAAAAACTGCAAAAAGGTGGGAATTTAAGGAGATGGGACCTTGATAAACTGACTAAACCAGAGGTTGTAGAGAGTTTCAGGGAGAGCATAAGGGAACAACTGACAGGTATGGGGGAAAGAAATACAGTAGAAGAAGAATGGGTAGCTCTGACAGATGAAGTAGTGAAGGCAGCAGACTGTCAAGTAGGTAAAAAGACGAGGGCTGGTAGAAATCCTTGGGTAATAGAAGAAATATTGAATTTAATTGATGAAAGGGGATAATATAAAAATGCAGTAAAGGAAGGAGGCAAAAAGGAATACAAACGTCTCAAAAATGAGATCGACAGGAAGTGCAGAATGGCTAAGCAGGGATGGCTAGAGGACAAATGTAAGGATGTAGAGGCTTATCTCACTAGGGATAAGATAGATACTGCCTACAGGAAAATTAGAGAGACCTTTGGGGAAAAGAGAACCACTTGTATGAATATCAAGAGCTCAGATGGAAACCCAGTTCTAAGCAAAGAAGGGAAAGCAGAAAGGTGGAAGGAGTATATAGAGGGTCTATACAAGGGCGATGTCCTTGGGGACAATATTATGGAAATGGAAGAGGATGTAGATGAAGATGAAATGGGAGATACGATACTGCGTGAAGAGTTTGACAGAGCACTGAAAGACCTGAGTGGAAACAAGGCCCCGGGAGTGGACAACATTCCATTAGAACTACTGACGGCCTTGGGAGATCCAGTCCTGACAAAAGTCTACCATCTGGTGAGCAAGATGTATGAGACAGGCGAAATACTCTGAGACTTCAAGAAGAATATAATAATTCCAATCCCAAAGAAAGCCGGTGTTGACAGATGTGAAAATTACCGTACTATCAGGTTAATAAGTCACAGCTGCGAAATACTAACGCGAATTCTTTACGGACGAATGGAAAAACTGGTAGTAGTTGACCTCGGGGAAGAGCAGTTTGGATTCCGTAGAAATGTTGGAACACGCGAGGCAATACTGACCTTACGCGTTATCTTAGAAGAAAGATTAAGAAAAGGCAAACCTACGTTTCTAGCATTTGTAGACTTAGAGAAAGCTTTTGACAATGTTGACTGGAGTACTCTCTTTCAAATTTTGAAGGTGGCAGGGCTAAAATACAGGGAGCGGAAGAATATTTACAATTTGTACAGAAACCAAATGGCAGTTATAAGAGTCGAGGGGCATGAAAGGGAAGCAGTGGTTGGGAAGGGAAAGAGACAGGGCTGTAGCCTATCCCATATGTTATTCGATCTGTATATTGAGCAAGCAGTAAAGGAAAAAAATGGTTCAAATGGCTCTGAGCACTATGGGGCTTAACTTCTGTGGTCATCAGTCCCCTAGAACTTAGAACTACTTAAACCTAACTAACCTAAGGACATCACACACATCCATGCCCGAGGCAGGATTCGAACCTGCGACCGTAGCAGTCCCGCGGTTCCGGACTGAGCGCCTTAACCGCGAGACCACCGCGGTCGGCAGTAAAGGAAACAAAAGAAAAATTCGGAGTAGGTATTAAAATCCATGGAGAAGAAATAAAAACTTGGAGGTTCGCCGATGACATTGTAATTCCATCAGAGACAGCAAAGGACTTGGAAGAGCAGTTGAATGGAATGGACAGTGTCTTGAAAGGAGGATGTAAGATGACCATCAACAAGAGCAAAACGAGGATCACGGAATGTAGTCGAATTAAGTCGGGTGATGCTGAGGGAATTAGATTAGGAAATGAGACACTTAAAATAGTAAATGAGTTTTGCTCTTTGGGGAGCAAAATAACTGATGATGGTCGAAGTAGAAAGGATATAAAATGTAGACTGGCAATGGCAAGGAAAGCGTTTCTGAAGAAGAGGAATTTGTTAACATGGAGTATAGATTTAAGTGTCAGGAAGAAGTTTCTGAAAGTATTTGTATGGAGCGTAGCCATGTATGGAAGGGAAACATGGACGAAAAATAGTTTGGACAAGAAGAGAATAGAAGCTTTCGAAATGTGGTGCTACAGACGAATGCTGAAGATTAGATGGGTGGATCACATAACTAATGAGGAGGTATTGAATAGAATGGGGGAGAAGAGGAGTTTATGGCACAGCTTGACAAGAAGAAGGGACCGGTTGGTAGGACATGTTCAGAGGCACGAGGGGATCACAAATTTAGCAATGGAGGGCAGCATGGAGGGTAAAAATCGTAGAGGGAGACCAAGAGATGAATACACTAAGCAGATTCAGAAGGATGTAGGCTGCAGTAGGTACTGGCAGATGAAGAAGCTTGCACAGGATAGAGTAGCTTGGAGAGCTGCATCAAACCAATCTCAGGACTGGAGACCACTACAACAACAACAAAACCTAATGGGCACAATGGCTTACAGGAAATAATATCACAGACGTATAGCAATATGTGCCCACTACACTACTGTCTTACGTGACCTTGTGTGCCACACACCAATTTACGAAGACAATGCAATTAATGCCAAGTACAGTCTTGTCCAGAATAACGAGTGCCCTACTACTGATTAAACTACTCAGAATCAGTAATGAACTGTTTTACAAGCCAAGCACATTCAGTTCAGACAAGTTAACAAGACAGTGCCTCCATTTGAATTTTACCACAGAAATCCATCAATAGTCGAAGGCCAGACGGTGATTCGAAAAGGATTGAAAAGAACTTACCGCACTGTTGGCGGTTGGCACTAAACCCCTGGCGTGCGATAGATGTGTGGGCCAGAAACCTCGTTCCAACAGGAGCCGTTAACAACAGTTCCCACAGAACTCTTTCTAAAACCACACCATGAATGACGTCAAAGGGGTTTCCAAAACTGTTTAACACTCAACAGTAGTGAGTAAGACAAAGGATAAAAGCCGTGAGGGATTAGCCGAGCGGTCTAAGGGCGCTGCAGTCATGGACTGTGCGGCTGCTCCCGGCGGAGGTTCGAGTCCTCCCTCGGGCATGTGTTTGTCCTTAGGATAATTTAGGTTAAGTAGTGTGTAAGCTTAGGGACTGATGACCTTAGCAGTTAAGTCCCATAATATTTCACACACATTTAAAAAAAAGGACAAAAAAACAAACACACATGACACTTGAATTATTCCTAGCTATGGTTAAGATTGAATTAATTTAATCCAACAGGTAAACAATGGTGTCACAGTATGCTTAAACTTTACTTGCCTAGCCGGCCGGAGTGGCCGAGCGGTTCTAGGCGCTATAGTCTGGAATCGCGTGACCGCTACGGTCGCCGGTTCGAATCCTGCCTCGGGCATGGATGTGTGTGATGTCCTTAGGTTAGTTATGTTTAAGTAGTTCTAAGTTGTAGGGGACTGATGACCTCAGCAATTAAGTCCCATAGTGCTCAGAGTCATCTGAACCATCTTCACTTGCCTTGCGTGACAACTTGGGCGTCCCTTAACTGATAAGTTCAGTAACAAACTGAAATGCAATCTAAAGACACCCAAATAAGGGTATTGTGAAACACTTCAACAATTTAAGCAAAGACGCCCGCATAGGCACTCCAGCTCATACGTAAATCAACCGGGGTACAAGTCAGTATTTCGACACGCGACGTGGAACACTCACTGCTCAGCAGCGCAAGCCAGAATACGACAGAAAGAAGTCTCGCTGTAATTCCACTAGATGAAGATGCACCAAACTAACAGCTCACCTTTAACAATATTAACCAAATGCTGCTAATAAGGTAATGGCCAGAATAACACCAGCCCGTAGCCACAGCGTGAGGAAGGTTGAACTCGTGAACAGAACGAATGACAGCGAGCCACTGCAGCACCTCCAGTTCGGCTGCTCGGCCGGCCCCAATGCTGCCACTCTCACACCACTTGCCGACGCGACTTGATATTCCGGCGTCGCCTCGCCCAGGCCCGCTCGTCTTTTCTGCCCGAGACTCCCTTTCGGCTTCCCGCACGGAATCCCAGAGGGCGCACCAAGTCGCGCACCGCAAAGCGAATCGAAAGAGATCGAACACACTACACCGGAACAATCAAATCGCAGGAGCACTCGGCACAGGTATGTTATATCTGTTCAAATGTCACGGTGGTTACGGATGGGGACTCCAGAGGACTTAGAGTCAACTCTTACGATAGCAACACCTATATTGGAGGTAGATATGGCCAAAAAGCAGATCGGCATCATCGCGTTTTCGCTTCTGAAGCCAAGTGTTGTGGATATGGTCGGGAGGGGTAAGTAAGGAAGGAGTGTAAGCAGCCAGAGAGCTATGCGTTTTGCATTTAAGTGTAGAGGTAGGGAGGGTGAAAAGCATCGGCAAGGACAGCAGCTGTTAATTGCAAACGGGGTTGCTTCAAGCGTCGGAAGGCAGTACCGATAGACCGGAACACGGCCCAAGTTAGTGCACAGACAGTCTATAGCTTGGTTGGCTCCGTGACGAACAGGAACCAGAGATTTTTGGTAGACACAGGTGCGAATGTGTCCGCTATCGGGCTGGAAAAGAGGAGACTGGGCCCACCACGGTATGGGTTACGTGGGGTTGGAGATAACAGGGTGGAATCATCGGGTACGGCAGTACTGGAGTTTTCAGTCGGGAAAACTAAGTTAAGCGAACGCACGAAGGTGTTCCTATGTGTAGGTGAAGGTTATTATCGGGCTGGACTTTCTCGACAAACATCACGCTAAGACTGATCTTTTGCAACGCACAATGGAACTCAGTGGAACTTTGTTTCAACTGGGGGAAACAGTTGCAACTGAGACAATGGCACAAGGTTCACCCATCATGGAGGTGCGGCTACCTAAACTGCATAAGTTCCCAGCAAAGCTCGATCAGCAGGATAAAATACCAACAGGTATGGGAAAGATAATGTGGGTTTCAGTGGATACCGATTTGCTGAGGGAAACGTTATATGTGGTTGAACCGCTCTTAAGGAATGAAGAGTTGGAAAGTTAGCATTGTTTTATCTGCAGGAAATTAGCACATGTGAGTGACATTAATGGGGAATAGATGATTCTGGTTAGTGTGGATAACTTTGGCGTAGGGGAGGTGTCTCTGTCAAAGGGTGCATTCTGAGAGTCTTGGAAGATGAGGACTTCGATAGGTCGAGCCTAGAGGAAAGCCACATGCAAACCATCGATACAGAAGTGTTACGAGGGAAAGTAGATCATTTGAAGGACAGTGATCAAATGGCTATAGAAAACATGTCAGTGACATTAATGGGGAATAGATGATTCTGGTTAGTGTGGATTTGTTTTGTGCAAACAGAGAGTTATTGTAACAACTACAGAGGGGTAAAACCCAATGGGACTCGGGGCAAGTAAGGCTAGCAACCTGCTTCCCTGGTACTTTAAATATGATGCTGGCAACAATCAGAGCAAAATGCCTCGGACCTTTAGAGGTGACGGAGTCCCACCTCAAACTGACAAACCAGGGACTCCTAAGATACGACTTGGCAAACAAATGGTAATGAGATGGAGAGCTATTAATATCAATGGGGGCTACTCTGGGAAGAAGGTAGAGCTGGCAGAGGCTGCAAGTAAGATGGGGCTGGACGTTTTAGCTGTTAGTGACATTCGGGTAAGGGATGAGAAAGAAGAGGAAGTGGGAGAATACAAGGTCTACCTGTCAGGAGTCAAAGCAGGAATAGCACAATGGGGTGTAGGGCTTTACATCAGGAAAGAAATGGAACCCAGTTGCAATAAGGTATGTAAACGAACGACTGATGTGGATAGATTTGACAGTGTCTAGCAAGAAAATTAGGATTGTGTCAGTATATTCGCATTGTGAAGGGACAGATCAAGATAAGATGGATAGTTTTTATGAGGCACTCAGTGATGTAGTTGTTAGAGTAAAGGACAAGGACAGTGTTCTGCTCATGGGTGATTTTAACGCCAGGATTGGAAATCTAACAGAAGGGTATGAAAAGGTTATGGGTAAATTTGGAGAGGATATGGAGGCCAACAGGAACGGGAAACAAATCTTGGATTTCTGTGCCAGTATGGGCTTAGTAATCACAAACTCCTTTTTTAAACATAAGAACATTCACCGGTATACTTGTGAAGGCAGGGGAACCAGATCTGACATTGACTATATAATAACAGATCAGGAATTCAGGAAGGCTGTGAGGGACACACGTGTATTCAGGGGATTCTTTGATGACACTGATCATTATTTAATCTGCAGTGAAATTGGGATTGTGAGGCTGAAAGTGCACGAGATCAGGTCCATATGTAGGAGGATAAGAGTGGAGAAACTTCAGGATAAGGAAATCAGGCACAAGTACATAACAACGATCTCAGAAAGGTACCAGTTAGTTGAATGTAGTCAATTACAGTCATTAGAAAAGGAATGGACAAGGTACAGGGACACAGTACTAGAAGTGACTAAAGAATGTCTTGGAACAGTAGTGTGTAAAAGCAGGATGGAGCAAACAGTTTGGTGGAATGATACAGTCAAGGCAGCCTGTAAAAGGAAAAAGAAGGCATATCAAAAATGGCTACATACCAGAACCCAGGTAGACAGGGAAAGTTATGTTGAAGAAAGAAACAAAGCCAAACAGATAATTGCAGCATCCAAGAAGAAATCGTGGGAAGACTTTGGAAACAGGTTGGAGACTATAGGTCAAGCTGCTAGAAAACCATTCTGGAGTGTAATTAGCAGTCTTCGAAAGGGAGGTAAGAAGGAAATGACAAGTATTTTGGACAGGTCAGGAAAACTGCTGGTGAATCCTGTGGATGCCTTGGGCAGATGGAGGGAATATTTCTAAGAGTTGCTCAATGTAGGTGAAAATGCGATCAGTAATGTTTCAGATTTCGAGGTAGAATGGGATAGGAATGATGATGGAAATAGGATCACATTTGAGGAAGTGGAAAAAATGGTCAATAGATTGCAGTGCAATAAAGCGTCTGGAGTGAATGAAATTAAGTCGGAACTCATCAAATACAGTGGAATGTCACGTCTTAAATGGCTACACAGGATAATTGAAATGGCCTGGGAGTCGGGACAGGTTCCATCAGACTGGACAAAAGCAGTAATCACACCAATCTTTAAACATGGAAACAGAAAAGATTGTAACAACTACAGAAGTATCTCTTTAATCAGCGTTGTGGGTAAAATCTTCTCAGATATTGTTGAAAGGAAAGTGCGAGTATTAGTTGAGGACCAATTGGATGAAAATCAGTGTGGGTTTAGGCCTCTTAGAGGTTGTCAGGACCAGGTCTTTAGCTTACGGCAAATAATGGAGAAGTGTTTTGAGTGGAACAGGGAATTGTATCTATGCTTTATAGATCTAGAAAAGGCATATGACCGGGTTCCTAGGAGGAAGTAATTGTCTGTTCTACAAGATTATGGAATAGGAGGCAAACTTTTGCAAGCAATTAAAGGTCTTTACATGGATAGTCAATCAGCAGTTAGAGTTGACGGTAAATTGAGTTCATGGTTCAGAGTAGTTTCAGGGGTAAGACAAGGCTGCAACCTGTCTCCACTGTTGTTCATATTATTTATGGATCATATGTTGAAAACAATAGACTGGCAGGGTGAGATTAAGATATGTGAACACAAAATAAGCAGTCTTGCATATGCGGACGACTTAGTTGTGATGGCAGATTCGATTGAAAGTTTGCAAAGTAACATTTCAGAGCTAGATCAGAAATGTAAGGACTATGGTATGAAGATTAGCATCTCCAAAACGAAAGTAATGTCAGTGGGAAAGAAATATAAACGGATTGAGTGCCAAATAGGAAGAACAAAGTTAGAACAGGTGGACGGTTTCAAGTACTTAGGATGCATATTCTCACAGGATGGCAACATAGTGAAAGAACTGGAAGTGAGGTGTAGCAAAGCTAATGCAGTGAGCGCTCAGCTACGATCTACTCTCTTCTGCAAGAAGGAAGTCAGAATCAAGACTAAGTTATCTGTGCACCGTTCAATCTTTCGACCAACTTTGTTGTATGGGAGCGAAAGCTGGGTGGATTCAGGTTACGTTATCAACAAGGCTGAGGTTACGGATATGAAAGTAGCTAGGATGATTGCAGGTACTAGTAGATGGGAACAATGGCAGGAGGGTGTGCACAATGAGGAAATCAAAGAAAAACTGGCAATGAACTCTATAGATGTAGCAGTCAGGGCGAACAGGCTTAGATGTTGGGGTCATGTTAGACGCATGGGAGAAGCAAGGTTACCCAAGAGACTCATGGATTCAGCAGTAGAGGGTAGGAGGAGTCGGGGTAGACCGAGGAGAAGGTACCTGGATTCGGTTAAGAATGATTTTGAAGTAATAGGTTTAACATCAGAAGAGGCACCAATGTTAGCACTCAATAGGGGATCATGGAGGAACTGTATAAGGGGGGCTATGCTCCAGACTGAACGCTGAAAGGCATAATCAGTCTTAAATGATGATGATGATGATGATGAACAGAGAGTTACCAGCAACCCCACTGAAGCAATATCACATACGACAGGGGATACTGCAACAGTTTATAGCAAGCCTGTTGTGTACATAGTTCCGCATAGTCAGCGCGTACACAACTTTCCCATTAGAGCGCGCCCCACTAAGCACAACAGCGCAGGCGCAGCGCTCATCCATATCCGCACTACGAGATGGCGCTGCCTTAGAGACGGACCAAATTCTGCTTCCCCGGATCCGCGTATTAATATGTAACGCAGGCAATGAGATTGCTGCTAACATAGAACCTTTTTCTCCTTGCGGATCACACTCGCACAGTGATACCTGAACGCGCGAGGTATTATAACGAGTGTACAAACCTCTGATTAGTCAGTCTGCATTTGTCTGCACTAGTCTGCATCGGTCTGCATTTATCTGTACCAGTCTGTACCAGTCTACTTTTGTCTGTAGCAGTCTGTAGTCAAGTTTCAGTCTGCGCCTAATAAGATTATCATATTCCTGTACATAGCCATGAAGAGAAATGTATAGGCAGTTTGTCAAGTATCAGAGATATGTGAGAATAAGATTAACGTACCAAGACCAAAGGAACTTCAGATTGTCAATTGTAAATAGCATCCAGAATCAAGTCACCGTCAATCTGCTATTCTAAACGTGCAAGTGGCATTTCTATCGTTTGACCCAACGGCAGAAGATAAACACGCCACGATAAGACCACGAGACATATTGCTGACACTCGCCTACTTCGTTAGAGCGACAAGTCAAATAATCTGATGGTGTGTGTACCGAAGGTCTTACAGTACGCACACCACAAAGCCATACCGTATAGCAAAGCAGCTGCAACCACTGGTAGAAGAATTTATTGAACAACAACTAGAAAAATGTAGATCGCTGCCTGGTTTAGTTTGGTGTATATGTTCCAGAATCAACAATGAATAGATGTACTGCACAGTCATCTATTTACATTCGCAGTGGTACCCGAAAAGTAGAGGAGGGGCGGTTTAGCGATGATACAGGAATTAGGAAGCATGCTGTTGTGTCACTGGCCGGCGCTGTAAGAAATTGGTAAAACTGCTTAAATTGATCGGACTATCAATTGTGATGCTTATTACAGTACTTCGGTGGTGTCTTTTCCATCTCATACATCCACTGGTACGCTGTTGATTGACTGACATCGCTTGTTTGAGATGGATAAAGAGTCATGGTGGATGGGCAACACCTTCTGGGGTTGGCTAGCAGTGATCGCATATATGACTGCAATATGAGGGATCAGTCGAAACAGAACACCGAGTCATCAGCTATCCCGTCACTGTGGAAGATGAGTTTAAATGTAGAGGTCGTCAGTCACCTTCGGGCAGTAGCTTCGAAGCGCTCCACAATGCCGCGAAACTGTTCAAGTTTCCTTATGTTGGGACTGTCTTTCAATCACCCAGTGTGTGTGTTGTGGGAGCAGCAGCAACATGATTTACACTGTTTACGTTTGACACAGTTCCCCACAATCGTGTAATGAACAAAGTAAGAGCATATGGACTATCGGACCAATTGTGTGATTGGATTGCAGAGTTCCTAGATGACAGAACGCAGCATGTCATTCTCAATGGAGAGAAGTCTTCCGAAGTAAAAGTGATTTCAGGTGTGCCGCAGGGGAGTGTCGTAGGACCGTTGTTATTCACAATATATACGAGTATAAATGACCTTGTGGATAACATTAGAAGTTCACTGAGGCTTTTTGCGGATGATGCTGTAGTATGTCGAGAGGTTGTAACAATGGAAAATTATACGGAGATGCAGGTGGATCTGCAACGAATTGACGCACGGTGCAGGGAATGGCAATTGAATCTCAATGTAGACAAGTGTAATGTGCTGCGAATACACAGAAAGAAACATCCTTTCTCATTTAGCTACAATATAGCAGGTCAGCAACTGGAAGCGGTTAATTCCATGAATTATCTGGGAGTAGGCATAGGAGTGATCTAAAATGAAATGACCATATAAATCGTCGGTAAAGCAGATGCCTGTCTGAGTTTCATTGGAAGAATCCTAAGGAAATGCAGTCCGAAAACAAAGGAAGTATATTACAGTACACTTGCTCGTGCACTGCTTGAATACTGCTCACCGGTGTGGTATCCATACCAGATAGGGTTGATAGAAGAGGTAGAGAAGATCCAAAGGAGAGCAGGGCGATTCGTCACAGGATCATTTAGTAATTGCGAAAGCGTTACGGAGATGATAGATAGAATCCAGTGGAAGACTCTGCAAGAGTACCGCTCAGTAGCTCGGTACGGGCTTTTGTTGTAGTTACGAGAACGTAGCTTCACCGAGGAGTCAAGCAGTATATTGCTCCCTCCTACGTACATCTCGCGAAGAGACCGTGAGGATAAAATCAGAGGCATTAGAGCCCACACAGAGGCATACCGACAATCTTTCTTTCGACGAACAATACGAGACTGGAATAGAAGGGAGACACGATAGAGATACTCAAGGTACCCTCAGCCACACACCGTCAGGTGGCTTGCGGAGTATAGATGTAGATGTGGATGTAGATGTAGCTGTAGACTGTGAGAGCTAATGGATCGAAACCTGTTAACGTCAGTCTAGAATCTGACATGGACTTCGAAGTCACGGCGGAAAATACAAAATGTATAGCGGCGTATAAAGAGTGTTGCAGCAGAAAAAATAATGTATGAAACAACAAAACAGGGACCCTCTCGAGCAGACTGGCGGCCTAACGCGCAGACTCAGATGCAGGAACTAAGCCCCGACCGGGTGACCACTCGCTGAGTTCTCTTACTGGCGGAGTGGAAAGACTCTCATTTTGCCAGCTTTAAAGGTTGATCCGAACGACAGACATACGAGCACTCCGAACGACAGACAGACACTAACTGCGTAACAAATGCGGACGAGAAACAGACTAGCAAGCTGGGGACGAGAGACTGACCCAGACTGATCCACTGGCGAGCTGATAGCGCCCCTTAAATGCAAGTGAACAGGCAACCTTTTCCCTTTCCCACCAGAGGGAGACACCAAAGCTGCGATTGCCACAGCGGCGCCACCGCCAGAAACAGAGGGCGACTGCTTCACACTACGGGCTGCGGTGCGCTCTTCAAAACATCAGTTTTTACCACGACTCAGTTTTGTTGTTGCTTGGATTTCTCGGCAGTTTATAGAGACAGAAACTGTATCCCGACCATGTGCGACTTTAGAAGAGGGGACCGCTATTTGGCCGAAAGGAAACGACAGTGCCGCATTAGTACTGCACAGCAACGGGCATCTGACCTTTCAGTATCCACTGGACGTGTTGTAACGAGGCAAACGGTGCGCAGAAGGCTTCGCAGAGTGGCCTTCATTGTCGGAGACCTGCTGTGTGTCTGCCTGTGACGCGTCTTCACAGAAGGGAACGTCTGGAGTGGGGTCGTCAACATGCCACCTGGATGGTCGCATAGTGGGTCAATATTGCTTTCACAGGTGAGTCTCGATTTAATCCGGAGAGTGATTCTCGATGGATTCGCTTCTGGAGGGACCCAAACATTGTGGAAAGGGACCGATATCGAGGAGGTTCCTTAATGGTGCGGGCAGGGATTATGTTTACCCTTAGAACCCCTCTTCATGAAATTGCACGAGTGAATCGGAAAGGTTTAAATGCTGACATGTATCTTGAAGAGATCTTGGAACCTCGTTTGCTGTTGTTGCGAGGTGCTGTGGGTAGAGATGGTTCAAATGGTTCAAATGACTCTGAGCACTATGGGACTCAACAGCTTAGGTCATAAGTCCCCTAGAACTTAGAACTACTTAAACCTAACTAACCTAAGGACATCACACACACCCATGACCGAGGCAGGATTTGAACCTGCGACCGTAGCAGTCCCGCGGTTCCGGACTGCAGCGCCAGAACCGCTAGACCACCGCGGCCGGCTCTGTGGGTAGAGACTTCGTATTGATGGACAGTAATGTTCGACCTCATAGAGCACAGCTGGTTGATGTTTTCTTGGAAACGGAAGATATTGCACGCATGGCGTGGTCTGTCCGCCCTCCCGATTTCAACCCCATAGAGCACGTCTGGGATGCACCAGGGAGACGGGCTGCACCACGTCACCATCCACCAGCCACTCTCCAAGACTACGCGCAGGTCCGCAGGAAGAAGGGCATTACTGTCTCAACATGAGGCTGATGACATCATTCACAGCATACCGCGTCGTTTATCAGGCCTGTATTGCTGCCAGATGTGGTCACACCCTATACTAAGCGCATCAACCACTTGTCGAAATGTGTGTGCAAATCATTTAAGTTGGAAGAAAGGAAGAAATTTTTTGTCTATTTTTATGCATGTTGCAATTGTTTGCGTTCTGTATTATTTGCATTGTTTCTACTTTACTATCACCTATTTACATTGTCTTGTGGCGAAACAAACGCAACCTTGCCAAAATCTTTTGTTGCTTTAATTTTGGGCAGCAGTGTATTAATCGTTGAGTCTGAACCGACGTGTTACTCTCTCAAAACACACCATAAAATAAACTTTCACTTTTTCAAAACGGAACAGACTGGGACAATTTGTATTAATTAAATGTTCCGATTATCGATTTTCAGTAAGAATAGTTGATGTCTGATTGAATATTAACTTCGTCGTGCCGTTCGCTTGTTTATTTGCATATCACAAAATTTGGTTGGTTACTAGTTCGGTCCTCGCACAGATCCGGATAAAGTTTTCAGGATACTAGACCAGATAATATACAGTTTGTTGCTCCAAACTACGACAGTCAGTTTCACCCAAAGCACTCTGTTTCAGTCACAGTTGCAATACAACTCAGCTCATAGTCTGAGTCCAATCACAAACCACACGTAGACATCTTTTATAGATTGTTCGTAACAAGTTGTAGTAATTTTCATAGCTTGCTTGCCGTTGCCTCTGAAGAGTTCTGTGGCTCTGACATACCGTATATCTTCTTGGTATTTTCTGCCATGAATCTTCTGGGTTCTTTTTTCTTTCAGTCTTCTGCCTTCACCTTCTCCTATCCTCTTCTTCTAACAACGTTCTCCGTCTTATAACTTCAATGGTCAAATTTCCTCAAAACTTCTCCTGCACCTACCACCGATAAACAGTCCTAACTCACCAATTAACTTACCTTTCCTCAACTTAACTCTGCGTGCGCTAGCGCAACCTTAGCACGCGTCGTCGTCCTTCCCTGTACTCAACTGGTCCTCAACTCTCTCACCGTTCGTAACGTTTCCGCAGATATTAATTTCCCTACCGGATGGAAGCTCCTAAAGTTAGAAGGTAACTGCGTACATACGCGGAAATAATGTTACATGATAAACAACGATATTGAGTTTGCATAACATATTACTTTGCGTCGGTACGAAAAAAATCATTACAAACAAGAGAAGCTATGTTAACAGAGAAAGAAAAAGTCACGCAAAAAAAAGACGTACATAATGACTTCATCAATATTTTTACAGACTTAAACGATTAGTAGTAGAAGTTGTACAAACAATAACATAGGTCAAATAAGCCCGTTACTCTGTAAGATGAGGATGGAGCCTTTCGCTCCTACTGTTCAATTAATACATCGAAGAAGCAGTGACGGAAATAGAAGAAAGTTTCAAGTGTGGCTTCAACTTTACGGTGAAAGGATATTACTTATAAGGTCACCTGATGACATTGGGTATCTTAAGTGAAAGTGAAGATCTGTTGAAAGGAATGAACAGTCTAATGAGAACAGAATATGGAACGAGAGTAAACCATTTGACCAAAATAATGAGAGGCAGCGAAATTAGAGTAGTAAGAAACTTAACATCAAAATTAGTGATAACGAATTTGACGAAGTTACGGAATTCTGTTACCTTGGAAGGAAAATAACCCGTGACTGACGAAGCAAGAAGGACATAAAAAGCAGAATAACACAAACGAAGAGGGCAGTTATGGCCAAGAAAAGTGTGCTGGTATCAAGTATACACAATAATATGAGGCAGAAATTTCTGAGAATGTGCGTTTGGAGCACAACAGTGTATGGCGGTGAATCGTGGGCAGTGGAAAAGTCGGAAAAGAAAAGAATCGAAGTATTTATTTGAGATGTTGCGCTACAGAGGAATGTTTTGGTCGACTGATAAATTATGAAGAGGTTCTCCACGGAATCTGTGAAGAAAGGAGCTTATGGAAAACACTGAAAGGATGAACGGACAGAATGATAGGACTTCTGTTAAGCCATCACGGAGTAACTCCCACGGTGCCAGAGCGAGCTGCAGAGGGCGGGGGATGGTAGTTAGTGTTTAACGTCCCGTCGACAACGAGGTCATTAGAGACGCAGCGCAAGCTCGGGTTAGGGAAGGATTGGGCAGGAAATCGGCCGTGCCCTTTCAAAGGAACCATCCCGGCATTTGTCTGAAACGATTTAGGGAAATCACGGAAAACCTAAATCAGGATGGCTGGAGACGGGATTGAACCGTCGTCCTCCCGAATGCGAGTCCAGTGTGCTAACCACCTCGCTCGGTAGCTGCAGAGGGCAAAAACATCCAGCAAGTAATTCAAATAATTGAGGATATACGGTGAAAGTGCTACTCTGAGATGAAGAGGCTGCCGGAGGAGCGGAGTTTGTGGCGGGTAACATATAACCAATGAAAAGACTGAGGAAAATAAAAAAGAAATTGAAATGTAGACGGAAGACCAGATAGTATAGATTAAGACATTCATAGCGTTGAGGAAGAAAATACGTCTCTAAATGGTGAAATTTCCATAACAAAACAGTAAAACCACAGACGTTACGATCAGAATTTGTATGCAGTAGATCAGTTCTCAAATAATGCGTCAGTACTGTGCGAGGTGCCGGGGCTAGCAGTGTTTTTAACACTCAATTCTTAGAGAATTTACATATGTACATGATGCTCTAAGCCCCCCCTTTTCTAACTCCAACTTTTCCTGTTGCACAAGGATAAAAAAAATACGCGAACTGACTCTAATCAACCCTGCCAGTGGAGTAGAAGAGAGTTTGGCAACTGCAATAATTTAATTTGTTAAATAAGTTAATTAAACGAAGGTTTCATTAACATAGTGAGGAATGATGGGGTTGCTCTATCTATTAACAGAATGAAAGTTCTGTCCAAAATAACAATATGATTTATTAAGACTAAACACAAAATAATAAACAATAACACATGAAACATTAACAATATATCAAATTGGCTCTAATTGGATACTTAAACAAACGCTGTGAAATTGAAGTTGTCCCTAAACTAGATTGTGAGGATTATGACGAAGTGGTATGTGCAGCCAATTCCTAGCAACTCAATTCTTAGAGAAAACACATAGCCAACCCACCATTAATTGCTGCTACCCAAGACAGAACAAAGTTAGGAAAAAAAAGACGAACAGGCGCACTCTGCTGAGCTCTGATTGTCACCTAGGAAAATCCCTATCTGCCGGTGCTGCGGACATACATTACCAAACCGACTTCTTGACTCCCAGAACACGATCTGCCGTACCGGAGCCGTTGGCTGGTTGCTTCGACGTCCTCGACCGAAAGGCGAGAGACGACTACTCACAAGAGCACCCGTACAAAAACCGAACACAGAACATTCCCGCCCCCACGACAGTGGCCGTGGTTAAACGTTCCAATCAGCAACTCGAAAACCGGCGGAAATTCCACTCCATTGCCGGAACGCTACCATTCCACCAATGGAGATTCTTGGCGCCAATTTCTGCGCCGATCTTGCTACGTCACGGAGCTATGCCCTGAGCAAGCCAATCACAGTTACTATTTTGCAGAAAGTGCGGGAATTTTCCCGCCACAGCTGCCTGGGTACACAAGTCATTCCCACGCCTCGCTGGTAGCCCGCCAGAACGTGTTTTCGCTAAGTTTCTGCGAAGTAACGGAACCTCTAGCCCAGCCACTACTTCAAGCTCTGCGGGCGTGCCTCTTGACAATGTCGGTGTCTGCAAAGCATTCACTCGACTTCCTCACACCCGTCGGCTTAAAGCTTTCCAGATCAGCAGAGCCCGCCTGTCACCGGACCACCCGGGTGACGAGAGGCGCTGCGTGGGAAGTCCGCGCGTGAAGGAATAGCAACTTTCCACCGCATGCAATTATAGAGGAGAATCGTAAGGTAGAAATATGAGAGGGGGCTCATGCCACCTCTCATAGCCCCTACGCCATTTTAGATTGTAATTGGTGAGCGGTTGGCTCACTTAGGAGCAAGGTAGTGAGTCAATCGCCCAAGAACAATCTCGCAAACTGGCTGCACATGCCGCACTCTATAAAGAAAATAACTGCAACTGAAAAATGCAGCTCATAGAGGGAGGATTATTTATGATGTAGCCAACTTCACCTTCTTAATATGGAACACTAACACTCACATCACACATCCATACCCAGGGAGCCCCTTCCAAACACCGATTCACACAGACATTCACTCTCTAAATATGGCCCGGGCATGTGAGCCAAATATGGAGCAATTTATTCTTTACAATCAGAGTTGGAGTGCTCTGCAATTAAATGCCCAAGATGTTACAACAATTTTAATCATTAAACTAACCTGAACTCACTCACACATGATACTATTTAAGTTAACAATCTCTTTGTGAGCTTTCAGAATCTAATTACGACCTCCGATTCATTCTGTCTCCCTGCAGCAAGAATAACCTTTACAAAATGTTCCCTGAACTGATGCTCCATTCACAATGACAGAGGTGGTATCTGCTTCAGTTTATGGGGACTTCAGGCACACTGTTTCCATACACTCAACAATAAATACAAGATAAAAAAAATGGTGTGGAGAACAATACAGTAATTTGTAATGAGAATTACAGTGTAAAACAAACACATACAAGGTATCACATACATTACAAAAACAACACTAGAGAAAGAAATTAAAAAAAACAAGGTTCATGGGACATTAAGTTGTGCGTGCACATTGCACACTGTTCACGACCGTGCTGAGAATGTGGCACTAAATCACATTGTTAGAAATGTTCGAAGCACTTCACAAATTCATTAGTTTCTCTGAGGGGGTTGGTATGTTGAGTCACATGCATTGATGCACGTGGTTCCATGTCTTGAGCATTGGAGGGCGGCTTTTGGGATGGGGCCACAGTACTGACATCACATAGGGCTAAACGTCGGGTGTTGTTGCTACGTTGTTGCAACAGCAATAGGGAGTGCTGGAGCGTCTGCAGTACGCTGTTGAGATTGTAGTCAGACCCACGCATATGATCACGGCAGTACGGTAGGAAGACACAGTGATAGGCCCTCCTCACGTCGATTAATTGTCTCTGATGTCTACTTGTTGGGATACATCACTAGTCTAGGTCTCTTCTCTCGCTGGGCAGTACTTTACGTTTCCCAATATTGCAGTTCGACGAGGGATGATGGCACGTGGAGTGACTCCACAAGTGTGTGAGGTCATCCATACAGGATCGAACTAGGAGCGACGAGTGCTAAAACTGCTCTCTAATAGAGAGGAGAAGTTAGAAATGAGACCATACATTTGTTAGTGTGGCACGATACTGCTTTGTGTATGCAGATCGGCCAATGCTAGTGAGTTGTAAAAACCCAAACAGGTGAGTATATAGCGTCCCTTTCTGTCCTGAGGCACATGAGGCGCAGGTTCTGACACGATATGTGATCTTCTTCGTGTACTCACGACAACGTGGCCTGCCGCAGGGAATCCCTCCAAACGGCCGCCGCGTCCGGAGAGCTAGCAGGCTGTCGCGCGTGGGTCGCGTGTCAGTGTCAACGGCCAGCCTCACTTTCGCTTGTGGCCCGGCGAGGATCCCGCCTAATCCCTCAGGTACACGGTCCGGTGACTGTCAGCTTGTAGGACCGGACGCCCTCGCGCCCCTCACGTCAGGTAGCGCGCCGACGCTCTCCTCCTGCAGGTAGCCGATGACCTCCGGCTGGCCTCTGCATTCCCACGATCCCCGTCGTCTGCACAATTCTTACAAAAATCCTATGCCTAACTTTTCCCCATGACCTTCTATGTTATAATAAATTTACATAACGATACATTGATGGTCTGTCATTTCAGACACTGTAATTTTAATTTTATAGTTATTTATCTGTAGCTATCATAACAAAAATGGAAATAATTTATCTTGATATTTGTGTAGAGACCGATCTCACTATTGTACATGGTGTGTGATAACTGATGCTATGTAATGGATGAACAACTAAATGTGCGGGCCCACACTAATATTACTATTAATTATATAGATCGACAGTAGACATGCTCAAGAATTAACTACCATTTGCCAACGATCTACATTCTATGTCTTTTAATTAAATTATGTTGTTATTCAGGTCTAAGTTTTACTGTGCTATAAAGAACATGCAACTATACTACTTTCTCGCCGGCCGCGGTGGTCTAGCGGTTCTGGCGCTGCAGTCCGGAACCGCGGGACTGCTACGGTCGCAGGTTCGAATCCTGCCTCGGGCATGGGTGTGTGTGATGTCCTTAGGTTAGTTAGGTTTAAGTAGTTCTAAGTTCTAGGGGACTTATGACCTAAGATGTTGAGTCCCATAGTGCTCAGAGCCATTTGAACCATTTTACTACTTTCTCTCGCCGGTCGTCCCTCCATCTCGGGTCTGTGATTTGATGACCTGAAAAATAGCATCCCAACAGGCGCGCGCCACACTTGTGGTAGAAAACCCCCACAATATTAATCTAGTTATTGTTAAATCCTACAGTTTAACTTATCCTAGTATAACTTACTTTCCCTTTTATTTATTTATTTATTTATTTATTTATTTATTTATTTTATTTATTTTTTTTTTGTTTACCTTATACACTACTCTTACATAATTCCTGTTACGCTGAGATATCTCGCTGCTCGCCGCTATTGACGACAGTGATGTGCGCGCCGTACGACACGGCCTCCGAGTTCTCACTACGCCTCACTGAAACTCCAGAGACTGGGTTAGCCATGGCTATACAAGACAATAAATTTATAGTTGAACTTAATTTTGTATGTGATGCAGTCTTAGCAATGAAAGCGCACCTTTCCAGAGGCAATGTAATTTGACCCAGCCAAGTCTGGTTCCTGTTGAGGATTCAGTCGCCCATCACACGCCAGCTACACAGTATGTCACGAATATCCTAGTATGAGTCACTGTCGCAAGCAGCATGCTAAATCCCCAACCAGCACATTGGCATGGTAGGCTTTATGCCCGCATTTCTACCGTCTAGGCCCTAGGGCACCATTGGAGTCAAACGCTCACAGGTTCACCCCGACTTGCAAGACAACGATGCTGGCGCAGCTCTGCAAAAACTATACTGCCAATATTCATCCTCGAAATCTCGCAATATACCACAATCTTGCAGTGCACTGACGCGTGCCTGCAAGCATTGGTATGAACGTCTCACGAACTGGCTGTGGCCGCTATGGAGCGTATCACGACTTCTCAGAACGCTTCTAAGAGCACGTTCTTGTATGCGCCCGTTTGTGCGACATCTCGTCACTCATCACTATCCCTTAACATGGACACCAGATTGGAAAGGACAAAAACATTGCTCATGGAAAGGTAGTGCCTCTTATCGCATTGACAGTGGAGATCCCGAACATAGACAAAAATTAACAGCAGTACATTCTTATGCGAGAAAACGCAGCGTGTTATTACTTTAATTAACAATCTTAATCTATTAATGCAACGAGTATTGTTCCCCGAAGAAAAGTTCATATCTTTGCCTATTCTACTATGTACACCACTTAAGCTACTATTATTCCACGAACTTCTTTGTGTGAGAGATGTGGTGGAATCCTATGGACTAGCGCCAATCCCTTGTTTGACTCCCCCTCCTCTGACGTGCATTAGGATTTGCAGGTCTAATTTCAATCTCCTGGTTCTCCTGTTGTCCTTGATTTCGTTCTCTCCAATTACGGTCGCTTTGCCGTTCGTTATTCCTCCTGTCCCAGATTCCTTGTCTAGATTGACCCTGTTCCCTGACGTTCTGGTTTCCGTGTCTCTGGTTTCCATAACCTTGAAAAGCGTAACCTTGATTTCCGTAACCCTGGTTTCCTAACTGACGAGTGCTATTATGCGATCTGTTGTCGTCTTCCCTTGCTGGCCCGTGGTATTTGTTGTTTTGCGCCTTCTTCCTGTCCTTTGCGTCTTGTTTATCGAAGACTACTTCGAGTTCGCGCAATAGACTCTTGAATGCTTCTATGTCAGATCCACACTTCCCGACAAGTGTCTGTTGATATCTAACAGGCAATTTGGAAAAGCAAAATTTAATGATTTCTCCGTTGCTATATGGATTATCTAGAAACTGATTCTTCTTGAGTAAATCATCAAAAAATTTGGTTGCGCTTTTATGCCCGGACACTTCCAGTTCAGGACAAAATATTATTTCCTTTTTAATCCTGTCTTGCGTTTCCTTTGACCAGTAGGTCCGCAGGAATGCACCAACAAATTCCTGATAAGTCCGACACGTCGCTGCCACGCCCCGCATCTTTTCCGCAGCCTGGCCTTCGATGTGTCCACACATGAATTCTAATTTGGCCTGGGTTGGCCATGACGACGGTAATGAATTTGTAAATTGCATCACCCAGCTCTTCGGATGCATCGACCCTCCATTATCTTTGAATTTCTGGAATTTTAGTATTGACAGGAAGTGATTGTGATCAAAATCCGTTCTGATCCTCGCACTGGTGTTGTCACTCGTTTCCGATACTTGCACGTCTGCTGAGTGTACTGATCTATTTTGCTGATAACTGTGATGTGCTACGTCTGTATCACAGTGGAAGTGGCATTCAGCATTCACTCTTCTAAGTGGGCTGCAATTATTGGAGCTATTACTCTCTGTTTCTGCGTGTGCATTGTTAGTTCCGCACTCTGTCACTGGGCTAGAGCACGGCGGACTTTTCCTCGGAGACACAGTCCTGTGTACTCCATCATTGGTATCCGAACGCGCAGAGCTCGTGTGCCCGTTTCGCTCTAGTTTTGCTATCCGACTCTCTACTTCTTTCATTCGTTTCGTGATGTTCGTAACCGCAATATTACCTTGAGTCTTTAAGGCCGCTAGGGATTTTGAGTGCACTTGTGTCGCACGTCGCAAGCGCCCTGCGAGTTTAGAAGTTACTTTTGCGATTTTCATTGCCCCTGTTGCTGCCGTTTTGGCTAGGCCTGCTACTTTTTGTGCTACCATTGACATTTGTTTTGCTTCTTCACATTCTTTCTTTATTGTTAGTAATTCCCCACGAATTTCTCCTATATGCGAAATTATTGCCTCAGTGTCCTTCTTACGCTGTTCGTCAGCTTCTTCCTTCTCCCTCTTACGTTGTTTCTCCTCTTCTTCCTTCTCCCTCTTACGCTGTTCGTCAGCTTCTTCCTTCTCCCTCTTACGTTGTTCGTCAGCTTCTTCTTTCATTGATCGTAGGAAGCTCAGTATTGGGTTAATGTCATCATTTTGATCCTCGTCACCCATGGGTGATGTAACTCTGGACACCTGGGCGCTAGAGCTCTGACGTGGCCGAGCTGGCCCCTGTCTGCTCTCGTTCGTTTGATTATAAACTTCTGCTACCGTCTCGACCTGTGTGACTGTCTCTGTTTCATCCTCTACTTCACTATCATAATCACGGCCGCAACGCTGCTCTGAGATCGCGTCCAAATCACCTTCCTCATCAAAGACCCTGGCGTCCTGTCCTGCTAAAAATGTGCCCATCTCATCTCCGAACCTATTCCCGTTAAACTGCCCCTTATCCATTATGCTATCCTCTTTTGTTTTAGCTTCGCTCGATAATAGTCGTGCCTTACTTCTCGTTATCATTCATGAAAAACAAATTTATCTAAAATGCACAATAAAATTAATCTACTCCATATATTTTTACACATAGACACAAAATTTCAACAACGCTGTTCCAACGCTGTAATTACAAGCACAATTTGAAGTGGTACAGAAACCGCACACAAATCCGACAAAGTGCGATGTGGTACGGACACCACACCAACGAAACACAAAAAAACAATGAACAAAAAAAACAAAACAAAAAAAAATATATACACTGAAAACAAAAACTGTAATCATGCGCCGCTACTTAAAACTAAACGCGGAACTACCGGAAAAAAAACTTGGGTATTAATCAATAAAAAAAAGAGAGAAACAAAATTGAATGTTCCTACTAAGAATCCTGTTTGCTTATCAGAGATTCACAGGGAAGATCCGAGGCCAAGGGTCGCCATATTATGCGAGGTGCCGGGGCTAGCAGTGTTTTTAACACTCAATTCTTAGAGAATTTACATATGTACATGATGCTCTAAGCCCCCCCTTTTCTAACTCCAACTTTTCCTGTTGCACAAGGATAAAAAAAATACGCGAACTGACTCTAATCAACCCTGCCAGTGGAGTAGAAGAGAGTTTGGCACCTGCAATAATTTAATTTGTTAAATAAGTTAATTAAACGAAGGTTTCATTAACATAGTGAGGAATGATGGGGTTGCTCTATCTATTAACAGAATGAAAGTTCTGTCCAAAATAACAATATGATTTATTAAGACTAAACACAAAATAATAAACAATAACACATGAAACATTAACAATATATCAAATTGGCTCTAATTGGATACTTAAACAAACGCTGTGAAATTGAAGTTGTCCCTAAACTAGATTGTGAGGATTATGACGAAGTGGTATGTGCAGCCAATTCCTAGCAACTCAATTCTTAGAGAAAACACATAGCCAACCCACCATTAATTGCTGCTACCCAAGACAGAACAAAGTTAGGAAAAAAAAGACGAACAGGCGCACTCTGCTGAGCTCTGATTGTCACCTAGGAAAATCCCTATCTGCCGGTGCTGCGGACATACATTACCAAACCGACTTCTTGACTCCCAGAACACGATCTGCCGTACCGGAGCCGTTGGCTGGTTGCTTCGACGTCCTCGACCGAAAGGCGAGAGACGACTACTCACAAGAGCACCCGTACAAAAACCGAACACAGAACATTCCCGCCCCCACGACAGTGGCCGTGGTTAAACGTTCCAATCAGCAACTCGAAAACCGGCGGAAATTCCACTCCATTGCCGGAACGCTACCATTCCACCAATGGAGATTCTTGGCGCCAATTTCTGCGCCGATATTGCTACGTCACGGAGCTATGCCCTGAGCAAGCCAATCACAGTTACTATTTTGCAGAAAGTGCGGGAATTTTCCCGCCACAGCTGCCTGGGTACACAAGTCATTCCCACGCCTCGCTGGTAGCCCGCCAGAACGTGTTTTCGCTAAGTTTCTGCGAAGTAACGGAACCTCTAGCCCAGCCACTACTTCAAGCTCTGCGGGCGTGCCTCTTGACAATGTCGGTGTCTGCAAAGCATTCACTCGACTTCCTCACACCCGTCGGCTTAAAGCTTTCCAGATCAGCAGAGCCCGCCTGTCACCGGACCACCCGGGTGACGAGAGACGCTGCGTGGGAAGTCCGCGCGTGAAGGAATAGCAACTTTCCACCGCATGCAATTATAGAGGAGAATCGTAAGGTAGAAATATGAGAGGGGGCTCATGCCACCTCTCAACTGTTTAATTTTACAAGACTATGATTAAACAGTTATTCACATATCACCTATCTCTCCACACTGTACAACATATTGACTAAAATTGTTATCGTTGCGTGCAAAACGAGAAGCGCTGGACTTTATACAGACCAAGGAAAAAGCTGGGTTTAGAAGCGAATATTGGAGAAAGGAGCATTTGCAAGACGTGGGTGTAATTGTGGAGCAACGTAATGATTGTGAACTAGCACTTATTTTAACTTCCAAAGATTTTACGGAAGCTTTAGACCAGGTTTCAACAGAACATGTACTGGCTACCCTTGAGAAAGAAGCGCTTCTTTCAGTCTTTGTTAGTACACTGCGGAATATACGAACGTATCAGCGCCACAGTATGCACTGTATTTAACCGGGACTGAGAGAAACGCAGAACTAGAGAGAGCAAGAGCAGGCAGACATGGAGAAGTGTAGGACTGTTCTGAGCAGCCCTAAGAGCAGGAGGAGTTGTCGCGTTCTCACAACGGGGAACAAACAGGTAATGCGTGTTAAAGGAATGTACCGATACGACCTTCATATTGTTGAAGACTTCTTACTGCTCTTCTCTAGTACAACTAAACGTCAACACAGAATGAAAACACTTTCGAGCCAATTTGAAACTACTATTAAAATCTATAATGTACACTCAACTCTTCGAAAAGGAAATAGTGTTACTTAACAATGGAATTACTGAAACACTGGGGAGATGCAAGCTGGGAAATGGTGGGAGACGCAGGAAATCAAACAAGTGTGTCACAGAACAGGCATGAGTAGAACGCGGAATTGCGAGTGCACTGGGTACAAAGTACTACTGGAAAAAACACGTAGCAGTTGAATAAGAGGTACATAATCAAAGAATACGAGAGAAAATAACTTAGGATAATATATGAGATGGAAGGTATTCTAAAAGAAGAATATGACGCAACACTGAAAGACCTAATGTAGAAAAGTGTGCCTACGTCATTTCCTCAGAATTACTGAGATCCTTGGGAGAGTGGCATATGGACAAATTATGCCACCTGGTGTGGAAGACATTTGACACAGACGAAGTACTCTCATACTTCGGGATGGATGTAATAATTCCAAATCCAAAGAAAGCAGACGCTAACAGGCTGGAATACTACAGAACTATCAGTTAAACAACACGTGCTTGCAATATATTGACATAAATTATTTAAGGAAGTATGGGAAGACTGGTAGACGACGACCTCAAGGATGACCAATGAAGGTTCCAGACAAATTAGGAACAAATAAGGCAATAGTGGTCGTATGACATAGCCTGGGTGATAGGTTGAAGAAAGGCAAACCTATGTCTATAGCTTTGGTAGATTTGGATAAGGTTTGTGACACTGTTGAGTCAGCTACACTCTTTGAGTGTTGTAGGTATCACGTATAAATTACAACGAGCGAAAAATTATTTACAACTCGTGTAAAGACCAGACTGCAGCCGATTGACATGAAATGGAAGTCGAAGTTGTTGAGAAAGCGAGACAGCGTTCGGAATATCTCCGAAAGAAACGAAGGAGAAATTTGTTAAGGAAATTAAAATTCAAGTTGAAGAAATTAAAACTTCCCGGTTGTCCGATTGAATGGTAAGTATGCCAGTGATGCAAAAGACTTGGTAAATCAGTTGAACGTAATGAATACCGTATTGAAGACATATTATAGGACTAGCATCAACAAAACTGAAACAAGGATAATGGAATGTAGTCGAATTAAATCGAGTGATGCTCAAAAAATTAAACAGGGAAATGACACAGTAAGGGTTGTAGATGTATTCTACTATTTACGTTGCAAAAGTAACTATCATTAGCGAATTAGAGAAGATATAAAATATAGAGCGGGTAAAACGTGAAATGAGTTTTTGAAAGGAGGAGTTTGTCAACATCTAATACGAATTTGTTAGGAAGCCTTTGTCGTTTTTTAAAAATTGTTAAGACTTTTAGGAAATATTTTATCTTTACTTTATAATTTTATTTCACCAAACATTATTTTATGACTGACTATCTGTTTCAGAATGTTTGCTTATATGCTTTTGGACTGCATATTTCTAATTCACATCTTTTTATTTTTGACACTACGGCTTATAGTGTTATAATTTTAAATTCCTTCCATTTTTATTATTTTCATTTGTTTATAAGACTGGCATACAACCTAAGGAATAGCAATGCCTTTAAAAATTGTCACATGTAATTAAAAAAATAAAAAAATAAAATAAAAAAATAAAAAATGCGATGTACATAGACAAAATTTCCTAAATATGGACAACTACTTCGTATCGTGTTTGTGCAGCATGTAGTATACACGTCAGCTAAAGATTATTGCAGCCTACTCATTGAAAATTGTTTCACTAAAGACGTTGCTGCTCAGTAATACATCGCCTGACGTGTCAGTCTCCACCATTCCACTTTCGCAACAACTTGGTTAGAAAGAAGCCTGCTGCCACATCTTTGCACTGGCGTTTGTCCTCACCATAGCAACCACTAGTTCGCCTATCGACCTCACAACGACTTCAGTGCAAAGAAGCCTCCTGCCTCATCTTTGGAACGGCGTCCAACTTCACCATGGCAACCAGTGGTTCCAAATGGTTCACTAAGAGGCCTTGAGAGGGCACCCCATGTACTGCCAAACCGAAGTTCATTTATCCTACATATTTAAATATTTTTTAACTCTTTTTAATTGACAATAGCTGTTTAATAAGCTAAGTTTAGTGTGTGTTTATTCTTATTTCATGACAATGTTCTTTTAACTAAGAAATTTTACATTGTTATTCGACTTATAACTCATTGGTTAGTAATGACATCATGCCGTCAGAAGTGGGCGGAGCCTCCATTATATATAGTAAGACGTGCACTGGGAACACCACGGTACGGGACTACAAGTCCCACCGCCACACCTTCACCTGCCCATGTTAGGCAATAAATTCTGCCTGACTCATGTAGTACTATCACCGTCAGAGGGTGGTACGGGACTACAAGTCCCACCGCCACACCTCCAAAGTGAATTGCAGTGACTAGTCACTGCACAGTGGAAATTTACTGGCTCACCAACACAGTTAGACCGCAATAGACCGGTGATGCTGTATTGTAACATATCACCCCGGACTACAAAAAAAAAAAAAAAAAAAAAAAAAAAAAAAAAAAAAAAAAAAAAAAAAAAAAAAATGGTTTCTCCAGCAGAAAGAGGTTCCTACTCAATGGTAATTCATTGTTTAATAGCTTTATAAATTTATGTATTTTCTTGTAGGTCTGAAGATGACCACAGTAGTGGTCGAAACCGGTCACCTTAATAAATAAATCGTGATCAAGACTGTTTTTAATAGTAAATATTTTTCGAGGGTATTTGTCTGAAATATAGCCCAACACGGAAGTGTATTGTGGACAATAACCAGCTCAAACAAGAAGATACGCTTTTGAAATGTAGTGTTACTAAAGAACGCTGAAGATATGATGAGTAAATCTAAAAACAAATGAAGATATACTAAATTTAATTAGGAAGAAAAGAACTTTTTGGCACAACTTTACTAAAAGAAGAGATCAGTTGCTAGGACATGAACTGAAGCATCAAGGAATGGTCAATTAGGTCATGTCATGAAGTGTAAGAGGTAAAACCTGAAGCGCGAGACCAATGCTGGAATACATTAACCAGGTTCAGATGGGTGTAGGTCGCAGCAGTTATACAGAGATGGTGTGGCTTACCCAGGATAGACAAATATCGAGAGCTGCATGAAGCCAGCCTTTGTACCGAACAGTACAACAACAACAAAAATGGAATACTATGACGATTCTAAGACAGAAGAAAATATTGAGACGGTGACCTTACTGCTTCTTGGATACTTCCATGGATAATATCGACCTCAATTTTTTCGTTGCTGATACGTTCTGTGCTGGTAGATGTTGTACATGTGGTACCGGGCGGTCATCTGACCCTCCAGTGTCGATGTCAGTAATTGGTATGAGGTGGTCGAATGCACTAGCCGTTCGTATGGAATCATCACGGTAGCATAGGCCGGTATGGAAAAGTGATAAATTGGGAGAAAAATACTATCGTGTTTGGACATCTGACTATATCGAAGGTAAATTAGGCCAATTTCTGGGTGTATCGATGCGGACTGCAACGTGCCTGCAAGTAATGGTGCACAACTATATAACGTGACGCAAAAGCACTGATTCTAACTGGCAGGATCGGTAGAGAACTACCACACCTTGTCAATGAGAGTGGGTTTCCGAACAAGATAGGAATTACTGCTGTCACTGCATTCAGACCCAGTTCAGCAAGTTTCCCAGCGAATATTGCTAAGGGAACCACACGCAATGGACATTTGCCTTCTGGTTCCTCGAAAAAGGCCGTTCCTCATAGCAGAAAATAAACGACATAATAACTGGCCAGTAGTAGCTACTGGAGTGTAATACGGTCTAATGGGTTACATTTGTGCTTCTTATCAAAAGATGAGAATTGGGGAGTGCACCCACAACGCAATCCGTTACATATGGAAGATGCTGTTCACGGTCTCCGTGGTTCTGTGATGTTTTAATGCTGTTTTCTTTCCATAAATACGACCTGCATACCACAGCGACACATATAGCCGTACAGTAAGGGCAACCACAACGGAGGGGTATCTGTTGAGTGGCCAGACAAACGTGTGGTTCCTAAAGAGGGGCAGCAGCCTTTTCAGTAGTTGCAGGGGCAACGGTTTGGATGATTGACTGAACTGGCGCTGTAACATAAACCAAAACAGCATTGCTGTGCTGGTACCGCGAACAGCTGAAAGCAAGGGGAAACTACAGCCATAATTTTTCCCAGGGGCATGCAGTTTCACTGTATGGTTAAATGATGATGGCATTCTCTTGGGTAAAATATTCGGAGGTAAAATAGTCCCCCATTCAGATCTCCGGGCAGGGATTACTCAGGAGGTCGTTCTTATCAGGAGAAAGAAAACCGGCGTCCTACGGACTGGAATGTCAGATACATTAATCGGGCAGGTAGGTTAGAAAATTTAAAAAGGGAAATGGATAGGTTAAAGCTAGATGTAGCGGAAATTAGTTAAGCTCGGTGGCAGGAGGAACAGGACTTCTGATCGAGTGAATACAGGATCATAAATACAAAATCAAATAGGGGCAATGCAGGAGTAGGAACAATAACTAATAAATTAAAAAAAAAACAGGAACGCGGTTAAGCTGCTACGAACAGCATAGTGAACGCATTACTGTAGCCCAGATAGACACGAAGCCTATGGCAGCCACAGCAGTACAAGTTTACATCCAAACTAGCTCCGCAGATGACGAAGAGATTGAAGAAGTGTATGAAGAGATAAAAAAAATTATTCAAATAGTTAAGGAAGACAAAAATTTAATAGTCACGGAGGACTGGAATTCGATAGTAATAAAAGGAAGAGAAGGAAAAGAAGTAGGTGAGTATCGACTCGGGTAAGGAATGATCGAGGAACCGCCAGGTAGAATTTTGCACAGAGCGAAACTTAATCATCGCTAACACTTGGTTTAAGACTCGTGAAAGAAGGGTGTATACGTGGAAGAGGCCTGGGGACACTGGAAGGTCTCGGATACATTATATAATGGTACGACAGAGATTTGGAAACCACGTTTTAAATTGTAAGACACTTCCAGAGGCAGATGTGGACTCTGACCACAATTTGTTGGTTATGTACTGCAGATTAAAACTGAAGAAACTGCAAAAAGGTAGGAATTTAAGGAGATGGGATCTGGATAAACTGAAAGAACTGGAGATTGTTAAGAGTTTCAGAGAGCGCATTAGTGAGCGATTCACAAGAGCAGGGGAAAGGCATACAGTAGGAGATGAATGGGTAGCTTTGAGAGATGAAATAGTGAAGGCAGCAGAGAATCAAGTAGGGAAAAAGACGAGCGCTTGTAGAAATCCTTGGGTAACACAAGAAGTATTGAATTTAATTGATGAAAGGAGAAAATACAAAAATGCAGTAAATGAAGCAGTCAAAAATGAATACAAACGTCTCAAAAATGAGATCGACAGAAAGCACAAAAACGCTAAGCGGGAATGGCTGGAGGACAAATGTAAAGTGTAGACACATATATCACTACGGGTAAGATAAATGCCGCCTGCAGGAAAATTTAAGAGACTTTTGGAGAAAAGAGAACCACCTATACGAGAGCTATGCACGGCTCATGTTTATCCCATTTATTGTTGGTCATCTTCTATTACGGCACTGCCGCCTCGCTTTCTTATTCTATTTACTGGCGTCACTAACTTCCTGCCTTACTTGCCCGTGAGCAGCAGCAGCAGTGTGTAATCGATAAGTGCACTGTCGTACCATCTCCGGAGGGGCCGACATACACTCCTGGAAATTGAAATAAGAACACCGTGAATTCATTGTCCCAGGAAGGGGAAACTTTATTGACACATTCCTGGGGTCAGATACATCACATGATCACACTGACAGAACCACAGGCACATAGACACAGGCAACAGAGCATGCACAATGTCGGCACTAGTACAGTGTATATCCACCTTTCGCAGCAATGCAGGCTGCTATTCTCCTATGGAGACGATCGTAGAGATGCTGGATGTAGTCCTGTGGAACGGCTTGCCATGCCATTTCCACCTGGCACCTCAGTTGGACCAGCGTTCGTGCTGGACGTGCAGACCGCGTGAGACGACGCTTCATCCAGTCCCAAACATGCTCAATGGGGGACAGATCCGGAGATGTTGCTGGCCAGGGTAGTTGACTTACACCTTCTAGAGCACGTTGGGTGGCACGGGATACATGCGGACGTGCATTGTCCTGTTGGAACAGCAAGTTCCCTTGCCGGTCTAGGAATGGTAGAACGATGGGTTCGATGACGGTTTGGATGTACCGTGCACTATTCAGTGTCCCCTCGACGATCACCAGTGGTGTACGGCCAGTGTAGGAGATCGCTCCCCACACCATGATGCCGGGTGTTGGCCCTGTGTGCCTCGGTCGTATGCAGTCCTGATTGTGGCGCTCACCTGCACGGCGCCAAACACGCATACGACCATCATTGGCACCAAGGCAGAAGCGACTCTCATCGCTGAAGACGACACGTCTCCATTCGTCCCTCCATTCACGCCTGTCGCGACACCACTGGAGGCGGGCTGCACGATGTTGGGGCGTGAGCGGAAGACGGCCTAACGGTGTGCGGGACCGTAGCCCAGCTTCATGGAGACGGTTGCGAATGGTCCTCGCCGATACCCCAGGAGCAACAGTGTCCCTAATTTGCTGGGAAGTGGCGGTGCGGTCCCCTACGGCACTGCGTAGGATCCTACGGTTTTGGCGTGCATCCGTGCGTCGCTGCGGTCCGGTCCCAGGTCGACGGGCACGTGCACCTTCCGCCGACCACTGGCGACAACATCGATGTGCTGTGGAGACCTCACGCCCCACGTGTTGAGCAATTCGGCGGTACGTCCACCCGGCCTCCCGCATGCCCACTATACGCCCTCGCTCAAAGTCCGTCAACTGCACATACGGTTCACGTCCACGCTGTCGCGGCATGCTACCAGTGTTAAAGACTGCAATGGAGCTCCGTATGCCACGGCAAACTGGCTGACACTGACGGCGGCGGTGCACAAATGCTGCGCAGCTAGCGACATTCGACGGCCAACACCGCGGTTCCTGGTGTGTCCGCTGTGCCGTGCGTGTGATCATTGCTTGTACAGCCCTCTCGCAGTGTCCGGAGCAAGTATGGTGGGTCTGACACACCGGTGTCAATGTGTTCTTTTTTCCATTTCCAGGAGTGTATTTCCGGGACGTCGTGTGTCTGGTAGTCAGTTGGAGACGGACCAGCAGTGCAGTCGGGACGCAGCAGCCGTGAAGTTGGGGGACGGAGCGCCGGTGAGGCGCCGACAGCCACTGCTCGCCGACCACTGACGACACACATGAACTGTACGGCGGAGGGAGATTGAAGCGGGACGACCATTGGTTGGTCGTTCGGTTGGTCGTATCATGGGCCGACGTATACTTGGTCCTTTCACCGTTTCCGAGCCTGGGGGTTGGTCGGTTGGCGTGGAGCAGCGAGGAAATCTCCGCGGTGCGCGGCTTGGCCGGGCCCGCTGGCGGCCTCTATGCAGTGTCGGAGTGTGGGTGCTGTTCCCATTGCTATGAGGTTCGTGGCTCACCGATCCTGGACATGAAAGTTGTGTTTTAATCTACCACCAAGTCACGACTGTTCACATTGTGTCGTTTGGAGTTGGTTGTCGGCTGTTGGGACGTTCCCGTGAGCAACAAAGTGTGTTTTCAAGTTGGAAAACTTTAGCCACCCTCCGGTGGAGTTTAACTGCACTTGTTTATTTGAATTGAAGTGGACCAGCGGAATCTTCTGCCTTGTGGCCGTTAACATTCCGGTTACCTACCCTGGCCATTGACGTAAATTCAGGCAGTGTATTTTTCTCATTGTGTAGTCCCTGTCCAGCAAGGTGTGTAGTTTGACAGCTCATTGTACAATTGGTTGTGGGCACCAATACCTTCTACGTTGTTCCACTGAACTACCTGTTGTGTGCTAGTCAGCTGAAGCGGAGGTTAGCTTGTCAGTGTGTCCGTTCACTGTCTGTCAGTTGGGTTGTCGTCGGATCGACAATAGTTGGGTCGACTGCCTGTCCCACCTAAGTGAGCGTTAGGGTTTGAATTCCAGGCCGACCCTTGGAACTTCTGAGCGCCCTTGGATGTACTGAGTTTTCTTGTTTCTTCTTGTATGGCTTCTAGCCGATTTTTGGACTAAGGTTATTTTGCGCTTAAGGCGTCAGATGGTTTGGGCCTTCAGCCTAATTCAAGAAGTGTTTTATGTAAAGCCTTTGGCATTTTTAAAATTAATGTTATTGAGTGTTGGGCCTTCAGCCTATTTTGAATTTGTTTTGCTCTTAAGCTGTCAGATGGTTTAGGCCTTCAGCCTAATTTAAGAACTATTTTACATAAAGCCTTTGCCGTTTTTAAAATTAATATTATTGAGTCTTAAGTGTTGGGCCTTCAGCCGATGTGAATTTAAGTTATTTGCTCTTAAAGTGTCAGATTCTTTGGGACTTCCGCCTGATTAAGGAACTGTTTTAAGATAAGGCTTTGCCTTTTAAATTTCCGATTTTGGTTGAGCTTTAAGTTGGCTTTCAGCCGTTTATAAATTAAAGTGGTCTTGCCCTTAAGGCATTAGATAGTACGGCGCATTCAGCCACTAGTTAAGTTACAGAACTAAAGCTGTGGTTTTTTTTTAAGAAAATTCTTGGCTTTTGTTATGTTTGATCAAATAAAAGGATGTATGTTCGAGTGTAACTGATAGCCGCTTATTATGGCCCCATTCCACAACTTAAACTACCTGTCCTGTCCTGCAGGTTTAGCGGGGTGTCTCAGTATGAATATCAAGAGCTCAGCTGGTAAACCAGTTCTAAGGAGAGATGGGAAAGCCGGAAGGTGGAAGGAGCATATAGAGAGTCTATACAAGGCGATCAACTTGAGTGCAATGTTACGGAAATGGAAGAGGACGTAGATGAGGTGGGAGATATGAAACTGCGTGAATAATTTGACAGAGCACTGAAAGACCTAATTAGAAACAAGTCTCTGGGACTAGATGACATTCCGTTAGCACTATTGATATCCTTGGGAGAGAACCAGCCATGACCAAACTCTTCGATCTGGCGGGCAAAATGTATGAGACAGGCGAAATAACCTCAGACTTCAAGAGAAACATAATAATTACAATTCCAAAGGTTGCAGGTGCTGACAGGCGTGAAAATGACCGAGGTATCAGTTTAATAAATCACGGTTGCAAAATACTAACACTAATTCTGTATAGACGAATGGAAAAACTGGTAGAAGCTGACGTCTGGAAAGATAACTTTGGATTCCGTAGAAATGTAGGAACACGCGAGGCGATACTGACCCTACGAGTTATCTTAGAAGCTAGCTTAAGTAAAGGCAAACGTGCGTTTATAGTATTTGTAGACTTATAGAAATTTGACAATGTTGACTGCAACACTGAATTTCAAATTGTGAAGGTCGCAGGGGTAAAATACAGGGAACGAAAGGTTATTTACAATTTGTACAGAAACCAGATGGCAGTTATATGAGTGGAGGGGCACGAAAGGGAAGCAGTTGTTGGGAAGTGAGTGAGACAGGGTTGTAGCCTTCCACCAATGTTATGCAGTTCGTACATTGAACAACCAATGAACAAAACCAATGAAAAATTTGGAGTAGGAAATAAAATCCGGGGAGAGGAAATAAAAACCTTGAGGTTTGCCGATGACACACCAATTCTGTCACAAACAATGGACTTGTAAGAACAGTTGAACTGAATGAACAGTGTCTTGGAAGGAGGTTATAAGAGGATGATTTGAAAAGTTCTCGAAACGGAATAGAAAAAAAGTACTTCATCACTGAACCTTTTTTTATTTTCAATGTAGTCTCCTTGTAGATTAATGCAGGTGGTACAACAATGTTCCAGTACCTTGATGCCATCTCAGAAATGACTTCCCTCCTGGCCGGCTATCAATTTTTCGTTTGAAGTGAATCTCCGTCCACAAAAAAAAATTTTCTGTTTTGGGAGGAGATGGAAGTTCAAAAATGGTTCAAATGGCTCTGAGCACTATGGGACTTTACTTATGAGATCATCGGTCACCTATAACTTAGAACTACTTAAACCTAACTAACCTCAGGACACACATCCTCGCCCGAGGCAGGATTCGAACCTGCGACCGTATCGGTCGCGCGGTTCGAGACTGTAGCGCCTAGAACCGCTCGGCCACCCCGGCCGGCAAGAGATGGAAGTCTGACGGAGCCCATTGTCTTGATGGAAGACGACTTTCTTTCTCGCTGAACCTGGCCTTTTTTGCGTTTCTTTTGTTGCCTTCTGTCCGGGAGGCTAGCATAGTATCCTACAGTAACTGTTTGCCCAGTGGGGAGACAATCTATAAACAAAATCCCCTTCGCATCACAGAACACTGATGCCATGACCTGCCGAAGGAATTGTCTTTGCTTCCTTTGGTGGCGGAGAAGCAGCACGTTTCCACTGCTTTGACTGTCTTTTTGTCTCTGGGGTGTAGTAGTACACACAAGTTTCATCTACGGTCACAAACCGGTGCAAAAAATCTCGTTCGTTTCTCCTAAAACGGGCTAAACATGGTTTCGATATGTTCACTCTCATGCCTTTTTAATCCAGCGTCAAGAGTCGCGGCACCCATCTTGCAGATAATTTTTTCATTTCTAATTCTTCAGTTAAAATGTGAAATACGCTTTCATATACCATCTGGCAAGCGTGAGCAATTTCATGCACCTTCAATTGGCGATCCTCGAGGACCATTTTTGGCACTTTTGCAGTGAATACTGGAGAAATGACACATGTTGGCCGACAACTGCGCGGATCATCATCTAAGCTCTCCCCACCGAATTTAATCCTATTTGTCCACTTGGCAACAGTTTAATATGAAGGAGCAGATTCCTCCAGTGTATTCTGGAAATAGGCATGAATGTCCTTTGCTTTCATACCTTTCTTTACGAAGTGCATAATCACTGCTCGAATCTCGATTTTTTTCTGTCTTCGCAAATCACTACGCGGGAAAAACAACAGAGCCACGTCACTGCCACCGGTCTCTTCCAAGAGCACTGACGTGGCAAGTTTATTTACTTAGCGTATGGCAGTGCACGTCATTTTACGCTTCTTACAAATGTTTAAACAAAGATGTACATAAAAAACACAATAAAACATACAGATAATGTGCAATACAATAAAATAAGAATGCGGCTAAGATACTACAAACAGCATACTGAACGCATTATTGTAGCCAAGATAGATACAAAGCCCACGCCTACCACAGTGGTACAAGTTTATATGCCAACTAGCTCCGCAGATGACGAAGAGAATGATGAAATGCATGATGAGATAAAAGAAATTATTCAGATAGTGAAGGGACACGAAAATTTAACAGTCATGGATGACTGGAATTCGATAGTAGGAAAAGGGAGAGAAGGAAATGTAGTAGGTGAATATGGATTGGGGGGAAGAAATGAAAGATGAAGCCACCTGGTAGAATTTTGCACAGAGCATAACTTAATCATAGCTAACACTTGGTTCAAGAATCGTAAAAGAAGGTTGTATACATGTAAGAAGCCTGGAGATACTGGAAAGTATCAGATAGATTATATAATGGTAAGGCAGAGATTTAGGAACCAGGTTTTAAATTGTAAGACATTTCCAGGGGCAGATGTGGACTCTGAACACAATCTATTGGTTATCAACTGTAGATTAGCACTGAAGAAACTGCAAAAAGATGGGAATTTAAGGAGATGGGACCTGGATAAGCTGAAAGAACCAGAGATTGTACAGAGTTTCAGGGAGAGCATAACGGAACAATTGACAGGAATGGGGGAAAGAAATACAGTAGAAGAAGAATGGGTAGCTTTGAGGGATGAAATAGTGAAGGCAGCAGAGGATCAAGTAGGTAAAAAGACGAGGGCAAGTAGAAATCCTTGGGTAACAGAAGAGATATTGAATTTAATTGATAAAAGGAGAAAATATAGAAATGCAGTAAAGGAAGCAGGCAAAAAGGAATACAAACGTTTCAAAATTGAGATCGACAGAAAGTGCAAAATGGCTAAGCAGGGATGGCTAGAGGACAAATGTAAGGATGTAGAGGTACATACCACTAGGGGTAAGATAGATACTGCCTACAGGAAAATTAGTGAGATCTTTGGAGAAAAGAGTACCACTTGTATGAATATGAAGAGCTCAGATGGAAACCCAATTCTAAGCAAAAAAGGGAAAGCAGAAAGATGGAAGGAGTATGTAGAGGGACTATACAAGGGCGATGTTCTGGGGGACAATATTATAGAAATGGAAGAGAATGTAGATTAAGACGAAATAGGAGATATGATACTATGTGAAGAATTTTATAGAGCACTGAAAGACCTAAGTCGAAACAAGGCCCTGGGAGTAGACAACATTCCATTAGAACTACTGACAGCATTGGGAGAGCCAGGCCTAACAAAACTCTAGCATCTGGTGAGCAAGATGTATCAGACAGGCGAAATACCCTCAGACTTCAAGAAGAATATAATAATTCCAATCCCAAAGAAATCAGGTGTTGGCAGATGTGAAAATTACCGAACTATCAGTTTAATAAGCCACTGCTGCAAAATACTAACACGAATTCTCTAGAGACGATGGGAAAAACTGGTCGGCGCCGAGCTCGGGGGAGACCAGTTTGGATTCCGTAGAAATATTTGAACACGTGAGGCAATACTCACCCTACGACTTATCTTAGAAGATAAAGGAAAGTCAAACCTACGTTTCTAGAATTTGTAGACTTAGAGAAAGATTTTGAAAATGTTGATTGGATTACTCTCTTTCAAATTCTGAAGGTGGCAGGCGTAAAATACAGGGAGCGAAAGGCCGTTTACAATTTGTACAGAAACCAGATGGCAGTTATAAGAGTCGAGGGGGATGAAAGGGAAGCAGTGGTTGGGAAGGGAGTGAGACAGGGTTGTAGCCTATCCCCGACGTTATTCAATCTGTATATTGAGCAAGCAGTAAAGGAAACAAAAGAAAAATTCGGAGTAGGAATTAAAATCAACGGAGAAGAAATAAAAACTTTAAGGTTCGCCGAAGACATTGTAATTCTGTCAGAGACAGCAAAGGACTTGGAAGAGCAGTTGAACGGAATGGACAGTGTCTTGAAAGGAGGATATAAGATGAACATCAACAAAAGCAAAACGAGGATAATGGAAAGTAGTCGAATTAAAACGGGTGATGCTGCAGGAATTGAGACGCTTAAAGTAGTAAATGAGTTTTGCTATTTGGGAAGCAAAATAAATGATGATGGTCGAAGTAGAGAGGATATAAAATGTAGACTGACAATGGCAAGGAAAGTGTTTCTGAAGAAGAGAAATCTGTTATCATTGAGTATAGATTTAAGTGTCAGGAAATCGTTTCTGACAGTTTATTTGTGGAGTTAGCCATGTATGGAAGTGAAAAGTGGACCGTAAATAGTTTAGACAAGAAGAGAATAGAAGCTTTCTAAATCTGGTGCTACAGAAGAATGCTGAAGATTAGGTGGGTAGATCACATAACTAATGGGGAGGTATTGAACAGAATTGGAGAGAAGTTTGTGGCACAACCCGACTTTAAGAAGGAATCGATTGGTAGGACATATTCTGAGGCATCAAGTTATCACCAATTTAGTATTGGAGGGCAGCGTGGAGGGTAAAAATCGTAGAGGGAGACCAAGAGATGAATACACTAAACGGATTCAGAAGGATGCAGGTTGCAGTAGGTAATGGGAGATGAAGAAGCTTGCACAGGATAGAGTAGCATGGAGAGCTGCAACAAACCCGTCTCTGGACTGAAGACCACAACAACAACAATTAAATAGAGACATCAAGATTATATATGGTCAATACAATTAAATACGAACATCAAGATTATATATAAACTCTTTTGCGGCGTCTGTTGGTATCAGAAAACCGCTGAACTTGCCACTGTATGCTCTTCTGTCGCAGTCTTGGACGATGTGGCGGATGGTCTGTCCGTTGGCTCCGCAGTCACCGTTTGGAGTTGTTTTTTCCCATTTGGAAGGAGCATCTGCACCGTGATTATTCGTATTGTGTTAAGGGATGACCATATTTTACGTGGTAGTTCATATCCGGGCAGTCTGTCAGTGATGCAGGGGAGGGCTTGACAATGCTCACGATACACCTCTCGCCATTGTGAACTCCAGATCTTTATTGCATCAAAGTTCATACTTTGCAATTTCTTGGCTGTTATCATTGTTGGATGTCTACGCCGAAGTCTGTTTCTTTCCAGGTCAGGCATGTCGCAGTGTGTAGGGAGCTGGGCGTTGTCGAGCATCTTCCTATATTCCCGGAGAAGAGCATTCTTCCGACGTAGGTCCGCAGATGGTATGTGGCTCAGAATTGGCAGCCAATGTGTTAGGGTTGATCTCATGGTTCTGATGACAATTCACATCGTGCTATTCAGCTGCACGTCGATTTGTTGTTGTTGTTGTTGTTGTTGTGTGGACACTGTTTGTCCAGACCGGAGCGCAGTACTCCACGGCCGAGTAGACCAGTCCGAGCGCCGGCGTGTGTAGCGTGTCAGCCGAGGAGCCCCAACTACTGCCGCACACCTTCTGGAGAATATTATTCCTCGTCTTTAATTTGGCTGCAGTATTTTCCAGATGTCGTTTATAAGTGAGCTCTCTGTCAAAAGTGACTCCAAGGTACTTTGGATGCTCATTAGATCGGAGCCGATTTCCATCGAGACGAACGTCACGTTGTTTGCTTGCTGATTTATTATTGAGATGGAAACATGTAGTTTCGGTTTTTGTAGGATTTGGCAGTAATCTCCATTTACGAAAGTATGCACTTTATGTCTCCAAGTCAGATGTCAAAGTTGTTTCCATGACCTCAAAGTTCCTGTGTTGTGTTGCCAAGACCCAATCGTCTGCGTACCCAAGCTTCCTGGAAGATGTGGATGGCATATCGGCAATATATAAGCTGAAAAGTACTGGAGCCAACACAGAGTCCTGCGGTAGGCCGTTCTTCAGGGTTCTTTGGACGCTTATCAGTTCTTCTGTTACTACTTGGAATGTTCTGGCAGCAAGCATCTGTAAGTCTGGTAGTTCTCAGGCAAGGGATTGTTCGTATGAATTTGCACAATAGGCCATGTCTCTAGACAGTGTCATAGGCAGCAGACAGATCTATGAAAACAGCTGATGTTTTTAATTCCCTTTGGTACCCAGCCTCTATATATGTAGTTAGTGACATAATCTGGTCTATACAGAAGAAACTCCGGATGGACTCCATCAAATGCAGGTGCTTTTCCCGATTTTACGTCTTTGAGAGCACTCGTTATGTCTTCTGCCGAGAATGGACGGGAAAATTCAATTTGGTCGTCGCCGAGAGATTTTAATGTTGTGAGTTCATGCTTTATCTGAGTGGTGTGAGCTCTATCTCGCGGAGTTTTAAAGGTTGACACCAATGGGAGGCAGTCTCGTTTGGACGCATCGGTATTTCTTTGTGGAGGCTCTTATTGCCGTCATTTAGTTTTCTTAAAAGGGACCATGCTTTTCTACTAGACGTTTTGAAGACTAGTTCTTGAACGGTTTTCATCCATCGTTCTCGTCGAGCCACATCAAGATCGTGCAGTAGGTCGTCAGCAATTTCTTGGTCGTTGCTGTTGAGGAATGCCTGGTACTGATTTTCACATTCTTTGTTCCATCCTGGGTTTACGGTACCGTCTAGGTATTGCCTTTTTTGCGGAGCTTATGACTACTCCAACAAACCTTCAAAGTAGCAGGTATCCATCCAGATTGTTAGAAAAAGGCGAGGAAAGGAACTAGGGAATAGTTATTAAAATCTCTATTGGAACGGGTCGATGTTGGCTGTGTAGGAAATCTGGTAGAGTATTACCAGAGATTTTCCGCGGTATGTTTTCCTTGTCTGTGGTCACGAACAATAGATCCGGGTTATATCCTCGTCTCCATGCTGCCGATTTGAAGGAATCTCTATCCTTTGCGTCAAATACGAGGTACAATTTGTTTCCATCCACCCAGTTTAAAAGTGCCTCGCCATTGTAATCGTTCTCTTTGTATTTCCATTGGATGTGGCGATTGTTGTAGTGACCTACATGATTGTTGTAGTGACCTACATAGAGAGGTGGGTGCTGCAGTAGTGGTAGGACTTGTGGTGGCCAGGAGGCTGCGGGAGGTTTGTATGTATTGCTTATGGTGTTCCCTCCGATTTGAGTAACCGCTTCGTGTATACTTTTGTTGGTAGAAGTTCAATGCAATTGAACATTTTCGATATTTTTACAGGCAACTGTCCAATGAATATCACACGTTGCGCTAGTGCTGACCTCTCGTGGTGATTCCGATAACTTTTCAAATCACCCTCGTAAGATGAACATCAACAGAAGCAAAACGAGGATAATGGAATGTAGTCGAGTTAAATCAGGTGATGCTCAGGGAATCAGATTAGAAAATGAGACACTTAACGTAGTACACGATTTTTGCTATCTGGGCAGTAAAATAACTGGCGATGGTTGAAGTTTCTGAAGAAGAGAAATTTGTTAATATCGAGTATAGATGTAAGCGTCAGGAAGTTCTTCCTGAAAGTATTTGTATGGAGCGTAGCAATGCATGGCTGTAAAACATGGACGACAAGCAGTTTAGACAAGAAGAGAATAGAAGCTTTTGAAATGCGGTGCTGCAGAAGAATGCTTAAGATTAGATGGGTAAATCACGTAAGTAATGACGAGGTACTAAACAGAATTGGAGAGAAGAGGAATTTGTGGCACAACTTGAGTAGAAGAAGGGATCGGTTGGTAGGACAGGTTCTGAGGCATGAAGGGATCACCAATTTAGTACTGGAGGGTAGAGCGAAGGGTAAAAATAGTAGAGGGAAACCGAGAGACGAATACACTAAGGAGATTCAGAAGGATGTAGGCTGTAGTAGTTACTCGGAGATGAAGAAGCTTGCACAGAATAGAGTAGCATGGAGAGCTGCATCAAACCAGATTTTGGACTGGAGACCACAACACACAAACATGATCTGTTCACTTAGGTACGATATTTACTTCAACGTTCACCTTGTGCAAGTGTTGCGCTTTCTCTTCCCCTCCATGACGGGTATGGTGTGGACGAGAGGACAATAGGCGTGTGCTCAGCGCTGCACAGACGTGTCCCTGCTTTGACGAACACTCGGGCGCCCAGTCGTTGCTCGGCTGGGGAGTGCCTGCTAAATCGATCCGCCTCAGGGCCAAAAAAGCTTTCTGAAGCCATTTGGAACAGCGTGTGAAAACTAGGAATTACGGTATTCTCTATTCAGCAGCTCTTCGGTTCCAATCGTCAATTATATGCCGTACTTCAGAATGTGGTGGACTGTATTCTTCAGGAACTGAGGCCACTGTCGAGGCTGGGGAGGTGTTGACGGTGAGAGCGTGACGTCTCCTGAGGCTAGTAAGTTTTCGTCGGCGGAATATCTCAAGAGGAGACGGGAGGAAGACGCCGGAGTGGACACCCCGCGGCGGGCACCGTGCAGACGAATCGCCAGAGCCCACGAGATGAGAAGGGGGCCAGCGCGATTGGCCCTATTATCAATGTGCCCTTGGTGTCGGGGGGAGGGAGGGACGGAGAGGGGCGGGGGGGGGCAGAGGGGAGAGGAGACTGCGGACAGAACGGGTGGCGACCCGACTCACAGGCTGCTGCGGCGCGGGGCAGAGCAGACCGCGTTCCGTAAGTCTCTACGTATTTCTTCCATCACCGTGCGCTGTGCTGTCTCTATCACTTTCCTCAACGGTCTCCTGTATTCGGTGCTACGCCGCTCTTAAAAGTGGTCAGGACCACTAAAGGAAAAAACTGAGTTTCCTCTCTTTTCCGCGATCTATGGCGCAACAGCTCTTCCGATGTAATCCTGTAAGTAAGTGTCGTGCTACTAGGGCCTCCCGTCGGGTAGACCGTTTGCCGGGTGCAAGTCTTTCGATTTCACGCCACTTCGGCGACTTGCGCGTCGATGGGGATGAAATGATGATGATTAGCACAACACAATACCCAGTCCCTGAGCGGAGAAAATGTCCGACCCAGCCGGGAATCGAACCCGGGCCTTTAGGATTGACATTCTGTCGTGCTGACCACTCAGCTACCGGGGGCTGACGATGCAATCCTGTATCCGCAAGCGTCAGCTACGCACTTTAGCACACTACTGCTTCTCATAGCATAATTTAAGTATTAGCGTTACTAACAGTACTTGTATTTGTTACGTGTTATGTTTTCTTGATAGAGGGGTTGCGAAGCAACTAAATCGCTTGATACGGGCAAGTCTTCAGGTCCAGATTGTATACCGATTAGGTTCCTTTCAGATTACGCTGATACAATAGCTCCATACTTAGCAATCATATGCAACCGCTCGCTCACCGATAGATCTGTACCTACAGATTGGAAAATTGCGCAGGTCGCACTAGTGTTTAAGAAGGGTAGTAGGAGTAATCCATCGAACTACAGACCTATATCATTGACGTCGGTTTGCAGTAGGGTTTTGGAGCATATATTGTATTGAAACATTATGAATCACCTCGAAGGGGACGATCTATTGATAAGTAATCAGCATGGTTTCAGAAAACATCGTCCTTGTACAACGCAGCTAGCTCTTTATTCGCACGAAGTAATGGCCGCTATCGACAGGGGATCTCAAGTTCATTCCGTATTTCTAGATTTCCGGAAAGCTTTTGACACCGTTCCTCACAAGCGACTTCTAATCAAGCTGCGGGCCTATGGGGTATCGTCTCAGTTGTGCGACTGGATTCGTGATTTCCTGTCAGGAAGGTCGCAGTTCGTAGTAATAGACGGCAAATTATCGAGTAAAATTGAAGTGATATCAGGTGTTCCCCAGGGAAGCGTCCTGGGACCTCTGCTGTTCCTGATCTATATAAATGACCTGGGTGACAATATGAGCAGTTCTCTTAGGTTGTTCGCAGATGCTGTAAGTTACCTTCTAGTAAGGTCATCCGAAGACCAGTATCAGTTGCAAAGCGATTTAGAAAAGATTTCTGTATGGTGTGGCAAGTGGAAGTTGACGCTAAATAACGAAAAGTGTGAGGTGATCCACATGAGTTCCAAAAGAAATCCGCTGGAATTCGATTACTCGATAAATAGTACAATTCTCAAGGCTGTCAACTCAACTAAGTACCTGGGTGTTACAATTACGAACAACTTCAGTTGGAAAGACCACATAGATAATATTGTGGGGAAGGCGAGCCTAAGGTTGCGTTTCATTGGCAGGACACTTAGAAGATGCAACAAGTCCACTAAAGAGACAGCTTACACTACACTCGTTCGTCCTCTGTTAGAATATTGCTGCGCGGTATGAGATCCTTACCAGGTGGGATTGACGGAGGACATCGAAAGGGTGCAGCAAAGGGCAGGTCGTTTTGTATTATCACGTAATAGGGGAGAGAGTGTGGCAGATATGATACGCGAGTTGGGATGGAAGTCATTGAGGCAAAGACGTTTTTCGCCGCGGCAACATCTATTTACGAAATTTCAGTCACCAACTTTCTCTTCCGAATGCGAAAATATTTTGTTGAGCCCAACCTACATAGGTAGGAATGATCATCAAAATAACGTAAGAGAAATCAGAGCTCGAACGGAAAGGTTTAGGTGTTCGTTTTTCCCGCGCGCTGTTCAGGAGTGGAATGGTAGAGATATAGTATAATTGTGGTTCGATGAACCTTCTGCCAAGCACTTAAATGTGAATTGCAGAGTAATCATGTAGATGTAGATGTAGATACCAGAACGAATGTTACTTTTGCTGTAAATTTGTCTGATCTGAACGACAACAGCAGAGATTTTTAGGGAGCCGCCTGTAAAATGGCCAGATATGTAAGTCGTGTTTGCCTGTTGGCAAAACTTCAGATCCATGGTTCATCAATGCTTTTGGTAAATCGAGTAAGGATTTGGAGGGATGGAAGCTGAATTCGTTACAGTATATAGGGTGATTCAAAAGGTTGGCCAGAAAGTGTAATAACTTTAGAATAGGATATTGTAGTGCCTGCGTTATTCCGGTTACGATGCACTGCGGCGATTACAGCCGTAATGAAACAACGCATGGCTGGCGACGTATGGAAGTTTTAGTGTGTCGTGAGCCGTGCACGGATACGGAAATGGTAAGGCGACCGTTCGCCATAATCGGGAATTACGAGTTCGCCACAAATTTTCTTTGTCCTCATTCCATTCTGTAGCTGGTGGCTGTTGCGAATTCATTTAATGCAAATTCATTTAATGTACTTTGGAATAGGGGTTTATGATCTTGGAATTAATCCAAATCGAGCGAAAGCTTGAGAAAGTCAGGAACAACAAGAATAGTAAGTGTACATGTGCCTTAAATTCAGCGACGATAATTTACCGTTTACTGAACAACGTTGTAGATAACAGGACATGTTCGATCCAAAATGGCGGCTAGGCGGAGCACAGGCGCACTCTTCTACGTGGCTCGCACAGTGCTGCGTATCCCGTGCGAACATCTGGAGCGGGAGATGCGACTGCACGTTCACCTCGCTGCCCTCATCTCACGCCTCTTCACTTTTATTCGGATGGCGGGCGTATCAGAACACTTGTACACGTGACGCCGTTCCGGATGCGGAGACACTTAGTGCCAGGATAGTCGCAGCCTCTAATAAAATTGGTGCCATACCTCGGGTACGTACTTAGAAATTTTTACGAGGACAGAATACCTGTATTTGAATATCGTGCTCATTGTTTTGAACACCTACAATGTAAAAACTGCATTATCTTGGCTCATCATCGTTTGGACTGTTTGTTGTTTCTCACATTCGAAAGCTTTCAGTGGCTCAGGATTACTTCCGAGGCCAAGGCTCTTTCAATTTCTCCGCATGTTCTTGAATTGCCCCGTATCATGTGTAAGTAGGCTGTTTAGGTTTTTATGTTGGTAACACCACGTAGCGCTCTGTATCAAAATCACTGGCTGTGCTGTGTGCAGTCTGTGGCTGGTCGGCATTGTTGCAATATTCGCTGTTGTAGTGTTGGGCAGTTGGATGTGAACAGCGCGTAGCGTTGCGCAATTGGAAGTGAGCCGCCAGCAGAGATCTGGACGTGGGTCCGTCAGAAAAACGAAATTTGTGAGACTGAATGTCTTGAACTGATGATATATATATATATATATAATGACTTTTCAACACTATTAAGGTAAATACATTGTTTGTTCTCTATCAAAATCTTTCATTTGCTAACTATGCCTATCAGTAGTTAGTGCCTTCAGTAGTTAGAATCTTTTATTTAGCTAGCAGTATTGGCGCTTGCTGTATTACAGTAGTTCGAGTAACGAAGATTTTTGTGAGGTAAGTGATTCTTTTGTAGGGATTATTGGAAGTCAGATTGCACTGCGCTAAAAACATTGTGTGTCAGTTTAGTGTTGATCAGAATAAGTAGAGAGAGAAATGTCTGAGTTCGTTCAGTTCTGCTCAGCTGTTTGAAAATCAAATAACGTAAGAGGTTTATCAGCACAGTAATTTAATTTTTCTAAGGGGACGTTTCAAATGGAATCCAACGATGAACCCCTCCGCCTCAGCATGCCCACACACTTATATATATATATATATATACACTCCTGGAAATTGAAATAAGAACACCGTGAATTCATTGTCCCAGGAAGGGGAAACTTTATTGACACATTCCTGGGGTCAGATACATCACATGATCACACTGACAGAACCACAGGCACATAGACACAGGCAACAGAGCATGCACAATGTCGGCACTAGTACAGTGTATATCCACCTTTCGCAGCAATGCAGGCTGCTATTCTCCCATGGAGACGATCGTAGAGATGCCGTATGTAGTCCTGTGGAACGGCTTGCCATGCCATTTCCACCTGGCGCCTCAGTTGGACCAGCGTTCGTGCTGGACGTGCAGACCGCGTGAGACGACGCTTCATCCAGTCCCAAACATGCTCAATGGGGGACAGATCCGGAGATCTTGCTGGCCAGGGTAGTTGACTTACACCTTCTAGAGCACGTTGGGTGGCACGGGATACATGCGGACGTGCACTGTCCTGTTGGAACAGCATGTTCCCTTGCCGGTCTCGGAATGGTAGAACGATGGGTTCGATGACGGTTTGGATGTACCGTGCACTATTCAGTGTCCCCTCGACGATCACCAGTGGTGTACGGCCAGTGTAGGAGATCGCTCCCCATCCATGATGCCGGGTGTTGGCCCTGTGTGCCTCGGTCGTATGCAGTCCTGATTGTGGCGCTCACCTGCACGGCGCCAAACACGCATACGACCATCATTGGCACCAAGGCAGAAGCGACTCTCATCGCTGAATACGACACGTCTCCATTCGTCCCTCCATTCACGCCTGTCGCGACACCACTGGAGGCGGGCTGCACGATGTTGGGGCGTGAGCGGAAGACGGCCTAACGGTGTGCGGGACCGTAGCCCAGCTTCATGGAGACGGTTGCGAATGGTCCTCGCCGATACCCCAGGAGCAACAGTGTCCCTAATTTGCTGGGAAGTGGCGGTGCGGTCCCCTACGGCACTGCGTAGGATCCTACGGTCTTGGCGTGCATCCGTGCGTCGCTGCGGTCCGGTCCCAGGTCGACGGGCACGTGCACCTTCCGCCGACCACTGGCGACAACATCGATGTACGCCCCACGTGTTGAGCAATTCGGCGGTACGTCCACCCGGCCTCCCGCATGCCCACTATACGCCCTCGCTCAAAGTCCGTCAACTGCACATACGGTTCACGTCCACGCTGTCGCGGCATGCTACTAGTGTTAAAGACTGCGATGGAGCTCCGTATGCCACGGCAAACTGGCTGACACTGACGGTGGCGGTGCACAAATGCTGCGCAGCTAGCGCCATTCGACGGCCAACACCGCGGTTCCTGGTGTGTCCGCTGTGCCGTGGGTGTGATCATTGCTTGTACAGCCCTCTCGCAGTGTCCGGAGCAAGTATGGTGGGTCTGACACACCGGTGTCAAAGTGTTCTTTTTTCCATTTCCAGGAGTATATATATATATATATATATATATATATATATATATATATATATATATATATATATATATATATATTCTTCGGAAACCGATCCCTCATAGTGCCCTGCCTTACAGACCGAAAAACGTCTCAGTTCTGTACGAGTATTAAGAAAGGCATGTAACGGTTATTGAGTAGTTGCAACTGCAACCCACAGACATTCTGTCGTTAAATCTCGGAGCTGTTTCATTATTCCGATATTCTCTTAGCAACTGAACATGGATATGTATTCTAAAAGTTTGTACCTTCATTTAGCGATAATTTTACTTGTATTGCCATGCAAGTAAAAAAAAAAATATTAAAACAGCAATATATAAAATATTTGGCTCTAAAAGAATATTACGCGCCCCACAGAAATATATCAGCCAGAAAATTTTGACCATCGACCTACTAACAAAATAAAGCCATCCAGGCGATAGCGGCGTCACCTGGGTAGGAATGACTCCTAGTCAGAAACACGGTGCATATACAGGGCTATTACAAATGATTGAAGCGATTTCATAAATTCACTGTAGCTCCATTCATTGACATATGGTCACGACACACTACAGATACGTAGAAAAACTCATAAAGTTTTGTTCGGCTGAAGCCGCACTTCAGGTTTCGGCCGCCAGAGCGCTCGAGAGCGCAGTGAGACAAAATGGCGACAGGAGCCGAGAAAGCGTATGTCGTGCTTGAAATGCACTCACATCAGTCAGTCATAACAGTGCAACGACACTTCAGGACGAAGTTCAACAAAGATCCACCAACTGCTAACTCCATTCGGCGACGGTATGCGCAGTTTAAAGCTTCTGGATGCCTCTGTAAGGGGAAATGAACGGGTCGGCCTGCAGTGAGCGAAGAAACGGTTGAACGCGTGCGGGCAAGTTTCACGCGTAGCCTGCGGAAAATTAGCTCATGCCACAACTGGAGACCGACAGCGCCGACTTCATCTTTCAACAGGATGGTGCTCCACCGCACTTCCATCATGATGTTCGGCATTTCTTAAACAGGAGATTGGAAAACCGATGGATCGGTCGTGGTGGAGATCACGACCAGCAATTCATGTCATGGCCTCCACGCTCTCCCGACTTAACCCCATGCGATTTCTTTCTGTGGGGTTATGTGAAAGATTCAGTGTTTAAACCTCCTCTACCAAGCAACGTGCCAGAACTGCGAGCTCGCATCAACGATGCTTTCGAACTCATTGATGGGGACATGCTGTGCCGAGTGTGGGAGGAACTTGATTATCGGCTTGATGTCTGCCGAATCACTAAAGGGGCACATATCGAACATTTGTGAATGCCTAAAAAAACTTTTTGAGTTTTTGTATGTGTGTGGAAAGCATTGTGAAAATATCTCAAATAATAAAGTTATTGTAGAGCTGTGAAATCGCTTCAATCATTTGTAATAACCCTGTAGTCTCAGTGAACGTGCTGTCCCTGTGTAGAATGAGGATGGCGCGCGATCTATCTTGAGTTGGCACGAGCATTTCGGTGTGTGTCTGTGAATTCCTAAGGGACCAAATGCAGAGGTAGTCGGTTCCCAGAATTACACACTACTTGAACTAACTTAACGCTAAGGACAACACTCACACCCATGCCCGAGGGAGGACTCGAACCTCCGGCGGAAGGGGCCAGATGGTGCCTCTAACCTCGCGGCCACTCCGCGCGGCGAGCATTTCGGAAAGTGCACGACTTGTCGGGGGGGGGGGGGGAGGGGGTGAGGTGTGCTGTGGTGAGTGTTTCTTCAATGCGTGGCGAAACCGTATCTAGATGTAGTGGTGCTGGCTGGCCACCCCTCGTGACAGGTGTCTGATGTCGCAGGGTGGGCAGACTGGCAAAACAGGACAGGAGACGAACTGTGGCGGAACAAACATCAGACTTTAATGCTGGGCAGAGTACAAGTGTGTCTGAACGCACAGTGCGCGGCCTCCGCAACGGACGACCCACGCATATGCCAATGTGAACACCACGACATTGGCAACTACAGTATGACTGAAATAGGCACGTGATCATACCAGCTCGGGACGTTGGCGCCGTGGCAGAGCGTTGAACGGTCTCATGAATCCCGATACCTTCTTCACCGTGCCAATAGGAGGGCGTCCGTCGTCTTCCAGTGGAACAGCTCCTTCAAACCTGCTCTGCGGGACGGAGACAAGATAGTGATGGCTCCATTGTGCTATGGTGAACAGTTATGTGGGCTTCCATGGCTCCAGTGGAGCGCGTGACAGCCAAGGAGTCTCGTACACTGGTTGCAGACCACGTACACCCCTTCAAGACGATCAGGTTTCCTGACAACAGTGGCATCTTTCAACAAGATAATGCGCCTTGTCACAAAGCTAGGAGTGTGATGGAGTGGTTCGAGGAACACAGTGGCGAGTTCCAGTTGATGTGCTGGCCCCTCATCTCTCCAGATCTGAACCGATCGAACACATCTGGGGTGTGACTGAACGTGGTATCAGATCTCTGCGCCCCCCTCCCCGGAACTTACGGAAATTGGGTGACCTGTGGTACCAAATCCATCCAGCGACCTACCTAGGCCTCATTGCTTCCATGCCACTGCGCATCGCCGCTATTATTTGTGCCAATACTGGCTATTAGGTAGGCGGTCGTAATTTTCTGCCCGATCAGTGTCTCTTTCAGTCAAGAAACTTCCAAGCAGCAGGTACCTACTTGTCCACCTTCCAGTACTTCCAGACCTCTTGCACTTTTACAGACATGTCTAACTACTCTCAGACCATTTGTACGCATTTACTCATCCGTCGCGTTCCACAGATTCTGGTAAGAAGCTTTACTGGTGTGGTACATGAAGACATACATTACCAAAACACAGGGGAATTGCAGGGACTTAAATTGTCTACCGTAATAAAAGCAGGCTATCACCGCACTGCTTAATGATTTCGCCGTTGTGCCATCTAAATTTATCGAGTCAAACAGGATGAAGGCTACATTAAAGAGAGTTACATCCTATTCTGTTACATCTGGCACTTCTGTTCATCTGCTATTGGTTCCTTAATAATTGCTTCAGTTCAACTTTTTTTTTCAACGAAATATGTACCGACATTTGTAAATACTCGAATGCTATGTGCAGCACGTTACTACCTGTTACGCAGCTATATAGCGAAAGCTATTGCTTTTAAATTCCTAAATGTGTTTATTCCGGTAAGATGTGGATAATGAAAGTTGTTTTGAATTTATGGTAGGGATTCCCAATGTTCTGACGGATGCTTGCTCAGTATCTTCTCACCAGAATACAAAACTCAGTTCTTAGCCTTGAACAAGGATGCAAAATTCCACATGAAGACTATTACGGTGTCTTATATTGTGACTGTCTAAATCACAGATCAACTGAAACCAGTTTGTTTCTTGTCAGCGACAAAAAACCATTAAGAAGTAAATGTGTGTAACAAGTGCAATGTCCTGGAAATCAGTTCTGCAAGACCGTAGGTTTACAGCGGATCGCTTCTGCTGAATAAACAATTTTTATTTTTATTTTTTAATTATTTATTTTATGGCCTTCATTGGACCACTCTAGTCAAAAATACAAAGTTGTAAACAAGTTGTTACACAGGGATACAATTTGGCTCAACAATAACTCAATATGATATTTAGGTAATATAATTACTAGAGTCTATTCTTATATGAAAAGTGTTTTGCTCTTCTGTCTGCCCAATATTTCTTCATTGTTTCAGATATTTTGTTTCTTTCTTCATCTGAGACCACTCTTCCTGTACTCCTTTTATTGATTTTCATTTGTAGTCTGGTTTGCGGGTCTTGCAGTATTCTTGTTTTCTCTGTCTTGTTTTTTAGGTCATCTACTGTAATTTGGAATTCTTTTATATCTTCCTTAATTTCGGTGATCCATTTAATGTCGCTCTTACTATTCCACAATTTATGTATTATTTTTTTACTAATTCTGTTTTCTGGACTTCTCATCAGATTTCCAAAGAATGAGATGCGTTTCTTCCTGATCGTGCTCATGACTGGTTCTATTTTCTTATATACTGTTTCATTTTATGCTATTCTCCAATGTCCATTTATTTTATACTGTTTATTTATACATGTCCTAATTATTATTCTTTCTATTTTTAGTATTCTGTCAATTTCTGCTGTATTAGTTAAGATAGTTTCAGCTGCATACGTTATTTCTGGTTGTGTAACTGTTTTATAGTGTTTTAATTTTGCATCTATAGATGGCTTCTTTTTTGTATGTAGTTTCGGTAATGTAATTAGGGTAGTTCAGGTTTTTTTATTCTATTCTGCCATAATGGCTTCTCATTTATATTGTATATTATTATTTCGCCTAAATATTTAAATTTATCAACAATTTTGATTTCCTGTTCTCCTATGGTAACTTTGTTTGCAAGTGGTGGATCAGTTAGCATAATCTCCGTTTCTTCAAATGATACTCTAAGGCCTACTTTCTCTGCCATTTCTTGTAGTGATTTCGCTTGTTACCTGGCTTCTTGAACGATGTTGGCTAGGAGAGCAATATCATTAGCGAATCCCAAGCAGTTTAAGCTAATATCATCTTTTGCACTTCCAATTCTTATCATCTTTGGATTGTCTTCGTACCATTCTCTCATTATGTATTGCAGTGCACAGTTGAACAGTAATGGTGATAGGCAGTCACCTTGTCTTAAGCCTGTTTTATGAGGAATGGTTCCGAAATTTCTCCTCTAAACTTCACTTTTGATTTGATGTTGGTTAGAGTGAGTTGTATTATTTTAATTAGTTTTGAATGGAGTCCTAGATTTCTTAAAATTTTTAATACTGAAGGTCTGTGGAGACAGTCATATGCCTTCTTAAAATCTACAAATGTTATTACTAGAGGTTTGTTCCGTTTCTTGTAGTGTGCCATAATCAATTCTAAACTAATTATCTGCTCTGCACAGCTTCTCCATGGTCTGAAACCTCCCTGATATTCCCCTGTTCTAATTGTTCCTTGATGCTTTCATATAGGATCTTGTATAGAATTTTGTACGTGCAGTCTAGGAGAGAGCTTCCTGTGTAGTTGTCTGGGTTGCTCTTATCTCCCTTTTTGTGTAGCGGGTGAATGGTAGCTGTGGTCCAATGTTCAGGGAGTCGTTCTGTTACCCAGATTTTTGTTAGAGCCATGCGTAAGGAGGTCTTGATTGTGTCACTTGCATATTTTCACATTTCAACAAAAATCTGAACTTCTCCACATGTCTTATAATTTTTTTGTTCTTTAAGATTTTTTTCTACTTCTTGGAAAGTTGGAGGGTCTAGCTTGTTAGGCTTGGTTTTTATTGGGGTATTTATGTTGGTTTGTAAGGGTTCTTTGGGTTCCTCGCAATTCAGAAGTTTGTTAAATGCTTTTGCCATGATTTCTGCAACTTCCTTGTTACTGTATGTTATTCTTACATCTTCATCTTTCAGTATTAATGTAGAGGCCTCATAGTGTTGTAGTTGTTTCCCAAAGATTTTATAGTAGTTCCTGGAGTTGGTTTTTAGATAATTACCATCTATAGAGTTTATAATATCTTTATGGAATTCTCTCTTGATTCTTCTAATATTTTGTGTGAATTTTTTCTTTCATTTTTTAGCTTGATGGCATTTTCTTCAGTTTTATGTGTTTGAAACTTTAACCATGCTTGGTGTCTATCTTCATGGAATTTGTCACATTCTGATGTCCACCATGTATGTTTCCTTCGTGGGGTCAAGGGTACTAGATTCTCTGCTTCTTTTTTAAGATTAGGCACTAGTTGTTCAGATCATCTGTTAATTTGATGGTTTGTGTTATTTGTTGGTATTTATTATTTTTAATTAGGTTATGTGGGTCAAACCTTTTATTTTATTAGTTTTTCCGGTCCTCTTCTTTAACGGAGTGAATTTGATTTTGATTTTTACTATATAATGGTCTGAGCCTGTGTCTACTCGTCTCAGTACTTTAACATTGTGGATCTCCTTATGTGAAATTTTTGTCCATACAGACATGGTCTAGCTGCCACTCCCCCTTCCTCCAGTCTGGATGGTGGTGGTTAGTGTTTAACGTCCCGCTCGAGTTATCGAAGGATTGGGAAGGAAATCGGCCGTGCCCTTTCAAAGGAATCATCCCGGCATTTGTCTGAAACGATTTAGGGAAATCACGGAAAACCTAAATCAGGACGGCTGGAGACGGGATTGAACCGTCGTCCTCCCGAATGCGAGTCCAGTGTGCTAACCACTGCGCCACCTCGCTCGGTCCCAGTCTGGATGTTTCCATGTTTTAAGTTTACTTGTCTTCCTCTTAAAGTATGTTGATTTAGATATAAAGTTCTCTGCAGAGTTCTGCAAGTCTTTGACCGTTTTTTTCCGTAAATTTATGTGGACTCCATTTTCCAATTATATCTTTATATTTCCTTTCTTTTCCCAACTGAGCATTGAAATCTCCCAATAAGATTTTTACATTCTCTTTATTTACTCTGTTCACAGTTTGTTCTAGAAGGTCCCAAAATTTATCTACCTCTTCCTTTGTTTTTTTGTTAGACAGTTTTTTTCATTTGTTAGGGCATGAGCATTTATTATTGTATAGGTTTTATTCATTGTTTTATAGCTTAGAGTCGCAATTCTTGGTGATACTTCTTGGAAATCCGTTACTGAATGTATTATTTTTATGTTTACTAAAAACCCTGTTCCAAACTGAGGACATTGCCCTCGGTCCTGGTTTTCCATTATAAATTCTGTATGCTTACGATTCGAATGGGTCCTCTGTGGTGGTTCTCATTTCTTGGATCCCTGTTATTAAAATTTTTTGTTTATTTAGTTCATCTGCGAGCTCCTTGAGTTTTCCGGTCTGAAGTAGTGAGTTTATGTTGTGTGTTGCTGTATAATTTATTTGCTCATGTTTAATCTTCTTTTTGTGTTTTAGTGTGCATTTTGATGGTTGCTGTCTTCTAGTTGACTACCCACCGAATCCGATGTATCCTTTTCCTGCCTTTTTGAGCAGGACGGTGGAATTCTTTTCCTAAAAGATCTTTCCATTTTTGACTTTCGAAGGTTGTCAACCTTAGTTGGAGCAAGCTCCGATTTACAACTCCGGTTGTTAACCGCAGAGGCTGTGTTTGGTCCGCGAGAGCTATTTTATTTCACTCAAGGCCGCCGGTAAACCGGTGAGGACTTCCCTATCCGCCACCTGGGACGCGCCACGTAGGAGTATCACCTCTCCTCCCACTATGACAGCATAGTAGGTTAGTGGGAGTAAACAATTTATTTGCGTTAGGTGCACTGTCGCAGGAGATAATCCCATTAGGGAGAGTTACGTCAAGCCTGACTAACGAACTGAACTTCTTGGTTGTTTGTTCTGTGTTGACTGCGTTTTATCTTGTTATCTATTTACGCCTCAATAAATTTTTACGCATTGGGTTTAATTTAGTTTGTGGCCATTAATGCCCACTTTCGCTGAAAGCAGGTCCTTATTGCTTGTCTAAAATCGTGTAACATGAATCATTGTGATATTAGGATTTAAAATGACCTCTGTGAACCACTTGTAGCCCTGTTCAGCTACTATCTGAACTTGTCTTGTAAGGCATATTTTCGGTTCATGGTTAAAGCGCTTGTGCTGTGAATAAACTTTATACTTTTAGAAGCGCATTTTAAAGTCATTGGAAGATCGTTTATATAGGTTAAAACAGGCGAGTGTCTAGTACCATTCTTTGAGAGACCTCACACGTTATGTCTTCCCCCGCTTCCCCCTTCCCCCCCCCCCCCGCCCCCCCCCTAAGTGAAACTGTTTTGGAAAGAAAGGTTTAGTGTTTCGACCTTCTCTCCGTTATCCTCCATCTGGATGCCATTATGAACAGACTGTCTGCACAGAGATGTTCTATTGGTTTACTGATTTAACGAAAGACCAAATTTTCTTAGGAGTTTCTGTCAAGTTAGCAGATATGACTTTCGAATTCGTTGAGTCGTACACCTTCTTCAATTTTGTTCGTTGGTCTGTTAAGGAAGTAGAATATTTAATGTCTCCTGCTTCGTGAATAATTTTATTTCGGTTTATTGAACACTGTGTCGACAGAGTACAAAACTTCGTATTTTCTTGCTTTCGAATCAAATCACGAATTGACGAATACGAAAGAAATCGGTTTGGTGTTTAAAACATATAAATGCTGAGCTGCAAACGAATCGCCGCCCTTTCCGGTGGAAGCAGTGTCTGGACGTAGCATGACCTGTGTATCAGAGGTGGGGTGGGCAATCGCACGACCCTCACTACTTACTGTTCCACTTTTTGTACCAGACAGGCTGGTCGAACACCTCTGCTTTAACGCCCTGGTCTACAAATACCAAATGATGCATCTACATCTACATCTACATCTACATCCATACTCCGCAAGCCACCCGACGGTGTGTGGCGGAGGGTACCTTCAGTACCTCTATCGGTTCTCCCTTCTATTCCAGTCTCGTATTGTTCGTGGAAAGAAGGATTGTCGGTATGCCTCTGTGTGGGCTCTAATCTCTCTGATTTTATCCTCATGGTCTCTTCGCGAGATATACGTAGGGGGGAGCAATATACTGCTTGACTCTTCGGTGAAGGTATGTTCTCGAAACTTTGACAAAAGCCCGTACCGAGCTACTGAGCGCCTCTCCTGCAGAGTCTTCCACTGGAGTTTGTCTATCATCTCCGTAACGCTTTCGCGATTACTAAATGATCCTGTAACGAAGCGCGCTGCTCTCCGTTGGATCTTCTCTATGCCTTGTATCAACCCTATCTGGTACGGATCCCACACTGCTGAGCAGTATTCAAGGAGTGGGCGAACAAGCGTACTGTAACCTACTTCCTTTGTTTTCGGATTGCATTTCCTTAGGATTCTTCCAATGAATCTCAGTCTGGCATCTGCTTTACCGACAATCAACATTATATGATCATTCCATTTTAAATCACTCCTAATGCGTACTCCCAGATAATTTATGGTATTAACAGCTTCCAGTTGCTGACCTGCTATTTTGTAGCTAAATGATAAAGGATCTATCTTTCTGTGTATTCGCAGCACATTACACTTGTCTACATTGAGATTCAGTTGCCATTCCCTGCACCATGCGTCAATTCGCTGCAGATCCTCCTGCATTTCAGTACAATTTTCCATTGTTACAACCTCTCGATACAACACAGCATCATCTGCAAAAAGCCTCAGTGAACTTCCGATGTCATCCACCAGGTCATTTATGTATATTGTGAATAGCAACGGTCCTATGACACTTCCCTGCGGCACACCTGAAATTACTCTTACTTCGGAAGACTTCTCTCCATTGAGAATAACATGCTGCGTCCTGTTATCTAGGAACTCCTCAATCCAATCACACAATTGGTCTGATAGTCCATATGCTCTTACTTTGTTCAATAAACGACTGTGGGGAACTGTATCGAACGCCTTGCGGAAGTCAAGAAACACGGCATCTACCTGTGAACCCGTGTCTATGGCCCTCTGAGTCTCGTGGACGAATAGCGCGAGCTGGGTTTCACATGACCGTCTTTTTCGAAACCCATGCTGATTCCTACAGAGTAGATTTCTAGTCTCCAGAAAAGTCATTATACTCGAACACAATACGTGTTCCAAAATTCTACAACTGATCGACGTTAGAGATATAGGTCTATAGTTCTGCACATCTGTTCGACGTCCCTTCTTGAAAACGGGGATGACCTGTGCCCTTTTCCAATCCTTTGGAATGCATCAGTCTAACAGTTTATAGGCAGGTTTGATAAGCCTAAAAATGGATTGAATAAATACGAGGGTTGACTGAAAAATAATGTCTCCACCTTTCTAACTCTTCAACAGTTTGCAGCATTGGTATGCGGCAGGTACTGGCTTGTTCCGTATCCTCTTCTCTACAGCTCCAGACGGCGGGAAGCCTTAGCAGTGAACGGTTGTGTTGTTACAGTGTAAAGTATGGAACCCTGCGCAGACGGTCGATCAATGCGAATTAAGCAACGTGGAGTCATTGAATTCCTGACAGCAGGTGTCAACCCAAAGGAGATTCATCAGAGAATGAAAGCAGTTTATGGTGATTGTGTTGATGTGAGAACTGTGTGTCACTGGGGGAGTATGTATAAAGATGTTGAGGCCGGAACATCTGACCTACGTGACAAACAAAAAGTTGGCCGTCCTGTGACAGCAACCACCGCTTCTCACAAGCAAAATGTTGACAGATTGATTCAGGATGATAGTCGTATCACCCAGAGGGAAATTGCAGGCACAATCCGCATTTCACTAGAAGGTGTGGGTCACATTATTTTGTTTGGCTATCGGCAGATCTGTGCACGATGGTCACCCCAGAAGCTGACTCCTGAAATGAAAACGCACGGACATGAAATTTGCCAGAACTGCTCTCGCGTTACGAGAATGAAGGTAACGCCTTTCTCCAGTCAATTGTGAGAGGAGACGAAACGTGGGTTCTCCATTACGACCCGGAGACAAAACGTCGGTCTATGGAATATCGACACAAAGACTCGCCCCTGAAAAAGAAATTCAAGACGAAGCCCTCAGCTGGAAAAATCATGGCCGCAGTGTTCTGGGACGCAGATGGTGTTATCCATGTTGATTTCCTTGATCGTGGAACAACAATAAATTCAGAGCATTACATCACAACGCTGCGAACTCTGAAACGACGGCAAAAAAGGGTCCGAAAGGAAAAGGGAAATGCTTTCCTGCAGCATGACAATGCCAAACGCCACCCTTCACTTACCACCACAGCAGAACTGGATCTCACCATCGTATGGCATCCTCCATTCGGTCCAAATTTAGCACCGTCTGACTTCCATCTCCTCTCGATCATGAGGGGACATCATTATGCTTCTGATGAAGGCGTTGAGAGAACTGCGAGACTGTGGCTGCGGAAACTCAGTGCCGACTTCTTCCATGACGGCTTCAGAAAACTTGTTCATCGTTGGCAGGAATGTATCCAACTGCCTGGCGATTATGTGGAAAAGTGAATATTGGTAATTAAATATCACACTCTAAGGATTATTTGTGCGTTTGGTTTATTAAAATGTTCCCATCCAAACCCAAGTAACGAAGGTGGAGGCATTACTTTTCACTCAACCCTCGAAAACCCTGTCGGCCTGATGATGTTAACACAATAGAATTATAATTCAAGTCTCATAAGAGTTTATTGATATTTCTCACACATCACTGAATTGTGGCGTCACATCAGAGCGGATTCAAATGGAAGTTGTTAACAAATGTTCGTAAAACTACGTAAGTTAAATGATAACAGGATTCTCACAGTCTCTGTTTGAAAGTTCGAACATGTGTTCCAGAATCAATGAGTATTCCAGGTCCTCAGGCAGTTACAGCGCGACGTGGAGGTCAGTTAAGTTACGCCATGTCCGACGTTCTGCACACAGAAAAAGTTGGCGCCAGCCCGCGCGTCTGCCTCACACCTCAGATACTGCCTTCAGAACTACCTCTCCATGTCACCGGGAAGAATTACCAAAAATGGCTCCGGCAGGAGCCTGAACGACAAAACTCCTGAAGCCGAAAGAGACCCAAAAGCACAAAGACAACGCGCGCCGGTTTGTGCCCGGAACTTTCTCTGTGACGCTCTGTACTACTGACTTACACATTAATTCTGACCAACATTCAAAATTAAGGCTATTCTCACACAAATGTTAAGATAATCTTACATTTATCACGTTCATTATGTCACCTCTCAAGGCATAAGCTATACAGTTTTACGTAAGATATTAATAAAAACGTGAATCCCGTTTGTTTTTCCGTTTGTGCTTTCAGATGTTCCGTAGCATGCAACATTTATTTTTTATTTTCGGAAGCATTATAATATGGCAGCTGAAGGTATGCGTTCCTGAAAAATAAATCGCAAACACCTGTTGTACGATCCTATCCTTAGGAAGAAGATGCTGCTCTAACTTCGTGAAACCGGCAGTACTACGAGTAATAAAGGATCATACAATAGCTGTTTGCGGTTTACTTTCCAAGAACATTTTTTATTTAACATTGTTTTGGAATTTCCATGTGAATAATCAACAAAACAATTACTGAGCAATGTGAAACTCATCATCTGGGGTGATCAGGAAAGGAACTAATTCATGCAGTCTTTCTTTGTAGCTGTGGAAAAATCAAAAGTAGTGGCATAATCATACTGCTGTAAAATCGGCTGTAACTTTTCGAACAAGTAAAATAAATGAAATTTATCTTCATTAGAGTTTACTATCATGTTTAGCTGTCTGTTATCTCACATTCTACGGTAACTGAAAATGTTAGTTAGTTACTAATTTTCTATTGCCTATTATAATATCCGCGATTTAAAAAAAATCCTAACAGTTGTGATGATTATCGTAAAATTATGTTATAACGAGCTCTTTTCATTCCCACCGTCTCAGTAATATCTTTGGTTTCATTATAGCGTTTTTAGGGGATTGTCAGTGATATTGGAGTCAGCGCTCAGCAGCCGCTATTTGTGGTTGATACATTGTACATCTCTGCACAGTCTCTGCATCCTCGTGCTACAGTACCCTTCAGACAGACACTGCACCATCCACTGATGTATCCGTGCTACGGCCCACGGATAGCTGAAGTGGTGAGGGCGACCGCTTGCGATTAGGTGGAAATCCGGGTTCATGTCCCGTCCAGCACAAACTTTCAAATGACGCAAACAGATGACGTCTATCTAGTGTCTCAAAATGAGAACCTATTCCTAAGACCGAGGTTTCGGCCACCTCCACGCTGGGAAGTACCCACGCCTGCCTGTAATAAGGCTCCTTTAGGCGGCTAATGCCGCTGGCGTAGGCGAGTCGCAGCCCCTCCCCACGTCACCCTCTGCGCGAAACGTCACCTCGTAATGTGTCTCACTAAAGCCTCATTGGAGGAAGCGAAGCTGATAGCGACACCCTTGCAGTTAATAAGGGAGTGACAGAGGGTAGTGTGTTCTTTAGAGAGCGCTTTATCACACATGATGAGAAGTAAACAGAACTGTGATATCTAAACTGTTTTCGGAAATGTTTGAGGTAAATAAGTTAGCTGAATGAGCCATTGTACTAGGCGTGTTTTTTTTTAAGTAAGTACCGTTTTGAAATTTAAAAAAAGACTTGTTAAGATATCCCAATAATTTTATTTTTACATGAAAGCCTGTACCTTAATCTACGCACTGACGCCATACAGTCTGATTCTTCCTTGTTTGCGTTGTGTACTGTGTGTTTATGATGCCTCCGATAATCGTGAGTCCCGCCGACTGTGAAGTACGGGCTGTTATAAGATCGATATTCATCGTCAGATCTGTGCAGTTTAAGGAGAAAACATTACGAGTGATGGAATGGTAAGGAAGTGGGTGAGAGCATTTAAAGATGGCCGCACAAATGTGCGTGATGAACAACGGAGTGGGCGTCCTTCAGTCGTGAATGAAACCTTGGTGCAGGAAGTGGACAATAAGGTGAGAGAAAACAGACGCTTTACGGTTTCCTCCTTGCGGGTGTGACTTTCCTAATGTTTCTCGTAGTGTTTTGTACGACACTGTGACCGAGCACTTGAATTACCGAAAATTGTGCGCACGTTGGGTACCGAAAATGATCACGGATGTGCACAAAACCAAAAGTTTAGACAGTGCATTGAATTCCCTTGAGCGGTACCACAACGACGGTGATGATTTCTTAAGCCAAACTGTTACGGGCGATGATACGGCGGTGGCCTACGTCACACCAGAATCAAAACAACAGTCCATGGAAGTTGAGCAAGGGCATCGTTTTTCTGCAAGACAATGCCCGTCCGCATGTGGCGAATCAGACCAAAGATCTCATCACGTCTTTTCGATGGGAAACTCTAGATCATCCTCCGTACAGCCCCGATCTTGCGTCCAGTGACTACCATCTGTTCCTGCATTTGAAGAAACACCTGGGCGGTCAGCGTCTTCAAGACGATGACGAAGTCAAAACAGTGGTGATGCAGTGGTTAACAAGTCAGGCGACAGACTTCTATGAGGAGGGTATTCAAAAACTGGTACAACGTTATGACAAGTGCTTCAATATTGACGGAAATTATGTAGAAAAGTAGATTACGGTACAGGCTTTCATGTAAAAATAAAATTATTGAGATATCTTAGCACGTCTTTTTTTTTAACATTTTAAGACGGCACTTCCTTAAAAAACACGCCTCGTATATTGCGCAGAACGAAGTGATATTAGCCTTGTGAAATGAAGTAACGCCAAAGACTGAAACATTAATTTACTCCAGTTACTTTCCTTTATAGTTTGTAGAAAGAACGTTAGATTTGTAACTACATTTATTCATAAAATTACAGGTGTTCAACTGTCTGCAAATTTCAAGAAGATATCTTTAAGGAAGAAGTTCTTTATCTGGCTCGGCATCTCTCGCCTCTCATTATGTTCGACAGAAGCATTTTTTGGTTCCTCTGCATTTATACGGCAGTAGTCGTAGCTACTGACTACAGCGACCGAGACCCCATTACAGGTAAAAATTTCATTTTTTCAAATGACAGATACCTCGGTATGATAACGAATAAATTGTCTTTGTACGTAGTGAAGTAAGTGTTAAATTTTCCCACTGATATATGTATCAATTACATTTTCAGAACCAGATCTTGAAATCACATTCTACGGTTTAAAAAATGACACTACAGGTAAGTATCAATCTTCCCGTTATTCCTTATAGAGATTGAAAGAGGGGTATATTAATTTGATGTCGAAGTCTGCACGGGCAATGGGCACCGTTAGCCCCTTCGTAACTTTGGAAGAAAAATTTACTTTAGAATGAACCTGCCATCATCCACGCACATGGGGATCACAGAGAGACAGCAACTAACAACGCCTATTACAGGAAATTCCCAGGAGCTACGAATTATTAATTTGGCACCATTTCGGTACCATTGGGGTTCGATAGACTCATGGGCTTGAACTGCTTCTGATGACGGAGATCAGAGTAAAAAGTTGGAATGAGCGGTGACACCGTGGCGTTTGATACCATTGCTAGGAAAAAAAAAAATCATAAAATTCACTCAGGACTGAATTTAGAGCTATCATAATTGGTACTATAGTTAGCTATTTGCATTACTATGGCAAAAGGGAACTGGCACGAAGTTTCATAGTGATCACGTGTCCTATTACAAGACTACACAAGGAATCGAATTCCTCATTGTAAGCTCCACACTAAAGATTTAAACTTGAGACGAGGAGGTGAAATAATTAAAATAAATCTCTCACTAGCGCCTGAGAGTGCTGATATCATCAGGTATGAACCTGACCTAACATGTAAAATCTCAAACCAGTTTAATATCGAACACCACGTTCAATGAGCAATGTGTCTGCTCACCAGCTGGCAGTGTCCGTCTGTCTCTGGAAAAAAATTCACAGGCTTCCCCCAGGTTACGTGTCGAGGGTCAGTTCTTTGTGGTGGGGCGGGAACCGATCTACCCGAGCTCATGCCAAAAAGCGTGCGCCGCTGAGCCCAACCAAGGCGGGTGAGACAGCATAAGCAACCACTGCTCCTAGGCTCTCCCTGAACAACGACAAGTTCCAGAAAGCCCTAGGAACATCGGCATGGTATTCGACAGGGCCAATCAAAGTACTCGGTTTCAAAAGCCAGCTGGGAACACGGAAGACTTGCGAACTTTCCCCAGTTCCGAGAGAAAGCGAGGAACACCCTCTCACTTGATACTAACGCCGCCATGCTCTCGTCTATAGCAGGCGACTGCAGGGGATTTAGTAAAAGAAAAGGACTGACGCTGCTGATACCCATAGCAAAATAGGAAAAAATAGAATTAAATGTCCAGTAGAAAATCTTCTGTAGAGATCGGCATGTGGGAGAGACAAAACTGCATTTAAAAGAAAATTTTAAAAGTCAGTAACAAGATCGGGAAATATAAAAATTATCAAAAGATGTGTGACACTATCGGGTTCCGTTCAGCACATCATGGTCCAAGAAATTAATTTGCTACTAACTTACCTCATCTTGGTAGGGTTACTGCGTGATATAGTAATAGCCCTCCGTCGCCTTGTAATAATGTGACTGTTATGAAGTTTGCCACATAATTGAGATCCAGTATATCAATGCATCTAGTATTATAGTCTAATCTAGTTCTAATTCTGTTTATTTGTGTGTTCATGTTACATGTATTACTACGACAACAATTGTAGCAAAGCTGTGGAATGTTTCAATATCATTTTTACAAAGATTTTTACTTGTACAAAGTAGAACAATATACAGCGCCAAAGAAGCTGGTATAACCACGTATGTTCAAACACAGAGATATGTGCCTCGGGAATGGATGTGTGTGATGTCCTTAGATTAGTTAGGTTTAAGAATTTCTAAGTTCTAGGGGACTGATGATCTCAAACGCTAAGTCAAATAGTGCTCAGAGCCATTTGAACCATTTGAACAGAGATATGAAAACAGGCAGAATACGGCGCAGCGGTCGGCAACGCCTATAGAAGACAACAAGCGTCTCTCGCAGTTGTCAGATCGGTAGCCACTGTAGCGGCAGGTTATCAAGAATTAATTGAGTTTGAACATGGTTTTACAGTCGGTGCACGAGCGATGAGGCACGGCATCTCCGAGGAAGCGATGAAGTGGAGATTTTACCGTACGGTCATTTCCCTAGTCTACCGTGAATATCAGGAATCCGGTAAAACATCAAATCTTCGACATTGCTGCTGCCGGAGAAACATCTTGCAAGAACGGGACCACCGACGAGTGAAGAGAATCGTTCAACATGACAGAAGTGCAGCCCTCCGCAAATTGCTGCATATTTCAATGCTGGGCCATCAACAAGTGTCACCGTGCGAGCCATTCAACGAAACATCATCGATACGGGCTTTCGGAGCCGAAAGCTCGCTCGTGTACCCTTGATGACTGCACGACACGAAGCTTTACTCTTCGCCTGGTCGCGACGGCACCGACATTGGACTGTTGATGACTGGAGACATGTTGCTTAGTCTGATGAGACTCTTATCAGATTATGTGAAGCGGATAGACGTGTACCGACATGGAGACAACCTCATGAATCCATGGACCTTGCATGTCAGCAGGGGACTGTTCAAGCTGGTAGAGGCTCAGTAATAGTGTGGGGTGTGTGCAGTTGGAGCGATGTGGTACCCCTGATACGTCTAGATACTACTCTGATAGGTGACACGTACATAAGCATCATGTTTCATCATCTGCATCCATTCATGTCCATTGCTCTTTCCAACGAACTTCTGCAATTCCAGCAGGACAATGCGACGTGTGGGGACACGTCCGGGATTGCTTCACAGTGGCTCCAGGAACACTCTTTTGAGTTTAAACACTTCTGCTGGCCACCAAATTCACCATACACGAACATTATTGAGCATATGTGGGATGCCTTGCAACGCGTTGTTCAAAAGAGATGTCCACCCTTCGTACTCTTACGGATTTGTTGACAGTCCTGCGGGATTCATGGTGTCCATTCCCTCCAGCACTACTTCAGACATTAGCCGAGTCCATGTCACGTTGTGTTGTGGCACATCTGTGTGCTCGTGGGGGCCCTACACGATATTAGGCAGGTGTACCAGTTTCTTTGGCTCTGCAATGCAATAAGCGAAAACACGACAACTCAAGAAGCTACTGTTTTACGAATACATTGTTGGTATACACGACCCTGGAAACCCTTCAAGCATTACGGCAGTATGTTACAGTAGTATGTATAACTCCTTTTGATGCACAAGAGATATATAAACAATTAAAATTATGAAGTTGATAATTGCAGTCAACTAGTTTGTGCTTGTGTCTACATACTGATGAACATGAACTCCAAGACTTGAAATTACTGAATGGCATCACTGTCTTTTACGCATTTATGGGGCCATTGTTCATAAGATCTACTATCATCAATGGCAGATTTTGTAATGCGTGATAGCCGGCCAGCGTGGCCGACCGGTCCTAGGCGCTACAGTCTGGAACCGCGCGACCACTACGGTCGCAGGTTCGAATCCTGCCTTAGGCATGGATGTGTGTGATGTCCTTAGGTTGGTTAGGTTTTAGTTCTAAGTTCGAGGGGACTGATGACCTCAGAAGTTAAGTTCCATAGTGCACAGAGCCATTTGCTACATGCCTAGAACTCATCCACGAAAGAAGTGGCTTAAAAGGCGCTTGTTCGCCCGATTCTTGAGTACACCTATCTGGGATTAGGTAGGATTTATAGAGGAGGCAGAGAAGATACAACGAAGGACGGTGCGTTTCGTCAGGGAATCGTTTAGCCGGAGAGAGAGAGAGTTCCAGAGATGCTAAACAAACTCCACTGGCAGGTGTTGCAAAAGAGACGTTGTGCATCACTGGGAGATTTACTACTGAAATTTCGGGACAGCACATTTTCGGAAGGAGTCGGACAACATATTACATCCCCGCCACATACATCTCACGTATTGGCCACGAGGAGAAAAACGAGAAATTAGAGCCAATACAGAGGCTTACCGTCAATCATTCTTCCCACGCACTATTCGCGAGTGGAACAGGGTGGGAGGGATCAGATAGTGGCACCGAAAGTACCCACCGCCACACACCATTAGCTGGCTTTCCGAGTATGATGTAGGTGTAGATGAAGACTATAGAAACAGAAACCTGCAAGATAGTCTTAGAATCAAATGTAAAACAGCTTTCTTTCAATGTGGGAATATAACTCATCAGTACCGTTAAATTATATCAGAATGACTTTTAAATGAAATATTGGAATGAGAGTGATTTTTTACCCTAAAGTACACGACATTCCCATATTAAACAAAATTGTTAATACTTAATTTATTACCGCTTGAACTTGATGGCTGTAAACAGAGACTGAAGATAACAGGCAATGTTTTAACACCAATTACAGTTAATTGCTTACGTGAACCGCAGGTCCTTGTTGACATGGTGAACATTAGAAGTGACTAGTAGTACCTGAAGTGAAGGAGTAATGAAAGTAAATTTAGCACAACAGTCAAAAGAAAAACAACAATACATCCTGTCGTTCCCTTTTATACACTATGCGATCAAAAGTATCCAGACATCTGGGTGAAAATGACTTACAAGTTCGTCGCGCCCTCCATCGGTAATGCTGGAATTAAATATGGTGTTGGCCCAGCCTTAGACTTAATGACAGCTTCCACTCTCGCAGGCATACGTTCAGTCAGGCGCTGGAAGGTTTCCTGGGGAATGACAGCCCATTCTTCACGGAGTGCTACACTGAGGAGAGGTATCGATGTCGGTCGGTGAGGCCTGGCACGAAGATGGCGTTCCAAAACATCCCAAAGGCGTTCTAGAGGATTCAGATCAGGACTCTGTGCAGATGTTTTATTCGCGTAACCACTCCGTCACAGGCCGCGCATTATAAACAGGTGCTCGATCGTGTTGAAAGATGCAATCGCCATCCTCTAATTGATCTTCAACTTTGGGAGCAAGAAGGTGCTTAAAACATCGATGTAGACCTGTGCTGTGATAGTGCCGCGCAAAACAACAAGGGGTGTAAGACCCCTCCATGAAAAACACGACCACACCATAACCTCACCGCCTCGGAATTTTACTGTTGGCACTACACAAGCAGGCAGATCACGTTCATCGGGCATTCACCATACCCACACTCTCCCATCGGATTGCCACAGTGTGTACAGTGATTCACGCTGAAACAACTTGGGAAAACCGAATTCAGTATTTCGGCTTTCTCTCTGTCAACTCCCGTTTCGGTGCCGGTGTGGTCACTGAGAGAATGAATAGACAATTCTGACCCACTTACTGATTTTACATACGACCAAAATCTCTTAGTGTTTTTTCTCAGGTCGGTTGACAACGTCTTACTTTCAAAATCATTGAACGCTTCTATCATTTTCGCCTCGTTCAGCTTTTGTTTGTCATCTAGGTTTTATACTTTTCTGCCTGAGCTTCACTAATTATGTTATTAACTACTGGCTGTTTTGTTCAGTGCTGCCTATACTCGCCTAATGTGGAAACTTCAAGCAATATTCCATTAGTCACACAGAATTCCACTGAGGTGGCACACAGAAGAATGAAGCAAAATGCCGATATATGAGATAAATTTGTATATAAAGTCATTTCAAGTCTCATTCAGTCACTAAACGAAAAGTAAATTGCGAAAAGCATCAGTAAATGACAACGTCATTGCGCGTGCGACACGACACTTCACTAGCACGCCGGCCTTGTGCAGCGCTGTGCTGGGCCGTGCTTTGCTGTGGCCTTCCATCTGCACTGCCGCTGCGCTGCCCGGCAACCGCCGCTGGCGCCGACGGCAGAGGGAGCAGTCGTCGCTAACACAGACCTCACTCGCCTAGATAATAAGAACAGTTTCTGCTATAACCTAAAATTTCTCACAACTTTCCTAATTATGATTGTAAACGGCGGTGAAATTTCGTCCTAGGCGGTGGTTATCAAGTGTACCTGCTATAAGCTTAAACCACTACTTTAGTCTCAGAATGTTTTAATAGACCTGGCAGTAGTCTTGGCTTCCAAGTTGCCCTACTGAACTCGTTCTGTATCTGTCTCAGAGTGTTAAAACGTGGCACAGCTACATTAAGTTATTTGTTGAATATGACCGAAATTTACGAATTATAGATTAATCTGAAGGATAGTAAATCTGCAACGTTTCCCAGTCTTACGGCGAAAATTTACATCCCCCTTTTTTAAATAGAAAACTTGTCTCAGAATGACTTTCGGGACAATGTTTGAACATGTAATTCTACCAGGCAAACTTTAATTTTGTATCTTTTGTTTTCAGAGCACTTCAATATTACTAAAAAATTTGAACAACTAGCGAGCCCCTAGACAAAAACAACGATCGCTGCAATGTATCATCCGTGACATGAAAGGCCGAGAAATGCTGTTTCGGGCGACGCAATGATGTGTCCCAGTCCTCCCTAGCCACATTGAATGGTGCGAACGACGGAGGAAGTACAGAGGTGTGAGTGGCACGAGTTTCTGCAGCCCGGTACAGCTGCGACTCGTGAGCTCTGAGTTTGTACGCCTGGATGTGAAGCGATTTTTGTAACAAATATAGCTGGAGCTGCTGCTGCTGCATTAACTGCTGCTGTTTCTCCAGCAAGCGAGCCAATAACTACTAAATAACTTCCTGTTTGCTCGTCCTCAACGCCATATCTGCAGCAGCCAAATATCGGGATCACCCAGGTGGAACAGCTGCCTACAGAAGAGGAACCCAACCCAACGACATGAAGAACAACACATGACAGACAGGTTACGGACAAGACAACAGACCAGAACAAGGACAACCTTACGCAAAGCAGTCGGCACAACGATGACAACAAAGTCAAGGGCAGCGGAGTGACAACCCAAGACACAATCAGAGAGAACAACTGGGTGGCATGCAAGTTAGTTACCCAAAAGTTCTACTATAGTGAAGATCATACCATACGTACCAAGCGTGAACGCTGATTTGACTGGCTGTGCACAGCGCAGCTGCCAAAATACTGGCAGCGCACTCACGTGGCAGGACAGTGGCGTGTTCACCGTGCAAGTGTAGCATGGCCGTGGTGCCCTCTATCGGCTATTGAGGTCTAGATCTTTCGTAGAGGATTCAACAGATACCAGGTCCCTCCCCCACGAAACGGGCACTTATGGGAGGAAGCACCCCAGATAATGCCGGGGGTGGGGGTGGAAAGAAGGAATGGGTAACGACCAGGACCCATCGACCACTGGATGGGCAAAGGGATGGTGGCCGGTGGTGCCCATCATATCACTGGAGGTGGGGGCGCCGGAGAGTTCTCGCAATTCCCATGGTAGCAGAAGGCACTTGTGCCCATGGTAGCAGAAGTCACTTGTGAGGAGTTGCTGCTAGTGGCCAGTGATGCTGGTCCTCATGGTCACCGGAAAGTGGAGAGGAAGGGGGACGCTTGGTGATGGATGTTTCGCCTATACTTGAGGCTGGAGCACGTTGTGGTTGTGGCGCTCAAGCGTCCGCCATGTTTGGACAGATGTAACCCAAACGCTGATACGAAATGGTCTTTCACTAGTGACCGCAGGAATTTATTGAAGGGCCAAGCCCCAGGTTGAAGATCATTTATGGTTTACAACATCTAGTTTTATTTCGTGAAAATTTTCCCTCAGAATGGAATGAGGTGAAAAGCCAGGAGGGCTTAAAATTTGCTCAGAAATTTATCTTTTTTTAAAGAAAAATTACAAGATCCACAACAATAATCACAGAGCGCCAGAAAACTTAGAATTTCTTTAAAATTCTCTGTTTAAAAAATTTGCAAGATCGAAGTCAATAATCACCAAGCGCCAGAAGGCTCAGATATTGCCTTGAAACTTTTAAGCAATACAACAGAGTCGAGATCAATACAGAGCCCCCAAAGGCTTAGATACACTCCCTTTTAAAAAACTGAAAAAAAAAACACTTTAACACAAATAGATCAAGATATTTTACAGTCCTTCCAAAACAATTTAAGAGAGTAAATGCCCCGCTTCAAAACAACTAGGCCATGGTGGTGGCTACCAGCAATACAACAAATGTAAAAACAGTGATAACAAGCAGGCCTTTAGCGGCCTAAATATTTGGTAAATTGTATATGCCTGTAGTGAACTAAACTTGCAATAGATTTTAACTTGGTGAAATTTAGTAACGGTCTGATAACTTGAAATCCTTTTGTTTGCACAATGTTGAGGGTTGATATAGGGAGGAGAAAGCAGGCAAGGGCAAATTTAACGACAAAAGGAAAATTAAGAAGATTTTCAGGACAGAGCGTCGCAATAAGTACTTAACTGACCAACGACTCACAACCGCCACTCAGCACGGACTAGTGATCCCAATGTAAATGAAATGGAAATGAGCGTTTGGTGTCATTGGCTGGGAGGCCCGTTGTGGGGCAGGTCCGACCGCCTTGTGCAGTTCGTATTACATTCGATGCCACCTGCGCGCCGGATGGGGATGAACTGATGATGAAGAGGACACAATACCCAATCCCTGAGCGGAGCCCATGTAATCAGTGGATAGCTTGTCTATAGTGTGTTCTTCTCTCTCTATTGGAGAAGTCCCTTGAGAAAACTGATCACATTTTACATACCTCGTACTCCACCGCTAATCGTTGGACATTCTTACTCAGCGACGGGAAAGTTATGTGTTGTTTCACTTTAGCGATGGTGAAACCCTAAACGGCTCCCTAGGAAAGAGTCATGAAAACGGGGAAAAATGGACAAGACAACTTCCACAGGCAAACAAACTCTTCGCTCAGGTGGTCTCCCAACCTGACGACACAAAATTCCTTTAATCAACAATAGCACTTTGTTCCCAGCGAGGAGACACTTCCTAATAGTGCCCAGCTCAGGGTTCTGGTCCTACGTAAGGCCGAAATCAGCAAAGAGCTCCAACACTGGGTGAAGATAGCACTAGCCAATTCCTTGGATGCTTTTGTCACTCTCTGTTATCTCCTCGCCGTTCTCCTGACACATTCGGCCAAGTGCGTCGACCATCTGGTTGGCAGCCCCTCTTAAATGCCGCACCCTATGCGGTCGTCGTTGAGAATTTGTCCATTCTCTTACTCCTCAGTTGCGACTTGATTAAGCAAAAGGGGTTGGTGCTTGATTTTGACAGTAAGGCCTTTTCCTTCAAGTTTCATCCTTTGGAAGAAAAAGGTCCTTTGTTCTTGTCATAGCACTGGCAAGGTCAGATTGCTTATGCCAATCTTTGTTCCTCATTAACCATCTTGAACAAGGCCAGGTCCCCCGCTGGGAGACTATCCTGATCTCCTCACTAACCATTGAGGGGTAACGGACGAAACTCATTATAAAATTCGTTTGTTGGACGATGTCTATGTTGCAAGCTCCACACCCTTTGTCACCCCCGCCCTTCCCAAAATAGGGATACTGCAGCAGAAAGTGAAACTTGAAGGACTGGGTTACCAGAGGCCATCCGCGTTGCCTTATGTGTTTCCTTTTTTCCTCGTTCCCATGGACAAGGCAAGGATTTTAGGCCAGTGGTCAGTTATCAAAAGGTTGTTCTCGAATCCGTGCTGTTGTCCGATTTGCACGATTGTTTCAAGTGTTTCGCTGAAGCCAGCTATATTAGTGTGCTTGATCTTAACCAATTCTGTTATCAGATGCCGCTTATTAAGGATTCCAGGCAACTGACCACATTTGGTACCGACTGGAGTGTGTATGAGTTCAGTCGGGTTCCTTTCGGCTTATTTAGCGGGGCAGCGGTCTTGTCTCGTCTGGTGGACCATGTGTTAGGTGTACGTATAATTACCTGGACGACGTTCTCGTCTATAATAGTTCCTTAGGCCAGTAAGTGTGTCATACACAGGTGGTGTTATCGCGACTTTGGGCAGCTGGGTAAATGGTTAAACCATCTAAAATCACCCTAACTAGACGTGAGCTCTCCTACCTGGGGCATCTGTTTCAGAGGACGGAATCAGGACTGGCCAAGAGCGCACATCCGCCTTGAGACGGTTCCTGCCCCCAAGGAATAAAAGGGGAATAGTTCGGTTTATTGGCAATTACTTCCGTAAATTTGTTCCAAATTTCGGCCAGCTTGCCGTCCCTCTTAGTAGTTTACTTAAAAAGAGAGAAGCCTTAGTTTGGGAAGAGAGTCAGCAGTCTGCCTTTGAGGCCATTAAAACTGACTTAAATATCTCTCCTGTACTGGCCATCTCGAACTTTCAAAAGGCCTTTATCGTCAGACCGATGCCTCCAATGCTGTGTTGCCATAGTTCTACTGCAGTAATTTTCTGAGAGGAGTTCCCTGTCGCCTACGCTTCTAGGAGCTTGACACCGGCTTATTTTACATAAGCTAATTTAATGATTAGCTTATGTATGTCATGACACGAATAAATCACAATTCATAATTCCCCCACAACTGCATTCCAGTCGCAATCCTCAAAGAATATCAGCCTTTACATACTGAGTTACCTACTCAGCATCCTCATATACTATCTCTTCATCCTCTGCTTGGGACGTCGGCATCCATACCAGAATTATTGGTGTTGGCATCAGTTGGCTGTCGATGCTGATGAGAACAACCCTATCACTAAACTCTTCACAGTACCTCACTCTCTGCCCTACTTTCCATTGTAGCATTTTCTATTACTTCTGACATTACCCTATAAGTGCCAGACTAGAAATCCTTGCCTTCTTTAGATTAAACTTCACTGGCCCCCATTATATCTAGATTCAGCATCTGAACTTCGCTTTTCAGATTTTCAGGCTTATCTACCACATTCAGATTTCTGACATTCCACTTCCCAGCTTGTAGAAAGTTAGCCTTTCGTTTGTTATTTAGTCTTTATCTCACAGTCAGCTCCTGAATGAGATTTTCACTCTACAGCGGAGTGTTCGCTGATATGAAACTTCCTGGCAGATTAAAACTGTGTGCTGGATCGAGTTCGAGTCTCTGCCTGGAAGTTTCAGTCAGCTCCTACTTGGCAGTCTCCTCCCAGAGATGCGAATGGTCGACCACTCTGAAATCTTTTGACGATGGAGGGATCAACACGACTGGTTTTAAATTATAAGCCACTTTTCAAGTGGATACACGTTATTTATCTTTAATGCAGTGGTTTCCATTGCCTTCTGCATTCTTATGCCGTTGATCACCTTTTGGGCTCCGTTTAAAATCCCATATGCAAGAGAATGCCCTGAACCTCTCTCTGCTCCTCCGCCATCATTGACAAGGCTGTTGGCAGAATAATGGCGATTTCTTATGCCAGAAGTCTTCAGCCATCGTTGCTGATGACTTTTATTTGGAGTGTATGGCCTATCTCATATACTCTATTACTCAATCACGTCGTAAGCGGATGTGTCATTATCCAACATTGTATGACCTACCTGGGAGATCTTTTGTGACAAAAGGTCTTTAATGGATAAGGGAGAATGATTTATACAATTTAATTGATATAAAATTATAGTTAATAAGAGGATTTAAACATCAATCTAATTTTTTGTCTAAAGATACTTTCACATGTTTACATAATAAGACAATTGATAAGCTACATCTTGCTCAAATATTCAGTTCATCGTTCATAAATTCTTCAACTGAGTAGTAGCATCACTGAGGTAGAGTACTGTGCAGCTTTAGTTTCTGTCAATCTAGGTTCATAATCAGAATGTTCTTGACTTTTAGTTTGTTATAAATTTTCATTCCCATGTACTAGGGAGTTTGAGCATATAATTTCGAATGATGAGTGGGCAGCATAAAACTTTCTTTATTTCTTGTATTGTAAGTGTGGTCAAAGCAGTTCTCCTGGCATAATTCTAAATTGTTATGTAAAAAAATTATAAAATCATACATATACAGGGTGTTACAAAAAGGTACCGCCAAACTTTCAGGAAACATTCCTCATGCACAAAGAAAGAAAATATGATATGTGGACATGTGTCCAGAAACGCTTACTTTCCATGTTAGAGCTCATTTTATTACTTCTCTTCAAATCACATTAATCATGGAACGGAAACACACAGCAAAACAATTTCAGATTTTCAAATAATGGGTGACACGATTTTCTTGAATGTAGAGCACACATGTTTCTAACAATTCTTTTCTGTAATTTCAGTATGCACATTAACTTGCTCCAGTTTCCCCAAAAAGCAAAACCACACCTTACAAATCACTGTAAGTAGCTATGGTATGCAATTTTGCTTGTGTTCATTTCAGTGGCATTTCCATTGCAAATGCAAAGCTACATAGTGTGTTTCATAGATATTCAACATGTTTACTCCAGTTTAAATTGTTATCTGGGTTTAATCCTAAAAATTTCACAGAATCCACTTTTTCTAGATTTCGATTTTTGTGATTTATTTTAATTTCCTGGGATGCTGAATGTTTTGTTCTGAACTGGACCACGTGGGTTTTTTGGATGTTTGGGATTGATCTATTGAGATGAAACCAATTTTCTGAATTATCTATTGTATTGATGATGCTGACATGAATAGTTTCTGGGTCCTGTTCTTCAATTAATACAGTTATGTTATCTGCAAATAAGACTGATGGGGTATTTATATTGATTGACGGTTATTAATGTAGAATAGACGCCACGCAAGTTAGCCGCGCGGTCTGGGGCATCTTGTCATGGTATGTGCGGCTTCCTCCTCCCGCTCCGCCCCCACCCCCCATCATCGGAGTTTCGAGTCTTCCCTCCTCCCTCGGGCATGGGTGTGTGTGTCGTCCTTAGCGTAACTTAGTTTAAGTTAGATCAAGTAGTGTATAAGATTAGGGACTGATGACCTCAGCAGTTTGGTCCCATAGGACCATACCACAAATATCCAAATAGAATAGAAACAAAATAGGTCCTAGGATAGAACCTTGAGGGACACCTTGCGTTACTGTCTTTCATTTGGATAATTTGCTGCATTTGTAGAGACAACCACTCTTTGTTTCCTGTTGCACAGTTATGAAGTAAGCCACTGTAAAGCACAACCCTAATTCCACACATGCTAAGTTTGTGATTAAGAAGTGCATGATTTATGCACGATTTACTGAGTCTAAAACTTTTGTGTGATCACAAAAGATCCCTCTCACTTTATTCTGATTGTCTAATGATAAGCTAATCTTATCAACAAACTTGTTTATTGCATCTGTAGTGCTTTTCCACATTGAAGCCAAATTGAGTTTTCAAAATAATCTCATATTCTTCAATAAAACTTTGAATCTGGATGGCAGCAGCTTTTTCGAATATTTTGAACAGTACTGGGGGAAGAGATATAGATGATAATTTCCCATATTCTCTCTTGAACTTTTTTTGAACAGCAGTTTTACTTCTGCATACTTTAGCACCTCTGGCAAACATCTGTGTTCAAAAGACTGGCTTATTATTAAAGATAGCAGGTGTCCTATTATCTTATGCACAAATTTGAGAATTTTTGTGGGCATCCAATACCAATCTGAATTTTTTTTGTTTTTCAATGTTAATATAATGTTTTCTTCTTCTGTCACTGACACCACTTTAAATTTTGTGAAGCATTCAGACATTTGATCAAGTCCAAAGAGACATACTATATAGTCATAATCTGAAACATTGCTATATGATTGAATTACACTAATGAAGAATTCATTGAAGCATTCTGAAATTCGAGATGAATTTACAATAACCTTATCTTCAAGCTTGATTTTACAAAATGTTCAAATGTGTGTGAAATCTTACGGGACTTAACTGTTAAGGTCATCAATCCCTAAGCTTATACACTACTTTACCTAAATTATCCTAAGGACAAACACACACACCCGTGCCCGAGGGAGGACTCGAACCTCTGCCGGGACCAGCATCACAGTCCATGACAGCAATGCAATCCCTAAGCTTACACACTACTTAACCTAAATTATCCTAAGGACAAACACACACACCCATGCCTGAGGGAGGACTCGAACTTCCGCCGGGACCAGCAGCACAGTCCATGACAGCAACGCCTTAGACCACTCGGCTAATCCCGCGCGGCTTGATTTTACAAATTTCATGACTAGATGCTTTAATACCTAATTCAGATTTCACAACTGACCTCATTGCCTTTTATTTTCATTGTTTGCCATTTGCTTTGCTCCCTTGACAACTTTCTTAAATCTAATTTTGTATTGTCTAACATTTCAACAAAATCAGAACATTTATTATATCTTAGTTCATCATGTAGCTGCCTTTTCTTGGCACTGGAGATTTTTATACCTTTAGTGATCTACTTCAATTTTTTTGAAGCTTTACTAAAATAAGTTTCAGGTGGAAATGTTTCATTGAAAACATGTAAAAAACTACTTAAGAATGTTTCAAAATTTGCAGTGCTTTAAATGTTTTTGTCAAACTACCATTCTCTCTCATTCAGCTTGTCATGAAATGAAATCATGTTTACCCAATTAAAGTTTTTTTACAGACCTTTTTACACAGAACTTCCTTACTTGACCCGGGCAACTCAATGAATAGTACTGAATGATCAGATCTTCAAAAACGTAATTCGTTAAAATATTGTCAATACATGTAGCTGACTGAGCATTTTGCTCATTGATTTTGAAAAATTTAATTTGAAACCGTATTTTTTTTAAGTCAATGAATTTTGATGCTTCACCGTTTTCACTCAACCCATTGATATTCAAATCCACAGCAATTACAATTTTCTTCTTTTTTTCTTTACTAAGGTGCTGTAGCAAAAACTGAAATTTACATAGTAAGCGCTCAATTCTGACTTTCCCTAGGATTCTATAAATCGAGATTATAACAATATTTGGGTTCCTTAATTTGACACAGCAACCATCACAAATACACTTCCCCTTTAAACAGTTGAAGTCACTTCTTACATGGTAATCTAAATCTGAGTGAATAAGTATGCATGAAGCTCCACGAAACTTACTTTTCCTAGAAAAGCTGGTAGCTACCTTAAAGTGTTCAATTTTACTTAAGATTTTTATTGTACCTTCGCTAAGCCAGTGCATGCTATATGTACACTCAGTTCTATTTAAAATTTTATGTTTGCTATTGGTCAGAAGTCGTTAAGGTTCTTTAACATCCGACTCAGCAGTTTTTAGTTTCCCTTGTTTTTTATGATTTGATAAGTATCAGCAAACATTTTGCTAAGTATTTTGGAACCCAATTTATTAAGATGTAAACCATGTTTCCCCAGACTTTTATTAGTAATTTATTAGGATCTATAAATGCAGCTCCTAACCTGTTGCAGTTCTCTTTGATACAGGAATTTATTCTTGCTGTGTTTGTTTTTCTCACTGACCTTATGTATATTATGTCACTTATTACAATACTAGAAGCTTTGTAGAGGTGTCTTGCCGTTCGAATCATGTTTCTTGCCTCAGTGACACTTTCTTCTTAGCTGCTGCTTCGAAGGGAATTCGTACCCTCATGTAGGAATTTAGCTTTGTAGTTTCAGCTGGTTCGTCTCTTGAAGTTCCTTCCGAGTTTAATAACTCAGATGTTTATTCATTTTCTGAGGACGTACACCATTTTATGGGTTTGACACTTCGATGTTTTTTAGCATACTGTTGCCAATAACGAGGAACTCTTCTTTAAGAGGACTCGTTTCACTACTGCGCTGCTTGTGTACTCTTTTGTTGTGTCACTTTTGTTCACTATATTTATTCCTTGATTTAAAGTCTTCAGCTTGTTCCAAATATGTTAGACATTCTTTTGAGGACTGTGGAAGTGTATCACTCCGCCCATTTTTGCGACTTTGTCCATTATTAATGTTTCGCTCATTTGCTTGTGTATGCTCCAGAACAACAAGTGTTTTCATACAATTCAGGTCTTTATTTTCTTCCGTCAGTAGTCGTATTTCACTTTTCAAAGCGTTTATATCATTTAACAGCACTTTTATAATTTCCTCTTTCGACTTCACAGCCAATGATAAAACAGTAGGGACTAGAAAAAGGAATTATGGAAGAGTGTTGACTTGACAACGAGAGAGGAGAAAGACTAAGTTCTGCCATAAATATGAGTTAGTAATAGCGAATACTCATTTCAAGAATCGCAAGAGCAGGAGCTATACTTGAAAAATCAGGAAGATTCCATTTAGATTACATCATAGTCAGACAGGGATTCTGAAATCTGATATTGGATTGTAAGGAATACCCAGAGACAGATGTAGATTCAAATCAGAACGATGAAGGGTAGGCCGAAGTTTGAGAGACTAGTCAGAAAGAATCAATGCGCAAGAGATATGCTTGAAGTTCTCTGAGGCTATAAACACTGAGATAATGAATAGCTCAGGAGCCAGTTCAGTTGGAGAGGAACGGACAGCTCTAGAAAGTATATTAAACAGAAGTTGGCAAGGAGAATATAGGTACAAGGAATGTAACCACGAAGAAACCATTTATAACAGAAGAAATACTTCAGGTGATCGACCATAGGAGGTACAAAGGAAGTACAAAATGTTCCGGTAAATTGAGGAATACAGAAATGAAAGTCACTTAGGAACGAAATACATAGGATTTACAGAGAAGCTAAGGAGAAATGGCCGCATGAATCGAAAAAAGAAATGATTGTCGGAAGGACTGACCCAGCGTATAGAAAACTCAAAACAACATTCGGTGAAATTAAAAGTAAGAGCGCTAACATTAAGAGTACAACGGGAATTTGACTGTGAAATGCAGCGAGAGGGCTGATGTATGGAAGGAGTACACCGAAGGCCTCTATGACGGTGAGGGCTTGTCTGACGAAGTGATAGAAGTAGAAAAAGGAGTTGAGAGGGAAGGGATGGGGGATACAGTATTGTAATCAGAATTTAAAAGAACTTTGGAAGGCTTAAGATCGAATAAGGCAAAAAGGGATGGACAACATTACATCGTAATTTATTAGACCATTGGGGAAAGCGGCAACAAAACAACCATTCAGGTAGATGTGTAGAATGTATAAGACTGGCGTTATATTATCAGACTATCAAACATCATGCATACGATTCTGAAGATAGCATTAGCCAACAAGAGTGAGAATTATCGCACAATCGGCTGAACAGTTCATACATCCAAGTTGTTGACAGGAATTCTGGCAGGAATTACGTACAGAAGAATAGAAGAGAAAACTGAGGATCTGTTAGATGACTATCAGTTTGGCTTTGAGAAAGGTAAAGGCACCAGACACGCAGTTATGACGTCGTGGTTGATAATCGAAGCAAAACTGAGGGAAAATCAAGATACGTTCGTCGGATTTGTTGACCTGGAAAAAATAGTTCGATAATTTAAGAGGGTGCAAAACGATCGAATTTTTTAGAAAAATAACGGCAAGCTACAGGGAAAGACGTGTCACGAATCAAGACTGGAAGACCATGAACGACGTGCTCGTATTAAAAAGGATCTAAGACAGGGATGTGATCTTTCACCTCTACTGTTCAATCTGCGTATCGAAGAAGCAATCACAGGAATCAAAGAATGGCCCTAGAGTGGGATTAAAATTTAGGGTGAAGAGATATCAGTTATAAGATTCTCTGATGACGTTACTGTCCTGAACGAAGGGGAAGAATTGCAGGATCTGTTAAATGGAATGGACAGCCTAATGCGTACAGAATATGTATTGAGAGTAAATCTAAGAAAGACGAATGTAACGAGAAGTAACAGAAACGAGAACAAGGAGAAACTTAACACCATAATTTGGGATCACGAATTAGATGAAATTAAGGGATTCTGCTAAGTAGGCAGTAAAGTAGTCCATGATGGACGGAGAGAGGAGAACATAAAAAGTACACTACTACGGGTATAAACGACATTCCCGGCCAAGGAAAGTCTGCTGTTATCAAATATAGATCATAATGTGAGGGCCAAATTTATGACAAGGAACTCCTTGAGTGCGAGGTTGCAAAAGGTCAGCGATGTTTACCGCATTCAACCCTGCCACGTAGCCACAGTATTGGCTGCTCGGGTCTGCAGGTATCCAATGGCAAGCACAGCATGAGGCTACTTTGCGTAGTTAAAGCGCTACAGTGCTGGTGCTACACTACTAGTGATGTTGAGACAAAACAGAGCATTGACAACGATAAACAAAGCAAACATTGCATTATCTCTACAACGACAGTTGCCGAAGTTGACACTTCGTCAGGACTTTTGGAGAGTGAGAAAGGGGTGGCGGATGAATATTAGCGTTTCTGTAAGATGAATCAGTGGAATGCGTGATGTCCTATACGTTCAACTGTGCGGACTATGTACATGAGTAGTACGGTGACGACGATACGTGCTTAACAACTGAAAGTGAACCTGAAACAGATCTTGAGCTATGCAGTTCATCATCCTTGTCCGACAGGGAGCTACAAATCCCGTCTTCAGTGAAACGTATTAAATGGAAATCGTTGTTCAAAGAGCAGGCACTAAACATAATTACGTACACAGAATATCGTCCGCAACATAGTAAAAAATAATTATGATCATATTTCGAATACGTTCGCAGCCGTGTAGTGCATAAGAAAACTGCCGTGCGGGATTAGCCGAGCGGCCTGGGGCACTGCAGTCATGGACTTTAGGGTAAACAATCACGCTCATTCCAATATTTCATTTAAACGTCACTCTGATATAATTTATTCATTTGCCCGTTATAGAGTTAATGTAGGAACGTCCTCTTCACTAGCGATGATTCCGAAAACTATTTGGCAGTAAACCCCCAGTTCCCACGTCTGTCTGCCGTCTTCTTCATTTCCTTTAGTAGTTGCAACCGATACCTTCTATAGTGCGACTTATGTACTTCAGTAGCGCTCTTCATCTGAAAATTATCCATCGATATATCTGTCTGTTATTGCTTGTAGGAGCCTGTTATTTGTCAATAGACACACAACAGTCTAAACTCCTTCTTTTACAACAGTATTCCATGAAGTCTTTTTTAAAGATTTCATAATTTGTCGTTTCATCTGTCCATTTGATTTATAGTATTCGCCTCTAAGACAAAACTGCGAAAGACTTCGCTTCTTTCCTCCGGACACACTGATAACACATGGTCACTGAAAACTTTTCTTCATTTGCTACCCGTTTTCTTTTTAACGGCGGCAATTCTGCTTCTTATTTGTTCTGTGCTTCTTCCAGCTGCCATGATCTTGTTAACTGAGTAAGTAAACGAGCCAGCTACTTGCAGTCACTTACCACGCTCATGTACTCGTACGTTGGTTTGTGGTCCTTTGTCACACTCCATCACCTTTGATTTAGGCTCTTTTCTTCACGTTACGCTGTTTCCTCATGGCTTACACATTTAATCGATTCGAGATCTTGTTCACTTACAGATAAAACAACTGTGTAATCAGCGTATCTACTCCTGAATCCGCGGGGGGTAGCCACGTTGTTTAGGGGGCCTTGTGACGGTTCTCGCAGTTCCCCCCGTCGGAGGATCGAGTCCTCCCTTGGCCATGGGTGTGTGTGTGTTGTCCTTAGCGTATCTTAGTTTAAGTTAGATTAAATAGTGTGTAAGAGTAGGAACCGATGATCTCAGCAGTTTGGTCCCATAGGAACTTACCACTACTCCTATATTACTAATCCGTTCTCTCAGTTTATAAGTGCATCTTCTTTCTACAGAATGAAAATAATTGCTTATAGGGCACATTCGTGCCGAATTTCTATCTGAGTATGTGGCTCCACCTATGTAGAGATTCATATATGTTAAACGTAAGAGTATCTAACTGGTTTTCGATTTCTATACCTTCATCTTTGAAAAGTTTGGCAAGATTATTCACTTCCACAGGGATTTATTGTTTCTGAGCAGTTTCAGAGCGAGTTCGCACAAAATATCTGCAATTAAAGAACGATAGTGTAACATCTCATGTGAAGGATACAGTCTGACTGCCTAATGTAGACATTTTAAACACCGAGTGTCAAATGGAATAGCGAATCCCTTCAGCGAGCGTTACAGCCTGTAAGTGAGGCTTTATATCAAGGAGAAATATCTACTTATCAGTACCATCTGCAGCATTGCGGTTGCATGACATCAGTTAGGAAACGACAGCATACACCGTAGTTGAAACATAGGCACTTTCTCTACGAGTGCCTCTGACATATTGCAGTACGAATTGTTGCACTTCGTCGTAATGGATTATGTCAGAAGTATGTAGAACGAGTTGCAGTGTGTCTATGTCTGTAAACTCCAGGTAATTTTTCAGAGAAAGTCACTCCAGACTGTAGTAACAGGTGATTTCCTGGATCAGTAACTACAGAAAGGAATTAAGGAAACGAGGTATGCACCCCATTTGTTTTCTATGGCCTTCTCGAAGGTAGTGTTTAGACCTTTTGCTGTTTCTTATCTGGTAGGCAATCTGAGCAGCCGTCTTACGTTGACTGCAGACGACGCAGTCGTTTATCGATTAGTAAATTCATCAGAAGACTAAAACAAATTGGAAAACGATTTAGAAAAGATACCTGTATGGCGCTAAAATTGGCAGTTGACCCTAAATAACGAGAAGTGTGAGTACATCCACATGAGTGTTAAAAGGAATCCGCTAAACTTTGATTGCACGCTACATCAGTGAAATCTAAAGACTGTAAATTCAAATAAATATCTAGGAATTACAATTACAAACAATTTGAATTTCAAGGAACACAAAGAAAATGCTGTGGGAGAGGCTAACCAAAGACTGCACTTTGTTGGTAGGACACGTAGAAAATGTAACAGATCTACTAAGGAGACTGCCTAAACTATGCTTTGCGACGGAACTGTCTCTTAGTCCACTGTCACTGAAGCAAGCTGCAAATTGATATTCACCTACCTCAGATCGACGTCTGCTCAGTGTCCCTTCACTCTGCAACGTAGATACTTACAAGGTGATGAAAAAGCAGCGTTGATGAAAACAGCACCTACACTCCTGGAAATTGAAATAAGAACACCGTGAATTCATTGTCCCAGGAAGGGGAAACTTTATTGACACATTCCTGGGGTCAGATACATCACATGATCACACTGACAGAACTACAGGCACATAGACACAGGCAACAGAGCATGCACAATGTCGGCACTAGTACAGTATATATCCACCTTTCGCAGCAATGCAGGCTGCTATTCTCCCATGGAGACGATCGTAGAGATGCTGGATGTAGTCCTGTGGAACGGCTTGCCATGCCATTTCCACCTGGCGCCTCAGTTGGACCAGCGTTCGTGCTGGACATGCAGACCGCGTGAGACGACGCTTCATCCAGTCCCAAACATGCTCAATGGGGGACAGATCCGGAGATCTTGCTGGCCAGGGTAGTTGACTTACACCTTCTAGAGCACGTTGGGTGGCACGGGATACATGCGGACGTGCATTGTCCTGTTGGAACAGCAAGTTCCCTTGCCGGTCTAGGAATGGTAGAACGATGGGTTCGATGACGGTTTGGATGTACCGTGCACTATTTAGTGTCCCCTCGACGATCACCAGTGGTGTACGGCCAGTGTAGGAGATTGCTCCCCACACCATGATGCCGGGTGTTGGCCCTGTGTGCCTCGGTCGTATGCAGTCCTGATTGTGGCGCTCACCTGCACGGCGCCAAACACGCATACGACCGTCATTGGCACCAAGGCAGAAGCGACTCTCATCGCTGAAGACGACACGTCTCCATTCGTCCCTCCATTCACGCCTGTCGCGACACCACTGGAGGCGGGCTGCACGATGTTGGGGCGTGAGCGGAAGACGGCCTAACGGTGTGCGGGACCGTAGCCCAGCTTCATGGAGACGGTTGCGAATGGTCCTCGCCGATACCCCAGGAGCAACAGTGTCCCTAATTTGCTGGGAAGTGGCGGTGCGGTGCCCTACGGCACTGCGTAGGATCCTACGGTCTTGGCGTGCATTCGTGCGTCGCTGCGGTCCGGTAGCAGGACGACGGGCACGTGCACCTTCCGCCGACCACTGGCGACAACATCGATGTACTGTGGAGACCTCACGCCAAACGTGTTGAGCAATTCGGCGGTACGTCCACCCGGCCTCCCGCATGCCCACTATACGCCCTCGCTCAAAGTCGGTCAACTGCACGTACGGATCACGTCCACGCTGTCGCGGCATGCTACCAGTGTTAAAGACTGCGATGGAGCTCCGTATGCCACGGCAAACTGGCTGACACTGACGGCGGCGGTGCACAAATGCTGCGCAGCTAGCGCCATTCGACGGCCAACACCGCGGTTCCTGGTGTGTCCGCTGTGCCGTGCGTGTGGTCATTGCTTGTACAGCCCTCTCGCAGTGTCCGGAGCAAGTATGGTGGGTCTGACACACCGGTGTCAATGTGTTCTTTTTTCCATTTCCAGGAGTGTATTATCTACAATTACTCAGGCCGCGTTTGTTCCTTTAAATATTCATAATAAATTTTCGGGTGGAAAACGGAGTCCTGATCTTCATTGAAAGTTCGGTAATCTGGTAAAAGTAGGTTTTATTTTCTTTGCTTAAACATGTGTCATCAGCCCACATTTAATATGCAAAACTGCTATTATAAGTTCCCAGTTTATGTCACATGTAAAGCAGTCAGAATTCTCCATGTCCGTTCCGAAAATAATCGCGCGAATATACAGTCACTTTCTACACATAACGTTCATTTCTTACATAAGTCATTCAATGGATTTCCTTCACAAAGATTGCTCACCGAATATATTCTGTAGTAGGACACAGAACATCGCCACGCGGAATTTTTGAAGTCCAACAAGTCACACGCATATATCTCCCGAACAAAATATCCCACGTTTCTCAAACTTTTACAAAATTCTTGTAGCAACAAAAGCTACCATTTCAAACCCATCTGATTTCGAAGGACCTAACATTTCTTCATCTTACACATTTTAGGGACGGACACATTTAACATGACCTTCGCGTCTGACAAGCTAGTCCACGACTCCTCCTCTCCAGCTATTGATGCAACCTTAGTAATTCGCAGTGCGCTGGAACCATACTGACTTCCGACTGGCTGTTCTAAAAGGCCAGCCAATCCGATCACATCTTCTAGATCTCACTCGCGCCAAAACTGTTCTGAGCCAATCAGTACATCAGATTCATTGGCGTCACTTCGACAAACAAATTATTACTATAATGTTTATTAATTGAAGCTAAACGAAAATTAATCTTGAGATAACTTTACAAAACTGATTATATCGTTGCCGACTTTCAGGCTGCTTTATTAAATAAGCAAACACTCATAGACATACGTCATCCGCCAGTTAAGGGGATTTACAATTTCATGACACCTTGGTGGCGTTAACACTTGCTAGTAACGTAAGGTGTATTGCGATATAAATTTTAAATTTGACATATGTCTCCCATACACACTCACATTCACTCTCATTTACTCTCACCCTAACACAAAATATAAATATTACCTTTTAAACTGCTATTTTCATAACGAAAGAATAATTATCGAAAGTTTAGAATTGAAAATCTTAATAAAATAAATCGGCACACTGGGAGTGCTATTACTGTTTTCAGACAACAAAAGAAATATAAACTGTTATGGTTCCTATCTGAATTTACTTTATTAAGTTTCGGTCAAGCACTTTTTTAATGGGTTTTTCATAGCTCCGAAACTGTTATAGGTAGCAGTATCAAATTTTGACACACTGTTCGTACGAATAACAAATGGTCCTGTACCACTTATTTAGTTTGTTAGGTGAGGTGAATAAGTGGACTCTATACGTGGCACACAAAATCTTTCTCAAGCTCAGCCAGAAGGGCAGGTGGCTGATGACGCAATCGGAAGGCCACAAGTCGGCTACTAGACTGGAGGCTTCCAATACAGTTTGTCATACCGTAACAAAACTCACTGCAAACACGGCGGTCGTGGATTAACCCCCGACGCTACAACTTGTCTGTCCTCTTTTAGAATACTGCTGTGCGGTGTGGGATCCTTAGCAGATAGGACTGACGGAGTACATCGAAAAAGTTCAAAGTAGGGCAGCATGTTTTGTATTATCGCGAAATAGGGGAGAGAGAGCGACTGAAATGATACAGGATTTGGGATGGACATCATTAAAATAAAAGGCGTTTTTCGTTGCGGAGCAATCTTCTCATGGAATTCCAGTCACCAACTTTTTCCCCCCGAATGCGGAAATATTTTGTTGACGCCGCCCTACATAGGCAAAAACGATCACCATGACAAAATAAGGGAAATCAGAGCTCGTACGGAAAGGTATAGGTGTCCGTTCTTTTCTCGCGTTGTACGAGATTGGAATAAGAGAGAATTGTCAAGGGGGTTCGATGAACTCTCTGCCAGGCACTTAAATGTGATTCGCAGAGTATCCGTGTAGATGTAGATGTAGATGAAAAAAAAATTAGGAAACTCCTTAAGCGACAGAACTAGAGATTTAGAGCTGTGGCATGAATTTGGCATGGTTAGGATGTGATATGGTTGCTCCTTAAGCGACAGAACTAGAGATTTAGAGCTGTGGCATGAATTTGGCATGGTTAGGATGTGATATGGTTGCTGAGACACCCTCTAAACCCGCAGGGCAGAACAGGTGATTAGGATTGTGGAAACGGCCAAGTCAGGTGTCGGCCAGGTTCACTCAAAATTGTAATTTATTATAATTTAATAACACCTTTAAGCCAAAACTGCACATAGCCGAACCTTTAGAACTACAAGTTTCGGAAAAAGGCAATTATTTCACCGCTAAAGGCCTCCAAACAAGAAATCTTAAAAGTCAACAAAATAAGAAAGTGCAGTTAAAATAGCAAATAAAATAATTAAAATATTTATGGTATCACAGCTGGGCTGGAAACCTCAAGACAAAAGTAGAAAGAACAAACATATGCAAGGTGCAATACAAGCGGTTGAGGGCCACAATTAAATTTGAAAATTTTAAAATATATTACCATAATCTTTTAAGGCAGAAGGCCACAATGTTATTGATTAAAGGGTAATTTCAAAAATAAGGTTTTAAGCGGCTTAAGGCCCACAACTGATTTTTCAAACTTCAGAAATTCATAAATTCCAGTAAAAACAAGAATCTTTAAATCATTTTCTATGATAGATTATAAACAGACATTTAAACACCGGTGAGAAAGACAATAAAGAAAACAGCACTCAGAAGCTTCCAGGGAGATCGGTGTGACCTCGTTCACCTTGTTCAAATGGCTCTGAGCACTAAGGGACTTAACTGCTGAGGTCATCAGTCCCCTAGAACTTAGAACTGCTTAAACCTAACTAACCTAAGAACAGCACACACATCCATGCCCGAGGCAGGATTCGAACCTGCGACCGTAGCGGTCGCGCGGTTCCAGACTGTAGCGCCTAGAACCGCACGGGCACTCCGGCGGGCGTTCACTTAGGTGAGACAGGTGGTGAGCCCAACTACACTTTATCAGTTGGAACCCAACGAAGGGACAACCAACTAACACACAAAATGTTACAGGCGTAATTAACCACAATCAAATATGTATATGTATTAAGCTGTCAAAACTACACACCGCGTGTGTCAGCGACAACAGGCGAGGAAAGGACACTGCCTGAAATTACGTTTGCGGCCAGGGTGGGTAACCGGATCACCAACGGCCACAAGGCAGAAAATTCCGCTCGTGCACTTGAATTGTAGTCAACCAATATACACTCCTGGAAATGGGAAAAAGAACACATTGACACCGGTGTGTCAGACCCACCATACTTGCTCCGGACACTGCGAGAGGGCTGTACAAGCAATGATCACACGCACGGCACAGCGGACACACCAGGAACCGCGGTGTTGGCTGTCGAATGGCGCTAGCTGCGCAGCATTTGTGCACCGCCGCCGTCAGTGTCAGCCAGTTTGCCGTGGCATACGGAGCTCCATCGCAGTCTTTAACACTGGTAGCATGCCGCGACAGCGTGGACGTGAACCGTATGTGCAGTTGACGGACTTTGAGCGAGGGCGTGTAGTGGGCATGCGGGAGGCCGGGTGGACGTACCGCCGAATTGCTCAACACGTGGGGCGTGAGGTCTCCACAGTACATCGACGTTGTCGCCAGTGGTCGGCGGAAGGTGCACGTGCCCGTCGACCTGGGACCGGACCGCAGCGACGCACGGATGCACGCCAAGACCGTAGGATCCTACGCAGTGCCGTAGGGGACCGCACCGCCACTTCCCAGCAAATTAGGGACACTGTTGCTCCTGGGGTATCGGCGAGGACCATTCGCAACCGTCTCCATGAAGCTGGGCTACGGTCCCGCACACCGTTAGGCCGTCTTCCGCTCACGCCCCAACATCGTGCAGCCCGCGCCTCCAGTGGTGTCGCGACAGGCGTGAATGGAGGGACGAATGGAGACGTGTCGTCTTCAGCGATGAGAGTCGCTTCTGCCTTGGTGCCAATGATGGTCGTATGCGTGTTTGGCGCCGTGCAGGTGAGTGCCACAATCAGGACTGCATACGACCGAGGCACACAGGGCCAACACCCGGCATCATGGTGTGGGGAGCGATATCCTACACTGGCCGTACACCACTGGTGATCGTCGAGGGGACACTGAATAGTGCACGGTACATCCAAACCGTCATCGAACCCATCGTTCTACCATTCCTAGACCGGCAAGGGAACTTGCTGTTCCAACAGGACAATGCACGTCCGCATGTATCCCGTGCCACCCAACGTGCTCTAGAAGGTGTAAGTCAACTACCCTGGCCAGCAAGATCTCCGGATCTGTCCCCCATTGAGCATGTTTGGGACTGGATGAAGCGTCGTCTCACGCGGTCTGCACGTCCAGCACGAACGCTGGTCCAACTGAGGCGCCAGGTGGAAATGGCATGGCAAGCCGTTCCACAGGACTACATCCAGCATCTCTACGATCGTCTCCATGGGAGAATAGCAGCCTGCATTGCTGCGAAAGGTGGATATACACTGTACTAGTGCCGACATTGTGCATGCTCTGTTGCCTGTGTCTATGTGCCTGTGGTTCTGTCAGTGTGATCATGTGATGTATCTGACCCCAGGAATGTGTCAATAAGGTTTCCCCTTTCTGGGACAATGAATTCACGGTGTTCTTATTTCAATTTCCAGGAGTGTAGTTAATTCCACCGCACAGCGGCTAAATTTCAGCAATACAAACGGTGTAGCTCACAGGAAAACCTCCACAACAGCGAACTACCGAAACGAACCACACAACATGAATGGATGTGGCTTGTTTTGTGTTAGCAGAAGAGCCAACACCGTGTTACGAGTGGAGGCCGAAATGCACTAGTTTTAGCTCACGCAGGCTGGCGTGAAGAGGGAAGAACTATACTGACTTGACGTCTGGAACATGACAAGGAATGAGAATTCAGAAAGCGAACAAAATTAGTTTGATACTTTAATCCATTAATGATGAACGTCGCTCTTGACGGTACATGCTTCACAATATTGTCTGATCAGAATTCATTCTAATTACTGAATATGGCGCCTTGCTAGGTCGTAGCAAATGACGTAGCTGAAGGCTATGCTAAACTATCGTCTTTGGAAATGAGATCGTATATAGACAGTGAACCATCGCTAGAAAAGTCGGCTGTACAACTGGGGCGAGTGCTAGAGAGTCTCTCTAGACTAGACTTGCCGTGTGGCGGCGCTCGGTCTACAATCACTGATAGTGGTGACAAGCGAGTCCGACGTTTACTAACGGACCGCGGCCGATTTAAAGGCCACCACATAGCAAGTGTGGTGTCTGGCAGTGACACCACAGCTTGGATACTTAAAACACACTCAACTGTGACGTCCTGGGTCGGTGAGCCACGAAGCTCGTAGCGATCGGAGAGCTCCACACACCCTCCAACACTGCGCAGGAACCGCCAGCAGACTGCACCGCGGGGAGATATCCTGCCTGGTCCGCACGAACCGACCGACCGCCCTCAGAATGCCAACAACAACTAAAATAGTCGTCAGTGGAAATAACGCCAACTACACACACAACCTGACAAACACTTGCACGAAGACCTGAACGATACCCAACGGACCGCGGCCGATTTAAAGGCCACCACATAGCAAGTGTGGTGTCTGGCAGTGACACCACAGCTTGGATACTTAAAACACACTCAACTGTGACGTCCTGGGTCGGTGAGCCACGAAGCTCGTAGCGATCGGAGAGCTCCACACACCCTCCAACACTGCGCAGGAACCGCCAGCAGACTGCACCGCGGGGAGATATCCTGCCTGGTCCGCACGAACCGACCGACTGCCCTCAGAATGCCAACAACAACTAAAATAGTCGTCAGTGGAAATAACGCCAACTACACACACAACCTGACAAACACTTGCAGGAAGACCTGAACGATACCCAACAGTAACTAAGCACACAAAAAGACAAATCGGGAGTCGATGCACACACACACAGCCGACTCGTGAACGATCGGCGAGCGAAAACGCGTCGTCCGGTAGGACGACCGACCGCCGATCCACCAAGACCGTGGCCCGGCACAAGTGATGTCTGGCGGCAATGGCCAGGCGAGCCATGTCGATGCAGACCTCACTGCTGCTCCAACCCGACTGCACTAGTGCCGACTGGCAGGTCCGGACTGCGCTCCAGACGCGTTCCAACTGACTGCAGACCCGAACTCGCGAACCGAGCTCCCTTAAGGGGCGTAGGACATCAAACGGGCCGACTTGGAGCAGGAGAGGCACCAGAGAACATTTTAATTTCCACTGTCTATACTTTTACAAATAAATTCATATAATTTTAACAGCATGACCAGGTAGGATTCAGGATTCATACTCATAGCAGTGGAAGCTCAAAAATGTAACAAAACACTTTTTTTACATGTGAAATTTCATCATTTTTTCACTTACTACTGGCTGCATTTGTTGCTGTAGGTACACTTTTCTTCCTAAGTAAGAGAGGTTCTTCGATGACTCTTGCACAGCATACAAACTATAGTTAGAGCTGTATGAAACTCTAGAAGTTATTAAATTTATGAAAAAAGGAATAAACTGTTACATTTTAAACTACATGTTTAGAAAAAATTCAAGTTTTACAGTTAATTATCTCAATTTTTACCACAGCTTTTTAAGAGATTTGGAAAATTCTAGAGTTACATACACCTGTAACTACTGTTTGTATGCTATGAAAAATTCACCAAAGAATCTCTGTTACTTAGGAAGAAAAGTGTACCTACAGCAACAAATGCAGCCAGTAATAAGTGAAAAAAAATGATGATATTTCACATGTAAAAAAAGGTATTTTGCTACTTTTTGAACTTACACTACGATGAGTGTGAGTCCTCAATCGTTCCTGGTCATGGTGACAAAGTTTTATGAATTTATTTGTAAAAGTATACAGGGTGTTACAAAAAGGTATAGCCATACTTTCAGGAAACATTTCTCACACACAAAGAAAGAAAATATGTTATGTGGACATGTGTCCGGAAACGCTTACTTTCCATGTTAGAGCTCATTTTATTACTTCTCTTCAAATCACATTAATCATGGAATGGAAACACACAGCAACAGAACGTACCAGCGTGACTTCAGACACTTTGTTACAGGAAATGTTCAAAATGTCCTCCGTTAGCGAGGGTACATGCATCCACCCTCCGTCGCATGGAATCCCTGATGCACTGATGCAGCCCTAGAGAATGGCATATTGTATCACAGCTGTCCATAATACGAGCACGAAGAGTCTCTACATTTGGTACCGGGGTTGCGTAGACAAGAGCTTTCAAATGCGCCCATAAATGAAAGTAAAATGGGGGTTGAGGTAAGGAGAGCGTGGAGGCCAGGGAATTGGTCCGCCTCTACCAATCCATCAGTCACCGAATCTGTTGTTGAGAAACGTACGAACACTTCGACTGAAATGTGCAGGAGCTCCATCGTGCATGAACCACATGTTGTGTCGTACTTGTAAAGGCACATGTTCTAGCAGCAGAGGTAGAGTATCCCGTATGAAATAGTGATAACGTGCTCCATTGAGCGTAGGTGGAAGAACATGGGGCCGAATCAAGTCATCACCAACAATGCCTGCCCAAACGTTCACAGAAAATCTGTGTTGATGACGTGATTGCACAATTGCGTCCGGATTTTCGTCAGCCCACACATGTTGACTGTGAAAATTTACAATTTGATCACGTTGGAATGAAGCCTCATCAGTAAAGAGAACATTTGCACTGAAATGAGAATTGACACATTGTTGGATGAACCATTCGCAGAAGTATACCCGTGGAGGCCAATCAGCAGCTGATAGTGCCTGCACGCGCTGTACATGGTACGGAAACAACTGGTTCTCCCGTAGCACTCTCCATACAGTGACGTGGTCAACGTTACCGTGTAGAGCAGCAATTTCTCTGACGCCGACATTAGGGTTATCGTCAACTGCACGAAGAATTGCCTCGTCCGTTGCAGGTGTCCTCGTCGTTCTAGGTCTTCCCCAGTCGCGAGTCATAGGCTGGAATGTTCCGTGCTCCCTAAGACACCGATCAATTGGTTCGAACGTCTTCCTGTCGGGACACCTTCGTTCTGGAAATTTGTCTCGATACAAACGTACCGCGCCACGGCTATTGCCCTGTGCTAATCCATACATCAAATGGGCATCTGCCAACTCCGCACTTGTAAACATTGCACTGACCGCAAAACCACGTTCGTGATGAACACTAACCTGTTGATGCCACGTACTAATGTGTTTGATGCTAGTACTGTAGAGCAATGAGTCGTATGTCAATACAAGTACTGAAGTCAACATTACCTTCCTTCAATTGGGCCAACTGGTGGTGAATCGAGGAGGTACAGTACATACTGACGAAACTAAAATGAGCTCTGACATGGAAATTAAGTGTTTCCGGACACGTGTCCACATAACATCTTTTCTTTATTTGTGTGTGAGGAATGTTTTGTGAAAGTTTGGTCGTACCTTTTTGTAACAGCCTGTATACAGTAGAAATTAAAATGTCCTGTGATGACTCTCCTGCTCCAAGTCGGCTCGTTTGTTGTCCTGCCCCCCCCCCCCCTTAACACAGACAACGACCGGGAAGTAATAGCAGTGGAGCAAGGATACTACGAGAGGGAATATATCGATACGCGCTGCTTGCGCCGGTCACGGTCAGGCAAGGCAGTAACTCAGTGACAGTAGCAATTTAAATTAACGCAGTGAGGTGGAAGTACGTTAAGAAAACAGGGTGTAAAATGTACGACGGCGGGAACACGAGCCGCGCACGGCTCAGCTGCCAGTGACGTGTGACGGAGAGCACTCAGCGACCGCTGCTCGGCACAGACCCGCTCCTGGCTGACGCGAGCACCGAGGCCGCCGCCCCCGCCGCCGCCTCCGCCCCCGCGCGTCCGCAGAGGGCTGCCGAGTGGCGCGCAGACCCGGAGCCGCCGGAGTGCGGGTGGCGGGGGGTGGCGCCGCTCAACGTGCAGACGGCGGCGGCCACGGCCGTCATCGCGCTCAACTACTCGTGCCGCAGCCTCGGCGAGGCCGCCGTCGCCTTCCTGAGGGAAAACCTGCTCCCCGTGATGGCCACGCGGGGCTGGGCCATCGCTGTACTCCACTACCCGCACCTCGTCGTACAGTTGTCTCGCCTGCTTGCAGGGCTGCCAGCAGCAACCAGGTAAGCGAGAGAGCTGTGTGGCACAGCTCTACATGTGTGTCTGTCACTGACTTTCACTAGTGATGCACCTATGCCATGAAATACGCCATCATTGACATCCGGTTTTTAGTAGTGTTGTGTACATAGTTCCGCGTAGTCAGCGCGTACACAACTTTCCCACTAGAGTGAAAAGCACCGGCAAGGGCAGCAGCTGTTAATTGCAAATGGGGTTGCTTCAAGCGTCGGAAGGCAGTCCCGATAGACCGGAACACAGTGCACAGGCAGACTATAGCTTGGTTGGCTCCGTGACGAACAGGAACCAGAGATTTTTGGTAGACACAGGTGCGAATGTGTCCGCTATCAGGCTGGAAAAGAGGAGTCTGGGCCCACCACGGTATGGGTTACGTGGGGTTGGAGATAACAGGGTGGAATCATCGGGTACGGCAGTACTGGAGTTTTCAGTCGGGAAAACTAAGTTAAGCGAACGCACGAAGGTGTTCCTATGTGTAGCTGAAGGTTATTATCGGGCTGGACTTTCTCGACAAACATCACGCTAAGACTGATCTTTTGCAACGCACAATGGAACTCAGTGGAACTTTGTTTCAACTGGGGGAAACAGTTGCAACTGAGACAATGGTACAAGGTTCACCCATCATGGAGGTGCGGCCACCTAAACTGCTTAAGTTTCCAGCAAAGCTCGATCAGCAGGATAAAATACCGGCAGGTATGGGAAAGATAATGTGGGTTTCAGTGGATACCGATTTGCTGAGGGAAACGTTGTATGTGGTTGAACCGCTCTTAAAGAATGAAGAGTTGGAAAGTTACGATTGTTTTATCTGCAGGAAATTAGCACATGTGAGTGACATTAATGGGGAATAGATGATTCTGGTTAGTGTGGATAACTTTGGCGTAGGGGAGGTGACTCTGTCAAAGGGTGCATTCTGAGAGTTTTGGAAGATGAGGACTTCGATAGGTCGAGCCTAGAGGAAAGCCACATGCAAACCATCGATACAGAAGTGTTACGAGGGAAAGTAGATCATTTGAAGGACAGTGATCAAATGGCTATAGAAAACTTGCTGTTGAGGATTAGGGATTTATTTTGTGCAAACAGAGAGTTACCAGCAACCACACTGAAGCAATATCACATACCGACAGGGGATACTGCACCAGTTTATAGTAAGCCTGTTGTGTATGTAGTTCCGCATAGTCAGCGCGTACACAACTTTCCCACTAGAGCGCGCCCCGCTAAGCACAACAGCGCAGGCGCAGCGCTCGTCCGTCTCCGCACTACGAATGGCGCTGTCTTAGAGACGGACCAAATTCTGCTTCCGCCGATCTGCGTATTAATATGTCACGCAGCCAATGAGATTGCTGCTAACGTAGAACCTTTTCTCCTTGCGGATCACACTCGCGCAGTGATACCTGAACGCGCGAGGTATTATAACGAGTGTACACCCCCTGTCACGTCTTCACCGTTGTGTCCCCCCTACTCTCCATCTCTACACCCTACATCTCCTTTCCCAAGGTGGCTTCCATCAACTCCCCCTCCCGGATGATGCCCTCTCTCCCTCCATTTATCCTTCCTATCAACTCTGATCCTCACCCCCTCCTTTCCTCCGTCCTTTCCCTGGGCTCCCTCTTCCTCCACCCCCCTTCCATCCTGTGTTTTCTCCTCGCCTACCCTCTCCCTATCTCCTTCCCCCCCCCGCGTCCTTTTAGACTCCCCTCCTCTGCCTTCCCCACTCCCAGGCACGTCTGCTCAGCACCCCCCCCCTCTTATGTATCCTCATCTTCCATTGGCTCCTTTCCCCCCTCCCCCTTCACTTTTCCTCTACTTCCCCCCCCTTTTTCCTGTCATCTGACCAGTTTCCCCCCACCTGCTCTCGGGTGTGGTATGTCGTATTTGTGCCAATTTTTCAGTGCAGTTTTAAGTGAGTGTTCCGTGTTGTGCGTCCTTCCACAGTGTTGCGAACAGAAATCATGCTGTCGCTGGGTGTGCTTTTTATATCTCTTGCGAACAGAACCCAGACTGTCGCCATGTATTTTTACTTGTCTGTCTATTATTTTTCTGCTTCCTGTGTATTTTATTAGCCTCATCGACCCTGTGTTTTATGTTTTACGCTCCAGAATTTTCTGCCATTTTACCTTTAAGTCACCGATTTTATCGCCAACTGTTATTATTTTTATTATCTTCCTCTTTTTGAAACAAAATCTGTAGGCTGAAGAGCGGCGTAATAAGCTGCTGCCAGCCAGCCCCCTTTAGGGGGAATCGAAACTCAATAAAGGAAAAAAAAAAAAAACGAGTGTACAGACCTCCGATCAGTCAGTCTGCTTTAGTCTGTACGAGTCTGCATTGGTCTGCACCAGTCTGTACCAGTCTGCATTAGTCTGTACCAGTCTGTATTCAAGTTTCAGTCTGCGCCTAATAAGATTATCACATTCCTGTACATAGCCATGAAGAGAAATGTACAGACACTTTGTCAAGTATCAGAGATGTGTGAGAATGAGATTAACGTGCCAAGACCAAAGGAACTTCAGATTCTCAATTGTAAATAACATCCAGAATCAAGTTAAGTAAGGTTTATGATTTTTACTATTTTAATAAATGTATGTGAAAATTAATCGAGTTCTGTTTAAAGTTGGTCACCGTCAATCTGCTATTCTAAGCCTGCAAGTGGCATTTCTATCGTCTGACCTAACGGCAGAAGATAAACACGCCACGATAAGACCACGTGACATATTGCTGACATTCACCTACTTCGTTAGAGCGACAAGTCAAATAATCTGATGGTGTGTGTGCCGAAGGTCTTACAGTACGCACACCACAAGTAGCTAATACTGATTTCATTGACATTGGAATGGGTTTCTTTCAATAAAATGAAACTTAGGGACCCTAGGTCGGTCAGCCAAATGTCGGCGGGTTTTAACACGAATGCTTTCACTTGTTCACTTTGCCTACTGGATCGAGTCGTTGGCTGGCTGAAGGCCTGTTATGAGACCCAACCTGTTAATTAAAATTGCCCCTTCACTAATTTTGATTAATATTTAATAACTAAATAGTGTTCAGGGAACTGATCAGTCGGCCGGTGTGGCCAAGCGGTTAAAGGCGCTTCAGTCTGGAACCGCGCGACCGCTACGGTCGCAGGTTCGAATCCTGACTCGGGCATGGATGTGTTGATGTCCTTAGGTTAGTTAGGTTTAAGTAGTTCTAAGTTCTAGGGGACTGATGACCTGAGAAGTTAAGTGCCATAGTGCTCAGAGCCATTTGAACCATTTGGAACTGATCACTACCAAACAAACAAGGCTAGCATTGAACACATTTATTGAACAACAATCTTCCTAACATCAAACTGAACAATGACATACATTTATAAGTGATAAAATTAAGCTAGTAATGGCAATGGCCCTTAAATTCCAAAACTAACTCCTAAGGTCGAATAACGCATCTGGACTTGTCATTTTCTACTCTCTCAGCTTGTCAGACGGCATAAAATACGTCAGACAAACCTACTTCAATTACCAAATTTTCAATAAGAGCGTGGCTAGAAAACTGAGCTCTGGTAATCACAGGCGTGCATAATATCGTATTAAATGCCGAAGCTGAGCATCACGTTACCAAATGCAGCGTCGTGGACAGGTCAGCAAGCTTCCGATGGCGTCTGCGTCGTCAAGGAGCCTCAATTGCAACAAAATGAATTTATTTTCGCGAACAGGCTTCCTGTTCGTAAACTCTTATTCAAAAGCTAATTCTGCTTTCTTTCCAATCGTCTCGCACTCGTTAAGACGGGACTCACCATGCCAAAGGCGGAATCCAGTAACGTGTTTAATAAAGTGTGGCTCAAGGAAATTGCTCTGCTCCTGTATGCTTCCTGTGAGACAGTATTCCCAACCGTAACTAGCGGACTCAGCCTGTCTCTAACAGCAAAACATGACCATTCCCGTAACTGAATACTAGTTTCAGTTGCAGCTGGCAGACTTATTCAAAGTCCTGCACAGCACACTGAAAAAAATGTACTCTCCTACAGCAGAGCCGAAAGCACGACGTTCGCTCGCTACAGCAGCTAAGACGCTTCTCGATAACAGCTCCAAAAGCTTCCCTCTGCAAACATCAACACCCCCACGCTATTTTTCGAGTTGGCCAATCCCGAGTCTCTAAACCAGCACAGTTCGCTCCCACTATTATTTCCTGGCTTCTTCCAGCCAATTAAAACATTCTGCGCCTAGAATGTTCTGGAACAAACTGAAACTCCGTTCAAAAATGAACCCACCAATCGTTTCTCTCTGTTCGCCCTCGCGCGGGAAAGGTCAGTGCACTAGCTTAACCGCGTTTCTTAGAAAGCCACAGAAAACGTTAAGATTCATGGGAAGGCTCCATTAGGGGCCAGCTCATCTCGACATAGTGGCGTCGGCGTAAAGTCCAGCGCCAACGAGCGCAGTCCCTCAAAGGCCCCGCGCAATGGGTGCCTACCTGCTCCGGCGGCGCGTCTCCCCCAGTGGGACGCTTTCGCATGCCGACTCGTAATGGTCGGTTGTAAACTTCCGCACCCCTCTGCCCTGCCTCTGAGCAGTGCCGCTCGTCCGCTCCAGCCAAATTCAGCGAAAATATCACCTGAACCCCGACTTAATGCTACATGCGAATTTCTTAAAGTTAATACGCTTCTTATGCCGTCTGATACTCCCTATATTAATTTCAATAGGCTGATTGCCTGATAAATAACATAATAACCGATATCTAACTCGTCTTTGCAACAGTTATTATATTACAATAAGGTGCAAAATACTGCTACCTTACAACATTTACGACAAGTTCACCGAATCTCTAGGTAAAACAGTGTTTATTAGCAAATAGAGTAGCTAACTAACATCACGGAGCAGCCTGGTTTTTCATGGCTTCAGTATTATGTTATCCTTATTTAGTAATTATTTCTGTTACATTACGTACATACTGAAGCGCTAAAGAAACTGGTATAGCCATACGGCGCCGCGGTCGGCAACGCCTATACAAGACAACGTCTGGCGCAGATGTTAGATCGGTTACTGCTGCTACAATGGAAGGTTATCAAGCTTTGAGTGAGTTTGAACAGTGCTCAGAGCCATTTGAACCATTTGAACCCTCACTTGGGCCCATCAATACTGACATTGCACTATTGACGACTGGAAACATGTTGCCTGGTCCGACGAGTCTCGTTTCAAATTGTATCGACGGGATGGACGTATGGAGACAACCTCATCGATGTCAGCAGGAGACTGTTCAAATTAGTGGAGGCTCTGTAATAGTGTGGGCCGTGTGCAGTTGGAGTGATATGAGACCCCTGATAGTTCTAGATACGACTCTGACAGGTGACACGTAAGTAAGCATTCTGTCTGATCGCTTGCATCCATTCATGCCCAATGGGTCATTACAGCTGAACAATGCGACACCCCTCACTTCGAGAATTCCTACAGAGTAGCTTCAGGAACACCCTTCTAAGTTTAAACGCTTCCACTGACCACCAAACTCCTCAGGCACGAGCATTATTCAGCATTACTGGGATGCCCGCAGAATGAGATTTTCACGCTGCAGCGGAGTGTGCGCTGATATGAAACTTCCTGGCAGATTAAAACTGTGTGCCGGACCGTGACTCGAACTCGGGACCTTTGCGTTTTTCGGACAAGTGCTCTACCAACTGAGCTACCCAAGCACGACTCACGCCCCGTCCTCACAGCTTTACTTCTGCCAGTATTGTCTCCTACCTTCCAAACTTTACAGAAGGTCTCCTGCGAATCTTGCAGAACTAGCACTCCTGAAAGAAAGGATATTGCGTAGACACGGCTTAGCCAGTGGTAGAGCACTTGTCCACGAAGGGCAAAGGTCCCGAGTTCGAGTCTCGGTCCGGCACACAGTTTTAATCTGCCAGGAAGTTTCGTATCTGGGATGCCTTGCAACATGCTCTTCAGAAGAGATCTCGACCTCCTCGCACTTTTACGAATTTATGTGCAGCGCTGCAGGATTCATGGTGTCAGTTGCCTGCAGCACTACTTCAGACATTAGTCGAGTCCATGCTACGTCGTGTTGCGGCACTTCCGCGTGTTCGAGGTGTCCCTAAGCAATATTAAGCATGTGTACCAGTTTCTTTGGCTCTTCAGTGTAGGATTAGCCGAACGGTCTAGGCGCTGCAGTCACGGACTGTGCGGCTAGTCCCGGCGGAGGTTCGAGTCCTCCCTCGGGCATGGGTGTGTGTGTTTGTCCTTAGGATAACTTAGGTTAAGTAGTGTGTAAGCTTAGGGACTGATGCCCTTTGCAGTTGTCCCATAAGGTTTCACACACATTTGAACATTTTTTTCTTCGGTGTATTATTTGTGTGAGGACAGTCTCTCAGCAACACTGCCACCTGTCTGCCCGCTGTGTGCGCACCCTTTCCCCAGCAGTGTCTCTCTTCAGCTCGCCGCCCACTGTGGACGGCGGCACCAGCGCCGCCCCCCGGACACACAGCGACCGCGGACGGACTGCCGCCACAGCCGCGCCGCCCACGGCTTCCCAGGCCAGTACACAACTTTCTGACGAGGCCGTCTCTTTCCTGTGGTGGGTACCCTCACTTTGTGCACGCATTGTCCACACTCACAGTCCAACGTGAGGGGACGTTAGACAAGTGTTACCGAAAAAAAAAAAAAATATATAAAGAACAGAAATGAGTCACCCGATGTACCTGCACGTGAAAAATGCAATAAAACTAAATTATTTCGTGATACATTCGTGTGTTGGGTGCAATTTCTGTTTCCAATGATTTTTTTCTATCTTGAGAATTAAGTCTACAGGGAATGGATCTGAAAAACGGTTTTGACGCGTTTCAGCTCCTCAAAATTTTGATGCAATCCGAATATGTAAAGGTTAATTTACGTCTATGGAGGCCTTCAAAGGAAATGTTGGAACGTTGATGATTATGGATAGAAAAACAAAATAATATGCAGCAGCGCAATAAGCAACATGTTGAGTAGTTTATGTGTTTAAATATATAAAATTTGGATATTTTACTTTAAATCACTTGTTCAGACTCTTCCATAGACAGTGACCACTGGAAAATTTATGCCACATTGCTAGTCAAAAGCGGATATCTTGCACACCACAAGCAGCCGCTTTAACGATTAGGCTTCCTCATCTCACGTAGACTCCTGGCTGAAATTCCCATTGTCGCTTATAGTTACTCTTTTTTTTCTTTTTCAAAACACTAGAATCAGATCTGAAGATACACAGTGTGTGGGAATAGCACCGTGGATTGGGGCTTACTTTACTATGAGGGATGTACGCGAGAACCTCTGGTGCCAGTGAAAACATCACCAACAATGAAAGCGAGAGTCAGACCTGGAGGTGTGCTACAGATTAAGGAGGATGTTAGTGTTGATCAGGAAACCGATGCAGTCCTTTTGCTGCCACAGCACACGTCCCACCAGCTGTAAATGACCCCTTGTAGCTCTACATCTACATCTACTTCTACATCTACATCTACATCCATACTCCGCAAGCCACCTGACGGTATGTGGCGGAGGGTACCTTGAGTACCTCTATCGGTTCTCCCTTCTGTTCCAGTCTCGTATTGTTCGTGGAAAGAAGGATTGTCGGTATGCCTCTGTGTGGGCTCTAATCTCTCTGATCTTATCCTCATGGTCTCTCCTCGAGATATAAGTAGGAGGGAGTAAAATACTGCTTGACTCCTCGGTGAAGGTATGTTCTCGAAACTTCAACAAAAGCCCGTACCGAGCTACTGAGCGTCTCTCCTGCAGAGTCTTCCACTGCAGTTTATCTATCATCTCCGTAACGCTTTCGCGATTACTAAATGATCCTGTAATGAAGCGCGCTGCTCTCCGTTGGATCTTTTCTATCTCTTCTATCAACCCTATCTAGTACAGATCCCATACTGCTCAGCACTATTCAAGCAGTGGCCGAACAAGCCTACTGTAACCTATTTCCTTTGTTTTCGTATTGCATTTCCTTAGGATTCTTCAAATGAATCTCAGTCTGGCATCTGCTTTACCGATGATCAACTTTTTATGATCATTCCATTTTAAATCACTCCTAATGTGTACTCCCAGATAATTTATGGAATTAACTGCTTCCAGTTGCTGACCTGCTATTTTGTAGCTGAATGATATGGGATCTTTCTTTCTATGTATTCTCAGCACATTACACTTGTCTACATTGAGATTCAATTGCCATTCCCTGCACCATGCGTCAATTCGCTGCAGATCCTCTTGCATTTCAGTACAATTTTCAATTGTTAAAACCTCTCGATATACCACAGCATCATCTGCAAAAAGCCTCAGTGAACTTCCGATGTCATCCACCAGGTCATTTATGTATATTGTGAATAGCAACGGTCCTACGACAGCCCCTGCGGCACACCTGAAATCACTCTTACTTCGGAAGAGTTCTCTCCATTGAGAATGACATGCTGCGTTCTGTTATCTAGGAACTCTTCAATCCAATCACACAATTGGTCTGATAGTCCATATGCTCTTACTTTGTTCATCAAACGACTGTGGGGAGATGTATCGAACGCCTTGGAGAAGTCAAGAAACACGGCATCTACCTGGGAACCCGTGTCTATGGCCCTCTGAGTCTCGTGGACGAATAGCGCGAGCTGGGTTTCACACGATCGTCTTTTTCGAAACCCATGTTGGTTCCTACAGAGTAGATTTCTAGTTTCCAGAAAAGTCATTATACTCGAACATAATACGTGTTCCAAAATTCTACAACTGATCGACGTTAGAGATATAGGTCTATAGTTCTGCACATCTGTTCGACGTGCCTTCTTCAAAACGTGGATGACCTGTGCCCTTTTCCAATCCTTTGGAACGCTACGCTCTTCTAGAGACCTATAGTACACTGCTGTAAGAAGGGGGGCAAGTTCCTTCGCGTACTCTGTGTAAAATCGAACTGGTATCCCATCAGATCCAGCGGCCTTTCCTCTTTTGAGCGACTTTAATTGTTTCTCTATCCCTCTGTCATCTGTTTCGATACCTACCATTTTGTCATCTGTGCGACAATCTAGAGAAGGAACTACAGTGCAATCTTCCTCTGTGAAACAGCTTTGTAAAAAGACGTTTAGTATTTCGGCCTTTAGTCTGTCATCCTCTGTTTCAGTACCATTTTGGTCACAGAGTGTCTGGGCATTTTGTTTTGATCCACCTACCGCTTTGACATAAGACCAAAATATCTTAGGATTTTCTGCCAAGTCAGTACATAGAACTTTACTTTCGAATTCATGGAACACTTCTCGCATGGCCCTCTTCACATTACATTTCGTTTCGCGTAATTTTTGTTTGTCTGAAAGGCGTTGGCTGTGCTTATGTTTGCTGTGAAGTTCCCTTTCCTTAGGCAGCAGCTTTCTAACGCGGTTGTTGTACCACGGTGGCTCTTTTCCATCTCTTACGATCTTGCTTGGCACATACTCATCTAACGCATATTGTACGATGGTTTTGAACTTTGTCCACTGATCCTCAACACAATCTGTAGTTAAAAGAAAACTTGTGTTGAGCCGTCAGGTACTCTGAACTCTGCTCACAGAGTTTCACACCTGTCTGGATACTTTTTGTATTTTTCTGCGTAAATCCATTCTACGGATACCTTCTCCTTCCGGAAATCAATGGCCACTGGTACCAGACGTTGATATTTGACTTTGTCTTTATGGAAATAAACTGCTATATGACAGTGAATTGGTATGGTGGCAACATGGATTCAATGCCAGTCTTTTAACGTTAAAGTCAAGGGCAATCCAACTGGTACCTGAAAAATAGATATAGAGGACCATGACTAGAAACAGAGTATTCAATATGTCTTTAGGCTTAATCATAGCAGAAAATAACAAACTTTTACGTGATGTGGTAGTCTCTGCAACTATTCAAGGGGACAAATGGCAGCCAAACAAGAATTTTAACATTGATAATGGATTAAAAAATTTTTACTGGACTTAAGAAGCATTTCCTCCTACATAGTGAATTAAAACTTTCGGGCTTTGATTAAAAGCCTAATGCAGCGCAGTAAGACAACAGAATTTCACCAACGGTGTCTGCTGTTCGTTGAACAGACAGAAAACTGATCCTGAAAATAATTGGAGAGCTCGACTTCGACACATATTTGCACAGTTTGGTGCATACAAATATCGTGAGTTATTAGTCACAGGATATAGTGTGTCCTAACAAAAAAAGAGAAGAATGTATCGCGGAAGAGATTAGACAGACAGTTCACAGTGAACATTACTTCCGAAAAAGTCAGGAATCTCTCAATGTAAGAAACAGGTTTTAGCCATTCTACTACCCTACACGTGTATCAAGAGACAATCGAAGCTTCAGAAGGATATCATTACGAGTGAAATTACTGCGGAAGGTTTAAAACACCATAAAAAGCGATAAGGGAGCAATCGGTAGAGTAAATAAAAGAGATGGCGAGGGAAATAAAACAAACCAGGACAAGACTTGAAAAACAGCACCAAACCTAGTTGGTGAAGAAGATAAAAAAATCCACATTGAAGCAGAGCGCGTTTTGGGAAAGAATATGTAGACAAGGTACTAATAGGAAAAATGATGTAGGCCAAAAAAGTGAAGATTTCGCTCTTTTTTAGGCGGTAGATGGGGGAGATAATAAAAGACTTTACATGAAAAATTACAAGCCACAGAAGACTAAACTCAACTACTTTAAGCAGTTGCTAGCATCTCAGACAGTGAACTGACATCAGTTAGTTCCAGTAAGATGGACGTAGAGGAATTATGGGGAAAGTTCAAGCACTTTGTAAATCGTGGTCTGGTGAGTTATATGCCTGGTAAGTGGATTAAGGACGGAAAAGACCCACCATGGTTTAATAAAGAGATTCGGAAAATGCTGAGGAAGCAGTGACTCTCGGTTCAAATGGCGACAAGCGAAGGTTAGTAGAGATAGGTGCGTCTGTGAAAAGATCGATGCATTAAGCACGCAACTCCCACTGTTACACCTTAGCAAAATATCTGTCGGAGAGGCGGGGAAAATTATAGTCCTATGTAAAATTGGCAAGTGAGTCACTTATTGACCAGTCTGGTGTGGAAGTTGAAGATAGCAAAACGAAAGCTGAAGTTTTAAATTTCACATTCAAAAAATCGTTCACGCAGGAGAATTGTACAAAATCACCGCCGTCTGACCATTGGACAGACTTCCGTATGGACGACATAGTACTAAGCATCCCCAGCGTAGAGAAAACATTTGAAAGAGTTGAAACCTAGGGTCATAATGTCTGGATGGAATATATAAGAAAGGTAAAAGAACGGACCCGCAAAATTACACACCGATATCCCTAACATCGGTTTGCTGCAGAATCGAACACATTCCCAGTTCGAATATAATATATTTTCTTGAGATTAAGCAGCTTATGTCCACCAGTCAGCATGGCTTTTAAAAGCATCGCTTGTGCGGAACTCAGCTCATTGTTTTCTCAAATGATATACTGCGTAGTATGGACGAAGGGCAACAGGCAGATTCCATATTTCTAGATTTCCGGAAAGCTTTTGACACGGTGCCTCATTGCAGGCTGTTGAAGAAGTAACGAGCATATGGAATAGATTCACAGATGTGTGAGTGGCTTGAAGACTTCCTCATCAGCGACGAGGATATCGTCAGTAACGTCCCAGGGAGGTGTCACAGGACCGGTATTATTCTTTAATATATAAATGATTTGGCATACAGGGTCTACAGTAGTCTGCTGATGATGCTGTGGTGTCGAAATTGAGTAACTATGGGAGGATACAGACTGACTTAGATCAGATGTCTAGTTGGTGTGATGAATGGCAGCTAACTCTAAATGTAGAAAAATGTAAGTTAGTGTTTACGAGTAAGAAGATAAATCTGTAATGTTCTGATACATCAATAGTAGTGTACCACTTGCCACAATCCCGTTGTTTGAATATCTGAGCGTAACGTTACAAGGCGATATGAAGGACTGTGGAAGAGAAGTCAAGTGGTCGACTTCGGTTTATTGGGAGAATTTTAGTAAAGTGTATTTCATCTATAAAGGAGAACCCATATAGGACTCTACTCGAGCGTTTGGGATGGTTACCACGTAGGATTAAAGGAAGCTATCGAAGCAATGCAGAGGCGGGCTGCTATATTTGTTAGTGATAGCTTCGAACAAATGTGTTAATGGAAATGCTTCAAGAACTCAAATGGGATGAGATTAGATTAAATTAGATTTACTTCCATTCCAATTGATACGTAGTGAGGAGGTCCTCCAGGATGTACAACGTGTCAGAAAAGCAATAATACATTACAAATATTTACAACTCAAACAAATAAGCTAATGTAACATTCCACAGGTCCCATGTGGAATGATCGTCATTTTTTTAATGAACACCATATGAAAGAATCATTTTACAAACACTAATGCACTGAATTTAAAATAAAAAAGCCTTTTTTTACCTACAAGGTAATAAACATGTAATAGAACTACTATAATACTTACTTACAGTGAACACATTACTGCATGAAATGGTGCAGAAGTTAGATTGTGCTTACACAAACACACACTTATTTACAATGAACACACTACTGCACTGAATTTGTGCAGAAGTTATATATACAGGGTGGTCCATTGTTCGTGAACGGGCCAAATATCTCACGAAACAAGCGTCAAACGAAAAAACTACAGAGAACGAAACTTGCCTAGCTTAAAGGGGGAAACCAGATGGCGCTATGGTTGGCCCACTAGATGGCGCTGTCAAAGGTCAAACGGATAGCAACTGCATTTTTTAAAAATAGGAACCCCCATTTTTATTACATATTCGTGTGGTACGTAAAGAAATATGCATGTTTTATTTGGACCACTTTTTTCGCTTTGTGATAGATGGCGCTGTAATAGTCACAAACATATGGCTCACAATTTTAGACGAACAGTTGGTAACAGGTCGGTTTTTGAAATATAAAATACAGAACGTAGGTACGTTTGAACATTTTACTTCGGTTGTTACAATGTGATACATGTACCTTTGTGGACTTTCCTGAGAATGCATGCTGTTACAGCGTGATTACCTGTAAATACGACATTAATGCAATAAATGCTCAAAATGATGTCCGTCAACCTCAATGGATTTGGCAATACGTGTACCGACATTCCTTTCAACAGCGAGTAGTTCGCCTTCCGTAATGTTGGCACATGCATTGACAATGAGCTGGCGCATGTTGTCAGGCGTTGTCGGTGGATCACGGTAGCGAATATCCTTCAACTTTCCCTACAGAAAGAAATCCGGGGACGTCAGATATGGTGAACGTGCGGGCCAATCCACCTGTCATGATTCAGTACCGCTTCAACCGCACGGGAGCTATGTGCCGGACATCCATCATGTTGGAAGTACATCGCCATTCTGTCATGCAGTGAATATCTTGTAGTAACATCGGTAGAACATTACGTAGGAAATCAGCATACATTGCAACATTCATATTGCTATCGATAAAATGGGGGCCAATTATCCTTCCTCCCATAATGCCGCACCATACATTAACCCGCCAAGGTCGCTATGTTCCACTTGTGGCAGCCATCGTGGATTTTCCGTTGCCCAATAGTGCATACTATGCCGGTTTCCGTTACCGCTGCTGGTGAATGACGCTTCGTCGCTAAATAGAACGCGTGCAAAAAATCAGTCATCGTCCCGTAATTTCTCTTGTGCCCAGTGGCAGAACTGTACACGATGTTCAAAGTCATCGCCAAGCAATTCCTGGTGCACAGAAATACGGTACGGGTGCAATCGATGTTGTAGCATTCTCAACACCGACGTTTTTGAGATTCCCGATACTCGCGCAGTTTGTCTGCTACTGATGTGCTGATTAGCCGCAACAGCAGCTAAAACACCTACTTGGGCATCAGAATTTGTTGCAGGTGGTGATTGACGTTTCACATGTGGCTGAACACTTCCTGTTTCGTTAAATAACGTAATTATCCGGCGAACGGTCCGGACACTCGGATGATGTCGTCCAGGATACCGAGCAGCATACATAGCACACACCTGTTGGGCATTTGGAACACAATAGCTATACATCAACACGATATCGACGTTTTCCGCAATTGGTAAGCGGTCCATTTTAACACGGGTAATGTATCACGGAGCAAATACAATCCGCACTGGCGGAATGTTACGTGATACCACGTACTTATACGTTAGCGACTATTACAGCGCCATTTATCACAAAGCGAAAAAAGTGGTCCAACTAAAACATTCATATTTCTTTACGTACTACGTGAATATGTAATAAAAAGGGGGTTCCTATTTTTTAAAAAAACGCAGTTGATATCCGTTTGATCTATGGCAGCACCATCTGGTTTCCCTCTTCAAGCTAGACGAGTTTCGTTCTTTGTAGTTTTTTCGTTTGATGCTTATTTCGTGAGATATTTGGCCCGGTCACTATCAATGTGTGTGTATATATATATATATATATATATATATATATATATATATATATATATATATATAAATCAGTTGGTTATACTGAGAAATTCATCAATGGAGTAGAAAGTGTTGGCCACCAATAAATCCTTTAGGCTTCTCTAAACTGAATTTCATTGGCTGTTAAGTTTTTTATGGCTGCTGGCAAGTTATTGAAAATGTGTGTTCCTGAATAATGCACACCTTTTTGTACAAGAATAAGTGACTTTAAATCCGTATGAAGATTATTCTTATTTCTAGTATTGATTCCATGGACTGAGCTGTTGGTTTGAAATAATGATATATTTTTAATGACAAATTTCATTAACGAATGGGTATATTGGGAAGCAGTAGTTAGTATCCCTAGTTCCCTAAACAGGCTTCTGCAGGATGTTCTTGAGTATACACCACATACAACTCTTACTGCACGTTTTTCTGCCCGGAAAACTTTGGCTTGGCTTGATGAATTACCCCAAAAATAATCCCATATGACACTATGGAATAAAAGTAAGCACAGTATGCCAGCTTTTTCATTTTTTTAATCCCTATGTCTGACATAATTCGCGTTGCAAACAGAGATTTGGTAAGACGCTTCAGCAGTTCTGTGATGTACTCCTCCCAGTTGAATTTATTACCAACCTGTAGCCCCAAGAATTTAACACTGTCCACTTCTTCTATCTGCTTGTCATCGTATGTTAGGTATATACTCGTGGGACACCCCTTACAAGTTCTGAATTGCATGTAGTGTGTTTTTTCAAAGTTTAGTGATAAAGAATTGGCTAGGAACCAGTGATTAATGTCCACAAATATTTTAGTAACCGATATTTCTAAGACTATACTTGCTTTGCTATTTATTGCAATGTTTGTATCATTGGCAAACAAAACGAAATTCCTGGAGTCTAAATAGAAACTATGAAAGATTATCTTGAAACAAAAGAATTAGATACAAACGAATGAACACTAAACAGTTGGTTAAGATATGGTATGTAATGTTGCTGACATCATTGGGAAAGAAATTTTATTTAGGAATGCAGTAATGTGCAAAACATGCGTACTTTTAAAAGACGGAAGATGCATAGTGGAATCATAGCTACAGGATCTGTAGCTAGTGGGTATTTTTTTACACTCTGTGACGTAAAAGAGAACAAGAGAGAAGAGTTTACTTACAGAATACACAGTTATTTTGTCTGATTCAGCTCTCTGTTTGGGGCAACATGTAAATCGTGAGATTAGAAAATAAGGCAGAAACCAAACTTTAATTTTAGTACAAAGGAGAAAACTTTGTATATGCACAACACTTACCTCTCATTGTACATATACAGCAGGCCACAGTAGGAGTATATTGATACTGTACACTTGCCAGTGACGTCGTGGGCACGTGACGTGATAAAGAAAGTATATAATTGGAGCAGGAACAAATGAATAATTCTATCGATGGTGCATGCAAACCACAAACTGGGAACTCCACTGACATAGCGATTTTGAAAAAGGAGACGGAGTATATTAGCTTTGCAACAACAGCATCTTGCTTTGCTTTGCCGTGCACACACACACACACACACACACACACAGATATATATATATATATATATATATATATATATATATATATATATATATATATATATATATATATATATATAATTCTCTGTCCTTCTTGTATCACTTGCTATAGATGCCCCGTCCTTCTTTTATCACTTGCTATACACGCTGAGGGACTGTAGCATGTTAACAGTCATCTAGCTTTGCCATTTCTGGTAGATGGCTGATCACGTCCTAGAGTCCATCTATAGCAAGTGATAAAAGAAGAAGCCTGTGTAGGCGGCGAGGTTTGGGCGTCTTCATACCAGTCAGAGTGTGGAGTGCTCAGGCCTGCCAAGTCTGTAAAGTAGGATAAGCGGTGATCTGTTGCAGATCTGACGATAGAGTACAAAGTTGCTGCAGGCACAAGTGGTTTGGAGTGTACAGTTCAACGCACATCACTGAACATTGAAATCTGTAGCAGACGACCACTGTGACTTCCGATGTTGACCCAACAACATTGTCAGTCACGATTGCAGAGGGGAAAGGATAATTGAGATAGGAGCGGAGAGCAATGTAAACGTGCTACTGGTCAGATGAATTACGTTTTGGGCTGCTCGAAACGCGCACCGTGCCACAGACACAGGACATTGAGGGCTGTATTGTGATGCAGGGGACATTCACCATCGCTTTCTGGGGTAAGGATCTACGGCACGCTGACGCCGTATGACTGCGTGAACATTAATGATGACCAGCTACATCTTTTTGCATGATTTGCAGCGGCGATGTCGTCTTTCAGCAGGACAACACTCTGTGTCACAATGCAAGACTAGTGGTACATTATTTTGAGCAGCATCATAGCGAAATTTGCCTAATCTGAATCCGATATAGCAACGTGTGGGATGCCACTGGAAGTCAGCTTCACGTCCCCAAACCACCAATCCATAATTTATGAGAATTGTGTAACCTGTGCGTAACAGTGCTGTGCTTATAAAATTTGGATCAACTGATCAGTAGGAAAAATATGCCATGGCAGAAGCATGTGGCGGCTGAACACATTCCATCTGTACTTTGAGAGTAATGTTGCACAAATGGTGACAAAACGTGTAAACACAGCAATGACACTGTGACAAAAGGGCGACAATAGGAAACCACAAAAAGTTATTCCACGTGCCTCCAAGGCATAAATAAACACTGAAATAATACAACAACGTCATATTTAGAGGATTAAGTGCACAAAGGCTATGACAATCAGCATAATATGAGTAATACTTACAAGCGGTGCCACTATGTGTGACAAAGAACTACAATGGAGATGAAACGTTGGCTTTACGCATTACACAGTAGAACTAAAGGGCAAAGTAGCCTCGAACAGAAGAGACAATGGACGAGGACGGAACGCAGTCGATGTGGGAAGCAATTACGCACTGTCTTTACCTTTCTATAACTCTATCTGTGAATCCAGAGATGAGTGGACCCTCAGGAGCATATCATTACAGGGGGAAGTACTGTGGAAGGCCAAGACAGCATCGTACTTACTTTTACCAGGAAGAAATATGTAAGATGATGAAATCATTTATGAAAATAAAGCAACAAGTGCCAATAGAATAAATGTGGATTTTTTAAAAGCAACTATTGGCTGTAATTGGTAGAGAGTTTACATGTACATATGAGTGTTATGAACATTTTACCAGAACCAATATTTCCTAGAGAATTTATTGTGGGCTTGCGGTGTCCATGACAGAGACATGAAACAGATCATAATTGCAAGGTTCTAGATTGATAATATTACGCTATGCTGACTAAATATTATGGCATGGCTAGTAAATAGCATAGTTAAGCCATCACAAAATTCACAGTGCCTGGTTTCAGCTTATTGCCGATCTGCTACAAAACGGAAGAAACGCTACTGTAACAATAATAGATTCAACTGGCTGAAGACTAAGATTAGCAAGAATCTAGGAATTTATAAAGAAGTAACCATGACTGAATGCCATAACATACCAAAAAGGAGTATCCCGAAACAGGTATGACCTCTTAGGCTGAGAATGTAAATAAAATATGAAGCTGCATGAAAGGTCATTATGCGAAACAGTAGTTATTTCGTTAAAATTGTCAATGCTCGATAGTGCATTCAGAGGACTGTCCAGCTAGCACTACCTCGTGGCCTCTCTATGGAGTGTTTTATTTGGCTTTCTATGCAGCCAGTGGCCACTGTAGTTAGATCCATTTTCTCAGGTTTTGTTTACTTGCTTGCTAAAAAGATTTCTATTAGGTTTTACTCTGATTTTACATATTTCTTTCTTTTTTTCTTTTGTTTTTAGCTTTGTAATATACTTCACAATTTACTGTTGGATACACACTTTAGCTGTGTGGAAACATTTTAATTAATGACGATACATATTTGCTTTAAACAACTGGGACACTGACGCAGGAAATTTGTTTTACTATCTCAGTAGCGACTTCTGCCAGCTATAGCTCGTGTCTGTAATCTACAGGACGCTTTCAGGCCATCTCCAGTACTTGCTCATGTAACTGTGTGTACAAACTGCGTCATGTTTATATCCGTATCATAATATTCCTAATGGTATGTTATGGCTTGAGGCATATCAACTTTTCTATATATTCGTAGATTATTCTGCTGCTAATTAATCCTATTATTGTGGCATTAGCGTTTTCTGCCTTTAGTAACCGCCCTGATGATGGCTGTAAGCCGTTACTGCTCGTTGTGTATTGTACAGTAATGTGCAATAAAGATGGACATTGAGAACAAAATACCTGATCATGTCCACATGGTAGCCTTCATGACCGCGAATATCATGAGCAAAATAAGACATTACGATCAGCACGCCTTCTACTGACCATCCCATGTGCTAACAAAACACAGTCTTATATCAGTTCATATGACGTCACAACATCGTTAGGACTACAGGTTTGTTTATAAATAAATCTTCTGCTACCAGTCACGATTTTTCTTTATTTACTTTTCGCACGACGCATTTCGGGAAATGATTCCCATTTTCAAGTGCGCTTTTTGTGTGCATTAAGCCATTTCTATTGATGTTGTAAATGTGTGAGGGTCTACTTCATTTCGTTGAATTTTAAGTTTTCTAATGGTTCATTTGTGGAGAGTCTCAAACACACTAAACATCACACACAATTTGTTGTAGACTTTACACTTCGAGAATATCTTATATAAACAAAACAGTTACAAAGATGGCTTAATACACATAAAAATCGCACTTGAAAATGGGAATCATTTCCCGAAACGCGTCGTACGAAAAGTAAATAAAGAACAATCGTGACTGGTAGCACAAGATTTATTTATAAACAAACCTATTGTTTTCACAGTCGCAAGCCTTCAAAAAACATTTATAATGGATCAGATCAGATCTTTAGGACTGCCTTTAGTACCATAGCACAAGACTACTCTTGAGAGTTGCAGACCACGTACGTCAAGCAATGTATCTGAACGTCATAGAAGAAGAAAACAGTGGAAAACAACATCTATCCTAGATCCATACGTCTTTTCATTTCATTGGAACACCCCAGGAAGGACAGATTTATGATCATAGGCCTGATGACCCACAAACTAGATTATCTTAGATGATATTACAGGGTCACCAGGTACTGACAAAGAATAAAACAAACAATGTCGTGCTGAACACACAAATCAAAGCTATTAGGTAGCAGATAATAACCGATCTCACAGAGAAATTATACGGATTGTATTAAGTTTATGTATGTAATGCCATGTAGTAGACTAAACTCAGTATCAAGTTGGATGATTGGAAAAAATAGCTTTAAATACCAGAGAAACGTACATTCACATAAAATTGAAACAAAAAATTGAATGATCACCCTGGCCCTAAACCACTATTTCAGGGATACATTGGTTAAAGACACTCATGCTTGAGCAATAAATAACTGCTTTTAATTATCTCCTAAATTGAAAGCTCTAAAACAAAGATAACTGATCATGCTAAACAACAAATCTCGTCTAGTCGTGATGTGGTACAAATTTCAAACTGTCACTACAAATCCATTACATTATAGTCCAGGTTAAGCATGTCAGGATGGTTTTCAATGAAGTCAGTGCATATTTGTTCATTCTATGGTGAATGACTTAATTATCTCTATTCAGTGAATTAAATTGATATCAGTTACATTATTGCTTATGCAAAGTACATTTTATCGAAACTACTAACCACAACACGATATTTTTACATTAGCTTCTGGTTGCTGCCGCATACGACCAGATGGAGCGTTTTGATAATATTTTACAAGAGTCGTTAGAGAAAAAATGAAAGCTAAAAATTATAAATGAAAAACGTTCGCAGAATCATAATGTTAAAACTACATTAAGTATCATAAACTTATTTGTTTAGAAGGTGTCATTGGTATTTTTCTGACTAAATCATCTTCTTTAGTATTTGTATGTACCATAAGGGAAGAACGCTAAAGCAACCAATAATATGTAAAACCTGATTGTTGGTAATGCTGCAACGATTTGGACTGATCCGTCGTGATTAATGAGGTATATATGTGTACAGTATTCGGAAAAACTCCAGAAAATATGCTAAGAAAACTTATGAGCTGACAGTATTCAGTTTCTTAGATGTGATTTTTCGTCAGGTCCATAAATTGAAATCAGTGGCAAGAACGAGACTCATCAAATTGCCTGGTGTGGTGTCCTTTCGCAGTTCACCTGGGTGTAACATGTGCCTGTACCCGGTTTGCAGCTCAGACACACCCTTAGTGGTGTAACACCACACATGTATAACAGAATCTCCTCGCACTGTACGTGACGTGTGTGTCTGCTTGAACAATAGATTTAGTGCAAATAGCTCCCCTCCTCGTAACAGCCAAAACACTTGAGACGCAGAAGCGCACATATGATTCTCCTGACAGAATACAGACTTCTGGTACTTCAGTCACCAAGAAAATCTGTTGTCTTGAAGCATGGAGGATGTTGCCCTGGAACTGATGATGAGGGAACCAGTTGCTAATTTAAGTGTGGTTTCCAGAAAATGTACAATACCAATGAGAGCACATGGTAAGGTAAATGTCTGACAATGTCACTAATCGTCATTACCATAACAACATCAGTAGTGATAGACAAATGTATCTACATGAGTCAGTCTAGTTGCTCCATACTTAAGTGTCCTGTGTTACATCTAAGGGTTCCACTTGGACTTGTAGGACTTTTTTAATATGTGGGTGTGACGTTGACCTCACTAGGTGCTGTATGTGTTGTATAACTGAACCTGCACCATTGCCAGTAGTCTGCATCAGATTGTGGGTCCATGTAAACCGGTACACACACCAGATGCAGGCGAAGGTGTACTGCCCACACCAGTATCATTACTAATGAGGCACGGTGTTGGTCAAAAGCGCTTCCAGGCTTTTGGTCTCTGTACAGTCATTGAGAAAGCACACATCCTGTCACATCATTTGATAGGATTTTACACAGTTCTCAGGACACTGTGATCGATTTTTCAGTATATGAAGCGTGTGTGTTTTAGTTCAAACACTGAAATTAGTACCTGCATGTGCACTATTTATGTAATAGAAAAGAAGTAATTACTTGATCAATTCATAATTGTTGAATTTACCAGCTGCAATATGTCACTTAGCAGAGCAAAAGAACGAATTTGGTGGCAGTGGTCTTTAGATGATAAAGCATTTGCTCAGGTTAGTCCTGAGCACATGCAAAACACAATTTTCAGCATACAAATAGGTATTTTTACTAGGCTCATTGCAGTGAAGCTGTGACATGCCAATGACACGCTGCCTTTCACAGTGCATACATCAGTGGTACGATGTGCACAGTGTGTTCAGGAAGCCAAGGTTTACTTGGTGCAGTATTTTGTATGGTATTCTAGACAAGTGCATGAAACATTAATTTACTCCCATAGCCAACAAGTTTTACTCTTGTCTTCAGAAACACAGCAGCCACACGAATTTAGGTGGGAAGTTTGTGTGTTTGTGTGTGTGTCACTGCTACGTCTGAAATACTTTGGATAACTGCTTTATAGGTAAATGGTTGCTTTCTATGATTGATAAGACTGTATCAAGAAACTTTCTGAATAACTAAGTAAAATGTTTTTCTGCCATGGCAGGAAATTTTCTTTACATACCCCGAGATCTGATTATTTAAGAAAGGACTGATGCACTTAAAACAATAGTGTTGTATGCATAAAATGTCTGTATCAATGGAGTTTAACGTCTGCATGCTCCACTGTCAGAAATGTGCGTGACTGAGTATGGTACAGTTGTTTACCTGTACTGTAATATACAGAGATTTCCCCACTGTTAAGTATCATAGAAGGGAGATTCACTGGGCAGATGTGTTTCTAGAAGTGCTAACAGTTCTGTATTTATGACATTTTTCTTCATCAGGGGGGTGTGCTTTGACAGAAGCTGAGCATTTATGGATTTTGCGCAGGAGGCTCCCTGAACGAGAGAAGGACAGAAGACTGATCCAGTTAGCTAAGAAGGGGGCAGTGCAGGAGGTGCGGGTGCTGCTCGAAGCAGGTGCAGATGTGCGGGCATTTGACGAGAACAGGAACACCGCCTTGCATTGGGCGGCAGCGAGTGGAAGTGAGGAGGCAGTGAGGCATCTGCTGCAGGCCAGGGCGTTTGTGAACGCCAGGAACAACAGGCGCGAGACGCCTCTGTACTACGCCGTATGGAACGGCAGTGCGGCTGTGGTGCGGCTACTGGCTGGGTCCTCTGCCGACCCCAACGCCAGGGCTGACGATGCGAGTACGCCGCTGCACTGGGCGGCGTACTGGGGCCACGCGGAGGCGGCGGCAGCGCTTCTGGAGGCGGGCGCCGACAGAGGGGCCAGAGACGCCGACGGGGACACACCGCTGGACAAGGCCAGGCAGAGCAAGAAGCAGAAGCTGGTAGAAATGCTGACGTGACGCATGCGGTCCGACAAACATCGTGGCAGTAAGGCAGAAGGATCTCAACTGCCTCACTTTTCATTACTTTTTAAATTAAAAATACAAAAAAATGAACTCTCACCTATTCTTTCCATCTGTACAATGTAATACATGTAATTACTCCAGTATCAGCACAAGGGCGACAATGATCGATATCTACTAAATAATGTAAGATGAACAACACTCCTACTGCGAAAACTCAACTAAAATACTCCATTTGAAGTAAACACCAGTTTCCTATAAATTTTTGATTGCTGAAAATTATTTGATAGGAGCATGTTTGGTGCATTTGAAACCACTGCAATATTCAAGATACACAGAGTACTATCACACTGCTACAGCAGATTTTCCCTCTTTCCACATCTTCTTTCTGTCCATCTTCAGTGCATTTCCTTCATGTTCATGTCATGTTGGAAGGGACTCTGCAGGGGCTGTGACGCAACTCGCCGTGCAACGCCACATGAGTGGGACTTCTGACAGCGCTCTCGCTGCCCAACCCAGCATTCTGCCGAGCTATAGACCGCAGGAGCTGTAAAACTTAGTTATTTGTATAGGTAACCGAATTAGAAAACTGTACATGTCGTACAATATGTAAATGCTGCTCTGAAGAAACATAAAGCAATGGTGCTCGTATCGTTTTTTTAAAAAAAATGGCTATATAGATCTAATGAACAGTTTGCACATCAGTACTGCAACTTACTGCCCACTGAGTGGCGACGGGTGGCATTATCATGTGAACCACGTTTTACGTACATTGGACAGGTGGAAACCACCCTGCAACAATCGTCAGAAGAGTCCAGGCTGGGGGAGGGAGCGTTATGACCTGGGATATGTTTTTGTGGCATTCCGTGGCATCTCGTCATTCTGGAAGGCGCGATGCAGCAACAAAAGAATGCATCCAAAGTGTCACACAGCCCATGGTGTACATGTGTGGTTCGAAAATAAGCAGAAATGTAAAAGTGTGCATTTCACAGAATACAAAGATCCTACGGTTTCAATGCATGTGGATCAAAATTGGAATCAGTTGACTCATATGATTACGTGGGTAATAAAAGACAGGGATATAAAAATAGTGATTACATGGGCTCAGTCATAGGTAAGGCAGGTGGCAGACCACATTAGCAGGATGCATAAAAATTCAGTGATTCTACAATGGGGACTGCATACAAATAATTTGTGCAACTCATACGTGAATATTATTCTGGTGTGTTGGATCCAAACGGAATAAAACTAACAGGTGATACTGAATATAAGCAAAAAGGGCAGTGGGTGGGAGAGTGTCACGCAAATGCCGAATAAGTGGAAGTGGCAGGTGGGTGGTGTCTACCAAATGCCCACACTTTAAGGCTTCAGAAACTAGTATTACGTGAAGGTCATGGGAATATACTATTACATTGTACGTAAGGGACTCCAAAGACAATGTCAGGGTAATTACAGTGCACACATAGGCAACTGAGCAGTCATTCTCGCTGTGCTCCATATGCAAATGGAACTGGAAGAGACACTACCATGGAGGTACACTTTACCATACGCACGAGTGGTTTGTAGAGATGAGGAAATATGCAGAATCCCTCCTGAGTAATGTACAGTAAAGGGCAGAGTGTACACCACACCAGTTGTGACTGATTTCTTTCACTACTGGGCCAGCGAAAAAGATTATCTGTAATGTCTCTACATGTGGTATTGTCGGACTTCCATTACTGCAAAAATCTCTACACTGGTGTACAAAGCATCTAGCCAAAACTTTGTACGTTATACCTTTAATGCCAGTTCTCTTAATTTACACAACAGGGTTTTGTGGAAAGGTTCGAAATTCCTTGGCGCAGTAGGTAGAAAGCCATGTAGGATGTGTGCATTGTCAAGATGTGATATGGCATCGTATACTTGTGCAGACACACTCTTGTGTGTTGCATAAATTTATTCCCCAACCTTGGGGGGCGAACAGTGTAACTCAGTGTACAGGGTCGAAGGATGAGAGTGATTAAGGTAGGAATTCTGCAGTAATGACGGTAGTTAAAATGCGAAGGATTACTGGGAGCCAGAAGCCGCTCAGTGCTATGATACTGTGGCGTAATTGGGTCAGCGGAGTGCCGATTTAAGCAACATAAAGGAGGAGACTGCGTCTCTGGCCAGCTCGCCGCACGCCAGGGTGTCAAATGGAGGGCAGTAATCGGGTCAGTTACCTAGCCAAGCGACACCAGAATATCCCACCGACCTACTGGGGAAGAACCACAGACATAAGTGGCAGAAAACCATATTTAAGGACGGGCAGCCTGGTCGTCAACATCGTCTGTCGTGGGGCATTGGAGTCTCGGTCACTTAGCGCCGCCACCAGGTCGTAATCGTCACTGCCGTTGCAACCTTCGTACTGATCACCGTCGTAATGCAGGCTATCGCCTAGGAGGCGCCAGAGTGACACAACCGCCGTAACGGTCGTCAGACACCGTCAACAGGCAGCCGTCTGCCAAGGGATTCGTTGTTGGATGTTGGATGTGCATGGTGGTAACGCACTGTCGCCATCGTCCTGGGACGCTGCCGGGGCAGGGGCCGGGGACCCTTGCCCCTGCTGACGCCACGCAGCTGCCACTTGAGATGGCTGGTGAGACGGGCACTTACCCGTCCCAATGCCGCCGAGCTCCCTCAACTGCGATCACAACAGTGGAACGTGCTTCCAGCCACCGCTGTAGGTCCTGTTTCGAGTTACGCCAACGCAGATACAGACGCATTAGCGGTCGCACATGTGAACGTCCGCCAGCCACGTCCGTCGCCGCCAAGAATATTACGAGTGGAAGCAAACCTTGCTCAGGGAACCCACAACCAACGCATTGCAGTTGATTAAAGTTATTAATCTGTCTTCAGGAGCCATCCGTGGACACACTCCCACCATCCTATTCCTCGCGCCCAGCAGAGAACCCACGTTCGACCTGACGATGGCCAGTGGAGTCCCGTGCCCGTTAACACGCTCTGTCTACACTCGAATCAAATGTGGCAGTACCGAAAATCTGTTGACGAATCGACTGAAATGGTCACGCCCCAAAACTGTGTAGCTTTGATTGTTAATCTGCTCTAGTTTTGTCGTACAAGATTCCTCTACGTTGACTAACTAATTGAAGTATTTAAAAATAGATATGTTATATTTTCACATATAGTAAGGAATACTGCCACAAATATGGTGCTACACAGTAAGTACATGTTTCTAACGCTCTGTTCTTGATAGAAATTTTAATGTTTATTTAATTCAATGAGCCTGTTCTCACAGCAGTCAATGAAAATATTTTCTAGACAAAATATTCCAGTAGTTCATAGCGAGCTAGCTTATTACAAAGCAAGTGAAGAATTACAATTAATAGGAAGGTACACAATTTACAATTTCACTTACAAAAACCACCAATAAGTCTGCTTGAATCGAACGTAGTGGTTGTGAGCGCTTAACATTAGTCACACTGCTCTTTAGACACTGAAGAGCCAAAGAAACTGGTACACCTGCCTGATATTGTGTAGGGCTCCCATGAGCATGGGAAGTGCCGCAACAAGACGTGGCTTAGACTCGATGGAAGGAAATGACAACACGAAACCTTCAGGGGTGTGTATAAATCTGTAAGAGTACGAGGGTGTGCTTCTGAAGAACACGTTGCAAGGCATCCCAGACATGCTCAATAATATTCAAGTCTGGGGAGTGGTCCTGGAGCCACTCAGTAGCAATTCTGGACGTGTGTGGTGTCGCATTGTCCTGCTGGAATTGCCCAAGTTCATCAGAAACCACAATGGACATACATGGATGGAGGTCATCAGACAGGATGCTTATGTACGTGTCACCTGTCGTCTAGATGAATCAGGGATCCTATATCTCTCCAACCACACACGCTCTAATCCATTACAGAGCCTCCACAAGCTTGAACTGTTCCCTGCTGACATGCAGGGTCCATGGATTAATGAGGCTGTCTCCATACCTGTGCAGGCCCATTCGCTCGATACAATTTGAAACGAGACTCGTCCGACCAGGTAAAATGTGTCCAGTCATCAGCAGTCAAATGTCGATGCTGACATGCCCAGTCGAGGCGTAAAGCTTTATGTCATGCAGTAATCAAGGGTAAAGGAGTGGGCCTTCGGCTCCGAAAGCCCATATCGATGATGTTTCGTTGAATGGTTTGCATGGTGACACTTGTCGATGGCCCAGCATCGAAATCTGCAGTAATTTGCGGATGGGTTGCACTTTTGCCACATTGAACGATTCTCTTCAGTCATCAGATAACTCTAACAGGTCGTTGGTCCTGTTCTTGCAGGATCTTTTTCTGGTTGCAGTGAAGTCGGAAATTTTATGTTTTACTGGATTCCTGATATTCACTGTAAACTCGTTAAATGGTGTTCTACATCTTAATCTTTTTCTTCTTCTTCTTCTTCTTCTCTTCAGGTATTAGGCAGGAACTGCCTGTTATGGTACCCATCTCTGTCGGGGTCTTCCCCTGTCTCTTCTCCCACGGCATGTATAATTTCTTGCCTTTAAGGGAAGTCTCTCACTCTCCATTCTATGCAGATGTTCGTTCCATGTTCTTCTGTAGTCTTGAATTTTATCATTGAGGCTAAAGATTTGCAGTTCTTCTCTAATATCTTGATTTCTTAGCATGTCTTCTCTTGTGCAACCTTTAACACCTCCAAGGAATTTAATTTCTTGTGCCTGAATCCGACTTTCTTGCTTCTTGGTAATCGCCCAGGTCTCACTTCCATAGAGCAGTGTGGGAACCGCAACAGCTTTGTAAAATTTAATTTGAGCGTCTTTCCTGGTTTTATTTTTTAGGTTTCTGTTAAATTGTTCCACACACCCGGCTGAATTGACTAATCTGTTTCCGAGGCTCGTTTGGGTACTGGGAGTTGTCCGTGTTTTATGAGAGTTGGTTACAACCATTTGCTCAACTCCCTTCTAGGAGGACCACGATTTTCTTTTGGGGTTATCTCTCTTAGCAGATATGTTCCCAATAATTAAAGGCGCTCGAAATAAGTTCGCCATTCATCCTCCCCATTGGCTTTGTAGCCTGTATCCACTGTGTGTCATACACTGTCTAGGGGTCTCACGACTCATGCCTTCAAGGATGTGGGAGTAGGGTTTGTTGGCAGAGCTGCATTGAAATCCTTGAGGTCTGATTGATTTCTCAAATTTCAGTTGACATTTCCCAGAGTTTTGTTTCTGCAAAAACATATCGGCCGCCTGAGCAGACACCAGAGTTCTTTGCCAACATTTGATTTTTGGAGAACAGAAAAGAGAAATGAAATACACCCCGAGGCCTCGAAACCTAATACCATTGGGGTCGAAAGAGTAATAGTTGGCCAGGGGAGGCCAATATGAAAGAAAACAGAAGACGCCTGATACAAGTAAGTGGAAGTAATGTCAGACTTAGCTAAGGACCTATGTTGTTGCCACCCACATATTCCCAAGACAGACAAGACTCACCAATTGACCTGTCTGGCATGGGTGACCCTACCGGGTGCATACCTCCCGCCAGCACAGCTCAGTGGATCACTGATACACACAGACCTCCCCACCAACGTTAAGATGGTAGTCCTTGTCTCTTGAAACGGTCTTATGGGAAAATTCACACTTCATTGCTACCTCGGAGTTGCTGTGTCCCATTTCTCGTGCACCGACATTAACGCACGTTCAAACTCACTTAAATCTTGATAACCTGCCATTTTAGCAGCAGTAATCTATCTAAAATCTGTGAAATACACCTGTTGTCTTACACAGGCGTTACCGACCGCAGCGCCGTATTCTGTCAATTTACATATCTCTGTTTTTGTTGTACCAGTTTCTTTGGCGCTTCAGTGTGTAACTACATGACTCAGCACATTTGTAATACTTTTACAGCACTGGTAAGCACATCTATTTACATGAAAGCTGCTCTAGAATGGGATCCTTTACGAAACTCGTTTCATACAGTGTATGTTAGCCACCACCAGATTGCACAGCACAGCACAGCATATGGCGGAAAGTGAAGTTAGCAGATTATGTGAAACGTGTAAGAAAATAATAAAACAAACGGACATAAGTGTGATTTGTGGGTTATGGCGCGGGAACTCGTTTCACAGTGAATGTGTTGAACTTACCAACAGTGAAGTTCGCCTAGTAAATAGTTCAAGAGGAAAAATTAAGTTCTGCTGTGGTGCATGTGAAGTTAGTTTACACAAAGGACCTTTGAAAATGTCGTCTGCAGCAACATATCAACAGCTGGAACCAGTCATAGCAGCAGTGAAAAAGTGAAGGTAGGTGACGATATAACAATCAGCGATGAATGCAAAAGTTCTGATATGCAAGACAACTCACAAAAACAAACCTGTAAAGTAAGTGGAGCTGAACTGCTAGAAATAGAAAACAGTGCTTGTGATGTAAATAATACGAAAAACCACCTGAGATTAACCAGTGCAGTTGAAGGTTTAACAAAAACAGTAAATCAACTAATAAAAGACAGTTCGAAAATGAGAATGCAACTCAGTATAGTGATCGCCACAAACTGTAGATCAGGAAAGCTAGCATCACGTCTGACAATATCATCTCGCAAAAAAAGTTGAAAACCACAAAAAAATATCACACTGATTGCTAAAAATAGCAACACTATATGTCCAATAGCAAATCTAGGGTCGACTACTGAGCCTGCAGCACGCGGCTCTGCTCCATTTATTCGAAATGCAAATGTAAGTTCGTCACAACCTCCTGTATTACTTGAAAAACAAACTGAGTGTGCAAACTAAAAAAAAAAAAAATTAACCACAGTAGGCGAGTTGGAACAAATAAACGATAGTGAATCAATAACCCACAGTGTAAACCAGAATCTGTATGTGAATAGTACCAGTATTTCCTCTTACAAAACAAAAAGAGGGCAAGAAAACATTGCAACAACGACAGATGCATGTAACAAATCGGAACAAACAAATAGGCCTATCAATAAAGAGCTTACAGTCCACGAAGCGACAGAAGATCGATGTGTTACCAATACGTCTTTGAACAATTCGAAAATTGGAGCCAGTATAAATGAAACCAGTCCCTACATCTTCGCCAGACCTTCAGATGAGAAACCTTCACCCAATACAGATACAAATTGGTGTGATGTACAGTGTAGGAAAAGAACTTTTCGACCTACCGATCAGCAAGTATCATTCACAATACGAAAACAACAAACGTACAACATACACAAATCGAAGCAGAATGCATCTGCACAACCAAAAATGCTGTATGCAACTGCACTAAAGAAAACTGTAGAGGAAGAAAGACCTCAAGCATCTTCCATAGCATCAGTCAGAAATTCAAGTACTAGAGTAAGAAAAAATCAGATAATAGCCACTGGTGAAGAACAAGGAATGCTATATGGCGAGAAAACATGGTTTCATTTAGGAAAAGTGATAAACGGCACAACAACTGAAAATGTAACCAAATTCCTTGAGAAAATCTTTCCAGGATATAGCAACTTTCATGTAGAGAAACTGGAAACAAAGGGTGTGAACAGCAGCTTCAAGTCTGGTGTGGACTTCCATCTAAAGGTCAAGGTGATGGACACAACACTATGGCCAAAGACTATTGCTGCCAGGCGTTTTTTATTCTGGAGATCGACCAGTGCCCCAGTAAAATAGTGCCTGAAATAAAACCCCAAGGCCCCATAATATCTCACAGATGTAACAGTAGGGATGATAGATATATGCCAATAGTTATAGCAGTTGTTAATATACAGTGTTTAAGAACCAAGGTGGACCTTCTATCATTCTTTGTAGAAGAAGTCAAACTATCTGTGTATCTGTGAACACTGGATAGATGAAGCAGAAGGTCACTATTACAGACCCATTGAATATTTGGACATGGTAAATTCATGGTATCGAACTACTGCAATTCATGGTGGTGTATCTGTATATGCAAGGAAGACTCTTAGTGTAAAGGAAATAGACTTAAAAAACTTTTCCACAGACCTAGATCTAGAATTAGCTTCACTAGCGTTAACAGATATTGACCTTATTATTGTCTCTGTGTACCACTGACCAGATGGTAATTTTGAAAACTTTATTGCACAAATGGAAACCTGTTTGTCCTACCTAACACGTCTTAAATCTAAAATTGCACTGTGCGGAGATTTCAACATACATATAGGTGATGGAAGCACTAAAGAGAGAGTCTTCGTGACTTTGATAAATAGCTATGGGCTGTTTGTTGCAAACCGACTGCCAACAAGAAGTGATGCCTGCCTAGACACAGTTATCGCTAACCTCAATATCTGGGACTATAATATCAGTATAGTTGAACCAATGATTGCTGACCATAGTGATTAGTAATGGAAATAAGCATGAAATGTTCGAGCCAACTGCAACCAAGCTCATAACACTCCAGTTACACATTTAGTAAAAGGATCATAAAAGAAGAAAGACTAAATGATCTTAAAATAGCCGTGTCAAGTGTAAACTGGCAGCAAAAAATTGCAGAAATGGGGGCCATTGCCTCATTCGAATGTCTGTTCCAATCATTAAAAGCTAAATTTGATGATTTATTTCCAGAAATCCACAAGAAGTATCCTACAGGCAAAGCTAAAGGAAGGGACAAACCTACTACAGGGAAGATGTGGTATATCCCTGAGCTAAACAGATTAAAATGCATTGTGCTAATTTTCAGGGACCGTATGAAAGCAGCTAGAGATCTCCCATCTAGAGACCTGCTTCATTGTAACTACGTAAGAGCCAAACGAATTTACAGAAAGGAAGTGGAGGAAGGAGGAAAGAGATACAATGACAGGTTCATTAAAGAGGCTCACAATCCATGAAAGTAGCTTGGAATCTGGTAAACGAGTGCAGAAAAAAGCCCACCTCAGCCTTAAATTCTGTTAGCCCTGACGCCTTCATTCAGTACTTTGTTAGGATAGTGAAAGATACTATTAATGAAATACCTGACTCAGGCTTGGTCCACACAAGCCACATGAAAAACATAACCAGTAGCACTTTTGGAAACTGGAAGGAAGTGCACCTTAAGGATATCTTAAAAATAGTTAAGTCATACAGGAACTCAGAGAGCGAAGATATCTATGGTATGTCTTGCACAATGCTGAAGAAAATTATTCTAGAGCTTGCTCAACCATTATCTATAGCAATTAACAAATGCTTATTCTCTGGTGTCTTCCCAAAATTTCTTAAACTAGCACGGACAGTACCAATCTACAAAAAAGGTGACCTGTGTGAAGTGTCCAATTACAGACCAATTTCTATCATTCCTATTCTAGCTAAAGTTATGGAGTCTGTTATGAAACTCCAGTTGCAGAATTATTTTGAAGTAAGTAAGCTCTTCCAGGACACACAGCATCGTTTTCGCAAGGGAAAGTCGACGTTTACAGAAGCACTGGACTTAACTGGAAAAGTAAGGCAAGGATTCGGAGACAGAGAAAGTGTGGCACTGACACTTTGTGATCTTAGCAAGGCATCTGACTGCATTTCCCACAAGATACTGCACAATAAATTGAAGTGTTACGGTGTCGGAGGTGTTGTTCTGGCAACTTTTCAGTCTTATATGGAAAACCGGAGACAAGTGGTATCAATTCATGGAGCAACATCACAAGAACAATAGCTGGAACATGGAGTACCCCAAGGGTCCGTCATAGTGCCTCTCCTGTTCCTTATTTATGTCAATTATATGGGTTATAACAACAATATGTTACAGTTTGCTGATGACACCACCCTTTTTGCCACAGGGCAGAACTGCTGCAGAATCACTCCAAGAAACAGATGAACTCTTCCAAAACATTAAAGAATGGTTCATCAAAAATAAAATGAACATGAATGAAGAAAAAACACAACATCTGACATGCACCCTTAACAACATCAGATGCCATGATAATATGGAGGCTGTCAAACTGTTGGGCTTTATGATAGACAGGAAACTAACAATGAACAAACACACAGTGTACGTGTGCTCCAAGCTCTCCCGTGTAATATACCTTCTGAGAAGGTTAAAAGGTGTACTAAGTGACCAATATCTCATAACAGTATATTATGCCCTATTCCTACTATTATGGGGACAATCTGCAGGTTGTAAGGATGTGCTAATTCTACATAAAAAGCTCTAAGAATAATCACATTAAGCAAAAGACATGAGCGCTGCAGGCCTATATCAAGCAGCTAGGAATTATGACAGTCTTCATCCAGTATGTGTTATTATGTCTCATCAGCGTGAAAGAAAACCAAGGAGTCTTCAGCATAAGGCAAGATATACACAATCTCAAAACCCGTAACAAGAGGAGCATCGAAATACCCGGGTGTCAACTGATGGGAACGCAAGACAGCTTTCCAGTGGTTGCCTAAAGATGTTCAACTCACTGCCTCAAGAAGTGCAATCGCTGCCGCTAGGAACATTCAGAAGGAGAGTAGCACAGGACCTGAAAGAACGCCCATTGTACTCCATTGGTGAATTCTTTAATAGCGACCAAAGTGAATGGACAAACAAATATTGTTTCTATCAAGCACAAATGTCTTAATTTTGTGAACTTTTTAAATGTATATATGTAATTAATCTTCACGCAGTCTGTCCAGTCATGGCTGGTAAACGACACAGATGTAATAATAAAGTAATATGTATGTGTCTGTACGTAATTAGATACATATAGTTTTAAGATTATTTGTTCCAGTACACTGTTGAGGTACTGCACCAGATATTTCGACAGCATGTTCAAACTATAATATTAAGTACAAGTAACTTCAAATGAGCGTGAATGTTGCCAATTATTTACAATAGCATAAAGAGCACTTCATTGTTACAAGTTGTTCTTACGATCATTTCACGATAAAGGGTTGAGCTAGAAGATTTCTGTGATATTTATACTATCTCATATTAGTATATCAGGAAACAATTATTTAGAAAGACTGGAAATTCAGTGTGTTAAGTTTATACAGGATGATTCGCTTTATGTAACCTTCAATACTATACCTTGTCTCCAAAAACCACGTGTGAGATATTCATATTCTCTCGCTCGCGAGATATTGGTCCTCCGGAAAAAACGGCCAGGAATTTTTTCTAAGAAAATTACTGTGGTTAGATTTTATACTGGTTCGCTAGAGGCCATAGTTTTCGAATTATTGAAGAAAAATGTACAAAAGTGACCTCCAATCACGCCTCCACACTTACACTCATCTGTCACCAGTCACAGTTCTAGTTTGTCGTTTGTGGCAGTCTCTCCTACCACTGGACAAAAATTTCCGACTACACGAACTGTTCCCGATATATGACCTTCTTTGGTCTCTATTGATTGGGCTATTCCGCCACCAGCATAGTCGGCTATTTCGTTGGCACTTTTAATTTAAACGTGGCTGAGAGTGCCCTTTCTGGTCGGCTGTCACCAGCGCTCGGAAGCTGAACTTCGCTGGAGGCTCTGGAACCCCCTCCCCCGCCGAACGCACGCGCGCTTGGCCTGCCTTGGAGCGTAATCTAAGGCGCGTAGGCGATATCAATTTCTCCGGTGTTAGGCGCGAATGCGATTGTGTTGAGGTCATGTTTGGGGGAGGCCGAGCAGAGACTTTTGGTCGGTTTGGCAGCTGGGGGTGTTTAGGCGCGTCTGTTGCACTATTTTGCGAGCATGTGTGTGCACTGTGCTGTGCTTTATTTGGGCAGTTTAAGAGTGCAGAGCTCGTCTGCTGATATTGTGTACCGCATTATTTAAGAGCTGCTTGCTATTGTGTGGTGAAATTAGGAGTTGTTTACGTGTTTGTGGCCTGTGTCAGATGACCACAGTCGGATCAGTGCGGGTGTTTAGAGACAAATATACTCCATGACTAAATAAAACGGCTCCAAATAAATAGAGTGCAGTCCTTCCTTACTTCCCCGAGCAGCACAATGCAGTCTGAGCGGTTTTTGCGCATAAACTGCAATCTGATCAGACTGTGAGTGAGTCAACAAATAATTGGACAAATTTATCTGTAGAGGAGTTAGAGGTCTGGATTGGAACGAATATCTTGATGGGTGTGGTTGTGTTGCCACGTGTAGTGCACTACTGGAGTTCAGAACCTGCCATATGTCAGCCTTACATATCGAAACCTATGAGATGCATAAGTTTCAAAAAGATATGTCCCAAATAAATAAAGTACACTCGTTCCTCCTTCCATCAGCCTATGGACAGATTATTTCCGAAAATTAGGAGTTGTTTTTGCATTATTTACGAGCGGTTCGCATGTCTGTAGGCTGTGCTATGAGTTATTTTTAACTGTTTACAATTAGCAAGCGTGTGTCTAGAGCATTATAAATGAGTTATGTAGGAATGTTTTGCAGGTCTGTATGGTGTGGAACATGTCGGTGTGATACATATACTCCATTCCTAAATAAAGTAAATTGGTTCATCCATCCATGGGCCTAGTGCAGGGTGAGTCCTTTTACCCAAAACGTGTAGGAAGAGATTGAGTGCTGGTGGCTTAGTTTCGTGGTGATGATCTTCGTTTGCAACAATTTTCTTAGGTTGGTGGCAGAAGCACTAGTGAGCTTTGTTTACTGGCAGATTTCAAACATGGCGCCGGTTCCTAGGAGGAAGTGGCAGTTGGGTGGCTGAGGTTAGTACAAGTTCCCTTTCTTTCCAACAATTTCGTTAGTTTGGTAGAGAAAGCGGAAGTGACCTTTGTTTACTGCCAGAATTCGAACTCGGTACTGGTTCCTAGGAAGAGGTGGCTGTCTGGTCCTCGAAAAGTAGTTGAAATTAGGTAGTTGAACACCTTTGCATATGTGTATGAAATTGCAAATTGCATTATTTAATATGATTAAAACTGAAATGGAATTAAGGACTTAGGTAATTGATAGGTTAGATGAGCGATGTGGGAGTTAGCATATTTACGAAGACTATGTCCATCATGTGTATGGAGGGTGTGTGACGTAAGCGGGGTGGCGGTGCAGCGATTGACCAGTTATAACGCGCACACGGGAGAGAGGCAATTAGCGAGCGTTCTAGTGCTGACCAAACGTGCTGTTATACAGTCATGGCGGATTCCACTCTCGAGCAAACTTTGTCGTCAAAAGTGTAGCACTGCATTCTCGCTCACACAAGGACACGTGCTGGATGGTGAGCGGTCGCCATTGACAGGTTTGAACGTGCCCAGGAAAACAACTTTGGCGCCAAAAGTGTGGCAGGGAACAGCCGACCGTTGTGTGGTTCAGCTCCGAGGCAAACAATTTTGGCAGGAAACATGCAGAGGCGACGAATACACGTGGTGAGTGGACAAGGGACTGCTGTGACGTCAAACTCGGCATGTTCCAGCGTGTCCAGCAAAAACATGTTTACGACGTGGGAGCGATCGCTGGGCTCGCCCGCAGTGTACCGGCAGTCCTGCGCGAGCGGCCACCTCAGATTACAGGCGTCGGCTGTGGCTCCGTGTGCTGGCGGTGGGGCCAGTGGGTGGCGAGGATTTGAACTAATTCAGGTGGGGCGTGGACGTCATGTCGACTGCACTGCGATATCAAAGATGTGTGCTGATTGTGTTGGAGAACAAGTGGTGACCGTACTGCTTGAAATAAAGTCTTCAGTCCCTTCCTCCCTGCAAAATCAAATTAGGTTATTATAAGTGCAGTTTATTATTTGACGCGATTCTGATAGGTTATCAGTGAAAAAAGATAAGTGACGGAGAAAGTTCGTACGTGTGATCGATTATGGTGTTGGGATTTGAACTTGTGATAGATTTTTATTATGGATGTAAGGAAAAGGACTTTCTCGCCGAGAAAATCGGACATCTTGAATAAATAATAAATGATAATAATAAATAGAAGTACAGTGTTGGAATTTGAATTTGGCACAATTTTCTAGTGGAGGTAGGCCTATAATAAAAAAAAAATAATAATAATAAATGATAATGAATGATAATAAATGACAATGAATGATAATGAAAGTTAGTAAATGATAATGAATAATAATGAATAATAATAAACAAAAGTAAGGTTTTGCAGCCATTATCGTGTTGGAATTTGAATTTGGAGGGAATTTTCTAGTGGAGGCAGGTCAATAGTAATAAATAATAATAAATGACAATAAATGATAATAAATGATAATGAATGATAATAAATGATAGTAAAGACAAGTACGGTGTTGCATGTGTTATCCTGTTAGAATTTGAATTTTGCACCTATTTTCTGGAGGCTTAGGTTAGTGGACATAGCCCAATTGGTCTATTCTCCCACCAAAATTCAATATTCCCGCTATTTTTTCTGAAGGTTAGGTTAGTGGATGTAGCTCAATAGGCCTATTTTCCCGCCATAGCCGCCATCTTGGATGACGTCATGCACTGTTGCCAAGTCTACATGCCACCATCTCGGATGATGTCATCGCCGCCATCTTGAATAAATTTGGCAATAATGCAGCGTGTCATCGTACATAGGTAGCCCCACTACTCATGGTCATATGAACCATCATACATCAGCGCCATCTACTGTGGCAACGATACATTTCTGGACTCATTTTCATCCGTCCCTGTAGTTTGTAGGTTTTATTAATGTTCACTCAGTATGTTTGCAGTTGCCTTTCGTATTATTGCCAATATTTTGTCGTTTAGAGGCTAACGTAGCAGTAAGTAAAAGAATTTCTTCTGCAACTTCCAGTGATACTTTTTCCGTGGTATTTTTCGTAAAGTATGAGTACTCTTATAAATACTTGTGGTCATATAATTCCTGTCAGTGGACTGCTTCCACATTACAGAGGAATGAGATACTACAATACTACTACGATGATTGTTGTTGAAATATTTGCATTTGCATTTGCATCAAGAATTAATTCAGAAGAGGGTGTACACTACATGAAAGTTACTAATAAGAGCAAATAGCTGCCTGGGGATGCCTCACTGCCCCCAGTGTTGGTGACACAAATGTTATCTTTCTGCTGAGCCAACACTTCTATGTCAATCTTCATGACAGCTTTTTAGCATCGCTTCTGTTTCAGTTTATTACAGTGAAGAGATTTAATGCCGTAGACAACTGAATATCTGGTCCCATTAACTGTTCCTCGCTAGTCTGCTGCTGAGTGCTGGAAAATCACCACAGGGGGAAAACCATCGACAGGAGAACACCAGCCACGCAGTATAGAGGCATATTCACTTAGTACAGTACATGATGAACTAAATGACAGATTTTGATAGTAAGAAATAGCTGTCTGAGGATTTATACAGTCCCCAGTGTCTGTTAGACGAATGTTATGTTTCTGGTGAGCCAACACTTCTGCGTCACTTCATGATAATTTGTTAGAATCTCTTGTGTCAGTTTGATACAGTGAACGAGTTTCATGCCATAGGTGACTGAATATCTGGTCCCATAAACTGTTCTTCTGTATTCTGCTGCTAGGTGCTGGAAAATCACCACAGGGTGGAGGAATGGCGAATGCCCAGTGAACGTCATCTGCCAGTGTGTGTAGTGCCAACAGTAAAATTCGGAGGCGGTGGTGTTATAGTGTGGTCGTGTTTTTCATGGAGGGGGGTTGCACCCCATGTTGTTTTGTGTGGCACTATCACAGCACTGGGCTACATTGATATTTTAAGATATTGATATATTGATATTTTAAGAACACTGTTGAAGAGCAATTCGGGGATAGCGATTGCATCTTTCAACACAATCGAGCACCTGTTCATAATGCGCGACCTGTGGCGGAGAGGTTACGCGACAATAACATACGTGTAATGGAGTGGCCTGCACAGAGTCCTGACTTGAATCCTATAGAACGCCTGTGGGATGTTTTGGAAAGCCGACTTCGTGCCAGGCCTCACCGACCGACATCGATACCTCACCTCAGTGCAGCACTCCGTGAAGAATGGGCTGCAACTCCCCAAGATACCTTCCAGTACCTGATTGAACGTATGGCTGTGAGAGTGGAAGCTGTCATCAGGGCTAAGGGTGAGCCAACTCCATACTGAATTCCAGCATTAACGATGGAGGTCGCCACGAACTTGTAAGTCATTTTCAGCGAGGTGTCCGGATACTTTTGATCATATAGTGTACATCTGCATAGTAAGAATATAAATACATAACTTTCTTATACCATGTCAAACTATATACAGTTTAAGTCTCTTATATACGAGGTCATGTAAATTCCTGTTGTATACCAGAATGAGATTTTCACTCTGCAGCGGAGGTGCGCTGATATGAAACTTCCTGGCAGATTAAAACTGTGTGCCTGACCGAGACTCGAACTCGGGACCTTTGCCTTTCGCGGGCAAGTGCTCTACCATCTGAGCTACCGAAGCACGACTCACGCCCGGTCTCACAGCTTCACTTCTGCCAGTATCTCGTCTCCTACCTTCCAAACTTTACAGAAGCTCTCCTGCGAACTGGCAGAAGTGAAGCTGTGAGACCGAGCGTGAGTCGTGCTTCGGTAGCTCAGATGGCAGAGCACTTGCCCGCGAAAGGCAAAGGTCCCGAGTTCGAGTCTCGGTCGGCCCCACAGTTTTAATCTGCCAGGAAGTTTCCTGTTGTATACTTTATTCAAGTGTAAACATATTTTGCCAATGCATCGATTTACTCATCTCATTTCTGTGGCCGATCATTCTGTCCACGGTTTAATTCCAGACAGAATTCTCTATCTACACAGTTAGTGAGCCTGACACTGCAGTAATTCAAGCTGACTGCAGGTGAATGACAGTGTTTCGTTGGTGTATGCCAAATTCTCATGCTCCATGGCATATGTGAATGCTAGACTCGCTACTTGTCTGCATACAGTTCCTCACACCAGGACCATCACATGTGTGTTCTGACTCCTCACCTGTTGCCACATCAGGCATTGCTGGCTGATATTTCTGTTTATTTTTCTCATGCAAGGCAGCACTCACTCTTCGTGGATATGATAGCCCTCTGCTAGATGTTACTCTCAAGTTAGCATCATTAATCAACTGGTATTCACCCTGAATTCTCTAACGAACCTAAACGGTTTATACACATAACTGCAAATGATATAAAAGTGTCGTTTTATATCCTGTAAACAAATGTAGTCACACATCACAAAAGCATATTCCAAGGGCTACATTGTTCTGCACATAAACATACTATAATACACTCCTGTAAATTGAAATAAGAACACCGTGAATTCATTGTCCCAGGAAGGGGAAACTTTATTGACACATTCCTGGGGTCAGATACATCACATGATCACACTGACAGAACCACACGCACATAGACACAGGCAACAGAGCATGCACAATGTCGGCACTAGTACAGTGTATATCCACCTTTCGCAGCAATGCAGGCTGCTATTCTCCCATGGAGACGATCGTAGAGATGCTGGATGTAGTCCTGTGGAACGGCTTGCCATGCCATTTCCACCTGGCGCCTCAGTTGGACCAGCGTTCGTGCTGGACGTGCAGACCGCGTGAGACGACGCTTCATCCAGTCCCAAACATGCTCAATGGGGGACAGATCCGGAGATCTTGCTGGCCAGGGTAGTTGACTTACACCTTCTAGAGCACGTTGGGTGGCACGGGATACATGCGGACGTGCATTGTCCTGTTGGAACAGCAAGTTCCCTTGCCGGTCTAGGAATGGTAGAACTATGGGTTCGATGACGGTTTGGATGTACCGTGCACTATTCAGTGTCCCCTCGACGATCACCAGTGGTGTACGGCCAGTGTAGGAGATCGCTCCCCACACCATGATGCCGGGTGTTGGCCCTGTGTGCCTCGGTCGTATGCAGTCCTGATTGTGGCGCTCACCTGCACGGCGCCAAACACGCATACGACCATCATTGGCACCAAGGCAGAAGCGACTCTCATCGCTGAAGACGACACGTCTCCATTCGTCCCTCCATTCACGCCTGTCGCGACACCACTGGAGGCGGGCTGCACGATGTTGGGGCGTGAGCGGAAGACGGCCTAATGGTGTGCGGGACCGTAGCCCAGCTTCATGGAGACGGTTGCGAATGGTCCTCGCCGATACCCCAGGAGCAACAGTGTCCCTAATTTGCTGGGAAGTGGCGTTGCGGTCCCCTACGGCACTGCGTAGGATCCTACGGTCTTGGCGTGCATCCGTGCGTCGCTGCGGTCCGGTCCCAGGTCGACGGGCACGTGCACCTTCCGCCGACCACTGGCGACAACATCGATGTACTGTGGAGACCTCACGCCCCACGTGTTGAGCAATTCGGCGGTACGTCCACCCGGCCTCCCGCATGCCCACTATACGCCCTCGCTCAAAGTCCGTCAACTGCACATACGGTTCACGTCCACGCTGTCGCGGCATGCTACCAGTGTTAAAGACTGCGATGGAGCTCCGTATGCCACGGCAAACTGGCTGACACTGACGGCGGCGGTGCACAAATGCTGCGCAGCTAGCGCCATTCGACGGCCAACACCGCGGTTCCTGGTGTGTCCGCTGTGCCGTGCGTGTGATCATTGCTTGTACAGCCCTCTCGCAGTGTCCGGAGCAAGTATGGTGGGTCTGACACACCGGTGTCAATGCGTTCTTTTTTCCATTTCCAGGAGTGTATTATATTCGTGCGGTTTCCGATCGATTAGTCGCATGGAATGAAACGCTGTTAATATACTAATGTAAGAAATAGATTTCTATCGCTTGACATACATTCTCCCCGCCAATTACTCTCCGATAAACTATGGTGGCAAACTGTGTGATAAAACAACTACCTCGCACACCAAAGAAAACATCGATTCTTTGTATCACAAACACTACATAGGTTTCCGGAGGCGTATGACGCCAGCTGTTTACGAAATTTAAGCCCGATTACGGTTCAGAAACTATGGTATGTTCACAACAGCACTATAAAGTGATCATCCGCAACTGAAAATGCAATAGCCAGAGGAGACGTAACAATCTTATCGCAGTTTATCACCACCCCTGGTAACCTTCCTCTTACACACACAAGTTGCGGTCCGATATTAAGCTGTATTTTTCACGTGCGGAATAATATGACCATTTCGCCTTAACACCACGTCTCTACAATGCTTCCTCTTTCCACTATCAAGGTGTGTATCTGCAGCATCAGTTCACACTCCTCCAATTTTATTGATTTCGGTCAGTACTCATTTCTCGGTATTTTTTCTCTAATTTTATGTACTCTCTGTCAATTTCTGTAATTTTGATGGGTTTTCGACATTTTACATATTTCGTCGTATTCCCATCAATTTTTTGTGATTAAACCAGGTTTTCTACGAATTTTTCCGAATTTATGCTATTTTTCGTATTATTTCGATAGTTACGCATAAGAATATGGTCATATTACTGCCATACCCATGATTTTATACGAGAATATTTGTGTTTTATACACCAGTCTTCTAAAAAACCTAGGACTTCCACCTTTCTGATGATCCACATGCATGCGTTTAGGATAGGACGCTCTTGAAAAATAAAGTACGTATATGGGACTCATTGAGCAGTGCAGATAATAGATACAATGGAAACTCGAAGTCTGGGAACAATTCCTTGTACTGCTCCAAGCCATTAGAGAACCAATCTGCAGGCTCGTGTAGTGCTGTACTTGATGGAAACCGAAAGTCTGGAAGCAGTTCTACGAGGGTTGACTGAAAAATAATGCCTCCACCTCAGTAACTCTTCAACTGTTGGCAGCATTGGTATGCGGCAGGTACTGGCTTGTTCCGTAGCCTCTTCTCTACAGCTCCAGTTGGCGGCAAGCCTTAACATTGAACGGTCGTGTTGTTACAGTGTAAAGTTTGGAACACTGCGCAGACGTTCGGTCAATGCGATTTAAGCAACGAGCAGTCATTGAATTCTTGGCAGCAGAAGGTGTCACCCCAAAGGAGATTAATCAGAAAATGAACGCAGTTTGTGGTGATTGTGTTGATGTGAGTACTGTGCGTCGTTGGGCGAGTAAGTTTAAAGATGTTAAGACGTGAACATCTGATCTGCACGACAAACGAAGAGTTGGACGTCCTGTGGCAGCAACCACCGAGTTTCACAAGCAAAATGTTGAAAAATTGCTTCAGAACGATCGTCGTATCACTCGGAGAGAAATTGCAAGCAGAATAAGCATTTCACAAGATCGTGTGGGTTACATTATTGCTTTGCTTGGCTATCGGAAGATCTGTGCATGATGGTTACCCCAGATGCTGACTCCTGAAAAGAAAGCGCACAGATTTGAAATTTGCTAGGAACTCGTCTCGACCGCTAAACCCGGTCGGCAGAACAGGCAAGAGGATTGAGGAAAGGGTCAAAGCTTGAGGTCAGTTTTTTCTTTTAATTGTTATTTATTGTACTTTAATAACTTTTACAACCAAAGCGGCACATAGCCGGACTTTTACCAAATGCAACTCCTTCACGGCTGAAGGCCTCCAAACAAGAAAGCTTAACAAATCAACAAGACAAAAATCCAATTAAGACAGCAATAAAATAATTAAAAAACAACAAATGTATATGAAGTGCAATACAAATGGCTGAGGGCCACAATTATATTTCAAATTTTTAGAATATATTACCATAGAATTTTAAAGGCAGAAGGCCAGAATGTTTAACAACAAGAAATCTTTAAATCAACAAGATTAAAATGCAACTAAAGAGGCAAATCAAATAAATGAAAAAACGTATCACGGCTATGTGCAAAGCCTTAAGGCTAAGCAGATACAACATACATATGCAAGGTGCAATACCAATGACTGAAGGCCACAACTCGGTTTCAAAATTTTAATATATATTACCATAATCTTTTAAAGGCAGAAGGCCGCAATGTTTAAGCTTGAAAGAGAAATTTAAAAATTAATTTTGCATAATTTAAAAAAAATTAAAAAGTAACCATAAGCCTTTAATTTAAAGTAGCTGACAACAGATAATTAAACACCGGTGGCACTCAGAAGCCTCCAGGGAGGTCGGTCTGCCCTGGTTCACTTAGACGAGACAGGTGGTGAGCCCGACTATACTTGAGCCCTCGGAACCTAACCAAGGGACAGCCACGGACCGACGGACAAAACGACTTGCTTGCCACCAACCGATACATGAGAACTCAAACACACCAAAGTTACGAAGCACACAACATGATTCGACGTGGCTTGGGTAGTTGAAACTTCTACTCAACTTTGACGTCCTGGGTCGGTGAACCACGAAGCTCGTAGCGATTGGACATCTCCAGACACGCCCCGACACTGCGCAGGGACCGGCAACGGACCCAGCGACTGCGCCGCGCGGAGATGTCTCCCCTGGTCCGCAGCAACCGACCGACTGCCTGCTGGTCCGCCCGCGACCGCTGCTTAGTCGCGACTGCACTGCTGGTGCGTCTCCGACTCACTTGCAGACACACGACGGCGAAAATACTGGCTCGGACCCAACCATGCAGAGGAAACACGCCCACTGGCTAAACGACATCCCTGCACCAGGAAAGCACCGACCCAAGTTCCACAAGATGGTAATTGAAGGGGCCCAGAAGCGCTCGGAGAACCAGTTACAAGTCGCCCGATGAGACGACCGACCTCTCAGAGCCAGTACGCCGTCAACACTTAAAATAACTTGTCAAAGGAAATCACGCCAACCACACACACAACCTGACAAACTCTTGCCCGAAGACCTGAACAATATACAAGTGTAAGTAGGCTGTTTATGTTTTCTTATCGGCAACGTTACGTAGCGCTCTATATGAAAATCACTGGCTGTGCTGTGTGCAGTCTGTGGCTAGTTTGCATTGTTGTCTGCCATTGTAGTGTTTGGCAGCGGCAGCTGGATGTGAACAGCGCGTAGCGTTGTGCAGTTGGAGGTGACCCGCCAGCAGTGGTGGATGTGGGGAGAGAGATGGCGGAGTTTTGAAATTTGTCATGAACTGCTATATATATTATGACTATTAAGGTAAATACATTGTTTGTTCTGTATTAAAATCTTTCATTTGCTAACTATGCCTATCAGTAGTTAGTGCCTTCCGTAGTTTGAATCTTTTATTTAGCTGGCAGTAGTGGCGCTCGCTGTATTGCAGTAGTTCGAGTAACGGAGATTTTTGGTGAGGTAAGTGATTTGTGAAAGGTATAGATTAATGTTAGTCAGGGCCATTCTTTTGTAGGGATTTTTGAAAGTCAGATTGCGTTGCGCCAAAAAAAAAAAAAAAAAAAAAAATATATATATATATATATATATATATATATATATATATATATATATATATATATATATTGTGTGTCAGTTTAAGCACAGTCGTGTACAATTGTTCTAAGGGGACGTTTCACAAGAGTAACTAAGCACGCACGAACGCGAATCGGGAGTCGATGCGCACACACGCACACACAACTTGACGAGCCAAAACGCGTCGTCCGTTTGGGCGACAGACCGACGATCCATCGAGTCCGTGGCCCGGCTCAAGCGACGCGTGGCGGTAATAGTCGGGCGAGCCATGACGACTCAGTCCTCACTGCTCCAACCCGACTGCACTAGTTCCGCATTGCAACTCCCGACTGGCAGGTCCGGACTGCGCTCCACACACGACTGGCAGACCCGAACTCGTCTATCCGAACCGCGACCCGAACTCTCTTACAGCAGACAACGACCGGGAAGTCATAGCTGTAAAGCAAAGATACTATGAGAGGGGATGTATCGACACGCGCTGCTAACGCCGCTCACGATCAGACAAAGCAGCAACTCAGTGACAGTAGTAATTTAAATTAACGTAGTGAGGTGGAAGTAAGTTAAAAAAAAGGGTGTAAAATACATAATGGTGGGAACACGTGCCACGCACTGCTCATAACTGTGGTTTTAGTGTATTTATTTTTATTACCACAGTAATAAGCTATTCGTTAGTTGACAGTGGTCGACTGCAGACAGCTTCTTGGTCCATAAGAATGACAGACGAACAGCCATGCAGAAAATAGAACAACTGTAGAATATGTGGTTAGAAGTGACTGGAGCCATTCGAGTACAGTGCTATACTATTCCGTCCAAGTAATGTGCTGGTCTATCTCGTACAGAAGAATGATACTCACGAAGGACTGTCTCCCTCCGTCCAACGGACATCTAGCTCACAAAATAGTGTGATTAGGGTTGTCATTGTCGAATGTCGCTAGATTGAGGCCACAGTCGTAATATTTAATTGTAATTGCAACGATAAATATGATGTTGGTTTTCTAGGACGGCTGTGCCTGGCGTTCGGTGTATGGTCGAGGTAGCCGGAGATGGGAATGAATGGACATTTTCTGCTTAAGGTACGCACTGCTGCTGAGCTGCCCCAAGCGGATAGTAGGCGAACAAGTGTGCAGCTGACCCAGCCTTGCCGCCCTCTAGGCGGGTTAACAGCGAAATAATTCTCAGTATGTGGTTGGGCTGCCTTCGTGATCGCACGTGTTGCCAGTCTTCTCCGATTTTTATGTGGAAATTTGGGAAGATTCAATATGGGGAGTGTTTGCGCTGGACAACTATTCCTTCCCATGTAAACTGACCAGTTGGCTGCTTGTACTGTCATTCTACACATTGCGCGTCTTTATTTGTTTGAGAGAACATCGTTTGTGATATGTTGTTTGCATCTAGATGATGAATAAGAGGTGGCGGGGCCTTTTGCTGAGTCTCTAGGAATGAGAAACACCAAACGATTGTAAGTGTTAAAACGTTAGTTTACTTTGTAAAGTATGAGGATGATGTAGAATCTGTTGCATCATTAACATCGATATTAGTTAGAAAATACGAGTGGAACAACCAGTTTCCTCTTCTTTCGAGTTTTCACATAAAAACATTTTCAAAGGAGATAAGTTTCTAGTTATCCAATGGTTTGCAGCACGTTCCATATAATGACTTCGCTAAAGTTTCGCTTTTCCAGAGATATAATTTCCACTCTTTATCTTCGGAATTATAAAGTGAAAGCGATCGGTAACATACTGCTTTATGGTTGATATCGAGAACATTCGCGTAATTGGTATGATATTCTGGCAAACCATGTCGAAATACATGAAATGCCGGAAATTTTCGTATGTTACTCGATAAATTCAGCTATAAGTGTAATAAATACGTCCCTTTTTGGCTTGTAAGCCGGCCAGTGTGGCTGAGCGGTTCTAGGCGCATCAGTCTGGAACCACGCGACCGCTGCGGTCGCAGGTTCGAATCCTGCCTTGGGCATGGATGTGTGTGATGTCCTTAGGTTAGTTAGGTTGAAGTAGTTCTAAGTTCTAGGGGACTGATGACCTCCGATGTTAAGTCCCATAGTGATCAGAGCCATTTTTTTTTTTTTTTTTGGCTTGTAAAATCGGGTATTGCATCTGATATCTGTTTCCAGATCGGTAAATTAATTCGTGATTGACGAAGAATTTCTCATCGACAGAGCTCAGAAGGTAAATGTTCTTGTAATGTCAGAGTCTGGAGATGATCGCAATTCGTTGCAGGAACCACGGCAGCAGGCAGGCCATACCGGAAACAACACTGTGAGCAGACGGCTTTGTGCTGGGGGAACCAGCCCAGCCTTTGTGCAGCAGTTTGGAGAGTGGCCACTGTCTGTGGAGGGAGCTCACCTGTCAGGCCAGAGTGTGGGGGGGGGGCAGTTATCTCGTGACCGTTGGCCATGGTGGATGGACCTTATGTTAAATATCTAGTACTGCGACTATATACAGTGCATGAGATTATGTTTTCTGAGATATATCTGTCTCCACAGTACACGTATGAGCATCTGTTGGTCGATACCTACATATAGGATGTAAAAGTGATGATGTTCTGTGGTACAAGTTACAAATTGTGTTTACTACAACGATATGGCATGGTGTTACATTCCTCTGTGGTTATATAGCCTGGTTGGACATCGGTTTCACACCGAAAAATTCAAGCTCTCATCGACAGTGGCAGGACAGTGTAATTCAGAAAGTGTCTTGGGTGATAGTTTCCGTGTTTCATGATCTGTAGACTACTTTTGCAAGGGTTTAGCTGTCAGTGCAGTATGACTGCTATATGTTTTTCGGTCTGTACGAAGTAATTTTGCGCTGAAATTTTCGTAATTTTCTGTCAGCGGAAAGCAGCGGACAGTTCAATGGTTCAAATGGCTCTTAACACTATGGGACTTAACATCTGAGGTCATCAGTCCCCTAGAACTTAGAACTACTTAAACCTAACTAACCTAAGGACATCACACATCCATGCCAGAGGCAGGATTCGAACCTGCGACTGTAGCAGTCGGGTGGTTCCAGACTGAAGCTGCAGACGGTGTCCCCCCACTACCAGCAGCAGCAGTTTGGTGGGTAAATTCAATAAGAAACAATCAGAACGCTCTAATCGCAGTAAGTTCCATGATGTTAGACAGTCACAAGACATCTTTTGTGAGGGGGCATAGGAGTCCCTACAGAATGGTTCGAACAAAACCGGGGAAAGTTATCTACGGAATGTTCCTTGATCTCTGAGAGTCACAGGTTGTCTTCTTTGTTCAGGTGTTCAGTGGCATGAACAGGCAGACCAGCCTCCTACAGTTCTGACAGGTGGGATGCTGTCCCTCACACACCACTGTGGCTTTAAAACATCCCCAGACCAGTAGTTGTAGGACATTGAGAATTCACCGAAAATTCCAGCCACTTTTCTCGTCTGTAGGACAGTGTTCCGAAGTTTTTTACGACCTTTTGTAGGTTTTGAAATGTGTAATGAACTTTTAGCTATGTAATTTTTCTGATTGTCCTGTCTGTGCTCAGACACGTCAGCTCAGAAAGTGAGAACAATAAAAAATAAAAAAATCCCAAACTCCAGCAGCAAATATAAACTAGGCCCACTCAGCATTTCAGAAATGTGGCTTCGTGCCGGCTCTTACTTGTCGACACAACTGCGCAGAGGTTTGTCGTCCCCTGACACTTTATTCGAGGACTAGCGTGACCTCCGGTCTGTGCACTTCTTGAGTCAGCAGTGTGTGTGTGCTAATATGCAAGGCGGCTGGCGTGTGGGTACACAACGTCCTGGCTGGCGCAGCTCCCAGCACATTGGCCTTACAGTTGATGCGAAGATGCTACCAAAAGGCTTTCGACAGTGTAATTACGTGTGGTAAGTTACGTTGATATCGATTTCGTTGTTGTCTTTCTTGTGCGATTGGAAAGAAAGTGATCTATTTAATTACTTCTTTTCACTGTATTTTACAAGTTCTTTACCTTCCAAAACAGCAGAGAATGATGAGCATTTCCCACCAAGTAAGAGAGATATCCAAACCTTGAACTGAATTTCTCAAATAAACAGTCTATACTTTGCTATGTAATTGACAATGATTTGAATTTCGTGCCATGAGATCCTTCCTCTCCATTACAGACTGAGTCCTTTTCCTGCCACTGTCCAGATGGGGAAAGCTAGGGGAGTTGCGGAGGGGGGGTTGTGGAGGGGAAGGTGGGGAATTCCTAGATGGGGAAGAGTTTATTAATTTATCGATTTAATTAATTAGTCAATTAATTTGATATGAAAGGTGTGCTTGTATCGGTGAGGGAGGGGTTTTTCCAGATGGGTGAGGAGCAGGAGGGGAGACAGAAGAGTGGGGGCGTTCTCAGAAGGACAGATTATAGGCAGGAGGTCATAAACCAATTAACAAAACAATAGGTTATGGGGAGGAGGAGGGAGTCATAAATCAATCAAGCTTGTCCCCAAATCCATGCAACCTGCACTAACCAATTGCCTCAGTAACTGGTTTGTCCCACTACTAAAAACAAGCTATGGCTCTGCTTGAAATCCTACATTTTGTTCAAACACAGAACGAAGTAAAGTTAATGCAGAATGTTGGTTATACACAGCAGCAAGCAGCCACAATTTTAAAAGCTGACAGTGCAGTTTGTTCTAAAGGTACGTTTGAGAGCGCAATTTACGTTAAACGACCACCAAGTGCATTTTTTTTTTGTCGTCTTTCTCGAAGAAGTGCTTTTATACTGCTCTTCAGTTTCATACTTACACTCACTTTCGACTCAAGTTCGTTGAGCAACACTTCTCAATGCACCGCGTGTTTTGACTGACTTACATGAAATGAAAACAAATACAAAGTCGCAGTATGGTCAATCTGCTGACACTGAAGGTATCTGGATAACTCTCTGCTGTAGAAAAAGCTTGAATGTTGTTACGTTAGGACGAATATCACTTGCTGCATGTCCATTAACATGTCAGATCGCGCGTGAACCAATTAAAGATTCTCTGTTGCAATACTTCTCCTTTTCGTAGGTGTAGCTCTTCTTTGTATTTACACCTGAACTTCTCTGATGCACAGTTACTTTTTCTTTCGTGCCCATGACTTATATGATGAAATAGTTACTGAGGAGTGACGGCGGCGGCATGAATGCCTCTTGTTGTGTTTCCTATAAGCTGGCTGTGGAATCGCTGATCAGTGTTCCTTGTGGGACAAGCCATGTAAAGCCATGTAAAACCACGCCAGTAGATGTTTATCTCTGGTCTTATGTATGGTTCGGCTGACTCGTGTGTAAAGGCTGCTTTAAGTCGGTGAAGAGGAAATGTGACACTTGATTATATCGAAAAACCACACTGTGTGTTAAAATTTGAGGCAATAGCTGTTAGGGACCAAACTTTGGAGGGTTTGCCAATTTCGTCACCTCTCTTCTATTTTCTGCATCAAAGAGTTAAAACCGTCGTCAGAGAGTCCTAAAATAATTTAGAGCTGCTTACCCACACACCCCAGTGAGGCCGCCAGGCGTCACAAAAATACGGCTGACTGACTCCTGGGCTCTGGACGTCTTACATTCACGATGGTAAAACGCTGCCGTAGTCTTCCTGCTGGTAGAAAGTTTTATTAGTCCGGAGAGAAAACTTTTTTCTCAAGCTTGTTTTCATTAGTCCATTAACAGTTTACGTTCATCGAATACTTTTATCTCTTCATACTTGTAGATTACTTACAAATGACCATAAAATATGAAACGCAGTTTTCTTTAGAAGCATTTCTCATTATGAAAGTAAGGAACGTGTACTTACTGGTGCGACAGCAGCCGTTTGTGTTGACATCTTACCCTCTTTATCAAATCACTAAATGGTTTCGACAGCAACAGGGATGAAACTTCTGTATGACAACAATGAAAAGTCTGAAGGTTATAGAATCGTTAACCTAGATTGCGCCTTAACTGCCTTCTCCATGTCAAAGGCTTCACACTTACCGTAGTTGCCACCTATAGAGTGTTCCATAAACTACACCCTTCCATCTAGCGACTTAGAGACTGCACCGTAGCACTGGCCTAATTGTGTTATCCAAAAAATCGTTATTTAAGCCTATCGCCGCTACAGTCGTGCTCTCTGCATTCCATGCTGTGCGTAACTTTGTTATAGCTGTACTGCTCGCCAGATGCTGCTGTATGTGCTAAGAGATGGCATTCCATCCTCTATGAAATACTTATCATCCGATGTTTCTTTAAAAAAAAGCTATTGGGTGCAAACATTTTACTTTTGCACGTCTAACAAACAGGTATCTAGTCTCAACAAAAGATTGAATTTATTTTCGTTATTCGTCATATTTACTGCGCTGCATCAAGGTAAAACGTTGCTCGGAAGTTGAAAGAGTTTGCATAAGTAAAAACACATTTCTTAAACTTTGCGTATGATTAATTTTAGCTCATGCATGCAGTGTATGAAATATAGATAAGATATTGATATTTCATTTAAAATTGAGAACTATATCTCGTTTCATTCTCGAGTTATTGATTTTTATATCCAATGGACGCCTGTGCACAATGGACCCGTTTACGCCCCTGTGCTTCAGAAATTATGGGATCATAACAATTGTCATATTTCATAAACGATTTAAGATATCGAAACGAGGTTTTTCTCAAGTGATAGCACACAAAGAGGCATACATGTTTATGATAAACACTCGAAACGTTTATATTCGTCAAAATATACAGGGTTTTACAAAAAGGTACGGCCATACTTTCAGGAGACATTCCTCACACACAAAGAAAGAAAATATGTTATGTGGACATGTGTCCGGAAACGCTTACTCATTTAGAGCTCATTTTATTAGTTCTCTTGAAATCACATTAATCATGTAATGGAAATACACAGCAACAGAACGTACCAGCGTGACTTCGAACACTTTGTTACAGGAATTGCTCAAAATATCCTCCGTTAGCGAGGATACATGCATCCACCCTCCGTCGCATGGAATCCCTGATGCGCTGATGCAGCCCTGGAGAATGGCGTATTGTATCACAGCCGTCCACAATACGAGCACGAAGAGTCTCTACATTTGGTATCGGGGTTGCGTAGACAAGAGCTTTCAAATGTCCCCATAAATGAAAGTCAACAGGGTTGAGGTCAGGAGAGCGTGGAGGCCATAGAATTGGTCCGCCTCTACCAATCCATCGCTCACCGAGTCTGTGGTTGAGAAACGTACGAACACTTCGACTGAAATGTGCAGGAGCTCCATCGTGCATGAACCGCATGTTGAACTTGTAAAGGCACATGTTCTAGCAGCACAGTATCCCCCAGCAGAGTATCCAGTATGAAATCATGATAACGTGCTCCATTGAGCGTAGGTGGAAGAACATGGAGCCCAATCAAGACATCACCAACAATGCCTGCCCAAATGTTCACAGAAAATCTGTGTTGATGAAGTGATTGCACAATTGCGTGCGGATTCTCGTCAGTCCTCACATGCTGATTGTGAAAATTTACAATTTGATCGCGTTGGAATGAAGCCTCATCTGTAAAGAGAACATTTGCACTGAAATGAGGATTGACACATTGTTGGATGAACCATTCGCAGAAGTGTACCCGTGGAGGCCAATCAGCAGCTGATAGTGCCTGCACACGCTGTACATGGTACGGAAACAACTGGTTCTCCCGTAGCACTCTCCATACAGTGACGTGGTCAACGTTACCTTGTACAGCAGCAACGTCTCTGACGCTGACATTAGGGTTATTTTCAACTGTACGAAGAATTGCCTCGTCCATTGCAGGCGTCCTCGTCGTTCTAGGTCTTCCTCAGTCGCGAGTCATAGGCTGGAATGTTCCGCGCTCCCTAAGACGCCGATCAATTGCTTCGAACGTCTGCCTGTCGGGACACCTTCGTTCTGGAAATCTGTCTCGATACAAACGTACCGCGCCACGGCTATTGCCCCGTGCTAATCCATACATCAAATGGGCATCTGCCAACTCCGCATTTGTAAACATTGCACTGACTGAAAACCACGTTCGTGATGAACATTAACCTGTTGGTGCTACGTACTGATGTGCTTGATGCTAGTACTGTAGAGCAATGAGTCGCATGTCAACACAAGCACGGAAGTCAACATTACCTTCCATCAATTGGGCCAACTGGCGGTGAATCGAGAAGTACAGTACATACTGACGAAACTAAAATGAGCTCTAACATGGAAATTAAGCGTTTCCGGACACATGCCCACATAACATCTTTTCTTTATTTGTGTGTGAGGAATGTTTCCTGAAAGTTTGGCTGTACCTTTTTGTAACACCCTGTAGAAGTAACTCTTTCACAGCAGTGATAGGCTTGTGGAATGCCGGCCGCGTTGGTCTAGCGATTCTGGCGCTGCAGTCCGGAACCACGGGACTGCTGCGGTCGCAGGTTCGAATCCTGCCTCGGGCATGGGTGTGTGTGATGTCCTTAGGTTAGTTAGGTTTAAGTAGTTCTAAGTTCTAGGGGACTTATGACCTAAGATGTTGAGTCTCATAGTGGTCAGAGCCATTTGAACCATTTTTTGCTTGTGGAATGGGAGGCATAAACACGTCAACAGCACTTCAGGAAAACCCACTTGGCGAGCGATGGAGCAGGACGAGTTAAATCGCCCACAGCAGGTAAAGGGTAAAGTAAGATCACAACAATTACAGGCATGAAACCTAGTTTTAGAGGTCATGACTCCCCCCTCCTCCCAGCGAAAGATGATAGAATACTCTGTCTGCTGGGAAAACTTCAAGTATCACGTGAAACGCTATTATGTTTTCACACACAGGTATATCAGTTTCAAAGTGCTCACCTAACTATCAGAAAATATAGTGGATCGAAAACTGTTTCCAAAGTGTCAAGCAATTCTAGAAATTTGCAGCGTATGTTTTGCACAGGATAAGTTTTCAGTCATTTGTGCGCGAGCTCGCCCACTCAGATGAGCTCGCGGAGAGACCGGTGTTATAGTGCGAGGTGGAACAGTGGTTGGCACGCAGGATTTGTATTCAGCAAGAATACACTTCAAACCTGTGTCCCGCCATCCTCAGTTAGAATTCCCATGATTTACCTAAATCGCTCCAGGCAAATGCCGGAATGATTCATTTGAAAGGTGTAAGTAGGCTGTTTAGGTTGGTAACGCCATGTAGCGCTCTATATGAAAATCACTGACTGTGCTGTGTGCAGTCTGTGGCTGGTTTGCATTGTTGGAATTTGCTATTGTAGTGTTGGGCTGTTGGCTGTTAACAGCGCGTAGCGTTGCGCAGTTGGAGGTGAGCCGCCAGCAGTGGTGGACGTGGGGAGAGAGATGGCGGAGTTTTGAGAGCGGATGATCTGGACGTGTGTCCATCAGAGATACTAAATTTGTAAGACTGGATGTCATGAACTGATATATATATATATATATATATATATATATATATATATATATATATATATATATATATATATATATAAAAGATTCTAACTACTGAAGGGACTAATACTGATAGGCATAGTTAGCAAATGAAAGATTTTGATAAAGAACAAACAATGTATTTACCCTAATAGTGTTCAAAATTCATTATATATATATGAATATATATATATAAAATGAATTTTGAACACTATTAAGGTAAATACATCGTTTGTTCTTTATCAAAATCTTTCATTTGCTAACTATGCCTATCAGTATTAGTCCCTTCAGTAGATATATATATATAATGAATTTTGAACACTATTAGAGTAAATACATTGTTTGTTCTTTATCAAAATCTTTCATTTGCTAACTATGCCTATCAGTATTAGTCCCTTCAGTAGTTAGAATCTTTTATTTAGCTGGCAGTAGTGACGCTCGCTGTATTGCAGTAGTTCGAGTAACGAAGGTTTTTGTGAGGTAAGTGATTCATGAAAGATATGGGTTATTGTTAGTCAGGGCCATTCTTTTGTAGGGATTTTTGATAGATTGCGTTGCGCTAAAAATATTGTGTCTGAGTTTAGTGTTCATCAGAATAAGTAAAGAGCGAAATGTCTGAGTTCGTTCAGTTCTGCTCAGCTGTTTGAAAATCAAATAACGTAAGGGGTTTGCCAGCACAGTAATTCAATAATTTTTCTAAGGGGACGTTTCAAAGGGCAAGGTAGAATTTCTTCCCCATCGTTGAAACAACTCTAGCTTGTGCTCCGTCTCTAATGACCTGTACGTCGATGGGAAGTTAAACCTTAAACTTCCTTTCCTCCGCTGACAACAGTAGAAAACATGCTATGCAGGGAAAGGTGGGCATTCACATCACCACCACACCTCCTGCCAACAACATATCTGATGCTGTCCGTTAGCCCACAGGTAGAACTACTCTAGCAGACCACAGTACGGTGAGCGTGACGAGGCAGAAAGGTAAACGTCCTCAACCCTCAACTAAGAACGAGAAAATAACGGGGCGATGGCCTTTTCTGGGCGCAGGCGAAAATGACTGAAAGGAACGGTTTTCCCCTCGCATACACATCAATAGCCTCCAGACCTGTGTTCTCACTGGAAGCGCTAAATGAAACACTAGTAACGGAGAGCGCACACTTAGACTTGCGGCATTTCAGTCGTGAGAGTTTATTGCTATTACAGTTCTTATATCGAAAACATGACACACCAACTCCTCAAATTTTAAGTATAATGCGTTTAAATGACTTGATTCTCTGAACTTTAATTTCTTGCATTTTATGCTAATTGGGCTATTAAATATTAATCTTTAGAAATTATTGTGTCAAAACACTTTATATACTTTATTGTCGTTATTACAATTAAAGGCAATGGCCTTGCTGCTGTGGTAGCTCTAGTTTCCGTCAGATCACCTAAGCTCTTTCGGGCTCAGCACGTGGGTGGGTCACCGTCCGGTTGCGTTGTTGTCACTTAGCCATTGTGAGGCAGCTGACGAGCTACTCCGTTAACGAAAAATGACAATGGCGGGGAAAAGGGAGTACTGACGACATGAGCATCCGTATCCGCATTCAGTGATACCTATCGTTTGAGGACGGCTCGGCGGTCGGTCGGAAGTGTTGGGCCTTCATAGCCCTGTGTGGATGGAGTTCAGTTGGAGTTCATTATAACTAAAATCATAAGCACTGTTGTGCATTAAAGCTGTCTGACAGCACGTTTTTCTCTGCCTCGTGATGACTGGGTGTTGTGTGATGTCCTTAGGTTAGTTAGGTTTAAGTAGTTCTAAGTTCTAGGGGACTGATGACCATAGCTGTTAAGTGCCATAGTGCTCAGAGCCATTTGAACCACTTTTTGACAGCACGTTATATTTTGGGGGAGGCGGAGGGAGGACAGAATGGAAACAACGAAACTGTGACCCCCGTGCAACCCACTGGCCCTGAGAACGCAGCCCAAATAACGCGCCTGGGTAGTTAGTTAGCCGTGCATTAACTTTAATGTCTGGACAGTAGGGGAGAAGCGTTAAAGATGAAGGTTTCTGAAGAGACACGAAAACTTGCACCCTCGGAAAGCTTTGCTGTTGATACAACAGGCAATTCCCGAGCTTCAATGCACCAATTAGAATCTACACCGACGGGAAAAGAAATCGTAGCACCAAGAAGGATCGGTGCGGCATAAGCGGATGTTGACAGGCGTGTTTCTACATCTTATAACGGTCGCCTAGCCGTAGATATTGCTATACTCGCACTATTTCACTGCCATTTACGGAGCTTGTTAGCACTTGATGTTAGGTTGGCGCCATTAAAATGCATTGTGGTAATCGCTGCTGCTTGCTGGATCGCTGCTGTGTCTCAATGCTGATGCTGGCTCTAAATCTGGTTGTCTAGGGGTAAAATGATGATGTCCTGGGTTTTTGATGTGCTTTTGATGATAAATAACGAGCGAAACGAACAAATATTTAAACTTCAAATATTTATTACTCTGGTGGCCATCTTAATTCCACTGTCCACCAAAGACAATGACACGACACAAAGTAGTACTTCTTTTTACATGTTCTTTGCATTGTTTATCCACCTCGAACAGTAACACACATACACACTTTACCAAAGTGACATTCCGACTGCGCCCCCAACCCTTCTTACTGCTTGTATTTATAACCTTGTCAAAGAGCTACTAAAAAGAGATATAGTTTATAAGTCACATGTACATCTGTTGTCGTAATTTGTGCAGAAAAGTTATTAATTTATATCAAGTGACATAATTTAACAGGTTATTAAAATGACAGACAGATTTTTTGACTTGGCAGAATAATTCTTTGTTACAAAAAGGCCGTTTTTTAGAAGTTTGTCAATTGACTTCTCTAATTTGCATAAATAAGTAAATAACCTGAATTATTAACAATGACATTGGTTTTCGTCCAAAATAGGAGTGTTTACGTGAATACTGAGTGGAAACGGTCCTAGTGAACAAATAGGTTTCACTGGGCGATTTTTATTTAACGAGATCCAAAATACCTAAGTTGGCCACTATTTTTCGTACTTCATATTAATTATTTAAGATGAACTTAGTGTTTTTACATGATGACATTTGCTGTATCAGTGATCAAGTGATAAAACTTTTGTGTGGGTCAGTCATTCAGTATAATTTAATTAGTTGACTGTTTATGGAGACATGTTATGCAATCATTGTTAACATACACAATAACTTTTCTATAATCATAAATACTCATTAAACTGGTTGAATTTGGAAGGTATCGCATACTTCGGTAAAGTAAAACCTTTAATAGGTTCCGTTACAATCTGACAGATGATGTTTATTCAAATTTCACGCGAGTCGCGTAAGGACGGCAATAGTAACGCCACTGAGAGAATGTGAATGACATTTGCTTCAAATACACGATGTAACGGTCGTGAGCGTTAATTTGTTTTGAGATTTGACGTAGTGGGTTGATACTGGTCAAGAATACCTTTAAGCCAACAAAGACGCCATTACAAACACCTCACTCAGTTTCAACGACGTCGTGTAAAAGGGATACGGGAAGCTGGATGTTCATTCTGCGATACTGCAGAGGGCCTTGGCAGGAATGTAGCCATTGTACGTGAATGTTGGCAGCGGTGGTCACGAGAACGTACGGTCCAAAGAAGACAGGGCTGCAGACGGCCACGTGGTACTTCTCAGAGAGAAGACCACCCTCCACCCTCTTAGGACATCCGGAAGGCGTTCCATACAGTTCCGCACTGTCGCCTGATAAACAAAGTAAGAGCCTACGGAATATCAGACCAGCTGTGTGGCCCCATTGAAGAGTTTTTAGCAAACAGAACACAGCATGTTGTTCTCAATGGAGAGACGTCTACAGACGTTAAAATAACCTCTGGCGTGCCACAGGGGAGTGTTATGGGACCATTGCTTTTCACAATATATATAAATGACCTAGTGGATAGTGTCGGAAGTTCCGTGCGGCTTTTCGCGGATGATGCTGTAGTATACAGAGAAGTTGCAGCATTAGAAAATTGTAGCGAAATCCAGGAAGAACTGCAGCGAATAGACACTTGCTGCAAGGAGTGGTAACTGACCCTTAACATAGACAAATGTAATGTATTGCGAATACATAGAAAGAAGGATCCTTTATTGTATGATTATACGATTGCGGAAGAAACACTGGTAGCAGTTACTTCCGTAAAATATCTGGCAGTATGCGTGCAGAACGATTTGAAGTGGAATGGTCATATGAAATTAATTGTTGGTAAGGCGGGTACCAGGTTGAGATTCATTGGGAGAGTCCTTAGAAAATGCAGTCCATCAACAAGGGAGGTGGCTTACAAAACACTCGTTCGACCTATACTTGAGTATTGCTCCATCAGTATGGGATCCGTACCAGGTAGGGTTGACAGAGGAGATAGAGAAGATCCAAAGAAGAGCAGCGCGTTTCGTCACAGGGTTATTTGGTGATAGCGTTACGGAGATGTATAGCAAACTCGAGTGGGAGGCTCTGCAAGAGAGGCGCTCTGCATCGCGGTGTAGCTTGCTGTCCAGGTTTCGAGAGGGTGCGTTTCTGGGTGATGCTTCCCCCTCCTTATACCTCCCGAGCAGATCACGAATGTAAAATTAGAGAGATACGAGCGCGCAAGGAGGCTTTCCGGCAGTCGTTCTTCCCGCGAACCATACGCGACTGGAACAGGAAAGGTGGCACGTTAAGTGCCCTCCGCCACACACCGTTGGGTGGGTTGCGGAGTATAAATGTAGATGTAGATGTAGATTATGGCTGTGGCGCATTGTGCTGGAATTTGAGCAGCAGCTGACATCACAATGACACAACGAACTTTTTATTTTTAGGTAATCAGTCTTTTGAATGGTTTGATATTCCCCCCACGAATTCCTCTCCTGTGCTAACCTTTTCATCTCAGAGTAGCACTGTAATCTACGTCCTCAGTTATTTGCTGGATGTATTCCAATCTCTGTCTTCCTCTACAGTTTTGCCCTTTACAGCTCCCTCTAGTACATAAAAGTAATTCCCTGATGTCTTAACAGATGTCCTATCATCCTGTCCTCCTTGTCAGTCATTTCCACATGTTTCCCTCTAGTACATAAAAGTCATTCCCTGATGTCTTAACAGATGTCCTATCATCCTGCCTCCTTGTCAGTCATTTCCACATGTTTCCCTCTAGTACATAAAAGTCATTCCCTGATGTCTTAACAGATGTCCTATCATCCTGTCCTCCTTGTCAGTCATTTCCACACGTTTCCCTCTAGTACATAAAAGTCATTCCCTGATGTCTTAACAGATGTCCTATCATCCTGTCCTCCTTGTCAGTCTTTTCCACATGTTTCTTTCCTCTCCGATTCTGCGCAGAACCTCCTCATTCTTTACCTTATCAGTCCACCTAATTTTCAATATTCGCCTGTAGCACCACATCTCAAACGCTTCGATTCATTTCTGTTCCGGTTTTTCCACAGTCCATGTATCACTACCACACAATGCTGTGTTCCAGTCGCACATTCTCAGAAATGTCTTCCTCAAATTAAGGCTTATCTTTGATACTAGTAGACTTCTCTTGATCAGGAACGCCCTTTTTACCAGTGTTAGGCTGCTTCTGGTGTCCTCCTTGCTCCGTCCGTCATTGGTTGTTTTGCTGCCTAGGTAGCAGAATTCCTTAACTTTATACACTTCGTGACCACCAATCCCGATGTTAAGTTTCTTGCTGTTCTCATTTCTGCTACTTCCTTCTTTCTTCTATTTACACTCAATTCATAATCTGTACGCATTACATTGTTCATTCCATCCAGCATATCATGTAATTCTTCTTCACTTTCACTCAAGACAGCAATTTCATCAGGGAATCCTATCATCGATATCCTTTCATCTTGAATTTTAATTCCACTCTGAACCTTTCTTTCTTCGATGTATAGATTGAACAGTAGAGGTGAAAGACTACATCCCTGCCTTACACCCTTTTTAATCTGAGAGCTTCTTTCTTGGTCGTCCACTCTTGTTAGTCCCTCTTCGCTCTTCTACGTATTGTATATTACTCCTCTCACCCTATAGCTTACCCCTATTTTTCTCAGAATTTCGAACATCTTGCACCATTTTACACTGTCGAACGCTTTTTGCAGGTCGACAAATCCTATGAACGTGTCTTGATTTTTCTTTAGTCTTGCTTCCATTATCAAGCAAAACGTCAGAATTGCCTCCCGGGTGCCTTTACCTTTTCTGAAGCCAAACTGATCGTCATTTAGCACAGCCTCAGTTTTCTTTTCCATTCTTCTGTATACTACCCTTGTTAGCAACTTGGATGCATGAGCTGTTAAGTTGATTGTGCGATAATTCTCTCACTTGTCAGCTCTTGCAGTCTTCGGAATTGTGTGGATGATATTTATCTGAAAGTCAGATGGTATGTCGCCAGACTCATCCATTCTACAAGCCAATGTGAATAGTCGTTTTGTTGCCGCTTCCCGCAATGATTTTAGAAATTCTAATGGAATGTTATCTACTCCTTCTACCTTATTAGATCTTAATTCCTCCAAAGATCTTATCTTACCTGAAATTCCTATTTATTTCATATCTCAGCGATTTGTATTTCTGTATTCCTGAATTTCCCAGAACATTTATATACTTCCTTCTTTTAGCGACCAACTGAAGTATTTTTTCCATTACTCATGGTTTCTTCGCAGTTACCTCCTTCGCATGTATGTTTTTGTTTCCAACTTCTGTTTTAGAGATGTCCATTCCTCTTCAACTGTACTACCTACTAAGCTATTCCTTATTCCTGTATCTATAGCATTAGAGAACTTCAAGCTCTCGTCTTTCCTTAGTACTTCCGCATCCCAGTTCTTTGCGTATTGATTCTTTCTGAGTAATGTCTTAAACTTCAGCTTATTCTTCATCACTACTGTATTGTGATCTGAGTCTATATCTGCTCCTGGGTAGGCCTTACAATCCAGTATCTGATTTCGGAATCTCTGTCTGACCAAGACATCTGAAATCTTCCAGTATCACTCGGCCTTTTCCTAGTATACCTCCTCCTCTTGTGATTCTTGAACCTAGTATTCGTTATTACTATCTGAAACTTGTTACAGATCTCATTTAATCTTTCCCCTCTCTCATTCCTTGTCCCAAGTCCATGTTCTCCTGTAACCTTTTCTTCTACTCCTTCCTCTACAACTGCATTCCAGTCTCCCGTGAATTTTAGATTTTCATCTCCCTTTGTATATCACCCTTTCAGTATCCACATATACTTTCTCTAGCTCTTCATCTTCAGCTTGCGATGTTGGCACGTATATCCGAACTATCTTAGTCGGTGTTTGTTTGCTGTCGATTCTGACAAGAACAACCCTATCACTGAACTGTTCACTGTAACATACTCTCTGCCCTGCCTTCCTATTCATAACGAATCCTTCTCCCGTTATACAATTTTCTGCTGCTGTTGGTATTACTCTGTACTCATTTGACCAGAAATCCTTGTCTTCTTTCCATTTCACTTCACTGGCCCTTGCTATATCTAGATTGAGCCTTTGCATTTCCCTTTTAAGATTATTCTGGCTTCCCTACCACATTCAAGCTTCTGACATTTCAGGCCCTGACTCATAGAACCTTATCCTTTCGTTGATTATTCAATCTTTTTCTCATGGCCACTTCTCTCTTGGCGTTCATCTCTTGGAGATCCGAATGAGGGACTATTCCGGAATCTTTTGCCAATGGAGAGATTATGATGACACTTTTTCAATTTCGGGCTACATGTCCTGTGGGTATACGTTATGTGTCTTTAATGCAGCGGTTTCCATTGCCTTCTGCATCCTCATGCCGTTGATCATTGCTGATTCTTCCGCCTGTAGGGGCAGTTTCCAACTCCTAAGACAGGAGAGTGCCCTGAACCTCTGTCCGCACTGTAACAATAATGTACCTATAATAATTTTTTCTTTATGAATTTAGATAAATTTTTCTTTCTGAATTTATGTAAAATAATGTAAATGATGTTGTGGATTTTTTTCCTGTTTGTGTCATGTTAAAGAAACTGTAAACAACTTTTGAAATGAATGTTATTGCTTATGTTAGATTTCAAGCAATTTGATACCCAAAAGGAAATGTATTTAATGTTAAAACTATTGTATAATGTGAAAATTGTAATTTAAACACTTGGTCCATACGTAGGTAATGCATTAGAATATGTTGTGGGGCGGCGAGTAAGTTAATTTGTTTGTTTTTTAAATGTGGGAAACAACTGCATTTCCCGGCTTTTGGAATGTTGTATAATGCTGTCTTTCGCCGTTCTCAACACTGGCTCTCTCTTTACTTTTTGGCACCCAGAAAGTGATTTAACGAAACGTGGAGCCTGTATTGAGAGTTCCTAGTGCCCACTTAACCTGAGAATATTATTATAGCTGCAGCGTATAGCTCTGAAGAAGTAGGAGATTGTTTGGGATTTCTAATCAAAAACAATTTTCCAAAATAGTTGAGTATATTCTGAAATTCACTGATAACATCACAATCATCCCAACAGCCTAACAAACAGAGCAGTTCAGAGTCTAATTCGCTGATGCAACTATAAATGTCCGAATTAAATATCAAAAGAATGCTCGCCAAAATTTGATGAGAATATCTCATCAAACGCCACGCTAAATAATTGGTAGAATGTCTGTCCCGCGACGGCACGTGAAAATACGACAATACGCAAACTGAATCTAGATAATGAAAATCATTCCAGAATTAATCCTTCACTTGAAATGCTTTCACGGTTCCGCGCATATATAGTAACTCAATATGGCACCCGAGGCTGTTTGTAGCAGGGCTACCGTAGCGAAGCGACTCCCGACACAGCTGACGTGCTATTCAGCGTCTGGAGAGAACTGGGGCCTTTCTACCTCGCGCAGTGCTCTTATATATATAGCCTCGGTGCGGACGGCTAAGAGAACGCCTGCTCTAACTCGGCTCTCACGACTGGCCGCTGGGCTAGTAACGCACCACATCAAGTTACACAATAATTTATAGCTTCTTTTGCTGATGGCCTATGAAGCTGTTAATTTAATCGTGCATTCAGCACGCAGGTAAGTATTTATAATAAAATTTTGACGTGGCTAAGTTAAATATCTTGGGCGAGAGAATTAATTAAGTTACGCTGCACGCAGCAGATGAGCTCTGAACTGGCCCTTTTTAGATCCGCCATCGCTATAATTTTATAAGTATTCAAAAGAAACTTTTCACATCTTCATAGTCATAGCGGACCTCCAACCTATTTAAATCTAAACATCCTAGCCTTATTCATTAGCCTACTTAATCTATCTTGCTTCCTTCAGTTTTGAGATGAAAACCAGAAAATCATGAATTTCCACTAAAGTCTTAATCTGTGAAATCCAAAGTACTGTTTTTATTAAATCATTATGAAAATTGAATCTAAATATAACTTTTGAAGTCTCTAGCTCTTTTCTGTTGCGCCAATGATTTTTTCAGAAAAACATCCAAATTACAAAAATGGCTGAAGTTATCGAACTGATATTTAACACACATTAATTTAGTATTATTCCTTACATGCTGAAAAAGTTTTAGGTCATTTGCTTGATTTTTAAGGTATTGCGCAACATTTCTGACGTCAGAGCTAGTTACCGCAGACTGGCTGGCACACAATGGAAACTGATGTGAATTTACTACAGCGTGAGTAGGCTGCTTCCCTACAATGTGTAGTAGAAAACCTGTGGTGAATACCCTACCTGTAGGGGCGCGGGAAAAGGTGGATGCAGGCGAGCGCAGGAAAACGCACACTGGCGCGGTTCGGCACAACGGGCTCAGTAAGACAGTCGGAGTTGGGCATCGGTCAGAGGAACATGTACTGTACCGAGGAGGCTATCTAGGAAAAGTGGATTCCATTGAGCCTCGGGTGAGCCGATTCCGACGACTACTTGGCAGGGCTATTTCCTCAGGCACAAAATTGGAAAGATTACGACGCTAAGAAGAAGGAAAGTGCCGATACTGTGAGAGCCTTAGCCGTGCTTGTATGTGTGCTGTGCTGCCCGCTATCTCGCTGCCCGCCATCCGCCGCACCGACGTGCACAGGTCAAACATTTATTCCATCTTTAGAAGTGTATCTGTGTGGACCAGTGTTGAAACTGTTCTAACTGTTCAATAATAACGTGACTTTTCCCAGAATTACCTTAGCCGTTACTTATCCTTATCACTGACCTAAATAGGGTCCTTACCACATATTGTGCAACCCGAGTATCCTGAATTGAAAGTTTACAGTTAGTACTAAATCATCTGCAGACTAATCTATGCTATAAAGACGTTTAAATTCATGTTTGTTAACGCAGATGTTAGTAAAGGAACAACAGTGTGATTAACTTGAAAGATAAATTTTGAATTGAGCTAGCAATGTTATTTAATTCATTTGAGACTGAAAGAATGTTAGTCAATTAACCCAGAAGCGTGACAAAAGAATAGTTCTTCACAGATTGATAACTTTGAGTGTTAATTTACCTTCAGGACTTACTAGTTTCAGTATAACAACCATAACAGTTTCAGGGCCCCCCCATTCTCTTGCCTATTCTTGCACATTTTGAAGTGTACTGATCAGAATTGAACAGTAATATTAATTTCTATATTAAACCTAAGTGTATTAGTGTTTTTTCCAATTTTAATAGTGACATTGTATGTGTGTTTTCAAAATTGCTGATTCTAGGGTAATCTATGCCCGATTTCAGTCTGATCAATATACAAAGTACAGCTCATAGTAGTCATTGCTGTGTGGTGTTGTGTAATTTTAGCTCGTACAAATTAGTACAAAAGAAGAAAACCTTAGTTCAGTAGATTCTTTCTGGTTCTAAATTTTGCCATAAAACGCAACATTACTACGTGTCATTATGCTTGTACATGCTACCACTTGTACAGGGAAAAACTCACTCAATGCCTAATTAGGCTGGCGACCGTATTATTAATCATTGGTAGTATCTACTGTGTGTACTTCTGGTCCATGCGAACGCGTAATTATACTTTACATTTGCTTGAGGCATCACTGTAGTTACTTACTGAATATAAGTCCGAATTGCTTCCATTAGGTACACGCGGTCAACTTATGTACTAAATCCTTGTTTACAAGGTGAAGCCCGTGAACTTATTACAGTACAGGCTTTATTGAGCTAACGCACGTCCGACAAGGCGGTAGTGTTACAGCACCTCCGTCCTTTGTGACAAGGTAGAATGATTTTGGCTACTTACGCCGGAAGTCTTCGGCAGCCAATGCTGACTATTAATCAAAATTTAAGCGGTGGCGGGTTTCGATGATGTTTTGATTACTAATCGAAGATGCTACCCCTAGATTGCGGCTGTCTAACCAACTCGGTTACTTCAAGGACAGCTCCGAGCCAGACTCCCGGCAACGTGCAATCCACGAACCCAACCCACCATCATCTGCGACTTCAGTGGTGCCTAGCGAGAGCTCATTGGAAGACAGTGAGGAGGTTTGTTGTATATTCTGCTGAGCTTCCTTCGATGCCAGCGATGGCCGTCTGTTGGTCAGAAGGGCCTGCAACCAATCTGTCTGGGGTGCGATTTTATATCAGAGCAGGAGGGCTCTTGTGGTTATCCCATGCACCCTGGCTGCAAAATCGTACGTCAGACGTCAGCCTGGTGATTCGATCAGTTGAGATGTCATTCATGAACAGCATTCCAGGGGGTGTTTTCCAATAGAACAACGCTCGCCGACATACCGCTGTTGTAACCCAACATGCGCTACAGAGTGTCGACATTTTGCCTTGCCCTACTCAATCACCAGACCCCTCTTCAGTCGGGTACATATGGGACATCGTCGTTCGACAACTTAACGACATCCACAGACAGCATTTACTGCACTTTTATTGATCGAACAAGTTCAAGAGGAAACTTCCTGGCAGATTAAAACTGTGTGCCGGACCGAGACACGAACTCGGGATCTGTGCCTTTCGCGGGCAAGTACTCTACCATCTGAGCTACCCAAGCACGACTCACGCCCCGTCCTCACAACTTTACTTCTGCCAGTATCTCGTCTCTACCTTCCAAACTTTACAGAAGCTCGCAGGAGCCATCTCCGTTTCCTCATAGGTAGGATACAACATGTTGCCTTGGATGGAGACATACTGACAGTTGTGGAATTAACTTTAGGTGTGCCTCAGCGGAGAGTGTTGAGATCTTTGCTGTTTATGTTGTACGTTTATGAATGGTTGAAAATATTAGTAGTAACCTCAGACTTTTTGCATACGATGCTGTTACCTGCAATGAAGTACTGTCTTAAATAAGCTAAGCCAGTATTTATATCGATCTTCATAAAATTTGATAGTTAAGCAAGGAATAACAACTTGCTTTAAATGTACAGAAATCTAAAACTGTTCACATAGAAAAGACGCAGAGTGGTACATCCTGTGGCTGTAGTGTTATAGTGAGTCATTCCTGCACTTAGTGAGCTCATATAAAGACCGAATTCACTGGCAAGTTACTACGTAAATGCGGTCAGTGTAGGAAGGAGCAAAGCAAACCAAGCTCCGCATTCTGGGCCAGGTGGGCCAATGTGGACCAACCGATCGCTGTGGGGTCAGCACAGCTCTCTCCCGGCCGTTGTTGCTTTTGTTGACCTCGGAGCTGCTACTTGTCACTCAAGTTGGCGTCACGAAGCTGAGAGCACGCCGTTCCAGTCGTCTCGCCGAGGAAAACTCTCTGACAATAATGACACTCGAACCCGGGCCCTCCGGACAACGGGCAGAGCCGCCGACCACCGACGTACGGAGGCTCACAGTCTACAGAAGAGACTCATTTCTAGGACATAGCTCGAGGCTGTGGGATTCATTCTAATTGGGAGCAGTGCGGGACACTGAACGTATGTACAGAACGACAGCACGAGTAAACAAAGGTGAGTCTCATTCACAGCAGAGGGTCACGGAGATGCCGAAAAACCCGAATGGTAGACGCCGGTATATGCCAATTAAGACAAAAAAGAGACGACGCACCAAGAACAAATTATCCAAATGAGAGAGAAATTGATAGATGTGACGTACATGTACAGACAAACAAAGGGTTACAATTTAAGAAAAGAAATAGACGATTTATTCAAGAGAAAGAGCTTCGCAAATTGAGCAAGTCAGTGAGGGGCAAATAAGGCTCTTATGTTAGCAGTTCCTCGGCTTGGTTAGTTAGTTAGCTCCATAGAATATTTGAAAGATCCTTTTATCGAAATGATGTGGAACGAGTTTGTTTACAGAATATGTAATGTGATTTTAACATTAATATATACATACACTGCCCAGCCAGAACATTATGACCACTGACCTGCTATACAGGGCTATTACAAATGATTGAAGCGATTTCATAAATTCACTGTAGCTCCATTCATTGACATATGGTCACGACACACTACAGATACGTAGAAAAACTCATGAAGAGCGCTCGAGAGCGCAGTGAGACAAAATGGCGACAGGACCCGAGAAAGCGTATGTCGTGCTTGAAATGCACTCACATCAGTCAGGCATAACAGTGCAACGACACTTCAGGACGAAGTTTAACGAAGATCCACCAACTGATAACTCCATTCGGCGATGGTATGCGCAGTTCAAAGCTTCTGGATGCCTCTGTAAGGGGAAATCAATGGGTCGGCCTGCAATGAGCGAAGAAACGGTTGAACCTCCACGCTCTCCCGACTTAACCCCATGCGATTTCTTTCTGTGGGGTTATGTGAAAGATTCAGTATTTAAACCTCCTCTACCAAGAAACGTGCCAGAACTGCGAGCTCGCATCAACGATGCTTTCGAACTCATTGATGGGGACATGCTGCGCCGAGTGTGGGAGGAACTTGATTATCGGCTTGATGTCTGCCGAATCACTAAAGGGGCACATATCGAACATTTGTGAATGCCTAAAAAAACTTTTTGAGTTTTTGTATGTGTGTGCAAAGCATTGTGAAAATATCTCAAATAATAAAGTTATTGTAGAGCTGTGAAATCGGTTCAATCATTTGTAATAACCCTGTATATATAAATATGTCCAAGCGACGGTAGCGTACCTGACGAGAAATAACTGCTAGTCAGATACTAACTTAAGACTTTTTAGATGAAAGAATGTAATTTTTAAGGGCTATCGGTAGCTGGTGAAACGAGAAATGCTATGGTTTTGGCACAACGTAAGTGAATACATTACATGTTTATTTTGTATCGAGGATGTGCTTTTTCATAATATATTTACATTGCGTTTCCTTAGCTCCTCACTTAATGAACTTAATAAACCACTGTTTCACAATTCTCTCGCAACCGCGTGTGCACAACACGTTTGTGCCGCGAGGCTGTGTAAAACCCGCTGTGTTTTGGCAAGAGAGGCAAATTTTAACATGGCAGCAAGAGAAATGTGTAGGTTTTGCTCAAAATTTGCCACTTGTGATGCTCCTCTGAAAGTAAAAATGGTTAAGAAGCAAGGCGAAAATAAATCGCCGCATCTATGGCGGAATTCTTTTTCAGTTACTAACCAAAGCATGGGTGACTGTGACCGTTTACAATGGTCATCATGCAAGTGTGGCTGTGGAGGAGACCCACTTAATATTTACAAAAAAACTGAATGTAGGCTTCAGTTCAGAATGGCACGTACCCTCCAGTGCTTTGTATTTCCCATGCAGCACCTTCCTGAAACCCCCACCACTACCGCTCACCCCACGCGCTCCCTGACTTCTGCACTTCTACCTGCCACGGTATTCTGCCCAGGCTTGACACCCCTTCATGACGATCATCCTTCCTGACTGTAGTGGCATTTTTCAGCAAGATAATCCGCCATGTCACAAGGCCAGGAGTGTGATGGAGTGGTTTGAGGAGCCAAGTGGCGTGCTCCAATTCATGTTCTGGCCCCCCAACTCGCCAGATCTGAACCCGATCGAACATATCCAGGTGTGATTGGACGTGGCGTTAGAGCTCATCGCACCCTTCTCAGAATTTACGGTAATTTGGTGATCTGTATGGGCAGATTAGATGCCAATGCCCTCCAGCCACCTAGCAAGGCCTCATTGCTTCCACGCCATGACCTATCGCCGCTGTTATCTGTACCAACGGTGAGCATAAAGACTATTAGGTAGGTGGTCATATGTTCTTGCTGATCAGCGTAAATGGCTAGTGGTCTGATCAGTTAGTCTCGGGGGATCACACAAACGTCAAACAAACACATGGGAATGGAACAAAAACGCTAACTCTGGTAGAGGGTTCTGGCCAGAAATGAAGCTCTATCTCGTGAATGTTGTTTTTGTGGTCTTCAGTCCTGAGACTGATTTGATGCAGCTCTCAATGCTACTCTATCCTGTGCACGCTTCTTCATCTCCCAGTACTTACTGCAAACTATGTCCTTCTGAATCTGCTTAATGTATTCATCTCTTGGTCTCCCTCTATGATTTTTACCCTCCACACTGCCCTCCAATGCTAAATTTGTGATCCCTTGATGCCTCAGAACATGTCCTACCAACCGATCCCTTCTTCTTGTCAAGTTGTGCCACAAACTCCTCTTCTCCCCAATTCTATTCCATACCTCCTCATTAGTTATGTGAACTATCGAACTAATCTTCAGCATTCTACTGTAGCACCACATTTCGAAAGCTTCTATTCTCTTCTTGTCCAAACTATTTATCGTCCATGTTTCACTTCCGTACATGGCTACACTCCATACAAATACTTTCAGAAATGACTTCCTGACACTTAAATCTATACTCCATGTTAACAAATTTCTCTTCTTCAGAAAAGCTTTTCTTGCCATTGCCAGTCTACATTTTATATCCTCTCTACTTCGACCATCATCAGTTATTTTGCTCCCCAAATAGCAAAACTCCTTTACTACTTTAAGTGTCTCATTTCCTAATCTAATTCCCTCAGCATCACCCGACGTAATTCGACTACATTCCATTATCCTCATTTTGCTTTTGTTGATGTTCATTTTATATCCTCCTTTCAAGACACTGTCCATTCCGTTCAACTGCTCTTCCAAGTCCTTTGCTGTCTCTGACAGAATTACAATGTCATCGGCGAACCTCAAAGTTTTCTTCTCCATGGATTATAATACCTACTCCGAATTTTTCTTTTGTTTCCTTTACTGCTTGCTCAATATAGAGATTGAATAACATCGGGGAGAGGCTACAATCCTGTCTCACTCCCTTCCCAACCGCTGCTTCCCTTTCATGCCCCTCGACTCTTATAACTGCCATCTGGTTTCTGTACAAATTGTAAATAGCCTTTCGCTCCCTGTATTTTACCCCTGCCACCGTTAGAATTTGAAAGAGAGTATTCCAGTCAACATTGTCAAAAGCTTTCTCTAAGTCTACAAATGCTAGAAACGTAGGTTTGCCTTTCCTTAATCTTTCTTCTAAGATAAGTCGTAAGGTCAGTATTGCCTCACGTGTTTCAATATTTCTACGGAATCCAAACTGGTCTTCCCCAAGGTTGGCTTCTTGAATAAGTCATGCATTTTTTCCTGGAATTGTAATCATTTGTTTGTCTACATGCACGTGACATCTGACGATTTCATTCCCATTTGGACAATTCCTTTGTGGTGTATCGTGTTTTTGTCTTCTTACAAAATTTCAGTAAGGAGAATTAATTGGCGAAAATAGGAATGTAGACCAAATCTCTATGTAGCCCTTCCGCTTCTGTGAGACTGCCTCTTACACTCTCCGCCACTCTGGTCGTTACTCGCAGCTCCTCCGTAAGCGTCCCGCCAGTTCGTCACGTGAAATGCTGCGCTGTGCTGTACGTTAGTATTTTGAACTGTTACTGACGTTCTACGTACTCTGGAATATTTCAGTTCCATTGTTTTTCCATGTTTCAGTTTCTGATCGCGCTCTGTATTCCTAAATCTCATCGCCTCGTTTCTCACTAACACAGCTCCCGCGTTTAGTTAAATATGAAAGTTCTTTTAATTTATTGATCCTGGAGGTCTGCGATTACGGTTCTCCATAACGTCATTTTTTTCTTGTGAACACGCGATAGAGTGCAGTTGGTATAGCCATCCTCTCAGCCGTAGACAACACTGACAGTGCCGAATTCTGTTCTGCGTAGAATTCTTTTGGAGCGAGTTGTGCAGTTCACTTTCTATTGCATGCTCCCCGAGGCACTGAGCTTTCTGGATGTTCTTAACCTGTTTCGATCAACAGGGTCCCATTCTGCAAGCGCTTGACAGTGTTTAAAGTTCCAGCGATTCCCTCTAATCCTTTCTGAATGTAAAAAGGTGAAACTTTCTCAAAGCTCCCCTCCTTCCGTTTAGTTATAAGAAACACATTGTAGCCACCAGCATGCGTTGTGTTGCTCATACCTGAAAGAGTCTGCGTAAACCCCAAGTCTGGAGGACTGGCTACAGGAGCCTTCTTGTTTTTTTTTTGGTGTTGGTACCCACCAGCGGCCCACCCTTTCCGCAGGAAGAGAAGATTTCGAAGGATCCATCTCGGTCCCAAGAGCAGCTAGGGAACTAGAAGTCCATCTAGACGGAGCCCCGCGTGCCTAGGTAAGTCTTACACAACTGAGGTGTGACAGGTTCCGCAGGTGTTGCCCGCTTACGACTGTTCCACCTCAACAGTCATGCATCCTATCAGCGCGCAACACGCCTTGAGATTGAGGGGTTGTTTATAGAGGTTCATTCCGTCCTCGCGATCCGGTCGGTCAAGGCAAGATCTCCGTTCCCTGAGACACACAACGTTCCACCGTCACGCAGCATCGCGGTCGCTGAAATAACTAGTTGTGGTACACGGTACCCTCCATCGCGCACCATATGATGGCTCGCGAAGTATGCATATAGATGTAGCATTCGAATGCCCCGCCAAGTCACAGATCCCTGTAAATTCCCTCGAAGCCAATCACGTTGAGACATCGATGTTCCATTACATACAAGGCTGTCTCGTCCCCCACGTGCCACCGACTAGGCAGAGAGCTATCGCAACGAGAAAAATAGCACACTAACGTACAGGAGGAAATCCACAACGACGCAGAGTATACGTGGATTGCACGAAGAAATTCAGAAGCATAACACATGTTGTTGTTGTTGCTGTTGTTGTGGTCTTCAGTCCTAAGACTGCTTTGATGCAACTCTCCATGCTACTGTATCTTGTGCAAGCTGCTTCATCTCCCAGTACCTACTGCAACCAACTTCCTTCTGAATCTGCTTAGTGTGTTCATCTCTTGGTCTCCCTCTACGATTTTTACCCTCCACGGTGCACTACAATACTAAATTTGTGATCCCTTTGTAACCTCCCCCTCACTTATCGACCTTAATGACAGTGAAAAATTAAACCGCGTGTACCTAATGGAAATTTGGGAAAAGCAATCGTCACCGAAGTTAATCAGTCGGTAAAGAGGGAGGAAAGGGTTACATCTAAATGAAAGGAAAAATGCTAATGAAACAAGTGGAAATTAATTTTGAAAAGGGGTAAAGTTAATAAAAAAAGTAAATGTGCGGCCGTTACGTTAACAATTAACTAGCGGTAATTACATATTTGAGATTTGGGGGAAATTATGGTCGCCAGTCCTAAGGACAATTACTATAGTAACTGAAAAAGAAAGGTTATTACACATATAATTAGCACTAGAAGCGTGGCAACTGAAGGTTGACACGTGCAGTGTGAAAACTGAAAGTTTGTCAGAAGTAATAAATTTCGCTACACTCTAACTTAATTTAGCAAAAGAATTAATAAAATAGGAAAATCGAAAATTAATTTAGTGACTGAAGTTAATAGTGAGCTTTCTTTCTGTAGCACATCGAAATTCAGTAAAATACGGTTAGTCTTGGACTACCTCAACAATCATTTCAAAAGCTACTTGAATCTACGCAATTTAGAAATAAGAGATTTAACTTTGAACTTGAATTAAATGATTCTGAACAATTAACAGTAGTAAAATTTAGTACATACCAAGCTGAGCTGCAGTCACAGGTAAGCTAAAATACGGTAACAAAACTCGCACTCTTAATTTGTGCTTGTGTAATTTGAATATTGTAGCCAGGTATGAATACCTTAACTGAACTTTGAAATTAAAGCAGTGAAATGATGTTACTTTAATGCTGGCGTCTGAATTTCAACGACACTCGGGTTCATTCCGGAAAAGGAAGGGACCCTGCTTGGTAATGCAATTGGGACAATGAGCAACAAAGGTTCATGCTAAGTTGCTGTAATTTTGTGATGCAACAATTTTAAAAGTTTGAAAAGCTGAGGTCTGCCATACAGTTCTAAAACTTTACGTGCTTCCAGTCTTCCTTGTTGGTTGATTGAAGGTTTGAAGCCGTCGATCGAGGATGTGGCGACAGTCACTCATCGTCGGCCGTCGCTGTTGCAGAAGCTGGATGTTGGCGCGCCTTCTTCTCGACACGGTCACCAGACAAAACGGGCTCTTGATGTGCGCCAGCTAATGCTTCCCGTCCGCGACACCATGTCAGAAACTATCATCGCAAGTCGAGCGCAATGACATGCTGCCAAACTCCGAAAGTGCGGCAACTCGCGGGAGCGTCACACAACACACCTGCTCCACTCGCTACTCCAGCCAGACTCTCTCTCTGCTCCCGCTCCACGCGACAAAGTTAACACTACCAAAGATCCTACACACTTTGATCCTTCACACGACCTATCGATGTAATCGTTCGATAGCAGTTTTCCCTAGGCAAGACCCAGCGTAAAAATACAAATAATATTTGCGAAACAAACCAATTATACATCGACATAAATGCATAAATATATATATATATATGTATATACAAACAGTAAAACAATTACAATATATAAAAAAATGTCATATCTTGAGGTAACAAAACAAAGAAAAAATTATAGTATAATAGATGGAAATAGGAGGATATGCATTTCCGGCGTTACACCTTGATGCCTCAGAACATGTCCTACCAACCGATCCCTCCTTCTAGTCAAGTTGTGCCACAAACTCTTCTTCTCCCCAATTCTATTCAATACCTCCTCATCAGTTATGTGATCTACCCATCTAATCTTCAGCATTCTTCTGTAGCACCACATTTCGAAAGCGTCTTTTCCCTTCTTGTCCAAACTATTTATCGTCCTTGTTTCACTTCCATGTAATTCGTTGATATCAAATGATGTCTGTAAATACCCCCTGTACGTGTCACAATCTCATTTATCGTATTCCTAGGATTATGGCGCTAGAAATACGACAGTGTACTGGTGTCCGAGTCTTGACAGCGCAGTCTCTCTTCTCTTTCCCCTCGATACTTTTGTGACATCCAACGGAGTAGAACTACGGACTATGAAAACTTCGCTATCGTCACCTGGTAGAGAACTCTCGTCCGATATATCAAAAATAAATACCATTGCGTGTTGACATCAACCATATGTGGCGATCCCATTAAATACACGTAATTGGTGCACTGGAGCAGGTGGCCAGTGATCGAAGTGGCTTCCAGGAACCTGAGTACCGTTCTGACGTCTGTACTGGAGGAAGGCCATATCCGACAAACTTTCAATCACAAGAGACAGTTCTTGTGTTGTTGCTTCATAGGCAGAACAGCTGCTACAGGACTTTTAACAACATTTTGCTGTACATCTACTGAGGTAACACGATTACATGCAAACTGACTGCGGTCTTGGATGCCCCTACAAAAGAGAACCATCTGCTTCTAAATTGACATGGCTCTGCGTTAAAAGATGATAGAAAACAGGTGGAGTAATCGATTGAGAGGTTTTGGAAAGAGGTTTGTTTTAATGGTACACTGATGATGAGTGCTAGAGGAAGGGAGATGTTGTGACGTGTCATCTATTGCGCATTTAACCACTTTTTTCCCCTTGTTCTCTCGGGTTGTAGCATTTGTGTGATGTAACCTGTGTTGGACTCGTATACAATTGTGTATTCTTTGTGTGGCTTAGGGCTCTATCTACCTGCCGTCAGCCGTCAGCAAATCTCCCCATAAGACAGTCAGCTGAGAACTTCCAACGCATATGTGGTGAATCATGTCCGCGAAACCGGTGGTAAACCTACTTCGACACCCTCCTCTAGGCGAACAAAGATTTATGTGAACTACTCCATTTCCACGCCACATATTGCACATAAATCGAATCTTCAGTTACATGATTTCAGTGATTCTAAGCTATTAGCAAGGGTTTTTGAGATACCACAATTCGAGTGGTACATTTTCTTCGCATATGTTGTGAGTGGGAGAGACTGTGTTCTGCTCATGGAGTTAGTATAGCATGGCGTGTAATTTCTCATGTTAAACACTGCTGGTACGCGTTTTGTCTATTTCCTCATGAGACATCCTTGCTTTAGTCATTTTCCGTTGCTGACAATCATTTCATAGAACTAATGCGAGCATAGCATAATTTCCGAACCGTAACCAGATGTGAACAGAGAGCGCTGTACACCTGCAGAAAGCTACACTCCTGGAAATGGAAAAAAGAACACATTGACACCGGTGTGTCAGACCCACCATACTTGTTCCTGACACTGCGAGAGGGCTGTAGAAGCAATGATCACACGCACGGCACAGCGGACACACCAGGAACCGCAGTGTTGGCCGTCGAATGGCGCTAGCTGCGCAGCATTTGTGCACCACCGCCGTCAGTGTCAGCCAGTTTGCCGTGGCATACGGAACTCCATCGCAGTCTTTAACACTGCTAGCATGCCGCGACAGCGTGGACGTGAACCGTATGTGCAGTTGACGGACTTTGAGCGAGGGCGTATAGTGGGCATGCGGGAGGCAGGGTGGACGTACCGCCGAATTGCTCAACACGTGGGGCGTGAGGTCTCCACAGTACATAGATGTTGTCGCCAGTGGTCGGCGGAAGGTGCACGTGCCCGTCGACCTGGGACCGGACCGCAGCGACGCACAGATGCACGCCAAGACCGTAGGATCCTACGCAGTGCCGTAGGGGACCGCACCGCCACTTCCCAGCAAATTAGGGACACTGTTGCTCCTGGGGTATCGGCGAGGACCATTCGCAACCGTCTCCACGAAGCTGGGCTACGGTCCCGCACACCGTTAGGCCGTCTTCCGCTCACGCCCCAACATCGTGCAGCCCGCCTCCAGTGGTGTCGCGACAGGCGTGAATGGAGGGACGAATGGAGACGTGTCGTATTCAGCGATGAGAGTCGCTTCTGCCTTGGTGCCAATGATGGTCGTATGCGTGTTTGGCGCCGTGCAGGTGAGCGCCACAATCAGGACTGCATACGACCGAGGCACACAGGGCCAACACCCGGCATCATGGTGTGGGGAGCGATCTCCTACACTGGCCGTACACCACTGGTGATCGTCGAGGGGACACTGAATAGTGCACGGTACATCCAAACCGTCATCGAACCCATCGTTCTACCATTCCTAGACCGGCAAGGGAACTTGCTGTTCCAACAGGACAATGCACGTCCGCATGTATCCCGTGCCACCCAACGTGCTCTAGAAGGTGTAAGTCAACTACCCTGGCCAGCAAGATCTCCGGATCTGTCCCCCATTGAGCATGTTTGGGACTGGATGAAGCGTCGTCTCACGCGGTCTGCACGTCCATAACGAACGCTGGTCCAACTGAGGCGCCAGGTGGAAATGGCATGGCAAGCCGTTCCACAGGACTACATCCAGCATCTCTACGATCGTCTCCATGGGAGAAAGCAGCCTGCATTGCTGCGAAAGGTGGATATACACTGTACTAGTGCCGACATTGTGCATGCTCTGTTGCCTGTGTCTATGTGCCTGTGGTTCTGTCAGTGTGATAATGTGATGTATCTGACCCCAGGAATGTGTCAATAAAGTTTCCCCTTCCTGGGACAATGAATTCACGGTGTTCTTATTTCAATTTCCAGGAGTGTATATCGGAGACAACACTTCTATAGCACCATAGCATTCTTAAGCGACGACCTGTGCAGCCTTAGGGGTGCTTGTGTTCTACGATCATTTCTCTCTTTCCAGAATCTTCTTAGTACGGTATCCAAATAGTGCAACAATACTACAGAATTAATAGCACAAGTGATTTACGTAAAATGCTCAAACTCCTTCCGTTAGGAGCTACATCTTGCATAAATCCAACAGTTCTTCCTCTTCTTAATCGTTTGTTATAGCACCACAGCACTCTCAGATAAAGCAGGCTCATGTCTTCTACACACCAAGAACGAGTCCTAACCTCGTCAGAATGCATGCATCTAGAGAGAGAGTGTGTGTGACGCAGTACTCATGGTGAAATCTGGAGCAGCTCATTCCGAAATAGAGGGCAGAGTGTTGCAATGGATATGATTCGTTTGTTGGGGTGGTAACCATCAAAATTGTTGATGAGATCTTTCAATCTCTAAGTTAATCGTACCAATGTGACAATATTTTGTGACTCTCATCCACATAGGTGTAGATGACAAATCATAATAAAATAATACCGACTTTATAAAGCGTTTCGACTAAGGAACGTAATTTTTGCACCTCCTCTCTGCTGATGGCTGTTTCCTACATTAAGAAACGGTATTTGCATCATGTGATGTAGGCAGTGTAATAGGGTTCGCAACATGTTCTCATGTTTATGACCTTCTGAGAGTAATGGAGAGGGTAGTTAGCAATGACACAGAAACTGAGAACCATGAAGCACTATCGTTGACTGATAGCATCACGAGATTGACGCTATGAGACGTTTTGCTGATGCCAGAAGTCATCGAGAGAAGTGGTTTGGAACTAGAGAAACTGCCTAAAATGTGCTGAAATTGCGGAAACGTGCTACGACAATTATGGGAAAATGCTTAAAACTGAGGAAAACACAACAAAAAATGAGAAATAAGAGTACTTACATGGTCACCTTGGCGTATGAAAATCATTTCTTTCCTGCAACAGTGGGATTGACAACAGATGCGGCATACTGTTCGTGCTCTATCGGTTTAGTCCTGCATACAACACCTTGTTTCACAGTCGGTTATGCACTGTAAGTCAAAAAAATGAAAGACGCAGTGTCCTACAATTTGGAGGTCAGGATGACCACCATCTAGGACAACGAAACAGCGCTCATACACATGGTTGCAATCATCACCAAAAATATGAGGAATCAGTGCTTTTGGTCTCTTCGAAAACGGAACATCGAAACATCTGTTACCCTGTCACTATGGAAATTGAGATTAAATATAGAGCTGTTCCGAAACGCTTCACAGTGACGCAAACTCTTTCAGTTTCCATATTTTGCGATATTTTCCACATTTTTTCAATAAGAACCACCGGCCCTCTCTTTTTATTTCAACCATCCTGTGTGTTATGGGAGCAGCTTAGCTTACTCCATGGGATATCCAGATTTCTGTGAGAGACAATGGATAGAAATATGTTAATGTCGGCTGAGAAACTGACACAGACCTCAAAGTTATAGTAGAAAAAGAAAACGTATGGACGCTTCGATGTGTTGTAGCAAAAGAAAAAAGTATCAAACTGGTTATGAAACAACAACACAATAACCCTTTATTGTGACTGATACTTTGTGGGATATGGTCTTCCTCTAGTACAGGCGACAAAACTTTACTCAGGTCCCTGGAAGCGACTTCGGTTTTCTGGCCACCTGCACTAGTGGACCGATACATGTACACAAATGTGATCAAACACATCCAGGCACATGGCTGAAAATGACTTACGAGTTCAGTCCTAACTGTCATAGTTGAAACGCCTGGTTAAATCCGCAGGACAGAACAGCTAGTTGGAATTGTGGAAAGGGGCCAAAAGGGGGCTGTCAGTTACTCAAACACATATAACTTTATGTAGTTGTCCAAACAATACAGCAAAATTTTCGAAAGCCAGAAAATTCCGCTGGTGCACTTGGACTTCAAATAATCAAAATACAGTTAAACTCCACCCAATGGTGGTCAAACTTTCGCCAACTCGAACACTCGCTGTTGCTCACTGGAATACCTCCAACAGCCAAGTATGAAAACCAACGGCACAGTGTGAACAGTGTGGCTTCGGTAATTACATCACCACTCAACTTTGATGTCCTGGCTTGGTGAGCCACGGACCTCGTAGAACTCAGAACAGCTCCCACACACTACGACACTGTGTAGAGACTCACAGCGGGCCCGGCCCACTGCACCGGGCGTGTATTTCCTGGCTGATCCGCACCAAACTGCCTGCTGGACCGTCCGTGACTGCTGCTCCACCGCGACTGCACTGCTGGTGCGTCTGCTACTCACTTCCAGATACACGATGGCGGAAATACTGGCTCGGCCCCAACCATGCAGAGAAAACACTCCCACTGGATAAGCGACATCTCTGCGCCAGGAAAGGACCGACTCAAGTTCCCCAGATGATAACTGAAGAGGCCCAGAAGTGCTCAGAGAACCAGTTACACGTCGTCCGATGAGACGACTGACCTCTCAGCGCCAGTATGCCGATAACATTTAAAATAACTTGTCAATCAAAATCACACAACTACTCACAGTTTCACGAACACTTGCACGAAGAAGTAAACAATGCTAACGGCAGTGACTGTACAATAACAGAGACGAATCAGGAGTCGGCACACTCAGCCAACCCATAAGCGATCCCCGGCCAAATACACGTCGTCCGGCCAGACGTCCGACCGACAACCAACCAAAGTCGTTGCGACTCCAACCATGTGTGTCAGCAACAGTCAGGCGCATCATGGCGGTCCGGACCTCAACTCAACACTGCCGGATCAAACACTGCCGGATCCGAACTGCACTGCTAGCGCCTCCCAACTCACTGGCAGATCCGAACTAACCCGGACACATGACAACCAGGAAGTAATAGCAGTCAGCAAACATAATACGCCAGGGCTGCCTCTCACAGGCAGGCAAGGTGGCAACTCGGTGACACCAGTAATAGAAATTAACATAATGACATGGTAGTACAGTAAAAACAGGATGTCAAATGAGATATGGCATGAACACAAGCCATGCATGGCTCAATAGTACTTGCAGTGGATCCTGATGCAGTTTCGAATTACTGTTTGATGGTCTGAATAGATGTCTGCCTATTATACATTACAACCCTCTTCAACTGTCGGTGGTCTCTGTCAGTCAACAGACGAGGTCGGCCTGTGCGCTTTTATGCTGTACGTGTCCCTTTACATTTCCACTTCACTATCACATCAGAAACAGCATCCTTCCAAAGAAGAGTGCTGTAGGGGAGACCAGCATCATCTGTATTTTGGGAGAGAAATGAGATGCTATCACTAGGTGCTTTGAAGATATATGGAAGATAGAGGCTCATGTAAAGCTCTCAGCCAAGTAATACACCTCGACAACCATACGCATGTCCAGGATTTAGTCCATGGGGGGTCCAGCTGTATGAAGGTTCTTAATGATAGAGCAGCCAATGTCCGAAATTAAGATCAATATTGCTTTGCGTGGTCAATTCTGGCTTGCAAAACAACTTTATCTCGATATTGCGGATGTATTGCCATTCATGGATTTTATAAGTTTGGTGGTATCGCCTTTCCCGTTAAATCCACGATATACCTAAATTTGAGGCACAGAACATCAATATATCGGTTTATCTTTAACCATGCATAAGTGCAAGTCAGAGATGATAAAGTTTCATACAGAGGCGTCGGACGTATCCTTCTCTTAGAATTTGCAGGTCAACATGAGATGCAAGTGAACATACTGTTATTCTCAGACAAGAGATGAAGGGATAGGCAGATCAGTACTGGTGGATCAAGGACATGTCCCACCTCCTATCATTCCACTTGAGTAATTGTAGACATAAACAGCATATTTGTTTAAGGTGTCTGTTTCCTTATCCACAAGCGATATTTTAACCAAAGTGAAGTTGATTATTCTATCAGGAAACTGGTATTTGTTATAATGCCTATTGTTGTTGTTGGTGTTGAGGTCTTCAGTCCTCAGACTGGTTTGATGCAGCTCTCCATGCTACTCTATCCTGTGCAAGCTTCTTCATCTCCCAGTACCTACTGCAACCTACATCCTTCTGAATCTGATTAGTGTATTCATCTCTTGGTCTCCCCCTCTGATTTTTACCCTACACACTGCCCTCCAATACTAAATTGGTGACCCCTTAATGCCTCAGAACATGTCCTACCAACCGATCCCTTCTTCTGGTCAAGTTGTGCCACAAACTTCTCTTCTCCCCAATCCTATTCAATACTTCCTCATTAGTTATGTAATCTACCCATCTAATCTTCAGCATTCTTCTGTAGCACCACATTTCAAAAGCTTCTATTCTCTTCTTGTCCAAACTATTTACCGTCCATGTTTCACTTCCATACATGGCTACACTCCATACAAATACTTTCAGAAATGATTTCCTGACACTTAAATCTATACTCGATGTTAACAAATTTCTCTTCTTCAGAAACGCTTTCCTTGCCATTGCCAGTCTACATTTTATATCCTGTCTACTTCAACCATCATCAGTTATTTTGCTCCCCAAATAGCAAAACTCCTTTACTACTTTAAGTCTCTCATTTCCTAATCTAATACCCTCAACAAAACCCGACTTAATTCGACTACATTCCATTATCCTCGTTTTGCTTTTGTTGATATTCATCTTGTATCCTCCCTTCAAGACACCATCCATTCCGTTCAACTGCTCTTCCAAGTCCTTTGCTGTCTCTGACAGAATTACAATGTCATCGGCGAACCTCAAAGTTTTTATTTCTTCTCCATGGATTTTAATACCTACTCCAAATTTTTCTTTTGTTTCCTTTACTGCTTGCTCAATATAGAGATTGAATAACATCGGGGAGAGGCTACAACCCTGTCTTACTCCCTTCCCAACCATTGCTTCCCTTTCATGTCCCTCCACTCTTATAACTGCCATCTGGTTTCTGTACAAATTGTAAATAGCCTTTCGCTCCCTGTATTTTACCCCTGCCACCTTTAGAATTTGAAAGAGAGTATTCCAGTCAACATTGTCAAAAGCTTTCTCTAAGTCTACAAATGCTAGAAACGTAGGTTCGCCTTTCCTTAATCTTTCTTCTAAGATAAGTCGTAAGGTCAGTATTGCCTCACGTGTTCCAGTATTTCTACGGAATCCAAACTGATCTTCCCCGAGGTCGGCTTCTACTAGTTTTTCCATTCGTCTGTAAAGAATTCGTGTTAGTACTTTGCAGCTGCGGCTTATTAAACTGATTGTTCGGTAATCTTCACATCTGTCAACACCTGCTTTCTTTGGGATTGGAATTATTACATTCTTCTTGAAGTCTGAGGGTATTTCGCCTGTTTCATACATCTTTCTCACCAGATGGTAGAGTTTTGTCAGGACTGGCTCTCCCAAGGCCGTCAGTAGTTCCAATGGAATGTTGTCTACTCTGGGGGCCTTGTTTCGACTCAGGTCTTTCAGTGCTCTGTCAAACTCTTCACGCAGTATCGTATCTCCCATTTCATCTTCATCTACATCCTCTTCCATTTCCATAATATTGTCCTCAAGTGCATCGCCCTTGTATAGACCCTCTATATACTCCTTCCACCTTTCTGCTTTCCCTTCTTTGCTTAGAACTGTGTATCCATCTGAGCTCTTGATGTTCATACAAGTGGTTCTCTTATCTCCAAAGGTCTCTTTAATTTTCCTGTAGGCAGTATCTACCTTACCCCTAGTGAGATAAGCCTCTACATCCTTACATTTGTCCTCTAGCCATCCCTGCTTAGCCATTTTGCGCTTCCTGTCGATCTCATTTTTGAGACGTTTGTATTCCTTTTTGCCTGCTTCATTTACTGCATTTTTATATTTTCTCCTTTCATCAATTAAATTCAATATCTCTTCTGTTACCCAAGGGTTTCTACTAGCTCTCGCCTTTTTACCTATTTGATCCTCTGCTGCCTTGACTGTTTCATCCCTCAAAGCTACCCATTCTTCTTCTACTGTATTTCTTTCTCCCATTCCTGTCAATTGTTCCCTTATGCTCTCCCTGAAACTCTGTACAACCTCTGGTTCTTTCAGTTTATCCAGGTCCCATCTCCTTAAATTCCTACCTTTTTGCAGTTTCTTCAGTTTTAATCTACAGGTCATAACCAATAGATTGTGGTCAGAGTCCACATCTGCCCCTGGAAATGTCTTACAATTTAAAACCTGGTTTCTAAATCTCTGTCTTACCATTATATAATCTATCTGATACCCTTTAGTATCTCCAGGGTTCTTCCATGTATACAACCTTCTATCATGATTCTTAAACCAAGTGTTAGCTATGATTAAGTTGTGCTCTGTGCAAAATTCTATCAGGCGGCTTCCTCTTTCATTTCTTAGCCCCAATCCATATTCACCTACTACGTTTCCTTCTCTCCCTTTTCCTACACTACTGAGGAAACCATATTCTGAAAATTTAAGAACGCCCACCACCAGAAGCAATGTCACTGTTGGGATAAAAGGGGTTCTGAAATATTTTGTTTCTGTGGGTTGCTTACATTGAGGGTCAAGCAGATGTTCAGGGGTAAATTACACTAGTACACCTCCCCTTAACCTATTGTTATGCTAATTTATTTGTGATCTCATTATGGATAGTCTGTTCTTTTGGAAACTCTCACACCTCCCCCTCCTCGTCCACAACGCCTGTGGGAAAAGTAACGCTTGTCCAGTTCTGAGACAGTTATCCCCCTCCTCTCCCCCACTTCCTCTCCCCTCCCAATCACGAAATTATTGGGAAAAAGATACAGTCTATGCTGAGATGATGGAGAATAAGGATCTCATGACATGAAACTGCGTCAATAATATATTGTTCATTTTAGTTTGCATATTCTTCATTTGATCAATTTGCGGGAGGCAGAAATCCTTCCTCCCCTTACTCCACCCCTATACATCGCCCACCTAGTAACTGATAGGAAAAAGACTCAGTGCCAAACTGACAGACTGGGAATGAAATGGGCAGTAATTAGGAGCAATGTATTGTTTATTTACTTAAATTAATTATTTCATTGCTGGGAAATGATGGATTGTGGTTCTCTTTATTTGGGTGGGAAAAACAGCCCACTCTTATGACGTCAACATTGCGATATCAGAAATGGCAGGAAATAGTCCATTTGCACTACCCGATCAAATTAATTGTTTAACAATTTACGGGAGTCAAATAGGTCGCTTAAAACATTTACCACCATCATTCTTCTTTGTAATAAAAGATATTTTCAGTTTTCAACTTTTGAGAATCAAGAGCAAAAATTTCACAAAAGAAGTAAATAAATTTCCGCCACAAACAGTTCGTAGCGCTAAATACATCCAAGGTTTCTTATGTACCGACGTTTGAGAACGTAAGCACCCTCCTCCACGCGTTCCACTCAACAAGCACTGAAAGTTAATTAAAATAATATGATTGTAGTTATTCATTAAAAGTTTTACTTGCTGGCAGTGTAAGCTATCGTAAGTTTCGTAAAGGATGAGCATAGGATTTCGTTAACTTTGAACATAACAATTGAACTGGCAGAATGTGTTGCAAAATCTTACTGCGAGAAAGTAACTTGAAAGTGCCCATCTGGTTCCCTACCTGATTAAACATCCATAATGGCGACAATACTCTCTGGATTCAACACCGTGAATCACTAAACTTTTAGACTTACAAACTGGCCCTGGAAAAACTCTACGTTCTCCTTTTTTATAATTTAATTTGGTTCATCTGTTGCACAATGGAAACACCGAAATACTGCTCCTGTCTTGAAAGCGTGTAGGATTTGTTGAGTTGCAACTAACTACCTAGTTGCGCCTGCTGCAATGCGCTTCCTTTTTTTTTTAGAAAAGGCAAAAGCATGCTTGGCTCATAACACATATGAATACGAAAAAAATTATGACTCGTTTTTTGCCATCGGTTTTGGATGTGAACAATGACTTGGGATAAATTATAGTATCCACTGTAATTAGTTTTCTGGTTAGTAAAGTTGTAGACTGAAAAATTATCTCTTTCTTTGCTTCACAAACATTAGCGCTATTGAGTGTGCAAAAGTAAGTAGCCTTTTGATGCGTGCCTATCGAGCTTCGGGTCGATTTTGCACGCATCGATTTCTCTTGTGTCGAGTGAGGGGACGTGCCAACCACAGCGGCCACGTGATTTTGTTGTGTATGTAAGGAGTGTGACGGCGGAAGTGGGGGGGGGGGGCGGTGTCAGCCTGGAGGAAGTCGGTGGCCACGTGATCGATCGCGGAGCCGTTGGCGTGCAGACAGTCAGTTGTGGCGAGGACGAGCTGCGCGGCCAGTTGTTTGCACCAGAGTTTGGAGGCTTGATGGCCAACTTGAGAGGGGGTTCGCATCCGTTCTTTACTCCCAAGAACCTGTAAAAAGAAAAATATGGAAAAATCTGGTGATATGTTGTAGCCATTTATTCATCACCGTATTAATGTTTAAGTCTTGAGATAACCTTGTGTATTTAAAATTGCGACGATTCAGTGTGTCGGTTTGGAGAGCGTAAGGCACGTAGTGGGACAATTATTTCTAGGCCTGTTTTTGTTATTGAGTCTTGTGATGAAAAGTTATACAGCGCGTTTAATGGCAAAATGTACACGTTAAGAAACGTTTAGGTGGCAAGTCACCTAATCGTATATTCTTGCCAAGTTGGACACAAGGACTAAATTACTTCCTGACGAAGTGGTGCGTGTTAGGTCAGTGCAATTCCTACCTGCGCAATGGACAGGGAGGCAGCCGTCTGGTAGCACTGTAAGAACGACAGCATGACACTGCTGGGCAAGTGCCGAGTATTTAATGTGATTAGGTTGCTAATGAAGAGGGTCTACTGAAAATTTTGGTATATTAACTCACACCTTAAATCATTGTCTTTGTCTATGGCTGTGCTTATTTCAAATGTAAGCCCAGTACTTGTCCCATTGTAGTTTAGCAAGAATGCCGAGCGAACTCGGTCATAGTTGTCACAGGCAGAAAACTGAGCTTTAATATTTACATTTTGGTGTGCTTACTCTGTCTAACTTTAAATTTTCAATTTTCTGAAGACGTTCTTGAGGACCTGGAGCAAGCAGAAATTCCATTTCGCAAGGTGCTCAATTTTTTTATGTTGCCTGTTGTAATATGTTTCTTCAATTTCAGAATGTACATTTATATGGTAATTTAAAGAATTACTGGACACTGTAAAGGATTGTACAGCTAGTGACGTGTGTTGGTAGAAGGTATTTTCCTCAGTCATTGGGCCCAAGTACTAATGAAGATGCATGTGTTACAAATAGAAAAGATCCTGTCAAAACAACCTGTCGCTTCCAATCCAGGAATCGTCTTGCCTAGCTTGCCCAGCTCTGAGGTCAATTTCCTTCCTGCTTGCAGAAGGGGATTTCATCTTTAAATCAAATGAGGTCTTATCAGAAATTCAACTCATAAAAATGACATTAAATATTCAATAGTTATTCCTACCTCCAAATTCAAATGGAAAATTATGCATGGTTTTTTATCTATCAATATACTCAAGTCTCTGAATGTGTAACTACAATTCGCCAAAATAAAATACAAAATCTTAAATCAGTTACTTTAAATTAAATCCTATCCTACTACTCTCCAAAATAATCGTAATAAAATATTGGTCTCAGGATAGTCCAATCTCTTTACTCATCTCAGTTAATCAGTAAATCGACATGTTCTACTTGCTCAGAATATAACTGGAATCGCACCACTCGGCCTATCACGCGCCAGTACTCGTAACACACCACTACCGACTACTGTGTCGCCTCATCTCACCACTAACAGTGGTACAGATGGTCCATGCAAGCCTCCACGTGACACATCATCACTGATGACACTGCACGCTTGTAATTTCAAACAGTACAGAGGCGCTTATGCATTCGTGGTATACAAATACTAGGGGAGCGCCCATGAAATCATCTACAGTCCCCTATGAAAACGATCGCAAAGGCAGCCCAGCATATACTGAGTAGTGGTCCACAGAACAGCCGCAAATAGGGCGCCAGAAGGGGTGTAGTCGGGACCTCGCGGCCAACCAGCATCTTAATCCCACAAGGAATGCGTCACACTGGACGTCAGACGCTCTTGATATCATAGCTCTGAACAACGCGTAAGATGGCAGTATCCCTTTGACATTTGATACCTGGGGAATTCCCACCAAACCACGACGGTTCTCTCTCAACTGACTACTTCCTGTTTGTATGTGAACCAAAAACACAGATGGAGGTTTCCATCCCTCCTGAGAATGAGTTGATCCTATTACCTAATGCTGGGGATGAAGAGAGAGCACGCACAACTGCGATATAAAAAATGGCGGGAATGGTCCATTTCCACTACCCTATCAAATTAATTGTTTGACAGTTTACAGGACTCAAACAAATCACTTAAAACACCAACCGCCACCTTATGATGATCCTTCCTCGTAATAATATATATCTTCAACTTTTGAGAACAACATTATGCAAATTGAATGTTTAAATTTCCTCCACAAACAGATTGAGCCGTGGTAAAAATTGCTGTTTTGAAGAGTGGGCCGCAGCGCATAGTGTGAAGCAGTCGCCATCCGTTTTTGGCGGTGGCGCCGCTGTTGCAATGGCAGCTTCGGTGTCCCCTCTGGTGGGAAAGCGGAAAGGTAACCTGTTCACGTGCATTTAAGGGGCGCTATGAGCTCGCCAGTGGGTCAGTCTGAGTCAGTCTCTCGTCCTCAGCTTGCTAGTCTGTGTCTCTCGTGCGCATTTGTTAGGCAGTTAGTGTCTGTCTGTCGTTTGGAGTGCTAGTATGTCTGTCGTTCGCATCAACATTTAAAGCCGGCAAAAAGAGAGTCTTTCCACTCCCCCAGTAAGAGAACTCAGCAAGTGGTCACCCGGTCGGGGCTTAGTTCCTGCATCTGAGTCTGCGCGTTAGGCCGCCAGTCTGCTCGAGTTTGCTCAGGCGATGGTCATTGGCGGTTGGATCGATCGGTTGGTCGGTCGCGCACTAAGACACAAGATGGCTTGTCCGTCTTGAGCGTCGGCGCACGTGAGGCCGCCACCTGAGTCCAGTGGGCCGCGGCGTGTAGCGAGGGGTAGTGGCTTCGCGGTCGACACGAGAGCAACAGGAGTCAACCCACGACATCGGTCTGTCCGGTGCGAGCTGCGGCGCCGTGAGACGGGAGATCGGCGCGCCTTCCTGCGTCAGTTGAAGCGACGGCAGCGGACGGTTCGGGAGAGCGATTTGGGGGTGCTGCGCCAGGTCTTCTCGAGAAATCGCAGTTTATTAGAAGTGACTGGTGATATGTTGTTTGATTTACTCTTGTTAAATTCTGCTTGTTTTCTTGGTGAGGTCACCAGCCGTTTTGCTTTCGGGTCGTCCCACCATTCTTCTCCGTTTGCCCACCCGCGGGAAAGTGGTTGTTTATAAATCGGGTGGTCCGTTTTTCCCTTGTGGAGTAGGGGCGGGTTAGAGCAACCTGCAGTTGTTCGGTAACCTTCCTATCAATCTACCGTACTTTAGTAGCTACCTCTGTCACATTTGTCAGATTTGGTGTGTTAACGAATTTATTGTTCGGAGTGTAATGGCCAAATACCTGAAATATGTTTTGATCTTTGGAAACTTTGATATTATTGCCTATGATCTTGAGAGGCTGTATCTGTGTACTGTAGAGCATCTTAACTATTGTTTGGCCAACCTTGTAGAATTTTATATAAGTTTTCATTTCATGGGCTTTTATTTAAATGATCATTGTAGTATACAAAGTTGCCACCCTTGGACCTTAAGACTTTTCTTAGAAGTTAAAATCAAGTTGCACCTTCGGTGGCAAGGCTAGTGTTTTGTACCATTTCCATCCCTCCTACGGGGGGTGCATAGTTTGCGAGCTTGTGTATATTATTAAAATTCTTAGTTTAAAGTTATCTGGTGCATAGTCTTTCAGAGGCTGTTGTGAGCCGTCGTAACTACGGCTGTCAAAGGGGAGCGGCAAGGTTCTCTGCCCGAAAGCTCATACAGTCAATCTTGTTTCTTTCTGCTCTGAATAAATTATAACTTTGATATTTAGAGGGTGCTTTCTGATTATAATTTTAAATCTGTGCTTTTAGGCACTATTAAGGTGAATAAAATTCCCATTTGTTAAAAGGAATTTGGTTATGATTTCATCAGTTACTCCCCGGCAACTACTTCCATGCTTACATAGTGTGATTAAATGTGTTAATGTTCTTGATGAATCGCTAGTATCCGAAGGTAGTGCATGTACTGATGTTAGAGAATACAAGCACCCACCTCCACCACAATGTCTACACTAAACACATATGGCGAAAAAAACCTTCAGTTTGCCACAGTCATAGTCATGGAAAGCACACCACTCGCTGTCCGGCAAGAGAGATTGTCATCGTGCCCCCCTCCCCACTTCCCGTCCCCCCGTCAACCAATCAGTTCACATGAGAGAAAATAATCTTCCAGTCAGACAGTCGCCATATTGAATATTCTCACGTCACGTACACGTCTGCTTCTGTCCTCGCTGTACCAGCATACTGACTAGTTCAGCATTCAACCATCCTGAGGGCTTGTTCCCGCTGCTGCGGACAACGGCCGATAAATCGGAGCATTCTTTGTACCCGCCGCTCGTATGAGGCTAAGTCGTGCTTTCCGGTTGGCCACTAGAAATGAACAATGAGCAACAAGCAGGCATGGCCTGGATGCATAGTTCTAACTGCAATTTTACCCTCACATAGACTACCCATTAAAAAAAAAATCCGCTTTACCCAATGAAAAGCAGGGATGTTGCTATCCAGTCACCTCAAATTTCGCACGCAAAATGTAGATGCCTTCCTTTTATTCGAGTTATTTGCGAAGACAGAATAAATCTGCCCCTACAAGTGTTTCCACATCGCTAAAACTTCATTAGTTGATGTGAAAATCCAGTACGACATAGACAAGTACTTCCTCATCTGGTAAAAAGAAATCTGTTCTTGTCAGCTTAATGTCTGTTACGTTCTGCGTCACAAGACTAGAATATTAAACTCATTTTTGGCTCATGATGGCGTGCTAAGAGCATGCTGTACTATCAGGTTAATACTAAATTTAATAATAAAACTGATTTCATTACAATCGTCATCTCTCCCTATGTAGGTGGGAGATCGAAATTTCATTAAAATATCTAGCCTGATTACAGCTCCAACTCAAGAATGATAATCAACCCCTCTTACATTTAATGTATGTAGGATATAACAAAAAAGGAAAAAGAATTTGGAAAACACAGAACTATTAATGACACTAAAAACACATAGGTACACACAGGTACACCGTCCATCCCTTATTCCAACGGGTCCTGGAAAGCTGTCACATGCTCACTCTCGATGGAGCCACTGTGATGGTATGTGGGTTCCTAGTCACGTCGGTCTGATGGAAAATGAGGCCGCTGACGCTGCTGCCTAGGCTGCCGTCCTTGTACGTCAGCCCACTAGTTCTTATATGCCATCCATATTGGGCACTGTCTCTTTAGCCATCGTCATTTAAGCGGTCCTCCCCAACCACTTTGTCCATATTGTGTCCAACTTTCCCGACGGAATGCCCTCTTTTTAAAGCGCTTACTTTCCCGTTTGTGTTTGCCGTCTGAGTTATCGGCCGTTTTAGCGAAAGACTCGCAGGCTGTCGACCGCGTTTTACTTTTTATCCGCCGTAGAAGTAAGGCGAAGGTCATTTAATTATTAGATCTGGACCTCTGTGTCTCTATGACGTACTTTACAGACCTTTCTCCGTCCCTGTTTTTAACTGTCTTTTCTCCTGTCGACTGGGATTGACGTGTAGACGTTTTTAACTTCTCTCTTTGTCTTCGTGTTCTAGAGTTTTGACATGGGCCCGTTTGAACGTAGTTGTTTTTGCACCACAAAAAAAAAAAAAAAAACAAAAAAAAAAAACAGCCGACCAGCTTACCTGCGTGCACAAAGTACCTGGAAAGTCCACTTCTGCACACACACTTACAATGTTTCCCGAAAGGGAGCACATTATTCTGGACAGTCTGACCTGCCCAGTTTTGAAACTGCCGCTAGAATAACCCCCTTCAAAAGTTTTATCAACGCTGATTCGACGCCGTTAGCCCCAAATCGCCATAGAACACAATTTATGACACGCACATAAAATAAAAAATACCGTGCACTTATAAACAAAGTGCGAAACCTGAATTTTGCTCAAAATGCAAAATTAAAAAAGGTAATCAACTGCAAATTTTAAGTTACATTAACAAGTCCAATCACTCTTCTTTAGTTTGAGAGTTACTTTTACAAAGAGCTGAGCACAAGCTACCACTTTCTCCCTGCTACAAAGTCACAGAATATTCTGGCCAGGGTCGCCATGGTGGAAGGGGGTGAAAAAAATAACGAACATTATATACATACCTTGCTGTTGGTACGTGCAACCACAACGGAGGGGTATCTGTTCAGAGGCCACACAAACGTGTGGTTCATGAAGAGGAACCAGCAGCCTTTTTAGTAGTTGCCGGGACAACAGTCTGATCTGGCCTTGTAACATTAACCAAAACGGCCTTGCTGTGTTGGTGATGCGAACGGCTGAAGGCAATGGGAAACAACATCCGCAATTTTTCCCGAGGGCATGCAGATAGGTTAAAGTTAGAATTAGAGAATTTCGGTGGCAGGAGGAACAAGTCTTCTGGGCAGGTGATTTCAGGGTTATAAATACAAAACCAAATAGGGGTAATGCAGGAGTAGGTTTAATAATGAATAAAAAAAAGCAGGAGTGCGGTAAGCTACTACGAAAAGCATAGTGAACGCATTATTGTAGCCAAGATAAATATGAAGCCCACGCCTACCACAGTAGGTTTCTACGCCAACTAGCTCCGCAGACGACAAAGTGATTGAGGAAATGGAGAGGGAGTCGAAAATTTAATAGTCATGGGGGACTGGAATTCGATAGTAGGAAAAGGAAGAGAAGGAAAAGATGATGATGATGATTAGTGTTTTAGGGCGCACAACAGCGAGGTTATCAGCGCCCGGAAGAGAAGGAAAAGTAGTAGGGGAATATGGAATGGGAGTAAGGAATGAAGGAGAAAGCCGCCTAGTAGAATTTTGCACAGAGCATAACTTAATCATAACTAACACTTGATTTAAGAATCATGAAAGTAGGTTGTATATGTGGAAGAGGCCTGGAGACAGTGGAAAGTTTCAGATAGATTATATAATGGTAAGACAGAGATTTAGGCATCAGGTTTTAAATTTTAAGAGATTTCCAGGAGCAGATGTGGATTCTGACAACAATCTATTGGTTATGAGCTGTAGATTGAAACTAAAGAAACTACAAAAAGGGGGGAATTTAAGGAAATGGGACCTGGATAAAATGAAATAACCAGAGGTTGTAGAGAGTTTCAGAGAGAGCATTAGGGAACAATTGACAGGAATGGGGGAAAGAAATACAGTAGAAGAAGAATGGGTAGCTTTGAGGGGTGAAATAGTGGAGTCAGCAGAGGATCAAGTAGGTAAAAAGGCGAGGGCTAGTAGAAATATGTGGGTAACAGAAGAGATATTGAATTTAATTTATGAAAGGAGAAAATATAAAAATGCAGCAAATGAAGCAGGCAAAAAGCAATACAAACGTCTCAAAAATGAGATCGACAGGAAGTGCAAAATGGCTAAGCAGGGATGGCTAGAGGACAAATGTAAGGATGTAGAGGCTTATCTCACTAGCGGTGAGATAGATACTGCCTACAGGAAAATTAAAGAGACCTTTGGAGAAAAGAGAACCACTTGTATGAATATCAAGAGCTCAGATGGAAACCCAGTTCTAAGCAAAGAAGGGAAGGCAGAAAGGTGGAAGGAGTATATAGAGGGTCTATACAAGGGCAATGTACTTGAGGGCAATGTAATGGAAATGGAATAGAACGTAGATGAAGATGAAATGGGAGATATATTACTGAGTGACTACTTTGACAGAATACTGAAATACCTAAGTGGAAACACAGGCCCGGGAGTAGACAATATTCAATCAGAACCACTGATAGCCTTGGGAGAGTCAGCTCTGGCAAAACTCTACCATTTGGTGAGCAAGATGTATGAGACAGGCGCAGTAGCATCAAACTTCAAGAAGACTATAATAATTCCAATCCCAAAGAAAGTAGGTGTTGACAGATGTGAAAATTAAGGAACTATCAGTTTAATATGTCACAGCTGCACAATACTGACACGAATTCTTTTCAGACAGATGGAAAAACTGGTAGAAGCGGACCTTAGGGAAGATCAGTTTGGATTCCGTAGAAATGTTGGAACATGTGAGGCAATACTGACCCGACAACTTATCTTAGAAGATAGATTAAGGAAAGGCAAACCTACGTTTCTAGCATTTGTAGACTTCGCGAAAGCTTTTGACAATGTTGACTGAAATACTCTCTTTCAAATCTTGAAGGTGGCACGGGTAAAATACAGGGAGCGAAAGACTATTTACAATTTGTACAGAAACCAGATGGCAGTTATAAGAGTCGAGGGGCATGAAAGGGAAGTAATGGTTGGGAAAGGAAGGAACTAGACAGGTTTGTAGCCTTCCCTGATGTCAAGATTTTAAACATGGCTGATGTTATTCAATCTATATATTGAGAAAGTGGTAAAGGAAACAAAACAAAAATTTAGAGTAGGAATTAAAAGCCATGGAGATGAAACAAAAACTTTGAGATTTGCCAATGACATTGTAATTCAGTCAGAGACAGCAAAGGGCATGAAAGAGCAGTTGAACGAATTGGACAGTGTCTTGAAAGGAGGCTGTAAGATGAACATCAACAATAGCAAAGCGAGGATAATGGAATGTAGTCGAATTAAATCAGGTGATGCTGAGGGAATTAGATTAGTAAATAAGACACTTAAAGTAGTAGAAGAGTTTTGCTGTTTGGGGAGCAAAATAACTGATGATGGTCGAACTAGGGAGAATATAAAATGTAGACCGGCAGTGGCAAGAAAAGCGTTTCTGAAGAAGAGAAATTTGATAACATTGAGTATAGATTTAAGTGTCAGTAAGTCTTTTCTGAAAGTATTTGTATGGAGCGTAGCCATGTATGGATGTGAAACGTGGACGATAAATAGTTTAGATAAGAAGAGAATAGCATCTTTCGAAATATGGTGCTATAGAAGAATGCTGAAGATTAGATGGTTAGATCATGTAACAAATGGAGGAGGTGCTGAATAGAATCAAGGAGAAGAGAAATTTGTGGCACGACTTGTCTAGAAGAAGGTATCGGTTGGTAGGACATGTCCTGAGGCATTAAGGGATCATCAGTTTAGTATTGGAGGCCAGCGTGGACGGTAAAAATCGTAGAGAAAGACCAAGAGATGAATACACTAAGTAGGTTCAGAAGGATTAAGGGTGCAATAGTTACTTGGAAATGAAGAAGCTAGCACAGGATAGAGTAGTGTGTGTGTGTGTGTGTGTGTGTGTGTGTGTTTCGTTTATTATTTCCCAATTTCTGCAATAACGAGTTTGGATTGGTAAGTTGATTTTATAAAAATATTCGCCCTGATAAAATATTGAACAGTGGAATCTGACAGTAATTTCACAATATGGATGACACTGATATTAGTGAGGAAGATACCCAAATCGACTCTCAACCTGACAGCTTCGAATACAGCTACAGCATAATGAAAGTAAACGCATTTACGTCCGTACTTTGCTGTGCGGCGATGTCACCGTGAGTTGCAATTGTATATGAGAACGACAGGCGAACGCCGTCTGCTTGCGACTGCACCAATATCTGTGGTACTGAAACGTTCCTACACACTAGTACTGAAACGTGTCCGGTAAAATTCCTAACATGAACTAACCTGATAGGCTTCTCTATGCGAGTGAGGTCTACTGCTTGCCTACAGGCCAGATAAAGAGAGTGATTCACTGAGAGCACACCAACATAGAAGAGTACTTAGAATGCATCAACTGCTCAGATTGACGAATGTACAGCTCTCTCAATTTTAGTGTATGTGCCAGCATGTCTGAGTCACCTGTGCCTCTAATGTCTGCAGCCTGGGACACACACTCGGAGAGGACACAACCCTGACTGCCCCTCACCTCCGCCCCCAGACCAAGACAAGGCTTGGCGCTCTAAGCTACAGGGTGGAGGTTACTTTCACTGTCCAGTGTCTTCTCTGAAATCAGTATCTCCGTCCTACGTCATACCAGTCAACCGACGTCTACTTTGTCCATCCATGTCGTGGAAAATTTCCACCTCAACTGAAATTTTTGCGATTGCCCAGTGGCCGAGCGGCATTTTCAGCTGCGATGCAGTTTGCTCTTCTGTCTCTATCCCTATCGTCCAGACGCGCTCTCTGTCGCTGCCTAATTCCACTATTACATCAACCCCAACGGTCACTTCGCTCTAAGGGGGCGCTAGACCGTCTATATTGCCATGGTCCGCCAGGTAGCATCCTTTATAACTGCTCTATCTCTGTTCCTCGCTTTCCCAAGATTCCTGGCATCCTATCGTATCGTTTTGAAACTTGCAGCTGTATTCCGTGTTGTTATTACCTTATCATGCATTACTGAAGATCAGCCATGCCATCCTCGTTACCACTATGTAAATAATTATTCATTTCGTCCTCGTCAAGAAATTTGCGTATTGATGTACTGTTACTAATTTATGCAAGCTTCCATAAAACCGATGTCTTGCAAATGATGTAGTCATTCAGTGTATTGCATCTCATTTGTTTACACTTACACTTTGTGGATAATTTATTATTATAATTATCGGATAACATCTTCTCCTGTCACCTCTGTCTGTTACAGACAGTGTGAGGTTGGCAGCCCTGCAGCCAGGCGACTAGCGCGAGTTTTGGTGTTCTCGTAAAGATAAGTTATTTTAGATTATAAAACATATAGATTAGTACTGATTACGTGGTAAATAAGTGTATTAGTGTGCCGTTTAAGTGTACCATTAAAGGTTTCACTTTTCTTTACGTAATATAGCAGAAAACACGAAAAGACCGTACAGTCGTATTTTTTGTTTACGTTCTGCTGCAGCAAATCTATAGAATTTCGTTTAGTTGTTCCTTGCTCTCTCCAGCAATTTAACTTAGCTTACCTCTTCATTATTTAACTAGCATTTCCGGAAAGTAGCGTAAAGTTTAACTTGTTGTTTCAGAAACTTTGAACTTTTGTTTTTGTTTACACACAGTTGCGTATAGGCCAAATTTGTGTAACCATATTTTCGTGTTTATCTGTAATTTAACTGACTTATTCTTAATCAACTATTACGTTTATCATGAGTGAAAAGTGCTTGACTTGCCGTAGAATTGTTAGGTCGGGGCTTTGGTGTGATGGGTGCTGTAGTTTTTTCCATGTGGGTGACTGTAGTGGCGAGGGAATAGGGGAAGTAAATGAGACTCATCAGTGGTTTTGTAGGATTTGTAGTAGAGATAAGAAGATACTGGAACAGGAGGGGAAAATTGCTGCCCTTCAGGCTGAATTAGACAAGGCCAGGGGAGATCTTGACAGGTTAAGGAGGGAGAAGGGTAAAGAGAGGTGGGAAGTGGCAACAGGCAACAGGAGGAACAGGCCTAGAACTTTGTCTGACAGCTTTATGGTGAATGTGGAAAATAAAATTGACCTGTTGCTTCAGTTAGAAGCTGGTGAGCCTCAAGCAGTTGCAGGTGTAGACAGGGCACAACAAACTTTCAGCAGCAAATTGAAAAGTAAGAATGTAGGGAAATCAGAAAAGAGAAAGAAAGTGTTGTTGTTAGGTAGTTCCCATGGAAGAGGTGTTGGCCAACTCTTGCAGGATGAACTAGGATCAGAATACCAGGTCACCAATTTTTTTAAACCTAGTGCTGGTCTGGAGCAGGTGACAGAGGATTTAGGATCACTTTGCAAAGATTTCACTAAGGAAGACACCGTGGTTATAGTGGGTGGGGCAGGTAACAGTATTGACAGAAATCCTGGGTACAGTATAGAGTGTGACCTGGCGAAGATTGCATCAGCATCGAAGCATACTAGTGTTGAATTTGTATCTGTTCTTGGGCGCCATGACCGACCTCATTTGAACTCTTCTGTCAAGAGAGTTAATTTGGAGCTGGAACGGCTGCTCATGTCGGGTGCGGGGTCACACATTGGTGTGGTTCATGTTGATTCTCTCAGTAGGTGGGATTATACTAGGCATGGCCTTCACCTCAACAGGAAGGGGAAGGGTAAATTGGCTGGGGAAATAGCAGGAAAGTTAAAGGGGGGAGGCACTGTCATGAGTGGTAAAATACCAGTGGTTATAGGATTCAGAAAAGACCCTTTTTTAGGGTAGGGAGGACAGAAAGAAAGCAAATTTTAAGAGAGGTTAGAACTGAGACAAACCTTCAGTTTGAAAAAGAAATCAAAAAACATAATTCCAGCTTATTACATCAGCATAAACAGCCATTGGTTAAGAATTTTCAACTGTCAGCAGATATTTTAACTCCACCCAATTTTAACTCAGTCAATGTGAAATGTCAGCTATCTTTATTGCATCAAAATATTCGAGGACTGAGAAATAAAATTAATGAATTAACTATATGCATAGATGAATTAGAGTCTTCAAACCCAGCTGACATAATCTGCCTCTCTGAACATCATGTGACCACTGGTATAGAACTTTTAAGTGTTACAGGGTTTAGGTTAGCATCTCACTTTTGTAGATCAGAAATGGAGAAAGGAGGAGTTGCCACATTCATCAGGAACTGTCATAAATTTAAGAACATAGACATTCATAAATTTTGCCTAGAACAGCATATGGAAGCATGTGCAACAGAATTAGATTTTCACAAAAAATCTTTCATAATATTAAGTGTATATCGAGCACCTGCAGGTAACTTTAATCTGTTTGTAAACCACCTTGAAGCTGTACTGGCCCATTTAACAACCAAAAACAAAGAAATAGTGGTTGCTGGTGATTTCAATGTAGATTTCCTTAAAGACTCTCCGAATAAGAACTTATTTGAGTTAGTAACACTATCATTCAACTTAATTCCCACAGTAAAGTTCCCCACTAGGATAGCCACTTGCTCACAAACAGCCATTGATAATATCTTTATAGAAAAGTCCAATGAACAAAATTATATTACAAAACCAATAGCCAATGGCCTCTCAGACCATGACATGCAGTTCCTTCTGTTAAATGTTAATACTGAACAGGATATAAAATCTGTTAAATCTGAGCTCAAGAGGGTAATCAGTAAGCCAAAAATTGATTATTTTAGGACACTCCTCAGAGACATTCACTGGACTGATGTTTACAGTGCTCATGGCATGAATGAAAAATATAACATTTTTGCTAATAAAGTGCTTACCTTATTTGAACACTGCTTTCCCCCAAAACTTACCAAGGTTAGAGGAAAATCTACAAAGAAGCCATGGATTACTCGAGGAATAGAGGTATCTTGTAAAACAAAAAGAAAACTGTATCTGTCAATCCGAAACATTTCCAATGTTGATGCTATAGCACATTATAAGAAATACTGCAAAATATTAAAGACTGTAATACGGATGTCAAAGCAAATATATTACAAGGAAAAGATAGTCATATCAGATAACAAAATAAAGACAATATGGGATATAGTGAAGGAGGAGACCGGTAGGACCAGACATGAAGAGGAACAAATAGCATTAAGAGTAAATAATACATTGGTGACAGATGTGTATAGTGTTGCAGAACTTTTTAACAAACATTTTATAACTGTTACTGAAAAGTTGGGGTTGTCAGGTTCGGTAGATGCTGCTATGGATTACCTTAGACCAGACATTTCAAGTAATTTCCATAATATGAATTTGACCCTCACTACCCCAACAGAAATAATGTCCATCATAAAATCTTTAAAATCAAAAACATCTAGTGGGTATGATGAAATATCAACAAAGTTAATTAAAGAATGTGATTCTGAGCTAAGTAACATATTAAGCTATCTGTGTAACCAGTCGTTTATCAGTGGAATATTTCCTGAATGGCTGAAATATGCTGAAGTTAAGCCACTGTTTAAGAAGGGAGATAAAGAAATAGCATCAAATTTCCGTCCAATTTCACTGTTACCAGCATTCTCAAAAATTTTCGAAAAAGTAATGTACCGTCGTCTTTATAACCATCTTATCTCAAATAACATACTGTCAAAGTCACAGTTTGGATTTCTAAAAGGTTCTGATATTGAGAAGGCTATCTTCACTTACAGTGAAAATGTGCTTAATTCATTAGACAAAAAATTGCAGGCAACTGGTATATTTTGTGATCTATCAAAGGCATTTGACTGTGTAAATCACAATATCCTTTTAAGTAAACTAGAATATTATAGTGTAACAGGAAATGCTGCAAAATGCTTCAAATCTTATATCTCTGGCAGGAAACAAAGGGTGTTATTAGGAAAGAGACATGTATCAAGCTATCAGGCATCATCCAACTGGGAACTAATTACATGTGGGGTCCCACAAGGTTCCATTTTGGGGCCCTTACTTTTTCTTGTGTATATCAATGACCTTTCATCAGTAACATTACCAGATGCCAAGTTTGTTTTGTTTGCCGATGATACAAACATTGCAATAAATAGCAAATCAAGTGTAGTCTTAGAAAGATCAGCCAATAAAATATTTGTGGACATTAATCACTGGTTCCTAGCCAATTCTTTGTCACAAAACTTTGAAAAAACACACTACATGCAGTTCAGAACTTGTAAGGGGTGTCCCAAGAGTATATGTCTAACATATGATGACAAGAAGATACAAGAAGTGGACAGTGTTAAATTCTTGGGATTACAGCTTGATAATAAATTCAATTGGGAGGAGCACACCACAGAACTGCTGAAGCGTCTTAACAAATCTCTGTTTGCAATGCGAATTTTGTCAGACGTAGGGGATATAAAAATGAAAAAGCTGGCATACTATGCTTACTTTCATTCCATAATGTCATATGGGATTATTTTTTGGGGTAATTCATCAAGCCAAGCTAAAGTTTTCCGGGCACAAAAACGTGCAGTAAGAATTATATGTGGTGTGAACTCAAGAACATCCTGCAGAAGCCTGTTTAGGGAACTAGGGATACTAACTACAGCTTCCCAGTATATTTATTCCTTAATGAAATTTGTCATTAAAAATATATCACTTTTTCAAACCAACAGCTCAATTCATGGAATCAATACTAGAAATAAGAATAATCTTCACAAGAATTTAAAGTCACTTAGTCTTGTACAAAAAGGTGTGCATTATTCAGGAACACACATTTTCAATAACTTGCCAGCAGCCATAAAAAGCTTAACAACCAATGAAATTCAGTTTAAGAGAAGCCTAAAGGATTTATTGGTGGCCAACTCCTTCTACTCCATTGATGAATTTCTTAGTAAAACCAACTGATTTGTATATAAGTACAACATAACTTCTGCACAATTTCAGTGCAGTAATGTGTTCACTGAAAATGTGTGTGTGTGTGTGTGTGTGTGTGTGTGTGTGTGTGTGTGTGTGTGTGTGTGTGTGTGTAAGTATAATCTAACTTCTGCACCATTTCAGTGCAGTAATGTGTTCATTGTAAATAAGTATTACAGTAGTTGTATTACATGTTTATTACCTTATAAATAAATAAAAAACTTTTTTTATTTTAAATTCAGTGCATTAGTATTTGTAAAATGACTCTTAGTGTTCATTAAAAATGACGATCATTCCACTTGGGACCTGTGGTATGGTACATTAGCTTATTTGTTTTAGTTGTAAATATTTGTCATGTATTGTTGTTTTTCTGACATGTTCCACAGCCAGGAGGACCTCCTCACTACGGATCAATTGGAATGAAAGTAAATCTAATCTAATCTAATCAATTAGTTAAGCGTTTGTAGTTCTGTGTACAGGATTTGCACATTGATAATTTACTGAAAATTTTGAGATGTACTGGTATCCTTTCATGTTTCACAGATGGCATATTCCTATTAACGAAAGAATTTTCTGATTTCTCGGTGGAAAACTCCTAGGTTTATGAAAAAACTCGTCGGATTGACACTTGAGCATAGCTTGTCACGCCATAGCAAAAATGTGTGTTGGAACAGCGTGAAATTTGCAATTCTGGTTCAGAAATAATTTTACAAGTCTTGGAGACGCAATTCTTCTCAGAATTCATCTTGGAATGTAGTAATGGTTTGGTTTCTTCTGTTGATATTGTGTCCATTGCCAGTGGGTTGAATGCACGGTCTGTTCCACAGTTTATGGGGAGGAAGCGGTAATCGTGCCATATAAGTTGATTTGTGATCCTATTGTGGATCTTGGAGAGATTTTGATCATGCGCTGATTCCGATGGGGGTATCTTGCGAGCTGAACATTGGTTCTCCACGCAAAAGGCGTGTTGACGTTCAAGTATGGCTTTTTACGCTGTGGTTCGATTAGGGTTATCGTCAGTCGTTCTCGCTAGTGGCTTTCGACACAGGTTATCGCTTATGGGTTATCGCCAGTAGTGCGATGATGTTTGCGTTGTGGCGTTTCGATTGCGGTTCACCAGCCCTAGAGGTGCGTCATCAGCGAAGTCTTGTATTACGTGGCGTCAGCTCGTCGATTGCGACTAATGGTGGAACGTTTTTAGATGAATAGGAAATGGGTTCAAATGGCTCTGAGCACTATGGGACTTAACTTCTGAGGTCATCAGTCCCCTAGAACTTAGAACTACTTAAACCTAACTAACCTAAGGACATCACACACATCTATGCCCGAGGACCATAGCGGTCGCGCCATTCCATACTGTAGCGCCTAGAACCGCTCGGCCACTCTGGCTGGCAATCTGAATAGATAAGATATAACGTATGGGACCAGATAAAAAAAGAAGATAATCACATATCCTTATGCTCCATAAATTAAAAAAAAATAACTTGTATTTTTTATCTTTACAGTAACTGTTATTTGATAATATCTGTACAACTATTTTTGAGATATGTAGGTCAGTTTCAGAGTCTTATCCATCGAGAAATATTCTGTAACACGTAGCCATATCGACGTCACTATCCAATACGTTGGCATCAGTGGACGTATCAAAATCCAGATTAGTGTAAAGCATAAATGGTTAGAGGTGGCTGGAAGTAGTAGGGCAATAAGGGCATTGCCCTGCATTACAGGTCTCCTATATCAGGGGCAGGTATGTACTCAGGGGCAAACCTATTGTTCTCCTTTGATTAACAGATCATTAACCTATTATTCTGCTAAGATCCTTCCTTTTGATTGACAGGTCCTTATCCTATTGTTCCCCCACTCTTCCCTCTCCTACCCCTCATCCCCCATGAAACCTCCAAACCACCCCCTCCCCCTCACTGATACAGGTATACTTTCAGGGGTGAAGTATTCTAATAGCCCCCTCTCACGCTTATCATATGATTAATTAAGTATTAAATCTTATTGATAAAATAATTTAATTAATTTAATAAATTAATTAACCCCTCCCCCACTGGTAAAACCCCATCCCTCCTCCCACTCTCTCCCCACCTGCAAGCATGAAGTGGTGGCATCCCTTTCATACATGACACCTTAAATTCCTGTTGAAACTCGTGTTTACATAGGCAACATCGCTAGTGCGATGATGCATTGCATTGTACCTGTGGGTCCAGTGAGACGTTTGCATACCGGCTCACCCTCACTGGCACAGCTGAAAGGTTGTCAGTATTATGCTGACTTCTATGTCTATGTAAATAACAGCCAAGTCTTCCTCTGGACCCAATAATCTGTTGCAATATCTCAGAATAACACACGATGCCTTGTTCCTAGCGATCCTAATGGGACAGCCCATCCAGCACATGTTACCCTTCCTCGAAATCGTAACATGGTGCTTTCAACATACGTCACAGAAATGGTAAACGTTGACTCATGTTCTCACCGCTAAAAGCCTTCATCGTGTCTGTGCATACTTGCAGAAACACTGTTAATCATAAAAGCATTCTTGTTGCTAGGAAAGAGAGCACTGTCTTAGCACAGACTAGAAAATTAAAACAATTATGCAAACAGAATTCGAAGCAGTGTCCTACAGAAGAGAAAAGTGATAGGAAATTTCTGTGTCCTACAACTCCTGGTCTGGAGATGTCCTAATGCCACAATGGTGGATGAGGGTCAGCATCCTGCTGGAGATGTACTGTCTGCTTCAACTTGTCTTTGAACACTTGGACAGAGAAGACATAAAGTTAATCACAGAACTTTCTGTAGATACCTTGCCTCCATCTTGTTCAAACCAGTCTGTAGAGGCTTCTATGTCCCAGTGTAAAGGATGTCTTGTGAATGAATGGAGAATTCTGATTGGTTCTTACTGAATTTACTGATCAAACTGCTGCTGCTGCCAGTGTGGGAGAACAGTCCGCCATTTTTTTCTGGAGATGAGACTTTCAGCAGAAAAACTGTTTTACATAGATCGCTGTATTGCACTGACAGTTAAAACCCGCAGAAGAGGTATACAGATCGTCAAATAAATCTCACGTACTCAATGTGCCACAGTGCAGCACTGACGAAGGAAACTGCAGCTGTAAACGCGACCCATGGTCACAGCTGCGGAATTGCGTCTCAGCCAGAGAGAGGCTGCCTGGCTGTGGATCAACCCCCCACCCCAGGCGGACCTGAGTGATAGGAGTTTGAACACTATCAATACTCCAAGTGCAAACACTCGTCGTATTGAATCTTCACAAACGCATACTGGGTATTAGTTCACTATTCATCCATCCAGGGGGAGTCGCGAGCCAAATTGTTGTAAGCCAGAAGCTTTGTCAGACACTCTCAACTGGTGTACAAGGGATGGGCAAGACCCAGGTAACAACAAAGGCATCCGCTAAGGTGTTGTTTCCGGCCCCGACCTGCTTGCTTGCTTGTTTCTGTTCTTTCTATGGCCATCTCCAGATTCACAAGAATATTGGGAACCAGGCACATATTTACTGGTGCAACTACAATTAAACATTAGGATTGCTGCCACAGTCTAACACCGATAAATGTGCTGGAAATGTCTCCTCTTGACAGCTGTGGTTGTGGAATGAATTGCAGTATCTATAGTGCACATAATTTGCCATGTAAAAAAGAAAACATCACCGTTATGTCAATCGATGTGCTGAATCTATACCTCCCTCATGATAGGACAGAAAAACAGAGCATTTATCATCAGCACTCGAAAAAATTATGGGATGCCCAAAATCACACGAGCAACGTGTCTCGATTCTCTTCCATTCTAGGAAATTATTTGACATATAAGTCTTCATGTCAGCCCTTCTGCAAGTTTCTGCATTTTTGGCAGGATAGTCCAGTGCCACTCTGTCGCAGAAGATGGTCAAACGTCTGAGAGTGGTTGGAGGAAGCCATTTAAGAGAGACTGCTGTAAACTGAGCTTTTTTGCAAACAGTTGGAAGGTCTAACTTTCATGTTAGAAGCTGGGATGATACGGACAAAACAGCTGGCGTACATGTCTAGTTGAGGTAGGACTTTAAACCCCCCCCCCCCCCTCCACACACACACACTCCTGACGCTACGAAGTGACCAGGAGGGGAAAAAAAATTGACGGCCTGTCTGGCTGGGAAACTTAACAGCATTGTCTCAGAAATTGCAAATGGTTGGCCTGGAAAGATTAGATCACTCCATAAATGAAACTCTCTGATCCCATCTAGGTAGATGGTTTTTGCCAAATCAAGGCCATGCTTATCGTGAGAACAACGCCTGCCTATTCTAAAACCTTTTTTCAGATGAGAGACATTTGAAGTCAATGATTGGCTCTTCTCAGAATATGGAAAGCAGCGGCTTCCTCCTCCAACGTGGGAAAACCAGTGCAGTGTCTGGATTGGCTAACAGGCCCACAGAACATTGAAAAGGGGACATTCAATAAGTGGAAGAGAGTTTGATTTCTGCAATATGGGGTGGTTTATTTTTTGCTAATTCGACTTCCATACCAAGGCATGATGGAAGGTGGTTGTGATTCTTCAGGAAACTTCGCCGTTTGCACCAGGGGAGGACCAGAACCTCGTTTCTTTCCATAGTGGGTGAGACTTGTGGCCTGCACCTTGTGGCAGACTAAGAGTTGTGACAGTTTCCAACTGTACCGACTGTGGAACTGCATATCATCTTGGGCATATTGTGTGTCATCAGGATGAACGTACTCGTTCAGAGTCAGCCATCTGACGCTAGACAATTCCAGTATGCACCATCGACCGTGAGAGTCAAATCAGTTTGGCCAGAACAGCAAACAGGTGCGGCTCACAGTGATATCTGCCACGATTTCAGGGCTCTGATATGGAATTTTCCCACGCTATGATAATCAGAACGGAAGATACAATGGTTTGCATACTTTCTTGGATGCATTAGGACATTACAGCTGCTGTAGCAACTGCTCCTCTCCCACAGCGCTGTTTCGTACTGTCGCCTGAATCACGATTAGAGGGTAAAGTACTGATGCACCGGCATGTGGTTGTTAAATGATATTTACAGGTCCCTGTTCTCAGGTGAACAATAGTTCGTGGTGTGGATGATGGTAGCTGATTCCATTTAAATACAGTTTGGCCTCAGCGCATTCATGTGAGCCAAGTCAGGTTGCATTGTAAAAAGGATTAATTCAGCAGAGAAATTTTGTAGCTTCCACGCAAATGTACGCTTTTCCTGTCAGTCACCACTCCTTAACTGATTTGTGTTTATCATTTTTTGTGTAAAATGCATCAGCTAGTTCTCCAGAAAGTTGTAGTTACTAATGGTTTAATAAAACTTGTAATTGCTGGTACCACCACAATAAAACAAAAATTCAGTATTATTTAAGTACTTAATTTGATTATTAATTTGACTTCTGAAAGTGACTGCATGCATAGGGAAACAAAAATGCGACGAGTATATTCTCTAATTCATATAGAAGACCTATCTATCACATGATTTGAAAGTTATTGACAAGATAAGACTTTTCTTTAAGTAACGATAATAACATTTAGCTTCACTCACACATATGTTTACGTTTAAATTAAATCAAGCGATGCCTTGCACCATAGGAGCCACTGCTCCACATTGTGCAGCCCTGTTGCGACCCCCTCCCCTTGACCCCCCCCCACCCCCCCAAGACTCTCCACATGTTTCTTGTCAATTGTGTCTCTTGCACTTCACGGCCTCTCCAGTTGCTGGAGTCCAGCACTCACTACAGCTGTGATTCTCTCTCTTCCCCCCCCCCCTCCCCTTCGGCCCCTCCTGGAGATCTCCATGGCCCACTTTCTGAAGTATCCCATAAGTATGGTGACTACGTTAAGCACTAGCTGAGAGGCTCTACTGGTCGCCCTTCTCTCCTGAACGCTGTGAGGAAATAAGTAAGGAGGGATGAATGGGTAGCATGAGAGAATGAGACAGAAATGAAGAGAACAACTCTTATTCTAAAATTTAATACTGCAAAACCTCAGTATAGACGATATTTTCAGTGAGTAATGTTATATAATACGCTAAATGTCCTCGCTCGCCATGTTAAAAAATATTACATTTCAAACCATCGAAACGTCGAACTATATGTTTTGCAACATATAACTGAATATGCGTGAAAGCTGACTGTGTTAATAAAATCTCAACTTTTTAGAATATTCATCCTTGTGATTCATCAATGGTAATAGTAAATGCTCGAATAATTGGGAGTTATGTACTTGAAATTGAAAAGGTATAATAGTATCAAGATAAATCCTATGTAACTGTGGATTCAAAATTCACTTATTTTTTATGTTTCCAGTTAACACTTGGCAATCAGAAGCTTTATTATAAAAACATTAGACACACGTTCTCATTCCATTAACTAATCGATGTTTTTGTTTATGTTTCTAATAAGAGAAACAATGCAGGTACTTTTTTAGCTGTAATTTGTGAGGTGGTAAACCATTTACAGACAGAGAATCTCTACTGGACACTATTTATCAAAATTTAATCTATTATAGCTGTGATAAGTCTTTATTTCACCTGGCATAGCAATGAGTATATAGTTATTTATTAAGACACAGTCCTCATTTTTTGGTGCTGGAATGTCAAATTCAGTGAAAGTGTTTTCTGAAATATTGCCCCTAATATCATCGATGTTATTTTCATCGCTAAGTAATAGCTGTGGCATTTCAATGATATTGTAATATTGTCACCAGACTTCGGAAATTTCATTTCAAAAAATTCACAAACTCTAACTCAAAATGTGACGGCGTTGCCACATAAAGTATCAGCACAAAATTTAGTAACTGATCCCACGTTGTAATGCAGTTCTCACGTTAAGTTGAATGTGATCCATGTAGCACAACTGGTAAAATTTGTCGAAAATCACCGCGCGAAACAACAATTTTGCCTCCAAAAGTTTAATGTTTATTACACTCATCTGCACACAGATCTCTAATCTGTCTATGGCTTTAAGTATTTGAAGTGGGCACATGGAAATTTGATCAGTAAGAATCAATGAGTTAATGTATTGACCATAGCTACTGTTTGATGTTACATTGTGCAAACTGGAATGAACAATTTAAATGCATTGTGTAAGATTCTACCTTCAGTTGGAAGAGTAGAAACTTTGCCACCAAAAGCTGTTGTAGTGCAGCCAAGATCCAGAATATTGAATTTGTGAATCATTGCTGTTTGTGTGAATGTCTTACCACAACCTGCATGAGGACTTAAACATAATGCATTTTGAACTGTGCAAAACAGAAAAATGTGAAGAGTGTCCAGTAATTGACTGTGTTATTCATGAGTTGAGTACCCTCACACTGCGTTAAATGTAACTCTTTATGGATTAGATCTAAAATACACTCCTGGAAATTGAAATAAGAACACCGTGAATTCATTGTCCCAGGAAGGGGAAACTTTATTGACACATTCCTGGGGTCAGATACATCACATGATCACACTGACAGAACCACAGGCACATAGACACAGGCAACAGAGCATGCACAATGTCGGCACTAGTACAGTGTATATCCACCTTTCGCAGCAATGCAGGCTGCTATTCTCCCATGGAGACGATCGTAGAGATGCTGGATGTAGTCCTGTGGAACGGCTTGCCATGCCATTTCCACCTGGCGCCTCAGTTGGACCAGCGTTCGTGCTGGACGTGCAGACCGCGTGAGACGACGCTTCATCCAGTCCCAAACATGCTCAATGGGGGACAGATCCGGAGATCTTGCTGGCCAGGGTAGTTGACTTACACCTTCTAGAGCACGTTGGGTGGCACGGGATACATGCGGACGTGCATTGTCCTGTTGGAACAGCAAGTTCCCTTGCCGGTCTAGGAATGGTAGAACGATGGGTTCGATGACGGTTTGGATGTACCGTGCACTATTCAATGTCCCCTCGACGATCACCAGTGGTGTACGGCCAGTGTAGGAGATCGCTCCCCACACCATGATGTCGGGTGTTGGCCCTGTGTGCCTCGGTCGTATGCAGTCCTGATTGTGGCGCTCACCTGCACGGCGCCAAACACGCATACGACCATCATTGGCACCAAGGCAGAAGCGACTCTCATCGCAGAAGACGACACGTCTCCATTCGTCCCTCCATTCACGCCTGTCGCGACACCACTGGAGGCGGGCTGCACGATGTTGGGGCGTGGGCGGAAGACGGCCTAACGGTGTGCGGGACCGTAGCCCAGCTTTATGGAGACGGTTGCGAATGGTCCTCGCCGATACCCCAGGAGCAACAGTGTCCCTCATTTGCTGGGAAGTGGCGGTTGGTCCCATACGGCACTGCGTAGGATCCTACGGTCTTGGCGTGCATCCGTGCGTCGCTGCGGTCCGGTCCCAGGTCGACGGGCACGTGCACCTTCCGCCGACCACTGGCGACAACATCGATGTACTGTGGAGACCTCACGCCCCACGTGTTGAGCAATTCGGCGGTACGTCCACCCGGCCTCCCGCATGCCCACTATACGCCTTCGCTCAAAGTCCGTCAACTGCACATACGGTTCACGTCCACGCTGTCGCGGCATGCTACCAGTGTTAAAGACTGCGATGGAGCTCCGTATGCCACGGCAAACTGGCTGACACTGACGGCGGCGGTGCACAAATGCTGCGCAGCTTGCGCCATTCGACGGCCAACACCGCGGTTCCTGGTGTGTCCGCTGTGCCGCGCGTGTGATCATTGCTTGTACAGCTCTCTCGCAGTGTCCGGAGCAAGTATGGTGGGTCTGACACACCGGTGTCAATGTGTTCTTTTTTCCATTTCCAGGAGTGTATGTACTTCACGAAATTCTGGAATTAACGTTGGAACAGGTAATCCAAGTAAATGACATGTCAGATTATGTCTGTTCAAAATATCGTCAATTTCTAATAGTGTTTTTTTGCAAGAAACTCTTACATTGTATTCGTTTAAGAAATCTTTGACCAGAAATATTCTAAAGCAAAGCCACAATGCTGGAGCGTCTGTTTTTATCTTCCATGCACAAATTACACCAAATAAATAATGCATTTGATTTTGTGAATTTAATTCCTTTGCTTCTAATCATATCGTTTTGATCACCGACTCTTGGCTGTGGCATTTCAATAATATTTTCACCATGCTATTCATTGTCATTTTAAGCAATACTGTAAGGGTGACGTGCTTCAGTAAACATCTTTTAAACAATTCCGTTATAAGTTTTAACATATTCAAATGATTTAGGACCATTAATATGGAATAACAGCAAACGTAAATGAAAAAGTTGTTCGTGTCCAGAAGACACTACATACATGAGTGTAATAGCTTTATCGGCACCTCGTACTTTTCTTCCACTTTTTTTAGTATCCACTCAGACACAGTGCATGGGAATGTCAGTATAACGTTTCAAACTACATCCCATTCTCGTCCTACTCTGGAGCAAACATTTTGTCTATGCAGTAAATGAATGTAAACCCTAATGATATTGTGCGACTGAAAAGGCATTAGAAATTCATAAATATGCCATACCACTTCAACTGATCCGACATAACGGCTATTCACATAATTTCTCACTTCAGCAATCTGGACTTCATTCCCATGTGTTCTTTCATTGTCTACTCCTGTTGTTGCACTACCATGTCCTTTATACATATATTTATAAATGTGTTTAACATTTTTTACTGTAGTGCAAACTTCAATATTTACAAGGCAGTGAACTTTAGGAAGTAAATATGGATTGTATAGTACAACGTAACGATCGTCAAGTGTTTGGTCTTGAACATTAGCGCTAATACCATTATTACATCTTCTGTACAATGGATATCCATTAACCGATTGTTGTGTAATTTGACAGAAATCTGTAAGAATTTTTTTTTTGTACATTTGCCATCTCTCATATACACAGAATTTTGATTAAGTGCACCATGTGGTACATGCATCATATCTTTCGCAACTTATTCATATAGTTTAAGGTGTGTTCGAATATTTGATATTTCTCCACAATACTTAGAGAAATATCAATAATCCACTGCAAAAATAATTTTTGTCAATGATGTAAGAGGCTGAAATCACCTTTAATTGACAGACGATAGTTTGCATTTGCAGACATAGTAACTTTACTTCTAGGCTGTCTTACAGTGGATACATTTGGTGTACTATGGAACAAATTAGTATGCCACCCAGTGTGTCCACTAGAAGATAGCGATGGATATGCTAACAGATGTTGTGAGTAATCTAAAAGTGAGATGTTTGACTGTACTGTTATAACGAACCTATACTTCCGGAAAACTGAACTATTTTCTGGGTAATAAACATCAGTCCCGAAGAACAAAGTAAATTTAAAAAAGTAGAATCAATTATAACCGAATCGTTATTGGATGACTACTTTTACGCAACAAAGATCAAAAGACTTTTGAGAAATGATAAAAACTGCAAAGTATTCAGTAAAATTTCAGATAATGAAGTTAATTATATTTTCTTAGTTTAAATTGCGATGCTTGTAGAACACGTTCGCCAGCTCACGATGTGAGCGAACAATATCGTTTAGTTGTGAAACAATACGGAAAAGTATTTACGGAATAATTAATGCAAGAGAGTTAGGCGGAAACGGCACAATAACAATCTCGAGCTCAGATTCAAAATCACAGTTAGCAACACGAAAGAAATCTAATAGTGAAATCAGTAAAGCAAATTTCGCCAAGCACATGCACTTCACTACTGATTGTTTGGGTCTCAGTTCGCGTAATAAATAGCTTTGTGCAGCGTACCATAATGCTATTGTTGATATTTCTATTATTGTAACTGATCTTAAATAAAAGTTTTCTGTGAAGCAAAGTGCGTCTAGCTAGCGCATAACTTTCATTAAATGACTACTGATTAACTTTTGCATTACACTGTTACGTATTGTGGAAATGAGAGCAGAAATTATTGATCATACATGGAAATTAAACATTCTGATCTACAACAATCTTTGAGAACTGACTAAAATCACTTAGAAAACTGGTAATAACATTTAGCGATTTAGTGATTCTGGAAAAGTGAAGACTTCACTGAGCAACAATGTCCACCATCTTTATATATTAGTGCGACTCTGCAGCATACAAGTATGCTTCCCCGGAGTTTTCCTATGCCCCTAAAGTAACACCAGCTTCTGCAGTTTCTACAAGGTCGGGGTCGTCTATGTTAATACGTCTGCCACTTCACCACGGATCAGACCAATCTGTGATCATTCATGCTGCCGTACAAGTTACTTGTAAGCAATCTCCTTCGTTGACTGACAGCATTTCCCCAGTGTGGTGCCAATGAATCAAGGTCTGCCCCCTGCTTTATGTTCGACTAAGCACACGCCATCATTATGCTCGTTTCCCTACAAACTGCTACCGCCAGGTATCTGTATGAGTAGCAAGATTCCAGTTTGAAGTCACTGATATGGACATCAAAGGACACTATGTTTTGCATTTTTGATGTACACATTTACATTTCTGATCAGTTAACTGACAATTTTTGCATAACCCTTAACTCTTAAAAGGTGTGAATATTTGTAAAGTTTTTGTGTCACAAAACACTTCATTCTGTATAACTGCATCAGCTGCAAAAAATGAAATTATGTAGTTTGTCTTGCCAAGTCATTAACATCAAACATAAACATACTTCCCTGTGGCACAGTAGCAATTACCTCTACTTCTTTTAATCACACCACTTCCAAGGTAATATGCTGCCCCCCCCCCCATACAAAATAATCCACAATCAAATCTCAAATTTCATTTGGTACCCTGTAAGATCGTATTTTAGCTAATAACCTAGATCTAATTGTGATTCAAATGCTTCTTGGAGGACAAGAAACTCTACATGCACTTGTGTTCGTTGAACCATTTCTTTCAGGGTGAAATCTGAAAAGAGCGCAACGTGCATTTTGCTAGATCGATGTTTTTGAAACTCATGTTGGTCGGCATTGATGAGGCCTTTCTTTTGGAGATAATAATTAATGGAATATTAATGCACTCTTAATTTACATTTGCTGTCGTAGCGACAGATCAACATTATTTTGTTTTAATGCAGATGACTCAGATTTTGTATATTCAATTTTGAAATCATTTTTCAAATGAAACCTGTTCATCGTGGTTTGAGTCTGCAGCTGAAGACTCCCTCAGTGAGGCACATTAGTGGTGCAGCTGTATCGAGGTACTGATGTACGAAAGGCTCCTTATCTACAACTGCTGTAGTTGGCATCGGTATGGAATGGCCCAACTTTTATAAATACTCATGGTTGCAGTTTGATGACGAAAAGAAGACATGGCAACATTAAGAAGATATTTAATTTTTTGTACATGCTGTCATTCATTATTGGCTGAACTGCTCCATCTGGTGAGTAAGTACTCTAGCCGTTTTTCTGCTAACAAAATAGATGCTTAGTGCATAATCAATAGAGGTTCACTTGGTTTTTGACAGTCAGTCTCAAACAGTATTATATTACATCACCATTAGATCATAGCTCATAACATAGACTGTAGCCGTTACATGGAAGTCAGCAACAGCTGAGACTGCTAATCATAATGTTTTATTATTTAGTTTGCTAAACTGCTAATTTATTTTTATCTATGCTGCCATATTTGGAAATATCTATGTGATGTCTGATCGTCCGCAGCTCGTGGTCGTGCGGTAGCGTTCTCGCTTCCCGTGCCCAGGTTCCCGGGTTCGATTCCCGGCGGGGTCAGGGATTTTCTCTGCCTCGTGATGACTGGGTGTTGTGTGATGTCCTTAGGTTAGTTAGGTTTAAGTAGTTCTAAGTTCTAGGGGACTGATGACCATAGCTGTTAAGTCCCATAGTGCTCAGAGCCATTTTTTTTTATGTCTGATCTTTCTGGTGTGTCCAAATGAACAACCATTTTTTATCCTGCAACCACTATGATTTAGTCAGGTCCAGTGTTCGCTTGACACATCATTCAGTGAGTAAAGATGAAAATATATGCTAGACCTGGATTCGAACTCGTGTCTCCTGCTTACTAGGCAGATGTGCTGAACATTGCACCATCTAGACACAGTGCTCTTGACAACTTCAGAGATTACCTTAGCATGCTTCCTGTCAGACCAAGATTCTCAACTTATCCACACATTACTGATGTAGTGCCCCTTGCCTCTTATCCTCATTACCATCAAAAACACACATCACGTATATAATTAAGGTGAGGATGGCCAATGATCACTTTAATGCAGGTGCACACCACGTTCGAACTCTTATGGGATTGGGCGAAATGCCGCAAGTAATGAGGATAATGGGCAAGAGGCACTACAACAGTAGTGTGTGGTATATGTTAAGAATTTAAATCTGACAGGACGTGAATTAGGACACTGTATGGATGGTGCAGTGGTCAGGACATCTGCCTAATAAGCAGAAGACTCGGGTTTATATCCTAATCGTGCAAAAAATTTCAACTTTTCTCATTGATTCAACCAATGCTCACCGACAGCTAATGTAATTCTTTCCTTTGTATCTTAATATTTGAAAATATGTTTGGTATCACTAGTGTTTACCCCTTCAAAAAGGAATAGCACTCGTGCAAAGTGTTAAGATTTCTGGCTGGATTACCTACACTAATTCAGCATTCATTTTTTACAGTTCTTGTGAGCTGTAGTTCAGCAGAGTGCCAGCTTGTTCAGTGTGGGCGCTGTCGGCAGAGTTTCTAAGCGCTGGGTTGCATCACTCCGGCCTGGGGAAATGCACTGAAGGTCCACTGAAGATGCACAGAAGGGAAATGTGGGAGAAGGGAAAATCCGCAGCAGTACTCTGTGGAGTGTGAGTGGTGATAAAACTAATATCGCGGGTTCAGATAAGCAGATAACTTGAATATTGCAACTGACACCACGCTGTAACGAAATGCAATAGCTATCAAATCATTTGTATTGCAGACACATGAATAATTCAGTTTGGGTTCATAACTAATGTTGTATGACTATTGCTAACGGTGTCACTCTGTAAGTACAGACACAAGTTACTGCACAGGAGACACAGAAGTAATTTCAGTGATGGGTCCGACATGAAAACGCATTCAAACTATAGAGCAGTATGTGGCTGTTGTCCGGGTAGGGTGAAATCTGCAATAGTTTCACTTGGCTCAAACCACGATCCTATCAACTAACTCTCTGTTATCAGATTTTGGAATAACTGATGTTGTTTTGTAATAGAGGATTTCAGATTTTTTATTGTTTTCACAAAAGGAAGCTTGTATCTTCGTGGATTAGTTTTTACGTGTATGTGATGAAAAGTAACACCTCCTTTTTTTATTCGAAAACTCTTATAGCTTTTAAATAAAGCAAATTTTATTACCATTGTACATCTTTACTCTTCATGCATGCATATTTATTTCGCAATATAGTCATCCTGGCGACACACGAATTTCTGACAACGAGAGACCCGTACTTCGATACTGTCACCGCAGAATGTTTGCTGAAGAAGCCACAACCTGCACCTTTCCATCAATATCAATATCAATGTGAAAGTGAACTCCTCGAAGGAGTTCTTTAAGTTTTGGGTACACCTGAAAGCAGGATGGGGCCAAGTCAGAAATGTATGGAGGATGGTCGAAGTATCAGATAGTGCAGCGTTCTTCTGTGGTATAGCTCTGTCGTGCAGAAGGAGAGGATGGTCCACGTGTGAAAAAGTTTCTGAGGGTTCCGCTGTATGCTGAGATTCTTACGACACACCAAGCCATGTCACATGCTACAATGTAGAGTCCTCCAGTGGCAGCCAGTAGCAGCTTGTGTCAGGGGAGTGATATGCGTGACATGTGACATGTCAACCAATCTTGACAACAGAATAAAAATTTCTCAAGCACTAGATTTCAATATGTTCTCGTAGATATCTCTCATTATCTTGTGTGTACAACACATCCCTTACTTGTGAGTACACAAGAATAATCATAGCAAGAGGAACAATGTACCCAGGAAAACATGAGACACTGGCAGAACTATCGTCCATAAATGCAACGTCATAAGCAGTTTGCTCCATTTTCTAATGGTTTGTTGTTTTTAGAGATGAAGATATTTACTATGCAGCACTTGCAAACATTTGGTCTTCTACATATTTAAATATTGCGTAGTATATTGAGCCCATTTCTGGTATACTGTAAATTCATCAGTTTGAGAGTTTTGTTGTGAATAAAATTCTGAATATTTTTAAAGCTAATTACACAATGTGTCAGCAGTTAAGCAATACCTTGTCAGTGGTGCAGAGAAAGTGTTCTAGAATGGAACACATGGCATTTACAAATGAACACAGTCTTTAGTCTGTTAACAATTTCACCTGTCCTGCGAATTGAACAATGTATTAGTTGCCAGTAGCTCGTATTTCGACATGTTTTTAATTTTTAACTGTGTTATTATAAACTTATTCTTAATTTCATTTCATTAACTACTTATTGGTGTGTAGTAGAATAATGGTTCAAATGGCTCTGAGCACTATGGGACTTAACATCTGAGGTCATCAGTCCCCTAGAACTTAGAACTACTTAAACCTAACTAACCTAAGGACATCACGCACATCCATGCCCAAGGGAGGATTCGAACCTGCGACCTTAGCAGTCGCGCGGTTCTGTACTGAAGCGCCTAGAACCGCTCGACCAGTAGTAACAGGTAGACTACCAAGTACATTACATTACTGAAGAGATTTTCTCGATTGCAGCACTTTTGAATTTCAGTCGAATATTTGTTCCTAAGTCGATGACCATATTGTACCTCGGAACGTGTTTTCACATTTGTTTGAAGTTTAATCATACATTATATTTTATGATATCAGAAAAGTCTGCAGCAAATCAAAGGTGTGTGCCATCGTTTAAAGCTGTCAATAAGATGATCTACTAAACATCTAGTGGAGGGGAGTACAGAAACAGTGAATGACCACAGGTTTAAATTTATCATATTCTTTATTTTAATAATGAAGAAAAGTCTTGAGAATTGAACAATTTGTTAGTTGCCAGTAGCTCGTATGTTGACATGTTTTTAATTTTTAATGGCGTTATTATAAAATTATTCTTAATTTCATTTCATTTACTAATTATTGGTGTGTAGTAGAGTAACAGGTACACTAGTAAGTACAGTATTGATGTGATTTTATAGTCTGCAGGACTTTTGAATTTCAGTAGAATATTTGTTCCTAGGTCGATGACCACATTGTACCTTGGAAAACGTTATCACATTTGAGATAAGTTTAATCTTCCAGTATTTTTTATAAGTTTTGAAAAATTTTATATCACATTAAAAGTGTATACCATGATTTAAAATTGAAATAGTTGGATGTACTAAACACCTTTTGGAGGGCTCACTAGAAGCAAAAGACATACAAATGTACAGAGATAAAACGCTGTCCCCGAAGTTGGAGTATAGAAACAGTAAATGACCGCAGGTTTAAATTTATCACATTCTTTATTTTAATAATGAAGAAAAGTCATGGAGTGGAGCTCTTTCCGTTTTACTCATAGGATGTCTGTCGAACTGTTAGCTTCACCTTAGCAAGTCTGCCAGCTGCTGGTGGTCTTTCTGCCTGGCGAGGTCCAGTGGGGTTTTTCCCTGGTTATTCCTGGAGCTCCGGTCGGCCCCTGCCTCCAGTAGTGCCGATGCCACCCCTTCGTGGCCCTTCAGAGCAGCATTGTGCAATGGCGTTTCCCCCCACTGATCCCTGGCGTTGTGGTAAGGAGTGGCTGCCAGAAGCAGCCTCACCACAGCCTCACGGCCATGATACGCAGCCAAGAGCAAGGGCGTGCTCTGCGTTTTGTTCCTGGCATCTACCTCTGCACCTGCTTGCAGCAGTAGCCGCGCCACAGCCTCGTGGCCATTAATGGCAGCTCTGTGCAGTGGAGTCTCCTGCCAGCCGCTGGTCCTGGCGTCCACCTCTGCTCCACCTTCCAACAGGCACCTCGTTGCGTTCTCGTGCCCATTGTTTGCTGCCCAGTGGAGAGTGGTCCACCTGTTCTCGCTCTCGTTCTCATCCGTTGCCCCCACTTCCGCACCAGCTGCCAGCAGAGTCTGCAGCTCGGTGACTGCATCCTCCTTCGCTGCCTGAATCAGCCTGCTGTTCTTCTCCTTTTCAGGAAGGCTCCTGTGCAAAAACGGCAAACTGTCACATATTTCTTCAAGTACATACTTCTGATTAAGAATACTGCAGAAGAGCCTGAGATGATAGCAGTCCCAAAAATAGATCTGTTCAACGATCACTAACTAATCTGCAGTTTTCTCCGTGTTACAAAACAGTGGGACAGTCTCCATTTATTAAAGTACAGATGTACAGTGACACCATACTCCCAAAGTCCTCATCGATTAAAAATTCCTACGTTCCATCCCTCCAACAGTTAGTCATCATATTTTGTCACATTGATTCCTGACATTTAGTGTTTTGAGCTCAGAATGCTGTTGTTCAGCAGTCATTGCCTTCCACCGAAACGCCTTATGAAGGTAAAATAGTCTTTGATGTGCAGCAGCTCCCTTTTTAATACACAGAAATGTGGCATACAAGCTACTCACATCTTCAGGTATTTAAAGCATGTTTTCCATCATGGCAGTCCATTTATTTGCATATTTGTTGAAAAGTCCTCGTCGAACAGAGCAAACTAATGTTTAACAGGAAACAGTTTAACTGCACTATGTCGGATATACACTATGTGATCAAAAGTATCCAAACACTCTAAAAACGTACGATTTTCATATTAGGTGCATTGTGCTGCCAGCTACTGCCAGGTACTCCGTATCAGCGATTTCAGTAGTCATTAGACATCGTGAGGGAACAGACTGGGATACTCCACAGAACTCGCAGACTTCGAATGTGGTCAGGTGATTGGGTGTCACTTGTGTTATACATCTGGACTCGAGATTACCACACTCCTAGACATCCCTAGGTCCTCTGTTTCCGATGTGATAGTGAAGTGGAAACGTGTAGGGGCGCGTACAGCACAAAAGCGTACAGGCCTACCTCGTCTGTTGACTGACAGAGGCTGTCGACTGTTGAAAAGAGACGTAATGTGTAATAAGCAGACATCTATCCAGACCATCACACAGAAATTCCAAACTGCATCAGGATCCACTGCAAGTACTATGACAGTTAGGCGGGAGGTGAGAAAACTTGGATTTCGAGCAGCTGCTCATAAGCCAAACATCACGCTGGTAAATGCCAAATGACGCTCCGCTTGGTGTTAAGGAACGTTAACATTGGACGATTGAACAGTGGAAATACGTTGTGTGGAGTGGCGAATCACGGTACACAACGTGACGATCTGATGGCACGGTGTGGGTATGGTGAATGCCTGGTGAACATCATCTGCCAGCGTGTGTAGTGCCAACAATAAAATTCGGAGGCGCTTGCACTCCTTGTTGTTTCGCGTGGCATTATCACAGCACTGGCCTGCATTGATGTTTTAAGCACATTATTGCTTCCCACTGTTGAAGAGCAATTCGGAGATGGCGATTGCATCTCTCAACATGATCGAGCACCTGTTCATAATGCACGGCCTGTGACGGAGTGCTTACACGACAATAAGATCCCTGTAATGGACTGGTCTGCACAGAGTCCTGACCCGAACCCGAATCCTGTAGAACACCTCTGGGATGTTTTGGAACGCCGGACTCGTGCCAGGTCTCACCAACTAACATCGATACCTCTCCTCAGTGCAGCACTCTGTGAAGAAATGGCTCCAATTCCCCAAGAAACCTTCCTGCCCCTGACTGAACGAATGCCTGCGAGAGTGGAAGCTGTCATCAAGGCTGAGGGTGAGACAATACCATATTGAATTCCAGCAATACCGATGGAGGGCACCACGAACTTGTAAATCATTTTCAGCGAGGTGTCCGGATACTTTTGATCACATAGTGTACCAACTGCTCTACCTTAACTTCTTTATCCATATACACAAACATATTTGTTGGCATACACATATACAGACTTGCTGAGAAGAGTATGCTTGTGTGATAACCAGCATATCCACATGAAGTCACACACTCACACACACTCATGTGCACACACATACACATATACATATACACAGAACCACACAACCAGCCCTCCTCCTCCTCTCACACACACATACAAAAGCACACAAATTTACAACTTAAGTCCCTGTACTGCAGTGTGTCTAAAGGCAACAGCAAATCCAGCAGTTTTTGAAAGTAAATTTTTGATTCATGTGACTGGCTAGATTACTATATGCAATACAGCTCCTGAACACACTGTAGACCTAACACTGCTCCTGTTTTTACTGATAAGCACATCATGTCCTTTGTGTGTGACACCCTCACTACAATGAGTCTAATACACAAAACCGACATTATGACATTATAAACCGTGTTCCTTGTCATCAGGAATAAAATGTAACAAATTCTTTACAGTGTAAAGCAATTGAACAACAAATTCTTCCTTTTATTCTGCCACTTGAGATATTAGAGCTGTCAAATGCAATATAAGAAAAGCGAAGAAGTCAGAATATAGGGAAACGTGGATGGAGAAAATGAATGACTTTAAAGAGAGTGAGGACCTAAGTGTGGATTATGCCATCCCAGTACGTAATACTGAAAGTGCAGCAGAAAACTCAGTCCCACAAAAGACTCCCTTCTAGGTCTCTGCCTGGTCCGGTGGGATGAAGAACGTGAGATGGCAGTTACTGAGGGGAGAGAAACAGTCAAAACCTACAAGTGACAAGCCGCAGAAGAGAATTTTCTGTACAGTAATCACATCCAAGCAAGGACGCAGCGTCTATACAAAAATAATAATAGTGGAAGCTGCCAAAATTTCTATACACCCACTCAATGCTCCGTGAGTATCGTTTGGAATACGATGTTGAGAACAAGAATATTGAGAACAAGATGTATTAGTACAGCAGTGGGAAATTTACAGGAAATACCTAATATTCTTTTAGAAAACATTTTATGCTTCTTGAGCCCAAGCGGATCAGCACAGGAAAATGCAAGCTCATGGTACAGCGTCAGATGGAACAACTACCAAATGTAATGTTCTCCCTGTTGGGAACACCTCGAATAATAGCGCACAGCAAGACTATGGGGCCAGGACCGAGTAACATTCACTGTTCATTGCCCCAGCAACGTCAGAGGAGGGATGAATTCATTTATTGAATATCTCAAATAAAGTATGGACCAACCAGATCTACAGCCATTAATTGAAGACTGCTCGGATCTTACAAATAAATAAAATGGGAAAGGTGCCTGAGTGCACTCCATCATATACACTCCTGGAAATGGAAAAAAGAACACATTCACACCGGTGTGTCAGACCCACCATACTTGCTCCGGAAACTGCGAGAGGGCTGTACAAGCAATGATCACACGCACGGCACAGCGGACACACCAGGAACCGCGGTGTTGGCCGTCGAATGGCGCTAGCTGCGCAGCATTTGTGCACCTCCGCCGTCAGTGTCAGCCAGTTTGCCGTGGCATACGGAGCTCCATCGCAGTCTTTAACACCGGTAGCATGCGTGGACGTGAACCGTATGTGCAGTTGACGGACTTTGAGCGAGGGCGTAGTGGGCATGCGGGAGGCCGGGTGGACGTACCGCCGAATTGCTCAACACGTGGGGCGTGAGGTCTCCACAGTACATCGATGTTGTCGCCAGTGGTCGGCGGAAGGTGTACGTGCCCGTCGACCTGGGACCGGACCGCAGCGACGCACGGATGCACGCCAAGACCGTAGGATCCTACGCAGTGCCGTAGGGGACCGCACCGCCACTTCCCAGCAAATTAGGGACACTGTTGCTCCTGGGGTATCGGCGAGGACCATTCGCAACCGTCTCCATGAAGCTGGGCTACGGTCCCGCACACCGTTAGGCTGTCTTCCACTCACACCCCAACATCGTGCAGCCCGCCTCCAGTGGTGTCGCGACAGGCGTGAATGGAGGGACGAATGGAGACGTGTCGTCTTCAGCGATGAGAGTCGCTTCTGCCTTGGTGCCAATGATGGTCGTATGCGTGTTTGGCGCCGTGCAGGTGAGCGCCACAATCAGGACTGCATACGACCGAGGCACACAGGGCCAACACCCGGCATCATGGTGTGGGGAGCGACCTCCTACACTGGCCGTACACCACTGGTGATCGTCGAGGGGACACTGAATAGTGCACGGTACATCCAAACCGTCATCGAACCCATCGTTCTACCATTCCTAGACCGGCAAGGGAACTTGCTGTTCCAACAGGACAATGCACGTCCGCATGTATCCCGTGCCACCCAACGTGCTCTAGAAGGTGTAAGTCAACTACCCTGGCCAGCAAGATCTCCGGATCTGTTCCCCATTGAGCATGTTTGGGACTGGATGAAGCGTCGTCTCACGCGGTCTGCACGTCCAGCACGAACGCTGGTCCAACTGAGGCGCCAGGTGGAAATGGCATGGCAAGCCGTTCCACAGGACTACATCCAGCATCTCTAAGATCGTCTCCATGGGAGAATAGCAGCCTGCATTGCTGCGAAAGGTGGATATACACTGTACTAGTGCCGACATTGTGCATGCTCTGTTGCCTGAGTCTATGTGCCTGTGGTTCTGTCAGTGTGATCATGTGATGTATCTGACCCCAGGAATGTGTCAATAAAGTTTCCCCTTCCTGAGACAATGAATACACGGTGTTCTTATTTCAATTTCCAGGAGTGTAGTTCCATCATGCATTTCAAGGTCTCATTAACACACGATAGGAAAATGATGGAACACAGATTAGGTAGATTGAGAATCGAAAATGTTACGGTGTAAAGTCAAGTGTCAGCTCGCCAGTAGGGAACGATAGAGAAGAGATGGTGTGAGAAGACGTCAGCTAATTGCACTCTGTCCGACCCCTCTCCAGGACGACGAGACGGCAGCGGCCCCTATTCAGAGAGGATGTAAGCGCTGTGACCGACTGGTGACGACCCAGTTGAATAGTAGTTTCAAAATTAGGCACTTGTGTTGCAGCGACTTAGGATTGTTTATACTGAAGAACACTGCTTATTGTGCATGTCGCCCTTTGCTTGCGACACATGTGTGTAACTGACGAAGTTAAGCATTGTAACTTTCCTTTTCTAATAAAACTCATTAATGTGATATGTTTGAATGTTGTGTAGCGATCCGAGAAAGCAGGTTTCCTAGATACCCCACATCTGACGATGGGCAGGGAAACATAATAATTGACGACGAGGCTGGATTTAACTGAAAAGCACTGTCTATTGGACAAACAGGCTGTAGAAAGTGTTGTGGCACAATTGAATGTAGTATCATTCTTGTATTGCATTGTATGTTAACCAGGGACCTAGAAACGACGGAGAGGCTCCGTCCCCGCCGCAACCGCAGTGGTCCACAACCCCACGACGACTACCGCAGTCCACTTCACCCCTCCACCGCCCCACGCAGAACCCAGGGTTATTGTGCGGTTTGGCCCCCAGTGGACCCCCCCAAGGAACACGTCACACCAGACGAGTGTAACCCCTATGTTTGCGTGGTAGAGTAATGGTGGTGTACGACGCATACAATGAGAAATTGTCTGCGCAGCAATCACCGACATAGTGTATCTGAGGCAGAATAACCAGCCCGCATTCGCCGAGGCAGATGGAAAACCGCCTAAAAACCATCCACAGACTGGCCGGTTCACTGGACCTTGACACAAATCCGCCGGGCGGATTCGTGCCGGAGACCATGTGCTCCTTCCCGCCTGGAAAGCCGTGTGTTAGACCGCACGACCAACCGGGCGGGCTAGTATCATTCTGACTGATATACCAGTTATGTTCAGTGTCAATTAATATTTGCTAGTAGTGTATACAGATAGGACAATCAATTATGAAAGTCTTTGTATGCTGCTGTTGATGAATAACTTGAAGAACCATGACACCCGCAGTCATTCATTCACAAGCTATATCGATCGATGTCTGATAGAAGCCTGACTATTACAAGAAACTATGAAACAGTAGGTACATAAGATCAACATCCACTGTTTCATGCAAGTGCCACCAAGTAGATGCATGCACTATGCGGATGATTTATATGTGTCTACTCGTATCAATAGTTTCACTGAGTATCAGCGTCAGATGGATAACGCTATGACAGTGTACAGTCAATGTCTAAATGAGGACTGCTTCGACATACTACCTGATAAATCAGCTGTGTGCCTTTATGTGAGACATAGGCTTAACGAAACAAGAATTATTTGCAGGACCAAAAATTCTGAAAATGGCTTTTAGATAAGCCAAAACAGGTTAATAAAAGAAAGTTATTGCGACCTGGACTGTTAATTCTATCTCTAATTAGTAGCCTCTATATTCCCGGTCTAAAGAGTGGTCAAATACTTAGGGCTTTATACCTATCATGTGGTAATGTGATCACATCACATTAAACACGTAATTAACAAATGCCAAGATGCCGGGAGTATCCCTCGCGCTATGACAGGGTATCGTTGGGAAGCACACTCAAGAATTTTCATTAACATACATAGCGCGCTAATAATACCTTACATGTGTTACGGATGCATCTGTTGCAGTTCAACAAAGAAGAACAGACTACAAAAACTATGTCTTGCCGTGAAGCTATCAGGGCATTCAAATCGACTTCAACTAACGCCCAGTTAATGGAAGTAAATGAAATGATATTAAAACTACGCAGGAAAAACATAAATGTCAAATCCTTCATCATCAGACTCCTCCTGAAACGTTTTCACTTCTCAAATGAAAATTTGATAGCAGATATTGAAGTGCTATCCTGGCAGGTATTGAATTAAGAAGAAACCACCCCTTTAGCAGAATTTTACTTCGATGCTCCGTCATTCCGCAAATACGTCGCCACTTCCAAAAATATAAGCTGCTTCAGCATGCGCTACGCTAACACCTTCATGAAGCTGCTTATCGAGACGCAACTTCTTTACTGCCAGTGACACTGAGCGGTAATGTCGTAGTTAGCAAACTAGCACCTGGACCATCCTCAGATCAACGCAGATATGTGTAAATAAAAAGAAGCGCAGGAAGTGGATTTGTAGTTACCAAGGCTAATTGAGGAGGCAAATTCAAGCTTCCTGAAGTTGCATTCACTTTCATTGCAGAACTCATTGCGATTTTAGAGCGATTTAAATACGCAGGAGAATCGCAAGAAGAAAAAATCAATTTTATCAGACTCACGTTCAGCAATTATTCTGTTAAAATGCTACTACGCCAATAATTACGTAGTATACCGAATTATTGAAGCAACACAGGAGCTTTTCCGCGTAAATAAGACGACCATCATCTTATTGGTCAGAGTGCACAGTGGAATAAACGGTCATGAAAATGTAGACAAGCTGTCCGAGAAAGCTCTTTACACCACTGTAGCGAAATACGATAACGTGCCACCCAACAATCTTTTTCACACCATAAGAATTATAATCAGTGCCAGGTGGAGTGAAAATCTACAGCAGTTTTACGACATTGGATGCAGACACTGTGCCACTGCAGTACTATCCTCCAATCACGTCATAAGTACCAAAATCGCAGATGCAGCAGAAACTTTGCATTGAGGTGACAAAAGTCGTGGGGTGGCCCCTAATATCGTTTCCTTTCCCCCGGCATAGTGCAGCGGCCTGGTGCAGCAAGGACTCAACAAGTCGGTGGAAGGCCCCAGCAGAAATTGTGAAAAAATGCTGCCTCTGTTCTTGTCCGTAACAGCAAAAGCATTGCTGGTGCAAGATTTTGTGCACGAACTGACTTCCTGGTTATGTCTCATAAATTATTGACGGGATTCATGTCGGACGCTCGAATTCTCCACAATGTTCTTCACAACTGTAGCGAACAACTGTGGCTCAGCAACATGGCGCATTGTCATCCATACAAATTCCAATGTCCATGAGTGGCTGCGGATGGTCTCCTAGTAGCCGAAAAAACCATTTCCAGTCATGATCGGTTCAGTAGGATCAGAGGAGCTAGTCCATTCCATGTAAACATAGCTCACACCATTATGGAGCCTTCACCAGCTTGCATGGTGCCTTGTTGCAAACTTGGGTCCATGGCATCGTTGTGCCTGCGCCACACTCGGCCCCTATCATCAGGTCTCACCAACTGAAATCGGATCTCATCTGGCCAGCCTGTGCTTTTTCAGTCACTTGGGGGCCAACCGATATGATCGCGAGACCAGGAGAGGCACTATAGGTGATGTCGTGCTGTCGACAGAGGCACCCAGGTCGGTCGTAATCCGAAATCGGGACTCATTTAACCAGCCCGCCCATTTTCAGTCACTAGGGGTCAAACCGATATGATCGCCAGCCCAGGACAGGCACTACAGGCGATGTCGTGCTGTTGGCGGAGGCACCCACGTCGGTCGTAATTCGCAATCGGAACTCATTTGACCAGCCCGCCCATTTTCAGTCTCTTGGGGTCCAACCGATATGATCGCCAGATCAGCAGAGGCACAAAAGGCGATGTCATGCTGTTGGCAGAGGCACTCAAGTCGGTCGTAATCCGAAATTGGAACTCATTTGACCAGCCCGCCCATTTGCAGTCAGTGGGGGTCCTACCGGTATGATCGGGAACCCAGTAGACGAACTACAGGCGATGTCGTGCCGTTGGCAGAGGCACCCACGTCGGTCGTAATCCGCAATCGGAATCAGTTGACCAGCCCGCCCATTTTCAGCCACTTGGGGTCCAACCGATGTGATCGCCAGATCAGCAGAGGCACTAAAGGCGATGTCATGCTGTTGGCAGAGGCACCCACATCGGTCGTAATCCATAATCAGTACTCTTTTGACCAGGCCGCCCATTTTCAGTCACTTGGGGTCCAACCAATATGATCGCCAGACCAGGAGAGGCACTATAGGTGACGTCATGCTGTTGGCAGAGGCACACACGTCGGTCGTAATCTGAAATTGGGACTCATTTGACCAGGCCGCCCATTTTCAGCCACTTGGGGTCCAACTGATATGATCGGGAGCCCAGGAGAGGAACTACAGGCAATATCGTGCTGTTGGCAGAGGCACCCACGTCGGTCGTAATCCGCAATCGGAACTCATTTGACCAGCCCGCCCATTTTTAGTCACTTGGGTTCCAACCGATATGATCGCCAGACCACGAGACGCACTACCAGTGATGTTGTGCTGTTGGCAGAGGCACCCACGTCGGTCGTATTCAGAAATCGAAACTCATTTGATCAGCCCGCCGATTTTCAGTCTCTTGGAGTCCAACCGATATGATCGCCAGACCACGAGACGCACTACCAGTGATGTTGTGCTGTTGGAAGAGGCACCCAGGTCGGTCGTAATCTGAAATCGGGACTCATTTGACCAGGCTGCCCATTTTCAGCCACTGGGGGCCCAACCAATATGATGGCAATACCAGGAGAGGCAGTATAGGTGATGTCGTGCTGTTGGAAGAGGCACCCAGGTCGGTCGTAATCTGAAATCGGGACTCATTTGACCAGGCCGCCCATGTTCAGCCACTTGGGGTCCAACCGATATGATCGCGATACCAGGAGAGGCACTATAGGTGATGTCATGGTGTTGGCAGAGGCACCCACGTCGGTCGTATTCAGAAATCGAAACTCATTTGACCAGCCCGCCGATTTTCAGTCTCTTGGAGTCCAACCGATATGATCGCCAGATCAGCGGAGGTACTAAAGGCGATGCCCTGCTGTTGGCAGAGGCACCCACGTCGGTTGTCTGCTGCCAAAGCCCGTTAACCCCAAATTTCGCCGCACTGTCCTAACAGATACGTTTGTGGTACGTCCAACATCGATTTCTATGGTTACTTGTCGCAGGGTTGTTTCTCTGTCAACAGTGACAACTCTATGCAAACGCCGCTGCTCTCGGTCTTTAAGGGAAGGCAACCTCGACCTCTCCATTGTCCGCCGTGGTGAAAGGTAATGCCTGAAATGTGGCAGTCTCCGCACACTCTCGGAATATTTAATTCGCTAATTCATAAATCAAATGTCCCATGCTTGTCGTGCGTCCGTAATCACGCTAGAAACCTTTCCACACGAATCATCTGAGTACAAATAACAGCTTCGCCAATGCACTGCCCTTTCATACCTCGTGTACGCGATACTATCGCTGTCTGTATATGTGCATATCGCTATCCCGTGACCTTTGTCACCTTAGTTTATAGTAACATTGGCGCGAATTCGCTTGAATGACGGGACATTCCGCCAAATGTCTACTACCTGAAATGATAAAAGCTTCTTCATGTGAATGCGGAAGTAAAGAAAATGTTGATTACATTTTCGTCGGGTACCGTTGAAGGAATCCAGAATCTTTGAAAGTATTACAGTACCTGATGTCCTCTGTAGATACTTTGCCTACAAACATTAAGACCCTTATAATAGCAGAAGACACAGAAGTGTATAGTTCCTCTACAGTTTTGTAAAAGAGGGTTAAATAAGAATATAGGAAAAGAGAATTTCTTACTTTCCAATACAGTATATACCTTAACCTACCTCGACCATTGACTTAAGTTCAGTTTAATAGCATGTAACAGATTACTGATGTTCCTTCCCGCCTAGGGCTGGCTGTATGGGCCTTGAATAAATGTAAACCAACTGTTTCTTTTTTTTCCATAATGCGGTGCCACAGTCTTAATATATTTCTTTAAGTCAGTACCACCATTAGAGTGTTGTTTAAGTTTTGTTTGTTTACACTGTTACATTTACACAATCATGATTTCTGCTTCAAAGTGCCATTATCAAGTGTTTTAAGTGTTATAAATTGCTTAAGATGGCATGCTGTCGTATTCTTTAAAAGAGTAGAAAACTTAAATTAACTTCACCACTAAAATTTACTTTAAACAACGTCAATGATTAGCTGGACTGTTATATTCATGGATGTAGCGAATATTATCGAGAGGTTTGTTACTCTTTATGTTTATGAGCAGGCAACTTCATTGTATACATTGTATGAGCATTGTACTTCATTGTATACATTGTATACAATGTATGAGCAGGCTTATAAACATAAACAGTAACAAACCTCTCGATAATCCTACATCCATAAATATAACAGTCCAGGTAATCATTGACGTTGTTTAAAGTACATTTTAGTAGTGAAGCTGATATTAGTAAAGTTTTCTAATCTTTTTAAGAATACGACAGTATGCCATCTTAGGCAATTGATAAACACTTGATACTAGCACTTTGAAGCCGAAATCATGATTGTGTAAGTGTAAATCTAACACGATAAATAATAGCGGTACTGACTTTAAAGTTAACAAAATTTGTTTCCTACTTGTGTCCTGAACTCAAGTTGAAAACCACGGAGAGGACGAAATTCGTTTTGCGGAAAACTATTGAGAAAACTAAGAGAAGCGGCATTTGAAGCTGAATCCAGGACGATTCTGTTGACTCCAACGAACATTTCGCGTAAGGGCCACGAAGATAATGTAAGAGAAATACGCGACCTTCTTTTTGGTTCATCATTCTCCTGACTGGTTTGATGGGGTCCGCAACGAATTCCTCTCCTGTGCTAACCTCTTCACCTCAGAGTAGCACTTGCAACCTAAGTCGTCAATTACTTGCTGGATGTATTTCAGTCTCTGTCTCCTTCTACAGTTTTTTCCCTCTACAGCTCCATCTACACTCCTGGAAATGGAAAAAAGAACACATTGACACCGGTGTGTCAGACCCACCATACTTGCTCCGGACACTGCGAGAGGGCTGTACAAGCAATGATCACACGCACGGCACAGCGGACACACCAGGAACCGCCGTCAGTGTCAGCCAGTTTGCCGTGGCATACGGAGCTCCATCGCAGTCTTTAACACTGGTAGCATGCCGCGTCAGCGTGGACGTGAACCGTATGTGCAGTTGACGGACTTTGAGCGAGGGCGTATAGTGGGCATGCGGGAGGCCGGGTGGACGTACCGCCGAATTGCTCAACACGTGGGGCGTGAGGTCTCCACAGTACATCGATGTTGTCGCCAGTGGTCGGCGGAAGCTGCACGTGCCCGTCGACCTGGGACCGGACCGCAGCGACGCACGGATGCACGCCAAGACCGTAGGATCCTACGCAGTGCCGTAGGGGACCGCACCGCCACTTCCCAGCAAATTAGGGACACTGTTGCTCCTGGGGTATCGGCGAGGACCATTCGCAACCGTCTCCATGAAGCTGGGGTACGGTCCCGCACACCGTTAGGCCGTCTTCCGCTCACGCCCCAACATCGTGCAGCCCGCCTCCAGTGGTGTCGCGACAGGCGTGAATGGAGGGACGAATGGAGACGTGTCGTCTTCAGCGATGAGAGTCGCTTCTGCCTTGGTGCCAATGATGGTCGTATGCGTGTTTGGCGCCGTGCAGGTGAGCGCCACAATCAGGACTGCATACGACCGAGGCACACAGGGCCAACACCCGGCATCATGGTGTGGGGAGCGATCTCCTACACTGGCCGTACACCACTGGTGATCGTCGAGGGGACACTGAATAGTGCACGGTACATCCAAACCGTCATCGAACCCATCGTTCTACCATTCCTAGACCGGCAAGGGAACTTGCTGTTCCAACAGGACAATGCACGTCCGCATGTATCCCGTGCCACCCAACGTGCTCTAGAAGGTGTAAGTCAACTACCCTGGCCAGCAAGATCTCCGGATCTGTCCCCCATTGAGCATGTTTGGGACTGGATGAAGCGTCGTCTCACGCGGTCTGCACGTCCAGCACGAACGCTGGTCCAACTGAGGCGCCAGGTGGAAATGGCATGGCAAGCCGTTCCACAGGACTACATCCAGCATCTCTACGATCGTCTCCATGGGAGAATAGCAGCCTGCATTGCTGCGAAAGGTGGATATACACTGTACTAGTGCCGACATTGTGCATGCTCTGTTGCCTGTGTCTATGTGCCTGTGGTTCTGTCAGTGTGATCATGTGATGTATCTGGCCCCAGGAATGTGTCAATAAAGTATCCCCTTCCTGGGACAATGAATTCACGGTGTTCTTATTTCAATTTCCAGGAGTGTAGTACCATGGAAGTCATTCCCTCATGTCTTAACAGATCGCCTATCATCCTTACGGAAGCGTATACACAATCGTTTTCCCTCCCTCCATTCTCTAGTGAATTTTCCTGCTAAATTTGGGGTTTTGTTGTTTACTGTTAGACACTAACTTTAGCCACGTGGAAACCATTTTGTTTAACGACTGTGAATATTCTACAGAATGACATTTTCACTCTGCAGTGGAGTGTGTGCTGCGCTGTGAATATTCTGTTTCAAGCTACTGAATATGTGACGCTGGTCGCTTAATCTACTTCAGTGCTAGCGCCCTCTACCAGCTTTATCTCTTGTTTGTATAAATGTAAGACGACCTCAGGCTATCGCTGCCCTTGCTCATATATATTCGTGCACAAATTGTGTCAGACTGGATTCATATGAGGGTATTTCCAACGGTATGTTATGGCTTTTAGCCATGTTATTCTTTTTACGTATCCTTCTGCCAATTGAACGTATTATTGCTCCATCTTTTTCTATTTTGTAACTCATCTGATGATGGCAGTAGATGTAATTAGTCATTGTGAATCGTGCTGCAATGCGTGAGAAAGACGGGCGTTTATGATTAATCTGCCACACATGATATTCCTTTACAGGCTTTATATCTCCAGTGGATTACCACAAATTCTCCTGTCGTAGGGCTTTGTCGTTTGAGGCATTCTCTCGAATTTTTAACCTCAATGAACTGAAGGCACGCTTTCAAGTTTGGGAAAGTATCTAACTTCCAGTAGTACACTTGTCTTACCTACGTTAAAAAAGTTCGTGTTTAGGGTGCTTCCATCAGTTAGGATCTTTATAAAGCTAATTTTCGTATTTGTGACTTGCATGGGGGCTTAATAAAATGAATACATGCAAATAATTTTTTTAGTAGCTGTCTGTCCGATTACGCAAGTCTCGTAAACGGCTGGCCCTGACAACTAATTGTTACGCTATCTGACTGCATAGAATGACAACAAAGAATGAAATGAAACTTTCAGTTAATACAATTAATTAATTAAGTCCCCAGCAACTATAAAACCTACGAAACCAACCAAGCATAAGTGAAGCTGTTCTGTATGTGGTAGTATGACTCAACGCACATCTGGCACGGTCCTTCTTCAACAAAACAAGAAATTTTAAATATCAATTATACTGACGTGATAAAAGAAAATTAGAAATACTACCATTGCGCAAGAAATTCAGAATTACACTCTAATACAAGAACACAAGCCAGATGCTTTGTTGACTGAACCTGTAATGAAGCATTATTCAGGACACACAAATGATAAGGAAATAAATAACAGTAGTTAGTTACCTTAATTTATATTGACGAAAAGCACTCAGATCATTACAATATCTCCATTAGAATAACATCTGCTATCTCTCCCATCAATAACTGCATAAACATAGAACAACACTCTGCACTACCGCATCTCACTCTGACTTCAGCTACAATCAGAGTCCACCACAACTTCTCGGCAAGAACTGCCTGCCGCTACCTCTCAACACGCACTGCCAGTGGAGGCGGCGGAACAATACTCTCTCTGGCGCGATTTTTGGCGCTGTGGCTCAGTGTAGCCACCTTTCATATGCCCTTCCTCCACGGGCTAGAATTTGATGGTATTTTTGCCATCATTGGTGGTGAAAATACCACCAAATTCGTCAAAAAAATACAGACAAAATAAAAGATCATATTAATACGTAAATATCATATAACTAGATAAAATTTTGGCTTTGCACTGACCTTTCAATAGCCTAATAAAATACACTAAGCAATACAAATTCTTTCATACATGTGACTTTACATAATAGTTTACAGAAATATCATGTGGTTAAACAATTCAATCGATAACGTCAGCAATGACGAATATGAGCAGTCTTATAACTTTTCACAAACAGTAATACACAAAAAATCAGTTAATACAAATATTCACAACAAGTAGTTCACAGTTCCAGCAGTAGCACCCAGCACTGTTGAATAGGTGCTGACAGCAACAAGTGACATCATCTCAGTAGAAGCAGTCCATCAGTGGCACCCAGCATTGTGGAACAGGTGCAAACAGCAACAGATGACATCATCTCAGTAGAATCAGTTCATCAGTGGCACCCAGCATTGTGGAGTAGGTTCAGACTCCAACAGGTGACCTCATTTCAGTAGAAGCAGTCCATCAGTGGCACCCAGCATTGTGGAACAGGTGCAAACAGCAACAAGTGACATCATCTCAGTAGAAGCAGTTCATCAGTGGCACCCAGCAATGTTGAGTAGGTGCAGACTCCAACAGATGACATCCTTTCCATAGAAGTAGCTCCATCTGTGGCACCCAGCATTGTGGAGTAGGTGCAGAGCAGTCCATCATATTCACTATCACTGATCACACAGTTCATTAGCAGAAATTAAACATGTCCTAGTGGCACCAATCATGTAGAAAAAGTACAAGTAACAGTCCATAATCAGTCACTAATCAGACAGTTCAAGCATGAACAATAGTTTGAATACACTTACAAATGCTTTTACAATGCTTTTACACTAAACATACAAATCATAACAAACACACAAATGATATCAGATAATTGTTATATTACTATTACAAATACACAAACATCAGTTAATATTTTTGGGTGTCAGTGCAAGCCACTACAAACAAATAAAATAATATTTAGGAGATAGGTGGCTAGGATTAGGAAAGGAAAACACACAAAACACACTCACTCATCTTTCATCCACATTAAGTACTACTGTGTAATTGTATAGTGTTAAATGTCTGAATCCACTTCTGTCGAATTTCATGTTCATCATGTGTATCAAGTAGTAGTGACAGCAATGTATAACAGTCAATAATAGTTAAGTCAACGTCATAGTCATCATGTCAAGACCAATGTTTGCCAAGCCAGATCAAAATGTATGGTTGCTGAACAACTGTCAGTGTGCCAAGATATGCAATGCTTCCTCTCTCCAAAAAAAAGTACATACTGCTTAGTGATTTAACAAAGTGTGTGTAGATATCTTCCTTCCATTTTAGTGTTCTAGTCTGCTATCTTCATCCTCCTTGTTCCATATAGACCAACAAAAAAAATTATGCACCTCACTTATTTTACTTCTTATCCATCAAAGCTCCAATCAACTTCATATAATCTCAATACCTCAATAATACCTCTTCAATACGTCGACATATAAACCTTAGCACCAATATCATTTCACTTCCATAACTCTTTCCTCAAGTCAGTTTCGTCGAACAAGTACAGATAAAATCCTAATGCAAACCTCCTCATCCCATACAATCCGAAGACACACTGTCAACACACAACCTCTGTGTAATCCATCTGACCAAATTCTTCTACTCATTATGAATTATAAACAAAGAATGCATACATGACCTCTAACAGACTTAGTTCAAATAACCCTCAGTAATTAAGTACGATTACGGAGTGAGAATGATCATAATATTTCACAGTGTGTACACCACTTCAAGAATTATGGCAAACAGAAGCAAACATGTGGAGTATTTCTTGTGTCAAGTGTCACTTCCTATTTCAATTGCTCACGAAAAATGCAGTGTAATAACTGTGTTAGCTTCCTTCCTATTAGGATAAATTTATACAGCGTCCATAAAACCTCCAGCTCATGTGACTTCTATGATGTTTCTTGTACTGAAGTCGTTCGTCGAATTACTGCAGTTCATTTTCTTATGTTAAAATATAAAGCACTGAGCGTAAGCAAAACAAGCAACAGCGAGTAAATATACCAGTAGTGAACAGAATGTCAACAAGTGGATGCAGCACAATTTCTTACAACGAGGCTCTGCCAAGCGAACAATCTGTAACTAGTACCATAGTGTAACCTAAACTATATGTTCATACACAGTATAATAGCATTTCTATATACAAAATTAAAGAGTAGTTGTGACAACAAACAGAAATGTATAAATATTCAGTCCATACGCATAGCAGCAAACATATCTTACGTAATAAACAGGTCATCAGCATCGTATAACCGTAAGCAAATAAATGTTCTTATGTAATCTAATAAATAAACATGAAGGCGCAAGCAAATAAGTAAACATGAAGGCGCAAGCAGATAAATCACAAAGTATAACTTACATACCTAACCACATCAGCACAATTAATCAGGTGACAATTATAATTTAAATAAATAGGCACAGCAGGCACATAATTAAAAATATGACATCAGTGAAAAAGCAGTGCAGCCAAGCGATGCATAATATACACAAGTTACAACTCAATTCATTAATCATTATTGTCAAAATCAGTTAACGTACGCAAGCACGTCGTTTCACAAGTAAATTCATAGAACATGTAATTAGCACAAAGTATGAATCACGTAATCGCGAGCAGCAAATTACGTCTAAAGTACGTACCTAAGTGGAAATATTTTACCTGAAAAATAAACTCAATTAATAATTACCTTTTTAGTTTATTACTTTCTTCTTCGAAATGACATTTTTCCTGAAATTTTCTCGATAGCAAGTCGTCTTAACGTCGGACACGCACAGAATTTACCTGAAGTTCTTAAATATCTTATAGAACCGTATCCTGAAAAATACTGAATGTTAATAACAGAATTCAATAAGTCACTATAGTTTTATACTGAATTTAGTCGGAGAAATTAGACTGTGTATTTATTTACGGCTGTCAGTGCATTCGCACTGAGCGCTCGATCAGCTGTAGGCGCGTGACGTAGGAAGTGATTGTTTGCGGTCAACGACTGCCCTTTAGCGGCGCGCAGACTTGACTGTTGCTTTGAGTGTGTGCCGCCGCCAAAACACAGCGCGGTGTCCTTGTACTCTCCGCATGTTTACATGTAGCTGTTAGTTTCTCACCAGTATGTCATTCTACAAAAATTTTGACGTTTGATATATGATGTATTCCCTTAGAGCGTCGAGATTTAAGAGTTTCTACTTCAACAGTGTTATCATGAATAATTTTGCGAATTCTATATGGACCGTTATAAAGCAGAAAAAATTTGCGACACAAGCCCTTTCCTTTGTGAGACAGACGATGAGCCTTAATTAACACCTTCTGACCAACTGACAAGATTTTTTGAACGACCAGGACGCTTAGCTGATTTCTCTCTTCTAGCAGCCGCAGATGCAATATTTTGTAGAGCCAGGTTGACAACTTCAGAATGCCGCAGTTTCCGTGTAGGCGGAAAAGGAACGATTTCAGAAATGCGATTTGTCGGTGCTTTGTTTTTTAATATCAGTATAGGTGGTAAAGAAGTTGAGTCGTTAGTAAGTTCATTCAGAATGTTTTGAAAAATATGAAGATACTGATCCCAAGTTCTGTGATTCTGATGACAATAAAGACGACACAATTTATTGATTTCCTTCATCCATCTCTCTGAAGCGTTAGATTGAGGGTGAAAAAGTGAAATGAAAATTGGTTTAATTTTACGACGCTGTAGAGTACGAAGCCAAATTTTAGAACGAAACTGTGATCCATTATCTGATATAACCTTATCAACGTGACCCACTTCTTTAAGAAAATGTTTGATGAAAGCATTAGATACTGAACGAGCTGTTGCTTTGCGTAACGGTGTAAAACACACATATTTTGATGTCAACTCCACTGCTACGAAAATGTACGCAAAACCATTAGTAGAACGAACCACTGGACCGAACAAATCAACTGCAGCCATGTCCTTTAATTTCGCTGGAATGATAGGAAACAACGGTGCTCTGTGAGAAACTGTTGGCGGCTTTTGACATAATTTGCATAAACGAGGTGTGGCCAAATCGTCCAATCTAACAAAACGTCTAAGAAAATTACAGACGCCAAGGAAACTACGAACATCACGTTTTGTGGTAGGAACAGCATAATTACGAAGAGCGTCAAGTTTTTCTGGATCAGGAAGAATACCTTCTGTAGAAATAATGTGACCGAGAAATTTCACCTGAGAACGACCAAATTCAGATTTTTTCTAAGTTCACTGTAATGCCAACTCTTGCAAAAATACGTAACAATGAATCCAAAATTTTGTTGTACTCACTCCACGAATTTTTAGCAATAAGAATGTCGTCAACATATGAAGTAATATTGTCACGAAGATAAACAGGTAAAATTTCATTTACGCTACAAATGAATGCTGCTGAAGATACGGTAAGTCCAAACGGTAATTTACGAAATCACATTTAGGTAAACAGTCATATCCGGTTATTGTTTACTTACTAGATAGATTGATAGTCGAAGAGTTGTTTTGACAGATGCAAAGAATAGTGAAAGAGTAGGCAGCGGTACAGAAAACTAAAAGAGAAATAGCACCACTACAGCTCGAGGCCCTGTGCACGCTACAGCACATATTCACTTAAGAATAGTGAATCCCCTGAGGACTTTAATAGCTGCACATTAATTTCAGTTTGTGACTTAGTGGCAAATTTAGCGGATTCAGTTTGTGACTTAGTGGCACATTTGGCGGAAGTACGTACGTAAATTGATGTAACCATGAACATGGACGTATGTCATTCTTAGAATTACGGAAGATCTTAAATTTCCGAACAGTCAAAAAGTGTTTATAGTCAAAGTTTTCGCCTCGTGGCGACAAAGACCTACCGCGTCTGTCCCAGTCCCAATGTCGATTATTGTCAAGTTCGTGCGCCTGGCGATCTCTTGTTGCATCCCGTAAATGAAACAAATTATTTTCTTCAAACCCCTCTGCTATCTGTGATTCTAAATTTCTTTTGCCGTCTTTTCCTACGATTTCGCCTTCAATTTGTTTGACTTGCTTTTTTAATGCCTCAAATTCCCTTTTCACGCGTTCATTAAATTTTCCCTGATCTTCAACATGTTTACTTATGCTCTGGTACTCTTCGGTTTCTGAAAATGGCAATGGAGCTGTGTCATCTGAATCTCTGTCCCCATTTAAACTAAGATTTGTCAATTTATCTGAAATCTCCTCCACTCTTTCCGATAAGTCACCAATTTGTTCTTTCTGTTTATTTACGTCTTCCGTAAGTGTCGCGACTCGCGTTTCAGTATTAACGCATTTAGTAGTTAACTGTTCATACTGTTGTGTTAGGTTATTTAGTCTGTCATTTGGTACGGATTCCTCGATTCTCTCAAATATTTCTTCCTTATCTTTTGCAATTTGTAAATTTAACTCTGAAAATTTCTGTACTATCAGGCGATCTCTTTCTTCCTGTTCTCTATCCTGTTCCCTTTGTCTAATCTCTACTGCAACTAATCTATTATTGTGAGCATTCAAAATCGGTTGTACTTCTTCTCGAATTTCTTTCTTTAATTCATCTTTCATGTTTTTGAAACATGTCCCTATTCGTGAGTCTAACCGTGTTTCCAAAGTTCCAATCTCTGTTTTAAATTCAAATCCTAACTGTAATCCCAATGAGTCTAACCGTGTTTCCATTGTTTCCCTATCTGTTTTTAATTCAGATCTAAACTGTGTTTCCATTGTTCCCATATCATTTTTTAATTCAGATCTCAAAGTTCCCATCTCGGTTTTAATTGTCCCTATCTCTGTTTTTAATTCAGATCTAAACCGTGCTTCCATTGTTCCCATTTGTGATCCCAAATTTAATATTGCACTCATCAACTGCTCCGTGTTAAGTTGATCGAAATTCTTTTCGCCCCTAACATTTCCCACAAAACTAACTTCCTTCTGCATAGCTGTAAGGCTATCTCTGTTCGATACTCCTTCAGAATCCTCTATCGTTAGCCTCGTATTCTGTGAATTTTCTGATTGAGAAAAATTTTGAAATGGTTCTGGACTATTCTCCCGACTTATTAAATTGTTTTCAACTTCATTATTAATCACACTGTTGTCCTGTGTTGGCGAGTTCGCCATGTTAACAATTTCGTCATTCTCACTATCCATCATTTTTGCCTTTTTCATCGACCGCGTAATCATTTACAAAATGTTCAAAACTCGTCACTATATGAAATTTATACACAATGACACTTTATCACCAACAATATCAATCACACGAAATGCTTCCTTCAAACACGATTAACGAACAATAGAAGAATGACAATCACCAAATCTACACCTGCAATACAAGCTACAATTATTAAACTACTAATTACTACAACAATACTACTGTCTACAATTTTTACAATCAGAAGAATTCCAAGGGACGATCCGAAGCAGCGGTCGCCACGTGCATGGGGGCTTAATAAAATGAATACATGCAAATAATTTTTTTAGTAGCTGTCTGTCCGATTACGCAAGTCTCGTAAACGGCTGGCCCTGACAACTAATTGTTACGCTATCTGACTGCATAGAATGACAACAAAGAATGAAATGAAACTTTCAGTTAATACAATTAATTAATTAAGTCCCCAGCAACTATAAAACCTACGAAACCAACCAAGCATAAGTGAAGCTGTTCTGTATGTGGTAGTATGACTCAACGCACATCTGGCACGGTCCTTCTTCAACAAAACAAGAAATTTTAAATATCAATTATACTGACGTGATAAAAGAAAATTAGAAATACTACCATTGCGCAAGAAATTCAGAATTACACTCTAATACAAGAACACAAGCCAGATGCTTTGTTGACTGAACCTGTAATGAAGCATTATTCAGGACACACAAATGATAAGGAAATAAATAACAGTAGTTAGTTACCTTAATTTATATTGACGAAAAGCACTCAGATCATTACAATATCTCCATTAGAATAACATCTGCTATCTCTCCCATCAATAACTGCATAAACATAGAACAACACTCTGCACTACCGCATCTCACTCTGACTTCAGCTACAATCAGAGTCCACCACAACTTCTCGGCAAGAACTGCCTGCCGCTACCTCTCAACACGCACTGCCAGTGGAGGCGGCGGAACAATACTCTCTCTGGCGCGATTTTTGGCGCTGTGGCTCAGTGTAGCCACCTTTCAGACTTTAATGTTAAAATTTGAGTTTTTTGCGTATCTCCATTCTTGTTGATCAGCAAACTGATTTCCTGGGTATATCCCTTACATTTTATCTACGTACTAGAAACCTGGAGACCTTGTAATGTTTCTAAGTAAGTAGCGCGTAATGTGACTGACAGCAGGCATCCCCGAAGAAACAGGATTTTTTAAATTGATAATATTATCTAGAAATAAGGAATGAGGAGGTTCTGCGCAGAATCGGAGAGTAAACGAAAATATGGAAAGGACTAACAAAGAAGAAGAGAGAGGATGACAGGACATCAGTTAAGACACATGAGAGAATAACTTCCATGGTACTAAGGGGAGCATGAAGTGATGCTATTCCACTATTACGCTCGCCCGCTTTCTGCTAGACTGTCATACGCACCAGGTCTTGCGCCCCGAGATTTTCACCTTCTGCGTTCTGTATCGAAAGATCTACAAGGAACTTCTTTCCCGGATGAACATGCGCTCGTAAGTTGGCTCAACGAGTTCTTCGCCTCAAAACCTTGTGATCGATAAGTTGTCCCAGCGCCGGCTGACTGTTATACATTGTGAAGGAGAACACGTTAGTGACGAGTAAAGTCTCTGTTATGTTGTGCTTAATTAACGTATGGAAAAACGCTATGAACTTACACAGTCGAATAGAGAATGGAAGTTTGAGCCAGGCGTGGTCGTGTGTTGAGGTGAGCAAGACACGCATTCCAAGATAAATATACAGACTCTGAAGACTCACCCCAGAACACGCGATATACTTATTCTGCTGCAATTATTTTGTTTGCTTTCTCCTGCCTCCAATTCCCACACGGTTTCTGTATCATGACCAACAAACACACGTATTCAAAAATATTTATTCACATGAAATCGAAGCTTGGAGGTGTTTCAATGCATCAGCACTTCTGTCTCACATATTTGCTAAACGATTCATTCTGCAGATAGAGAGCCATCACAGAAAGAAAAAATTACATCCAACGGATCACTGTGTGCAGTATGCACGGAAAACGATTTTCTTTTATTACAGGGATACCTTATGACTGCAGTGAATGAAATATTATGTCTTAATCTGAAAATGAATCATACAGTGAACCTAGAGAGGGATGTAAAGAATCACTTTCATCCATGGCTAGTCGCCACCAGAATTTATAAGAGGTTCAAATGGCTCTGAGTACCATGGGGCCTTAACTTCTGAGGTCATCAGTCCCCTAGAACTTAGAACTACTTAAACCTATCCAACCCAAGGACATCACACACATTCATGCCTGAGGCAGGATTCGAACCTGCGACCATAGCGGCCTCGCGGATCCAGACTGTAGCGCCTAGAACCGCTCGGCCACTCCGGCCGGCTTAAAAAAGGAATAAGTTCTCTGGATAACTATGACCTCTATGTTACCACATATGCGCTACAGCGCCATTCGATTTCCTTACACCCAACACTTGGTTGATGCCCCCGCAGATCACACTGTGTAGTGGCGGAACTCACCGCAGGCGAGAGACGGCAGAGTCATCTGGCGGAGGAGTGGTGCGGGCAGCCGTGGGCGTGGCAGCAGAGGCAGGGGTGTGGCCGCGGTCTCCCTGCGGCCCACTGCCGGGGCGTGGACTGCCGTCTGCAGAGGCCGGCGCGCTGCACACAAACAGGCAGGGTGTGGTAACCTCTCTCCTCATGGGGGACAGAGGGCAGCTTACTACATGCATCGCTGCAGGGTGATCGTCTTCACACAAACAACAGAACACACATTGCCAATGACAATAGTTGGTCTGCTAAGATGAATAACTTAGCCTCCCTGAGTTCCTCAGACCAGTAGCTTACACTAACAAACAACAAAAGAGAGTACAAATGATATTTAGATACGACATGAGTTATGATAGAGTAATACAAGGACTACTGTACAGTACAGCTGGAATACGCAACAATAACAACAAGACCAAGCACATGGAAATTGCAGCAGTAATAAACTTTGAATGTACTTATCGTGGTACTGATTTAATCAAATGGTGCTCGTAGCTCATGTGTTAGGGACCAGGCTCACATCCTAGTGTCGGGGGGGGGGGGGGGGGGGTAGCACCTTTCGAACAGACTGACGAAAGAAATTCAGGTAAATGAAGTGCACAGAATTTGTGATGCAAAAAAAAAAAGAAAAAATTCCAATAAAACTGTTAAACCTGCAGCACTTTAATTTTCAATACAGAAATTGAAACATTTCCCACTGAACAGATGTAATTCACGTTGACCATGGGGCCTCTCACTGAACAGGTGAACGTTAAATGTCATCTGACAGTAGAGTCGAATGTTTGTGAAAGGAAACTGTATAACGTGATAAGAGACGATCTGTGTATACATCTACACCTGACAATTTATCAGACGTTGTGACTCCAATGAAATACAAAATTCTGTTTTACTACTGTATTCAGGGTAATCATGTTTACTAGATTGTTACTAGGAGATGTCCTTGGGAACGAAGGAGTCAATCTGAATGAAAATAATAAGCATGAATTTACATATTACAATGGACGAAGTCATGAAATTGTGATAACTGATAAGAATTTGTGAAAGTCAGCTGTGACTGGTGTCACAGAGCAGAAGATACTGGCTAATGTCTGGTATCTGAAAGATAACAACTGAAGGGGGCATGTACTGGTGCGTTTAATTCTCACACTGACCACTACATGGCTACCGGCAGAATACAAACCACAGCTACTGTAATAAGATGTATTGTCCATACGTGATAGTGGTAGGCGCATGTGCCATGGATACTCGCCAAAGCCGATCACCTCAGTGGTGAGAGGCTAGGAGACTCACTGGATTGGAGGGTCCTGATAGGAACACAAAGCTATTACATCCACGTCGTTGTCTGTGGACCACGCTACACGTAGTTTACATCCAGAAATAGAGATGGCTAACCACATTGTGCTGTACAGTCAAATTTGCAAATATAAAATAAATTTCGAAAGTAAATATCGACCATTAAGACACTACCATGTGTGGAAAACAATGGTTTTGTTAACTATAGGTATTTCCGAATATGCAATAAAAATGGGGGATCCCTGTTTCAAAATATAACTTAAGCCCACCCGCACAGGAGAGGGATGCATATATAATGTTGTACCATACTACATACACACATCACTGTATTGATTGTTTTTTTTCTCTGCTTCGACTCGAACAGCCTTTGCACAAAAACGTCGCAAACGTTAACGACCTAATTTTCCTGCACACTGCACCACTATGTGGATACGCTCCAGGCAAATGCCGGGATGATTCCTTTGAAAGGGCACGGCCGACTTCCTTCCCCGTCCTTCCCTAATCCGATGAGACCAATGACCTCGCTGTCTGATCTCCATCCCCAAACAACCCAACACTATGTGGATTATGCCTATCAGTATAGACTACCTGATTTGTGATCTCCACACTTAGACACCCGTTCTGCTGCTGCCCACGGGAAAATAAGCATTAATGACTTGCTATTGTCACATGTACTTTGAGGTACAAATCAATCTAAAAACAGCTAAAAATATCTATAATTAATAGTCTATGAATGAAGCAAAGTTAAATGTTTGTAACTTCTCATTATCTAATCTAGAAAACGGGGAAATTGGTTCATCATTCGCACATAGTGAAGATCACTGGAGATATGAAAGTGTTATGACTAGGAAGCTGTGTGGGAAGTTGATATCATAAGAACGTGGATAAATACGTTGCAGTAGTGCATCACACCCGCTTCAGTAAGGAAGATTTTGGTCAGCAATTACGACATTTCAGTTCTGAACAGTATTTCCAAAGTTTACTTCTAAATAACACAGATTGAATTAGATTTAAAGCTATTGGGTTAGTGTTAGGATACTTGGAAAAGACAGCTGTGGTGGTGAGTATTTCGTTTTTAAAATTTATTTTCGTGTTAGGCTTTACTGAACAGGTGAGACTGAGATATTTCTCATTCAGTTGTGTGTTGTAAACCAGTCAGACAGCTTAGGCAACATTACATGAAAGAGAAGAATTGCAGTTAATTAAGCAGCTCATTAACTATGGCATAAATGTTTAAAAATATCTGAAAATATAGTAAACGTTTGAGATTTTCCAGGATCTAGGCTTATGGGGAGTATTTGTACTGCGAAACGAAATGTAACTAATAATATTTGGATCTGAACATCACATCAATGTTGAATTTAATTGGAAATGGATCAGCAAGAACAACAGATGACATAGAGAGGGTCCCAGTAGAAGGAAACAGAGCAGAATTCTCCAAAAAGGCCTAGCCTTTAGTAACACAATAGAGAAGTTCAAACAACACAGAGACAGTCAAGGTAAGATTTGATGGCTGCTCCTCAAAGAAGCAAGCAGTGTGTGTAGTAGAGGCTAGTGTACTTAGCTACTGCATGCATCCCGAGGAACAACTAAACAGAAACAGGAAGGAAATGTAATATCAGCCCTGATGCTGCTGTTTTGGTCCTAGGACTGGTTTATTGCATCGTGAGGTGGATCCGGAGTATGTAGGGAATATGAAGCTATACTCTCCACCACATCTACTTATGTAAACTTCTTTACAGGAGTCGTCTTTTCGTGCTTGGACTGGAAACCACACACTTCTTAGGGTATAGCATACTTCTTAAAGCTTATACTTAACTCATAGTGCATCGATTGGGGAAATTAAGGGAACTTTGTAATACAACTACAGTTAGAAAACATACATCTAGCAAGAAACCACAAGAGAGATACACAATGTGCAATTCTGTAGTACTGGTGTGGGAATAGTGATTACTCTGTCCGTTTGCTTTATTACACCTTCCTCAGAGGTTAACACTTACTGTGTGGCAACATCAGAGATTATAAACACGCTGTGGGCCGTCTTGAGCAATGCTACAGCCTGCAACAGAGTACATAGTGCTGGCGTTTGGTGAAAGACTTGCTCTCCATTTTCGCCTTCCCTATATGTAGCAAGACGCCATTAACATGTACCTCCTTGTCGGCAGCAGCAGTGGCAGCCAACAACAATAAAGATCCTTCTGCATCAACAGGTTAATAGTGACCATGTACGGGACACAGAAAAAGTGCTGCACACTTTCATGGCTTGGCTGTAAACTGTAAAGATCATATTGCCTGCCTATGTTTTGAGCAACCCATAGTTGTGTCCACCACTTCAATGTTTCCTGTTCTGTCCACAGTCATTGTACTTTTCGTTCAGAGACTTGATGCCGGAATCTAAATGACTAGTTGCTCTGCACATAGAATTTAACAGAACTGATGATTGCAGGTAAGGTCACCGCAATTCATAAGGCTATGAAAAATTTGTCTCTTCCTTGATTTTCGTTAGCTAGCTTACCTTTTAATAACTGTATAGTATTAAATGAAGCTGTTACATGAAGTTGAGCAAAACATCAAGAGATAGCAGAAAATGGACAACAGTGATGGAGAAAAGATTGGAGCAGCAAGAAGGAGTTGTTCGACAAAAACGAATATTTGTAGGCAGGTTTCTACATCTGAAAGATTATGTCTATTCAGATTTCTTGCCATTCGCATAATAGTGGCGCTAGTAGTAGCGCCAGTATGGGGAAGAAAATGAATCTGTGTGCATGCTAGGCATATTGGACATACAGCTGGAGATATGATCTTGGTGTCAATTTCCTGTGGGAGCACGGTCGTCGTCTTGACCGCAAATGTGCATCATTCTGGTGATTCGGCCTGTTGTGCTGCCATTCATGAACAGCACTGCAGGGGGTGTTTTCCAACAGGATAATGCTCGCCCACATAAAAGCTGTTGTAATACAACATGCTTCACAGAGGGTCGACATGATGCCTTGAGCTGTTCGATCGCCATATCTGTTTCCAATCGTCGCACATATGGGACATCATTGGATGACAAAAACAGCGTCATCCACAAACAGTATAAACCATCCCTGTATCGATTGACCAAGTGCAACAGGCATGGAACTCCGTACGAAAATTGACACGGGTACCTGTAGAACAGAATGCATTTACATTTGTGTGCTTGCATTCAACATTTGGTGGTTACTCCACTTAGTAGTGTGGCAGCATGTCATATTTCCAATGGCAAATCTGCAGCATACGTTAACATGTGATGTTAATCAGTTACATATGTTATGTAGACAAATGTGTTCACAAAATTTCATTGCCCTAGATTAATTAGTTTTTGGTTATGTGATTTTTTTTCCTGTCAGATGTCTCAATGTTCTATAAAACTTGTACACTAAGTATAATTATTGGCGCGGAAATACAAAAACACATAGAAATTTGCAACACAGATAAGTGGCTTGTTACATGCTTACCTGGTTTGTGCTGGAGGATCCGCAAGCAGCTTCCCCAGTGTGACCACATCTTCTTGATGAGTGCGCACTGCGTCAGCCCAACCCTGCGTGGTCATAACCTGCGTGACGTTGGCCTTTATGAAGTTAACGGCGGCCTGCCTGAGGCTGGTGCAGGAGTGCCTGATCGCCAGAACAGCTGTGGCCGCCGCAGTCTCAACAGACAGCTGAGCGGCCACGTGCTGCTCGCACCGAGCCTTCAGGGCCGACACGCCGTATTTATCAGCTGCTGCCAGCAGCTGGGGGGCCAGGCTGGGCAGCTGAGGGGCCTGGAGGGTGTAGAGGTAGGCGACCAGCTGGCGCAGCACCGGGCCCTCCACGTCCGGGACTACGACCTCGCCGATGTTGGCTTCCAGTGTGTCGTGGCGAAACATGCCGCCAAACACGGGGCTTCTATCGGCCAACACGGCCCTGTGCGCCACGAGACGGGTGCCGCCCGCCACCAGTGTGACGACTGCGCCGTCCCCTGCGTCCAGAAGGACGCCCAGGTCCACGGTTGTGGTCTCCATAACCTCCTGGGTGGGTGCCATTGTGGATGACTCTGGAACATGGCGAACCTGAGCAGCCATTTCTCCTCTCACAGCACTCTCTGTACTTGTACAAGCCACAGGCAGGTGTCAAGCGAAAGTTGGTAAATGTTTTGACATCTGGACACTCGGCCTTCATGTCATGATTCTAAAGTCAGAAAGTCCAGAACCAAATATAAATATCAGCCTTGAAAGCGAAATATTCAGAGACCACACTGCAGAGTGGGAAGTCTGTGATGGACTTACAACTGACCATGATCTCAATTAGTTTACAATAACAGATGCAGGTAGTGACTTAGCTGCTAACATGCAAACAAAGCGAATATGAAATCTATGTAAAACGAATTGGGAACATTTAAAGGGAGCATGCAAGGTACAACCACTGCAATAATGCGGATCTGATGATGACGCCGTAGCCAACAAGTTTGTGAAAATATTGCAGATGGCACGCAGTAAGGCGATCCCAGTTTTTGTTAGGTAGCCAAAGGTTTTTAAAATTCTCTGATGACCCCCTCCCCCCCCCCCCCCCCAGAGATGGACAGCACACCAGACGACAAGATACTACTATTAACCTTAGTGGAAACAGAACAACAACAAAAGCTGAGTTTCTATTGAGCAGCCGAACAACAATATAAGTAACTATTACACCAAACAAGAGCAGAAAAATGCGAGCTACATTTCAAAGACCAAATTGTAACAGACATTTTGTGTTTCACATACAAATTTGCAACAAACAGTTCGATTACCCACTGTATTGTCCACCTTGAGACGATCTAGTTGTGTGATGACAATGCACCCGAAGACATTAGAACTCTGCTTCCAAAAAGCAAGACAGTACCTTCGCTGTGAACCACTTCAGCAGCATGTGCATAATGGTGTTTTGATTCGATTTGCTCAGAAGTATATGGGCCTGGCAGTTGAAACGTCCCCTTTAGAAAAATTAATGAATTACTGTGCTGATAAACCCCTTACGTTATTTGATTTTCAAACAGCTGAGCAGAACTGAGCGTACTCAGACATTTCTCTCTTTACTTATTCTGATCATCACTAAACTGACACACAATATTTTTAGCGCAACGGAATCTGACTTTCAATAATCCCTACAAAAGAATGGCCCTATACTTTTCACACAGAAATCGTCGTTACTCGAACTACTGCAATACAGCGAGCGCCAATACTGCCAGCTACATAAAAGATTCAAACTACTGAAGTCATTAACTACTGATAGGCATAGTTAGCAAATTAAAGCTTTTGATACAGAACAAACAATGTATTTACCTTAATAGTGATCAAAAGTCAAAATATATATATCAGTTCATAACATCCAGTCTTACAAATTTACTGTCTTTACGTCCAGATCATCCGCCCTCAAAACTCCGCCATCTCTCTCCCCACATCCACCACTGCTGGCGGCTCACCTCCAACTGCGCAACGCTACACGCTGTTCACATCCAACTGCCCAACATTACAATAGCGACTATTCCAACAATGCCAACCAGCCACAGACTGCACACAGCACAACCAGTGATTTTCATACAGAGTGATACGTGGCGTTACCAATATAAAAACCTAAACAGCCTACTTACACAGTAATAAAATTAAAAAGAAAAATTAGAAAACAACAGAGGTTGATAGAATCACAGCGGAAGTGTTGCATCAGGTAGTGGACCAGATTTTACCACATCTATCACCGTCATTCAAAAAATTTCCTTTGTAGGTATGAGCAACCAGAATTTGCAAAATCTCAAGTATCATTAGGAAGGAGACAAAGATCCAGAACAACTTTGCTCTAACAATATCAAGGAATCTTATATAACATCCATTACCAAGGGGGAGGGGGGGTGGAAGTTGTTGGGAGGGGGAAGGTAGTGCTTCGTGCCCATCGTAAAAAATTAAAGTTGTAGTAACAAAATAGTTTTGAAAAGGTAATTATGTGTAATTAGGATCCAGAACATGATAATACCTTTTAAAACACTCTTAGAAATATCAAAGCACCTTCGATAATGTATCCTATGGACTTTGTAGCCAACACAAGAAATATAATAAATACACATTTCTTTCAGTGTTGTTTACTTTTACTCTAAATGTAATTTTTAAAGGGGTAAGTATGACCCATAACTTGGAAATACTGACTATGACTTTCATTGTGAAAGGACATCTACTACTGTTACTTAAATTTTTAGGTTAACTGAACAGAAATATATAAAACATATGTGGTATCTGAACGAATTCATTAACAACAACAAATACTTTATCAAAATTATAAAATATAAATAAATTGACTAGATTGCAACATGGTCTATAGACGGGCATAAACTACCCCCCTCTCCACCTGTGTTGGTACTGTGAGAGTTAAATCTTTTAGCATTATTCCTTTGGTAAATGCTCAGTACAGAGAAACGTTCCGTGCCGCAGTCTGAGCTACTATAGACAGATAATAGGCATGAACTCTTGCATTATGGTGTCACTCAAGGGAAATCCATAGAGGAAGTGGTAAATCACGCAATGCATATTATGAATACCTCAGAGTAGTACATTATAAGCATAACGATTGAGAAAGCTGGGGCTTTATGGTTGCCTGCCCAGTTCAAAAGGCAGAAGCAGATGCACTGTGCTGATTGTCTCTATAACATCCTGAGAGATTACTCCACAGACAGCCAGGACAACCTGGAAACCCTTGAATGTAAATTGTGAACACATCGCCAAAAGCTGCCCATGAATCAGCTTCAGTGCATAACAGATAATAGAGACTGCATCACATATGCAGGCGATATACTAAATACTCATATAGTATCTACCAGTGCAAGAGCTAAACTAGAGAAAATTAGTAGGGAAGGTCTTGCAAGACTGAGTAATCGGTGCTTAGGAAACAAACTTACAATGGCAGCACACATGCTTGTATATTAGTGAACATTATCAAGACTATAAAAACCAACAATCAGAATAAATGACCAACCAGTGAAAAGAGAAGATTCGTAAACATACCTTGGTATAATTATCAAGGAGAGCACCTAGTATTCGTCTATCAGAGAGGTATTTATATCCCCAACAAAATAGCAATGCAACAAGAGCATATCACTATGCAACATTAATCGCTATTATGGGCTACAGATTGAGCGACTCATATATTCAGAATTTTGACAGTATGAAAAAGTACCTAGTGTTAGGCCCCTGTAGGTAAGCCACGTCTTGTCACCGCTCTGTTCCAGATGTCTGCCAGCAGGCGCATAGAACAACTTCACAGGCTGTCTCTGTAGAGGTACACTATTCAGATTCTCAATGAAGGTGAGCAAATGCCACCGAAGATGTTGCCAAACTGAGGGGATCTTAGAAGGATCCCTTGCTTTTTAATTCACACTTGTGTCAATCTCTGTCCTCTGAGATCACACTTAGCTCTAACAATATCAAGGAATTTTATATAACGTCCATTACCAAGGGGGGAGGGAGCGATGGAAGTTGGTGCCTGTCCAAAAAAATTATACTTATAGTAACAACACAATTTTGAAAAGGTCCCAGAACAATAGGGCTGCTTTATATCACGTTCAAATTTCGGCAAATAATTCTGAATGTCCCCTGGTGCTTCCAACCTAGACACGAGAGCAAAAATTGTGATCGCGCTGCTCTTGAAATGGATCAGATCAAGTACAGTGGGGATACAGCACAACGATGTCCTTAGAAATGAGCTGAAACGTTTGGGGGTGTCAGTAGCGTCGTTATCAAGAGTGTCATTTTGCTACTTATCACATAGTAGCCTGTCATTTTCGACTGTGAAATGTGTGAAGTCAACGACCCAAGGAAGAAGTGGTTTCATTGACACCCTTTGTCACCTTCTAAGGGCTTTTCGTGTCGATTCTGAGCAATGAAGTGTCTGATATCTTTCCTTCTGCTGTCCATAATACAACCCCCTCATTTCAAAGCTGGGTCTCGCTGTTCTGATCTCCATCGTTAATGCTTCAAAAGTAGGGGGTGTGTCGTTTTTCCCAACCTGTGACACGTCCACCTCGGTGTTGGGCGTTCTTTTGGCAAAGGTTTTAGTGAATGTGATGTCATTAAATGTCATATGAACTTCAGAGCTCTGGCCTTTCACTCGTACGTGTTGACACATTGCTGTTCGTAGCCTCTTTGAGGCCAAGTGTGACGTCCCAGGGCTCCACACTTCTGCAGCATTAGAGAGGAAGGTTGCAGGCACCTTTCAGTCAAATTTCAAACTTGTGGGTCGAAATGGGAGACAATTAATGGGTCTCGAAAAAGTTATCCCGTTATTAAATTGCACAGTGTAGACTATTCCCATTCCCATTCCTACATACCGAGTTTAGTTGAGGAAATTCCTAATTCCATTTCTTACTCAGCATCGAAAATGTCTGAAGTAGATGGTCACCATGGTTATTTAAATAAAATGTCGGATTATTCATTTACTGCATTTACATTGCTTGGTTCAACACTGATATTTGGTGAATTCTGAAAAGAAGATTAGCTCTGAAAAAACTCGGAAACAACAAACGTCTGGGAATCAAAAATATTCCTGCGAAACTTCCGAAAGTGGGAGGAAGGCATATGAAATTCTAGTTCGACAGGATTACGTGTGACAACTGTTAACAGGAAACATAACACAGATATTGAAAGAAACCTTGCATTTTCAGTCCTTAAGTCAAAGAATATCTTACAAACAACTAAAATTAATGGTAATTTAGACGAGTTGCGAATGTATCATAAAATAATGTCCTCCATCGTCTTCAGAGAGTTGTGCCACTTTCTCAGAATATAAATTTGGCTTTCAGAAAGCCGAGGAATCAGGTATGGAATATTAGCTTTAAAATTAGTTGTTAAATTATTTTCCATAAATTTCACCACAACTTACATATCTGTTGTATACATACAGAAAGCGTTTGTGTTTTATTCCTACTTTCTTCAGAGCTTCAAAGTTTGTTTCACCATTTCTCATTATCATAAACCGATAACTTTTATGGAAACGTAATAAAAAGGGGAAGGATTTTCTAATAGATGATAGTGAAATAATTTCGAATACATCTTAATTAAACTGGATAAAGTTATGTGGAAGGGATGTAACATGTAAATAAATCGGTCTGAACCAAATGTGACTATTTGTGACAAAGAACGACTAATCAGTGTTGGAGTACATGTATGTGACAATCTACTGCAACACGTTAACTCGTTTACTTACTTGGCCAGATCACCAGAGCTGTAAGAAGCAGATATGAAATAGGAAGCATAACTACCAATGAAAAAACTTCCATCAATATAATTATGAAAATATTAACCTCCAAAAGTGACTGCCAACAAATGAGAAAAAATGGTTCAGAAAGGGCATGTTTGGAGTGTGGCAATGTGTGCCCGTGACACGTGGACCCAGAGGGCTGAGGGAAGGAGGCGACTGTCCCCTTCTCACACTCTATTAGGGATTTCGCCACTTGTTATGTTATCAATCGTTTTTTATGTTCGGCATGCTCTTGAAACAGCATACCACAAAATATTAGTTTGTAGAATACTGTGACTAAGCGGAGTTCATATTATTGGTTATCTATTTTAACTTGAACATCCCTAAAAGCAATAATATGTGAATGGAAAAAGTACTACAGATACACCACGGCTTAAGATTATGGACCAAGTTCTGAAGGATGTAAGTTGAAATAGAGCACAAGACAGAACTACATGGAGACTACATGTCTGCTGCCATCATATCCTACGACTCAGCACTGAAGAAATGGAAATCTTCCCACACATTCTAGAACAGGGAGTTTAATAACATATACTGCTACATTATACCCCTCTCCATTACCGGTACCATCTTTATTTAATCATATCCCAGCACCAAAAACTCAGTCACGTCATTTTAACATTCATGATTTGCTTGTGTTGCAACTTCAGTGTTATCATGTACCACACTCGCTTCTGGTTTAATGCTCTCTCTCCTACTACATCGTTATCAACAATTTAAATTTCTCAACCTTTTTTATATTTGAGTCATCAGCCTTCTGACTGGTTTAACGCGGCCGGCCACGAATTCTTGTCGTGTGCCAAACTTGTGATCTTACAACAGCATTTGCAACCTACACCCTCAATTATTTGCCGGGTGCATTCCAATCTCTATCTTTCTCTACACTTTTTACCCTATACAGTTCCCCATAGTATCATGCAAGTTATTTCCTCATCTCTTAGCAGATGTCATATCATCCTATCTCTTCTTCTTGTCAGTGTTTTCCATATACTCCTTTCCTCGTTAATTCTGAGGAGAACCTCCTCATTCCTTACCTTACTAGTCCACCTAATGTTTACACATTCTCCTGATGCACCACATCTCAAATGTTTCGCTTCTGTTCCGGTTTTCCCAGAGTCCATGTTTCACTACCATGGAATGCTAATCTCCAGACATACATTCTCGGAAATTTGTTCCTCGATACTACTTCATTTCTCTTGGCCATGAATTCACTTTTCGTAGGTGATAGTGTGCTTTTTATGTAGCCCTTACTCTGTCCATTACGGGTTATTTTGCTGCTTGGTTAGCAGAATTCCTTGACGTCGTCTACTTTGTGATCCCCAAATGTGATTTTAAGTTTCTCGGTGGTCTCCTTTGTGCTATTAACCATTATTTTCATTTTTCTTCATTATTTCATTTTTTCTTCTTCTCAATTTCTATTGTGTAACCATTAGACTGTTCATTCCATACAATAGATCTCGCAATTCTTCCCCGCATGTGTGATGTTAATCTTTTACAGCCGTAACGACGCTTACGTGCCCTGTCTCGCATCAGAAGCCAGACTCGCTGCATGTCTCACCTCTGAGTGCTCTGTGAGTTCAGCAGCGGCAGCACCTCTGAACAGGCGCGCACTGGTCCGCTACCAGCTCTAAAGATCTTCAAGCCACAAACAGACGACTGCACAATTCCAAAAAAATATCTAGTACTCCTGGATTAATCTCATATTCTTATTTAGTACGGTATGACAGTACCTGCATAAAATGCATAAATGAATTTCCTATATTACACTGCTGCCTATAACTGTAGCAAGGCTTACACACTAACAAAGTGGGTCTATTTTTATTTCCTTACAAAAAAGACACGCAGATCTCTCTAGTAAATGGATGCACTATTGCAGCTAACCAAGTCCACTCACACTTCAGATTGGAGCAGATTTTAATTCTTGTGGTAAATAATGAAATCAAAACAGATAACTGAATTACACTCACGTAGGACACTTTTAGAAGTTCGACAAAGTTCTGATAACCATCAGACGCAAATAACAAGTAACGTCGTAAAATCCGAAGACCCTTGATCATGACTCGCTCATAGACATAGCAAGATTCCTATTAAAAAGAAAATCTACTGAGTCACTTCATCTTTACTTGTAATTTTTCATATCAGCTTACTATTGTGGTGCAGGGTGGCAGTAAATCATAAACGAACCAATTTCTTAACATTAAATCACGTATTCTTAAACGCAAAGTCGTATAACTTGCAACTGAAGAGAATTTCTTGCATCGTTACCTCAACGTTACCATTGACCTGTTTTGCATGATCACAGCGAATATTCCCATAACGGAAGGGTGAGTCAGTCTGTGTGTCAGAAAGTGTGAATAATTACACTTCAGGTAAAAACGACTTTCTATTAGCATGGACCATAGGGCTTAACCGCGAGCAGCATATGTTTACATGAGGTTCTGTCACAAACATATTTGATGTAAAAGAATATGCACATCATTCGTGAATAGCAGCTATAATATCTAATTATAACCTTGAAGTGAATTACCATTTCCTTCTTGGGGTCAAACTTACGTTACTGAGGAGTCAGATTATGTTCCCCCTTTTGATTTATTTGTTTGCTTCTATGAGTAATATTTTTTTACTTAGGATTACTGATACACCAAGTCTTATTTGGGAATAAACCGAAATAGAAAGGGCTGTTGCCATTTAGCTGTTACGTTGTTTCGGAAGTGTAAGTTGTTCTCACATCCAGTGCTGTTTGTACAGGACTGTTGACAATTTGTTCTGCCCTTGATTTTCTGCGTGACAGGAGTGCTAATGGACTTGCTGCTGAAATGAAACAAATTTTTTTAATGAAAGAGTATACAAATTATACACCAAATCGAAAGGCTTTATGTTTCTTGTTGTGTACCGTAGACTTGAAGTAGTTTATTACGTTGATGCTTAAGCAGAAATACTTCCTTTTTATTTTATTGGAGGAGATTCGTTCGTTTTTTGTTCGTTTAGCTAGAATGCAGCTGACACACCTATATCAGATAGGGCCTGTGGCAGTGAATCAACCTGCCAATAGAATGATACGAATATTTATTAACCCTATGAATATGAGTAAACTACAATAGTCATTTTTGTTATTGCTAGAATTATACCCTTGAAATTTCATTTCGTTATTCATCACAGTTTAGAAGACAGAAAATTTTACCTAAAAATCGCAAAAGACATTCTGGTATTCCAAAACCGTTCTAGTAACGGCCCTAGATTAACTTTCGACATCATATGGAGCTATTATGAGAAGTTACAGCTTCTAACAATCAGCCAACTAGAAACATTCATTGTATAACATTTGTGATTTTTATTTGATGTATTGTTGGAATCTTTTAAAATTAATATGCAGTTATATTTTGCTATGGGAGTGCTTGGGAGTGATTCAGAGAGTGAATGAGGAACATGTGAAAATTGAAAATGTTTCACTTTGTGAAGATCTATGTGAAATCCAAAAGTGTGAGAAAAATTTCTGATAAGAACCACTATTCATGTGACATGCGTCTGAGTGAGAATGCTTTAGTAAAATGCGGGCAGAAAAAAATTAGGAACAGAATACGTTTGTTGTTATTTTGGTTTATAATTAAATATAATATAGTAAATGGAAACTTTGCTGATGTAAAATTAGTTTCTAAGCTGTGATTGGACAAGAGAGAGGATTTTGCCGCGATATTCATTTAGAAATAGTGTTCTGACTGGTCATTCAGATCAATAGCAAGTCAGAGCTGAGAGCTTCCCGCGCGGAGAGAGACGTCTGTTACCTGTGCGAAGACACTGCATAGGGGAGTCGCTACCGGATCATTGTACCGAACACATTATGTTACGTCTCTCTTCGCAAGCAATATGTAAAATGAAGAATTATAGACGTAAACTGGGTTTGGTAACAGTGTGTGAAATATTCCTGTCGAACTTACAAAATCCGCGAGGCATTCGTGACAGAGTAGTATAGCGAGCACTTGTGTAAAGGAAGACAAATGAATCGACGGAACGTTATCTCGCGCAAAGTTGTCGGTCGGTGACTGTTTCGATCGTGAATGATGTTCGGGACGAACTTGCACAATTCTGGTTGCTTTCTGCTAAATGTACCACATCTTTACCACTGTGAGACTGCACACAAATATAAGTGCAGACGTAAATACGGACATGACAGCCATTTAATGTGTCTTAGTGGCAAAAGATAGTCAATAGAACTTTAAACATTTTGCTATTTGAAGGTAGAAGCCGAACGCCCGATATTTATCATGAACTTCCAGGAAATGAATTTTAACTAGTGTATTGCGGCGTCTTTCTGGTACGCATTGGGTGGGGATTTCCTTAACGCTGCTTTGTGCCACCTAGACAGTACCTACTACGACAGGGTGAAGGAATAAGGAACAGATAAGAAGCCTATCGATGGCTTGAACTGTGAGAATGTGATATCGATAAGAAGGAAAACCGAACCCCGCCCCACTACAAAACGTAACGTTGTGGATGCCAGATGGGTAGAAGCCAGGTGGCAGTCATTGCCTGTACTTCACGTTGGACTGTGTTCATTTGATAAGTGCAACGGTGCAACATACAGACTAAGTCAAATCCAAAGTTGGAAGAGGAATTATCGACTCGAAGTACAATGAGCCACTTAGTACACTCCTGGAAATGGAAAAAAGAACACATTGACACCGGTGTGTCAGACCCACCATACTTGCTCCGGACACTGCGAGAGGGCTGTACAAGCAATGATCACACGCACGGCACAGCGGACACACCAGGGACCGCGGTGTTGGCCGTCGAATGGCGCTAGCTGCGCAGCATTTGTGCACCGCCGCCGTCAGTGTCAGCCAGTTTGCCGTGGCATACGGAGCTCCATCGCAGTCTTTAACACTGGTAGCATGCCGCGACAGCGTGGACGTGAACCGTATGTGCAGTTGACGGACTTTGAGCGAGGGCGTATAGTGGGCATGCGGCAGGCCGGGTGGACGTACCGCCGAATTGCTCAGCACGTGGGGCGTGAGGTCTCCACAGTACATCGATGTTGTCGCCAGTGGCCGGCGGAAGGTGCACGTGCCCGTCGACCTGGGACCGGACCGCAGCGACGCACGGATGCACGCCAAGACCGTAGGATCCTACGCAGTGCCGTAGGGGACCGCACCGCCACTTCCCAACAAATTAGGGACACTGTTGCTCCTGGGGTATCGGCGAGGACCATTCGCAACCGTCTCCATGAAGCTGGGCTACGGTCCCGCACACCGTAGGCCGTCTTCCGCTCACGCCCCAACATCGTGCAGCCCGCCTCCAGTGGTGTCGCGACAGGCGTGAATGGAGGGACGAATGGAGACGTGTCGTCTTCAGCGATGAGAGTCGCTTCTGCCTTGGTGCCAATGATGGTCGTATGCGTGTTTGGCGCCGTGCAGGTGAGCGCCACAATCAGGACTGCATACGACCGAGGCACACAGGGCCAACACCCGGCATCATGGTGTGGGGAGCGATCTCCTACACTGGCCGTACACCACTGGTGATCGTCGAGGGGACACTGAATAGTGCACGGTACATCCAAACCGTCATCGAACCCATCGTTCTACCATTCCTAGACCGGCAAGGGAACTTGCTGTTCCAACAGGACAATGCACGTCCGCATGTATCCCGTGCCACCCAACGTGCTCTAGAAGGCGTAAGTCAACTACCCTGGCCAGCAAGATCTCCGGATCTGTCCCCCATTGAGCATGTTTGGGACTGGATGAAGCGTCGTCTCACGCGGTCTGCACGTCCAGCACGAACGCTGGTCCAACTGATGCGCCAGGTGGAAATGGCATGGCAAGCCGTTCCACAGGACTACATCCAGCATCTCTACGATCGTCTCCATGGGAGAATAGCAGCCTGCATAGCTGCGAAAGGTGGATATACACTGTACTAGTGCCGACATTGTGCATGCTCTGCTGCCTGTGTCTATGTGCCTGTGGTTCTGTAAGTGTGATCATGTGATGTATCTGACCCCAGGAATGTGTCAATAAAATTTCCCCTTCCTGGGACAATGAATTCACGGTGTTCTTATTTCAATTTCCAGGAGTGTATTTCTCTCCACTGACGTAACGAAAAGTGTTTGGGTGGTTAAGACATGTATGGGGCATTGTTAATATGCAAACGTACTATATACAATCACAAAACACAAAAAAATTACGAAGTTGTAAATTACACTAGTCAACATATTTTATAACATGACAAACAAAGATTGTTTCTGGTTTCACTCATATACGCCTCTGATTAAATATTCTTCTAACGGGAAGATATTATTTCAACACAATAATACCTGCAAGTAGCAGAAACAATTGATAGTATGGAATAAAAAATAATTTAGCTTCAATCAACAGAAACGAATGCTAGTATTCAATAATAAATAACTTATCTTAAAATATATTCACATTATTATAGTAACTGGAGTCCAATAGAGTGATTCTAACTTGATATTCAGAATTAGCAGACAATTTCAAATTTTTCCTTGAAATGTTCGTGAGGTGAAATTCAAACTGTCAAGTGGCAGAAATTCCTGTGCTTCTCCATGTACCGCGTGATCAAAAAGTGAGTATAAATTTAAAATTGAATAAATCACGGAATAATGTCGATAGAGAGGTACAAATTGACACACATGTTTGGAATGACATCGGGTTTTATTAGAACCAAAGAAATACAAGAGTTCAAGAAATGTCCGACATATGGCGCTTCATCTGATCAGAATAGCAATAATTACCATAACAAAGTAAGACAAAGCAAAGATGATGTTCTTTACAGGAAATGCTCAATATGTCCACCATCATTCCTCAACAATAGCTGTAGTCGAGAAATAATGTTGTGAACAGCACTATAAAGCATGTCCGCAATTATGGTGAGGCATTGACGTCGCACGTTGTCTTTCAGCATCCCTAGAGATGTCGGTCGATCACGATACACATGCGACTTCAGGTAACTCCAAAGCCAATAATCGGACGGACTGAGGTCTGGGGACCTGTAAGTCCAAGCATGACGAAAGTGGCGGCTGAGCACACGATCATCACCAAACGACGCGCGCAAGAGATCTCTCACGTGTCTAGCAATATGGGGTAGAGCGCCATCCTGCGTAAACATCGTACGTTCCAGCATGTGTTTAGCAGCCAGGCTGGGGATGATGCAATTCTGTTACATATCGGTGTACCTCTCACCCGTCACGGTAGCAGTTACTGACGTTTTGCTGTCCAGCGCCATCTGTCGGACATTTTGTGAACTTTGTTTTTTTTCGTGCTAGTAAAACTCCATGTCATTCCAAGCATGTGTGTCAATTTTTACCTCTCTATCAACATTATTCAGTGGTTTATTATGTTTTCAAATTTGTACTGACTTTTTGATCACCCTGTATATTAATTTCCGTACAAAAGCGGAAACGCAGGCTATGACTCCTGCTTCCGCTCTGCCCGTTGGTGAGATAGCAGTGGGACGGTGGCTGCCCTCCACCTCAGCTGTTGTCTGGCTCCAGACTGAGGGAGCGGACTCTGCCGGCGCCGCCTCGGCCCACCACAGAGGCTGGACTCTGACCAGTGCTGGCAGCCGGAGGCACTCGGGCGTCCTGAGGACCTCCTGAGGACAGCGTGCGGGATGCAGAGACGGGAGACATCCGAGATAAGAGCTTTGGTCGGAACACTCTTTACAGCCAGCCGTTAAGTCCAGTCTTCCATGTGCTCCTCAGTTACACTGAGTGTCGGGCAGTCTGCGATCTATAAACCGCTCCTGACACTGAAGAGTATTTATAATCATGTCCAAGAGGAGTTTGTTTTGGGACTAGGTTAGTGAAGACGACGCAAACACTGAAAAGGTGTAAAATTCTCGAAAAGGTGTGCTCAAGTACACGAGGTATTTTCGTAGGACACTGAAAATATTTAGACATCACAACAATTTATTGCATAAATAATTTTATATTATTACGTAAATACACTCCTGGAAATTGAAATAAGAACACCGTGAATTCATTGTCCCAGGAAGGGGAAACTTTATTGACACATTCCTGGGGTCAGATACATCACATGATCACACTGACAGAACCACAGGCACATAGACACAGGCAACAGAGCATGCACAATGTCGGCACTAGTACAGTGTATATCCACCTTTCGCAGCAATACAGGCTGCTATTCTCCCATGGAGACGATCGTAGAGATGCTGGATGTAGTCCTGTGGAACGGCTTGCCATGCCATTTCCACCTGGCGCCTCAGTTGGACCAGCGTTCGTGCTGGACGTGCAGACCGCGTGAGACGACGCTTCATCCAGTCCCAAACATGCTCAATGGGGGACAGATCCGGAGATCTTGCTGGCCAGGGTAGTTGACTTACGCCTTCTAGAGCACGTTGGGTGGCACGGGATACATGCGGACGTGCGTTGTCCTGTTGGAACAGCAAGTTCCCTTGCCGGTCTAGGAATGGTAGAACGATGGGTTCGATGACGGTTTGGATGTACCGTGCACTATTCAGTGTCCCCTCGACGATCACCAGTGGTGTACGGCCAGTGTAGGAGATCGCTCCCCACACCATGATGCCGGGTGTTGGCCCTGTGTGCCTCGGTCGTATGCAGTCCTGATTGTGGCGCTCACCTGCACGGCGGCAAACACGCATACGACCATCATTGGCACCAAGGCAGAAGCGACTCTCATCGCTGAAGACGACACGTCTCCATTCGTCCCTCCATTCACGCCTGTCGCGACACCACTGGAGGCGGGCTGCACGATGTTGGGGCGTGAGCGGAAGACGGCCTAACGGTGTGCGGGACCGTAGCCCAGCTTCATGGAGACGGTTGCGAATGGTCCTCGCCGATACCCCAGGAGCAACAGTGTCCCTAATTTGCTGGGAAGTGGCGGTGCGGTCCCCTACGGCACTGCGTAGGATCCTACGGTCTTGGCGTGCATCCGTGCGTCGCTGCGGTCCGGTCCCAGGTCGACGGGCACGTGCACCTTCCACCGACCACTGGCGACAACATAGATGTACTGTGGAGACCTCACGCCCCACGTGTTGAGCAATTCGGCGGTACGTCCACCCGGCCTCCCGCATGCCCACTATACACCCTCGCTCAAAGTCCGTCAACTGCACATAAGGTTCACGTCCACGCTGTCGCGGCATGCTACCAGTGTTAAAGACTGCGATGGAGCTCCGTATGCCACGGCAAACTGGCTGACACTGACGGCGGCGGTGCACAAATGCTGCGCAGCTAGCGCCATTCGACGGCCAACACCGCGGTTCCTGGTGAGTCCGCTGTGCCGTGCGTGTGATCATTGCTTGTACAGCCCTCTCGCAGTGTCCGGAGCAAGTATGGTGGGTCTGACACACCGGTGTCAATGTGTTCTTTTTTCCATTTCCAGGAGAGTATTACAAGTTTTATTAGATAAATAAAAACCTGACTACTTTGCGTACTGCTCTCTTTACATACCGCAGTGGGTTCGGGTTGCGCGTACTCAGGCTCGCCACTGTGGATAGGTACAGCAATGGCGGTTGCAGATACACTTCAAGACTGGCAGACATGGCCGCCACTGCTGGCGCTGCTGGAGGTAGTCATTTTTTTGACGGGGTGGGGGGGAGGGTATAGTGGGGGGGGGCGGTGCCAGGTGTGGGATCCCTAGCCCACTGTCGTGGCTGGGGGATTGAGAAGTAGTTCAGTGTTCTGCTGCCTGTTCCAAGGTTGAACAGTGGTCGGTAATAGTGTTATTCACTCAATTTATTTTACTTCTCCATCTAATGGGTTAGGAGAATGTTTGTGTCTCCACACCACAAACACGCTAATTCTCTGTCTGTCTGCCTGTTTCTCTCTCTCTTTCTCTCTCTCTATCTCTGTTACTGCATGTTGCTGCAACACCCAAACGATTCACCAAAGAACTCGTGACAGCCTGTTTTCATTAAAAAATATTTGCCTTTCAACGAATGCAAATGGTAATGGATGGTGGACAGAGCTCTCTAGTTCTTGTCGTGAGAAGACTTTCTGCGCAGAATGGTACACTTACTCTGATGAACCTGTGAGAGACACATATTTAAGGCAGTCGAGTCATTGCATAGGCTACAGCGTATACTGGTTTCATGAAATACAAATGACAATGTTTTGCAAGAAAAACATCTTGTTCCTCCCATACCTCACCAGCCGAAGTTCATCAGTCATTTGTGATACAGTTTTGTACGAGCTGCAGAAACCTGTTAGCATCCCAGCTGTGCACCCCTCAACCCCTGCAGCAGCCGCCACTGTCGGGGATGGTTGGTGTGGCCTCCAGAATAGTGCCGTGTGTGGCATTCCAAATAGAGCTTATACATTTTTGTAGACCCATCGCAGAAACGCAAATCCCTTCCCCTTTTCTTCGCTTCCAATTTCCTGTGATCTTTAAACCGATTCGTAGCATTTTTGCACTTGGAGTATCTTCAGATATAGTAAAGGTTCTCGTGCAAACATCACCTGCTCCCGAAGTTTATTAACCGGATGAAACGAGATTTTTTTCGTAATAGTAGATATGATGATTGCCTTGCTACATATTTATACGGAGCTTTCTTTTAGCAAACCAAGAAAAAAAGCAACGAAGAAAGTTATTCCTCACCTGCTTAAAGTCATCACAAGGTTACTCATTCCCGTACTTCGTGACTTGGCCTCAGAATGCAATTTAGCCTGACTTCTAAACCGTTTAGCGTGCCCAGAATATTAGTGTACTGTTCTACATTCCAACGGAGTACATAAGTTCATATTGGTCTCTATCGATTTGTTCGGTCAGTTTCATATAACTGGTTCATAATTTCGAAAATTCTCTTGGCTATGCACATGTCTGAGAAGGCAGATAGTATGACTTTCTCGTAACAGCCACTCCACAGTGAGATACCCACAGTACCCAATAATTTTTCGTACTGTGAGAAAATCTACCGTATCTGTTGATCTGTGTCTGCTATTTGCGACATATCTTGTGTGATGGAAGGGGATGGTCTTCCATTCGAGTGATATGTCGCGAGTGCAGACAGAGTCTCAGCCAGGGATTTCTTTTAGTCGACGAATTTCTTTTCCTCTGAATTCAGAATCCCGCGGGTCTCAGGCTTGCTGCCCCGTTCTCCACCACCTCTCCCAGTTCGTTCTCCAGATGCGACCACGACCCTCCAGCTGCTCGGTCCTTCACACTGTGCGTGACGGCGCCCATTCTCGTCAATTCAGGCGCTGCTGCTCCTGATGGACACAGAACGGAAAATTCCTATGCTGCTTCAACGCATGGGAAATTTCGATAGCAGGTGTTCGCGTATCAGCTTATCTCATACGTGGAGTGCTGATTGCCAGGTGCGCCGTTTGTAGATGAATCCGCCCGCATCTCAACAAATCGCCTTTCTCACCAGATCCTCTACGCAATATATAACGCCGTCGCTCCTCTTGAGACCAGACATGACGTACTTTCCGAAATTAAAAACCAACGCCATTAGCTGGTTACTGGGAAAATATGTTAGTTATGTCATCCACACACTTGGGTCGGACAACGAGATAGAATTCCGCGTTTACATGAAGTGTGAATATGCAAAAATCAGCACGTATCGCAACCACAAGAAGCACTATGGCAACATGCTGAAGATAATTTTTGAAAGAATGGGTGTTGGTTAAATATGTGAAACCACTACAACACCTTGAACGAGAACGAACAGAAGAAAAATAAAAGTCACTTGGTTCCGTATTATTATTTACTTTAACCTTGCTTCCGGAACTTTAATTTTTTTTTTATGTATCAGTGTTCAGTTTCTACTGAGAGAAGAGGTTTCTTTGTCTTTCTTACATCGGAGAATGGGAATATTGTGTTAAGATTTCTGCACACTTAGTGCTATGACCCAACAGGGAACATGAAAAAGGGGTGGGAGGGGTTTGGGCCTCGACGCACTGGCAGTGCCGTGAACAGACCCCACTGCTAGTGCGGCGTGTACCACGCCCTGACCAGGGAAAGAAAAAAAAAGGAGAAAAAAACGTGGTCGTGCGGTAGCGTTCTCGCTTCCCACGCCCGGGTTCCATTCCCGGCGGGGTCAGGGATTTTCTCTGCCTCGTGATGGCTGGGTGTTGTGTGCTGTCCTTAGGTTAGTTAGGTTTAAGTAGTTCTAAGTTCTATGGGACTGATAACCATAGATGTTAAGTCCCATAGTGCTCAGAGCCATTTGAACCATTTTTGTAGATGAATCCCATCAAACGTGAGAGCACACTCACCGCGACGTGTTTCTCCTTTTGTACAGACAATGTAAATCTGTGTCATTTTGGGATTCTTTTTTGGTTATTGTGTAAGAAACTATCCGTCTATCTTAGCCCTAAGACAGTTCCTGTTGTCAGAATCGCGAAACCTCAGAATTCTTTCACTGACCTTTTGGAATTGGCTGCCGCAAGACTGCACAGTTCAGCAATCCCTCACTGTGAACACATCAGTCAGCCAGTTGGGGCGTCCTTTCTACGACTGGTGTTGCTGCAGTCCTGACACAGAGGTGAATTCCGCTCACGTCTCAAAATGACTGATATCAAACGGAAACCACAGCAGAAACTTTTTTCTGTAAATAATGTTACTGTGTGTATAACACTCGGTGCTTCGGTAGCACTGGGTAAGAAAATTAACCTTTTTGTGTGTTAAATGGAAACTGAATGGTGATTTATATAGTGTTTTGTCTGCTGATTTCAGATCTGTCAAGTTTTTTTCCTAATGGACATAGATTGTTTTTAACAAATACATTTAAAATCGATGAAATTTTATATTAATTCAACGCTGAAGAAAACTACGTTTGTGTATAGTTCCTAGAATGTACATTACAGTGAAGCATGTTTATCACTTATACGCCAAAGTTGGAGGGGAAGAAGTCTAAGCGTGAGTGCAAGAAACAGTGTTTTACAGTCAAATTACAACCAAGATTCCTATAATTCTCAATAAGCATAGTTATCAGCATTATAGTTTCAGAGGAAGTACTTAAGAACGCTTTGAAAGGATCTCCACGCAGCTGCCTCAGATTCATTCAAACATTCTTCGATTGCAGGATTATTCATTAGTCCCATTACTTGTGAACCAATAAAAATATCTCCATTGACCTTGACGTCACTGATCCTAAGGAGTTTGGTTTCGAGAAACTCAAGTCCTTTCCGAGAACGATCCATCGCTTGGACAAAATCTTTGATCAACACCAGCTTGAATTGTACTGGTGGAGGATAAATATTCTCTGATTTCACAAGTGGCTGATTAACTACAATTTTCGTTCCAGCAGTGGGAGTTTCTCTCTCTATGGATATTGTTTCCTAAGGTAGTGGTTTTTCCTGTCCCTAGTGTCCCACTCACAAAAGGAAACAACAGAACTTCGTGGTAACCCAAGAAGCAGGACTATCACCTTCAGGACTCGCCACATATATGCCTTTCATAGGTATCATATTTTATACTGTTCAGCACAAGCTTCATGTTGTCATATGATTCCTTCGTATATGCAGCATATGTAAGAGAGATCGAAGAATATTGGCGACCATCGTGCAGAAGGTCTTCTTTAAAATAAATCTTACAAGGATCAATGCAAAGTCGCCATTCATTGGGATTGTCCTGATGCCCAATGATTTCAAATAAACTCTCCACGTCGTTACAGTACACCTTCCTTGGAGAAAAGATATTCAAACTGTTGTTGTTTTTTACGAAAAAACATATCCTTGCTTTATTATCTAGAACATTCTAACCTTTCATCCTTGAAACCACAGTCGCAGCTTCTGTTTTTTTTTTTTTTAAGTCAGCATCACGGACCAAATCGTTTAATTCAGACTGTGTAATCATATGAGGTTCAGTTCACATGTTTGTGTCTGAAAACAATGGATCAAGTTTTCACTATCAGAATTTACCTCAATTCGGAAAAGTCATTATCCTTGGTCTAATCTATATTCCATGTTTATGGTCTTTGATGAATGGGCAGTCTTGAACTGTGCTGAGAGGCACAGGCCTTAAGCTGAAGCAAGATCAGAATACTGTACAGTGTGCCTAGTCTTCGATGTTACTCCAGAGACCTGTGTTATCCAGAAGTAGCTGTCTGTTATGTGGTTCTGTGGAAACGCACAGTTGCGTGTGAAGAGATCCGGTTTTCAATCACCCACTTAAGAGAGTCACACACGAAACACGTCATATGTGTGGGACCCGGATGTATTCTGAGCCCCCATTATACAGCCTAAATATAATTGGTATGATTTTCTTATCAGTGGGGTTACATTTCTCGTTTGAGATTTAGAAGTTACCTCTTCACACATGTAACGAAAGGTGCTCGGGTGGTTAATACACGTACAGGGAATTGTTAGTATCCAAACATACTTAATACAATCTCGACACAATACAAAAATTAAAAAGTTCTAAATTACACTTGTCGCCAAAGTTTATAACATGACAAACTTAGAAGGTTTCCGATTTCACTGATATACGCCTCTGGTTAAATATTCTATTACACACTTCAAAAAAGTTTTGCATCACCCTGCTTTCCGGAAGTCCTGAAGATAGACGTTGACTATGGATATTTTAGCACAGACACAGTCCCTTTGACTGTTCAGAGATGTCACTAAACCCGCCCAAAGATGTAAAGAAGCACGTGTGAGCAGCGCTTGTTACACAGAGGGGGTCCGACAGCCGATCAGTTCGTCATTCCACCAGGAAGGAGATACACGGCTCGTGTTGTCTGTAGTTCAACCTTGCCTAAACGCTCAATACAGCAGTTCGATCGCGTCCGCATTGTTACTTTGTGCCAGGAAGGACTCTCAACATGGGATGTGTCCAGGAGTCTCGGAGTGAACCAAAGCGATGTTGTTCTGACATGGAGGAGACACAGAGAGACAGGAACTATCGATGAAATGCCTCGCTCAGGCCGCCCAAAGGCTACTACTGCAAGGGATGACCGTTACCTACGGATTATGGTTCGAAGGAACCCAGACAGCAACGCCACCATGTTTAATAATGCTTTTCGTGCAGCCACAGGAAGTCCTGTTACGACTCAAACTGTGTGCAGTAGGCTGCGAGATGCGCGACTTCACTCCCGACATCCATGGCGAGGTCCATCTTTGCAACCACGACACCATGCAGCGCGGTACAGATGGGCCCGACAACATGCCGAATGGACTGCTCAGGATTGGCATCACATTCTCTTCACCGATGAGTGTCACATATGACTTCTACCAGGCAATTGTCGGAGACGTGTTTGGAGGCAACCCGATCAGGTTGAACGCCTTTGACACATTGTCCTGCGAGGTAGAGGTTCCCTGCTATTTTGGGGTGGCATTATGTGCGGCCGACGTACGCTGCTGGTGGTCATGGAAGGCGCCGTAACGGCTGTACGATAAGCGAATCACGTCCTCCGACCGATAGTGCAACCATATCGGCAGCATATTGGCGAGGCATTCGTCTTCATGGACGACAATTCGCGCTCCCGTCGTGCACATCTCGTGAATGACGTCCTTCAGGTTAACGAAATTGCTCGAGCAGAACCCTGTCGAAAATGCCTGGGATGGACTGAAAAGGGTTGCTTACGGACTTCGTGACCGACCAACCACTCTGAGGGATCTATGTCGAATCGCCATTGAGGAGTGGAACAATCTGGACCAATAGTGCATTGATGAACTTGTGGACAGTATTCCACGACGAATACGGGCATGCATCAATGGAAGAGAACGTGCTACTGGGTATTAGAGGTACCGTTGTGAAAAGCAGTCCGGGCCCACCCCTGAAGGTCTCGCTGTATGGTGGTACAACGTAAAATGTGTGTTTTTCATGAGCAATAAAAAGGGCAGAAATGATGTTCATGTTGATCGCTATTCCAATTTTCTGTATAGGATCCGGAACTTTCGGACCCGAGTTGATATGTGTATTTCATTAAACATTGTTGTAAGAGGACATTAGGACCTGCAAATTACAGAAACAAATGTTAGTATGAAATAATAAATAATGTAGCTTCAAATAATAGAAACAAACGTTAGTGTAAAATAATAAATAATGTAGCTTAAAATATATTCACATTATTATAGTAACTGGAGTCTAATAGAGCGATTCCCACGTCATATTCAGAAGTAGCGGACAAAATGCGTTACAAAAAATTGGATCCCGAAAGAGCAATTCTAACTTAATATTCAGAACCAGCACAACAAAACAGACAATAACTAATGAAAATTCCTCATTTAACAAAAATCACTGTTTATCACAGTCATTTACGGATGTATTATTGTAGCGTTATGGCACAGGAGTTTCAGGTAGAAATGGATTCCTTCCGGTAACATGCCTTACAACTTCAAATTTTTCCCCTGAAATGATCGAGAGACCAAATTCAAAATACCAAATGACAGAAATTTCTGTACTTCTCCATGTGAATAAATTTCCTTAGAAGATCGGAAACGCAGGCTATGACGTACAGATGTAAACTAGGAGTGCTCCCACCTGTGTCCTCAGTTACACTGTGTGTCTGGCAGTCTGCGGTTTATCAGCCGCTCCTGACACAAGAAAAGCATTCATGATCGAGAGGAGTCTGGTTTTGGCTACTTTAGTGAAGACGACGCAAACACTAAAAAAATGTAAAGTGTTCGAAAAGGTGTGCTCAAGTGCACGAAGTATTTTCGTAGGACACTGAAAATCTTTAGACATAGCTACAATTTATTAGATAAATAATTTCATTTTGTACGTAAATCCTACAAGTTTTGTTGTTGTTGTTGTTTTGGTCTTCAGTCCTGAGACTGGTTTGATGCAGCTCTCCATGCTACTCTATCCTGTGCAAGTTTCTTCATCTCCCAGTACCTACTGCAACCTACATCCTTCTGAATCTGCTTAGTGTATTCATCTCTTGCTCTCCCCCTACGATTTTTACCCTCGACGCTGCCCTCCAATACTAAATTGGTGATCCCTTGACGCCTCAGAACATGTCCTACCAACCGATCCCTTCTTCTGGTCAAGTTGTGCCACAAACTTCTCTTCTCCCCAATCCTATTCAATACTTCCTCATTAGTTATGTGATCTACCCATCTAATCTTCAGCATTCACCTGTAGCACCACATTTCGAAAGCTTCTATTCTCTTCTTGTCCAAACTATTTACCGTCCATGTTTCACTTCCATACATGGCTACACTCCATACAAATACTTTCAGAAATGACTTCCTGACACTTAAATCTATACTCGATGTTAACAAATTTCTCTTCTTCAGAAACGCTTTCCTTGCCATTGCCAGTCTACATTTTATATCCTCTCTACTTCGACCATCATCAGTTATTTTGCTCCCCAAATAGCAAAACTCCTTTACTACTTTAAGTGTCTCATTTCCTAATCTAATACCCTCAACATCACCCGACTTAATTCGACTACATTCCATTATCCTCGTTTTGCTTTTGTTGATGTTCATCTTATATCCTCCCTTCAAGACACCATCCATTCCATTCAACTGCTCTTCCAAGTCCTTTGCTGTCTCTGACAGAATTACAATGTCATCGGCGAACCTCAAAGTTTTTATTTCTTCTCCATGGATTTTAATACCTTCTCCGAATTTTTCTTTTGTTTCCTTTACTGCTTGCTCAATATACAGATTGAATAATATCGGGGAGAGGCTACAACCCTGTCTTACTCCCTTCCCAACCACTGCTTCCCTTTCATGTCCCTCGACTCTTATAACTGCCATCTGGTTTCTGTACAAATTGTAAATAGCCTTTCGCTCCCTGTATTTTACCCCTGCCACCTTTAGAACTGGAAAGAGAGTATTCCAGTCAACATTGTCAAAAGCTTTCTCTAAGTCTACAAATGCTAGAAACGTAGGTTTGCCTTTCCTTAATCTTCCTTCTAAGATAAGTCGTAAGGTCAGTATTGCCTCACGTGTTCCAGTATTTCTACGGAATCCAAACTGATCTTCGCCGAGGTCGGCTTCTACTAGTTTTTCCATTCGTCTGTAAAGAATTCGTGTTAGTATTTTGCAGCTGTGGCTTATTAAACTGATAGTGCGGTAATTTTCACATCTGTCAACACCTGCTTTCTTTGAGATTGGAATTATTATATTCTTCTTGAAGTCTGAGGGTATTTCGCCTGTTTCATACATCTTGCTCACCAGATGGTAGAGTTTTGTCAGGACTGGCTCTCCCAAGGCCATCAGTAGTTGCAATGGAACTATTTTACGTACTGTTTTTTTACTCAGGAATGATCATTACATGCATTCTACTCCAACATGACAACTGGCTCTCATGCGACTTTGTCTTTGTTTCCAATAAAACCACATGCTTCACATCCACGTGATTGTCTTCTGGCTGCTGGCGCCAGAATTCATAACTAGGCGGTGTTTTTGAAATACGGTCGCTTCCCATTGAGTGTGGTGTGCGTACTGTAAGACCTTCGGTACACACCCATCAGATTATTTGACTTGTCGCTCTAACGAAGCAGGCGAGTGTCAGCAATATGTCTCGTGGTCTTATCGTGGCGTGTTTATCTTCCGCCATTAGGTCAGACGATACAAATGCCACTTGCACGCTTAGAGTAGCAGATTGACGGTGACCAACTTTAAACAGAACTTGATTAATTTTCACACACATTTATGAAAATAATAAAAAGACATAGATATTACGAAATTTGATTCTGGATGCTGTTTACAACTGACAATCTGAAGTTCCTTTGGTCTTGGTACGTTAATCTTATTCTCACATCTCTCTGACACTTGAGAAAGTGTCTATACATTTCTATTCATGGCTATGTACAGGAATATGATAATCTTATTAGGCGCAGACTGAAACTTGACTATAGACTGGTACAAACAAATGGAGACTAATGCAGACTGACTCACTGCGCGAGTGTGATCCACGAGGAGAAAAGGTTCTACGTTAGCAGCAATCTCATTGGCTGCATTACATATTAATACGCGGATCGGCAGAAGCAGAATTTGGTCCGTCTTTATGGCAGCGCCATCTCGTAGTGCGGAGACGGACGAGCGCTGCGCCTGCGCTGTTGTGCTTAGCGGGGCGCGCTCTAGTGGGAAAGTTGTGTACGCTCTGACTACGCGGAACTATGTACACAACATTGAGAGATGCCCAGTTTGAGTTTTATTGTTTCCCAATCTTCCTTTGTTACTCTTTTTCCCGTTCCTTTATAGGAAACATACTATCTTTAAACGTTGTTATTGAAACCTTAATCACTTAATTATTTCCTCATTTCATGGCATAAACACTTCTTTTTTTTTCGATGTTCATTTGCTTTAAAAAAGCGCCGCATTCAGCCTTTTTCCGTCTCATTTTTAAACGCAAGAGCTTACAACCACAAAAAACCTTTCAAAAGTACAAATTTTATCGCCAGTGCAGGGTGTGGCTAATCAGCACTCGTACTCCAGTCTTTGTGATGCGAGGAAAATTCTTAGACGTGCTTCAGATACGTGATGGATTGCCTGATAAAGAAAATGCGCACCTCCTGAAGTGTTTTGTTTACTGTTGTCATATCACACTCGTGAAGTGGTGGCTGTATCCACAGATCCCTTAGTTGATAAGGAACCTCTGTTACAGATATCTTGGCAATTTCTGAGTGTCTAGGACGGCGACACAGTACTTATTTCGAATAATATGTCCCAGGTTTTGTGACAAATGTAGCACAAATTTCGATAGAGCTGAGTCACTTAACAAAAATCCGGCTTTCAAATTCCAGTAGATACAGCTGTTGAAGAACTCTGAAAAATATCCATCCTTGGATGTTTTGAAGTTTTTTTTCCACTTAAGCGTCATGAGATGTTTATCCAATGAGCGAAGACTACTGCATCATGTCAACGCAGTTGCAGCAAATTTAAGATGGTGAGAAACTACTCAAAGTCGATTATAGGTAGAGAAGACTGTCAGCTTCAGCTATCTCGTTGATGGAATACGACACAGCTGCTAAATTTGATATCAGTGACAAAGTCAATGAGGCTGCCAATGTCCCCAGGCCTCTTCCAAATAGTCAATCTTGCAACATGACTCTTGAACTAGGTGTTGGCAATGATTATTTTCTCCTCGCCTGTGTCCTCCTACTACTTTCCCTCTGATACTTTTCCTACTACTGAATTCAAGTCACCCATCACAGTTAAATTTTTATCTCTTTTAATTATCGGAATAATTGCTTTATCTCGTCATATATTCCGTCAATCTCTTCTTCATCTGCGGAGATTGTTCGCATATATTGTCGTGGTAATGTAGTACTTGTTGGCTTCGTGTCTCTCTTCGCTACTGTAATGCTTTCATTACGCTCTTCGTGGCATGGTCCCCGCATTCTCATTTTCTTATTCGTTATTACTCCTACCTTATCCCTATCTGATTTAGTTTTGATATAACATTGTTATAACCTCACCAAAGCTCCTGTTCTCGACGATATTGAATTTTGCTAATCACCGCTATCCACCTTTAACTATCCATTACCCTATTTAAATTTTCCGCCGGCCGCGGTGGCCGAGCAGTTCTAGGCGCTTCAGTCCGGAACCGCGCCACTGCTACGGTCGCAGGTTCGAATCCTGGCTCGGGCATGGATGTGTGTGATGTCGTTAGGTTAGTTAGGTTTAAGTAGTTCTAAGTTCTAGGGGACTGACGACATCTGATGTTAAGTCCCATAGTGTTCAGAGCCATTTGAAATTTTCCTGTAACTCCTCTTAAATTAAAGGATCTACCAACCAGTGATCCGAAGGGGAGACTGTTTTACACCTGAAACATTTTTCTGAGGGGATGCCATCGTCGTTTAACCTCACAGGACGGTAGCTCGCCCTTGCGAAAACAAGAAAAAGTACTACGCGGTGGGGGGGGGGGGGAGGGGAGGAGGGAGGAGATGAGTGTGTAACGTCCCGTCGACAACGAGGTCATTAGAGACGGAGCGCAAGCTCGGATGAGGGAAGGATGGGGAAGGAAATCGGCCGTGCCCTTTCAAAGGAACCATCCCGGCATTTGCCTGAAGCGATTTAGGGAAATCACGGAAAACCTAAATCAGGATGGCCGGAGACGGGATTGAACCGTCGTCGTCCCGAATGCGAGTCCAGTGTGCTAACCACTGCGCCACCTCGCTCGGTGTGTACTACGCGGGATGGTGCAGTGGTTGGCACACTGGACTCTTATTCTGGAGGTCGACGGTTGCGGTCTGCATAAGGCCATCCCGATTTCGATTTTTCGTGATGCCCCCCAATCGTTCCGGGCAACTGCCGACATGCTTCCTTTGAAAGACAACAGCAGGTTTCCTCCCCCATCCCTGAAACACTCCGAGCTTGCGCTCCGCCTCTAATGACCTCGTTGTCGATGGGTCGTTGAAGCAGCACATTCCTTCCTTCCCTCCCTCCTTCCCTCCTTTCTTCAAGAAAAAAAGAGTATCACAACTGTAGCTTCCCCTTGCTTGTGGCAGTTCGCAGTACCATAACAACAAAATCATGTTGAGTGAAGTTCCAAGTTGATATTCCTGTAGCTCTGGGTTTATTCATCGATAGTAATTTTTATGCGCAGTTCATTATTGCTATTCGAGTATGCATATTGCGATTTTGTCATTTGGGGATAGTGGAGGTGTGGACGCTAGAAAGTGGAGTGCCAAGTAGATAAATCGGAACTTTACCGACATATTCTTGTGCTCGAAGTAGAAGAGTGACAGCAGCGGAGGCAGCCATTGGACAGAGCACGGCAAGAAAATGGTTTTCTCGATTTAATGCGTATGATTTTGGCATTAGTGACCATCCACGCTCAGGAAGACATTTGCGTTCTGACGAAGATCGTTTATACGCATTAATCTCGGATGGTTCACGTCACTGTACTCGAGAACTGGCAGATGTGATGAACTGATCATTCCAACACTGTGCGACATTTTCATACAATGGGGAGGGTGTGTCGGTACTGTATGCTCTACGCCAAAATCACAACAGTCGATGAATTGACATGTGTGCATCTCTGCTTGCTCGTCATCAAATAGTTGGAGGACAACACCGACCATTTCTGTCCTGTATCGTTACTGGCGACTAGAAACGGTGTCTTTGCGCTATCATAAGGACAAGAAAGGAGTGGTTGAGCCCAAAAAATGCAGCAATTCCCCGTGAAAAGACTTGCGCGCTTCCGCAAAAGGTAAAGTTATGCATCTGGTGGCGTAGCGATGGTGTGGTGTACTACGAATCCCTTTCCGGTGGTGTAACCATCACTATTGACATTTACTGTCGACAACTGAGACGTGTTGCAGACGCAGACCAAGAACAACCACCAGGAGTCTGCGTGAAGTGACGCAACTCCTCGATAAAGCCTGCCCGCATTCTGCTAGACTGACAAAAATCACTATGTAGCAGTTGGGTGGGGAAGTCACCTTACTCACCTCATCTCGTGCCGTCACATTTGCACCTATTCCGCTCTCTATGTAAAACCTCCAAGCAACATCCTTTCCGGATGAAAGTACGCTCCACAGATGCGTCGAAGAGTTCTTTGCCTAAAAACCAAGTGAATTTGGCAGTCGCGAAATCAAAAAGCTACCCAGCGATGGCAGACAGATGTTAATAGTGAAGGAGAATATATTATTGATGACTAAAGTCTCGGTTGTATGTTTACTAAACTCGTGGAAAAGCGCTACGAACTTATGCACCAATCCAATATTTAAATCCTACATCTCCTACATAAATTGCAAATTCACGGTGGTATGTACAGTATGTCCACAGTGTCTCAACTATATCCCTGCTATGAGTACGCTCATTTGGTCCAGCAGATACTGCAGTTGTTCCTTACAACCACTACAGAAAATAATATTGCTTTGTCGATATGTACGTTCAATACGAGGGGAAAAAGTCTACCTACTTGACTTACCCCCTTCGTTATTGGTTTTCCAAACAAGCTGAAAAACCTATCTAATATCGTGTAGGGACCAGGCGAACACTCAGATGTGCCGCAACACGACGTGGCATGCACTCGACTAATGTGTGAAGTAGTTCTGGTGGGAATTGACACGATGAATCCTGCAGGTCTGTCCATAAATACGTAACACTACGAGGGGGTGGAGAGCTCTTCCGAACAGTACGTTGCAAGGCATCCCAGTCATGCTGGTAATGTGTATATCTGGTGAGTTCGGTGGCCAACTGAAGTGATTAAACACAGAAGAGTATTCCTGGAGCCACTCTGTGGCAATTTCGGACTTATGGGATATCCCATTGTCCTGCTGGAATTGCGCAAGTCCGTCGGATTGCACAATGGACACGAATGGATGCAGGTGATCAGACAGGATGCTTACGTACGTCTCACCTATCAGCGTTGTATCTGGACGAATCGGGGGTCCCATATCACTCCAACCGCACACGCCCCACATCATTACAGAGCCTCCTCTAGCTTGAAAAGTCCCCTGCTAACATGCAGGGCCCATGGATTCATGAGGTTGTCTCCATACTGGAACACGTCCTTCAGCTCGATACAATTTGAAACGAGACTCGTCCGCCCAGGCAACATGATTTACGTCATCAACAGTCCAATGTCGGTGTTGACAGACCCAGGCGAGGCTTTGTGTCGTGCAGTCATCAAGGGTACACGGATGGGCCTTAGGCTCCGAAAGCCCATATCGATCGTATCTCGTTAAATGGTTCGCACGCTGACGCTTGTTGATGGCCCAGCATTGAAATCTGCAAGAATTTGCGAAAGGTTCGTACTTCGCCACGTTGAACAATTCTCTTCAGTCGTGGTTGGTCCCATTCTTGCAGGATCTTTTTTCGGTCGAAGCGCTGTCGCAGATTTGATGTTTTACCAGATTCCTGATATTCACGGTACACTCGTGAAATGGTCGTACGGGAAAATCCTCACTTCATCGCTACCGCGGAGATGCTGTGTCTCGTTCGCCAACTATAACATCATGTTCAAACTCACTTAAATCCTGATTACCTGCCATTCTAGCTGGTAGCGATCTAACAACTGTGCTGGACACTACTTGTTGCCTTATTTAAGCGTTGCCGAACACAGCGCCGTATTTTGCCTGTTTACATATCTCTGTATTTGAATATGGATGCCTATACCAGTTTTTTTGGCGCTTCAGTGTGTTATTCCCTATGGGTTCTTCTACATATTTCATTTTAGCCGCCTTGCGCAAGAGATGACTCATATTCTCACGAGAACTGCACTATTCTGTATTGTTGAACGTCTTTTCTTGGTCGACAAATGGTAGGAAGGTGTATCGGCTTGTCTTGCCTCCATTACCATTCGCAACGTCAGAACCGCCTCTCTGCTAATTCAGGTTCCCTCAGAGCACCACCGCCTTATTACGTTTCTAACGGCGAGTTTCCGAATTCATTCGACACCTGTTGTCAAGCTTCGAAACCTGGCACTAAGGTCGAAACCCGCCACTGAAGTTGTTCGTTAGAACAAACTGAAATAAAAGTGTAAGTTAGTGTCACGTAGTAAAATAGCAGCGAAGTCATTCTGTTATAATTTTCACTTTCCACGTCGACTCTTCGCAGTAGACAACGTCTGAGAATGTAGCTGATACTTTCTTAGAAAACGTCTATGCAAGTCGAGATAACTGGGTCCTATTATACTGTATTGTGAGACACACTTGATGGGTCTAGTGGGAAATTCAAGTGAGGGTCATTGCTCCTCTGTCTCTATCCTTGTCTGCCGCTGCCCACTCTGCAGAAATACCGCCCTCTCTCTCCCTCTCTTCCCCGAGGCTCTTGTCCGCTTCTCGTGTCATTTCGAAACTTTCACCTGTATTCTGCGTTGTTTATTACCATATAATGCATTACAGAAGAGCAGGCATGCCATCCTCGTGGCCATTATGTAAATAATTCTTTATTTCGTTCCCGTCCTGAAAATTTGCTTGATAACTGTACTGTCATTAATTTATGCAAGCGTCCATTAAAAATGCACGTCTAGCAGCTTATGTAGTCATTTAGTATACCGTTTTTCACTTGTTAGTATGTACACTTAGTGGATTATTTATTATAATTAGCGACTAAGATCTTCTCCTGCGCCATCTGATCACTGAGTTAGGCGTTTGTAGTTTTCTGCACAGCATTTGCACCTTGATAATTTACGGCAAATTTGTATGTTTCACGGATGACACATTCCAATACACGAAATAATTTTCTGATTTATCGGTGGAAAACTTTTAGGTTTATAATAAAACTGGTTGAATGAACACTCGACCATTGCTATATTAGTACACTCCTGGAAATGGAAAAAAGAACACATTGACACCGGTGTGTCAGACCCACCATACTTGCTCCGGACACTGCGAGAGGGCTGTACAAGCAATGATCACACGCACGGCACAGCGGACACACCAGGAACCGCGGTGTTGGCTGTCGAATGGCGCTAGCTGCGCAGCATTTGTGCACCGCCGCCGTCAGTGTCAGCCAGTTTGCCGTGGCATACGGAGCTTCATCACAGTCTTTAACACTGGTAGCATGCCGCGACAGCGTGGACGTGAACCGTATGTGCAGTTGACGGACTTTGAGCGAGGGCGTATAGTGGGCATGAGGGAGGCCGGGTGGACGTACCGCCGAATTGCTCAACACGTGGGGCGTGAGGTCTCCACAGTACATCGATGTTGTCGCCAGTGGTCGGCGGAAGGTGCACGTGCCCGTCGACCTGGGACCGGACCGCAGCGACGCACGGATGCACGCCAAGACCGTAGGATCCTACGCAGTGCCGTAGGGGACTGCACCGCCACTTCCCAGCAAATTAGGGACACTGTTGCTCCTGGGGTATCGGCGAGGACCATTCGCAACCGTCTCCATGAAGCTGGGCTACGGTCCCGCACACCGTTAGGCCGTCTTCCGCTCACGCCCCAACATCGTGCAGCCCGCCTCCAGTGGTGTCGCGACAGGCGTGAATGGAGGGACGAATGGAGACGTGTCGTCTTCAGCGATGAGAGTCGCTTCTGCCTCGGTGCCAATGATGGTCGTATGCGTGTTTGGCGCCGTGCAGGTGAGCGCCACAATCAGGACTGCATACGACCGAGGCACACAGGGCCAACACCCGGCATCATGGTGTGGGGAGCGATCTCCTACACTGGCCGTACACCACTGGTGATCGTCAAGGGGACACTGAATAGTGCACGGTACATCCAAACCGTCATCGAACCCATCGTTCTACCATTCCTAGACCGGCAAGGGAACTTGCTGTTCCAACAGGACAATGCACGTCCGCATGTATCCCGTGCCACCCAACGTGCTCTAGAAGGTGTAAGTCAACTACCCTGGCCAGCAAGATCTCCGGATCTGTCCCCCATTGAGCATGTTTGGGACTGGATGAAGCGTCGTCTCACGTGGTCTGCACGTCCAGCACGAACGCTGGTCCAACTGAGGCGCCAGGTGGAAATGGCATGGCAAGCCGTTCCACAGGACTACATCCAGCATCTCTACGATCGTCTCCATGGGAGAATAGCAGCCTGCATTGCTGCGAAAGGTGGATATACACTGTACTAGTGCCGACATTGTGCATGCTCTGTTGCCTGTGCCTATGTGCCTGTGGTTCTGTCAGTGTGATCATGTGATGTATCTGACCCCAGGAATGTGTCAATAAAGTTTCCCCTTCCTGGGACAATGAATTCACGGTGTTCTTATTTCAATTTCCAGGAGTGTAGCTTGTGCCCTATAAGTTGATTTGTGATCCGATTGTGAATCTTGGCGAAGTTTTGATAATGGACGTGGATTGTGAGTCACGATAGTACGTTTTTAGATGAACAGGAAAGATATGACGAATGGGATCAGATTAAAATGGAGGATAACCATAAATCATTATGCTCTATAAATTTTTTTAAAAACTTGTATTTTATATTCTTACAGTTGCCGTTATTTGATGATATCTGTACGTCGATTTTTGAGAGTTGTAGGTCAGTTTCAGAGGGAAAGGTGAATTTATGCCAAAGTATGATCGATTGACACATATTTAAAGGTATTTACATAATGTTGTGTAATAGGTTAGTGCATCACATACACTACACGAATAGAGTTTTATGTCTTCACTTGATAGATAAATGCTTCCATCTATATGGAAAATGACGATTCAGAACTGACACTTAACGAATGGTGAAAAGTCTTTTTCACTAGTTAGTTTCTTGAAGCGTTTTGATATTTCATTATCAGAACATAGCCCTGTAAAAATAAAAAGGAATTACAACATGAAACACACAGACAATTATATGCACAATGGTCAACCGTTGAACAAATAAATGAACGATTTCAATTGGTCAAACGGGGGAAGTACCTGATTATGCGAGGGCAGCAGCCAAGATCAATGCCTCTCTTTGTGTCAGCTAGCGAGACATGAGCGCTGTACCACCTTCTGTACAAGGTAGATAGACCATTTTTCTAGCATTTTACAGAGCAACAGACATGTAGTGTTTTGAACAACACCATGATAGAAGACTATTTAAGCGGGGATAATCATGAACATCCGGTGTGGACGGTTTTATTGAGAGTTTTTGTACCCCATGTCGAAACCTGTGTTCGTACTAGTCGTAATACAAGTGCATTGGGATGCTAGCTCTCTAGTTCACTATGAAGTAGGGAACAAAAATATTGTCATACTGTGAGAAAAACTTTGATAATGAGACCGGCTTTAGTGCGTTTTTTAACCGGGAAGTCATTCCTTCGATGTAGACAGTGGCTGTTGGTCTGCGTCCTCAGGTTGACTCAATTAAACAAACATTAACAGTTGTATAAAGAAATATGCTTTAGAAACGAATACTTATTGTTTAATATGACTTGCCCAACAAACTTACAGCAGGCCAACATTCAACTTCAGCTAATTTTTGTACAGGTCTCCATCGCCCTAGACTAGGGAGCATATGTGTTTCCATTACGTTCCACAAAAGTAATGGAAAAATTAGCCAGACCACCGTGACAATGTCGTCGTTCACACGTTTCACACAGCCATGCCACTACAGTTCTTGCCTATATATCCACTGTAGCAATGTTAAATCCTGTTGTATTATTCGCTTAGAGTCTTATTTTATAAACGATGTTTTGTTCCAGCTTTAACAACGCGTTGTCGAAGACACAATTTGCGTTGCCTATACCACTTCTTTTATTCCACTTGTCGTTGTCGTCACTTCTCTTCCATACGTCACAACACTTTACACAAAGATTTTTTATAACCACTTCTTTCTCTCTTTCGATACATCTTCACTCAACACTTTTCTGATTTTCATAGCGATCAATATCAAGACAGTATTGCGGATATGCAAGTTGATGTCAGAGTATCAGCTACTTCGATCGTCACCATCCAAGCAGTACGGGAGACTTAGATTTGTTAGGAGGATTCTTTGAAACTGTATAAAAGAGACCACCGCAACCTACTCTAGGGCACTGCAGCAATGTTTGCAATCCGTGGCTGTAGACGTCGCTGTGATCTTAATGGGATGGTATTCTGTAGACGAAGGGGTAACTCCGAAGAGATGGGATTTGAATAGGACTTTTGGAAGAAAGATAACGTTTCCAAGGAACCCATTTCGATAAAAATGTGGGAAACTGGTGCTGAAGGTAAAATTAGCAACGTTTCCGCTGGCTGCTTACTTAATCAGTGCGGAGACCTCTGGAATCGTGTAAGGGATGCTATGGTCCATATGTCTGCAATGTGTACTGGCCCACTTGTGAAAGATATCAATCAAAATTGTTATGGGGCACCACCTGGCCTGTATTCTCCATAGCTCTGGTGGGTTTCTGAAAATTTCTACATCAACATCCATACTCTGCACACCAGTGAAGTGCATGGTACAGTATGTTTCTCATCATACTTCACAGTAGCTTCACTCGCATAGGGACTGAGGGAAGTGTGACCGTTAAATGGCCCCTGTGCACACTGTGAAAAGTCTGATCTTGCTATGCTATCCCTTGTGTCGAGGGTTGTGGCATTTTCCTATGTTCCTAAAGTAACACCAGTTTCTGCAACATACAAGTATGCTTCTACGGTGTCGGGGTCGTCTATGTTAAGGCGTCTTCCAGTTTTTGAGCATTTCTATGATGCTTTGCAGTGTGTCAGACCAATCTGTGATCATTCGTGCTATTTCGCACATATTTGATATCGATTGTTAGTTGAATTCGCTATGAATCCAACACACAAGGACAATATTGAATTACTGATTGTGCAAGCTACTTGTAAGCGCTCTCCTTCGTTGACTGACAGCATTTCCCCAGTGTCGTGCCAATGAACCAAGATCTACCCCCTGCTTTACCTGCGACCAAGCCCACGCGATCATTATGCTCATATCCCTACAAACTGCTGCAGCCACATATCTGTGTGAGTTCCAAGATTCCAGTTTCAACCTACTGATATTAAAATCAAAGGACATTATGTTTTGCATGTTTTGAAGTGCACTGTTTTACATTTATGACAAATTAACGCAAACTGCAAATTTTCTCACAACACTTAACGCTTAAAAGCTGTGAATATTTGTTGTACAGTTTTTGTCACAGAACGCTTCCTTCTGTAAAACTGTATCAACTGCAAAAAATGAGGTTATGTATACTGTCGTGCTATTTCATTAACATAAAACATAAACAGCAATGGCCGCAACATACTTCCCTGTGGCACAGTCGCAGTTACCTCTACTTCTTCCAGTCACTCCACATCTAGGGTAACATGCTGTTTCCCCCTCTACAAAATAATCCACAATCAAATGTCAGGTCTCATTGGGTACCCCGTAATCTCGTACTTCAGCTAATGACTCAAATGTAGTTGTGATTCCAATGCTTCTTGGAAACATGAAATGCTGCATGCACTTGTATGTGTTGAGCCATTTCTTTCCGAGTGAAATCTGTGAGGAGCGCAACGTGCATTTTGCTTGATCGATGTCTTTGAAGCTAATGTTGGTTGGCAGGAATGAGGTTTTTCTTTAACCATTCGGTGAATATTAATGGACACCTAATTTACATTTGCTGTCCTCGTGCCAGATCAACAGTACTTTCTTTTAATGTAGATTACTCAGATTTTGTTCCTGCAAATTTGAAATATTTTTCAACTGAAACCTGGTCATCGTGGTTTGAGTGTGCAGCTGATGACTCCCTCAGTAAATCATATTAGTGGTGCAGCCGTATCGAGGTACTCAAGGCTCCTTATGTACAACTGCTGTTTGTGGCATCAGTATGGAAGTATTCCACTATAGCTTTTGCTGAGAGTGATTGAAACTATATAATTTCCATTAATAAGTATATCAACAATTTATTTAGTTATAGTAACAGTAAGTTAAGCAAACTTATTTACTTGATTTATAAGGCAAAGCCGGCCGCTGTGGCCGAGCGGATCTAGGCGCTTCAGTCTGGAACCGCGTGACCGCTATGGTCGCAAGTTCGAATCCTGCCTCGGGCATGGATGTGTGTGATGTCCATAGGTTAGTTCGGTTTAAGTAGTTCTACGTTCTAGGGGACTGATGATCTCACATGTTGAGTCCCATAGTGCTCAGAAGCATTTGAACCATTTTAATTTTATGATGCAAAATAAAGAACTTCAATTCCTGTACATTTAGTGTAGATGACTCAGATTTAGTATATGCAATTTTGAAAGATTTTTCAAATGAAATGAGCTCATCATGGTGTGAGTTTGCAGCTGATGACTCCCTAAATGAAGGACATTAGTGGTACATCTATGTTGAGTTACTGATGTACGAAAGGATGCTTATCTACAAATGCTGTTGCTGGCATCAGTATGGAATGGCTCAACTTTTATAAATATTCAGAATAATTATTCCACTGTAACTTTTACTGAAAGTTATTGAAACTGTGTAATTTCCATTAATAAGGATATCAATAGTTCATTTTATTAAAGTAACAATAACGTAAATAGACTTTTTTCCCTGATTTATGAGCCAAAATAAAGAAACTTATCTCATGTACTGTTAATCTTTCAATTCTGAAGTCTGATGTAGAATTCAGCCTGATGTGTGCCATATTTTATATGCCACGTAATGTAGTATATGTTGCTCTCTTTGTTTATAGTTAATAATATGGCTTCATCCTGAAATGAAACTTCAATTCTTTGGACGGTTGTAGTTTGATGGCGAAAAATAGTCATGAATCGTTTTTAAGATTTCAATTTAATTTTTGTACATGCATTCATTCTTTATTAGTTGTACTGCTCCACTGTCAACAAAATAGACTCCTGGTGCATAATTAATTGCGGGTTCTTGGTTTTTGACAGTAAGTCTCAAACAGTATTACTTTACATCGCCATTAAATCATAGTTCATAACATAGACTATAGCTAGCACATGGAAGACAGCAGCAATTGAGACTGCTGATCATAATGTTTTATTGTTTATTTTGGTAAACTGCAATTTATTTTTATCTGTACTGCTACATATGAAAATATATACATGATGTCTGATCTTTCGAATGTGTCTGAATGAACACACACCATTTTGATCCTGCAGCCACTATGAATAAAGTCTCAAACGAACACTGGACAGCGATTAAATCAATGGGAAAAGCCGAAAATATATGGTAGTCCTGGATGCAAACTCGGGGCTCCTGCTTGCTATGCAGATGTGCTGAACACCACACCATCTCGACACAGTGGTCTTGACAACCGCAGAGACCAGCCTAGCATGCTTCCTGTCCAGCCTAGCATGCTTCCTGTCAGACAAAGATTCTCAACTTACCCACACACTAATGATGTAGTGCCCCTTGCCTCTTATCCTCATTACCATCAAAAACAACACACCACAAATATAATTAAAGTGAGGATTCCCAACGATCACTTTAAGGTGCAGACGACGCTCGAACTCTTATGGGAATCGGAGAAATGCAGCAAGTAATGAGGATAATGGGCAAGAGCCATGACAACAGTAGTGTGTGGTATATGTTGAGAATTTAAATCTGATAGGAGGTGTTCTAGAGTAGTGTGTGCAGTTGCTATTATCACTGTGTCTAGATGGCGCATTGGTAAGGACATCTGCCTAGTAAGCAGAAGACTGGGGTTCATATCCCAGTCTGGCACAAATTTTTAACTTTCTTCATTGATTTAATCAGTGCTCCCTGGCAGCTACATAATTCTTTCCATTGTGTCTTGATATTTGAAAATATGAGTTTTTACCGATTCAAATGGCAATAGCACTCATACAAAGTGTTTAGACTTATGGCTGGATTACCTACTCTAATTCGTCATTCATTTTTTACAGTTCTTGAGAGCCGTAGTTCAGCAGACTGCAAGCTTTGTCAATGAGGGCGCTCTCGGCAAAGTTTCTAAGCAGTGGGTTGCATGGCGGCCACTGCAGAAGCTCCACTGGCATGACAGCGGCATGAGGGAAATGCACTGAAGATCCACAGAAGGGAAATGTGGGAGAAGGGAAAATTGCTGCAGTAGTGGCAGAACAACTGAGAGAAAATCTGGAATACATTTCACATAAATTTCCTCAGCATGTTATAGTCTTAGGTGGAGATTTCAATTTACCAGATATAGTCTGGGACACTCAGATGTTTAGGACGGGTGGTAGGGACACAGCATCGAGTGACATTATACTGAGTGCACTATCCGAAAATTACCTCGAGAAACCAAACAGAGAACCGACTCGTGGAGATAACATCTTGGACCTACTGATAACAAACAAACTCGAACTTTTCGACTCTGTAAGCGTAGAATAGGGAATCAGTGATCATAAGACCCTTGCAGCATCCCTTAACGTGGAAGTAAATAGGATTATAAAAAAAAGGGGGGGAAGGTTTATCTGTTTAGCAAGAGTAATAGGAGGCAGATTTCAGACTACCTAACAGATCAAAATGAAAATTTCTGTTCCGACACTGACAATGTTGAGTGTTTATGGAAAAAGTTCAAGGCAATCGGAAAATGTGTTTTAGACAGGTACATGTCGAATAAAACTGTGAGAGACGGGAAAAACCCACCGTGGTTCAACAACAAAGCTAGGAAACTACTGTGAAAGCAAAGAGAGCTTCACTGCAAGTTTAAACGCAGCCAAAACCTCTCATACAAACGGAAGCTAAACGCTGTCAAAGCGTAAGGAGGACTATGCGTGAAGCGTTCAGTGAATTCGAAAGTAAAATTCTATGTACAGAATTGACAGAAGATCCTAGGTAGTTCTGGCCTTACATTAAATCAGCAAGTGGATCAAAACAGCATATCCAGACATTCTGGGATGATGATGGCATTGAAATAGTGGATGACACGCGTAAAGCTGAAATACTAAACACCTTTTTCCAAAGCTGTTTCACTGAGGAAGACCGCACTGCAGTTCCTTCTCTAAATCCTCGCCCGAACCAAAAAATGGCTGACATCGAAATAAGTGTCCAAGGAATAGAAAAGTAACTGAAATCACTCAACAGAGGAAAGTCCACTGGACCTGACGGGATACCAGTTCGATTCTACACAGAGTACGCGAAAGAACTTGCCCCCCTTCTAACAGCCGTGTACTGCAAGTCTCTAGAGGAACGGTAGGTTCCAAATGATTGGCAAAGAGCACAGGTAGGCCCAGTTTTCAAAAAGGTCGTCGAGCAGATGCTCAAAACTATAGGCCTATATCTCTGACATCGATCTGTTGTAGAATTTTAGAACATGTTTTATGCTTGCGTATCATGTTATTTCTGGAAACCCAGAATCTACTCTGTAGGAATCAACATGGATTCCGGAAACAGCGATCGTGAGAGACCCAACTCGCTTTATTTGTTCATGAGACCCAGAAAATATTAGATACAGGCTCCCAGGTAGATGCCATTTTCCTCGACTTCCGGAAGGCATTCGATACAGTTCCGTACTGTCGCCTGATAAACAAAGGAAGAGCCTATGGAATATCAGACCAGCTGTGTGGCTGGATTGAAGAGTTTTTAGCAAACAGAACACAGCATGTTGTTCTCAATGGAGAGACGTCTAGAGACGTTAAAGTAATCTCTGGCGTGCCACAGGGCAGTGTTATGGGACCATCGCTTTTCACAATATATATAAATGACCTAGTAGATAGTGTTGGAAGTTCCATGCGGCTTTTCGCGGATGATGCTGTAGTATACAGAGAAGTTGCAGCAGTAGAAATTTGCAGCGAAATGCAGGAAGATCTGCAGCGGATAAGCACTTGGCAACTGACCCTTAACATAAACAAATGTAATGGATTGTGAATTCATAGAAGGATCTTTTATTGTATGATTATATGATAGCAGAACAAAAACTGGTGGTACTTTCTTCTGAAAAATATCTGGGAGTAGGTTTAATAATGAATAAAAAAGTAGGAGTGCGGGTAAGCTACTACAAACACCATAGTGGACGCATTATTGTGGCCAAGATAGACACGAAGCCCACGCCTACTGCAGTAGTACAAGTTTATATGCCAAGTAGCTCTGCAGATGATGAAGACATAGATGAAATTATGATGAGATAAAAGACATTATTCAGGTAGTGAAGGGAGACGAAAATTTAATAGTCATGGGAGACTGGAATTGGACAGTAGGAAAAGAAAGAGAAGGAAACGTAGTAGGTGAATATGGATTGGGGCTAAGAAATGAAAGAGGAAGCCACCTGGTACAATTTTGCTCAGAGCATAACTTAATCATAGCTAACACTTGGTTAAAGAATCATTAAAGAAGGTGTTGTGTACATAGTTCCACGTAGTCAGCGCGTACACAACTTTCCCAATAGAGCGCGCCCCGCTAAGCACAACAGTGCAGGCATAGCGCTCGTCCGTCTCCGCACTACGAGATGGCGCTGTCTTAGAAACGGACCAAATTCTGCTTCCGCCGATCCGCGTATTAATATGTAACGCAGCCAATGAGATTGCTGCTAACGTAGAACCTTTTCTCCTCGCAGATCACACTCACGCAGTGATACCAGAACGCTCGAGGTATTACAACGAGTGTACAGACCTCCGATTAGTCAGTCTGCATTAGTCTGCATTTATCTGCACCAATCTGCATTAATCTGCATTTTTCTGTTTTTCTGTACCAGTCTATAGTCAAGTTTCAGTCTGCGCCTAATAAGATTATCATATTCCTGTACATAGCCATGAAGAAATGTATAGACACTTTGTCAAGTATCAGAGATATGTGAAAATAAGATTAACGTACCATGACCAAAGGAACTGAAGACTGTCAATTGTAAATAGCATCCTGAATCAAGTTAAGTAATTTTACACTTGCTATTATTTTAATAAATATGTGTGAAAATTAATCAAGTTCTGTTTAAAGTTGGTCACCGTCAATCATTTCTATCGTCTGACCTAACGGCAGAAGATAAACACGCCACGATAAGACCACGAGACATATTGCTGACACGCGCCTACTTCGTTAGAGCGACAAGTCAAATAATCTGATGGTGTGTGAACTGAAGGTCTTACAGTATGCACACCACAGAAGGTTTTATACACGGAAGAACCCTGGAGATACTAGAAAGTTTCAGATAGATTGTATAAAGGTAAGACAGAGATTTAGGAACCAGATTTTAAATTGTAAGACATTTCCAGGGGCAGATGTGGACTCTGACGACAATCTATTGGTTATGAACTGTAGTTTAAAACTGAAGAAACTGCAAAAGGAATTTAAGGAGAAGGGACCTAGATAAACTGAAAGAACCAGAGATTGTACAGAGTTTCAGGGAGAATATAAGGGAACAACTGACAGGAATGGGGGAAAGAAATACAGTAGAAGAAGAATGGGTAGCTTTGAGGAATGAAATAGTGAAGGCAGCAGAGGATCAAGTAGGTAAAAAGACGAGGGCTAGTAGAAATCCTTGGGTAACAGAAGAGATCCTGAATTTAATTGATGAAAGGAGAAAATACAAAAATGCAGTAAGTGAAGCAGGCAAAAACCAATACAAATGTCTCAAAACTGAGATGGACAGGAAGTGCAAAATGGCTAAGCAGGGATGGATAGAGGACAAATGTAATGATGTAGAGGCTTATCTCACGAGGGGCAAGATAGATACTGCCTACAGGAAAATTAAAGAGACTTTGGAGAAAAGAGAACAACTTGCATGAATATTAAGAGCTCAGATGGAAGCCCAGATCTAAGCAAAGAAGGGAAAGCAGAAAGGTGGAAGGATTATATAGAGGGTCTATACAGGGGCGATTTTCTTGAGTACAATATTATGGAAATGGAGGAGGAGGTAGATTAAGATGAAATGGGAGATACGATACTGCGTGAAGAGTTTGACAGAGCGTTAAAAGTCCTAAGGCGAAACAAGGCCCTGGGAGTAGACAACATTTCATTAGAACTACTGACAGCCTTGGGAGAGCCAGTCCTCACAAAACTCTACCATCTGGTGAGCAAGATGTATGAGACCGGCGAAATTCCATCAGACTTCAAGAAGAATATAATAATTCCAATCCCGAAGAAAGCAGGTGTTGACAGATGTGAAAATTACCGAACTATCAGTTTAATAAGTCACAGCTGCAAAATACTAACGCGAATTCTTTACAGACGAATGGAAAAACTGGTAGAAGCCGACCTCGGGGAAGATCAGTTTGGATTCCGTAGAAAGGTTGGAACACGTGAGGCAATACTGACCCTACGACTTATCTTAGAAGAAAGATTAAGAAAAGGCAAACATACGTTTCTAGCATTTGTAGACTTAGAGAAAGCTTTTGACAAAGTTGATTGGAATACTCTCTTTCTAATTCTGAAGGTGGCAGGGGTAAAATACAGGCAACGAAAGGCTATTTACAATTTGTACAGAAACCAGAAGCGGCAGTTATAAGAGTTGGGGGACATTAAAGGGAAGCACTGATTGGGAAGGGAGTGTGACAGGGTTGTAGCCTATCCCCGCTGCTATTCAATCTGTATATTGAGCAAGCAGTAAAGGAAACAAAAGAAAAGTTCAGAGTAGGTATTAAAGTCCATGGAGAATAAAGAAAAACTTTAAGGTTCGCCGATGACATTGTAATTCTGTCAGAGACTGCAAAGGACTTGGAAGAGCAGTTGAACGGAATGGACAGTGTCTTGAAATGAGGGTATAGGATTAGCATCGACAAACGAGGATAATGGAATGTAGTCGAATTAAGTCGGATGATGCTGAGGGAATGAGATTAGGAAATGAGACACCTAAAGTAGTAAAGGTGTTTTGCTATTTGGGGAGCAAAATAACTGATGATGGTCGAAGTAGAGAGGACATAAAATGTAGACTGGCAATGGCAAGGAAAGCGTTTCTGAAGAAGAGAAATTTGTTAACATCGAGTATAGATTTAAGTGTCAGGTCGTCGTTTCTGAAAGTATTTGTATGGAGTGTAGCCATATATGGAAGTGAAACATGGACGATAAATAGTTTGGACAAGAAGAGAATAGAAGCTTTCGAAATCAGGTGCTACAGAAGAATGCTGAAGATTAGATGGGATCATGTAACTAATGAGGAGGTATTGAATAGAATTGGTGAGAAGAGGAGTTTGTGGCACAACTTGACTAGAAGAAGGGATCGGATGGTAGGATATGTTCTCAGGCATCAAAGGATCACAATTTAACATTGGAGGGCAGTGTGGAGGGTAAAAATCGTAGAGGGAGGTCAAGAGATGAATACATTAAGCAGATTCAGAAGGATGTAGGCTGCAGTACATACTGGGAGATGAAAAAGCTTGCACAGGATAGAGTAGCATGGAGAGCTGCATCAAACCAGTCTCAGGACTGCAGACCAAAACAACATGCATACAGAACGATTTGAAGTGGAATGATCATATAAAATTAATTGTTGGTAAGGTGGGTGCCAGGTTGTGATTCATTGGGAGAGTCCTTAGAAAATGTAAACCATCAACAAAGGAGGTGGCTTACAAAACACTCATTCGCCCTATACTTGAGTATTGCTCCATCAGTGTAGGATCCGTACTAGGTGAGGTTGACAGAGGAGATAGATCCAAAGAAGAGCGGCACGTTTCGTCACAGGGTTATTTGGTAAGTGTGATAGCGTTACGGAGATGTTTAGCAAACTCAAGTGGCAGACTCTGCAAGAGAGGCGCTCTGCATCGCGGTGTAGCTTGCTGTCCAGGTTTAGAGAGGGTGCGTTTCTGGATGAGATATCGAATATATTGCTTCCCCCTACTTATACCTCCCGAGGAGATCACGAATGCAATATTAAAAAGATTCGAGCGCTCACGGAGGCTTTCCAGCAGCTGTTCTTCCCACGAACCATAAGCGACTGAAACAGGAAAGGGAGATAATGTTAGTGGCACGTAAAGTGCCCTCTGCCACACACCGTTGGGTGGCTTGCTGAGTATAAATGTAGATGTAGATGTAGATGTACTCTTTGGAGTGTGATTGGAGACCCACATCACGTGATACATGGTGGTACATTTTATTACCGCATTACTACATCTGTGTGGGAACTGTAAGATTAGAGGTTGTTCTATGATTGTTTTGAAATAGTGATAAACAAATAACGCGATTTCAGATAAGCAGATAACTTGGTGTGAATATTGCAACTGACACCACGTTGTAATTAAACACAGTAGCTATCAAATCATCTGTACTGCAGATGCGTGAGTATATTCAGTTTGGATTCAGAACTAATGTCATGTGACTATTACTAATGGTGACACACTGTTTGTACAGACACAAATTACTGCACAAGAGACACAGAAGTAATTTCAATGCTGGGTCTGCAATGAAGTTACATTCAAGCTGTAGAGAAATACGTGACTGTTATCTGGGTAGGGTGAAATCTGCAATAGTTTCACATGGCAAAAACCCCATCCTGTCAACTACTTTTCTGTAATCAGGTGCTGGAATAACTGGTGTTTCTCAGTAATAGATGATTTGCGGATTTTTGTTGTTTTCACAAAAGGAAGCTTGCATCTTGTTGGATTAGTTGTTATGAGGGTGTGATGAAAAATAATACCTCCGAATATTTTTTATTTGAAAAATCTTATAGCTTTTAAATAAAGCAAATTTTATTTCCATTGTACATCTTTACTCTTCATGTATGCATATTTATTTCACAACATACTCACCCCTGCGAAGAACAGATTTTTGACAGTGAAAGACCTTCACTTTGATACTGTCACTGCAGAATGTTTACTGAAGAAGCCGCAACCTGCACCTTTCCATCAATATGAAAAACAAACTGAAGTCCTCGAAGGCGTTCTTTAAGTTTAGGGTACACGTGAAAGCAGGACGGGCCCAAGTCGGAAATGTGTGGAGGATGTTCGAGGACAGTGAAGTCGAGGTATCGGATAGTTACAGATATGCGGTGCTCTTGTGTGGTATAGCACTGTTGTGGAGAAGGAGAGATGCTCTGTGTGTGGACAGTTTGTGAGAATCTTGCTGAACGCTGAGATAGTTACGTCACACCAAGCCATGTCACATGCTTCAGTGTAGAGTTCTCTACTAGCAGCGAGCAGCAGCTTGTGTCAGCGAAGTGGGAAAGTCGGCTAAGTAACCTTCATGACATGTAACGTCAGCCAATCTAGGAAACGGCATAAAGATTTCTCAAGTATTAGTCTTCAATATGACCTCGTAGATATCTCTTACTGTCCCTCTTTCTATGATGATACTCGCCTACTTACAAGTTAGAGATGTGTTGTACCTACAGGATAATGTATCCAGGAAAACATGAGTCCCTCCCCAATCTGTCATTGGCAGCGGTGTGTCATTTTCGTGCCGACTTTTTAGTGAAGAGTTTTAAGTGAGTGTTGAGTGTTGTGCGTCTTTTCAAAAGTGTTGCGACAGAAATCAAACTGTTGCTGGGTGTGATTTTTTTGTATCTCTTGTGAACAGAAAGCAAACTGTCGCCGTGTTTTTTAATTGTCTGCCTACTATTTTACCTGTCTGTTTCCTGTGTATCTTATTAGCATCGCCAATCCTTTGTTTTATGTTTTAACTTCCACAACTTCCGCCATTTTACAATTTATGTCTCCGTTTTTATCGCCTGCTTTTATTGTTTGTTATCTTTTTGGTATGTTTTAAAAATTCTGTAGGCTGAAGAGCGGCGTACTATGCTGCTGCCAGCCCGCCTCCTTCGGGGGGGGGGGGGGGGGGGGGGGGGGGGCAAAAGAAAATTCGACAAAAATACATTTTAGCTTCAGATGAAGCAATGCAATAAGCAGTTTGCTCCATTTTGTAACATTCTGTTGTTGTTAGAGATGAGGCTAGGAACTATATAGTATTTACAGTTCTAGCGGACTGATGACCGCAGCAGTTAAGTCCCATAGTGCTCAGAAACATTTGAACCAATTTTTAGCCGTTTCATTATAAAATGTATTTTTAATTTCATATAATTTACTAATTATTGGTGTGTAGTAGAGTAATAATGTAACAGTTAGGCTGCTGCAGTCAATACTGTATGTTTCAATTTCAGTCGCATATTTGTTCCTAAGTTCATGACCGTGTCAAACCTTCGAACATGTTTTCGCATTTGAGAGAAGTTTAATCTTGCAGCATTTTTATAATTTCAGAAAAATCCCGCAAAAATAAAAGGTGTGTGCCATGATTGAAAATTGGAATAAGATTATGTACTAAATATCTGCTGAAGGATTCACTAGAAGCAGCCATAAAAGTGTGCCGAGGTACAGCGTTCTCCTTGAAGTGGGAGTATAGAAAATGTGAATGACCACAGGTTTAAGTTTATCATATTCTTTATTTTAATTATGAAGAAAAGTCACTGACTTGAGCTCTTTTCGTTTTACTCCAAGGATGTCTGTCGGACGGCTACCTTCACCTTAGCATGTCTATCAGCTGCTGGTGGTTGTTCTGCGTGGCGAGGTCCAGTGGGGTTTTCCCCTCGTTATTCCTGGCCCAGCGGTCGGCCCCTGCCTCGAGCAGTGCAGCTGCCACTTCTGCGTGGCCGTTCTCAGCCGCATTGTGCAGCGGCGTTCGCCCCCACTGATTCCTGGCGTTGTGGTAAGGAGTGGCCGCCAGCAGCAGCCGCACCACAGCCACGTGGCCTTTCTCTGCAGCCAAGAGCAGGGGTGTACTCTGCGTTTTGTTCCTGGCATCAGCCTCCGCCCCTGCCTCCAGCAGCAGCCGCGCCACAGCCTCGTGGCCACGGAATGCAGCCCTGTGCAGGGGCGTCTCCTGCCAGTCACTGCACCTGGCGTCCACCTCTGCTCCACCCTCCACCAGGCACCTCGCAGCCTTCTCATGTCCCTTCTCTGCTGCCCAGTGCAGGGCGGTGTACCTGTCGTCGCTCTCATCTCTCGCTCCCACGTCCGCACCAGCTGCCAGTAGAGTCTGCAGCTCGGCGACTGCATCCTCCTTCGCTGCCTGAATCAGCCTGCTGTTCTTCTCCTTTTCAGGAATGCTCCTGTACAAAAACGGTAAACTGTCAGATAACATACTTCTGATTAAGAATACTGCAGAAGAACCTGAGATGAAACCAGTTCCAAAAGTAGATCTGTCCAACGACCACTAACCAATCTGCAATTTTCTCCGTTTGTGTTATGAAACAGTGGGACAGTCCCCATTGATTAAAGTACAGATGTGCAGTGAGTCCCAAAGTCTTCATCAGTTTAAAACTCCTACATTCCATCACTCCAGACATTTAGTCATCATTTTTTGTCACACTGATTCCTGACATTTAGGGCTTAGACCTCAGAATGCTGCTGTTGCACAGTCATTGCCTTCCGAGGAAACAGATGGCTTATGACGGTATAAGAGACATCTAAGTGCAGAAACCCACTTTTTAATACACCCGAACTTTGCACCGAGAAACTACTCAGTTCTTCAGGTATTTAAAGATAGTCCACTTATCCTCTTCAAACAGAGCAGGATAATGGTTAACAGAAAACAGTTTAATCGATATATGTCAGATATACCAATGGTTATAGCTTAAGTCATTTATCAACACACACACAAACATATTTGTTGGCATATACATACACATGTACTAACTTGTTGAGAAGAGGGTGCTTCCACGATAACCAGAATATCCACCTGAAGTCACACACACTCACACAATCATGTGCACACACACACACACACACACACACACACACACACACACACACACACACACACAGAACGACACAACCGCCCTCCCCTCCCCCCCCCCCCCCGCACACACATACAAATGTGCAACACTTTCAACTGAATTTCATGAGGCTGCAGTGTGTCTAAAGGCAACACCAAATCCTCCATTTTGTGAAAGTAAATTTATGATTCAGGTGCTTGGCTAGATTACTATTCGCAGTATACCTCCTGCACACACTAGAATCCTGATATTACTCATGTATTTAGTGATAAAAATTATGTGTTTTGTGTGACAGCCTCACTGCAATGGGTCTAATACGCAATATATTGTGATACCGTAAAATGTGTTCACTGTCATCAGGAATACAATGTAGAAAGTTATTCATTAGTCCAAATCAGTTCATAAACAAATTCTGTCTATTATTCTGCCAAGTGAGATATCAGAATTGGCAAATGCAAAATAAGATAAGCAAAGTGGGCAGAATATGGGGAAATGCTGACAGAGAATGCGAAAGACTTTAAAGAGAGTGTGAATTGTGCCATTCTGTTACATAATACTGAAAGAGCAGCGGATGACTCAGTCCCAGAAAACACGCCCTTCTAGCCCTTGCCAGGTCGTCTCCGGTCTGGTGGGAAGAATAACGTGAGATGGCAGATAACGTGGGGAGAGAAACACTTTACAGAAAATTCTCTTCTGTGGCTTGTCGCTTCTAAGTTCTGTCTCTTCCAGGCAAGGGAGCGGCGTCTGCACAAAATTAAAAAAAAAGAGGGAAGCCGCGATATTTTTCTAATAGCTCACCTACTCAATGTTGGAATAAGATCTAGAGAACAAGATGTATTAATACCGCAGTGGGAAAACTACACGCCACATCTAAAATACTTTTAGAAAACATTTTATGCAAATTGACCCCAAACGGATAAGAGCAGGAAAAAGCGAACTAATAATAGAGCGTCTGATGGAACACCTAGTAAATGGTATGTTGAACCTATCGGAAACGACGTTAGCAATAGTGCATAGCAAAACTATGAGACCAGGACCGAGTAACATCCACTATTGATTGCTCCAACATACGTTGGAGAAGGGATGAATTCGTTTATTGAAAATCTTAAATAAAGTATGGACCAACCAAATCTGCAGCCCAGAAACGAAGACTGCTCCGATTTATAGCGATTTTAGAGGGATTTAATTGCGCAAAAGTAGTGACAGGAAAAAAAATCAGTTTTATTAGTCTCACTTTCAGCAATGATGCTGTTAAAATGCTACTGCGCCAACATATCGAAAATTAGGTAGTACACTACATTGTAGAAGCAACGCAGGAGATTTTTTGCTTACATAAGACGACCATCATGTTATGGCTCAAGGTGCACAGTGGAATAAAGGGAAATGAAAATGCAGACAAGCTGGCCAAGCAAGATACTTACACCGCTGCAGCGAAATATGAAAGTGCCACTCAACCATTTTTTTCACGCCATAAGAATTATAATCGGTGCCAAGTGGAGTGAAAATCTACAACGGTTTTACGACATTGGAGGCAGACGCTGTGCCACTACGGTAGCCAACCTCCCATGATGTCATGAGAACCAAAATCACAGATACAGCAGAAAATTTGCACTGAGGTGACAAAAGTCGTGGGGTGCCCCCTAATACCGCGTCCTTTTGCCCGGCACAGTGCAGCGGCTCGGTGTGGCAAGAAGAGTCATAGGAAGGAAGGCCCCAGCAGAAGTAATGAACCATGTTGCCTCCACAGTCGTCCGCAAACCGCGAAAGTGTTGCCGGTGCAGGAATTTGTGTACGAACTGACCTCTTGAATATGTTCCATAAATTTTCGACGGGTTTCATGTCGGGCGCTAGAATTCTCCAAATTGTTCTGCAAACCTATCGCAAAAAATTGTAGCCCCATGACTTGGAGATCATGTGCAGCCATTCATGGATTTCATGTTCCCAGAAAACGATGGAATTTGTATGGTTCACAATGGGCCAAGTAGCCGGAAATAGTCATTTCCAGTCAATGATCGGTTCAGTAGGATCAGAGGACCTAGTCCATTCCATGTAAATATAGCTCAATCCACTGTAGAGCCTTCGCCAGCTTGCACAGTGTCTTGTTGCCACCTTGGGTCCATGGTTTCGTTGGGCCTGCGCCACACTCGAGCCCTATCATCAGGTCTCACCAACTGAAATCGGGACTCATATGGCCATCCCGCGCTTTTTCAGTCACTTGGGGTCCAACCGATATGATCGCGAGCCCCGAAGAGGCACTGCAGGCGATGTCGTGCAGTTGGCAGAGGCACTTACATCGGTCGTCCGCTGCCGCAGCCCGTTAACGCCAAATTTTGCCGCACTGTTCTAACAGATACGTTCGTCGTAAGTCCCACATCGATTACTGCGCTTATTTCACATTACGTTGCTTGTCTGTTAGCACTGACAACTCTATGCAAATGCCGTTGTTCTCGGTCTTAAAGCGAAGTCTGTCGGCCACTGCGTTGTCCGTGGTGAGACATAATGCCTGAAATGTGGCATTCTGTGCACACTCTTGACACTATAGTGTTCGGAATACCGAATGCCCAAACAATTTCCAAAAAGGAATGTCCCATGCGATGTTATGGTTAGTTGTGATTTGTAGATTGATGTGAGAGATAAAATATACTTGTTTAGTCTGCCAACAGATCCGACGTGCTCCTAAGTGTAGTTTACTGAGTCGAGGCGTAGATTCTCTTCTGAAGTGATTTTAATCCGTTATTTAATCAGAATCCCAATACTGGAAATCGAAATTGAGTAATACTATCTATCTACAATCTTACAGTGGTGTTCCGCTATTGTTCCATGCTATTAACAGCGCCAGTCCGCCAATAAAATCTCTTAGTGCGGCTAAAATTTCATCATATGTAAATGCGAACTAATCTCTACTTGTCGCCAATGGCTACTCAAAAAACTGCAAAGGTACTCCTACACTGCTCACTGTTTTGCTTTTTTAGATGACCATCTCTCACAATTCTTGTTTGGTTATAGCGAATACGATTCTTCCCGAGTAATTTGGTCTATACAGGTGATCTCCAGATGTGCTAGTTTACTCTTGGTTCACATGTATATTAGAATGTATAAAAACGTGTTATGTAGTAGCTTACTGGCACTGCCCATTATGTTTTCTGTTGGTGCCTGCTTTGCCGCTTTATCCTCTGAGAGTGTGAATCTGTTGCAAATAGTGAAGGAGAACACGTTAGAAATGACTAAAGCCCGTTTTACGTTGTGCTTGATTAACGTATGGAAAAACGCTACTAACTTATGCACCAACACAATAGAAAAGAGAATGGAAGTTTGAGCCAGGCGTGGTCGTGTGTTGAGGTGAGCGCATCATAAGCGCAATAGGGCATAAGTTATCAGTGCAAAGTATACTCCGAAAAGTCACTTGAAGATAAATATACAAAATCTGAAGACACACCCCAGAACACGCCATATACTTACTCTGCTGCATATTATTTTGTTTGCTTTATCCTGCTTGCGATTTCTTCACCACTTCTGTTTGAGAATCACTAAAGACTCGCATTCAAAATTATTTATTTACATAAAATCGAAGTTTGGAGTACTTTCAATGCATCAGCACCTTCTGTCTCACCTGTTTGCTAAACGATTCATTCTCAGATAGAGAGCTATCACCGAAAGAAGAAATTGCATCCAATACATCGTTATGTTCTGTATCCATGGAAAATGATTTTGTTTTGTTATATCTTTCCCTTATAACTGCAGTGTATGACATCTTGTGTCCTAAACTGAATGTAGCTCATAAGGTGAACCCACAGAGGGATGTAAGGAATCACTTTCATCCATGGCTAGTCGCCACGAGAATTTGTAAAAGGAATAAGTTTTCTCGATAACTATAACCTCTGTGTTACCACATACGCACTACAGCGCCATTCTATTTCCTTGCGCCCAACACATGGTTGACACCCCCCACAAGTCGCACTGTGTAGTGGCGGAACTCACCGCAGGCGAGAGACGGCAGAGTCATCTGGCGGAGGAGCGGTGCGGCTGGCCGTGGGCGGCGCAGCAGTGGCAGGGGTGTGGCCGCGGTCTCCCTGCGGCCCACTGCCGGGGCGCGGACTGCCGTCCGTAGAGGCCGGCGCGCTGCAAAGACAGACAGGCAGGGTGTGGTGAACTCTGCCCACTTGGGGGCCAGAGGGCAGTTTGCTGAAATGGTTGAAATGGCTCTAAGCACTATGGGACTTAACATCTGGGGTCATCGGTCCCCTATACTTAGAACTACTTAAACCTAACTAACCTAAGGACATTACACACATCGATGCCCGAGGCAGGATTCGAACCTGCGTCCGTAGCAGCAGCGCGGTTCCGGAGTGGAACGCCTAGAATCGCTCGGCCACAGCGGCCGGCGAGTATTTGCTATCTGGATCGCTGGGGGGGGGGGGGGGATCGTAGTCACACAAACAACAGAACACACACTGCTAATGACAGAAATGGGTCTTCTAAGATGAATAACTCTGCCTCGATCTGAAGAGTTTACACTCTGATTCTCCTGAATTCCTCAGACCAGTAGCTTACCATAACAAACAACAAAAGAAAGTACAAATGAAATGTGGATACATCAGTTATGCTAGAGTAATACAAGGAGACTGTTGCACAGGACAGGTGGAATACACAACAACAACAGTTACACAGAAATTGCAACAGCAATAATCTTTGAGTGAGCTTATTGTGGTACTGCTGTAATCAAATGGTGCTTGTAGCTCATGTGTTGCGAATCAGGCTATAGGGGGTTCACATGATAACCAAGGGGGCAGCAACTTTCGGGCAGACTGGCGAAGTAAATTCAGAAAAATAAAAGGCACACAGTGTGTGATACAAAGAATGTGTTCCAGCGAAAAATTAAAGTGCAGCCAGTTTATGAATTTCATCACAGAAACTGAAACATTGCCCACTGCACAGATTTGATTCTCATTGTCCATGGGGTCACTCATTGAACTGATGAACGTTAAACGTCATCTGACAATAAAGTCGAATGTGTGTGAGACGAAAACCTATAATATAACTAGAGACGAACTGTATATACATTTACGCCAGGAAACGGGTCATATGTTTTTACTTCAATGACATATAAAATACCATTTCATTACTGTATTCAGGGTAATTATGTCTACTAGATTGTGACTAGAACATTTCCTTGGGAATGAAGGAGTCAATCTGAAGGAACATAATGATCATGTGGTTCCATATGGAAATGGACAAATTCCATTTCCGTATAGATTCATCAAATCGTGATTACACGTCGAAAGTGGTGAAAGCTGTGACCGGTGCCAGAGAGCAGAAGGCACAAGCTAATCTCTCGAAACTGAAAGTTAATCCCTGAAGAGGGCAGGTACTGGTGTGTGTTTACACACTGGATACATATAACTAAATGTATCAGAAAAGAGGCATCATACGAAAAAAATGTTCTAGGTGTAAAGTCAATATAAGGATATGGAACATCAGTCTCTGTTACAAATGGCCACCTCCGAACCACCCGTGGTTTGTGGGGCCAACTTTGTATTTTCTAATAGCAATCTTAGTTTTTATTGAATACTCGAATTCTACGCCAAAAATGCATATGGATTACCAAGCTATTGTTTCCCATTTGTGTAATATACATATGACATAGGGAAAGTCCCAGTAGAAGGAAACAGAGCAGAATTCTCCATATAGCCTTTAGTAACACAACAGAAACAAAGGGACAGGCAAGCAGAGGGCTGATGGCTGCTACTCAATGAGGCAAGCAGACCAATTTGATCAGTAGAACTCCTCCCAGCATGTGTAATAGAAGGGAGTGTACTTAGCTACTGGATGTATCCTGAGAGACAACTAAACAGAAACAGGAATGAAATGTGAATAAGGGCCCCAATGCTACTGTTTTGGTCTTAGAACTTGCTTGTTGCATCGTGAGGTGGGCACAGACTTTATAGGGTGTACACAGCTACACCCTCCTCCACATCTACTTATGTTAACTTCATTACTGGGGTCGTTTTTTCGTGCTTCTTACTACCAAATCCATCTGCTTTGATTGGGAAAAGTAAGGGAACTTTACTATGGAAAGTATAGTTGTATTACATACATCTAGCAAGAAACCAAATGAGAGATATACAACATGCAAATGTGTAGTACTGATGTGGGAATAGTGACTGCTCTGTCCATTTACTTTACTACACCTACCCAGAGGTTAACACATACTGTGTGGTCACATCAGAAATCAGAAATTATAAACACGTTACTGGTCTCCTTGAGCCATGCCACAATCTGCAACAAAGTGCTTAGTGGTGGTTGTGGGTGACAGACTTGCTCCCCATCTTCATCTTCCATATACTTAGCATGATGCAATTTATATTTACGTCCTTGTTGGAAGCAGCAGAGGCAGACAACAACAATAAAGACTCTTTTACACCAACAAGTTAACAGTAACCCTGTACAGAACACAGAAAAAGACCCTCACGTTTCTATGACCTGGCTGCAACCTGTAAACATTATTGTTTCTGCTTCTGTCTTGAGCAGCACATAATTGTATCCACCACTACAATGGTTCCTGCTCTCTCCACAGTCAATGTACTTTTTGTTCAGAGGCTTGATGTCGGAATCTAAATCACTGGTTGTTCAACACATAGAATTTAATAGAACTGATGACCGCAGGTAGGTCAATGTAATTTATGAGGCTACGAAAAATTTGTCTCTTCCTTGATTTTTGTTACCTAGTTTACCTGTTAATAAATGCAGTTCAGTTATAGTACTAAATGAAGATGTTACATGAAGTTGAGGAAAACATCAAGACCTATCAGAAAATGGACATCTGTGATCATGTACAGTGATGGTGAAAAAATTGCAGAACCAAGAAAAAGTTGTTCTCCATAAACGAAAGTTAGTAGGTGTGTTTCTACACCTGAAAGATCATGTCTCTTCAGATTTAGCGCAAATCGCATAAGAGTGGCACTAGTAGCGCCACTATAAGTATGCAGATCATGTTTGTTTCAAATACGTACTGTAGCGATCGTGAGCGTTAGTTACCTTTGAGATTGGACGGGGCGATTTGATCGGGACAAAGATGCCATTATCATACTGCATCTGTAGCAATAATCTGAGTAGCAGTTGGCACACAGGGACCTAATGAAATATTAGAAATTGTTTACATCAAGGACAGCTCCGAGCCAGACGCCCTGAAGCGTGCATTCCACTGACCCCAAACCACCGTCATTTGCGACTTCAGTGGGACGAAGCGACAGCAGAGTGGAAGTCTGTCGCGTTTTCTGATGGGTTGGTTCTGCCCCAGTGCCTGTGATGGCGATATGTAGGTTAAGAGCAGGCCAGTTGAGGACCTGCAGCCAACCTGTCTGCATGCTAGGAACATTGGACCTACAGCTGAAGCTATGATCTTGGGTGCAATTTCCTGTGAGAGAAAAAGCACTGTCGTCGTTATACCATGCACCCTGACTGCAAATGTGCGTCAGTCACTTGCGATAGGACCTGCTGTGCTGCCATTCATGAACATCATTTCAGGAGGTGTTTTCCAACAGGATAACGCAAGCCCACATATCAGCTGTTGTAATACAACATACTCTACAGGGTGTTGGCTTGTTGCCTTGATTTCTGGATCGCCATATCTGTCTCCAATCGGGTACATATGGGACATCATCGGATAACAAAAATGGTTCAAATGGCTCTGAGCACTATGGGACTTAACTTCTGAGGTCATCAGTCCCCTAGAACTTAGAACTACTTAAACCTAACTAACCCAAGGACATCACACACATCCATGCCCGAGGCAGGATTCGCACCTGCGACCATAGCGGTCGCACAGTTCCAGACTGTAGCGCCTACAACCGCTCGGCCACCCCCGCCGGCTCATCGGATAACATCTCCAGCGTCATCTGTAAACAGCATTAACTGTTTCTCTGTTGACCAACCAAGTGAAACATGCATGGAACTCCATCGCGCAAATTGACATCGGGTACCTGTACAACAGTATGCATTAACATTTACATGCTTGCATTCAACATCCTGGTTGTTACTCCACTTAGTAGTGTGGCAGCATGTCACGATTGCAATGGCAAATCTACAGCTTACATTAACCTGTGATGTTAATGAGTTACATATGATACCTAGACAAATGTGTTCCCAAAATTTCATTGCTCTATATTAATTAGTTTTTGGTTATGTGACTTTTCCTGTCAGATGTCTATTTGTTCCATACTTGTACTCTAAGTGCAATTATTGGTTCTGAAATACAAAAGTACATAGAAATTTTCAAGACAGGCAAGTGGCCTGTCACTTGCTTACCAGGCTTCTGCTGGAGGACTCGCGAGCAGGTGACCCAGTGTGACCACATCTTCAGGATGAGTGTGCACTGCATCAGACCAGCCCTGCGTGATCATAACCTGGTCGACGTTGGCCTTGATGAAGTTAACGGCGGCCTGCCTGAGGCTGGTGCAGGAGTGCCTGATCGCCAGAACAGCTGTGGCCGCCGCAGTCTCAACAGACAGCTGAGCGGCCACGAGCTGCTCACACCAAGCCTTCAGAGCCGACACGCCGTATTTATCAGCTGCTGCCAGCAGCTGGGGGGCCAGGCTGGGCAGCTGAGGGGCCTGGAGGGTGTAGAGGTAGGCGACCAGCTGGCGCAGCACCGGGCCCTCCACGTCCGGGACTGCGACCTCGCCGGTGTTGGCTTCCAGTGTGTCGTGGCGAAACATGCCACCAAACACGGGACTTCTATCGGCCAACACGGCCCTGTGCGCCACGAGACGGGTGCCGCCCGCTACCAGTGTGACGACTGCGCCGTCCCCTGCGTCCAGAAGGGCGCCCAGGTCCCTGGCTGTGGTCTCCATAACCGCCTTGGTGGGTTCCATTGTGGATGACTCTGGAACATGACGTCACTCAGCAGCCCTTTCTCCCCACATGACACTCTCTGTGCTTGTACGAGCCACAGGCAGGACAGTGTCAAGCGAAAAGTGGTAAATATTTTGACATCTGGACATTCATCTCATGAATAGGCCTCTCAATCGTCTGACTTTCGAAAATCGCGCCTGTGCAGAACCAAATATATCTGCCTTGCAAACTAAAGTGCAGAGACCACATTGCAGAATGGAAGGTTTGTGATGGACTTACAACTGACTGTAATCTCAATTAGTTTACAATAAGAGATGCAGATAGTGTCTCTCACGCTATCATGCAGCCCAAGTGAGTATGCAATTGATGTAAAGCGATTTGGGAACTTTTAAAGGCAGAAAAGAACATATAACCACTGCAACGGTTTGGATATGATGTTTAGGCCACAGCAAACAAGTTCTTCAAATGTTGCTGACTGCGCACTATAAGTCCATCCCAATATTTGTTAGGCAGCCAAAGGTTTTTGAAATTGCCTGCTGTTTCACCCCACAGAGATGGACAGCACAGCAGGTCACAAGATACTACCATAGAACTTCAGGGGAAACAGAACGACAAACAAGGCTTAGTTTTATCGAACAGTTAAACAATAATATAAAGAAAGCGTTAGTCCAATGAAGAGCACAAAATGCGGGCACTTTGTCGAGGACCAAATTGCGACAGACATTTAGTGTTTCACATACAAACATACAACAAACACGGTTCGATTAACCACTGTATTATCGACCTTGGGACGATCTAGAGGTATGATGATGACGGCCAGAAGACATTAGAACTCCGTTGCCAGAAGACATAACAGTATCTTCGCTGACAACTACTCCAGCAGCATGTGAATGATGTTTTGATTTCATTTACCCAGAAGCACATGGGGCTGGGCAATAGTAAAGATAAGAAACAGAGAAAGCACGAGGGGTTGATACAATTATGGCACAAGTGTTGCATCAGCTAGTGGACCAAATTTTACCATATATGTAATGGCGTCGTTCAACGAATTTCCTTTGTATCGATGAGTCACCAGAATCTATAGATTCTCAAGTATCATTAGGGAGAAGACAAAGATCCAAAACAACTTAGCCCTAACAATATCAAGGAACAGCTTGCATTACCAGTATGGGGATGGGGAAGGAAGGGCATAGTTTGTCCACTCTAAAAAATTAAAATTATATTAACAAAGTACTTTTGAATAGGTACTTATATATAATTAGGGTCCAGAACCTGAAACACCGCTTCAAATAATAGCGATATCAAAGCACTTCTGATAATGTGTACTACTGACTTCGTAACCAAGTCAACAAATAAGTAACGCACATTTCTTTCAGTGTTGTTGACTCTATACGTAAGTTTTAAAGAGGTACTGATGTGTAAGTATGGCTCAGAACTTGGAAATAGTGTCTACGATTTGCGTTCGGGAAACTGACATCTACTACTGTGACTTAAATTTTTGTGTTATATGAACTGAAATTTTTAAAACATATATGGAATCTGATAGAATTCATTAACAACAACAAATACCTCTTTAAAATTTTAAGATATAAAAAACTGACTAGATAACAATATATGTATAGATGGACATAAAGTACCACTACGACCCCTCCCACCTTGGTATTGTGAAGTTTAAATCTTACAGCACAATTGTCTGGTAAATACTCCGATGACGTACACAGACACGTTCCGTGCCGCTGTCTGAGCCATCGTAGACAGATAATAGGCATGAGCTCCGGCATTATGGTGCCAGGAAAAGGAAATACATCGAGGATGCGGTAAATCACGCAATGGATATCGTGAATACCTCAGACAGTTACGGTATAGTTACAATGACTGATGAAGCTGGGGATATCTGTCATTTATGGTTGCCTACACATTTAGGAAACTGAAGCAGATGGGCTGTCTCAATAGTCTCTATAACATCCTAAGATGTTACTGCACACACAGGCAGGTGAAACTAGAAACCATCGAAAGGAAATTGTGAAAAACATCACCAAAAGCTGCCCACAGGTTTCTGTTTGTTATCATTAATGAGCCGGCTCCAGAGCATAAGAAATACTAGAGGCTGCAACACCTAAGCAGAGGACCTACCAAATTTTTTTATAGTATCTGCCCGTACAAGCGCTATATCAGAGGAAATTAATAGGAAGGTTCTTGCAAGACTAAGTAATTGGTGTATACGAAAGAAATTTAAAATAGCAGCGCACAAAATAGCTTACATATTAGTGTATATTATAAAGACTATAAAAGCCAACAATCAGAATGTATGACCAACCAGTGAACAGAAAAGTGTCACAAACATACCTCGGTATAAATATCGATGAGAACACCCAATAATCGTGTGTCACAGAGACATTAATATCCGCAACAAAATAACAATAAATGGGCAAAGAAACTTTCAGCTGCCTCTAAATGCAACAAGATCATATCACAGTGCATCCTTAATGGTTGTTATGGGCTGTGGATTGGGTGACTCATATAGCCAGAATAAGGCTGTATGAAGAAATACCTAGTGTTAGGCCCCTATAGGCAGGCAACTTCTTGACAACGCTCTGTTCCAGATATCTGCCAGCAGGCGCATAGGACAACTTCATAGGCTGTCTCTGTAGAGGTACACTATTCAGATTCTCAACGGAGGTGCGCAAGTGCCACCAAAGATGTTGCCAAACTGAGGGGGTCTTAGAGCGATCCCTTGCTTTTTAATTCACACTTGCGTCAGTCTCTGTCCTCTGATATCACACTTAGCTCTAACAATATCAAGGAATTTTTTACCAAGAGGGAAGGAGGGGGGGGGGGGGGGGTAGAAGTTGGTGGCAGGGGGAAGGTAGTACTTCGTGCCTCTCCTAAGAAATTAAAGAGTAACAACATACTTTTGAAAAGGTCCCAGAACAAGAGGGCTTAAAGTCCATAAACACCCTTTGCTGCTTTGTATCACGTTCAAATTTCGGCAAATAATTCTGAATGTCCCCTGGTGCTTCAAACATAGACACGAGAGCAATAATTGCGGTTGCGCTGCTCTTCAAAGGGGTCAGATCAAGTACAAGGGGATACAGCACAACGATGTTCTTAGAAATGGGCTGAAACGTTTGGGGGTGTCAGTAGCGTCAAAGGTTGTCAAGAGTGCCATTTTGCTAGTTATCACATAGTAGCCTGTCATTTTCGACTGTGAAATGTGGGAAGTCAACGACCAAACAAAAGATTGGTTTTATTAACACCCTTTGTCACCTCCTGTGGGCTTTTCGTGTCGATTCTGAGGTGCGATGTGTCTGAAACGTTTTCCTCTGCTGTCCATAACATAACCACGTCATTTCGACGTTGGGTGTCGCAGTTCTGACCTCCATCACTGAGACTTCAAAATAAGGGGCGTGTGTGATTTTCCCAACATGTGACACGTCCATTTCGGTGTTGGGCCTTCTTCTGGCAAAATTTTGTGCGAATGTGATATCATTAAACGTCTAATGAACTTCAGAACTCTGGCTTTTCGCTCACATGTGTCACACCCTGCAGGTGGTAGTGTCTTAAGCCCAAGTATGGCGTTCCATGGCGCCACGCTTCTGCACCTTTACAGAGGAAGCTTGTAGGCACCTTTGTGCGTCGTAATGAGTGACAATTAATGGGTTCCAAAAAAGTGATCCTTTATTGCACACTGTAGACTATTCCCATTGATGTTAGTTTTCTATCAGCGAGTCTAATTCTCGCTGAAGAAATTCTCAACTCAAGTACATACTCAGCATCGAAAATGTCTAAATTAGATGGTCATCTTAATTCTTTAAATAAAAGGTCAAATTATTCATTTACTGCAAATACATTGCTTGATTCAACACTGATAGTTGGTTAATTCTTTCCGTAAGAATTGTGCCACTTTCTCAGAATATTAATTTGGCTTTCAGAAAGCCAAGGAATGAGGGAAGAAATATTAGCTTCAAAATTAGCTTGCAGCATTCATTGCTTTTGTAGACATACAGGAAGTGGCTGAAACTCCGAAGGAAGTAGGAATAAAACACAAACTTTGTTCCACCATTTGTCATTATCAGAGAACGATAACTTGTATAGCAGCTTTATAAAAAGGTGAGGGTTGTTATAATAGATGAGAAAAACGTAGACGCGCTTATTTTCATTTTTCTGCGATTTACTCTCAATCCATATTCTGCACCCATTACACTGTTCATTCCATTCAACAGATCTCGTAATTCTTCTTAACAAGTGTGATGTTGATCTTTTACAGCCGTAACGACGTTTACGTGCCCTGTCTCGCATCAGAAGCATGGCTAACCGCTGACTGCTCTGTGAGGGCAGTAGCAGCAGCAGCTCTGAACAGGCACGCACCCTCCCGCTACCAGCTCTAACGACCTTCAAGCCGCAAGCTAACGACTGCATAGTTCCAAAAATATGCCGCAGTCTTGCAATAATCTCGTATTTTAATTTAGTGTGGCATGACAGTACCTGCTTAAAATGCATAACATTGTTTCCCATATTACATTGCTGCCTATAATTGTAACAAGGTGTAATATTATTGGGATTTCCGTAGTATGAAAGCTGTAAGTACCCTTGAAAAGGCATTCACCTGTCTGTATATTAAATGATCAACCTATGAGATGAGACCTATTCTTTGAAAGACATTTGTTTTATACGCTCCTGGAAATGGAAAAAAGAACACATTGACACCGGTGTGTCAGACCCACCATACTTGCTCCGGACACTGCGAGAGGGCTGTACAAGCAATGATCACACGCACGGCACAGCGGACACACCAGGAACCGCGGTGTTGGCCGTCGAATGGCGCTAGCTGCGCAGCATTTGTGCACCGCCGCCGTCAGTGTCAGCCAGTTTGCCGTGGCATACGGAGCTCCATCGCAGTCTTTAACACTGGTAGCATGCCGCGACAGCGTGGACGTGAACCGTATGTGCAGTTGACGGACTTTGAGCGAGGGCGTATAGTGGGCATGCGGCAGGCCGGGTGGACGTACCGCCGAATTGCTCAACACGTGGGGCGTGAGGTCTCCACAGTACATCGATGTTGTCGCCAGTGGTCGGCGGAAGGTGCACGTGCCCGTCGACCTGGGACCGGACCGCAGCGACGCACGGATGCACGCCAAGACCGTAGGATCCTACGCAGTGCCGTAGGGGACCGCACCGCCACTTCCCAGCAAATTAGGGACACTGTTGCTCCTGGGGTATCGGCGAGGACCATTCGCAACCGTCTCCATGAAGCTGGGCTACGGTCCCGCACACCGTTAGGCCGTCTTCCGCTCACGCCCCAACATCGTGCAGCCCGCCTCCAGTGGTGTCGCGACAGGAGTGAATGGAGGGACGAATGGAGACGTATCGTCTTCAGCGATGAGAGTCGCTTCTGCCTTGGTGCCAATGATGGTCGTCTGCGTGTTTGGCGCCGTGCAGGTGAGCGCCACAATCACGACTGCATACGACCGAGGCACACAGGGCCAACACCCGGCATCATGGTGTGGGGAGCGATCTCCTACACTGGCCGTACACCACCGGTGATCGTCGAGGGGACACTGAATAGTGCACGGTACATCCAAACCGTCATCGAACCCATCGTTCTACCATTCCTAGACCGGCAAGGGAACTTGCTGTTCCAACAGGACAATGCACGTCCGCATGTATCCCGTGCCACCCAACGTGCTCTAGAAGGTGTAAGTCAACTACCCTGGCCAGCAAGATCTCCGGATCTGTCCCCCATTGAGCATGTTTGGAACTGGATGAAGCGTCGTCTCACGCGGTCTGCACGTCCAGCACGAACGCTGGTCCAACTGAGGCGCCAGGTGGAAATGGCATGACAAGCCGTTCCACAGGACTACATCCAGCATCTCTACGATCGTCTCCATGGGAGAATAGCAGCCTGCATTGCTGTGAAAGGTGGATATACACTGTACTAGTGCCGACATTGTGTCTATGTGCCTGTGGTTCTGTCAGTGTGATCATGTGATGTATCTGACCCCAGGAATGTGTCAATAAAGTTTCCCCTTCCTGGGCCAATGAATTCACGGTGTTCTTATTTCAATTTCCAGGAGTGTATAATTTACGTAACTGTAGAGATGCGCATCTAGCGCGGACGCTAATACATCGATTGCGCAGTCAAAGAAACATTTTAACAGAAGCTGAACTGACGTTCCACTTCGATCTAAATAAAAGATGAAAACTTTTGTAGATCATCAGATTTTAATATACTACTTCTGCTTGTAATGTGAAAAGGTAAAAAAAGGTCGACATTAAGCTAGAAAACTGAGCGGTCTTGCCAGCGTGCTGACAACATTATTAATTAATAAAATTCAAGTAATTTATGTTCGAAACTGTAAATCGGCAAGTTATTGTTATGAAGGTGTTGAACAGTGCAAGAATTGTCTTTAACGAAGGAGAAAAGTAATGACTGTAATTTGTGACAAAAACGTAAACCAAGGAGACAACACAGGGCAGGCTGAAATCTGATCGCACCATACAGTTAGAAAAGTACTTATGTAAGTTATATTGTTTATAAATAAGCCCTAATTTGCTAGTGAGAATTGTTTGAATATATTTAGTGTTTGCCAGATTTCTTATTCTGTTCTTTTCCTTTATAGTTTTTTAACCTCCATGCCATATTATTTTTATAAATGTCAAACAGCCTTTACTACAGCAGAGAATACTGCGGCATCCTGGTCGTGTACAGAAGGCCGCCCTTTGTCTTCTATACAACTCATAACTGCCCCATTTATTAATGATTTCATTTGCAAATGCAATTTTTTTTTACTGTTCATTGTTAAAGGTCCCTTAGGTAATTATAAAATTCATACTGATTACGTAAAGAATTCCGGGTTGTTCTTTCCCAAATAATAGAAGTCTTTGCGTAATCAAAAACTAGCCTCCTTCTGACAACGATCAGGAGCCGACCAGAAGACGGACGTCTTCGACCGCTTTCGTGTCTCCTGTGGCAAAGCTGTGCCAAACTGGGAACACGACATTCTAGTATGAAACACAGATTCAAATTGAAAGAATTGAAATATATTTAACCTAATAATTTTTTTTATCATACTAGAAAGGCTTACACACTGTGTAAAATACACGGTATGTGTGTACAATGTCAATAGCTGTACTTAGCTCAAACCTGAGAGCACGCGGCCCACCGAACGTTGCTTGGAGTGTGGGAGCACGCTTCTGACGTTTGAGCTAAGTACAGCTATTGACATTGTACACACGTACCGTGTATTGTACATTTTATGTGAGTCTTTTGCCCTTTTGGGCGTTCTGTATTATTGTTGGACCATGGATCTTTAGGCAGTTTGTAGTTTTAGTGTGTCCCGAAGAAGGCGTGATTATCCGCGCTCTTCGCAAACAATATGTAAAATGAAGAACTACAGACGTAAATTGGGTTTGGTTATTGCTAATAGAAAGTGACTTGAGTGGGAGGCATTTTAATGAACGTTTGGTAACTTTATACGCTTCCGTGTGGAAGACAACCGTGTGTGAAATACTGCTGTCAAACTTACAAAATCCGCGAGGCATTCGTGACAGAGTAGTATAGCGAGCACTTGTGTAAAGGAAGACAAATGAATCGACGGAACGTTATCTCGCGCAAAGTTGTGGGTCGGTGACTGTTACGATCATGAATAATGATCGGGTCGAACTTGCAAAATTCTGGCTGCTTTCGTATGACTAAGTATATCACACTTTTAGCACTGTAAACTTGCGTAGACAATATTAGTGCAGACGTAAATACGGACTTGACAACCATTTCTTGAATATTAGTGGCAATAAATAGTCAATAGAACTTTAAACATTCTGCTACATGAAGGTAGAACCCGGACGTCCGATATTTATCATGAACTTTCAGGAAATGATTTTTAAGTAGAATTTGCGGCGTCAGTCTGGTAGGTATTGGGTGGTAATTTCTTTAACTGTGCTTTGCACCACCTAGGCAGTACCCGCTACGACAGAGTGAAGGAACAAGGAGGACACAAGAAGCCTACCGTAGGTAGGTGGATTGGACTGTGAGAATGAGATAACAATACGAAGGAAAACCGAACCCCACCACGCCGCAAAACGTAACGTCGTGAATACCGGACAGGTACAAGTCATGTGGCAGACATTGCCTGTACTTTGCGTTGGACTGTGTTCATTTGCTAACTGGATTCAATGTAGTGTGTATGTCGTAACGCTTCAAAGTTGGAAGAGGAATTATCGACTCAAAGTATAATGGGGCTCTTACTCAGTATATGAAGAAACCGCAAGCGAGAACAGGACTCACCGTAGAATGAGGGGGGAGTGTCTCCAAGCAAGTGATGTTCGCCGCCGCAGCCAACACACAGAGCGTCCCGGCAGCTGAAGGAGTCGCAGTGTGCTCAGCGTCACAGCCCACACTTCTTATACGCCTACAGAAGACCGCTTGACGTCATCGAGCCTTGCATTGCTGTAATGATGTGGCGCGTATCAGCGCGTGGTTTATCTCGAGCGTCTGTCACCAGGTGCGGTAATCGCGATCTATCTTAGCCCTAAGACATGTTGTCAGAAACGCGAAATCTCAGAATTCTTTCTGTGACCTTTTTTAACTGGTTGCTGCGAGACTGAACAGTTCACTAACTTCTCACTGCGAACACATCAGCCAGCCAGTTGGGGCGTCCTCTCTACGACTGGCATTAGTGCGGTCCTGACGCAGAGATGAATTCCGCTTATAATGAATTCTGCTGTAATTGATGAAAGTATGTGAATGCAGCTTGCCGCTAACTTGGTGTAATGTTTTGTCTGTACAGAGGTGTAACTGTCGCCTTTATTAGCCCTTCACTCTCACACATAAATCGGTACAATACAGTTAGGGCCTCCTGTTTTATCCTTTGGGCTTATCCGTGATAAGACAGGCAAACAATTATGCTAATTGAGGATTCTGAGTATTTTCTCGAGTTTCATTCGCTCTCTCTCTCTCTCTCTGTCCTTTATCCGTGTACAGTTTTAAATCTATTATTTTATTTACGTGGAATCAGCCCAATAGAATCTCTGGTGGGGCCCTTCGTCTTAATATTCAGCGGCTGGTTTGCTGGAAAAGATCTTTACATTTGTTATTATTGTTAAGCGCTGCATTCAGTTGGGAAAAATCGATCGTTTGAACAATTCGTTCATTTTACGACAGATTTAGAATTTCAGATGTGGACGAAGCCTTTTTGGACGATTTTATCAAAACTCGGAGACTGCAGGCTCTCTTCGTCACAGCTGAAACTTCCCCACTAATTACAGGGCCAAGACAATAATCAATGATTCAGACAGAGAACTCATTCGTCATTCACTCTAGAATAAAAGGGTCACAAACCTTATTTCTGAGGAAAACAGTATATTCAATCCATCTCCATTACATGTTCCGTTTTCTGTTGATTCCAAGTATTTCGTTTACCGTTTTTCTCTATCCACCAATAACACGCTAGTGGCACAAACGTTACTAGCTCGTTTTAGCGAGAAGAAGAGCAAATATCTCTTTTAGCAACCCGACAATCTTCCGACAGATACTTCCGAAGCTGTACTCCCTCTCTCTCTGTCTATAATAACCATGGAGAATACATCTATGTATCTCTGTTATTCCAAAGAATAATCTTACTAGCAAAATACCTTGGCGTCGACGGGCTGTCGGCGCATATATTACTAGAAATCCGATCAGATACTTTCTAAAAGTGAATAAATGTGAATGTTTTGATTAACTATTATTAATTATTGCGTGGTAGAGGGTAAATTTCCGTGGGGAGATTACACGCTTCACGTGTCAAAATGACTGATATCAAACGGAAAACACAAGACAGTTTTCTCTGTAAATAGTGTAACTGTTTTTATTGCAATCGGTGCTTCGGTAGCATTGGGTAATAAAATTAAGCATTTTGTGTGTTCAGTGGAAACTGCAAGGTGATTTATATGGTGTTTTGTCTGGTGATTTCAAATCTGTTAAGTTTTTTTTTCTGTTGGACATAGGTTTTCTAAACACATATATTGAAATTGGATGAATTTTTATATTTATTTAACGCCGAAAGAAGCTACGTTTTCTGTTCATTGCATACAATGTACGGTTTTGAGGACCTAGTTTACCACTTTCACGCCAAGGTTGGAGGGGGAGAATTGTAAACGTGAGTGCTAGAAATAGACTTTTAGAGTCAACCAAGTTTCCTACAATTCTCAATAAGCTGACTGACGAGTTCCTATTAGTTGTCAGCATTATGGTTTCCCGGGAAGTTTTTTACAACGCTTTGCACGTATTTCACAAAGGAAAAACAGAACTTCTTATAATAAGTTTCCTTTAATTTACGGCTATGGTCACAAACTTTTAGTTAACAGATTACCGGTTTCGGTAATCTGTAACTTATTACACATACGGGTCACTGTTTTTTCGCGACGATGTCGCAGCTTGAGAACTTCTTGTATGCTAGGTGTAACCCGAGAAGCAGGCCTATCACCTTCAAATCGCCACGTATATGCCATTCTTAGGTATGATATTCTATACTGTGCAGCAAAAGCTTCATGTTGTCATGTGATTCCTTCATATATGCAGAGGGATCGACGGATATTGGCTGCCATAGTGCAGGAGGACTTCTTTGCAACAAGTCTTAGAAGAATCAATGAAAAGTGGCCATTCATGGGATTCTGCGGTTTCCCAACGACTTCAAATAAACTCTCCGCATCAATAAAGCACACTAAGTTGTCTTTGTTGGCGAAAAGATGTTCATACTGTTGTTGTATTATACGAAAAAACATACCCTTCCATTTATGTCCAGAACATTCCATCTTTTCAACCTTTAAACCACAATCTCAGCTTGTTTTCTTAACAGCATCACGAACCAGATTGTTTAATTCAGACTGTGTAATCATACGATGTTCAGTTGTACATTTTTGTGTAGGAAAACAACGGTTCCTGTCTTCTACTGCCAGAAAATTCATTATGCTTTGACTCGCCAGTAACTGTACTCCATGTTTCTGGTCTTTGAGGAATGGGCTGGCTTAAACTGTGCTGTGAGGCACAGGTCTTCCAGCTGAAGCAAGATGAGAATGCTGGACAGCGTGCCTAGTGTTCGATGTTACTCCAGAGATCTGTGCAACGTAGAAGTAGCAGTCTGTTATGTGGTTCTGTGGTTCTCGGCAAGCCATGGGAACGCACAATTGCATGTGATGCGATCCGCTTTTCAATCACCCACTTAAGAGTGTCACACATGAAACACATCATATGTGTGGGATCCAGGATGTATCCTGACCTCCTATTTTACAGCCAAAATGAAATTGGTATGATTTCCTTATCGGTTGGTTTATTTTTCTCGTTTGTGATTTAAGAGTTACCTCTTAAGAGATGTAACGAAAAGTGTTTGGGTGGTTAACCCACGTGAATTACGAAGTTCTAAGTTACACTTGTCAACAAAGTTTATAACATGACAAACATAGAGGGTTTCTGGTTTCACATATATACGCCTCTAGTTAAATACTCATCTAGCGGGAAGATTTTAATATAGTAGTGAGGCGTGAGTAGCTCGTGTTCGTGCTGTCTCTTATTTAACAATCTGTTTTAGCCGTACTGCCACCTCGTCATGTTAGTTTCAATTACTTGTGTCACTGAGTTGCTGCTCCGGCTGCCCATGAGCGGCAGCAGCAGCGCTTATCGATATAAGCCCTGCCGTATTATCTTTGCTGGACTGCTATTACTTCCCGGTCGTCGTGTGTCGACTAGCCTGACCCGACGCATCCACCAGCATCTCCGCCAGCACCGCCTCCTTCCCGTTACCCAGTGTGGCTTTCGGCCGTCCTTCTCTTCCGACGACCTTCTCCTTCACCTCACTCATCTCCTTTCCGACCAGCTTAATTCCCGTCGCTCCGCAATCTTCCTCTCCCTGGATCTCGAACGTGCCTATGACCGCGTATGGCATTCCGGCCTCCTCTTCAAGCTCCAAACCTTCGCCCTTCCCATTAACTACGTCCGTCTGATCGGCTCCTTTCTCTCCCGCCGTCCTTCCTATGTCACCGTCCATAGCACAGATTCCTACACCTTTTTCCCCTCTGCCGGTGTGCCCCAAGGCTCCGTCCTCTCCCCCCTCATCTCCCCCCTTCTGTACCTTTTGTACATGGCGGACATGCCGCAACCGTCACCACCCATCCACCTTCTCCAGTTTGCCGATGACACCGCATTCCTTGCCCTTGCCCCCACCCTGCAGCGCTCCCAACACCTTCTCCAATCCCATCTTGACCGGTTCACCGCTTGGTGCAACCAGTGGTTGCTCAAGGTCAATCCCTCTAAAACACAGGCGATCATTGTAGGCAAAACCACCCCTTCCTTCCGCCTCCATGATTTCTATCTCACCATCTATGGCCGTCCTATCGCCCTCACTCCCACCCTTAAGTACCTTGGCGTCACCCTCGACCGTCGCCTCTCCTGGACTCCCCATCTCCGGACAATCCAAGCCAAGGCACGCTCCCGCCTCAGTCTCCTCAAGCTCCGTATGTGGGGTCTGGACCCCTCCACCATCCTCCACACCTATAAATCCCTCATTCGCCCTATCCTTTGTTATGCCCATCCGGCTTGGATCTCCGCCCCCCCCCCTACCTTTTACAAATCCCTCCAAATCCTTGAACACCATGCTCTCCACCTCGCCTATCGCATCCGTCTCCCCTCCCCCACGCGGATCCTGTATGATCTCATCCCCTTCCCCCACCTCCTCCTTTTCCTTGAAAGGATACGGATCCTGTACACCTCCCGTAAACTCGATCCTCCTCATCCGCTCGTATTCCCGATCCTCTCCCACCCCCGCCCGCTGCCGCACCTGTATTCCCACGTCCCACCTGGTCTCCATCTCTCCACCCTCCTTACTCTCTCCCAAGGTGGCTTCCGCCAGCTCCCCCTCCCTGATGATGTCCTCCTCCCCTCCATCTACCCCTCCCATTAACTTTGACCCTGCCCCCCCACTTCCGGTGTCCTTTCCCTTAGGCACCCTCCCTCCCTTCTCTTCCCTTCCCTTCTCTTTCCTTTTCCCCCGTCCCCTCCCTCCACCCCTCTTCCCCCGGGCTTCCCCTCCCCCTTCCTCTCTCCCCCCTTTCTCCCCTGCCCGTGGCGTCTCTGCTCTCTCCTCTCGCTCTCCCACTCCCCCTCCTCCTCCTCCTCCTCGTTTCTTGGCAGGTCCCCGGACTCGCACACGCCTAGTGAACATTCGCGCGCCGGAGATCATCGCGGTCGGTTTAGTGTCTGTGCCGTCGTGTTTGTGCATCAGTGTTTTTCGCCGTCCACGCTCCTTCGTTCACATGTGTCGTCTAACTTGTCAGTGTTTGTGCACAGTGCCGACAGTTTTCTTGTTCGTTTCGTCGAGTGTGAACGACTTCATGTTTTTTAATTATTGTATCTACTGTTTTTTTAAACCGCCAGTCTGTTACTTTTCTGTCTCACTTTCTCTTTTATTGTACTGCTTATGGCTGAAGAGCGGAGTAAACTTTTCTGCTGCCAGCCCACCTTGTATGGGGTGTTCAAATTACAATAAAGAAAAAAAAAGTGTCGACTAGCCAGTTGGAACGTGCCAGCAGTTAGTTCGGATCTGGTATTTGTGTTCAGTCGGTCGGTCGTCTTGCCGGACGACGTGTATTTGGCCGGCGATCGCTTATGGGTTGGCTGTGTGTGCCGACTCCTGATTCGTCCCTGTTACTGTACAGTCACTACCGTTAGCATTGTCTGGTTCTTCGTGCAAGTGTTGGTGAAACTGTATGTAGTTTGTGTGATTTTGACTGACAAGTTATTTTAAATGTCGGCGTACTGGCTCTGACGAGTTGATCGGTTGGCGTGGAGCAGCGAGGAATTCTCGGCGGGGCGTAGTTTGGCCTGGGCCCGCTGGCGGTCTCTACGCGGTGTCGGAGACTGTGGCGCTGTTCCCATTGCTAGAAGGTCCGTGGCTCACCGACCTTGGACACGAGAGTTGAGTTTTGATTTAACCTACCAGGAAGTCAAGACTGTTCCCATTGTGCCGTCTGGAGTTCGTTGTCGGTTGTTGGGATATTCCCACGAGCAACAACATGGTTTTCAAGTTGGAAAATTCTAGCCACCCTCTGGTGCAGTTTCATTGCATTTGGTTATTTGAATTGAAGTGCACCAGCGGAATCTTCTTCCTTGCGGCCGTTAACGTTCCTGTTACTTGCCCTGGCCGTTCAGAAATGTCTCAGAGCATTATGGGACTTAACATCTGTGGTCATCAGTCCCCTAGAACTTAGAACTACTTAAACCTAACTAACCTAAGGACATCACACACATCCATGCCCGAGGCAGGATTCGAACCTGTGACCGTAGCGGTCACGCCCTGTCCGTTGACGTAAATTTCAGACAGTGTAGTTGCTGTTAAGCACGGTGTGTAGTTTAAAAGCTCCATGTATGATTGGTTGTGGGGGGCAATAGCTTCTACGTTGTTTAGTTGAACTCCCTGTTGTGCCCTGTGTCGGGTGAAGTGGAAGTTATCTTGTCGGTGGGTCCGCTGACTGTCTGTCGATTGGGTTGTCGTCTGATCGTGAATGGTTGGCCCGACTGCCTGCCTCACCTAAGCGAGCGTTAGTGTTTGGATTCCAGACCGACCCTCGAACATCTGAGCGCCCTTGGGTGTACTGCCTTTTTTTATTTGTTGTTGTTGTTTGTACTCGTATGGTTTCTAGCCGGTTTTGTGTTTTAAATTAGAGTTGTTTTACTCTTAAGGCTTTCAGCCTAGTTTAACGTTATGTTTCACGTAAGCCCTTTGGCATTTTAGAAAATTTCATTGAATTTTTAAGTCTTCGGCCTTTAGCCGGTTTGATGGTAAGTTGTTTACTTCAGCCTAACTAAAGTACTATTTTAAGATAAGGATTGCCTTTTAAATTTCTGATTTTGCTGGCGTTATAAGTTATTGGTCTTCAGCTGTTTTTAAATTAAAGTGGCTTTCAGCCGATAATTAACTCCCAAAGATTAAAGCTGCGTGTTTAAAAAAATTTTTTTTGGCCTCTTGTAATGTTTGATCAAGTAATAAAGTTGTATGTTCGAGTGTAACTGACAGCCCTTTATTTTGGCCCCTTTTAAAATGGTTCAAATGGCTCTGAGCACTATGGGACTCAACATCTTAGGTCAGAAGTCCCCTAGAACATAGAACTACTTAAACCTAACTACCCGAAGGACTTCACACACACCCATGCCCGAGGCAGGACTCGAATCTGCGACCGTAGCAGTCCCGCGTTTGGCCCCTTTTTGGAATTGAAACTACGTGTCCTGTCCTGCGGGTTTAGCAGCGCGCCTCACTGGTAGCGGAGTGTGGTTACACTTGCGCTTGCCATTCCAGTTGCTTCCGGTTTCACTCATGTTCTGTTTTTGTTTTCTGTGGCACCATACTGTTTTGGCCGCTACTTGTTTCAGGTGCTTTTCGTAATTGCAGTCAGACAGTGTGCGGGGATCTGCCTGCTCAGAAAGCACCACCTTGTTTACGAGTTGGCAATAAGAAACCAACCGATTGAGGGCAGTGTTCCGGAACTGGTGGCCCATTAGCACGCTGCCATTCTTCAGCTGGTTGACGTCACGTCGGCGGTGGTGGCTGGGACAGGAGCGGCAATCGAATTTTTGTTTGAGGCTATTAAAGGCCTTGAGGACACCATTCGTCTTTTGGAGGGAACCCAACCTAGAGACAGTCAGCTGGATAGGGTGCGGGCATAGTCAATGCATTACTGTTCTGTCCTGCAGGATTAGCAGGGCGTTTCAAGTAGTACTTGAAAATAACTGAAACAAATGTTTGTATGCAATAATAAATAATTTAGCTTCAAAGAACAGAAACAAATGTTAATACCTAATAATAAGTAACGTAGCTTAAAATATATAGACATTATTATAGTAACTGGAGTCCGATAGAGTGATTTTAACTTCATATTCATATTAATATTCATATGAATATTCATATTCATACATATTCCTGAAAGCAAGGGGAAACTACAGCCGTAATTTTTCCCGAGGGCATGCAGCTTTACTGTATGATTAAATGATGATGGCGTCCTCTTGGGTAAAATATTCCGGAGGTAAAATAGTCCCCCATTCGGATCTCCGGGCGGGGACTACTCAGGAGGACGTTGTTATCAGGAGAAAGAAAACTGGCGTTCTACGGATCGGAGCGTGGAATGTCAGATCCCTTCAGGCAGGTTAGAAAATTTAAAAAGGGAAATGGATAGGTTAAAGTTAGATATAGTGGGAATTAGTAAAGTTCGGTGCCAGGAGGAACAAGACTTCTGGTCAGGGGAAAACAGGGTTATAAACACAAAATCAGATAGGGGTAATGCAGGAGTAGGTTTAATAATGAATAGGAATATAGGAATGCGGGTAAGCTACTACAAACAGCATAGTGAACGCTTTATTGTGGCCAACATAGATACAAAGCCCACTCCTACTACAGTAGTACAAGTTTATATGCCAACTAGCTCTGCAGATGACGAAGAAATTGATGAAATGTATGATGAGATAAAAAAAAATTATTCAGGTAGTGAAGGGAGACGAAAATTTAATAGTCATGGGTGACTGGAATTCATCAGTAGGAAAACGGAGAGATGGTTCAAATGGCTCTGAGCACTATGGGACTTAACAACTTACGTCATCAGTCCCCTAGAACTTAGAACTACTTAAACCTAACTAACCTAAGGACATCACACAACACCCAGCCATCAAGAGGCAGAGAAAATCCCTGACCCCGCTGGGAATCGAATCCGGGAACCCGGGCGTGTGAAGCGAGAACGCTACCGCACGACCACGAGATGCGGGCAAAACAGAGAGAAGGAAACGTAGTAGGTGAATATTGATTGGGGCTAAGAAATGAAAGAGGAAGCCGCCTGGTAGAATTTTGCACAGAGCATAACTTAATCATAGCTAATACTTGGTTTAAGAATCATGAAAGAAGGTTGTATACGTGGAAGAACCCTGGAGATACTAGAAAATATCAGATAGATTATATAATGGTAAGACAGAGATTTAGAAACCAGGTTTTAAATTGTAAGACATTTCCGAGGGGCAGATGTGGACTCTGACCACAAACTATTGGTTATGAACTGTAGATTAAAAATGAAGAAACTGCAAAAAGGTGGGAATTTAAGGATATGGGGCCTGGATAAACTGAAAGAACCAGAGATTGTACAGAGTTTCAGGGAGAGCATAAGGGAACAATTGACAGGAATGGGGGAAAGAAATACAGTAGAAGAAGAATGGGTAGCTTTGAGGGATGAAACAGTCAAGGCAGCAGAGGATCAAATAGGTAAAAAGGCGAGAGCTAGTAGAAACCCTTGGGTAACAGAAGAAATATTGAATTTAATTGATGAAAGGAGAAAGTATAAAAATGCAGTAAATGAAACAGGCAAAAAGGAATACAAACGTCTCAAAAATGAGATCGACAGGAAGTCCAAAATGGCTAAGCAGGGATGGCTAGAGGACAAATGTAAGGATGTAGAGGTTTATCTCACTAAGGATACGATAGATACTGCCTGCAGGAAAGAGACCTTTGGAGAAAGGAGATCCACTTGCATTTGATGGAAACCCAGTTCTAAGTAAAGAAGGGAAAGCAGAAAGGTGGAAGGAGTATACAGAGGGCCTATACAAGGGCGATGTACTTGAGGACAATATTATGGAAATGGAAGAGGATGTAGATAAAGATGAAATGGGAGATACAATACTGCGTGAAGAGTTTGACAGAGCACTGAAAGACCTGAGTCGAAACAAGGCCCCGGGAGTAGACAATATTCCATTAGAACTACTGACGGCCTTCGGAGAGCCAGTCATGAGAAAACTCTACCATCTGGTGAGCAAGATGTATGAGACAGGCGAAATACCCTCAGACTTCAAGAAGAATATAATAATCCCAATCCCAAAGAAAGCAGGTGTTGACAGATGTGAAAATTATCGAACTGTTAGTTTAATAAGTCACAGCTGCAAAATACTACCGCGAATTCATTACAGACGAATGGAAAAACTGATAGAAGCCGACCTCGGGGAAGATGAGTTTGGATTCCGTATAAACGTTGGAACACGTGAGGCAGTACTGACCCTACGACTTATCTGAGAAGAAAGATTAAGGAAAGGGAAACATACGTTTCTAGCATTTTTAGACTTCGAGAAAGCTTTTGACAATGTTGATTGGAATACTCTCTTTCAAATTCTAAAGGTGGCAGGGGTAAAATACAGGGAGCGAAAGGCTATTTACAATTTGTACAGAAACCAGATGGCAGTTATAAGAGTCGAGGGGTATGAAAGGGAAGCAGCGGTTGGGAAGGGAGTGAGGCAGGGTTGTAGCCTATCCCCAATGTTATTGAATCTGTATACTGAGCAAGCAATAAAGGAAACAAAAGAAAAGTTTGGAGTAGGTATTCAAAAAATGGTTCAAATGGCTCTGAGCACTATGGGACTCAACATCTTAGGTCATAAGTCCCCTAGAACTTAGAACTACTTAAACCTAACTAACCTAAGGACATCACACACACCCATGCCCGAGGCAGGATTCAATCCTGCGGCCGTAGCAGTCCCGCGGTTCCGGACTGCAGCGCCAGAACCGCTAGACCACCGCGGCCGGCTCGGAGTAGGTATTAAAATGCATGGAGAAGATGAGATTGTAATTCTGTCAGAGACAGCAAAGGACTTGGAAGAGCAGTTGAACAGAATGGACAGTGTCTTGAAAGGAGGGTATAAGATGAACATCAACAAAAGCAAAACGAGGATAATGGAATGTAGTCGAATTAAATCGGGTGATGCTGAGGGAATTAGATTAGGAAATGAGACACTTAAAGTAGTAAAGAAGTTTTGCTATTTGGGGAGCAAAATAACTGGTGATGGTCGAAGTAGAGAGGATATAAAATCTAGACTGGCAATGGCAAGGAAAGAGTTTCTGAAGAAGAAAAATTTGTTAACATCGAGTATAGAATTGTCAGGAAGTCATTTCTGAAAGTATTTGTATGGAGTTTAGCAATGTATGGAAGAGAAACGTGGACGATAAATAGCTTTCGAAATGTGGTGCTACAGAAGAATGCTGAAGATTAGATGGCACAACTTGAGTAGAAGAGGGATCACCAATTTAGTATTGGGGGGCAGCGTGGAGGGTAAAAATCATAGAGAGAGACCAAGGGATGAATACACTAAGCAGATTCAGAAGGATGTAGGCTGCAGTAGGTACTGGGAGAAGAAGATGTTTGCACAGGATAGAGTAGCATGGAGAGCTGCATCAAACCAGTCTCAGGACTGAAGACCACAACAACAACAACATTCATAATTAGCAGACTAAATGCGTTACAAAGAATCTGATTCCAAAAAAACAATTCTATCTCCCTATTGAGAATCAGCAGAACAAAATACACAATAACTAATAAAAATTTCTCATTTTAAAAATCATTGTTTGTCACTGTAATTTAAGGATGAGTTATCGCAGCGTATTGGAACGGGAGTTTCACGAAGAAATGGATTCCTTCCGGCAACATGCCTTACATTTTCAATTTTTTTCCTTGAAATGTTCGTGAGATAAAATTCAGACTGCCAAATGGCAGAAATTGCTGTACTTCTCCATGTATATGAATATCCGTACAAGATCTAAAACGGAGGCTATGACGTAGGGATGTAAAGTAGATGTGTCACGGGGCCCACCACAGAGGCTGGACTCAGCTGCTCGCACCTGTGACCAGTGCTGGCAGCCAGAGACACTCGGGCGTCCTGAGGACCTCCCGAGGACAGCGTGAGGGACGCAGAGACTGGAGACATCCCAGAGGAAAGCTTTGACGACGGGCCCAGCAGCCGGAACACTCTTTAAGTCAGCTGTTGAGTCTTCCATGTGCTCCTCAGTTGCACCATGTGTCGGGCAGTCTGTGGTTTATCAGCGACTCCTGATACTGAAAAGTATTCATAATGAAGTCCAAGAGGAGTTTGTTTGGGAAGTACTTTAGTGAAGACTTCGCAAACACTGAAAAGATGTAAAATTTTAGGAAAGACGTGCTCAAGTATACGAAGTATTTTCACATGACGCTGAAAATCTTTAGACATCAATAGAATTTAAATTACTTGAACTCGGAAGAAGCGTAGCTTCACCATCCTCTACTTCAGCGGAGTAGTAACTTTGGTACAATTTGTTGTGGAAATCAAAAAGGGTATACGTTGAACATTAAATCAAAAGACAATTGGCAAGTTGGTATTCAGCGCTTTCAGCGCTGAATACAATTAGTAATGCCATGCTATCAGTTTAATGGACGCCAATACCTTCTGTTTTCCATAATACTTTGTAACTGACACTTACAAAAGCAATTCACGAGAAAACTAAATTTTATTACATAAATGGAAAAACCCGTACGGTTTGACGTACTGCTCCAACATGACAACTGGCGCTTCTCCGACTTTGTCTTTGTTTCCAATAAAACCACATGCTTCACAGCCACGTGATTATCATCTGGCTGCTGGTGCCAGAAGTGATAACTAAACGGTGTTTGTTAAATACGGTCGCTTGTCATTCAGAGGTTGAAATGGTTCAAATGGATCTGAGCACTATGGGACTCAACTGCTGTGGTCATAAGGCCCCTAGAACTTAGAACTACTTAAACCTAACTAACCTAAGGACAGCACACAACACCCAGCCATCACGAGGCAGAGAAAATCCCTGACCCCGCCGGGAATCGAACCCGGGAACCCGGGCGCGGGAAGCGAGAACGCTACCGCACGACCACGAGATGCGGGCTGTCATTCAGAGATCCACAGTTTGAGTCTTATTGTCTCCAAATCTTTCGGTGTTATTCTTTTCCCCGCTTCTTCCAGTTACTAATAGGAAATATACTATCTTCAAAGGCCGGTGCTGAAACAGTAACCACTTAATTATTTCCTCATTTCATGACACAAATAATTCTTTTTTGTTAAATTTTCATTTGCTTTAAAACAGCGCCTCATTCACTCTTTTCGTACTTATTTAGCAAACGCAAGAGCTTACGACCAAAAAAAACCTCTCAAAAGTACAGGGTGTGGCTAATCAGCACTCTCGTGTGTTTGTGACATGAGGAAAGTTCTTAGACGTGCTTCTGATACGTGATGGATTGCGTGATAAAGACAATAAGCGCCTCCTGAAGTTTTTTGTTTCCTGTTGTCATATCACACTTGTGAAGTGTTGACGGTCTCCACAGAGCTCCTTAACTGATAAGAAACCTCTGTTACAGATATCTTGGCAATTTCTGAGTATCTGGGACGGTAACGCAGGACTTATTTTGAATAATAAAAAATGGCTCAAATGGCTCTGAGCACTATGGGACTTAACTTCTGAGGTCATCAGTCCCCTAGAACTTAGAACTAGTTAAACCTACCCAACCTAAGGACATCACACACATCCATGCCCGAGGTAGGATTCGAACCTGCGACCGTAGTGGTCGCGCGGTTCCAGACTGTAGCGCCTAGAACCGCTCGGCCATCCCGGCGGACTTTTGAATACTAGCACAAATTTCGATACAGTTGAGTCACTTAACAAAATCCGTCTTTCAAATTCCAGTAGAGATAGCTGATGAAGAACGCTGTAACAAAAACCTAATAGGATGTTCCGAAGTTTTTCTTTCACTTTCTTTTCTTTTCTTTTTTTTTTTTTTTTGGCAGGTAAGGGTCATGAGATGTTTATCCAAACAGCGAGATAGATTTGAGACTATTCTTCAGAATTCCAGTGATTTCTGCATCATACCAACGCAGTTCCAGCAAATTAAAGATGGTAAGAAACTACTTAAAGTCGACTATACGTAGAGAAGACTGTCAGCTTCAGCTATCTCGTTGATGGAATACGACACAGCTGCTGCATCTGACTTCAGTGACACAACCAGTGAGTCTGCCAGTGTAGCCAGGCCTCTTACAAGCAGTCAGTCTTGCTACATGATCCTTGAACTAAGTGTTGGCAGTTATTATATCATTCTAGAGGGCAGCTTCATCAACCATTCTTTCTCCCCGCATTTCTCTTACTATTTGTCTCTCCCTTTTCCTACTACTTAATACAAGTTAGTCATCACAGTTAAATTTTTATGTCTTTTACATGCCAGAATAATTGCTTTGTCTCGTCATGTATTCCGTCAGTCTCTTCTTCATCTGCGGAGATGGTTGCCGTATAAAGTCGTACTAATGTAGTATCTGTTTCGTTCATGAAAGTAATAGTATTCAATAACTCTTCATTTTTATTACTACTACCTCACAAATTACATAATTTTCTAAATGTATTTATAAGAAATTAGAGAAAGCCAGTTTTGGTTGGGGGACCACCTTATCACCTCGGTACGAGTATGCTGCTGTGGTTTAGCCAACGGGACTAACCGAAACGGGTGTAACATCTAAGCTCGACGAGATTCTCAGAGCTCCTTAACTTTCATCTGCAACATGGTCAAGCTGTCGCGTTTGCCTCGCGCGGTTCTCAGGCCTGGCATTTCCTGTAGCTACCACTGAAGCAAGGCATCAGGTTCCGCTTAGTGTCAATACGTTGACAGGAATTGTGGGTGAACGGCTTATACCGTCAATTACACAAAGCGTGAAACTAACAGGTCGTGATTATCACCAGTTTCTAGTAAACAAAGTACGCGTTTTATTTGGTAACACAGATCGACAACCCTACTGCCGACGTTGCATGACTGATGGACTCTTTGGGAAGGTCCATTAACATCTCTCTCGACTGTCCTTAATCCGCTACATTACTGGGAACCTTTACTTACTTTACTTTTTCGTGTCCGGAAACTACAATTTGTTTGCCCAGTATTGGGCAATGTCGAATGCTTCTTCTTTAGTCAGCCATAGATCGTCGAGAGTGCACCTGTGGGGGCAGGCTGGGCATTGTAGGAGATGTTCTATGTGCTGTCGAGTGCCGCAGTCGCATTTGCGGTCATTTTCGTCCAACAAACCCCCTTTGATCAAATTAGATTTCACAGGAGCCACCCCAGTTCTGATGCGGTTAAGCATTCTCAAGGTTTTCTAATTGCCAGAAACGCCGCTTGGTGGGTCCTCTCTTAGTGGATAGCAGATGGGGGCTCATCTAAGGCGCAACTTAGGAAACGGCGTCTGGATTTGAGTCTGCTGGGGCCACACTCTAGGCCAAATATTCAGTGACGGGCATCAAAGGTTTGTTTTAGCTTCTCGGTATGTTCATGGGCTTTCCTACGTGAGTGAAGGTTTTTGAAACCTGCGGCCCTGTAAAGAGTTTCTATGGGGGTTGGTTTCATGCAGCCTGTCACTATCCTGCATGTTTCATTCCAGCTAATATCTACCTTTTTTGCGTGGGCGGATCTGCACCATACCGGGCAGGCATGTTCGGCAGTTGACAAGCACAAAGCTTGGGCTGAAGTTCTGACCACGGTAGGTTTGGCACCCCATTTGCTATTGGACAGCTTCCTTATTAGGCAATTTCGTGCTTCTACTTTTTTGCGTGTTTTTTTCGCAATGATATTTGTATGTCAATTTTCTGTCCAGCACGACGGCAAGGTATGTGGGAGTATCTTTGTGTTCTAGTAATGTCCCAACCCAGGTAACATTGAGCTTGTACTTTGCCTGCCTCGAGTTCAGATGGAATGCATTCACTTGAGTTTTGTAGGGATTGGGTTTTAGAGAATTCCTTTTGTAGTAGGTTGACATTGTAGAAAAGGCGGTTTCTAGTTTCTCCTCGATGGCTTCAAACCTCTTGCCTTGAACTGTTATTGCCAGGTCGTCTGCATACACAAAAGTTTTGGTTTTATCTGGAGCTGGTTGGTCATTTGTATATATGTTGAATACGATTGGCGCCAACACGCTCGCTTGGGCGAGCCCATTTTTCTGATTCCGCCATCGACTCTTTTTCCCCTCAAGCAACTGGGAACCTTTAAATACGTACGCGGCTTCCACAGCTGTCGACGGCGATCACACGTTACAAATGCCTGTTTCTCAAGCACGGGACCAAACTCGTAAGTAGTTAGGTGTGTTCACACGAGTTCGTCATTCTTTGACAAGGAAGGCTGTGGCATATGCATGAATGGATGGTGACAACATTGAACAGCTCTTGTACTATTTACAGAAAGATGGCTCCATAGGACAAAATCACTTGCATCGCCGGCCGAGGTGGCCGAGCGGTTCTAGGCGCTACAGTCTGGAACCGCGCGACCGCTACGGTCGCAGGTTCGAATCCTGCCTCGTGCATGGATGTGTACGATGTCCTTAGGCGAGTTAGGTTTAAGTAGTTCTAAGTTCTAGGGGACTGCTGACCTCAGAAGTTGGGTCCCATAGTGCTCAGAGCCATTTGAAACATTTGAACCATCACTTGTATCTGGGCATTGTTTCCAGACATCTAACCGTAATACTTTTCTTCTGGACGTGAGCAGGGCTACCTGCTCTAGCAGCATGGGACATCTTGAATACTCTTCGAGACAGAGGTCGGTCCGTGGCAGAGGCAGCTCTGCACCACTGTTACGCAGTGTACGTCTTGCTCAACTCGCGTACCGATCGAGGGAGGAATGGCTGTCTGTACACCTCGGTACGCGGCCCATCGAGTCCCGTGGGGCACGCGCGATGGAGGCAGAGGAGCAGGTCCACAGCCTACAATGTACACAGGCCCCGGAAATTTAGCCAAGCTGCGAGAAGACGACGTCCCCATTCCACCAAAGCTGCCCGTATCTCGGCTATCTGAACACCTCTGTGAGATTTTCGTTACAGCTGTGTGGTTGGGAGGCGGAGAGGGGGAGACGAGATTCGTCATTCTTCTGACTAGTTTGTTGCGTCTCACGACGACGTTTTCCTTTGCGAGCACATCATCATCACAAAGTATCTCTTAGAGCTAACATCCTCCACTGTTTGCTGAAAAGATTCCACTCTCCGACTTTCCTGTCGGCTTTGTCCTTCGCGGCACCGCCTACCGCCTGCTTTTGCCCAGCTGCCACCTCAGATCCCAAATTACGCTGTTGTCACAACAAGCAGTCAAGCTGTCTACCTCGCTCCGCCCATCACGGCGACAGGAAATGTCTTCAGCGTATCCGTCTCCTTCGAAAGTCACGGAAAAAATCTGAAATTCACGCATGCTGTAGAGTTCTGAAGCTTACATCTGAGGAATTCTGGTGGACCTTTCCTGACATAAAAACAACATCATACTGTCAAAACTACTTAACACGTAAAAATATTTTTCTTCCGTTGATTGTCAAAATATCACCTTCGGCAACGGATCTTTCCAAAGTTCCGTATCGCATTCTGTTTGCTACACAAAATCTTCGCAAGATGATTTTTTTCTATCGTTTTGTCAGCCCTTAACTCGTAACTTGTGTTATATTGGTTTGCTATGGTTTATTCTAAGAGAGTCATACTTATGCGTAGGTCAATACTGTTATTACTTTGTCATTTGGAGATAGTGTAGCTGTGGACACTAGAAAATGGAGTGCCAAATGGATAAATCGGAACCCTACCGACATACTCTTCTGCTTTAAGTAGAAGAGTGACAGCAGGTGAAGCAGTCATTGGACAGAGCACGGCAAGAAAGTGATTTTCTCGTATTAAGAGGAATGGTTTTGACGTAAGTGACTCTCCACGTTCAGCGATGCCTTTGGGTTCTGGTGAAGATCGTTTAAACGCATTAATCGAGGATGATTCACTTCACTGTAACCGAGAACTGGTAAATGTGATGAAATATGATCATTCCACCATCGTGATACATTTACATGCAATATTGACAGGATAGACTATAAAGATAGAAAAATGATATGGAACTTGCACAAAAGCGAAACAGCAGTTATCCGTGGACGGACAAAATGAGAAGAGTTGCAGATACGGAAAGGTGTCCAACAAGGTTGCGCACTATCCCCTGTTATCTTTAACCTATACATTAAAGAGGCGCTGAAAAAAGTAAGGGAAAATTCATGGCCAACGAATAGATATGATAAGATATGCCAATGATATAGCTGTCCTGGCTGAAAGTGAAGAAGCTCTTGTAGTCCTACTGAATGGAATGGATAAAGTTATGGGGGAAGAATATAATATGAGAATTAATAAAGCAAAAACAAAAGAAATGGCATGCGACAAAAACGATCAAGTGAAAGTCCAAGTTCATGTAGGCAATGAACTGCTTGAACAAGTTGATAAATTTACTTATCTGGGCAGTAATATTACTAGGGATGGAAGGAGCAAGGCAGAAGTGAGAACTGCTCAAGCAAAGGTTACTTTTAACAAGAAGAAAAACATCTTTACATCTAAGAGCATCAACCTTGAAGTCAGGAATGGGTGTGAAATATGGCCTCTCGGGACAGAGGAAGACCAGAAGCTAAATTCTTTTGAAATGTGGTGCTGTAGACGCATGGTTAAAACAAAATGTATTGACAAGGTCACAAACGAAGTGGTTCTGGAAAGAGCAGGTGAGAAGAGAAGCGTCTGGAGTTTCATTGTCAAAAGATGTGGGATGTAACACCTATAAAGAAATGAAGAAAAAAGCTGAAAGACGCACAGAATGGAGAGAAGTTGCCATTGTAGCTGTTGCAAACCAATCCTTGGATTGACCACTGCAGAAGAAGATAGATGGTTCAAATATGCCATGTGGGTACGGCACGCTCTAAGCCAAAAGTAATAATTGTGGCAACAGACTCTTCTTAACGTCACTTTGCAGTAAGCAATATTAGGTGTTGGTATCTGTTGCTGGATACGGAGACTATTGTATGTCTTCAGGTTTGGGCGCAAAGTGCTCTTCTTTCTTATTAATTCCTCTTGATGATATTTCCACTCTACGCAGTTAACAGTGTAATTATGTCTATTCATAACATAAAGTTCTTCCAGTTTCTCGCGCTACATGCCGCTAGCAAATACTGCGCCTGCGGGCTCCTGTCAGACTCCACTGCACAACAGCTCGCGCCAGACTCAACTGCATTTGCGCAGCCGCGCCCAGCGACTATGTTCCCCACTTCAGATATACTCTTTGACAGTCCACAATAGCAAATCGCCGTGACTAGACCAGCGAGTTTACTACATGTCATTAAAATTTCCTTTTTAGACATTGCGTTTAAATTACATAACCATATTCATTCATAAGATAATATTTACAACATAGTGATAAATTATATTACATTCAAAAATTACTCCATTACTCAGAATTAAATTGTTAATACTGTGAAATTATTTCTGTTAGGCGCTATGTTGTTGTGTTACACAGTTTTTTTAACATGTGTAGTTCAAATTAATGTGTCCGCTGCTTTTACCACGGTTGATTGTGAGCCACCATTCGAAAGAAATACGATATCACTGTAACGGCGGAGGTCTCAGTTTTTATTAACCTTAATAGCCCTACATATTTTCCTATTTTCATTCTCAATTCTGCCACAATCTTCCGTAGAAGTGAAAGAACGCATGTCCTAATTCAATAGAAATTTTATATATTACATCGTTACCAGTATAGCACGATCGATTTGATTGTTCATGCAGTCTACTGCGAACAACAGTGTAAAAATACAGAGTGAAGCAAATAAAAGTGGCGCGGAGAACAGAGTTTCGGGTACGAAGAAACACAACAAAGGAAAGGAAATGCAGTAATAACCTGACTGTAGCAGATGTTGAATGTGACCACCATTCATCTCTTGGCACTTCTGATGCCTGTTCAGCAAGATGTTGAAGGCGGGAGGAGGCTGGAGTTCTGGAATTGTTGCGGTCTCATCCGAAGTTCTCCTGCAGTCCTTGAAGGCTGTGAGGGTTGTTGGGACACATCGAACACTTGAAGGCTTCCCACACTAGGTAATCGCACACTGACAGGTCAGGTGACCTACGTGGCCAGCTAGCGCCGCGACCAGACTCGCCTGTGCTAATGTCTATCAGGCGTGAAGCTTGTGCAAATGTGCTCCAAGCTTCGGCCGACGGTATGGGCAGCTGCTCCATCCTGTTGGAAGAAGCTGTAGGTCTTTCCCTCCTCCGTTAATTCTGCCACAAATGGTTACAAAATGTTGGCAACGTAATGCGACGGAGTCAACGTCTAATGAAACAAGAAAGGACCAAATATTCAGCGTGCAAGCACTCCACACCAAATCCTAATTTTCCGATCATGCAGTGTATTTTGTGGAAGTTATGTGGACTATTCTCCCCCCAGAACCTGTGATTCTGTGAGTTGACACAATCACTCGGGTGAAATCAGTCTTGATCAGACAGGAAGGAAAGATCCATACCCAAGCCATTTATTGTTATTTTATGTTTTTGACTTGATAAATACAGATCCTGTGTGATGCCATTTTCCCACTAAGCGTTTCATGGCACACTCTGCTGACACTTTGAAAGCATTAAACTTCTCAGCACACAACTGACTACGTCATTTCGACTTGGGTGCCATGTAATTTTCCTACTGCTCCACAGTGAGTACCATCGTCCCCTTTTCACTGCTCCACTGTTACTGACACAGTTCGCACTACGCTCTGAACACGTGTGGATCACGTGACGGGTGTACACGTGGTCTGTGCGTCACAGGGTGTGGATATATGCCTACATACACGTCCTGTAGTATACTCTCGTCCGGGCCACTTTTGTTTGCCCCACGCTGTATAACTCTTCATATTGTGGTGAACGACCATATGCAGAAGTCATTGTTCCTGATAAATGATAAAGAATATCGTGTCTCTTAAAGTGATACTCTCTACGAAAAACTGTGTCCGAAATTTAGGTCTCAGAACTTCTGTATTGAAATAATCGATTTTTCTTGAATTACCGGATCCTCGATAAAGCGCTTCGGGAAAAAAAGTGTGTTAACGCCGGCAAATTAATTTTTCCCTTACGATAACATAATGTGAATTCCGTTGTGTCACGTATAGTAACCTCTCATGTGAAACGTTTTGCTTTACAGAATCCGCATTGTAAATTCATAAAACCACAGCTGTAACTGGCAAAATTATGTGGCATTCCCTTCAGTGGATATTTAAATATAACAGTCAATAAAACTGTTGCATTATTATTATGAATGTCAACATTCCTATTACTTTCTCTACGCAAAAACTGCGTCTGTCTAGCTCTGCATCTTTTGCTCTGATCCCTTACCGTTATCCTTCTACACACAGCCTAGAGCAAACATAGTTTCCTCATATTAAGGGAACATGGAAGTTGTAGCTACTAAAAATGTAGAAATTAAAAATTAAGAGCTTGAGATTATCTGGTAATGGCGGCAAATGACCACAAAGTAACTCATACAAAAAAATAAGCGAAATAACGATATCATTATACAACGTTTTTTACAGACTTTGTTACAACGACATTTCGATTTCGGCTGCTGACAACATCATCGCCGTGGCAGTTGTTACTTTCGTGTGTCATTTATGTCATGACGCTGAACGGGACACAGGGCACAAGTTGGTAGCACTTCAGTTTTAGAACACGTATTGGAATTTTGATCCATGATAGTGAAGTTAACACCTGAGCTACGAATATGCATTCATCTACTTCGTAATGCCACTGTTAACGGCTACATACAGACATGGTTCCTTTCTTTGTGCATATCTGTGGCAAAGTACCTTTCGAATAAAGTAAGTTTCATTGGAGTCCTTAAATAATTAATATTAGAAATTGATACTTCAGTATTCGTATTCACATGTTAGTTCTATGATGTATGTACCAGGCACTTTCAAATAATAATATCCCACGATCTTATTCACAAGTTCTTAAGATCAGGGGTTCCAAGATACGTAAATGTATATAACACTCTGAACTTCCACTCTTCCTAAAGAAGACATATCTGGAGCACTGACATGGCACTGTAAACCTATAGCAGAAGTGTTGTAGCTATACTCCATACACTCAGATACTTATAGCGGAAGTGTTGTAGCTATACTCCTTATTCTCAGATGGTCTAAGGAACAGCTTGTACTAACCAGAATGCTCTAAGGCCATACTTTATTAGCATAGCTAATGTGTATTATTAAGTAAAATCAATTTTCAACGTATACGAATGTGCCAGAGAATGGTGATGCTCTTATTCAGGAGTGTATCTGAGGAATTTTTTTGCAACTGTAAGTATATTAAGTACATACAGGCATGTTGTGTAATCAGTTAGTGCATCACATACACTAAATGAATACAGTTTTATAAAAGAGCTCAGGCAGATAATATCTACACTTTACTCCTTCAGACACTGCTGTTCATAATTGTCTGGTTTCCTTACAGACAATAATTTGAGAGAATTCTAAAATTGTCTTCACTGGATAGATAAATGCTCATGCTAAATGACCATTCAGAACTGACACTTAATGTATTGTGGAAATTCGTTTTCGCGCGATAGTTTCTTGACGCGCGTCGATATAAAGTCATTGCAACATAGCTCTGTAAAAATAAAAAGGAATTGGAACACCACAGACAATTATATGAACAATGGTCGACTGTTGAACAAATACTTATTAACTGAGTGCTTTCGATTGGTCATACGGGGGAAGCTCCTGCTATGGGAGGGCAGCAGTTGCTGCTTAATGCTGCACTTTGTTTCAGGTAGCAAGACATGATGGCTGTAGCGAACTGTGTACACGAAGACCGTTGCTGTGTAAAACACTAACAAAATGCTCAGACATGTAGTTTTTTGAGCAACACTCTGATGCAAGACTACTTAAGCGGGAATAATCATGAATTTCCGGTATGGATCATTTTATTGAGAGTCGAAAATTGTGTTACTAAAGTATGAAGCAAGGAACACAACTGCTTTGTCATATTGTGAGGTAAAACTGTACTATTGAGACCAGCTTTAGTGCGTTTCTACCCAGTTAGTCATTCCTTCGATATGGACAGTGGCTGTTTGTCTGTGTCCTCAGATTGAGTGAATTAAATAAACATACTTGTTATTTAATATGACTTGGAGACAGTATTTGGGAGTATGAAAAAGTACATCTATTTTAACGAGCTTACTTCAGTTACTAAGTGTGACGTGTACAACCAACTTACAGCAGACCAACACCAACATTGCGCATTTCTGAGAGAGGAATACTTCAGCTACTTTTTGTGCAGGTCTTCGACACCCTAAACCAGGGAGCAGACGTGTTCGCAAAAGTAGTGGAAACTTAAGCCACACCACGGTGCCCCTGATGTCATTCACACGTTTCACACAGCCATGCCACTACAGTTCTTCCCTATACATCCACAGTACCAACGTTAAATCCAATTCCATTATTCGTAAAGCGTCTTCATTTTATAGACGACGTTTTATTGAAGCTTTAACAACATCTTGTCGAACACACAGTTTACATTGCATAGACGATTTCTTTTATTCTCCTTGTCATTATCGTCACTTCTGTCCCATACGTCACAACACTTTGCAGAAATATCTTCTATAACCACTTATTTCTATTTTTCAATATAGCTTCACTGAGTACTTTTCTGATTTTCATAGCGAATAATATCAAGGCAGTATTGCGGATATGCAAGTTGATGTCAGACTATCAGTTACTTAAGTCGTCACCGTCCAAGCAGCACGAGAGACTTACATTTGTTAGGAGGATTCTTTGAAACTGTACCAAGAGACTACTGCAACCTATTCTAGGGCACTGCCGCAATATTTGCAATCTGTGCCTGTAGCCGTCGCTGTGATCTTAATAGGATGGCATTCTGTAGACGAAGGGGTAACTGCGCTGGGATTTAAATAGGACTTTAGGAAGAAAGACAACATTTCATTAGAACCCAGTTCGATAAAAAATAGGGAACTGGTGCTGAAGGTTAAATAAGCAACGTTTCCGCTGACTACTTACTTTATCAGTGCGGAGACCTCTGGAATAATGTAAGGGAAGCTATGGTCCATATGAATACAATACGTACTGGACCAGTCGTGAAAGATATCAATCAAAATTGTTATGCGGCACACACCGGTGTGTGATTGGTTTCTGAACATTTCTACATTAACACCCATTCTCTGCAAACCACTGAACAGCGTGGTAGATGCTGTTTCTCATCACAGTAGCCTATCTTTCCACTTCATTCGCACAGGAACCGAGGGAAGTGCGACCATTCATTGGGCACCGTGCACACTGTGGTAAGTTCGACCTTGCCTCTGCCATCCCTTGTGTGGAGTGTTGTGGTATTTTCCTGTGTCCCTAAAGTAACACCAGTTTCTGCAGCATACATGTATGCTTCTACGGGGTCGGGGTCGTCTGTGTTAAGACGTCTGCCACTTCCTATTTTTGAGCATTTCTGTGACGCTTTACCATGGCTCTGTCCAAACTGTATCCATTCGTGCTGCCCATCTTCCACACATTTTATATCACCTCTTAGCTGAAAGTGCTATGAATCAAACACTGAAGGACAATATACTATTATTGATTGCACAAGTGATTTGTAAGCGATCTTCTTCGTTGACTGATTGCATTTACCCCGGTGTCGTACCGATGAACCAAGGTCTACCACCTGCTTTACCTACGACTAAGCGCACGCGAACAGTATGCTCATATCCCTACAAACTGCAGCCGCCAGGTACCTGTATGAGTTGCACGATTCCAGTTTTCCATCACTGATATTGAAATCAAAGGATACTATGTTTTGCATGTTTTGAAGTGCAATGCTTTACAATTATGATCATTTAAAGCCAACTGAAGAATTCTTCACAACACTTAACGCTTAAATGGTGTGAATACTTCTTGCAAAGTTTTTTTGTCACAGAACACTTCCTTCTGTATAACTGTGTCAATCGCAAAAAATTAGATTATGTATTTTGTCGTGCCAGGTCATTAACACACAACATAAACAGCAAAGGTCGCAACATACTTCCCTGTGGCATGCTCGCAGTTACCTCTACTTCTACCAGTTACTCCACGTCCAAGGTAACATGCTGTGTCACGTCTACAAAATAATCTAAAATACAATATCAAATCTCATTTGGTACCCCGTAAGGTCGTACTTTAGCTAATGACTTTAATGTAGTTGTTATTCCAATGCTTCTTGGAAACATGAAATGCTGCATCCACTTGAATGTGTTGAGCCATTTCTTTACTAGTGAAATCTGGGGAGAGTGCAAAGTGCACTTTGCTTGATCGATGTTTTTGAAACTCATGAGGTTTTTCTTTAGGAGATAATCATTCACTGAATATTAGTGGACACCTAATTTACATTTTATGTTTTAGCGACAGATCAACAGTACTCTGCTCAAGTGTAGATGACTCAGATTTTGTTTATGCAAATTTGAAATAATTTTCAACTGAAATCTGGTCATCGTGGTTTGAGTCTGCAGTTGGTGACGCCCTCAGTGAAGCACATTAGTGGTGCAGCTGTATCGAGATTCTGATGTATGAAAGCCTCCTTGTCTACAACTGCTGTTGCTGGCATCGGTATGGAATGGCTCAACTTTTATAAATACTCATAACAATTATTACACTGTAACTTTTGCTGAAAGTTATTGAAACTGTATCATTTCCGTTATTAAGTATATCACCAATTTATTCAATCAAAGTAACAGAAACTTAAGCAGACTTATTTTCTTGCTGTATGAACCAAAATAAAGAACTTCATTTCGTGTACTGTTATTTTTTTAATTCTCAAGTCTGTTGTAGAATTCTGCCTGATGTGTGCTATATTTTATGTGCTGTGTAATATAGTATATCGTCCTCTCTTTGTTTGAAGTTAACAGTATGTCTTCATCCTGAAATGAAACTTCAGTTCTTTGGACGGTTGAAGTTCGATGACGAAAAATGACAACATTAAGAAGATAGTTTAATTTTTTGTATATGCATTCATTCATTATTGGCTGTACTGCTCCGCCGCCCAGGATTAGCCGAGCGGTGTAAGGCGCTGCAGTCATCGACTGTGCGTCTGGTCCCGGCGGAGGTTCGAGTCCTCCCTCGGGCATGGGTGTGTATGTTTGTCCTTAGGATAATTTAGGTTAAGTACTGTGTAAGCTTAGGGACTGATGACCTTAGCAGTTAAGTCCCATAAGATTTCACACACATTTGAACATTTGTACTGCTCCACTATCAGTATTTCAGCCGTTTTTACTGCCAAAAAAATACACCCTTAGTGCATAATCAGTTGAGGTTCACTTCGTTTATGACAGTCTCAACCAGTGTTACATGACTTCGCTATTAAATCATAGCTCATAACATAGAGTGTGGCTAGTACATGGAAGTCAGCGGCAGTTGAATCTGCTGATCATATTGTTTTATTGTTTATTTTGATAAATTGGAAATTTATTTTTATATGTACTGCCATATTTGAAAATATCTATGTGATGTCTGATCTTTCAGTTGTGTCCAAATGAACAGACACCATTTTGATCCTGCAACCATTATGATTTAATCAATGTGCAGTGTTCGTTTGAGACTTCATTCAGAGGGGAAAGATGAAAATATATGCTAGACCTGGATTCTAACTAGACAGATATGCTGAACACTGCACCATCTGCACACTGTGGTCTTGACAGCTACAGAGACTAGCCTAGCATGCTCACTGTCAGACAAAAATTCTCAGCTTATCCACACACTAATGATGTAGTGCCCTTTGCCTCTTATACCCATTGTCATAGAAAATAACACACCACACATGTAATTAACGTGAGGATTCCCAATGATCACTTTAATGCAGGTGCACACCACACCGGAACTGTTTTGGAATTTGCGAAATGCCGCAAGTAATGAGGATAATGCGCACAACAACAGTAGTGTGTGGTATATGTTGAGAATTTAAATCTGATGGGACATGTGCTAGAGTAGTCTCTGCAGTTGCTATTATCACTGCGCCTCGATGGTGCATTGGTAAGGAATCTGAATAGTAAACAGAAGACTCGGGTTCATATACCAGTCTAGCAGAAATTTTAAACTTTCCTCAGTGATTTAATCAATGCACTCTGGCAGCTATATAATTCTTTCCTTTGTGTCTTAACATTCGGGAATATGTGTTTTTACCCATTCAAATGGGAATAGGACTCATGCAAAGTGTTTAGATTTCTGGCTGGATTACCTAAACTAATCTGTCGTTCATTTCTTCAGTTCTTGAGAGCCGTAGTTCAGCAGACTGCAAGCTTGGTCAGTGAGGACGCTGTCGTCAATATCTCTGAGTGGTGGGTTGCATGACGACCACTGCAGAAGCTCCACCGGCATGACACTGGCCTGAGGGAAATGCACTGAAGATCCACAGAAGGGAAATGTGTGAGAAGGGAAAATCTGCTGCAGTACTCTGGAGATCCACATCACCTGGTACACGGTAATACGTCTTATAACTGTAGCATTATATGTGTGTGGGGAACTGTACGATTTGAGATCGTCTAAGATCATTTTTAAATAGCGGTAAACAAATAACTATATTTCAGATAAGCAGATAACTTGGTGTGAATATTGCAACAGACACGATATTTTAATTAAACACAATAGCTAGCAAACACATGTACTGCAGACACATGAGTAAATTCAGTTTGGGTTCAGAACTAATGTCACGTGACTGCTACTAATGGTGTCACACTGCAAGTACAGACACAGATTACTCCACAGGAGACACAGATATAATTTCCGTGCCGGGTCTGACAAGAAAGCAGATTCAAACTATACAGCAGTACGTGGCTGTTATCTGGGTAGGGTAAAATCTGCACTAGTTTCACTTGTCAGAAACCATATTCTATCAACTACTTTTCTGTAATCAGATGCTGGAATAACTACTGTTTCTTAGTAACAGGGCATATTCCGATTTTTGTTGTTTTCACAAGAGGAAGATTACATATTTGTGGATTTGTTTTTACGAAGGTGTGATGAAAAATAATACCTCCGAATTTTTTGTTTATTTGAAAACGCTTATAGATTTTAAATAAAGCAAATTTTATTGCCATTGTACATCTTTACTCTTTATGTATGCATATTTATTTCGCAACATAGTCACCAAGGCGACGAACAGATTTTTGACAAAAGAGACCTGTAGCTATAGAGTGATTTTGAAGAAGCCGCAACCTGCACCTCTCCAACAATATCAAACTTGTGGTGAAGTCCTCGAAGGCGTTTTTTAGGCTTTGGGTACACCTGGAAATAGGATGGGGCCATGTCGGAACTGTATGGAGGGCTGTCAAACACAGTGATGTCGAGCATCGGATAGTTGCATATATGCAGCGCTCTTGTGTGATATACACTCCTGGAAATTGAAATAAGAACACCGTGAATTCATTGTCCCAGGAAGGGAAAACTTTATTGACACATTCCTGGGGTCAGATACATCACATGATCACACTGACAGAACCACAGGCACATAGACACAGGCAACAGAGCATGCACAATGTCGGCACTAGTACAGTGTATATCCACATTTCGCAGCAATGCAGGCTGCTATTCTCCCATGGAGACAATCGTAGAGATGCTGGATATAGTCCACCTGGCGCCTCAGTTGGACCAGCGTTCGTGCTGGACGTGCAGACCGCGTGAGACGACGCTTCATCCAGTCCCAAACATGCTCAATGGGGGACAGATCCGGAGACCTTGCTGGCCAGGGTAGTTGACTTACACCTTCTAGAGCACGTTGGGTGGCACGGGATACATGCGGACGTGCATTGTCCTGTTGGAACAGCAAGTTCCCTTGCCGGTCTAGGAATGGTAGAACGATGGGTTCGATGACGGTTTGGATGTACCGTGCACTATTCAGTGTCCCCTCGACGATCACCAGTGGTGTATGGCCAGTGTAGGAGATCGCTCCCCACACCATGATGCCGGGTGTTGGCCCTGTGTGCCTCGGTCGTATGCAGTCCTGATTGTGGCGCTCACCTGCACGGCGCCAAACACGCATACGACCATCATTGGCACCAAGGCAGAAGCGACTCTCATCGCTGAAGACGACACGTCTCCATTCGTCCCTCCATTCACTCCTGTCGCGACACCACTGGAGGCGGGCTGCACGATGTTGGGGCGTGAGCGGAAGACAGCCTAACGGTGTGTGGGACCGTAGCCCAGCTTCATGGAGACGGTTGCGAATGGTCCTCGCCGATACCCCAGGAGCAACAGTGTCCCTAATTTGCTGGGAAGTGGCGGTGCGGTCCCCTACGGCACTGCGTAGGATCCTACGGTCTTGGCGTGCATCCGTGCGTCGCTGCGGTCCGGTCCCAGGTCGACGGGCACGTGCACCTTCCGCCGACCACTGGCGACAACATCGATGTACTGTGGAGACCTCACGCCCCACGTGTTGAGCAATTCGGGGGTACGTCCACCCGGCCTCCCGCATGCCCACTATACGCCCTCGCTCAAAGTCCGTCAACTGCACATACGGTTCACGTCCACGCTGTCGCGGCATGCTACCAGTGTTAAAGTCTGCGATGGAGCTCCGTATGCCACGGCAAACTGGCTGACACTGACGGCGGCGGTGCACAAATGCTGCGCAGCTAGCGCCATTCGACGGCCAACACCGCGGTTCCTGGTCTGTCCGCTGTGCCGTGCGTGTGATCATTGCTTGTACAGCCCTCTCGCAGTGTCCGGAGCAAGTATGGTGGGTCTGACACACCGGTGTCAATGTGTTCTTTTTTCCATTTCCAGGAGTGTAGCATTGTCGTGCAGAAGGAGTGGATGGTCCACGTGTGGACAGTTTTATGAGAGTCTCGCTGTGCGCCGAGATGGTTACGCCACACCAAGCCGTGTCACATGCTACAATTTAGTTGCAGCGAGCAGTAGCTTGTGTCAGCGGGTCTGGGAAAGTAGGCCGTGTGACATGTATTACAGGAAACACGTCAGTTAATCTTGAAAATAGAATAAAAATTTCCCCAGGCATTTGTTTTCAGTATAACCTCGTAGATATCTCTCATTGTCTCTCTATTTATGATGATACTTGCGTACTTACAAGTTAGGGATGTGTTCTACCTACTGGAAATTGCACCTAGGAAAACAAGAGTCACTGCACATAACTACCGACCGAAAATCCATTTTAAAACCAGATACTGCAATGTAATAAGCAGTTTGCTCCATTTTTATAATGTTCTGTTCTTGTTAGAGATGAGTATACCAACTGTGCTGTATTTGCAATCATTTTGTGTTATATATATTTAAATACTGCAGAGTATATTGAGCCAATTTCGGATATAATGTCGATTCTTCAGTTAGAAAGTTTAATTGTGAGTGCAACTGTGTATATTTTTAAAATTATTTATAGGCAGCAGTTAAGCCATCCCTTGTCAATGGTGCAAAGAAAGTGTTGTAGAATGGAAAAGGTGGTATTTGCAAATGAACTGAGTGTCTTTAATCTGTTAACCGTTTTACCTGTCTTGAGAACTGAACATTGTGTTAGTTGCCATTAGCTCCTATTTCAACATGTTTCTAATTTTAACGGTTTCTTTATAAAACTTATTCTTAATTTCACTTACTACTTATTGGTGTGTAGTAGACTAATAATATAACAGGTAGATTACTAAGTACAGTGTTGTCGAGATTTTCTCGACTAAAGCACTTCCGAATTTCAGCCAAATATTTGTTCCTAGGTCCATGACAGTGTTGAACATTGGAACATATTTTCGCATTTAAGAGGAGTTTAATATTGCAGTATTGTTTATAATTTTGGAAAAATCCTGCAGCACATTAAAAGTGTGTGCCATGACTCAAAATTGGAAGAAGATGATGTAATAAACATCTATTGCAGGGGTCACTAGAAGCAAAAGCCACACACGTGGACAGAGGTACAATGTTTTCACCTGAAGTGGAAGTACAGAAACGGTGAAAGATCGCAGGTTTAAATTAATCATATTCTATATTTTAATGATGAAGAAAAGGCATAGAATGGAGCTCTTTTCGTTTTACTCCAAGGATGTCTGTCGGACTGCTAGTTTAACTTTAATACGTCTATCAGCTGCTGGTGGTTGTTCTGTCTGGCAAGGTCCAGTGGTGTCTTCCCGTCGTTATTCCTGGCCAGACGGTCGGCCCCTGCCTCGAGCAATGCAGAAGCCGCCGCTGCGTGGCCCTGCATAGCCGCGTAGTGCAGCGGCGTTCGCCCCCACTGATTCCTGGCGCTGTGGTAAGGAGTGGCCGCCAGCAGCAGCCGCACCACAGCCTCGTGGCCTCTCAATGCAGCCAGGTGCAGGGGCGTGCTCTGCGTTTTGCTCCTGGCATCAGCCTCCGCCCCTGCCTCCAGCAGAAACCGCGCCACAGCTTCGTGGCCATGGTATGCAGCCCTGTGCAGGGGCGTCTCCTGCCAGCAGCTGGTCCTGGCGTCCACCTCTGCTCCACCCTCCACCAGGCACCTCGCAGCCTTCTCATGTCCCTTGTTTGCTGCCCAGTGCAGGGCGGTCCACCTGTCTTCATCCTCTTCCCTCGCCCTGACGTCCGCACCAACAGCCAGCAGCGTCTGCAGCTCGTCGACTGCATCCTCCTTCGCTGCCTGAATCAGCCTGCTGTTCTTCTCCTTTTCAGGAAGACTCCTGTGCAAAAATGGCAAACTGTCACATATTTCTCCAAGTACATGCTTCTGATTAAGAATACTCCAGAAGAACCTGAGATGAGACCAGTCCCAAAAGTGGATCTGTCCAACGACCACTAACTTATCTGCAATTTTTTCCATTTGTGTTACAGAACAGTGGGACAGTCTCCATTAACTAAAGAACAGATGTACAGTGATATCATACTCCTAAAGTCCTCATCAATTAAAAATTCCTACATTCCATCTCTCCAACATTATTCATCATATTTTTGTCACATTGATTCCTGACATTTAGGGCTTAGACCTCAGGATGCTGCTGTTGTACAGTCATTGTCTTCCGCAGAAACAGATGTCTTATGAAGGTATAAGACTCCTCTATGTGCAGCAACCCCCTTTTTAATACACCCAAACGTGGCACTCAAAACTACACATCTCTTCAGATATTTAAAGCTTCCTTTCGTAGCTGTTCTCTTGTTTGCAAACTTGTCAAAACATCCACATCAACAGAGTCAGTTAATGTTTAACAAGAAACAATTTAATCGATATACTTCAGATACAGCAATAACAGTAGATTACTCATTTATCCGTACACACAAAGACATTTGTTGGCATATACTCATGTACACACTTGCTGAGAAGAGTGCTTGCATGATAACAAGCATATCCACAAGCAGTATCATACACTCTCAGGTGCACACACATACTCATATACATATACACAGAACCACACCAACACCCCTCCGCCCCCCCCCCCCCCCCAACATACAAAATCACACATCTAACTCAATTTCTTGTGGCTGCAATCTGTCTAAAGGCAACAGCGAATCCTGCAGTTTTTTAAAGTAAATTTATGATTCAAGTGCTTCGCCAGATTACTATTCACAATAGAGCTCCTGAAGTCTATAGTTCTGACACTGCTCATGTATTTACTGATAAACACCTCATGTCCTTCGTGTGTGACAGCCTCATTACAATGAGTCAAATTCACCGCACGTACATTATGATACTCACTTCCATGCCATCTGAGGTTCGAGTCCCCATGGGGCACGGGTTTGTGTGTTGTCCTTGGCGTAAGTTAGTTTCAGTTAGATTAAGCAATGTTTAAGCCAAGGGACTGATGAGCTCAGCAGTTTCGTATTGCAGAAACTTACCACATACCTGCCCTCCATGTCATCAGGAATAAAATGAAGCAAATTTTTTAGTTCAAAGCAACTGAACAATAAATTAATTCTATAACTCTGCCAAGCGAGAGATATTATAGCTGACAAATGCAATATAAGCAAAGTGGGCAGAATATGGGGAATTGTTGACGGAGAAGATCGAAGACTTTAAAGAGAGTGAGGGTATGAGAGGATTATGCCACCATAGTGCATAATATTGAAAGACCAGCGGAAGACTCAACCCCAGAAAACACGTCCTTCTGTGCCTCTCCCAGGCCACCTCCGGTCTGGTGCGATGAAGAACATGAGACGGTAGCTAACGAGGGGAGAGAAGCACTCAAAGCGACAGACGACAAGGCACAGGGGAAAATTTTGTGTATTTTAATCATAGGCCGAACAATCTACACAAAAATAAAAGAGGGAACCTGCCGACATTTATGTAATAGCTCACCTAGTCAATGATCCATGACTATCGTTTGGAACAAAATCTAGAAAATAAGGTGTATCAATACATCGGTGGGAAAACTATAGGCAACATCTAAAATCCTTTTTGGAAACATTTTATGCAACTTGACCCCCAAGTGGATCAGAAAAGAAAAAAGCGTGCTGATGGTGGAGCGTCAGATGGAACATCAACTAAATGGGAATTTCTCCCTGTTGGAAACGCCTAGAGCAGTAGCATGCAGAAGGACTATGAGGCCTGGACCGAGTGACTGATTGCTCCAACACATGTCGTAGAATGGATGAATTCGTTTATTGAATATTTTAAATAAAATATGGACCAACCAAATCTACAGACCAGAAATTAAGACTGTTCCGGTCTTACAAATACATCAAATGCCTCAGTGCTCTCCATCATACAGTTCCTTCATCCATTCCTATGTCACGTTAACACACTATAGAAACATGATAGGGAAGACTGTTTAGTCTAATTACATCAGACCTGCATTCAGTGTTCCACCCAAGTGCGGGATATAGATGCGTGCAGTATGCAGATGATTTACATGTTTATACTCGTATCGATAGTTTTCCTGAGTGTCAGCAGCAGATGGATAACGCTCTGATATTGTTCAGTGAATGGGTCAATGAGAACTGCCTCGACATATTGCCTGATAAATCAGCTGTGTGCCTATATACAAGACATAGGCTTAACCTAACAAAAATTGTAATGTTAGGACCCTTTATATTCCCAGTCTAAAGAGTGGTCAAGTACTTACGACTTTATATCCATCATAAGTTAACATCATGAAATCACATTAATCACATAATTAACAAATCTGAAAGTGCCAGGAATATCCCTCGCGCTGTGACAGGAATTCGTTGGGAGGCACACTCAAGAATTTTCATTAGCGTATATAGTCAGCTAATAATACCTTACATGGATTGCGGAAGCAACATCTACAGTTCAGCAACGCAGAATAGACTACAAAAATTATGTGTTACTGTGAAGCTATCAGAACATTCAAATCCATTCCAACTAACGCCTCTCTAATGGAAGTAAATGTTTTTTCAGCGTAGGTCTAATAACGTTTGAATTCTTCATCATCAGAATACTCCTGAATCGTTTTCACTTCTTAAATAAAAATCTGATAACAGATATTAAAGTGCTATCCAGGCAGGTATTGAATGAAGAATAAAACTACCACGTTTAGCAGAATTTTCGTTCGGTGCTCCGTCTATCCGCAAATACGTCGCCACTTCGCAAAGTATAAGCTGTTTCAGCACGCCCTAGACTAACACCTTACTGAAGCTGAATATCAAGACGCAATTTCTTTTCTGCCAAGGTACACTGAGAGAGAAAGTTTTAGCTAGCAAACAGGCACCTGGACGATCCTCATTACAGATCTATGCGGATGTGTAGATGGCAAGGCTAATCGCTGAGGCAAATTCAAACACCCTGAAGTTGAGTATACGCTCCCTGCAGAACTCAAAGCGATTTTAGACGGATTTAAGTACTCCAAAGAGGTACAAGAAGAAAAAAAATCAATTTTCTACATATACATCTACATTTATACCCCGCAAGCCACACAACGGTGTGTGGCGGAGGGCACTTTACGTGCCACTGTCATTACCTCCCTTTTCTGTTTCAGTCGCGTATGGTTCGCGGGAAGAACGACTGCCGGAAAGCCTCCGTGCGCACTCGAATCTCTCTAATTTTACTTTCGTGATCTCCTCGGGAGGTATAAGTAGGGGGAAGCAATATATTCGATACGTCATCCAGAAACGCACCCTCTCGAAACCTGGACAGCAAGCTACACCGCGATGCAGAGCGCTTCTCTTGCAGAGTGTGCCACTTGAGTTTGATAAACATCTCCGTAACGCTATTACACTTACCAAATAACCCTGTGACGAAACGCGCCGCTCTTCTTTGGATCTTCCCTATCTCCTCCGTCAACCCGATCTGGTACGGATCCCACACTGATGAGCAATACTCAAGTATAGGTCGAACGAGTGTTTTGTAAGCCACCTCCTTTGTTGATGGACTACATTTTCTAAGGACTCTCCCAATGACTCTCAACCTGGTACCCGCCTTACCAAAATTAATTTTATATGATCATTCCACTTCAAATCGTTCCGCAAGCATACTCCCAGATATTTTACAGACGTAACTGCTACCAGTGTTTGTTCCGCTATCATATAATGTTATCAGACTCACGTTCAGGAATGATGCTGTTAAAATGTATGCCAATGTACTGAAAATTATCTAGTATACCGCATTACAGAAGCAACGCAGGGAGATTTTCCGCATAAATAAGACGACCAACATACACTCCTGGAAATGGAAAAAAGAACACATTGACACCGGTGTGTCAGACACACCATACTTGCTCTGGACACTGCGAGAGGGCTTTACAAGCAATGATCACACGCACGGCACAGCGGCCACACCAGGAACCGCGGTGTTGGCCGTCGAATGGCGCTAGCTGCGCAGTATTTGTGCACCGCCGCCGTGAGTGTCAGCCAGTTTACCGTGGCATACGGAGCTCCATCGCAGTCTTTAACACTGGTACCATGCCGCGACAGCGTGGACGTGAACCGTATGTGCAGTTGACGGACTTTGAGCGAGGGCGTATAGTGGGCATGCGGGAGGCCGGGTGGACGTACCGCCGAATTGCTCAACACGTGGGGCGTGAGGTCTCCACAGTACATCGATGTTGTCGCCAGTGGTCGGCGGAAGGTGCACGTGCCCGTCGACCTGGGACCGGACCGCAGCGACGCACGGATGCACGCCAAGACCGTAGGATCCTACGCAGTGCCGTAGGGGACCGCACCGCCACTTCCCAGCAAATTAGGGACACTGTTGCTCCTGGGGTATCGGCGAGGACCATTCGCAACCGTCTCCATGAAGCTGGGCTACGGTCCCGCACACCGGTAGGCCGTCTTCCGCTCACGCCGCAACATCGTGCAGCCCGCCTCCAGTGGTGTCGCGACAGGCGTGAATGGAGGGACGAATGGAGACGTGTCGTCTTCAGCGATGAGAGTCGCTTCTGCCTTGGTGCCAATGATGGTCGTATGCGTGTTTGGCGCCGTGCAGGTGAGCGCCACAATCAGGACTGCATACGACCGAGGCACACAGGGCCAACACCCGGCATCATGGTGTGGGGAGCGATCTCCTACACTGGCCGTACACCACTGGCGATCGTCGAGGGGACACTGAATAGTGCACGGTACATCCAAACCATCATCGAACCCATCATTCTACCATTCCTAGACCGGCAAGGGAACTTGCTGTTCCAACAGGACAATGCACGTCCGCATGTATCCCGTGCCACCCAACGTGCTCTAGAAGGTGTAAGTCAACTACCCTGGCCAGCAAGATCTCCGGATCTATCCCCCATTGAACATGTTTGGGACTGGATGAAGCGTCGTCTCACGCGGTCTGCACGTCCAGCACGAACGCTGGTCCAACTGAGGCGCCAGGTGGAAATGGCATGGCGAGCCGTTCTACAGGACTACATCCAGCATCTCTACGATCGTCTCCATGGTAGAATAGCAGCCTGCATTGCTGCGAAAGGTGGATATACACTGTACTAGTGCCGACATTGTGCATGCTCTGTTGCCTGGGTCTATGTGCCTGTGGTTCTGTCAGTGTGATCATGTGATGTATCTGACCCCAGGAATGTGTCAATAAAGTTTCCCCTTCCTGGGACAATGAATTCACGGTGTTCTTATTTCAATTTCCAGGAGTGTATTACGGCTCGAGGTGCACAATAGAATTAAGAGAAATGAAAATGTAGACAAGCAGGCCAGGAAAGTTCTTTACCCCGCTGCTGCGAAATACGATAAAGTGCCACCAAACAACCTTGTTCACAACATAAGAATTATATTCAGTGAAAATATCCAATGGTTTTACGACATTGGAGAGAGACGCTGTGCCACGGTGTTAGCTAACCTCCCATCACGTCCCAAGTACCAAAATCGCAGATACAGCAGAAACTTTGCACTGAGGTGACAAAAGACGTGCGATATTTCCAAATACCGTGTCCTTTTGCCCGGCATAGTGCGGCAGCTCGACATGGGAAAGATTCAACATGTCGTTGGAAGGCCCCTCCAGAAATATTGAACCAATCTGCCTCTGGAGCCGTCCGCAACTGCGAAAGTGTTGCCGGTGCAGGAATTTGTGTACGAACTGACCTCCTGAGTATGCCTCATAAATTTTGTATGGGATTCATGTAGGGCGCTCGAATTCTCCAGGACGTTCCTTCAAACCTATCGCTAACTATTGTGGCCCAGTCCCATGGCGCATTGTTATCCATACAAAATCCATCGTTTTCTTGGAACATGAAGTCCATGAATGGCTGCAGATGGTCTCCAAGTAGCTGGTTTTACAGTCGTCTAGGGTCCAACCGATACGGTCACTAGAGGGGCCCTGGAGGCGATTTCGTGCTGTTAGCAAAGGCACTCGAGTCGGTCGTCTACTGCCGTAGCCCAATAACGCCAAATCTCGCCGCACTGTCCTAACAGATAATTTGGTCGTACCTCCCATATCGATTTGTGCGCTTATATTACGCCATGTTACTTGTCTGGTAACACTGACAACACTACACAAACGCCGCTGCTCTCCGTGTCCAAGCGATGGCCGTCGGCCACTGCGTTGTCCGTGGTGAGATGTAATGCCTGAAATGTGGCATTCTCCGCACACACTTGGCACTCCGGATCTCGGAATACTGGATTCCCTATCGATTCCCATGCGTCCAGCGCCAAAGACCTTTGCATATTCAAAGTCTGTTAATTTGCGTCGTGAGGCCACAATCACGTACGAAACTTTTCCACACGAATCACTAACTACAAATAACAGCTTCGCCAGTACACTGTCCTTTTATACCTCGTGTACGTGATACTATCGCCATCTGTGAATGTGCATATCGCTATTCCGTGACCTTTGTCACCTCAGTTTATAGCAACATTGGCACGAATTCACTTCAGTCACGGGTCACTCCGCCAGAACTGCACTACCTGAACATGGTTAAATCTTCTTCATGTGAATGCGGAAGTAAAGATGATGACACTCACATTTTCTTCGGGTGCCACAGAAGACATCAGGAATCAGCGAAACTATTACAGTAATTACGTCCTCTGGAGATCCTTGGTCTACAAGCATTAAGATCCTTCCAGCAGAATTGTATAGCCCTTCTACTGTTTTGTAACAGATGCTCAAATTGGAACATATAGGAAAGTGAATTTCTTACCTTAAAATATAGTAAATATGTTAATCTAGTTAGTTCATTGACTTAAGTCCAGTTTAATAAGTTGTAACAGATTATTGTTGTTCCTGCTCGTCTAAGGCTGACTGCATAAGCGTGTAATGTAGCTGACAGCAGCCAGCCCCGTCGAACACAGTGTTTTTAATTGCTAAAGTTATCTTAAGCTGTACATTAACATTGATTCTGTACGCTTCATCCACACAATGTTGTATGTTTGCCATCCATGCTTTAAACTTCATTTGTTCACAGTGTCAATATAAAATTGTGTTTCACCTCAATATACATGATGGACTGTGGGGAAACGGAAAACAGAAGAGAATCGAAGCAGTTGAGATGTTGTACCACAGACGGATGTTGAAAATTAGGTGGACTGATAAGGTAAGGGATGAGGTTCTGTGCAGAGCCGGAGAGGAAAGGAACATGTGGGACACACTGATAAGAAGAAGGGACAGGATGATAGGGCATCTGTTAAGACATCAGGAATAACTTCCATGCTATTTGAGGGAATGTTAGAGGTTAAAAACTAAAGAGGAAGACAGAGATAGCAATACATCCAGCAAATAATTGAGGACATAGGTTGCAAATGCTACTGCTAGATGAAAAGATGATACAAGAGAGGAATTCGTGGCGTATCAGACTGGTGACTCAAAAAACACGATCTCAAAGCCCATGATATTTATGGTTAGTTGAGATTTGTAGATTGAGCTGAGAGATAAAATATGCTTGCTTAGTCTGCCAACACATCCGACGTGCTCCTAACTCTAGTTGTACTGAGTTGTGGCGTAGATCCTCTTCTGAATTGATTTCAATCCGTTATTTAATGAGAATCTCAGCACTGGAAATCGACAATGAGTAATGTTACCTGTCTACAATATTATTGTGCTGATCCACTTTTGTTCCTTGCTAGTCCGTCAATAAAATCTCTTAGTTCGGCTAATATTTCATCATATATAAATGTAAACTGACCGCAATTTGTCGCCAATGGCTACTCAAATAATTGCAAGGGGTACTCCTACAATGCTCACTGTTTTATTTTTTAAGACGTCCATCTCTCACAGTTCTTCTTTGGTTATAGCGAATACAATGCTGTCGTTCTTTCGCCTACGAAGGTGATCTCGAGATGTGCTAGTTGACTCTGGATTCACTTATAAGGTGTATATTAGAATGCCTAAAAAGTATTGTGTATTTGTTTACTTAGTCTGGCGTTGTCTTCCGTTATTGCCCGTTATCTGTTCTGTTGGTGTCTGTTTTGTCCCTTTATCTTCCGAAACTATGAAACAATTTTATTGGCGCCCACCTACATAGTGACATACGATCATCATAAATCATGAGAAACCAGAGCTCGCACTTAAAGTTTAAAGTGTTCGTTTCACCTGCACATTGTTAGAGAGTGAAACGGTAGAGAAGTATCTTGAAGTGATTCGATGAACTCTCTGACAGGTACTTAATTGTGAATTGCAGAGTAGTCGTGTAGCTGTAGTGTGTAACGTCAGTGTTTGATCTTCAGTGTAATTCTGTCCAACACGTACGAGTACATGTCTCTCTTGTAAAATTTTGTAGTCTTATTTATCACACATATCTTGCTGGAAAAGTAAACAGAACTGTACTCAAGATACCTGCAGTATTCTTGGAGCTGCCGTGTATTCTTTACGACTGGCGAGGTGTCGCTGTTGCACATACCTCCACTCAACTACATCCACAACCCGACTTCTCTGATTATTTCGAGCAATCACCTTATCCATTACGCCTTCTGAGCACGCCTGACTATGTGAACCATACACTGAGCCTGATGTTTCCACAGCTGATACCGAAACATTACCACCAGAGTTTCTATCCTACATCTCTCGTAGTAGGGTAACCCACCATCCTTTAAATACTTCGTTCCCCCAGTTACTGCCACATAGCCTGTGGTGAACGTCTGATTCTAATGTATCGAAAACAAATGTGGTATTATCATGTTGGTGCGTAATTTCATAGCGCTTTTGTTTTTCATGATGGTATTCTGGTTACTATGGTTTTATCCATCGACTGTCGTGTTTACTTATTGTGAATATTTGAGTTCACGTACTGTCATTCTGTGAATTGTAGATAGCAAGTGGAGCTGTTGAAGCTAGAAATTGCCAAGAGAAGAAATCGGTACATTTCCGACATATTCTCCTGTTTGAGTCCCATAGAGGATTGACAGCAGGTGAGGCAGCCCAAAACATTTGTGACGTGTATGGGGATAATTCCACTGGACAGTGCACAGCTAGAAAATAGTTTTCTAGTTTTAAAGGAGGATCGTTTTTATATTAGTGACTCCACGTTCACGTAGCCCTCCGGTGTTTAATGATGATCGTTAAACGCATTAATCACACAATGATCCACGTGCGTGTACTCTACAAATGGCAATTATGTCGAACTGAGATCGTTGCACAATCGTGCGACATGTGCATGCAATGGAGAAGGTTCAAGAGTGCACTGCACGTTCCAAGGCAATATCACAAAAGTCAGTGACTGGACATATTTGCATATCTGCTTGATCATTATCAATTAGTTCATGAAGTCCCTCTCCTATCCTGCATCGCTACTAAGGACGAGAGATGGTGTCTTTATGCAAACATAAGAAAAAGAAAGGAATGTTTGAGTGCAAACAAAGCAGCAACTCCCCGCACAAACAAACACCTGCTCTCATTCACAAAAGGTAATGTTATCTTCTGACGGAACAGCGACAGTGTTTTGTACTAGGAACTGCTTACCCGAGGTGTAACCACCACTATTGATATTTATTGCCAACAACTGAGACGTTTTGCAGATGTCGTACACAGCTGATCTCGCGTCCCGAGACTTTCATCTTCTGCGCTCTCTATCGAAAAATCTTCAAGGAGCTTCTTTTCCGGATGAACATGCCCTCGGAAGTTGGCTCAACGAGTTCATCGCCTCAAAACCACGTGATCGAAAAGTTGCCCCAGTGTTGGAAGACTGTTGCACATAGTGAAGGAGAACACGTTAGTGATGACTAAAGCGTCTGTTATATTGTGTTTAATTAACCTACGGAAAAACGCTACGAACTTACGCACCGCCACAATAGAATAGAGATCAGAAGTTTGTGCCAGGCGTGGTCGTGTGTTGAGGTGAGCAAGAGACGCATTGAAGCCCAGGAGGGCATAATTTATCAGTGTTAAGTATTCTCCGAAAAGTCACTTAAAGATAAATATACAAAATCTGAAGACACACTCCAGAACACGCTATATACTTACTCTGCTGCATATTATTTTGATTGTTTTTTCGTGCTTGCGATTCCTTCACTGTTTCTGTTTGAGGATCACCAACGACTTGATTTCAAAACTATTTATTCACATGAAATGGAAGATTGGAGGAGTTTCAATGCATCAGCGTCCTCTGTCTCACCTATTTGCTAAACGATTCATTCTCAGATAGAGAGCCATCAGCGAATGAAGAAATTGCATCCGACACATCAGTATACTCAGTGTTTGTGGAAAAGGATTTTGTTTTATTACATCTTATAACTGCAGTGAATGAAATCATCTGTCCTAAACTAAATATAACTGATACGGTCAGCCCAGAGAGGGATGTAAAGAATCACTTTCATCGATGGCTAGTCGCCACCATAATTTATATCAGGAATAACTTCTCCTGAAAACTACAACCTCTGTGTTAGCACATATACACTACAGCGCCATTCGATGTCCTTGCACACAACACTTGTTGATGCCTCCACTAATCACTGTGTGTAGTGGCGGAACTCACCGCAGTCGAGAGATGGCAGAGTCATCTGGTGGGGAAGTGGTGCAGGCAGCTGTGGGTGGCGCAGCAGCGGCAGCAGTGCGGCAGCGGTCTCCCTGTGTCCCACTTCCAGGGCGCGGACTGCCGTCTGCTGAGGCCGACGTGCTGAGCAGAGACAGGGAGGGTGTGGCAAACTCTGTCCACTTGGAGGTCAGAGGGCAGATTACTACTATATGCATCGCTGCTGAGTGATCGTCTTCACACAGACAACATAACACACACTGCCAATGACAATAGCAGGTCTTCTAAGACGAATAAATCAGGAGAGGCAGTGTGTAAATTGATAAGATTGAGGCTGAGTTCATTAGACCAGTAGCTTAATATAACAAACAACAAAAGAAAGTACAAATGAATTGCAGACACAACGCCATCAGTTATGCTAAAGTTATACTAGAACTTTTGTACAGAACAGTTGGAATACACAACAACAGCAACAACAATCACATGGAAGCAGCAAAAACCTTTGGAAGTGAAAGGTCTCTGTTGGATTCCTTTCATGTCAATTTCTTAAAACTGTTGTCATTTACGGCATAAATTCCTCTTCCAAATTTACTGTGGCGTTTCTTACTATCTGGGAGGAGACTGAGTAGTGGAACGTATTACTTTTACACATAAATAAGAACGATCTGTCACACTACTACACTTTAAAACACAGTTTATATGCAATTCATGTCACACAGTCTCATACGGAACCTACATCCCCCTTCCTTTCTGTGTGAGAGGATGAATTAGCAAATGTTTTTCTAGTTGCATGCTTGAGGGTAGCAGACAAGCTAGAGAGCAGTAGGACCAACCTTGGAACAGGTAGCTACGCTTTCTAAAAGCAGAGAGGTTTCTATTCTTAGTATGGTCCTGTCTGTCCCTTGTCATGTTGGTATAAGAAGCTGCCCCTCTGGTCACTTCCGTTTTGCATACGGAAGCACCCTTGGTAGGAGGCCAGGTCAGTCTGTCCGTGGCGAGCGTCTGATGTGTTAAGATCTCCGGCTAAGCGCGTGTCTGCTAAGTCTGTAGGACAATGGATTTCATAAGTTCAGCCTAACTGAAAATTTAATCACCTTTATTTCAGGTTTAGTTCTAAAATATCTAATGTTATCTTAAATTGCAACGCAGTGTAATTCGAGTGTGAAGTTCAGAATATATTCCGGTAGTTGATTTGTCACTACTTCATGAGTAAAGTGGAACCACGTGTTGATCAGTAACTCTAACTAGCATCATCGATCTTCAATGCGAATGTGCGTGAGATTATAACATCTCGTACTGACAATATTTTTCAATATAGCAACTTTTCTTTATGTTCAACCCACGTGGGGTGTACTTTGTGAGACCAGTACCACGTGCTTATACAATTGTTTGACCCATCAGGTTGATAGTAAGACGATAGTAACCAGTTCGAGTTTTTTCTTTTGTAAATTGCTTTTCGTTCTAATTTATATTAATTATTAATTTATTATTATTATTATTAATTATTATTATTATTATTATTATTATTTATTATTATTATTATTATTATTAATTATTATTATTCATTTATTTTATAATTATTTGTGTAAACCAAGTTGACCACGTGAAGCATGTGGTGTAATCATCAAAGTAGCTCTCATCTATTCTTTTCGGGAAAATTTCACAGAGAGTTAGTATGAATTTGGTAAACCAGTGTGTGGTAAGTACATGACGGACAGGATCGTGCTACGAACGTAACTCCTTTGGGTGAAAATTGAATCGGTTGGTTGTGGTTAATTTCCTCTTGCATATGTATCAACGTTCTTTGTGTGTTATTTTATGAATGGAGTGTTGTATGCAGTCTCCCAATCTTGGCTCCATACTTGATGTGTTCCATAAGATTACAATCTCACATTTTCACAATCCTAAATAAGGCACCAGTTTATTATGAATCAAGTTTGATATGCTGAAATTTCAATGATCAATGTTAAAATAAATTTCCAAATATAAACTGATTTATTTCTTTTTATTTAAATTCTGTTTTTTATATGTATATATATCACCGGTTGTCGTATGACTATTAATAGATTATAATTAATGTTAGTCTGGTTGGTAATTTGGTAAGCTAGACTGGATACCTATTGAAACAGTTGCGCAGTAATTCAAGGTTAACTTCCCCAGACAGCTCACAGCTTTTAACCCACTTTTATGGTCGTGCATAGCAGCACCGCTTGCAGAACAAATAAAAGCAACAACATTACAAAAGTACTTATTGTGATACTGCTTCAATCAAATGGTGCCTGTAGCTCATGTGCTAGGAACCAGGTTGTAGGAGGCACACATAATAGCCAGGGGGGCAGCACCTGTCGAACAGACAGGCGAAGGAAATTCAGGTAAATAAAGTGCACAGAATTTGTGATTCAAAGAATTTATTCCAATAAAAACTGCAGCACTTTAATTTTCATCAAAGAAACTGAAACATTTCTTGCTGAACAAATTTAGTTCATATTGACCATGGGGCCTCTCACTGAATAGGTGAATGTTAAATGTCATCTGACAGTAAATTCGGATGTTTGTGAGAGGAAAACCTATAATGAACAAACACGATCTGTACATAGATTTATGCCTGACAACTAACCAGACGTTGTGAGTCCGATGAAATATAAAATTCCATTTCACTACTGTATTCAGGGTGACCATATTTACTCGATTGTGACTAGAAGATTTTCTTGTGAATGTAGTAGTCAATCTCAATGAAAATCGAGAGCATGTATGGCAGTGGACAAATTTCCGTAAACACTCATCAAATGGTGATTACACGATGAAAGGAGTGAAAGCTGTAATTGGTGCTACAGAGCAGAAGATAAAAGCTAACGTTTGCAACCACAAAGATAATTGCTGATTGGGGGCAGGTACTGGTACGTGTTCATATACAGGACGTTTATTTTAACTTAACACAACTAAATATATCGAAAATGAGACATCGTACGAAATACATGTTCTAGGTGAAAAGGCAATATTAGGAAAGGGGACATCTTTCTGTGTTACAACTGGCCACCTCCGAACCTCCGCTGGTTGGTGGGGCCAACTTCGTATTTTCAAACATGAATCACCATTTTCACTACAAATTCGAATTCTACTCCAAAAAATGCGAATGCTTTACCAAGCTGTTGTTTCCCATGTGTGTAATACACAAAAATTCAAGTGTGCTTGCTTTTTCACTCAAGAACCAATGTACTTGATTCTATGTTTTTATTTTGTAATGGTTAATGTTGATGTTCACACAATACTAGAGCGTTGCAAATGACATTGTAAAGTTCAAATAATACGCCTAGACATTGACTGTATGGTAATATATTTTGAAATTTCCTATGGCCTTGGTGACTCTGCAAACCATCGGAATGCTTGACTTCAGTCGTCACCCTGGAATTCCTCTGTTAAGGTGATTTGATTGGGAACCACACACTTCTTGAGTCCTAGAATACTTCTTAAAATCTATACCTAACTCAACTGCTTCGACTAGAAAAAGTACGGTTACTGTGTTATGCAAACTATATTTGTGTTACATACATCTAGCCAGAAAACAAATGAGAGACACGCAACATGCAAATCTGTAATACTGATCTGGGAAGTGGTTACTCTCGCACTTACCACCACAGAGCTACCGGCAGAATACAAACCGCAACCACTGTAATAAGGTAAAATGTCATTGATATGATAGTGGCATACATACGTGCCACTGATACGAAAATCAAGCACCCCAATCGTGAGAGACTAGGAGACTCACTGAAATGGAGCATCCTGGTGGTAAAACAATACTGCTACATCCACGTCGTCCCTGGATCACGCTAGACGTAGTTTGTAGCAAGACACAGAAATGGTGAATCACACTGCGCTGCACAGTCAAATTTGCAGCTCTAAAATAAATTTCGAACATAAATAGCGACTTATAAGACACTAAGGCTTACATTTACATCGTAATTGAAATGTAGAAACAAATATGTCGGTTCTTAATTGCTGAGACTGGAACACTTGATATTCGACTATTACAGGTCATCTGCCATGTGTGGCAAACAGTGGTTTGCTTAACTAGAAGTATTTTTTGGCGCAGATTCCGAATATGCAATGAAAATGAATGATTTCTGTTTAGAAATAAAACTTGAGCCCACCTACGCAGGCAGGGTGTACTTATATAATGTTTACTATATTACATACACACATCAGCGTATTGATTGTCTAAAAACATTCAACTGTTAATAGCTATAATAGTGAATCTATGAATGGAGCAAAGTTAATGTTAGTAATTTCTCATTATGTGATCTAAAACACTGTGAAATTAATTCACCATTGACACGTCTTTGAGCCTACATGCAAGTTTTATAACTAGGAAGCTGCGTGGGAAATTGATGTCGTCATAAGAAAGTGGACAGATACGATGCAGTAGTGGATGGCACCCGATTGAATGGCGAAGATGCTGGTTAGTAATTACAACATGGATCCTAATTCAGTTATCAACAGTATTTCGCAAGTTTACATCTGCAAAAGCAGTTTATAAGGCTACGAAATTTTGTCTCTTCCTTGATTTTCGTGCTTGGGTAGCTCAGTTGCTAGAGCACTTGCCCGCGAAAGGCAAAGGTCACGAGTTCGAGTCTCGATCCGGCACACAGTTTTAATCTGCCAGGAAGTTTCATATCAGCGCACACTCCGCTGCAGAGTGAAAATCTCATTCTAGATTATCTGTTAATAAATGCACTTCTGTTATCGTATTAAATGAATCTGTTACACGAAGTTGAGGAGAACATCAAGAGATACAAGAAAATGGACATCAATGATCACGTACACTTTTGGAGAAAAAATTACAGCTCCAAGAAGGAGTTGGTAGGAGTGTTTCTACATCTGAAAGATTGTGTCTATTCAGATTTCGTGCCATTCGCGGAAGAGTGGCGCTAGTAGCCTCGCTATGAGGATGCAAATCAGGCTTGCTTTAAATACGTGCTCTAGTAATTGTGAGCGTTAGTTACCTTTGAGGTTGGAGGGGCGACTTGATTGGGACAAAGATGCTATTATCGTACTGCATCTGCAGTAATAATTTGATCAGCAGTTGGCACCACAATGACGAAACCTAAGGTTAGAAATCGCTTACATCGAGGGCAGCTCCTAGCCCGACGCCCTGTAGCGTGGTTCCACTGGCCACAGACCACCGTCATTTGCGATTTCAGTGGTGTCAACTGGGAGATTATTAGATAGCTGGGTGAAGGTCGCTGGTCTTGCCTGAGTGCCCGTGATGGTGGCATGTTGGTTAGGAGGAGGCCAGTTGAGGGCCTACAACAAACCTTTCTGCATGCTAGGCACATTGGATCTACAACTAGAGTTATGATCTTGGATGCAACTTCCTGTGAGAGCAGGAGCAATGTTGTCGCTACCCCACGCACCCTGACTGAAAATGTGAGACAGTCTTTTGAATCGACCTGTTATGCTGCCATTCATGAAAAGCATTCCAGGAGGTGTTTTCCAACTGGATAATGCTCGTCCACACAACAGGTGGTGTAATACAGTATGCTCTACAGTGTGTCGACATGTTGTCTTGATGTGCTCAATTACCTAGCTGTCTCGAATTGGGCATATATAGGACATCATCAGATGACAAATACAGCATCATCCACAAACATCACTAACTGTCCCTGTATTGACTGGCCAAGTGAAACAGGCATGGAACTCCATCACGCAAATTGGCATCTGGTGCCTGCGTAAGACAATACTTTAAAACTTGCATGCTTGCATTCAACATTCTGGCGGTTACACAACTTATTGATGTGCCAGAATATCACATTTTCAATGCAAAATCTGGCGCTTACATTAACCTGTGATATTAATCAGTTATATATGTTACCTACACAAATCTGTTCCCAAAATTTCATTGCTCTACATTAATTAGGAAAAAGACCACAGCACCAAAAACTGTGAGATGTGTCTCTGCTCTAAAATACCCATACACTAAGTATAATTATTGACTCGGAAATACAAAAACACTTAGAAATGTGCAAACCAGACAAATGGCTCATCAGAAGCTTACCTGCTTTCTGCTGGAGGACTCGCGAGCAGCTGACTCAGTATGACCACGTCTTCAGGCTGAGTGCGGACTGCGTCAATCCAGCCCTGTGTGGTCATTACCTGCACTGCATTGACCTTGATGAAGTTAACGGCGGCCTGCCTGAGGCTGGTGCAGGAGTGCCTGATCGCCAGAACAGCTGTTGCCGCCGCAGTCTCGACCGACAGCTGAGCAGCCACGTGCTGCTCGCATCGAGCCTTCAGGGCCGACACGCCGTATTTATCAGCGGCTGCCAGCAGCTGGTAGGCCAGACTGGGCAGCTGAGGGGCCTGGAGGGTGTAGAGGTAGGCGACCAGCTGGCGGAGCACCGGGCCCTCCACGTCCGGGACTGCGACCTCACCGGTGTTGGCTTCCAGTGTGTCGTGGCGAAACATGCCGCCAAACACGGGACTTCTATCGGCCAACACGGCCCTGTGCGCCACGAGACGGGTGCCGCCAGCCACCAGTGTGACGACTGCGCCGTCCCCTGCGTCCAGAAGGGCGCCCAGGTCCACAGCTGTGGTCTCCATAACCTCCTGGGTGGGTTCCATTGTGGATGACTCTGGAACACGGCGGCACTCAGCAGGCATTTCTCATCGCAAGGCACTCTCTATGCCTGTACGAGCCATAGGCAGAACAGTGTCAAGCGAAAGTTGGTAAATGTTTGGCATCTGGACACTTGGGCTTTATGATATGAATAGGCCTCTCAATTCACTGGCATTCGAAAAAATCATGCATATGCAGAACGAAATATAAATATCAGCTGTGCAAACTCAAAATGCAGACACCGCATTGCAGAGTTGAAAGTCTGGCCATAATCTCAATTAATTTACAATAACAGATGCAGTTGGTCACTTAGGCGCTAACAAGCAGCCCAAGTGAGTATGCAGTCTACTTAAAGCGAATTTGGAACATTTAAAGGCAGCATTCAAGTTATAACCACTGCAACAAAGCGGATCTGATGTTGACGCCATAGTCAACAAGCTTGTGTAAATGTTGCACATGTCGCCCAACAAGGCGATCCCAATATTTGTTAGGTGTGTAAGTAGGCTGTTTATGTTTTCTCTATGTAAGTAGGCTGTTTATGTTTTCTTTATGGAAGTAGGCTGTTTATATTTTCTTATTGGCAACGCCACGTAGCGCTCTCTGTATGAAAATCACTGGCTGTGCTGTGTGCAGTCTGTGGCTAGTTTGCATTGTTGTCTGCCATTGTAGAGCGGCAGTTGGATGTGAACAGCGCGTAGCGTTGCGCAGTTGGAGGTGAATATTAAGGTAAATACATTGTTTGTTCTCTATTACTATCTTTCATTTGCTAACTATCCCTATCAGTAGTTAGTGCCTTCAGTAGTTTGAATCTTTTATTTAGCTGGCAGTAGTGGCGCTCGCTGTATTGCAGTAGTTCGAGTAACGAAGATTTTTGTGAGGTAAGTGATTTCTGAAAGGTATAGTTTAATGTTACTCAGGGCCATTCTTTTGCAGGGATTTTTGATAGTCAGATTGCGTTGCGCTAAAATTATTGTGTGTCAGGTTAAGCACAGTCTTGTATAAATTGTTCTAAGGGGACGTTTCAGGTGTACAAAGGTTTTTAAAATTCCCTTATGTTTCTCCCTACAGAAATGGACAGCATGGCAAGTGACAAGATACTACCATAGTACCTCAGGGAAACAGAACGACAAACAAGGCTGAATTTCTATCTAACAGTCAAATGACATTATGAAGAAACTATTCCATCCAACAAGAGAAGAAAAATGCGGGATACATGTCAAGGACCAAAGAGTAACAGACAGTGTTTCACATGCAAGCTTACAACAAACATAGTTCGATTACCCACTGCATTATTGACCTTGAGACGATCTCCCTGAGCTATGATGGCGATGGACCAGAAGACATTAGAATTCTGTTGGCAGAAGACATGACAGTATCTTCACTGACAACTACTCCAGCAACATTTGAATGAGTTTTGATTTCATTTACCCAGAAGCATATGGGACTAGGCAATAATAAAGTTAAGAAAAGAAGGATGCACGAGAGGTTGATATAATTGTGGCAGAAGAGCTCCATTAGATAGTGGACCAAATTTTATCGTGTCTAATGGCGTCGTTCAACGAATTTCCTTTGTACGGATCAGTAACCAGATTCTGCAGAATCTCAAGTATCTTAGGGTCAAAACAACTCATTCCTAACTACATAGAGGAATCTTTACATAACGTGCATTCCCAATTGGGGGGAGGGGGGGGGGGTGGAAGTAGGTACTTTCTGCCCACTCTAAAAAAATAAAATTTTATCAGCAACGTACTATTGAAGAGGTACTTATCGTGTAATTAGGCTCCAGACTCTTAGCAGTGTCAATGTCCTTTCGATAATGTATACTACTGACTTCGTAACCGACACAATAAATGTAAGGACTTCACATTTCTTTCAGTGTTCGTGGCTTTTACTCTAAACAAAATTTTTAAAGTGTTACTGATGCGTGAGTATGGCCTAGAACACGGAAATACTGATTACGACTTTCATTGTGTAAAGTGACATCTCTACTCTTACTTAAATTTTTATGTTAACTGAACTGAAATATTTAAAACATATATGGAATCTAATAGAATTCATTAAGAACAACCATTACTTCAAATTTTAAGATACAAAGACACTGTCTAGATAACAATATGTGTCACTGTTCGGCATAAAGTAACCCCCATCCATCCATCCCAAATTGGTATTGTGAGGGTTAAGTATTGCAGCTCAATCCGTTTGGTAAATACTCACCTGAACTACAGGGAAACGTTCTGTGCTGCCGTCTGAGCAATCATAGGCTCGCAATAAGCATGAGCTCCTGAATTATGGTATCAGGAAAGGGAAGCACACCGAGGATGCGGCAAGTCACACAATGCATATTGTGAATACCTCAGGCATAATCACTGATAAAGCTGTTAATAATTTATGGTTGCCTACCCAGTTCAAAGGCCTGACACAGATGAGCTCACCCAATTGTCTCTGTAACATCCTAAGAGATTACCCCACAGACAGCCAAGTGAAACAGGAATCCCTTTAAAGTATATTGTGAAAACGTCACCAAAAGCCGTCCGCAGGTTTCTGATTGTTGTCATTAATGATCCAGCTTCAAGGCATAACAAATACTAGAGGCTGCATCACCTATGCAGACGATCTACTAAATACTCGCATAGTATCTGCCACTACAAGAGCTAAATAAAAGAAAATTAATAGGGAAGTTCTTGCAAGACTAAGTAATTGGTGCATAGTAACACACTTACAATAGTAGCATACAAATTCTTTTATACATGAGTGAACATTATCAAGACTATAAATGTCAACACTCGTGTTAAATGATCAACCAGTGAAAGGAGAAGAATTGTAAACATACCTCGGTATCAGTACCAAGGAGAACACCAAGTAATCGTGTATCCTCAACAAAATAGCAATGCAACAAGATCATATCACAGTGCAACCTTAATCGCTATTATGGACTGTGAACTGAGCGACCCGTATAGCCAGAATTTTGACAGTATGAAGAAGTACCTAGTGTTAGGCGCCTGTAGGCACGCAAAGTCTTGACACCGCTCTGTTCCATATACCTGCCTGCAGGCGCACAGGACAACTTCTCAGGTTGTCTCTATAGTGGTACATTATTCAAATTCTCAACGCAGTAGCGCAGGTGCTACTGAACATGTTGTGGGACAGAGGGGGTGTTAGAGGGAACCTTTGCTTTTTAATTCACGCTTGGGTCTGTCTGCGTCCTCTGAGATCACACCATGGAGGCCCCAGAACAGAAGGGATTAAAGTGCATAAACACACTTTTCTGCTTTTTATCACGTTCAAATTTCGGCAAATAATTTTGAATGTCTTCTGGTGCTTCCAAACTGTTCACGAGAGTAAAAATAGCAGTGGTGCTGCTCTTCAAAGGGGTCAGATCAAGTACAATGTGGATACAGCACAAAAATGTCCCTAGAAATGGTATCAAACGTCTGGGGGTGTCAGTAGCGTCAAAGGTCGTCAAGAGTGTCATTTTTCTGCTTATCGCACACTAGCCTGTTATTTTCAACTGAGAAATGTGTAGGAGTCAAAGACAAAAGGAAGGAGTGGTTTCATTGACGCCCTTTATGCCACCTTCTGAGGGATTTTCGTGGGACTATGTTGATGACACATTTGTAGTGTGGACTCATGGTGAAGAACAACTGCCTTCTTGGTACATCTGAACAGTATTAACCCGAAGATACAGTTTACGATGGAGAAAGAGAGCAACGGTCAACTCAATTTCCTGGATGTGTCGGTAATTAAACGGGTGGATGGGACGCTGGGCCACAAGGTATATAGAAAGAACACTCACACAGATCGATACCGCCACAAGGTATCAAACCATCATCCTAGGCAAAGAAGATGTGTAATGAAAACCTAGGTGGTCAGAGCCAACAAAACTTGCTAGCCGGCTTGCTTGCAAGATGAATTAAATCACTTACGGTAAGCTTTCATGAAAAACGGATATACCAGCAAGGAAATTCATCGAGCTCTCCAATAAAGAAGAAAAGAAGCCAGAAGTCAATAGCAACAACGGTCACCTACTGGAAAAGTTTTCTTATCGTTCATCAATAAAGTCACGGACCGTATCGGGAAAGTTCTGGCCAGGTATGGGATCGAAACAATCGTCAGACCCACCAAGAAGATTAAGGAATATTGAAGAACTGCAAAAGACGCCTAGCAACACCTGGGACATACAAAAATCCATGCAGTTGTGTACAAGTATATATTGGAACAACGAAAAGAAGTGTAAACACCCGCTTAGGCGAACATAAAAGCAACTGTTGCTTAGGACATATCGAAAAATCGGCAGTAGCTGAGTGTGTTTTAAATTTAATGAGAAAAGCGTTCTAGCACGAACATTCCCATTATCATTCACAAACACCATAATAATTTAATAGAAAAGAGGAAGTTTCAACTGAAGAAAGGAAACTTTGCTTATTGAAATTGGTTTCTAAACCGTGATTGGACAAGACAGGATTTTTCCGCGAGAATCATTTAGAAAGAATGTTCTGATTGGCCTTCAGATCAACAGTAAATCAGAATTGAGATCTTCCCTCGCGGAGAGAAGAGTGTGTTGACTGTACTAGGACACTGCCTAGAGGATCCGTTTCTGGATCATTGTAGCGAACGCATTATGTTAGATCGCTCTTCGTGAACAGTATGTAAAATGAAGAATCATAGATGTAAATTGGGTTCTGTTACTGGTAACAGGAAATAACTTGGGTGCGAGACATTTTGGTGAATGTTTGGTATTGTTGTGCGCTTCCGTGTGAAAGATAACCACCTTGAAACATTCCTGTCAAACTTACAAAAACCACGTGGCACTTTTCGCATTCGTGTAGTAGTGTGGAGAGCACTTCTGTAAAGGAAGACCACTGAAACGACCGAACGTTTAACTCGTGCAAAGTTGTCGGTCTGGCTCCTTTCGTATGTCTACGTGCATCACACCTTTATCACTGTAAACATGCTGTGACAATATAGATGCACACTTAAATACGGACTTGACACCAATTCCATGAGTCTTAGGAACAATAACTAGTCAATAGAACTTTAAACATTTTACTACATGAAGGTAAAACCCGGATGCCGTATATTTATCATGAACTTTCATGAACTGTTTTTTAGGTAGAGCTTTCCGGCGTTTCTCTGGTAGATATTGGGTGGTAATTTAGTTAACGCTGCTTTGCACCACCGACCCAGTACCTGCAACGACTGACAAGGAACGAGGAGCAGACAAGAAGCCTATAGAGGTAGATGGATTGAATGTGATAACAAGGAGAAGGAAACCCGCAGCAAAACGTAACACCGTGGATGCTGGCAGCCATTGCCTGTGCTTCGCGTTGTACTGTGTTATTTGATAACTGCAACGATACAACGTACAGACTAAATCGAATCCAAAGTTGGAAGAGGAATTACCGATTCGAAGTACAATGGGGCACTTAGTATACCAATGAGCCGTAAGAGTGAACAGGACTCACCGTAGAGTGAGTGAGGGAGTGGTGTCTTCGGGCAGGTGATGCTCGTCGCCGCAGCCAACACACACAGAGCGTCCCTTCAGCTGCTGGAGTCGCAGTGAGCTCAGCGACACAGCCCGCCCTTGCTTATACGCCTGCAGACGGCAGCGTGACGTCACCGTGCCTCGTACGTGCTCCTCGGGTTACTGTAATGATGTGGCGCTTATCAGCGCGTGGTTTATCTCGAACGTCTGTCACAAGGCGTGATAACCTCAACTTTAGTAGGCTTATACACTCCGTCTATCTAGTCGCACATGGACTTCGCTTTCTCTGAATGCAAAATGTCAGAGTGCACTGTGATGCTGATTAAAACTTGACTTTGTATGACAGTAAATATTGCACATATTGATTTCCATATCGTGAAACACACATCTTCTACCGCAAGGTCATTGCTTTCCATACTTTTAGGGGAGGTAGTATAGACAAAATCATGAAACATAAAAAAACGCCACCGTCCAGTGTGGCCGAACGGTTCTAGGCGCTACAGTTTGGAACCGCGCGACCGCTATGGTCGCAGGTTCTAATCCTGCCTCCAGCATGGACGTGTGTGATGTCCTTAGGTTAGTTAGGTTTCAGTAGTTCTAAGTTCTAGGGGACTAATGACCTCAGCAGTTAAGTCCCATAGTGCTCAGAGCCGTTTAACCATGAAAAAATACCACGAAATATTGTCAGTGAAATGCATACTTTAAGAGCATCTTCAGTAGAGGAGATATGTGTCACATTATCGAAGATGGACAAGTGCTCATAGCTATTAAGGTATGCGTTCTAGAGCCAATGTTTACTACACTTTTCTGTTGTTTTGGTCATTGGAATCAAGTCTGAAAGTTCCTACTCTCCTACTTTAGCACAAAATGTTCTGAACACGTATTCCACTGACAGGGGAGTCAGAAAAATTTTGGCTTACAACTTCCGGCTCGTTCATTTACTGACCGGGGTGCTTTATCTCAGACTGGAATATTTTCCATTCCCCATCAGCTCTAGGAGCTCTTCAAATCATCACGGAATCATGAAAAATTGGCAGAATTTCTTCTTCTTGGCACACACATACACACACACACACACACATTCATTGTGTTTCTGTATAGAGAACAGTGACTCTACCAATACGATAACATGGCTTACAGTTATAGGCTGTGCTCTTGTTTGGTGTACGATTGTCAGTGTGTCTGTCTCTATTATTCCGGAAATGAAAGCTGAACAATGACAGCGCTCAGTACTGCAGACGTCCTAACATTGTCTGTGTGGTCACCCGTCTTGCTCTTATCAAAGTGGTTTTTCGACTCACCGTACGTGAGGCTGATCTACGACACCGCATTGCCAAGCAAATATTCACTCTCCTCATGGACGCCAACGGTGTGAGGATGCTGAAATCGTGCACCGCATTGAGTATGTGCATGCTGAATTTACTGCTTCGGTATTCGCACAACAGACCGTCAGACCCGCAACTGTGGACCGTAGCGGCCGCGCGGTTCCAGACTGTAGCGCCTAGAACCGCTCGGCCACTATGGCCACCGGCCGCCAATGCCAATGCAGGCGCTGCAGCATACGAGGAGGCGGCCATTTTTGGATCGCGGGGGGGGGGGGGGGGGAGGGGGGCTATGGTTGGGCTGCAGTACCATGTCACTGTCCTGGATTAGGGGATTGACTGGGCGTGCTATGTTCCTGCTGCCTGTTCCTGGGTTGAAAAGTAGTCAGTATTAATCTTATTGGGCAAATTTATTTAACTTCTCCTTTAACGCTTAGTAAGAAGATTTAGTTTCGCCACACCAGAAACACTCTGCCTCTTTCGTTCCTGCACATCCTGACTTGGACTCAGAACGCAGTTTTCCTTATCTTCGAAACCGTTCAGCGTGCTCAGATTTTTAGTCTCGTGATCGACAGTCCTGCAGACCAACTAAGGTGAATTTGGTCTCTATCGATATTTCTCCGTCAGTACGATAAAACTGGTTCATAATTTAGAAAATTCTCTGGGTTTGCACATGTCTGAGAAGATAGATACTACGATTTTCTCGTAATAGCCACGGCACAGTGAGGTACATACAGTACCCAATGAATTTTCGTACTGTGAGAATATGTACTGAATCAGTTAATCTGTGTCTGCTATCTGCGACATATCTTGTGTGATGGGAGGGGAACTTCATTCTAGTGATATGTCGAGAATGCAGTCAGAGCCTCAGGCAGCGACTTCTTTTCGTCGACGAATTTCTTTTTCTTTGAATTCAGAATTCCGCGGGTCTCGGCCTTGCTGCCCCGTTCTCCACCACCCCACACAGTTCGTACTCCAGGTGCGGCCACGACTCTTGCAGGAGTTGACCCTCCAGCTGCTGTGCGAGACGGCGCCCGTTCTCGTCATTCAGTGCTGCTGATCCTGATGGACGCAGAACGAAAATTCGTCGTGTGGAGGATTCCGATAACAGGTGTTTGTATATCAGCTTATCTCGGAGAGCTGATTGTCAGGTGCGTCGTTTGTAGATAAATCTCACCAAACGTGAGAGCAGACTCAGCGCGACTTACACAAAATGTGTTTCTCTTTTTGTACAGAAAATGTAAATTTTTGGCATTTTTATATTTACATTTTTTATTGTTTTGTAAGAACTTACCCGTCTATCATAGCCCTGAGACATTTCTTGTTGTCAGAAACGCAAAACCTCAGAGTTCTTCCTGTGACCTTTTTGGACTGGTTGCTGCGACACAATATTCCAGCAGTCTCACATTGTCAACACATCAGTCAGCCACTTGAGATGTCCTCTCTACGGCTAGTGTTGCTTCAATCCAGACGCAGAGCTGAAATCCGCTTCACGTGACAAAATGACTGATATCAAATGGAAATCGCAAGACGGTTTTTTCTCTAAATAAGGGCACTGTTCAGATACGTTAAGGTTTCTTTGCAAATAGGCATACGTTTTTGTTAAACACAAACATTTAAATTTGATGAATTTTTATAGTTACTTAACGCCGAAAGAGGCTGAATTTTCTGTGTAGTGTCCAGAATGTACATTTTCGTTGACCATGTTTATCTCTTAATATCCTCGGAGTAGTGAAGCAACTCACATCACTCACCAATAGCAAATCACCTGGTCCAGACTCTGTACCAATTAGGTTCCTTTCAGAGTATGCTCATGCACTAGCTCCATACTTAACAATCAAATACAACCCTTCGCTCGACGACAGATCTGAACCCAAAGACTGAAAAGTTGCACAGGTCACACAAATATTCAATAAAGGTTGTAGGAGTAATCCACTTAATTACAGGCAGATATCGTTAACGTGGATATGCGCCAGGATTTTGGAACATATTTTGTGTTCGAACATTATGAATTACCTCAAGGCAACGATCTATTGACGCACAGTCAACATGGGTTTAGAAAATATCGTACTTCAGAAACACAACTAGCTTTTTATTCCCATAAATGCGGTCGCTTCTCAATGAGAGATCCCCAGTTTGAGTCTTTTTGTTGTTGTTGTGATCTGGTTTGATTCAACTCTCCATGCTACTCGATCCTGTGCAATCTTCTTCATCTCCCAGTACCTACTGCAACCTACATCCGTCTGGATCGGCTTAGTGTATTCATCTCTTGGCCTCCCTCTACGATTTTTACCCTCCACGCTGCCCTCCAATACTAAATTGGTGATCCCTTGATGCCTCAGAACATGTCCTACCAACCGATCCCATCCTCTAGTCAAGTTGTGCCACAAACTTTTCTTCTCCCCAATCCTATTCAATACTTCCTCATTAGTTATGTGATCTACCCATCTAATCTTCAGCATTCTTCTGTAGCACCACATTTCGAAAGCTTCTATTCTCTTCCTGTCTAAACTATTTATCGTCCATGTCTCACTTCCATACATGGCTACACTCCATACAAATACTTTCAGAAACGGCTCCCTGACACTTAAATCTATACTCGATGTTAACAAATTTCTCTTCTTCAGAAATACTTTCCTTGCTATTGCCAGTCTACATTTTATATCCTCTCTACTTCGACCATCATCAGTTATTTTGCTCCTCAAATACCAAAACTACTTTACTACTTTAAGTGTCTCATTTCCTAATCTAATTCCCTCAGCATCACCCGATTTAATTCGACTACATTCCATTATCCTCGTTTTGCTTTTGTTGATGTTCATCTTATATCCTCCTTTCAAGACACTATCCATTCCGTTCAACAGCTCTTCCAAGTCCTTTGCTGTCTCTGACAGAATTACAATGTCATCGACGAACCTCAAAGTTTTTATTTCTTCTCCATGGATTTTAATACCATCTCCCAATTTTTCTTTTGTTTCCTTCACTGCTTGCTCAATGTAGAGATTGAATAACATCGGGGAGAGGCTACAACCGTGTCTTACTCCCTTCCCAACCACTGCTTCCCTTTCATGTCCCTCGAATCTTATAACTGCCATCTGGTTTCTGTACAAATTGTAAATAGCCTTTCGCTCCCTTTATTTTACCCTTGCCACATTCAGAATTTGAAAGAGAGTATTCCAGCCAACATTGCCAAAAGCTTTCTCTAAGTCTACAAATGCTAGAAACGTAGGTTTGCCATTCCTTATTCCAGCTTCTAAAGTCGTAGGGTCAATATTGCCTCACGTGTCCCAATATTTCTACGGAAACCAACCTGATCATCCCCGAGGTCGGCTTCTACCAATTTTTCCATTCGTCTGTAAAGAATTCGCGTTAGTATTTTGCATCCGTGACTTATTAAACTGATAGTTCTATAATTTTCACATCTGTCAACACCTGCTTTCTTTGGGATTGGAATTATTATATTCTTCTTGAAGTCTGACGGTAATTCGCCTGTCTCATAGGTCTTGCTCACCAGATGGTCCAGTTTTGTCAGGACTGGCTCTCCCAAGGCTGTCAGTAGTTCTAATGGAATGTTGTCTACTCCCGGGGCCTTGTTTCGACTCAGGTCTTTCAGTGCTCTGTCAAACTCTTCACGCAGTATCGTATCTCACATTTCATCTTCATCTACATCCTCTTCCATTTCCATAATATTGTCCTCAAGTACATCGCCCTTGTATAGACCCTCTATATACTCCTTCCACCTTTCTGCTTTCCCTTCTTTGCTTAGAACTGGGTTTCCATCTGAGCTCTTGATAGCCATACAAGTGGTTCTCTTTTCTCCAAAGGTCTCTCTAATTTTCCTGTAGGCAGTATCTATCTTACCCCTCGTGAGATAAGCCTCTACATCCTTACATTTGTCCTGTAGCCATGCCTGCTTAGCCATTTTGCACTTCCTGTCGATCTCATTTTTGCGACGTTTGTATTCCTTTTTGCCTGCTTCATTTACTGCATTTTTATATTTTCTCCTTTCATCAATTAAATTCAATATTTCTTCTGTTACCAAAGGATTTCTACTAGCCCTCGTCTTTTAACCTACTAGATCCTCTGCTGCCTTCACTACTTCATCCCTCAGCTACCCATTCTTCTTCTACTGTATTTCTTTCCCCCATTCTTGTCAATTCTTCCCTTATACTCTCCCTGAAGCTCTGTACAACCTCTGGTTTAGTCAGTTTATCCTGGCCCGATCTCCTTAAACTCCCACCTTCTTGTAGTTTCGTCAGTTTTAATCTACAGTTCATAATCAATTGATTGTAGTCATAGTCCACATCTGCCCCTGGAAATGTCTTGCAATTTAAAATCTGCTTCCTAAATCTCTGTCTTACCATTATGTAATCTATCTGAATCCTGTCAGTATCTCCAGGCTTCTTCCATGTATACAACCTACTTTTATGATTCTTAAGCCAAGTGGTGGCTATGATTAATTGTGCTCTGTGCAAAATTCTACCAGGCGGCTTCCTCTTTTATTTCTTATCCCCAATCCATATTCAGCTACTACGTTTCCTTCTCTCCCTTTTCCTACTGACGAATTCCAGTCACCCATGACTTTTAAATTTTCGTCTCCCTTCACTATCTGAATAATTTCTTTTATTTCTTCATACATTTATTCTATTTCTTCGTCATCTGCAGAGCTAGTTGGCATATAAACTTGTACTACTGTGGTAGGCATGGGCTTCGAATCTATCTTGGCCACTATAATGCGTTCACTATGCTGTTTGTAGTAGCTTACCCGAATTCCTATTTTCCTATTCATTATTAAACCTACTCCTGCATTACCTCTGGTTTATTTTATATTTATAACCCTGTATTCACCTGACCAGAAGTCTTGTTCCCCCTGCCACCGTACTTCACTTATTCCCACTATATCTAACATTAATCTACCCATTTACCTTTTTAAATTTTCTAACCTACCTGTCCGATTAAGGGATCTGACATTCCACGTTCCGATCCATAGAACACCAGTTTTCTTTCTCCTGATAACGACGTCCTCTCGAGTAGTCCCCGCCCGGAGATCCGAATGGGGGACTATTTTAACTCCGGAATATTTTACCCAAGAGGACGTCATCATCATTTAACCATACAGTAAAGCTGCATACATCAGGAACCAAACGTTTGTCTGGCCTCTTGTCTTATAGTCTCCAAATCTTTGCTTGTTTCTCTTTTCCCCATTTCTTCCAGTTACTTACAGGAAAAACCTGTAAAAAAAAGTACAAATTCTACCGCGAGTACAGGGTGTGGCTCATCAGCACTCGTAATCGTGTGTTTGTAACGCGAAGAAAATACTTAGACGTTTTTCAGATACGTGATGGATTGCCTGATAAAGATAATGCGCGCCTCCTGAAGTGTTTTGTTTCTTGTTCTCATACCACACTTGTGAACTGGTGACGATCTCCACACATCTCCTTAATTGATAAGGAACCTCTTGGGCAATGTCCCTGCTTCTTCTTTAGTCAGCCATAGATCGTCGAGAGTGCACCTGTGGGGGCAGGCAGGGCGTTGTAGGACATGTCCCAAGTCCGGTAGAGTGCCACAGTCGCATTTGTCGTCATTTTCGTCCAACAAACCCCCTTTGATCAGATTAGATTTCACAGGAGCCACCCCAGTTCTGATGCGGTTAACCATTCTCCAGGTTTTCCAATCACCAGAAAAGCCGCTTAGTGGGTCCTCTCTTAGTGGATAGCAGATGGGGGCTCATCTAAGGCGCAACTTAGGAAACGGCGTCTGGATTTGAGTCTGCTGGGGCCACACTCTAAGCCAAATATTCAGTGACGGGCATCAATTTGTTTTAGCTTCTCGGTATGTTCATGGGCTTTCCTACGTGAGTCAGGGTTTGTGAAACCTGCGGCCCTGAAAAGAGTTTCTATGGGGGTTGGTTTCATGCAGCCTGTCACTATCCTGCATGTTTCATTCGAGATAATATCTACCTTTTTTGCGTGGGTGGATCTGCACCATACCGTGCAGGCATATTCGGCAGTTGACAAGCACAAAGCTTGGGCTGAAGTTCTGACCCCGTTAGGTTTGGCACCCCATTTGCTATTGGACAGCTTTCTTATTAGGGAATTTCGTGTTTCTACTATTTTTCGTGTTTTTTCGCAATGATATTTATATGTCAATTTTCTGTCCAGCACGACGCCAAGGTATGTGGGAGTATCTGTGTGTTCTAGTAATGTCCCATCCCAGGTAACATTGAGCCAGTACTTTGCCTGCCTCGAGTTCAGATGGAATGCATTCACTTGAGTTTTGGAGGGATTGGGTATTAGAGAATTCTTTTTGTAGAAGGTTGTCATTGTAGAAAGGTGGTTTCTAGCTACTCCTCGATGGCTTCAAACCTCTTGCCTTGACCTGTTATTGCCAGGTCGTCTGCATATACAAAAGTTGTGGTTTTGTCTGGAGTTGGTTGGTCATTTGTATATATGTTGAATAGGATTGGCCCCAACACGCTCCCTTGGGCGAGCCCATTTTTCTGATTCCGCCATCGGCTCTTTTGCCCCTCAAGCAACTGGGAACCTTTAAATACGTACACGGCTTCCACAGCTGTCGACGGCGATACACGTTACAAATGCCTGTTTCCCAAGCACGAGACCAAAGTCGGAAGTAGTTAGGTGCGTCCACACGAGTTCGTCATTCTTTGACAAGGAAGGCTTTGGCATATGCATGAATGGATGGTGACAACATTGAACAGCTCTTGTATTATTTACAGAAAGATGGCTCCGTAGGACAGAACCACTTGTGACGCCGGCCGAGGTGGCCGAGCGGTTCTAGGCGCTACAGTCTGGAACCGCTCCTTAGTTAGGTTTAAGTAGTTCTAAGTTCTCGGGTACTGCTGACCTCAGATGTTAAGTCCCATGTGCTCAGAGCCATTTGAAACATTTGAACCATCACTTGTATCTTGTATCTGGACATTGTTTCCAAACATCTATCCGTAATACTTTTCTTCTGGACGTGAGCAGGGCTACCTGCTCTAGCAGCATGGGACATCTTGAATACTCTTCGAGACAGAGGTCGGTCCGTGGCAGAGGCAGCTCTGCACCACTGTTACGCAGTGTACGTCTTGCTCAACTCTCGTACCGATCGAGGGAGGAATGGCTGTCTGTACACCTCGGTACGCGGCCCTTCAAGTCCCGTGGGGCACGCGCGATGGAGGCAGAGGAGCAGGTCCACAGCCTACAATGTACACAGGCCCCGGAAATTTAGCCAAGCTGCAAGAAGACGACATCCCCATTCCACCAAAGCTGCCCGTATCTCGGCTATCTGAACACCTCTATGAGATTTTCGTTACAGCTGTGTGGCTGAGAGGCGGAGAGGGGGACAGAAGATTCGTCATTCTTCTGACTGGTTTGTTGCGTCTCACGACGACTTTCTCCTTTTCGAGCGCCTCATCATCACAAAGTACCTCTTATAGCTTACATCCTCCACTGTTTGCTGAAAAGATTCCACTCTCCGACTTTCCTGTTGGCTTTGTCCTTCACGGCACCGTCTACCGCCTGCTTTTGCCTAGCTGCCACCTCAGATCCCAAATTACGCTGTTGTCACAACAAGCAGGCAAGCAGTCTGACTCGCTCCGCCCATCACCGAGACAGGAAATGTCTTCAGCGTCTCTGTCTCGTTCGAAAACCACGGAAAAAATCTGAAATCCCGTATGCTGTCGAGTTCTGAAGCTTACATCTGAGGAATTCTGGTGGACTTTTCCTGACATAAAAACATCATTACTTTGTCAAAACGATTGAACACGTAAAAATACTTTTCTTCCGTTGATTGTCAAAATGTCACCTTCGGCAACGGATCTTTCCAAAGTTCCGTATCGCATTCTGTTTGCTACATAAAATCTTCGCAAGATAATTTTTTTCTAACGTTTTGTCAGCCCTTAACTCATAACTTGTATTATATTAGCTTGGTGCATCAGTTCGTAGAGCTCATTGTTTTCTAAGTTGGTATACTGGCTGCTTTGGTTTATTCTTCGAGAGTCATTTTTATGCCTAGGCCAATACTGCTATTATTTTGTTATTTGGAGATAGTGGAGCTGGGGACACTAGAAAATGGAATGCCAAATAGATAAATCGGAACACTACCGACATACTCTTCTGCTTAAAGTAGAAGAGTGACTGCAGGGGAAGCAGTCATTGGACAGAGCACGGCAAGATAATAGTATTCTCGTATTAAGAGAAATGATTTTGACGTAAGTGACTCTCCACGTTCAGCGATACCTTTGGGTTCTGGTGAAGATCGTTTAAACGCATTAATCGAGGATGATTCACTTCACTGTCGCCGAGAACTGGTAAATGTGATGAACTGTGTTCATTCCACCATCGTGATAGATTTACATGCAATATAGATATGATAGAATATAAAGATAGAAAAATGATACGGAACCTGTGCAAAAGGGAGACAGCAGTTATCCGTGGACGGAAAAAAGAAGAAGAGTTGCAGATACGGAAAGGTGTCCGACAAGGTTGCGCACTATCCCCTGTTATCTTTAACCTATACATTGGAGAGGCGCTGAAAAAGTAAGGGAAAATTCATGGCCAACGAATAGATATGACAAGATATGCCGATGATATAGCGGTCCTGGCTGATAGTGAAGAAGTTCTTGTAGTCCTACTGAATAGAATGGATAAAGTTATGGGGGAAGAATATAATATGAGAATTAATAAAGAAAAACCAAAGTAATGGCATGCGACAAAAACGATCAAGTGAAAATCCAAGTTCATGTAAGCAACGAACTGCTTGAACATGATAAATTTATTTATCTGGGCAGTAATATTACCAGGGATGGAAGGAGCAAGGTAGAAGTGAGAAGTAGAATTGCTCAAGCAAAGGTTGCTTTTAACAAGAAGAAAAACATCTTAACATCCAAGAGCATCAGCCTTGAAATCAGGAATGGGTGTGAAACATGGACTCTCGGGACAGAGGAAGACCAGAAGCTAAATTCTTTTGAAATGTGGTGCTATAGACGCATGCTTAAAATAAAATGTATCGACAAGGTCACAAACGAAGTGGTTCTGGAAAGAGCAGGTGAGAAGAGAAGCTTCTGGAGTTTCATTGTCAAAAGGTGTGGGATGTAACACCTATAAAGAAATGAAGAAAAAAGCTGAAAGACGCACAGAATGGAGACAAGCTGCCGTTGTAGCTGTTGCAAACCAATCCTTGGATTGACCACTGCAGAAGAAGATAGATGGTTCAAATATGCCATGTGGGTACGGCATGCTCTAAGCCAAAAGTGTTGCGAAAGGTAATAATTGTGGCAACAGACTCTTCTTAACGACACTTTGCAGTAAGCAATATTAGGTGTTCCTATCTGTTGCTGGATACGGAGACTATTGTATGTCTTCAGGTTTGGACGCAAAGTGCTCTTCTTTCATATTAATACCTCTTCATGATATTTGAACTGTGTGCAGTTAACACTGTAATTATGTCTAGCCATAACATGCAGTTCCTCCAGTTTCTCGCAGTACATGCCGCTAGCAACCACAACGCCTGAGGCCTTCTGTCAGACTCCACTGCACAACAGCTCGCGCCAGACTCAACTGCATTTGCGCGGCCGCGTCCAGCGACTATGTTCCCCACTTCAGATATACTCTTTGACTGTCCACAATAGCAAATCGCCGTGGCTAGACCAGCGAGTTTACTACATGGTATTACAATTTCTTCTTTAGACATTGCGTGCAATTTCCGCAAGAATGTACATTCAAAAGAAAATATATACAAAATATTGGCAAAATATGTTACAGAGAACAATGACTCCATTCCTCACAATTACAATTTTAATACTGCGAAGTTTTGTAATGTTAGACACTATCTTATTGTCTTTTTTTTTTTAAAAAAAAGTGTTCAGATAAATGTGTTCATTCTTTTTACCTCGATTAATTGTGAGCCACCATTCGAAAGAAATATGGTATCATTCTAATGCCGGAGGTCTCAATTTTTATTAACCGTAATAAACCCATACATGTTTCTGTTTTCATTTTCGATTTTGCCACAATCTTTCGCAGCAGTGAAACAACACCTGTCCTAATTCAATAGCAATTTCATGCATTACGTCGTTACCAGTATTTGTACGATCGATTTGATTGCTCATTCAGTCTACTGCGAACAACAGTGTAGATGTCGTAAAAATACAGGGTGAAGCAAATAAAAGTGGCGGTGGAGCAGAGTGTCGGGGTACAAAGAAACACAACAAAGGAAAGGAAATACAGTACTAACCTGACTATAGCAGATGTTGACCACCATTCATCTCTTGGCAACATCCTGAAGGCGGATGGGGGCTGGAGTTCTGAAACTGCTACAGTTACATCCGAAATGTTCTTCCGCAGTTCTTGAGGACTGTGAGAGTTCCCACACAAAGTAATCGTATACTGACAGATCCGGTGACCTCCGAGAACAGCTAGGGCCGCGAACAGACTGACCTGTGCTAATAAGTCTCTCAGGGCTAATGGTTGTGTAAATGTGCCCCAACCTTCGGCCAACGGTATGGGCAGCTACTCCGCAATATTAGAAGTAACTGTAGGTCTTTTCGTCCACCGTTAATGTTCCACAAATTGATTCCAAATGTTGGCACGGTAACGTACCGAACTCAACGTCTGATGAATCAAGATGGACCAATAATTCAGCGTGCAGGCACCGCACACCAGGACCACAACCTTCCGATCATGCAGTGTGTTTGTGGAAGTCATGTGGATTCTTCGTTGCCCAGAACAAGTGATTCTGTGAGTTGACATAATCACTCGGGTGAAATCAGTCTTCATCAGACAGGAAGGAAAGATCCATACCCAAGCCATTTATTGTTATCTTATGTTTTTTGACTTGATCAATACAGATCCTGTGTGATGCCATTTTCCCACTAAGCGTTTCATGGGCACTTTGAAAGCATTAAACTTCTCAGCAAACAACTGACTACGTCATTTCGACTTGGCTGTCATGTAATTTTCCTACTGCTCCACAGTGAGTACCATCGTCCCCTTTCCACTGCTCCACTATTACTAACACAGTTCGCACTACGCTCTGAACAGGTGTGGATCACGTGACGGGTGTACACGTGGTGTGTGCGTCACAGGGTGTGGATATATGCCTACATACATGTCCTGTAGTATACACTCGTCCAGGCCACTTTTGTTTGCTCCATCCAGTATAACTCTTCATGACATGGTGAACGACCATATGTAGAAGTCATGTTTCTGATCAATGATAAAGAATATCGTGTCTCTTAAAGTGATAGTCTCTACGAAAAACTGTGTCCGAAATTTAGGTCTCAGAACTTCTGTATTGAAATAATTGATTTTTCGTGAATTCCCGGATACTCGATAAAGCGCTTCGGAAAGAAAAGTGTGTTAACGACGGCAAATTAACTTTTCCCTTACGATAACACAATGTGAATGCCGTTGTGTCACGTACAGTAACCTCTGATGTGAAACGTTTTGCATTACAAAATCCGCATTGTAAATTCATAAGACCACAGCTGTAACTGGCAAAATTATGTGGCATTCCCTTCACTTGATATTTAGATATATCAGTCAATAAGACTGTTGCATTATTATTATGAATATCCACATTCCTATTACTTTCTCTACGCAAAAACTGCGTCTGTCTAGCTCTGCATCTTTTACTCTGATCCCTTAGCGTTTTCCTTCTAGACACAGCCTAAAACAAACATGGCGTCCGTGCAATAAGGGACGCTGGAAGTCATAGTTACTAAAAATGAAGAAATTAGAAATTAGGAACCTCAGATTTTCTGGTGATGATGGCAAATGATCACGACGTTACTCATACAGAAAATTATCAAAACAACGAGACCAATGTACAACGTTATTTACAGACTTTGTTACAAACATATTTTGATTTCCAGTGCTGACGTCATTGTCCTGGCAGCTGTCGCATTGCAGTATGTGTGTGTTACTACAGATGAATCATGTAAACATGAATGTCTTTATAATGCCATTTGACGAAACATTGTTATTTTCGTGTGTCATTTCTAGCGTGGCAGCTGATCGGTACAAAGCACTTCAGTTTTAGATCACGTATTGGAATTTTAAAGCATGATAGTGAAGCGATGAGCAGAGTTACAAATATGGAAGCATCTATTTCCAGATGCCACTCTTAGGGGCTACGTACACACACAGCTCTTCGTTTGTGCACGTCTATTGCAAAGTACCTTCAGAATTAATTGGCCTCCTTGCATAATTAATATTCAAAATCGGTGCTTCAATTTTTGTGTTCCCATATATTGAGATGTATTTACCAGACACTGTCAAATAATAATTTAATCACAAGTTCTTAAAATCAGTGGTTTCCAAAATATATATATGTATATAGTACTCTGAACTTTCACTCTTCCTAAATAACACTTTTCCGGCGTGCCAACATGCCACTGCGTACTTATAGCAGAAGTCATGTACTCCTTATAGTCAGATGGTCTAAAGAACACCTTGTGCTAATCAAGTTACCTTAATGTCACACATTAGCAGCATAGCTAATGTACATTATTAAGAAAACACAATTTTCAATGAACATGAATCTGCCAGAGCATGGTGGTGCACTGAATGACGAGTGTATCTGGGGAATTCATCTTGGAACTGTAAGTATTTTAAGTACTTACAGGCATGTTCATAATGTTTCGTAATCAGTAAGTGCATCACATACACTAAATGAATAATGTTTTATAAAAGAGCTCAGGCAGATAATATCTACACTTTACTCCTTCAGACACTGCTGTTCAGAATATTTCTGGTTTCCTTACAGACAATAATTTGACAGAAGTCTAAAATTGTCTTCACTTGATAGAAAATGCTTTCATCGATATGACAAATGGCCGTTCAGAACTGACAATGAACTGTGGAAAGTCTTCTTGGCGACGCGATTCGATACATCGTCAGAACATATAGTAGCTCTGTAAAAACAAAAAGAAGGAATTACAACATGAAACACCACAGACAATTATATGCACAATGGTCAAACATTGAGCAAATAGTTATTAATTGAAGGCTTTCGACTGGTCAAACGGGGGAAGTACCTGGTTATGGGAAGGCAGCAGACAAGTCCAATGCTGCAAGACATGAGCGCTGCACCGCCTCCTGCACAAGGAAGAATGAGCATTTTTCTAGTATTTTACAAGCAACAGTCATGAAGTTTTTTGAACAACAGCGAGATAGAAGATAACACAGGCCAATGAAAATTTTTTTTTGAAAAACTTTTTTTACTTTGATAGCTGATCCTTGTAGATTTTTATGAGCTGAATCCGAATCTAGCCTTAGCTTTTTTCTATCACCCATAGTTTTTGAGCAATATGCTCTTTATTATATAGTACAAAAATCCTATGCTCTAGAGTAAACGGAGAAATTAATTAAACGATTTGTCACAACACAAGCATGGTATGTATTTACAGTAAGCTACTTCAAACAATGATATGTCTTAATAGAGGTTTCACATGTCAGCTGGAATTGGTTTGTATTTTCTTTCTCTTTTTTCTTTGAAGATTCTTGTGTAGCTTTTCCTACGATGAGTCGCTTGCTGAACTCGGTGAAGTGACCAACAGTAGCCCCCATCATGCTGGTGTTTCAGAGCTTTTGGTAGCGTTTCTCCGTTACTAGTTTTGGATGAATTAATAGACAGCCTCCAGTCTTCCTTTTAGTATTCAGTACCAAACTCATTAGACAGGGAATGTCTGAGCAGTACTAAATCACCTTCTTGTTGAAAAAGCTTGGAAAATTGCTGCTCTCTCTTTCTATACATGTATATGCTAGTTCCAGCTGCCAATAAGTTCTTTTCTTTTTAATCTAGAGCCAAGAAATTCAGCTTTTTCTCTCGTTAAGCCCAGATCCCTAACCAAATCGTTAAGCTCGGTGTGAGTAAACAATTTGGGCACTAGACTTTCTGTATTACAATGGAATTCATCATCATATGGTTCATCTAATCAGACTGTGCATCAGAAAATACTTCTGTTGGAATAGAATTTGTATCATCTGGTGGTTCAGGAACCGGCAAATCTACACCATGCCCTACTGGTCAGATGGCGGACGGAAGGTTAGGGTAGCTTATTACCTTCTTGTTTTTCGAATTATGTCCAGTAATAACAACACTGCAATAGTAGTAATCATCAGAATGATTTCTTGGCTCTCTCCATATCATAGGAACAGCAAATCTAAATGCTTTTTGATCCTTTTTGGACCATTTTCACAGATATTCAACACACAAAAAACATACCTTTTGCAGTGGCCAAGATTTATCTTCATCACCAAGTTTAGATCTAAAGTATGATAGATAAACCTTTTTCACAAAGTCTGTAATGGTTCTTTGGTGTTCATTCATCACAAATTCACAACGATATAACAAAAACTGTCAGCAATCATGATTAGAAATTGTACTGAGCACATGTACAGGAAATGGGAAGTGAGGTTAGGTTCACAGTAAACAAAACACCATCTGTTAACACAAAAATATAATTGGTCTTTTTTTTGCCCAAAAATGTTTTTCAGCAGAGCTACGAACGTCATCTACATTCGTTACACTTCCTTTTTAAATTATTTTAGCTGTATAAAAACTATTAAATTCTTTAAAAATCGCTTAATTTAATAAATTTAACTGTAAACTGTGAAGAACTGGTGGGTGATACAGCTTTTTAAGTAATATATTTGTGTTTACAACCCTAAGAAACATAAGAATAAGGTATTTTCAGTAAAAAAGTTTTTCCATCGTTGGCCTGTGTAATTTAATTAGGAATAATCATGAACGTCCGGTGTGAATGATTTCAATGATAGTTTTTGTACTCCCAAGTCAAAACCTGTGTTCCTACGAGCCATAATACAAGTGCTCTGGGATGCTATCTCGCTAAATCACTATGGAGAAAGGAACACAAATAATTTGTCACACTATGAGAAAAACTTTGATAGTGAGACCGACCTTAGTGCGTTTCTAACCAGAAATTAATTTCTTTGATATGGACAGTGGCTGTTGATCTGTGTCCTCAGATTGACGCTATTAAATGAACATTAACAGTCGTACAAAGAAATGTGCGTTAGAAACGAATACTTATTATTTAATATGACTTGGTGGCAGTATTTATGAGCATGAAAAAATACACCTGTTTTTTAATGAGCTTACTTCAGTTAGTGAATCTAGATGTGACGTATACAACAAACTGCAATTAATTTTTGAATACGTCTTCGTTGCCCTAGACCAGGGAGCAGATGAGTTCACTTACATCTCTACATTTCACAAAGTTAATGGAAACTTAAGCCAGACCACGGTGCCAATGTTGTCGTTCACACATTTCACACAGCCATACCACTACAGTTATTCCCTATATATGCACCGTAGCAATGTGAAATCCAATTTCATTATTAGTTTAGCGCCTTCATTTTATAAACGACGTTTTATTCCAGCTTTAACACCACTCTGTCGATCACATAATTTCGATTGCACAGACCATTTCTTTTATTCTCATCTTAAGTGTCGTCACTTCTGTCCCATACGTCACAACACTTTACACAAAAATCTTCTACAGCCATTTTTTTGTTTCTTTCTATATAGCTGCTGCTGTGTTGGCAGAAGAGCCAACACCGTGTTACTAGGGGAGGCTGAATTGCACGCGTTTTAGCTCACGCAGGCTGGCGTGAGGAGGGAAGAACTACGTATACTGGTGTGAGGTCTGGAACATGACAAGGAATTAGAATTCAGAAAGCGGACGTAATTAGTTTCATAATTAACTTTAATCGATTAACGATGAACGTCGCTCTTGACGGTACGTGATTCACAATATTATCTGTTCAGAATACATTCATAGTAACTGAATATGGCGCCTTGCTAGGTCTTAGCAAATGACGTAGCTCAAGGCTATGCTAAACTGTCGTCTCTGCAAATGAGAGCGTATGTAGTCAGTGAACCATCGCTAGCAAAGTTGGCTGTACAACTGGAGAAAGTGCTAGGGAGTCTCTGTAGACTAGACCTGCCGTGTGGCGGCGCTCGGTCTGCAATCACTGATAGTGGCGACACGCGGGTCCGACGTATACTAACGGACCGCGCCCGATTTAAAGGCCACCACCTAGCAAGTGCGGTGTCTGGCGGTGACACCACAGCAGCTCTCAGTACTTTTCTGATTTTCACAGTGATCAATATGAAGACAGTATTGCGGATATGCAAGCTGCTACTTAGATCGACACCATCCAAGCAGCACGGGAGACTTACACATGTTACCATGATTGTATGAAACTGTGGTGTAATTCGTATAAAAGGGACCACTGCAACCTACTCTAGGCCACTGCCGCAATGTTTGCCATCTGTACTTCTAGGCGTTTGAAATGGTTGAAATGGCTCTGAGCACTATGGGACTCAACTGCTGTGGTCATAAGTCCCCTAGAACTTATAACTATTTAAACCTAACTAACCTAAGGACATCACACACATCCATGCCCGAGGCAGGATTCGAACCTGCGACCGTAGCGGTCGTGCGGTTCCAGACTGCAGCGCCTTTAACCGCTCGGCCACTCCGGCCGGCTTCTAGGCGTTTCTGTGATCTTAATAGGATGGTATTCTGTAGACGAAAGGGCAACTCGAAGAGTATGCTTGTAAATGGGACTTTTGGAAGATAAACAACATTCCCAAAGAACCCAGTTCGATGAAAATACAGAAAACTTGTGATAACGTAAAATAATTAAGGTTTCCACTGACTGCTTACTTGATCAGTGCGGAGACCTCTGGAATAATGTAAGGGAGGCTATGGTCCATACGTATGCAATAAGTACTGGCCCAGGGGTGAAAAATTTCAATCAAATTTGCTATGCGGCACACTCTGGCCTGTATTCTACATAGCTCTGGTGGGTTTCTGAGCTTTTCTACTTCGATATCCATACTCTGTAAACTCTGTAAACCACTGAAGTGCATGGTAGAGAATGTTTCCCATCGTACTTAACAGTAGCCTCACTTTCCACTTTATACACATACGGAAAGAGGGACGTGTGACTGTTCAGATACCTCTGTGCACACTGTGATTAGTCCGATATTGCCTCTGCTATCCCTTGTGTGGAGTGTTGTGGTATTTTCCTAAGCTCCTAAAGTAACACCAGTTTCTGCAACATAAAAATATGCTTCCACAGAGTCATGGTCGTCTATGTTAATATGGCTGCCACTTCCAGTTTTTGAACATTTCTGTGATGCTCTGCCATGGATCAGACCAATCTGCGATCACTCGTGCTGTCCATTTTGCACTCATCTGATATCGCCTGTTAGTTGAATCTGCTATGAATCCAACATATAAGGACATTATTCAATTACTGATTGTACAAGTTTCATGTAGGCAATCTCCTTCATTGACTGACAGCATTTCCTCAGTGCCGTGCCAATGAACCAAGGACTATTACCTGCTTTACCTATGACCAAGCCCACACAATCATTATGCTCATACTGCTGCCGCCATGTATCTGGATGAGTTGCATGATTCCAGATTCAATTCACAAACACTGAAATCTAAAGATACAATGTTTTTCATTTTCTTTTCAAGTGTACAGTTTTACATATCTGACCATGTAGTGTGAACTTCCGATTTTGGTATAACCCTTAACTGTTAAAGGGTGTGAAAATTTCTAAGATTTTTGTGTCACAGAACACTTCATTCTGTATAACTGCATCAGCTGCAAAAAAAAGAGATTATGTATATAGTCATGCCAGGTCATTAACATAAATCATAAAACAGCAAGAGAAGCAACATATCTCCCTACGGCACACTCGCAATTACTTCTACGTCTTTTAATCACACCACACCCAAGGTAACATGCTATGCCTCCCTACAAAATAATCCACGATCGAATCTCAAATTTCATTTGGTACCCTCTAAGATTGTACTTTAGCTAACAGCTTAGATGTAATTGTGATACAAATGCTTCGTGGAAGCCATGATTCCAGCTTCCATATGAAATGCTGCAAGTACTTGCCTGTGTTGAGCCAAATTCTTTTAGGGTGAAATCTGAGAATTGCGAAACGTCCATTGTGCTTGATCGATGTTTTTGAGACTCATGTTGGTCGGCAAGGGTGAGGTCTTTCTTTTGGAGCTAGTCATTCAGTGAATGTCAATGCACCCCTAATTTACATTTTCTGTCCTAACGACAGATCAACAGTACTCTGCTTAAGTGTAGATGACTCAGATTTTGTATATGCAATTTTGAAATATTTTTCAAATAAAATCTGGTCATCGTGGTTTGAGTCTGCAGCTGATGGCTCCCTCAGTGAAGCACATTAGTGATACAGCTGTATCGAGATTCTGATGTACAAAAGCCTCCTTATCTACAACTGCTGTTGTTGGCTCAACTTTTACAAATACTCAGAACAACTATTCCACTGTAACTTTTGATGAAAGTTATTGAAACTGTATAATTTCCATTAAGAAGAATATCAACAACTCACTTAATTAAAGTAACAATAACTTAAGGAGACTTATTTATTTGATTTATATGCCAAACTGAAGAACTTCATTTCCTGTACTGTTATTACTTTAATTCTTGAGTCTGTTACAGCACTCTGCCGGATGTGTCCCATATTTTGTATGTTGTGTAGTGTAGTATATGTTGCTCTCTTTGTTTGTAGTTAATATGATGTCTTCATTCTGAAATGAAACTTCATTTCTTTGGACTGTTGTAGTTTGATGACGAAAACTGACAATATGAAGAAGATAGTTTAATTTTTTGTATATGCATTCATTCATTATTAGCTGTACTGCTCCAATAATAAGTACTTCAGCCGTTTTTACTGTTGACAAAATAGACCATTAGTGCATAATCAGTTGAGGTTCACTTGGTTTATGACAGTCAAAGAGTGTCAGTTGACGTCGCCATTAAATCATGGCTTATAACATAGACTGTAGCGAGTACATGGAAGTCAGCGGCAGTTGAGACTGCTGATCATGTTTTATTGTTTATTTTGGTATACAGGAAATTTATTGTTATCTACATAGCCATATTTGAAAACATCTATGAGATGTCTGATCCTTTGGATGTGTCCAAATGAACATACAGGATTTTGATCGGGCAACCACTATGATTTAGTCAATGTCCAGTGTTTCAACCAACAACATTAAGTGGGGAAAGATGAAAATATATGCTAGACCTGGATTGAAACTCCTGCTTACGTGGCAGACGTGCTGTAGACTGCTCCATCTGGACACAGTGGTCTTCACAGCCGCAGAAACTACCCTAGTACGCCTCCTGTCAGACCAAAGTTCTCAACTTATCCACACACTACTGATGTAGTGCCCCTTGCCTCTTATCCTCATTACCATCAAAAACGACACACCACATATATAATTAATGTGAAGATGGCCGATGATCCCATTAATGCAGGTGCAGACCACCCTCTAACTCTTATGGGAATCGGCGAAATGCCGCTACTAATTGGGATAATGGGCAATTCGCATTACAGTATTAGTGTGTGATACATGTTGAGAATTTAAATCAAGCAGGAGGTGTGCTAGAATAGTCTGTGCAGTTGCTATAACCACTGTGGCTGGACGGTGCAGTGTTCAGGAGACCTGCCTAGGAAGCAGAAGGCTGGGGTTCATATTCCAGTATAGCACAATTTTTTAACTTTTCTCATTGATTTAATCAATGTTCCTCAGCAGCTATATAATTATTTCCTTTGTGTCTTAATATTTGAAAATATAAGTATCACTAATTTTTACCGTTTCAAAGAGGAATAGACCTCAAGTTAAGTGTTTAGATTTCTGGCTGGATTACCTACACTAATTCGTCAGTCATTTTTTACAGTTATTGAGAGCAATAGTTCAGCAGGCTGCCACCTTGGTCAGTGAAGGCGCTGTCGGCAGAAATTCTAAGCAGTGGGTTGCATGGCGGCCACTGCGAAAACTCCAATGGCATGACTCCAGCCTGAGGGAATTGCACTAAAGATCCACAGAAGGGAAATGAGAAAGAAGGAAAAATCCACTGCAGTACTTTGTGGAATGTGACTGGAGATCCACATCACCTGATACATGGAGGAACGTCTTATAACTGCATCATTACAGCCGTGCGTGAACTGTCCGATTTGAGGTATTTCTAAGATTGTTTTTAAATAGTGATTAACAAATAATGCAACTTCAGATAAGCAAATAGCTTGGTATGAATATTGCAAATGACACGATGATGTAATTAAACACGATAGCTATCAAACCATCTGCACTGCAGACACATGAGTTATTCAGTTTGTGTTCAGAACTAGTGTCATGTGACTATTGCTAATGGTGTCACCCTGTAAGTACAGACACAGATTTCAGCACAGGAGACACAGAAGCAATTTCAGCGCTGGGTTTGACATGAAGATCCATTCAAGCTACACATCAGTACGTGACTATTGCCTGGGTAGGGTGAAATCTGCAAAAGTTTCACTTGGCACAAACCACGATCCTATCAGTTACTTTTTTGTAATCAGATGCTGCAATAACTGGTGTTTCTCAGTGATAGAGGATTATCCTTTTTTTTTTGTTGTTTTCACAAATGGAAGCTTGCATCATGTTGGATTTGTTTTTACGAGGGTGTGATGAAAAATAATATGTCCAATTTTTTTATTTGAAAACTCTCATAGCTTTTAAATAAAGCAAATTTTGTTACCATTGTAAATCTTTACTCTTCATGTATGCATATTTATTTTGCAACGTAGTCACCCTGGTGACGAACAGCTTTCTGACAACGAGAGACCAGTATTTTTATACTGTTACTATAGAATGTTTGATATTGATGGAAAGCTGCAGATTGTGGCTTCTTCGACAAAGCCACAGTTAAGTCCTCGAATGCGATCTATAAGTATTAGGTACACATGAAAGAAGGACGGGGCCAAGTCGGAATTGTATGGAGAATGGTCGAAGTCAGTGAAGTCGTGGCATCGGATAGTTGCAGACATGCAGTGCTCTTGTGTGGTATAGCACTGTGTAGAAGGACAGAAGGAGAGAATGATCTACGTGTCGACAGGTTTCTGAGAGTCTTGCTGTAAGCTGAGGTAGTTCTGTTACACCCTGCCATGTTGCATGCTGCGGCTTAGTGGCAGCGAGCAGCGGCTTGTGTCAGCAGAGTGGGAAATTCGGCTAAGTAATATGCATGTCATGTAACACGTCAACCAATTTTTAGAACAGCATAAAAATTTCTCAAGCATTATTTTTCAGTATGAGCTCGCAGATATCTCTCATTGTCCCTCTTGCTATGATGATTTTTGCATACTTACAAGTAGGGGATGTGTTGTTCCTACAGCATAATGTAACCAGGAAAACATGAGTCACTCGACAGAGCTACTGACCAAAAATCCATTTTAGAATCAGATGGAGCAATCTCATAAGCATTTTGCTCCATTTTCTAATGTTTTGTTCTTGTTGGAAATGAGGGTACGAAATGTGCAGCATTTAACACATTTTGTGTTCTACATATTTAAATACTGCGTAGCACATTGAGCCTATTTCGGACATATTGTTAGAGCTTAAGTTAGAGAGTTTTATTGTTAGCAAAATTGTGTATATTTTTCAAACTAGTTATAGTCAGCAGGTAAGTCATGCCTTGTCAGTGGTGCAAAGAAAGTGTTCTACAGTGGAACACATGTTACTTTTTAATTAATTGAGTTTCTTTAATCTGTTAAGCATTTTACCTACTTTGAGAACTGGACATTGTGTTAGTTGCCAATAGCTCCTATTTCAACATATTTTTAATTTTCAACTGTTTTATTACACTCCTGGGAATGGAAAAAAGAACGCATTGACACCGGTGTGTCAGACCCACCATACTTGCTCCGGACACTGCGAGAGAGCTGTACAAGCAATGATCACACGCACGGCACAGCGGACACACCAGGAACCGCGGTGTTGGCCGTCGAATGGCGCTAGCTGCGCAGCATTTGTGCCCCGCCGCCGTCAGTGTCAGCCAGTTTGCCGTGGCATACGGAGCTCCATCGCAGTCTTTAACACTGGTAGCATGCCGCGACAGCGTGGACGTGAACCGTATGTGCAGTTGACGGACTTTGAGCGAGGGCGTATAGTGGGCATGCGGGAGGCCGGGTGGACGTACCGCCGAATTGCTCAACACGTGGGGCGTGAGGTCTCCACAGTACATCGATGTTGTCGCCAGTGGTCGGCGGAAGGTGCACGTGCCCGTCGACCTGGGACCGGACCGCAGCGACGCACGGATGCACGCCAAGACCGTAGGATCCTACGCATTGCCGTAGGGGACCACACCGCCACTTCCCAACAAATTAGGAACACTGTTGCTCCTGGGGTATCGGCGAGGACCATTCGCAACCGTCTCCATGAAGCTGGGCTACGGTCCCGCACACCGTTAGGCCGTCTTCCGCTCACGCCCCAACATCGTGCAGCCCGCCTCCACTGGTGTCGCGACAGGCGTGAATGGAGGGACGAATGGAGACGTGTCGTCTTCAGCGATGAGAGTCGCTTCTGCCTTGGTGCCAATGATGGTTGTATGCGTGTTTGGCGCCGTGCAGGTGAGCGCCACAATCAGGACTGCATACGACCGAGGCACACAGGGCCAACACCCGGCATCATGGTGTGGGGAGCGATCTCCTACACTGGCCGTACACCACTGGTGATCGTCGAGGGGACACTGAATAGTGCACGGTACATCCAGACCGTCATCGAACCCATCGTTCTACCATTCCTAGACCGGCAAGGTAACTTGCTGTTCCAACAGGACAGTGCACGTCCGCATGTATCCCGTGCCACCCAACGTGCTCTAGAAGGTGTAAGTCAACTACCCTGGCCAGCTAGATCTCCGGATCTGTTCCCCATTGAGTATGTTTGGGACTGGATGAAGCGTCGTCTCACGCGGTCTGCACGTCCAGCACGAACGCTGGTCCAACTGAGGCGCCAGGTGGAAATGGCATGGCAAGCCATTCCACAGGACTACATCCAGCATCTCTACGATCGTCTCCATGGGAGAATAGCAGCCTGCATTGCTGCGAAAGGTGGATATACACTGTACTAGTGGCGACATTATGCATGCTCTGTTGCCTGTGTCTATGTGCCTGTGGTTCTGTCAGTGTGATCATGTGATGTATCTGACCCCAGGAATGTGTCAATAAAGTTTCCCCTTCCTGGGACAATGAATTCACGGTGTTCTTATTTCAATTTCCAGGGGTGTATAAACCTTATTCTTAATTTAATTTAATATGCTAATTATTGGCGTGTAGTATAGTAATAATATAACAGGTAGACTATTGAGTTCAGTACTGAAGAGATTTGCACGACTGAAGCACTTTTGAATTTCAATTGAACATTTGTTCCCAGCTTCTTGACAGTGCTGAATCTTCGTACATGTTTTTACATGAGAGAAAAGTTTAATGTTGCTGTATTTTTTATAATTTCAGAAAAATCCTGCAAAAATCAATGGTGTGTACCATGATTTGAAATTGGAATAAGATTATGTACTAAACAGCTTTTGAAGGGTTCACTAGAAGCGGCGATAAAGGTTTGCCGAGATACAACATTCTCCTTGTAGTGGGAGTACGAAAACAGTGAATGACCACAGGTTTTAATTTATCATATTCTTTATTTTAATAATGAAGAAACGCCCTTAAGTGGATCTGTTTCCGCTTTACTCCAAAGGTGTTTGTCGGACTGCTAGCTTAACTTTAGTATGTCGATCAGCTGCTGGTGGTTGTTCTGTCTGGCAAGGTCCAGTGGTGTTTTCCCCTCGTATTCCTGGCCCAGCGGTCGTCCCCTGCCTCGAGCAGTGCAGCTGCAGTGCGTGGCCGTTCAGAGCCGCATAGTGCAGCGGCGTTCGCCCCCACTGATTCCTGGCGTTGTGGTAAGGAGTGGCCGCCAGCAGCAGTCGCACCACAGCCTCGTGGCCATGATATGCAGCCATCAGCAGGGGCGTGCTCTGCATTTTGTTCCTGGCATCAGCCTCCGCCCCTGCCTCCAGCAGCAGCCGCCCCACAGCCTCGTGGCCATTACCTGCAGCCTTGTGCAGGGGTGTGCTCTGCCAGTCGCTGCTCCTGGCGTCCACCTCTGCTCCACCCTCCACCAGGCACCTCACTGCCTTCACATGTCCCTTTTTTGCTGCCCAGTGGAGGGCGGTGTACCTGTCCTCGCTCTCATCCCTCGCCCGCACGTCCGCACCAGCTGCCAGCAGCGTCTGCAGCTCACTGACTGAATCCTCCTTCGCTGCCTGAATCAGTCTGCTGTTCTTCTCCTTTTCAGGCAGGCTCCTGTGCAAAAATGGCAAACCGTCACATATTTCTCCAAGTACATGCTTCTGATTAAGAATACTGCAAAAAAAACCTGATATGACACCAGTTCCAAAAGTAGATCTATCCAACGAACACCAACTAATCTACAATTTTCTTCATTTGTGATACGAAACAGTGGGACAGCCTGTATTTATTGAAGTACGCATGTACAGTGACATCGTTCTCCCAAAGTCTTCATCAATTAAAAACTCCTACATTCTGTCTCTCCAGACCTTTAGTCATCATATTTTGTCACATTGATTCCTGACATTTAGTGTTTTGCTGTCAGAATGCTGCAGTTAAGCAGCCGTTGCCCTCCACTGAAACAGATGCGTTACGAGGTTATAATAGTCCTCTGTGTGCATTATGTGCAAATTTGTTGAAACATCAACGTCAACAAAGTCAGATAATGTTTGACTCGAAAAAATTAAATCGAAATACTTCAGATATAGGAATAGCTGTGGATTACTCCTTTATTCATACACACAAACATATTTGTTGGCATATACACATATCTTGCAAGCAGTTCTCAGCAAGTCTGTATAACAAGCATATCCACATGCGGTCTTACACACTCTCATGTGCACACACATACACAAGCATATCCACATGCAGTCTTACACACTCTCATGTGCACACACATACACATATACATACACACAGTATCACACAACCACCCCCCCCCCACACACACACATAAAAAACACACACACCCTCGTCCATAGTTCTTGTGGGTGTCTAAAGGCAACAGCAAATCCTCAGTTTGGAGAGTAAATAGATGATTCATGTGCTTGCCTAGATAACGATTCGCAATACAGCTCCTGAACACACTGTAGACCTGACACTGCTCATGTATTGATTGATACATACGTCATGTGCTTTGTGTGTGACAGCCTCGCTACAATATGTCTAATACACAATACCTACATTATGGCACTATAAACTGCATTCCATGCCCTCCAAGATTAGAGTCCTCCCTCAGGCATGGGTCTGTGTGTTGTCCTTAGTGTAAATTAATTTAAGTTAGATTAAGTAGTGTGTAAGCCTAGGAGCCAATGACCTCAGCAGTTCGGTCCCATAGGTACCTACCACCTACGTGCGTTCCATGTCATCAGGAATAAAATAATTCATTATACCCTAGAGCTACTGAACATCAAATTCCTTCTATTATTCTGCCTAGTGAGATATTAGAGACAATGAGGAGAGTGAGGATCTGAGTGTGTGGATTATGCCATCCTAGTACATAAGACTGAAAGGGCAGCAGAAGACTCAATCCCAGAAAACATGCCCTTCTAGGGCTCTGCCAAGATACCTCCGGTATAATGGGGCCCAAGAACGTGATGCGGCAGCTAACGACAGGAGAGAAACACTCAAAACCTACATCTACATCCATACCCCGCAAGCCACCTGACGGTGTGTGGTGGAGGGTACCCTGAGTACCTCCATCGGTTCTCCCTTCTATTCCGGTCTCGTATTGTTAGTGGAAAGAAGGATTGTCGGTATGCTTCTGTGGGGGCTCTAATCTCTCTGATTTTATCCTCATGGTCTCTTCGCGAGATATACGTAGGAGGGAGCAATATACTGCTTGACTCTTCGGTGAAGGTATGTTCTCGAAACTTTAACAAAAGCCCGTACCGAGCTACGGAGCGTCTTTCCTGCAGAGTCTTCCACTGGAGTTTATCTATCATTTCCGTAACGCTTTCGTGATTACTAAATGATCCTGTAACGAAGCGCGCTGCTCTCCGTTGGATCTTCTCTAACTCTTCTATCAACCCTATCTGGTACGGATCCCACACTGCTGAGCAGTATTCAAGCAGTGGGCGGACAAGCGTACTGTAGCCTACTTCCTTTGTTTTCGGATTGCATTTCCTTAGGATTCATCCAATGAATCTCAGTCTGGCATCTGCTTTACCGACGATCAACTTTATATTATCATTCCATTTTAAATCACTCCTAATGCGTACTCCCAGATAATTTATGGAATTAACTGCTTCCAGTTGCTGACCTGCTATTTTGTGGCTAAATGATAAGGGATCTATCTTTCTATGTATTCGCAGCACATTAGACTTGTCTATATTGAGATTCAATTGCCATTCCCTGCACCATGCGTCAATTCGCTGCAGATCGTCCTGCATTTCAGTACAATTTTACATTGTTACAACCTCTCGATACACCACAGCATCATCTGGAAATAGCCTCAGTGAACTTCCGATGTCATCCACAAGGTCATTTATGTATATTGTGAACAGCAACGGTCCTATGACACCCCTGCGGCACACCTGAAATCACTCTTACTTGGGAAGACTTCTCTCCGTTGAGAATGACATGCTGCGTTCTGTTATCTAGGAACTCTTCAATCCAATCACACAATTGGTCTGATAGTCCATATGCTCTTACTTTGTTCATTAAACGGCTGTGGGGAACTGGATCGAACGCCTTGCGGAAGTCAAGAAACACGGCATCTACCTGTGAACTCGTGTCTATGGCCCTCTGAGTCTCGTGGACGAATAGCGCGAGCTGGGTTTCACACGACCGTCTTTTTCGAAACCTACAAGCGACAAGCTCCAGAAGAGAATTTTCTGTACTTAAATCACCTCCAAGCAAGTGCACAGCGTATATACAAAATAAAAAAAAAGGGGAGCTGCCCACATTGACGTAATAGCTAGCCTCTTCAATGCTCCATGACTATCATTTGGAATAGAATTGAGAGAATAAGACGTATTAACACAGCAATGGAAAAACTACAGGCAACATCTAAAATCCTTTTAGAAAACATTTTATGCAACTTGAACCCAAGCAGATCAGAACAGGAAAAAACGATTTAATGGTAGAGAGTCAGATGGAACACCTGTCAAATGGGAATTTCTCCCTGTTGGAGACGACTGTAGCAATAGTACGTAGCAAGATTATGGGACCAGGACTGAGTAACATTCACTATTCATTTCTCCAAAATATGTCAGAGAAGGGATTAATTCATTTATTGAATATCTTAAATGAAATATGGACCAGCCAAATCTAGAGCCCGGAAATGAAGACTCCTCGGATAGTAAAATGGGAAAGGCGCCTCAGTGCACTCCGTCATACAGTTCCATCATCCATTTTAAAGTCTTGTTAACACACGATAGAATAATGATGGAATACAAGTTAAAAAGGTAGTCTGAGAATTGAAAAGCACTGCGCCTTCGACATAGAGGTTTTAAAAAGTGTATCGGCACGACTGAACGCTATTATCATTATTACTGATACATCACTTGCGTTCAGTGACAATCAATACGGATATGACAACCGATTCTATTCGTATGCCCCCATTAATAAATGAGTTGAAGAATCATGGCGTCCCGCAGTCATTCATGCGCAAGCTAAACCGATTGTTGGTCGATAGAAGCCCGATTATTACAAGAGAGAGCGGGGCCAAGGAGAACAAGGAGGGGGTTATCATTAGGTTCGCCATTGCTGTTGTCTGTTTACATCAGACTTACATTCAATGTTTCACCTAAGTGTGGGATGTAGATGCATGCAGTATGCACATGATTTATATATTTATACTCGTATCGCTAGTTTTCCTGAGTTTCAGAGCATATGGATAAGGCTGTGATATTGTTCAGTTAATGGCTCAAAGAACTGCCTCGACGTATTGCCTGATAAATCAGCTGTGTGCCTATATACGAGACATAGGCTTAACCTAACAAAAATTGTAATGTTAGGACCCTTTATATTCCCAGTCTAAAGAGTGGTCAAGTACTCAGGGCTTTGTATCTATCATAAGTTAACATCATCACATTACATTAATCAGATAATTAACAAATCTGAAGGTGCCAGGAGTATCCCTCGCGCTGTGACAGGAGTTCGTTGAGAAGCACACTCAAGGATCTTCATTAGCATATACAGCGCACTGATAATACCTTACATGTATTACGGATGCATCCGTTACAGTTAAGCAACGCAGAATTGACTACATAAATTATGTATTACTGTGAAGTTATCACAGCACTGAAATCGACTCCAACTAAAGCCTCGGTAATGGAATTAAATGTATTCCCGACGGACGTCTTCGTCTTCTTCTGCTTTGTTAGGACCCTTCAGGATCACGTGTGGCTTTTTCTTTATTTTTCTGTTAAGTCCACTTCGATTTTGGTGTCCGGCCACCTGTGACCATCCTCCAATCATTTATACTTCTCCCTGTCCTGTGCTACTGCCTCCAAATTCCTTTGTTTTATTTCTACAGCCTTCGAGTCATCTCTGACTTCCTTCACCCAGTTGTTTCCCGTATCACATGTTGCATTCCATATCTTCTTAGTCAATCTCTCCTCGTCCATCCTCATGATGTGCCCAACAAATCGTAACCTCCTCTTCCGCATCTCGCTCGATATGGTTTCAATATTTTCATACAATTCCTGTCCTGTTCTGCTCTGTGTGTCCAGATATCACTATGTTTTTTGGTGCCCCATATGTGTCTTAAAATTTTCCGCTCCGACTGTACGCAAGCTCTCTTGTCGAATGTGATCGTTTCTGATGCAAACAGAGCAGCGTTTCTTACAGTTGCTGTGTAATGTCGCAATTTTGCATTCCGTTACAGATTTTTCTTGCCGTACGTTGCTTTCACCGCGAACCATAGGTTCTGCAAAAGCTGTTCCTATCTACTGCGCTACTGTTGCTCTGTATTCCACCAGTTATCTTCTCCCCCAAATAACGAAAACTGTTCCTTTTTCAACCACTTGGCCATAAATCTCCGATTCAGACTCAGTGTTCACGGTCTTGGTCTTCTTACATGCAATTTTCAGTCCGACCTTTTCTGCTGTATCGGCTAGATATTTTAGTGCTGTCTTTGCCTCTTCTTCTGTCTCACTTTAGAGTGAAATGTCATCTGCGAATTGCAGGCAGTCCACTGTTGCATTATGTTTGCCATTGTACCCTATTTGCACACCTTTGATCTTCATGTTACTATTTAGTTGTCTCCACTGTCTCACTGCTTCGTCCAAAACTAGGTTAAATAAAATTGGTGACAGTCTGTTCCCTTGCCGGATTCTTTTTTTTATTACGAAGCTATCTGACAGTGTACTGCAATGCCTGATCCTGGCAACAGTGTCGCTTAACGTTTCCTCTATTATTGCGTGTGTTGCAGCATCCAGTCCTCTATCTTCTAACACGTCAAGCAGAGTACTTCGGTCAGCTGAATCGTTGGCCATTCGGAAGTCCACAAATGTCACTATTATCTTTTATTCTTTCCTATCTCTGTGTTCTATTATCCTATTTATTCCAAATATCTGTTCTGCACAGTCCTTCCCTTTTTTAAAGCCACACTGGCACACTCTTATTCTCGGCCCCAGTTGTTATTCAGCCTTGTACCTCATGTTTAAGACAGAAATGTGTAATCCAGTACTTTCTTGTCTCCTTTCTTGTGTAGTGGTATTACAATGGCTTCTTTCCAGTCTATGGGTATTTTCTTATTTTTCCAGATGTCCATTATTATATTGTACATACTTCTTTCTATTTGAGGCCCACCACACTTGATCTCTCCAGCACAGATACCATCACTGCCTGATGCCTTGTTGTTTCTGAGGTTTTTAATCACCTCTGTTACTTCTGCCCTGGTGGGTCCATTGTCTAGAATATCCTGACTTTCGTCTCTAGAGCATAAGTGTGTCCACTTTTCGGTGCTTCTGCATTCACAAAATCCCTAAAATACCTAACCATTTCCTCGCACACCTCTTTGTCGCCAACGTTTGTTCTGTCATCTGGTCCTATTACGAAGGGTTCTTTTGCCTCGAAGCCTTTAATTCTGCTCTTCATTTCTCTGGAAAAGATACGGTATTTGTATTTCCTGAAGCCTTTATTTGCTTGTTCAAGTTTCTCATTGCATCTACTTCACTTTGTTTTGTGGCGGGGTTCGTAGCGACAAACACTTCGCTGTAGAAACGGCTTACGAAGTCACCGCCACACTTTTAAAAGCGGGCCGACCGGTCCGCTGGAACAGTGAACAGAAGGATGAAAACCCAAACACTCTGATTAAATAAAAGTCGGTACTTATCTTTATTAACGAAGATACAGAAACACAGTAGTGAACTCCGTGTCTACAGAAATCTGTCTAGTTCGAGTCGGAGCGGCTAGGTCAGCGTCGGCTGACGACAAACAACAACTCTGCTGCGATGAACACACAACTGACTAGCAAGTACACAAATCGGTGGCGAGTATACAACTGAGCGGTGAATACAGAACTGTCCTAGCGCTCGCGACTCCAGCGCTTAAGAAGCCAGAAGCCAGCGGTGGCGCGCGCAGACTTGTGGCGATTTCCTGTATCGCTGGCGCTGCTTATGCGGACGGCGACCGGACTTTGATGCTGCCAACCTTTTGGCAGCGGGCTCGGTTGGCATTACTGGCTTGGATATAACACTTTGCATTTCTGATCGATTTGTTAGCAATTTTTCTCGCATTCTGGAAGTTCGACCAGTCTTCTTGCTTTTTACAGGATTGCCATTTCATCCATGCTTTCCTCCTGATCTCGACTGCATTTTTACATTCATCCGTCCACCACTCATAGTTCCGTTTCTTGTTGTTAGTAGCCAACTGACTCTTCTTCCATCATATCTCTTTTCCAATCACTCTGAACTACCATTCTCTTTGCATACTCTGCTCTGTGTTTTTTCAAAAGATCTAGGTCGATTCCGTGTTTATGGTCCTACGTTTCCTTGCTCTGTTGGCTATCCGTCTGCATTTCATTTCGACAAGGTAGCGATCTGATTCCATGCTGCTATTTTTCCTCACTTTCGTGTTCATAATCTTTCTGTGATTCTTGGCACGGATTGCTACATAGCCTAACTGTTTTTCCCCTATCCTGTTTCCAGGGCGGATCCACGTTGTTTTCTTGCTTGCCTTAGCTTTTTAATGGGTGATCATTATTCTCATCTTGTGTCTCCCAATCTCTCACAATTCTTGTTTGTTTTCTTGTGAGCTGGGTAATTTCCCACAGGATCTCTAAACTTCCTTTCCGTGACTATTTGCACGTTAAAATCGCCTAGCAAAATAGTGACACCTCTTTTGTCCCATTGGTCACTACCTCATCCAACGTGGACCAAAAATGTTCTGTTTCTACTTTGTCTTTTCTGTTCTTATCATTTTTTGGTGCATGTGCATTCACTACAGTATAGGTTTTGTTTCCTATTTTCACTGTCACATACGACAGCCTCTCGTTTATGACCTTCCACGCAGTGATAGCATCCAGGTGTCTACGATCTACTATAAAGGCTGTGGCAACCATAAAAGGTTGCTTTGCACCCAACATCGGGTTTCCCGACGTAGATCAAATAACGTTTCATCATCAGAATCTTCCTGAAACGTATTCACTTCTTAAATGAAAATCTGATAACAGGGATTAAAGTGCTATTCAGGCATGTATTGAATTAAGAAGATATTTACTTCGATGCTCCGTCCTTCTGCAAATACGTCGCCACTTCCTAAAATATAAACTGCTTCATCACGCCCTACGCTAACACCTTAGTGTAGCTGCATATCAAGACGCAACTTCTTTTTAGCCAAGGTACACTGAGTGAGAAATGTTTAGCTAGCAAACTAGCACCTGGACCATCCCCACCTCAGATCTACGAGGATATGTCTAAACAAAAAGAGGAAATCCATTTGTAGAATGCAATGCTAATCGCGGAGGCAAATTCAAGCTCCCTGAAGTTGTGTCCATACTCACAGCAGAACTCATAGCGCTTTTAGACGGATTTAAATACGCAAAAGAAGTGCAAGAAGAAAAAAAGTCAATTTTACCAGACTCACGTTCAGCAATGATGCTCATAAAAGGCTACTACGCCAACATAACGAAAATTATCAGTTATCCCGCATTTTAGAGGCAAGGCAGTAGATTTCCCGCATAAAGAATACGACTATCATATTACGGCTCAAGATGCACAATGGAATGAAAGGAAATGTAAATGTAGACAAGCTGGCCAAGGAAGCTCTTTACACCGCTGCAGCGAAATACGATAAAGTGTCACACAACAATCTTCACATCGTATAAATTATATTCAGTGCCAGAAGGAATGAAAATCTACAACGGTTTGGCGACATTGAGGAGAGACACTACGCCCCAGTGGTAGCTAATGACCCATCACGTCCCAAGTACCAAAATCGCAGGTACAGCGGAAACTTTGCACTGAGGTGTTGAGAGTCGTGGGGAGGCCCCTAATACCATGTCCTTTTGCCATGCACAGTGCAGCGACTCGGCGTGGCGAGGACTCGACAAGTATTTGGACGACGCCAGCAGAAATACTGAACCATTCTGCCTCTAAAGCTGTCCGTAACTACGAGAGTGTTGCCAGTGCTGGATTTTGTGAACGAACTGACCTCTTGAGTATGTCTCACAAATTTTCGACTATTCATGTCGGGTGCTCGAATTCTCCAACCTATCAACAACAGGGGCCAGTGACATGGAGAACATCTGCAGCCATTCTCGGACTTTATATTCCCAGGAAACGATGGAATTTGTATAGGTGATGATGCGCCAAGTAGCCGGACATAATTTCCAGTCAATGATCTGTTCGGTAGGATCAGAGGACCTAGTCCATTTCATAGCTCACACCATTATGAAGCCTTCAAATGGCTCTGAGCACTATGGGACTTAACGTCTGACGTCATCAGTGCCCTAGATCTTAGAACTACTTAAACCTAACCACACATCCACGCCCGAGGCAGGATTCGAACCCGCGCCCGTAGCAGTCGCGCGGATCCGGACTAAATCGCCTAGAACCGCTCGGCTATGGAGCCTTCACCAGCTTGCACGGTGTCTTGTTGACAACTTAGGTCCATGGTTTCGTTGGGCCTCCGCCACACTCAAATCCTACCATTATCTGTTACCAGCTGAAATCGGGACTCATGTGCAGTCGGGACTCGTCTGACCATTCCATGGTTTCCAGTCGTCTAGGATCTCATCGGTATGGTCATGACTCTAGGAGAAGCGCTGCAGGCTGCGTCGTGCTGATTTCAGAGGCACTTGCGCAAGTTGTCTGCTGCAATAATCCACTAATGCCGAAATTAAATGCACTGTCCCACGAATACGTTCGTCGTACGTCCCACATCTGCGGTTATTTTACGCTGTGTTGCTAGTCTGTTAGTACTGAAAACTCTACGCAAAAGCCGCTGCTCTCGGTCTTTAACGCTGATGACCTCGATGTTGACCGCCCATAAACCCCCTCCCCCCCCTCCCCTCGGTCTTTAAGCCAAGTCCGTCGACCACCGTTGTCCGTGGTGAGAGGTAACGCCTGAAATGTTTCATTCTCCGCACACTCTTGACACTATGGATCTCTGAATACTGGATTCCCTAAAGATTTCCGAAAAGGAATGTCCCGTGCGTCCTGCTCCAAAGACCCTTTTGCATTGCAAGTCTGTTAATTCGCGTCGTGAGGCCATAATCACGTCGGAAACCTTTCCATATGAATCACTAAGTACAAATAACAGCTTCGCCAGTGCACTGCTCTTTTATACCTCGTGTACGCGATACTGTCGCCGTCTGTATATGTGCACATCGCTATCCCGAGACCTTTGTCACCTTAGTTTGTAGTAACATTGGCGCGAATTCGCTTCAGTCACGGGACATTCCGCCAAATCTCTACTACATGAACATAATCAGATCTTCGTCATGTGAATGCGGAAATGAAGAAGGTGTTAAGGGGCTCCGGAACGCCCTATACTTGCAATGTTAAAAAAACGCTTATAAATTACATCTCACAAAGTATTTGAGGTAGGAAGTTGAACTTTTTACAGATTATTTATTAGAATATGGGCTACAACTTAACACAGGGATTTTACAAAATTTTAGTTCAGTTATTAAAGATGATTTTTTTTCAATTGTAATGAAAATTCACAACATTTTTTTGCAATTTTTTATTTATATATTCAAAAATATACAGTTTTTTTGGAAAAAGGCTGTGTTAAATTATGCAGAAGGTACTGTGTAACATTTACTGAAAGTTTGAAACAAATATGTTTGGAAGATCCTTAGAAAACATGTAATTAGTATGAGAAAATAAAAGTTTTGGGAATCGAGCGACAATGATTGGATTAACTTTTTAGTGCATTCCAGGACCATAGGATGGATTATCTTCATCCTCTGCAAACTCCTCCTCCAGCTGCCTCTTGTTCCTCCTCCTGTTTACTCTTGCTTGTATTTCTAGACTCTTTACAGCCCTGTCTGCAGCCCAAAGGCGTTCCTTGTCTAAAGCAAGCATAGCTCGTACCATGTTAGAACCTATCTTCATTCCCATATTTCTAAATACCTTGCACCTTACAATGTTGCCATCATTGAAAGTCGCAACAGCATCATACACACCAAAGTGAAGTGTTTCTATTCCAACAAATACAGTCTTGGGGATTCTCGACCATATAACACTATTTACACTTTCATTGGGGTTTTGAGTTTTTCCGTGAATACACTTTTTCAACAGTTCAGGTGCTGCTAAGTCTCTGAAAATAGGTTTTATCACCTCCATTATTGCATGAGGCAGACTATGCTTATGAGTGTACACTTCACCAGTTAGCAATCCTTTGTTATATTTACACCAACTGTCTTCTTCTTTGGGACACAAGGTTCACTCACTTGGTTATCGTCTTTATTGTTTACAGTAATAACACATACTTTTGGCTTTCCAACATTTCTCCTTTTCTTAAAAGCCTTCAGAGGATTTCTAATAACTTTACTTTTACTCATTATTATACTTCAACAAAACAGAGACTCAAGAAACAGAATTAATTACGAATATTTTCGAGATAACGACAAATAAACATGATACAATCGACAATCACACCAGCGATATATATTGAACCATCTCAGGTTAGCCACAACACATACTTTATCTCACATCACTAAAATGTACCTGATGAACACGGACGTTAATAATAACACCATTTGACAGCAGTTTAACAGCGCCACAGTGGGTCACGCCCATGTAGAACACATTTCAAAAAAAATTTAAAAATAGTTGTAGTCTTCGGAATTTAATAAATTATATGTCTATTAAAAGGTAATAGTCTGCAGATTCAGAAAACGCAAAAAAGTAAAAATTGAACTTTTCATGATTTTGAGCCTTTCCGGAGCCCCTTAAGCACATTGTCTTCAGGTGACACAGAAGGTATCCAGAATCTGCGAAACTATTACAGTATCTGATGTCATCTAGAGATGCTTTGCCTGCAAATATTAAGATCCTTCTAGCAACAGAAGGCACAGAGGTGTGTAGTTCCTCTACAGTTTTATAACAGATGTTCAAAAAAAATATGGTTCAAATGGCTCTGAGCTCTATGGGACTTAACATCTGATGTCATCAGTCCCCTAGAATTTAGAACTACTTAAACCTAACTAACCTAAGGACGTCACACACATCCATGCCCGAGGCAGGATTCGAACCTGCGACCGTAGCGGTCGCGCGGTTTCAGACTGAAGCGCCTATAACCGCTCGGCCACACCGGCCGGCTAACATATGTTCAAATAACAATAAAGGAAAAGACAATTTCTTACTTTACAATATAGTAAATATGTCAATCTACTTCGATCACTAACGTTTAATAGGATGCAACAGATTGTTGTTGTTCCTTATAGTCTCAGGCTGGCTGTATCGGCGATGAATAAACCTAAACAAAACGTGTTTCCTATTTGTGTCCTGATCTAAAGTTGAAATCCACGGAGAGAAGACGAAGTTCTTTTTGCGGTACACTATTGAGAAAATTAATAGAAGCAGCATTCGAAGCTGAACCCATGTCGATTCTGGTGACGCCAACGTGCATTTCGCGTAAGGATCGCAAAGGTGATGTAAGAGAAATAAGCGCCCTTACGGAAGCGTGTACAAAATCGTTTGCCCTCCCTCCATTTTTGAGTGGATTTTCCTCCTAAATTTTGGGTTTTTTTACTGTTAGACACTAACTTTAGCCAAGTGGAAACCATTTTCTTTAAAGTTTGTGAATATTCTATTTTAAGGTACTGAATCTGTGATGCTGGTCTCTTAACGTACTTCCGTGCTAGGGGCCTCTATCAGCTGTAGCTTTTGTTTGTACAAATATAGGACGAACTCAGGCAGTCGTAAGCCTTGCTCATAAACCTTCGTGAAAAAATTGTGCCAGATTGGATTCATATGAGAAAATTTCCAACGGTATGTTGTGGTTGTTTGCCGAGTTATTCTTTTTTACGTATCTTTCAGCCAGTTTAACCTGTTACTGTTACATTTTTTCTATTTTGTAACTCGTCTGATGATGGCAGTATATGTAATGAGCCATTGTGAATCGCACTGCAATGCACGAGAAACACGGGCGTTTATGAATAACCGGCCAGACATGACATTCCTTTACAGACTTTATATCTCCAATGGATAACCACAAATTCTAGTATTGTAAGACTACATAGTTTCAAGCATTCTCTCAAGTGTACATCCCCAATTAACTGAAAGCACGCTTTCAAGTCTGGGAAAGTATTTAAGATCCAGTGGCACACTTCTCTCAGCTACGTGTAAGAAGTTCGTGTCTAGCATGCTTCCATCAGTCAGGAATTTTATTAAAGATAATTTTCACCCTTGTCACTTTCACGTTAAAATTTGATTTTTTGCAGGTCTCCATTCTTGTTGATCAGCAAACTGATTTCATGAGTATCTTCCTTAGATGTTATCTACGTATAGAAATGTTTCCAAGTCAGTGGCGTATAATTTTACTGTCAGCAGCCATCCCCACCGAATCAGGTTTTTTTTTTTTTTTTGTAATTGATAATGTTATCTTAAGGTAAGGAATGAAGAGGTTCTGCTCAGATTCAGAGAGGAAAGTAATATATGGAAAGGACTGACAAGAAAAAGGGACAGGATAATAGGACATTATTTATTAAGACACATCAGAGAATAACTTCCATGGAACTAGGGGAAGACTGCAGAGGTAGACAGAGATCGGAATGCGTATAATTGAATATGTAGGTAGCAAACGCTACTGTGAGGTAACAACATTGGTACAAGAGTAATTCATGATGGGTCGCATCGTCCGCAGCTCGTGGTCGTGCGGTAGGGTTCCCGGGTTCGATTCCTGGCGGGGTCAGGGATTTTCTCTGAGTCGTGATGACTGGGTGTTGTGTGATGTACTTAGGTTAGTTAGGTTTAAGTAGTTCAAAGTTCTAGGGGACTGATGACCATAGATGTTAAGTCCCATAGTGCTCAGAGCCATTTGAACCATTTTTTGAACGGGTCGCATCAAACTAGTCATAAACTCATGACTCAAGAAACATGATGTCAAAGTCTACGAACATTATGGTTAGTTGCGATTTGTAGATTGAGGTGAGAGATAAAATATATCTGTTTAGTCGACCAATAGATCGGATGTGGTTCCAACTGTAGCTGCATTGACGTGGTATGATGTAGATTATCTCCTGAAGTGATTTTAATCTGCTATTTAATAAGCCTGCTAATACTGGAAGCCGGCAGTGAGTAATATTATCAGTCTACAGTCTTACTGTGATGATACCCTTCTCTTCCTAGGGATTAATGCCGCTAGCCCGCCAATAAAATCTCTTGGAAGTATTAGTTCGACTAAAATTTCACAATACAGGGTGATTCAAAAAGAATACCACAACTTTAAAAATGTGTACTTACTGAAAGAAACATAATATAACCTTCTGTTATACATCATTACAAAGAGTATTTAAAAAGGTTTTTTTTCACTCAAAAACAAGTTCAGAGATGTTCAATATGGCCCCCTCCAGACACTCAAGCAATATCAACCCGATACTCCAACTCGTTCCACACTCTCTGTAGCATATCAGGTGTAACAGTTTGGATAGCTGCTGTTATTTCTCGTTTCAAATCATCAATGGTGGCTGAGAGAGGTGGCCGAAACACCATATCCTTAACATACCCCCATAAGAAAAAATCGCAGGGGGTAAGATCAGGGCTTCTTGGAGGCCGGTGATGAAGTGCTCTGTCACGGGCTGCCTGGCGGCCGATCCATCGCCTCGGGTAGTTGACGTTCAGGTTTCATAACTAACCTTTTTCGTAGGACTCTCCATACAGTTGATTGTGGAATTTGCAGCTCTCTGCTAGCTCTGCGAGTCGATTTTCCTGGGCTGCGAACAAATGCTTGCTGGATGCGTGCTACATTTTCATCACTCGTTCTCGCCCGTCCAGAACTTTTCCCTTTGCACAAACACCCATTCTCTGTAAACTGTTTATACCAACGTTTAATACACCACCTATCAGGAGGTTTAACACCATACTTCGTTCGAAATGAACGCTGAACAACTGTCGTCGATTCACTTCTGCCGTACTCAATAACACAAAAAGCTTTCTGTTGAGCAGTCGCCATCTTAGCATCTACTGACGCTGACGCCTAGTCAACAGCGCCTCAAGCGAACAAATGTACAACTAAATGAAACTTTATAGCTCCCTTAATTCGCCGACAGATAGTGCTTAGCTCAGCCTTTTGTCGTTGCAGAGTTTTAAATTCCTAAAGTTGTGGTATTCTTTTTGAATCACCCTGTACATAAAAGTAAACTAATTGCCATTTGTCGCCAATGGGTACTCAAAAAATTGCACAGGTATTCCTTCGACGCTCTCTGCTTTACTTTTTAAGACGTCCATCTCAGACACTTATTGTTTGGTTATAGCGAATACTATGCTGTCGTCACAGTCCCCAGTAAATTGGTTTTTACAGGTGGTCTCCAGATGCACTGGTTGACTCTAGAGTGTTTATTTGAATTTCTGAAAACGTGTTGTGTAGTTGCTTACTCAGTGGGACATTTTGGTCTGTCATTGCCCATTATCTGTTCTGTCGGTGCCTGATTTGCCCCTTAATCCACAAACTGTGAAACTACTGTATTGGCGCCCACCTAAATAGGGACAAACGATCATCATAATAAATCATCCGCGTGAGCTCTGATTTCTCTTATTTTAAGCGTTCGCACGTCCTGTATGCTGTTCGAGAGTGAAACTATAGAGAACAAGCATGAAGGTGGTTCGATGAACTCTCTGTCAGGCATTTAATTGTGAATTGCAAAGTAATCATATACATGTCGATCCTGCCGTGTAATGCGTAAAATTGATGTCTGACCTCCAATGTAATTCCTTGCATTACGTACATGCCCCTCTTGTAAAATTTAGTTGTGTTAGTTTGATTGTTATGGGCTTTTCTACCATGGTATCTTTTCTTGTAGTGGGTCGACGATCCAGTTTTGACACTGACGATCACGCATAGGTGATGCACCCAGGGGCGGTTCTAGAAGTCGGTCTAGGGGGGTGGGGGCTAATTGGGGGAGGGGGGGGTTGGCGTAGTAGAATATCGCTTAACAAAAGGAGAGTTGGGGGTCCTCCGCCGACAAATTGGTAAAATTTGGTGTTGCTTAAAGTAGTTTTTCGTAACTGTTTTGGAGTTCAGGGTAAAAGAAACTTATTGTCACATGGAAGATTTTATAAATTACATAAACCATGAAAAAGGTCAACTTACAACAAATACGTTTTCATGAATTTTTTGGATACAGAAGGTGACATGAATGTAAAAACTTGAACTTGACATGAATATAAAAATATTCTGTAACAAAATTCTGTATATTTCCGTATTCTGCCCAATTTGTCATGCTCATTCGCCTCTGTTTCTTTTTACTGAATATGTCAAAGATATTTTCAGTCTCCATATCTCTTTCTTTATGGATATTTGCAAGGGCTAATTCATTTAGTCTCACCTGCCCCATTGCGTTACGCAAATAATCTTTATTCGTCTCAAAGTAGAGAAGCTTCGTTCAGGAGTGCCTGTGGTGACAGGAATAGTCTCAAGTATTTGGAGTAAAACATATACATTTGGGAAAAACTGATTGTCGCATTTCTTTAATGCTTCAGTTACTGTTTCAGGTCTTTTACTTTCATCAACCCACTTATTCTTCCATAGTTTCAATTCTCCTTTCATTAAATAGGAAGAACTATCCAAAAACTGTTCATATTTCCCGGATGCCATGATCACTTCATACCCACTATATTTTAAACAGTATGCTGGAATAAGACCTTCATGTGGTAATATGGCGCGAAAATCTTGGGGAAATCTTGTTTCTAGCTCGGCAATAAAACGATCCACAACAGGTAAAAATACTGTTCACCTGAAATATTCCTCGGCGTTTGAAGCAGCAACGTTGTCTCTTTTGGTTTGTGATGAAATAGTTCTTGCCATTGCTATTACACTTCCAATATCTTCTGCCAGTTTAACAGCGTCTTCAAAAATACTTCCTAATTCTATTTCGGAAGTATTCTATTTCCGAATCCATCCTTATATTGTTGAACACCTCAAGCACATCATTGGCATTATTTAAGGCAGTTGGTAAATCCATTTTAGGACTTTGGAGCTGTTCGCTTAGTCCTAAAGAGAACCAATATGCTACAGTTGCTAAAGCTACTACAAAGTCTCCTCTTCGGACAGTAGATCTAAACATACAAGCTTTACTAGCCGTTTCTGCATTGGTTTCACGACCACTTGAAAGTTCGTCAAGCAAGGTCACTTCCGGGACAAATAGCTCCTTGAAAGTAATAAGACTATCGTGTCTTTCCACCCACCTTGTTGGACACACTGCCTTCAACTTTGTTTTCTTTGACCCTGTGAACGGTAGTCGTGATATAGCTTCCTCTAGGGAACTTTTTCTGTTTGCAGAGGCAGACAAGAATTCTGAAACTGATCCTACAATTCCCATCATATTTCTAACTATTGGAGTATCTCAATTGGAGTAGCAGAAGTTCAAAGAGTGGTTAAAACAGTGGGTATAAACAGCCAACGGCTGCTTACTTAAAATAAGAGCTTGAACTCCTTTAAATCTTCCAGCCATGTTTCAGCCACCATCATAGTCCTGTCCACAAAGATACTGACAGCTCAGCCCCAGTGTCTTGAGTTCTTCACCGATGGCTTCTGCAATCGAAGTGCCAGTAGTTTATTTAAGCTCAGTAAAACCAAGAAAGTCTCCTTTCGTAACAAAGGTCTCTGTGCAATGTACCTAACAGAAAATGTCATCTGTTCCTCAGTGGTGACATCAGTTGTTTCATCACACATAATGCTAAAAAATTTAGCCTTTTTCACATCTCTCGATATTGAAGAGCGAATACCGTCACCAATGCAATGTATGGCTACGTTTTGGACTGTGTTACTTCTCATAGAACTGTTTTGACCACATGTACTGAAATGTTTTAAATCTTTATCTCCGGTATCCACACGAAAAGCCAAAAGACTCTGAAATACTCCATTTTTCCCTCTAGAAGATCATCAGTTTTTTCTTCCTTTAGCTGAGGAATTAAACCATGATCAGGTTGGTTGGTTGGTTTGGGGAAGGAGACCAGACAGCGTGGTCATCGGCCTCATCGGATTAGGGAAGGATGGGGAAGGAAGTCGGCCGTGCCCTTTCAGAAGAACCATCCCGGCATTTGCCTGGAGTGATTTAGGGAAATCACGGAAAACCTAAATCAGGACGGCCGGACGCGGGATTGAACCGTCGTCCTCCCGAATGCGAGTCCAGTGGCTAACCGCTGCGCATGATCAGGATGTCCTCGTAAAGGTAGGTTATGTCTTGCACACAGGTCTATAGTCTTTATAGTAGGCCTCAAGCGTTTCCGGTTTTCTTCAATAACTGAAGATTTCTTGGTATCAACGACAACAGAAATACATTTTTACTTGATTCCATAGACTTGGTGAATTCTGTGGCCTTCTCCTTGGAAAATTTGTGATATTTTGTGTTTTCATGATGATGAAGATCTTCCGTAGCCTTTTTGTATTTGACCAATGGTTCTTTTACCAGTGTTTTCGACACCTATAAAAATTAATTAAAAAGGTCTTACGTAAAGAATTAGGTGAATAAAAATTAGTGCAAACACCAAATCTTGTAAGCACTCGAAATGTTGGCAACATAGAAATTTTTGCTGAAAAACCAAGCCTGAAAACTATTTCATCTACATCTACATCTACGTGATTACTCTGCCATTCACTATAAAATGCCTGGCAGAGGGTTCAATGAACCACCTTCATGCTGTCTCTCTATCGTGCCACTCTCGAACGGCATGCGGCAAAAACGAGCACGTAAATTTTTCCGTGCGAGCCCTGATTTCTCTTACTGTATCGTGATGATCATTTCTCCCTATGTAGGTGGGTGCCAACAGAATGTTTTCGCAATCGGAGGAGAAAACTGGTGATTGAAATTTCATGAGAAGATCCCGCCGCAACGAAAAATGCCATTGTTTTAATGATTGCCACTCCAATTCACGTATGTCTGTGACACTATCTCCCCTATTTCGCGATAATACAAAACTAGCTGCCCTTCTTTTTACTTTTTCGATGTCATCCATCAGTCCCACTTGATGCGGATCCCACACCACACAGCAGTACTCCAGACCAGGGCTGACAAGTGTAGTGTAAGCAGTCTCTTTGGTAGACCTGTAGCACCTTCTAAGTGTTCTGCCAATAAATCGCAGCCTTTGGTTTGCTCTACCCACAACATTATCTACGGCATCGTTCCAATTTAGGTTATTTGTAATTGTAATCCCTAAGTATTTAGTTGAATTTACAGCCTTCAGATTTGTGTGACTTATCGCGTAATCGAAATTTAGCTGATTTCTTTTAGTACTCATTTGAATGACTTCGCACTTTTCTTTATTCAGGGTCAATTGCCACTTTTAGCACCATACAGATATCTTATCTAAATCATTTTGCAAGTCGTTTTGATCATCTGATGACTTTACAAGACGGTAAATGACAGCACCATCTGCAAACAAGACGGCTACTCAGATTGTCTCCTATGTCGTTAATATAGATCAGGAATAATAGAGGGCCTATAACACTTCCTTGGGAAACGCCGGATATTACTTCTGTTTTACTCGATGACTTTCCGTCTAGTTCTACGAACTGTAACATTTCTGACAGGAAATCACGAATCCAGTCGCACAACTGAGGCGATACTCCATAGGCACGCTGTTTGATTAGAAGACGCTTGTGAGGAACGGTGTCGAAAGCCTTCTGGAAATCTAAAAATATGGAATCAATTGGACATCCCCTGTCGATAGCACTTATTACTTCATGAGTATAAAGAGCTAGTTGTGTTTCACAAAAACAATATTTTCTGAATCCATGCTGACTATATGTGGATAAATTATTTTCTTCGAGGTACTTCATAATGTCTGAATACAGTATATGTTCTAAAACCCTACTGCAAATCGACGTTAGTGATATAGGCCTGTAATTCAGCGGATTACTCCTACTTCCCTTTTTGGGTATTGGTGTGACTTGAGCAATTTTTCAGTCTTTAGGTACGTATCTTTCTGTGAGCGAGTGGTTGTATATAATTGTTAAATATGGAACTATTTTATCAGGAATACTCTGAGAGGAACCTGACTGGTATACAATCTGGACCGGAGGCCTTGCCTTTATTAAGTGATTTAAGCTGCTTTGTTACACCTAGGATGTCTACTTCTATGTTTCTCATCTTGGCAGTTGCTCTTGATTGGAATTCAGGAATATTTACTTCGTCTTCTTTGGTGAAGGAGTTTCGGAAAAACCGTGTTTAATAACTCTGCTTTAGTGGCACTGTCATCAGTGACTTAACCGTTGTTATCGCGCAGTGAAGGCATTGATTGTGTCTTGCCACTGGTGTGCTTTATGTTTGACCAGAATCTCTTTGGGTTTTTGCCAGATTTCGACACAGAATTTAGTTATGGAAATTATTAAAAGCATCTCGCATTGAAGTACGCGCCATATTTCTAACTTCTGTAAAACTTTGCGAATCTTGGGGATTTTGCGTTCTTTTAAATTTGGCATGCTTTTTTCGTTGGTTCTGCAACAACGATCTGACATGTTTTGTGTACCATGGGGGATCAGTACCATGACTTATTAATTTATGTGGTATATATCTCTCAATTCCTGTTACTACTATCTCTTTGAAAACATTCCACAACTTTTCTACACTTACATGATCAGATCGGAAGGAGAGAAGACTGTCTCTTAAAAAGCCGTTAAAAGCATTTTATCAGCTTTTTAAACAGATTGCGTTTCTTTTTGATGGTTGTAGGTGTTACGGTATTCAGTCTAGCAGCAACTGTCTTGTGGCCGCTAATATCTGTATTCGTCACAACACTCACTATTTGTCCAGGATTATTTGTTGCTATAAGGTCAAGTTTGCTTTCGCAACCATTTACGCTTAGAGTGGGCTCATGAACTAATTGTTCAAAATAATTTTCTGAGAAAGCATTCAGTACAATTTCGGATGATGTTTTATGCCTGCCGCCGGCTTTAAACGTATAATTTTTCCAGCATATCGAGGGTAGATTGAAGTCTCCACCGACTATACCTGTATGAGCGGAGTACGTATTTGAAATGAGACTCAAGTATTCTTTGAACTGTTCAGCAATTATGTCTTCTGAGTCGGGGAGTCGGTAAAACGATCCAATTAACAGTTTAGTCCGATTGTCAGGTATAACCTCTACCCATACTATTTCACATGAACTATCTACTTCAATTTCGCTACAAGGCAAACTACCTCTGACAGCAACAAATACTTCACCACCAACTGTATTTAATCTCTCCTTTCTGAAAACTGTTAGATCGTTTGAAAAAATGTCGACAGAATGTATTTCCAGCTTTAGCCACCTCTCTGTACCTACAACTATTTGAGCTTCAGTGCTTTCTGTTAGGGCTTGGAGCTCTGGTTCTTTCCCAACACAGCTACGACAATTTACGACTAGAATACCAGTCGTTTCTACAACTACCTTACTGTGTTTTACCTGTCCACATTCTAACGGACGCCCCTTCTGCGGTTCCCTGAGACCCTCTAACCTAAGAAAACCGCCCAGCCCCTTCCACACAGCCCCCGCTACCCATGTAGCCGCCTCCTGTGTGTAGTGGACTCCTGACCTATTAAGCGGAACCCGGAAAACCCACCACGCCACCTCCAGTTGGCTGCACCCTGTACTCTTCATGGCATCCGGAAGCACCCTTTCCACACTCAGAATGACTCCCCACGGAATGCACACAAAGTGCATAGTGGCTTCCTTCCCCTCCTTGGCAGCCATGTTCCTAAGGGGCCTCATTACGCGCCTAACGTTGGAGCTCCCAACTACCAGCAAACCCACCCTCTGTGAACGCCCAGACCTTGCGGGCCGAGAAGCTTCCTCTGGAACGAGGTGGCCGACTGCATACGGCTCAGAGACTTCGTCAGCCACAGATAACGCCCGAAACCTGTTCGTCAGACGAACCGCAGAGGCCCTACGATCGGCCCCACGGAAAGTTTTTCGCTGCCTGCGAGACTTAGGAATGGTCTCCCACTCGACCACGGATGAGGGGTCAATCTCAGCGCAGGCAGTACCCGGGGAGGTGACAGCAGTGGACCGACCAGAGGACACGTGGGACATGCTCGACGTCCCTCGCATACTGGCGTCCGGTCCCCCAGGCAGCAGCCTCAAGCTGTATGATGGAAGCCAACGCAGCCTTTTCAGTAGCTGCAGGGGCAACAGTCTGGATGATTGATCTGGTCTTGTAATATTAACCAAAACGGCCTTGCTGTTCTGGTACTGCGAACGGCTGAAAGCAAGGGGAACTACGGCCGTAATTTTTCCCGAAAGCATGCAGCCTTACTGTATGGATAAATAATGATGGCGTCCTCCTGGGTAAAATATTCCAGAGGCAAAATAGTCCCCCATTCGGATCTCCGGGCGGGGACTACCCAGGAGACATTGTTATCAGGAGAAAGAAAACCGACGTTCTACGGATCGGAGCGTGGAATGTCAGATCCCTTAATCGGGCAGGTAGGTTAGAAAATTTAAAAAGGAAAATGGATAGGTTAAAGTTAGATATAGTGGGAATTAGCGAAGTTCGGTGGCAGGAGGAACAAGACTTTTGGTCAGGTGAATACAGGGTTATAAATACAAAATCAAATAGGAGTAATGCAGGAGTAGGTTTAATAATGAATAAAAAAATAGGAGTTCTGGTAAGCTACTACAAACAACATAGAGAACGCATTATTGTGGCCAAGATAGACACGAAGCCCACGCCTACAACAGTAGTACAAGTTTATATGCCAACTAGCTCTGCAGATGACAAAGAAATTGATGAAATGTATGATGAGATAAAAGAAATTATTCAGGTAGTGAAGGGAGACGAAAATTTAATAGTCATGGGTGATTTGAATTCAAGAGTAGGAAAAGGGAGAGAAGGAAACATAAGTGAATATGGATTGGGGCTAAGAAAAGAAAGAGGAAGCCGCCTGGTAGAATTTTGCGCAGAGCATAACTTAATCATAGCTAACACTTGGTTCAAGAATCATGAAGGAAGGTTGTATACATGGAAGAACCCTGGAGATAGTAGAAGATATCAGATACATTATATAACGGTAAGACAGAGATTTAGGAACCAGGTTTTAAATTGTAAGACATTTCCAGGGGCAGATGTGGACTCCGACCACAATCTATTCGTTATGAACTGTAGGTTAAAACTGAAGAAACTGCAAAAAGGTGGTAATTTGAGGAGATGGGACCTGGACAAACAGAAAGAACCAGAGGTTGTCGAGAGTTTCAGGAAGAGCATAAAGGAACTATTGACAAGAATGGGGAAAAGAAATACAGTAGAACAAGAATGAGGGATGAAGTGGTGAAGGCAGCAGAGGATCAAGTAGGTAAAAAGACGAGGGCTAGTAGAAATCCTTGAGTGTCAGAAGAAATACTGAATTTAATTGATGAAAGGAGAAAATATAAAAAACGCAGTAAATGAAGCAGGCAAAAAGGAATACAAACGTCCCAAAAATGAGATCGACAGGAAGTCCAAAATGGCTAAACAGGCATGGCTAGAGGACAAATGTAAGGATGTAGAGGCTTACCTCACTAGGGGTAAGATAGATACTGCCTACAGGAAAATTAAAGAGACCTTTGGAGAAAAGAGAACCACTTGTATGAATATCAAGGGCTCAGATGGAAACCCAGTTGTAAGCAAAGAACGGAAAGCAGAAAGATAGAAGGAGTATATAGAGGATCTATACAAGAGCAATGTTCTTGAGGACACGCCGGCCGCTGTGGCCGAGCGGTTCTAAGCGCTTCAGTCTGGATCCGCGTGAACGCTCCGGTCGCAGGTTCGAATCCTGCCTCGGGCATGGATGTGTGTGATGCCCTTAGGTTAGTTAGGTTTAAGTAGTTCTAAGTTCTAGGGAACTGATGACCACAGATGTTCAGTCCCATAGTGCTCAGAGCCATTGGAACCATTTTGTTCTTGAGGACAGTATTATGGAAATGGAAGAGGATGTAGATGAAGATGAAATGGGAGATATGATACTCCGTGAAGAATTTGATAGAGCACTGAAAGACCTAAGTCGAAACAAGACCCCGGCAGTAGACAACATTCCATTAGGACTACTGACAGCCTTGGGAGAGCCAGTCCTTACAAAACTCTACCATCTGGTGAGCAAAATGTATGCGACAGGCGAAATACCCTCAGACTTCAAGAAGAATATAATAATTCCAATCCCAAAATAAGCAGGCGTTGGCAGATGAGAAAATTACCGAACTGTCAGTTTAATAAGTCACGGCTGCAAAATACTAGCGCGAATTCTCTACAGACGAATGGAAAAACTGGTAGAAGCCGACCTCGGGGAAGATCAGTTTGGATTCCGTAGAAATATGGGAAGACGCGAAGCAATACTGACCCTACGACTTATCTTAGAAGCTAGATTAAGAAAAGGCAAACCTACGTTTCTAGCATTTGTAGACTTAGAGAAAGCTTTTGACAATGTTGACTGGAATAATCTCTTTCAAATTCTGAAGGTAGCAGAGGTAAAATACAGGGAGCGAAAGGCTATTTACAATTTGTACAGAAACCAGATGGCAGTTATAAGAGACGAGGGGCATGAAAGGGAAGCAGTGGTTGGGAAGGGAGTAAGACAGGGTTGTAGCCTCTCCCCGATGTTATTCAATCTGTATATCGAGCAAGCAGTAAAGGAAACAAAAGAAAAATTCGGAGTAGGTATTAAAATCCATGGAGAAGAAATAAAAACTTTAAGGTTCGCCGATGACATTGTAATTCTGTCAGAGACAGCAGAGAACTTAGAAGAGCTGTTGAACGGAATGGATAGTGTCTTGAAAGGAGAATATAAGATGAATATCAACAAAAGCAAAACGAGGATAATGGAATGTAGTCGAATTAAGTCGGGTGATGCTGAAGGAATTAGATTAGGAAATGAGACACTTACAGTAGTAAAGGAGTTTTGCTATTTGGAGAGAAAAAGAACTGATGATGGTCGAAGTAGAGAGGATATAAAATGTAGACTGGCAATGGCAAGGAAAGCGTTTCTGAAGAAGAGAAATTTGTTAACATCGAGTATAGATTTAAGTGTCAGCAAGTCGTTTCTGAAAGTATTTGTATGGAGTGTAGCCATGTGTGGAAGTGAAACATGGACGATAAATAGGTTGGACAAGAAGAGAATAGAAGCCTTTGAAATGTGGTGCTACAGAAGAATGCTGAAGATAGATGGGTAGATCACGTAACTAATGAGGAAGTAATGAATAGGGTTGGGGAGAAGAGGAGTTTGTGGCATAAGTTGACAAGAAGAAGAGATCGGTTGTTAGGACATGTTCTGAGGCATCAAGGGATCACCAATTTAGTATCGGAGGGCAGCGTGGAGGGTAAAAATCGTAGAGGGAGACCAAGAGATGAATACACTAAACAGATTCAGAAGGATGTAGGCTGCAGTACGTATTGGGAGAAGAAGAAGCTTGCACAGGATAGAGTAGCATGGAGAGCTGTATCAAACCAGTCTCAGGACTGAAGACGACAGCAGCCGCAGTTAATGGTTTCAATTATTTAGAATAATGGAAAGCTGTAATAAGGATCTGGGATCTGATTCTGGCAACTGAAGGAGAAAACAGAACACATGCAGTACAAAATCCACCACGTAACATTTTACTGTATGAAAGCCAGTTGTACTGATCCATTCATGCTTAAATCTTGAGTTTTGCTTCCCTTATAATTGAGTAGGAAAGGAGGCTTCCAAGTATTCTTTAAAAACTTAAGCTTCTCATCATCATGTAAGGCAACATTAAATGCTCTTCCTACATCATATAGGTCATAACATGTTTCAGTCCTTTCTGGTCTTTCTTCCTGGGTGTTAAATATGCTTTAAATGTCAGTATTACGTACAAGTGGCTCAACACAAAAGTAAATAGCGTTATTGACAAATATAAATGATTTTAATTTATTATGACCACTAAAAAGTCAACATTTGTCTTGCAAAACATTAACATTACCCTATATCCCTTGGTCTTGTCCCCTCCCCCTGCAAACATTGGTATGGGTGCCCTTGGTAAACAGTATTGAAATGGTCTTGTGTATTGACATACTTAATGAAGTTACTAACTGCATCGATTCCGTACAGTAATTACAAGGAAAATAACACTCAGAACAGTGAAGCAGTAAAGAGTAAGAAAGCAGACAACAATGGTTACTGCAGACAGTGTTTCAGCTACCTAATGTTACCGGCAGCCCGGAAAAAGTGACTGTCGTTACCTGCCTTCTACCAATTCAGTACTGTCAAGATATGGTTTAAACACTGCAACTCTTATTTGTTTATGAAACCAGTCCGTGACCGGTATTTAGGAGCCCAAAGGTACATAAAATCTAAGTTTCTCTTAATTTAGTGGCCTTTGCCTGGAAGTTTTGTTTGCAAATGTTCCCACAGAAACGCTTCAAAACTTAACATGACATTAGCCATCTATGTCAGTGAAGGTCGTTGGTTGGTTCCATCCTGTGCCATCAGTCGGTCGCAGTCAGATTAATCACAGCAAAACCAGGAAAGATTCCGCATCACATTACTTACTGCAGGCTTATAAGCTTTCTTCTAGTCGTCTGAAAAGCTTTTAGAAACTTCTGCAATGCTCTCACATGTTTATAGACTATTACTGCAAATTGGTAGATATTCTTGAGAAAGACAGCTTTGAATAATTTGTGATAGAATAAATGACGGCCAATTTCGCACCTTTCATAAGAGCTTTATATATCGTAACGAGAAAGTGAATATGACACCTAACTTAATTCGGCAGTAATGAGCAATTTTGCCTGTAAGTATGTAAGGCAAAAGGGGTGACACTCAATCGACGGTATTAACACATTGATCATATAATGCATGTCTATGAGCAGAAGATGAGACAAGCAGCGAGAGGAAACGTTTTGGTTTGGAAGCAATTGCGAGGAGAGTAGAAGGCCACACCATAGGGGGTACCACGGAAAGCACTTGGGGCACGTCCCTAAAAATTCAAATGGCTCCAAGCACTATGGGACTTAACATCTGAGGTCATCAGTCCCCTAGAACTTAGAACTACTTAAACCTAACTAACCTAAGGACATCACAGACATCCATGCCCAAGGCAGGATTCGAACCTGTGACCGTAGCAATAGTGCGGTTCTGGACTGATGCGCCTAGAACCGCTTGGCCACAGCACCCGGCGGGCTCGTCCCAAGGCGGGAGTCAACAACTGACCGACCAGGCGACTCAGACTCTATTGGTCGAAAAAAGCCGAGACATGGAGAACGAAAGAACCCACGTGGGGAGACAGTTCGGCTACGAGAAAGAGAAGACGGAAATTTTCGAAGACGCTTGTAAGAACAGGCGTCAAGTGCAGAACGGGGTGCATAATGCTCTGTACGAAGCAGAGGAGAAATTTGTATGAACACTGCATTCACAGCGGCTGACATCCAGGTAGAAATTAGCTGCAGCGACGTTTAGCTCCAACAGCGGGGAAACGAACCAGCCAGTTACTTAATTGTTCTTGAGAGAACTGAGAGGGCATTATAATATGCATGCTGCTCCAGCCATGTGTGTGTATATCGCCATATTTCAAGTTTAGGGATGAGTACTTCTTTCTCACATAATGAGAAACATAGGGAGAATTTCTGCTGGAAAATTCAGCAAAAGTTCAATACGTTTTTATAGGAATTTCGGAGGAAGAGAGCGGCCACACATATGACAGCTTAGCTAAGGTAAATACCGCGTGCAGAGGTATAAACTTGTTGGTTCACCAGCTTGTGCCCACTGTAAACTCGAGCGACCTTGGGTAACCTTTTGCTCAACTGGTCACAAAACTAACCATCATTCATAGACATGATTGTCATCCTAAACAGTACCGAACTTTATACCGGAATCTGATGATTTATCGTAGTACTAACCAACATCATAACGTAATTGTAAGATTAATTTTGTAAAGAAACTTCTAATAAAATTTAATATTGTCGTGTTTAGGATTAGTTAAATTTCAGAGGACAAGATGCGTCATTTTCACAGTTGTGTTAACATTGTCACATTGTAAACTGTGTAAAAGCGTGTACATCTGTGAAAAGTTTGCAACATTAAGCAAATGTCATTACAGCATACACAGTTGTGTCCTCATTCATAGAATAAGCAACCACCATCTCACATCTTACAAATTTTGTCGATATTATTAATACCAATAATACGTATGGCCAACTTTAGTAAGAAAAAAAATACAACAATAAAGCGAAACTTCCTGGCAGATTAAAACTGAGTGTCGTACCGAGACTCCAACTCGGGACCCGAGTTTGAGTCTCGATCCAGCACACAGTTTTAATCTGCCAGCAAGTTTCATATCAGCGCACACACCTCTGCAGAGTGAAATTCTCATTCTGGAAACAACAATAAAGTGTTATTTTTCAGTAAAAATTAATTAAATAATGCTGATTTGTGCAGAAAAGATTTTACCACCTTATAGGCGGATGGTACATTTAAAAATTGACCTCACTCTTTATGTTTTCAACCAGATCTATTCTTACCATTAGTTATCGATTAAACCTAATAGCGCTAATCTTACTTAATTAAACTAATAACTGCTAGTAAAAAATCTCAGTAACATGAAGGAAGGGTTATTTAAAATTAAGAAAATATGACCCTTACCAATTGTTTTGTGTTGTCGAAATTGTAGACTCTAGATGCACAAGCCTGTGACGCTTCCAATTCTGTAGCTGACAGCACATGGAAGAGTTGGAAGGACAACCGACTGTTTTTAACAATCGATTGGCCAGTCGATTGTTTTTTCGTCTAGTCGGTTTCTTCACTCGGTTGCAGCCGTTAAATGAATTTTACACTCGGTTTCGGGGTTTGAGTTATTTTATTTACATTCTCTGTCGGACTTTTCGGTTATCATATCAATTTTTGGTTGGTTTTTAAAATTTAATATCAGATGCTGCCCCTTAAGTTTATGTATATATAAATGAACCATCACCATTTAACACTTTTCCGAAATTTGTAAAGATCCTTTTGGAACACCCTGTGTTTTCCTTACTTCTTTATTGAGATAGTGAGAAGCCGCTACCAATCGGCGATCGTACACACCGCGACGTCGCCCCGCTCGACAGACAACTGAATACACTCCTGGAAAATGAAGTAAGAACACCGTGAATTCATTGTCCCAGGAAGGGGAAACTTTATTGACACATTCCTGGGGTCAGATACATTACATGATCACACTGACAGAACCACAGGCACATAGACACAGGCAACAGAGCATGCACAATGTCGGCACTAGTACAGTGTATATCCACCTTTCGCAGCAATGCAGGCTGCTATTCTCCCATGGAGACGATCGTAGAGATGCTGGATGTAGTCCTGTGGAACGGCTTGCCATGCCATTTCCACATGGCGCCTCAGTTGGACCAGCGTTCGTGCTGGACGTGCAGACCGCGTGAGACGACGCTTCATCCAGTCCCAAGCATGCTCAATGGGGTACAGATCCGGAGATCTTGCTGGCCAGGGTAGTTGACTTACACCTTCTAGAGCACGTTGGGTGGCACGGGATACATGCGGACGTGCATTGTCCTGTTGGAACAGCAAGTTCCCTTTCCGGGCTAGGAATGGTAGAACGATGGGTTCGATGACGGTTTGGATATACCGTGCACTATTCAGTGTCCCCTCGACGATCACCAGTGGTGTACGGCCAGTGTAGGAGATCGCTCCCCACACCATGATGCCGGGTGTTGGCCCTGTGTGCCTCGGTCGTATGCAGTCCTGATTGTGGCTCTCACCTGCACGGCGCCAAACACGCATACGACCATCATTGGCACCAAGGCAGAAGCGACTCTCATCGCTGAAGACGACACGTCTCCATTCGTCCCTCCATTCACGCCTGTCGCGACACCACTGGAGGCGGGCTGCACGATGTTGGGGCGTGAGCGGAAGACGGCCTAACGGTGTGCGGGACCGTAGTCCAGCTTCATGGAGACGGTTGCGAATGGTCCTCGCCGATACCCCAGGAGCAACAGTGTCCCTAATTTGCTGGGAAGTGGCGGTGCGGTCCCCTACGGCACTGCGTAGGATCCTACGGTCTTGGCGTGCATCCGTGCGTCGCTGCGGTCCGGTCCCAGGTCGACGGGCACGTGCACCTTCCGCCGACCACTGGCGACAACATCGATGTACTGTGGAGCAATTCGGCGGTACGTCCATCCGGCCTCCCGCATGCCCACTATACGCCCTCGCTCAAAGTCCGTCAACTGCACATACGGTTCACGTCCACGCTGTCGCGGCATGCTACCAGTGTTAAAGACTGCGATGGAGCTCCGTATGCCACGGCAAACTGGATGACACTGACGGCGGCGGTGCACAAATGCTGCGCAGCTAGCGCCATTCGACAGCCAACACCGCGGTTCCTGGTGTGTCCGCTGTGCCGTGCGTGTGATCATTGCTTGTACAGCCCTCTCGCTGTGTCCGGAGCAAGTACGGTGTCAATGTGTTCTTTTTTCCATTTCCAAGAGTGTAATTTAAATATCATTTGCCTTCTACTCATTGAGCTGTATTAAAACGGACTTAATTTACATTCATATTCCTTACTACAAACGCGCACTACCTTTGAACAAGAACGTCTCTATAATGCGCTTTCACAAATTCCTCTAACTCTCGTCGGTAGGTGACGCGCGCCTGCTGGCGTTGCCATCACTGCAACGCGTCTACAGAATGTATGTGCCCGGGAAAATAATACGATTTGACCCATATGTCGGGCGATTTCTAAGTTTTTGTCTGGGATTAGCAATTTAAGTGTTGGTAGGCATACCCGGCATATTTAGCTTTCTTGATTGTTGCAAGTGGTACATTAATATACAACCAGTGTATATTAATAAATAATAAGACGCCCATTTTAAGTTAAATGATATTTATTGGTTTAGATAGTAAGCTGTTGCCACTGTTATTCTTTTGTTAAAATGTGTTTGAAATACATTGCAACCCATATTGCTACATAATTATTAAAAAAAAATGATTGAATCTGTTGAAGTAATATAATCGCTGACTTCAAAAGTCATTTTATCCAGTATAAAGTGGTACTCCATTAGTGTCTGTTGCACGTATCTCCACTCAACCACATCTACAAGACGACTCCCCTCAATATTTGCAGCTGTCGCTTTATCCATTACGCCTTCTGAGCACACATGTGTATGTTACTCCTCTTCTTTGAGAATGATGTTTCCGCAGTTGGTTCCAAAACAGTACCACCAGAGTTTCTTACCCACATATCTCGTAGTAGGGTAACTCACCATCGCCTAAAGACTTCGTTCCCCCAGTTGTGTTACTGCCACATATCCTGTGGTGAACCTCTTATTCTAATGTCTCGAAAGCAAATATGGAATTGTCATGTTGGTGCATAAGTTAATAGCGTTTTCGTTTTTCATAATGGTACTCCGGTTACTATGGGTTTATGCATCGACTGTCATTGTTATTTTTAGTTCATTGTGGCTGCTCGAGTTTACATATTGTGATTTTGTCATTTGGAGACAGTAAGTGGAGATGTTGACGCTAGAAATGGAGTGCCAAGTGAAGAAATCGGGACATTTCCGACATATTCTTCTGACTGTGTTCAAAAGAAAGTCGAGAGCAGGAGAAACAGGAGGATCCGCCAGAAACATTTGCGCTGTGTGTGGAGATAATAACACTGGCAAGAGAACGGCAAGAAAATAGTTTTCTGGTTTTAAACGGAGATCGTTTTGATGTTAATGACTCTCCACGTTCACGAAGATCTCCGGTTCTTGCTGATAATCATTACGCGCATTAATTCACAAGTATCCCCGTTAATGTACTCCAGAACTGTCAAATGCGACGAACTGTGATCGTTACACAAAAGTGCGACATTTGTATGCAATGAGGACGGTTCAAAAATCAAGTGTATAATTTCTGCATGTTCCAAGGCAAAATTACAAAAATCAGCGGCTGGACATACATGCACTTGTTCGTTGTCAGTTGTCTCGTGATACCGACCATACCTATTCCGTATCGTTACTGGTGACGAGAGATGCTGCCTTTATGCTAATATAAGAAAAAGAAAGGAATGGTTGAGCCCAAACAAAGCAGCAACTCGTCGTACAAATACCTGCTCGCTTTCACAAAAGGTAATGTTATCCATTGGTGGAATAGCGACAATATGGTGTACTAGGAATTGCTTCCTCGTGGTGTAACCACCAGTATTGACATTTATTGCCGACAACTGAGATGTCTTGGAGACTCAATCCGAGAACAACGACCAGAAAGATTGCGTGCAAGTGATGCTACTCCATGATAACACCTACTTGCATTCTGCTAGACTGTCGTACGAACCTGATCTTGCGCCCCGAGATTTACATCTTCTGCGCTCTCTAACGAAAAATCTTCCGGCAGACTGCTGTACATAGTGAAAGAGAACACGTTAGTGATGACTAAAGCCTCTGTTATGTTTTGTTTAATTTGGCGTGCGGAAAAACGCTTACGAACACCACAGAGGAGAGAATGGGAGCCAGGTGTGGTCGTGTGTTGAGGTGAGCAAGACACGCATTCCAAGCCCAGTAGGACATGTTTTCAGTGCTCAATGTTCTCCGAAAAGTCACAAAATCTGAAGACACACCCAGAACACGTCATATCCTTATTCTACTGCATATTATTTTTGTTTGCTTTTTCCTTCCCGCGATTCCTTCACCATTTCTGTTTACGGATCACCAAAGACTTGCATTCAATATTATTTATTCACATAAAATCGAAGTTTATAGGAGTTTCAATGTATCAACACGTTCTGTGTCACCTATTTGCTAAATGATTCATTCTCAGATAGAGAGCCATCACGGAAAGAAGAAATTTATCCAACACATCAGTACATTCAGTACCTAGGGGAAACAATTTTGTTTTATTACATCTTTCCCTTATAACTGCATTGTATGACATCTTGAGTCCTAGCTGAATTTAACTCATAGGCTGAACCCAGCGAAGGATGTAAGGAATCACTTTCATCCATGGCTAGTCGCCACGAGAATTTATAAAAGGAATAAGTTTGCCCGACACCTATAACCTCTGAGTTACCATGTGTGTTGTATCTTTGGTGTGGCGTCACGTGTGCTAGACTGCTATAGTTGCTCGTCAATATTTTATAAGTTTTAGTCTCCAGTTAGGTATTTTAAAGTTTATTTGTGTTAACATTTGTTTTAAAAGTAATTTATTAGGGAATTTTCATTAATCTCCGTCTTTCTTCCCGTGACTCGAGTGGTCTGTTATTCGTGAGTGTGCTTACATCGTTCGTCCAATCCTCACGCCTCAGTAGTGTCTTTACTTTTTGCGGCGTGCAGTTGCACCTGTAGCGGGTATAAAGTTAAGTACTGACAAAGTTATTTGTGCCCTGTCATACAGTTATTAAATTTAATAGTTTTCAGCTGTGTTTCGTGCTGTTTGTGGAGAAATAAAAATTTAATAAACTGTGTTTTTTAGAGTTTTCTGTGCGTTGAAGTTCTTTAGTTTTCAGCTGATGTTTCTTATCGTTTGACGCCAGGAAGGCATCTGGCCCAGACGGTATCTCCGTAAGATTATATGTTGATAATGCTACAAACATAGCACCATTCTTATCCATCATCTATCAGAGATCACTGGAACAATGGAAAGTTCCACGGGATGCCATATTTCTCGACTTTCGAAAGGCGTTCGACTCAGTTGCGCACTGTCGCTTGCTCCAAAAAGTGCGCACTTACGGTCTATCCGATGACATATGCGGTTGGATAGAAACTTTTCTAACAGACAGGGAACAGTATGTCGTCCTGAACTGGGTGATTAAACAGAAATAAGCGTAACTTCAGGTGTGCCTCAGGGCAGCGTGATAGGTCCGCTGCTTTTTACGATTTACATAAACGATCTGGTTGATGGTGTTAACAACGACATTAGACTTGTTTGCCGACGATGCTGTAGTCTACACGAAAGTTGTGAACAAATCAATGAGGTCTTGCAGAAAATAAATGCGTGGTTTGATGACTGGCAGTTATTTATCAATATTACTAAGTGTATCCTAGTGTGTATAACAAGGCGAAAATCCCCATTAATGTACGAGTACAAAATAAATGCCCAGTCTTCAGATGCAGTAAAATCCCTCAAGTATCTGGGTGTGACTATTCGAAATGATCTCAAATGGAATGATCAGATTACGCAGGTAACGAGTAAGACGAACTCTAGATTGCGATTTATTGGTAGAATCCTGAAGCGATGCTGTCTGTCAACAAAGGAAATAGTTTACAATACGTTAGTTCGTCCAGTCTTATTGTTCGTCTGTATGAGACCCTTACCAGTTGGGCCTGTATCAAGAAATTGAGAAGGTCCAAGGAAGAGCGACAAGATTCGTGACTGGCACATTTAGCCATCGCGAGAGCGTTACAAATCTCATAGAACGTTTGAAGTGGGACACACTTGCAGATAGACGGTGCGCTAAACGGAAGGGACTGCTCACTAAATTACAAAATATGATCTTCACCGAGGAAGTACAGCACATATTATTAGCACCAAAGTTCAGATCGCTCAATGATCACCATTCAAAGATAAGGGAAATCAGAGCTCGTACTGAGGCGTTCAGAGAGTTGTTTTTCCTTCGCGCGATCCGCGAGTGGAAGAGAATGTGGGAGGCGGGGGGGGGGGGGGGGGGGGGGGAATGACTTTGGCACGAGGTGAGCCCTCCGCCACACACCGCTTGGTGGCAAGGGAAGTATATATGTACATGTAGATGGTTTCTAGTGAAATATTTCAGTAAAATTTTCATTCAGTGTTTTAAATTCGTTGAGTGTTCCAGTGGCCACTTAAATTTTTGGTTTTAGCTAATAATTTTCTTAAGTTTTGTTGGTATTGGTATTAGCTGTGGTGTGGTAGTATTAATACAAGTAGTTGCTTTCTTAGTAGACAGAGAATTTCGAGATCGCTATTGTTAGTTCTATAAACAGTTCTACGAGTGTAACTGAACGTAGGTAACGTCGACATAGTTTTTTCAGTAACTGTAAAATTTTACCAAGAGTGCGAAGTTTGGGCTCTGTCGTAGGTTTGTGAGTAGTGGATTACGGTGTGGGATTTGTTCAACGTATTTTCATTGGGGGGGAATGCAGTGGGGAAGCCAGTGGGCATTCTAGCGAGATCCTCTCCTGGGAATGCAGAATCTGCCGTAGAAACAAGTTGATAGAGGCGCAGGAGCCTAGGATCTGTGCCCTTCAGGTGCAGTTACAACGCTCAGAGGAGGAACTACATGCGTTGATGAGGATGAAGGGTTGTGTGTATAGGGAACTGGCAGTTGGCAAGAAGGCAGTTAGGAGAAGAAGGTATTCAGACAGTTTGTGTATATACAATAAATTTGACTAACTGTCAGAGTTAAGTGGGGAGGAGCCTCTTGCAGCTGTAGATGTAGGGAACATGCAGCATTCCACAGTAGTTAGGAGGCGTAGGTTATTTGTAAAGTCAAACAGAAAGAATAAGGTTCTGCTGCTTGGTGGTTCGCACAGTAGAGGTGTGGGCCAGCAGTTGCAGGAAGTGTTGGGGAGTGGGTCCCAGGTCACCAGCATTGTAAAGCCTAGTGGAGGGTTGGCTCAGGTGACTGATAGCATAGGGAAGTAATGTAAGAATTTAACAAAGTAGGATCAGGTAGTGATAGTGGGTGGAGTACGGAATAGTCTTGATAGGGACGAGAAATGTGATGTAGGTGGTGACCTGGTAAAGATAGCTACTCAAATTGGCGGCACAAATGTGCATTTCGGCCTCATCTGAAAGCTGCTGTTAGGTTCGTTAACATGGGGCTGAGGAGGGCGCTGATGGGAGAGGGCATGGGTCACATTTCAAAGGTGCCAGTTGAGTCCAGGCATGGCCTGCACCTCAGTAGGTAAGGGAAGGGGAGGCTGGCAAACTTATAGGTGACAGTGTAATGGGTGATGGTGGGATCATTCATGGAAAAATTCATGTAGCAGTTGGTGTCAGAGCTGTACCTTTTTTAGACTGAAGTCAGCTGATAGGTATACTTGCTTAAATGAAGTCCCTCTAACTAAGGACTCACCTTCAGAGGATGTCACGCTTCCAAGTAGAGAAGGAATTAGCATATTTCATTAAAATATAAGAGGTATTAGAGATAAAGATAGTGAAATGCTTATAGATGTTGACTCTGAAATTACTGGTATATCGGAGCACCATTTAAATAATTTAACAATTCAGAGCCTTCCTGTACCAGGTTACAGATTAGCTGGCTGTTTTTCAAGGAGTTTCTTATGGGGTGGAGGAGAGGCAACGTACGTAAAAAACAGTATTCCATTTGAGCCCATAGACCTATCACAGCACTGTACTGAACAGATATTTGAATGTTGTGCAGGGGCAGTTGAATTTAGTGAAATGATACTTCTAATTGTTGTTGTTTATAGGCCCCCCAACTCTGACCTCAAAGCATTTCTGTACAAGCTAGAGAGGGCTCTTGACTCACTTTGTAGGATGTACCAGAAATTAGATGTGGTGACTTCAATATAAATTTTGTGTATGGTGGTGCAAGAAAATGATCTGATGCAGACTGTGTTTTTTCCAACTAGGATGCAGGGGAACAGCAGCACAGCCATAGACAATATTTTCATTCATTCTTCATTACTAGATGGGCATTGTGTTAGTAAAAAGGTGAATGACTTTCAGACCATGATGCACAAATTTTGACACTAAAAGGCTTTTGTACTGAAACAAATATCACATGTAATCGCAAACTATGTAGGAAAGTTAATCCAACAACAATAGAGAGCTTTTTAAACCTTGTCAAGGAACTAAAGTGGCTGTATGTAGATGATAAATACAATGCTTTCCTTAACATATTTCTCATGCTCTTTGAGTGTTGCTTTCCATTAGAACGTTCTAAACAGGGTACTAACAGTAATAGGCAGCCCGGGTGACTTACTAGTGGGATAAGGATATCATGCAGAACAAAGTGGGAATTATATCAAAATGTTAGAAGTAGTCACAATCAAGCTGCAGTAGCCCATTACAAACAGTATTGTAAGGTGCTTAAAAATGTTATTAGGAAGGCAAAGAGTAGGTGGTATGCAAATAGAGTAGCTAATTCACAGGATAAAATTAAAACCATATGGTCAGTTGTGAAGGAGGTGTCTGGTCAACAGCACAAGTTCAGCGATATAAAGTCGGTTCAAAGTAAAAATATTTCTGTTACTGGTAAGACAGAAATATGTACAATATTTAACACTCGCTTGCTGAGCATTACTGATATATTAAATAAAAACTTAATATCTGCAGGGAATCATATAACTCCCTTGTAAAATGCCTTTCCCAAATCGATGTCTGAAATACTCCTGTGTGATACTGAGAAGCGGAAGATTGAGTCAAGAATTAAATCACTGAAGACTAAAGACTGTCATGGTTATGATGGAGTGCCTAGCAGACTATTAAAGTACTGTGCTGCACACGTTAGCCCTGTATTTAGCAATATTTGTAATTTTTCCTTTAGGAATGGTCAGTTTCCTGAGCGATTAAAGTACTCAGTTGTAAAGCCGCTTTATAAAAAGGAAGAAAGGGATAATGTAGATAATTTTAGACCTATTTCTATGCCATCAGTGTTTGCAAAAGTTATTGAAAAGGCTGTGTATGTAAGGATAATTAGTCATTTTATATCATACGATTTGCTATCAAATGAGCAGTTCGGCTTATGAAGTCTTTTAACAATTGAAAATACTATATTCTCTTTTCTCTGGATAGGCTGAACAAGAAGTTTCGAACGCTTGGCTTATTTTTTGATTTAACTAAGGCATTTGATTGTGTTGATCACAAAATATTCCTCCAGAAGTTGGACCATTATGGTGTATGGGGAGTAGCTCACAGTCGGTTCACCTCTTACCTTAGCAACAGGCAGCAAAAGGTCATTATTCACAATGTTGATAACAGCTGTGATGTGGGATCTGAGTGGGGTACTGTCAAGTGTGGTGTGCCACAGGGATCAGTGTTAGGGCCGCTCCTGTTCCTTACTTATATAAATGATATGCCCTCTAGTATTACGGCGAACTCTAAAATATTTCTGTTTGGTGCTGACACTAGCTTGGTAGTAAAGGATGTTGTGTGCAACACTGACTCTGTTTCAAATAGTGCAGTAAATGAATTTAGTTCATGGCTTGTAGAAAATAAACTAATGTTAAATCACAGTGAGACTCAGTTTTTACAGTTTCTAACACACAATTCAACAAAACCTGACGTTTTAATTTTACAGAATGGGCACATGATTAGTGAAACTGAACAGTTCAAATTTCTAGGTGTTTGGATAGATAGTAAGCTGTCGTGGAATGCCCACATTCGGGATATTGTTCAAAGACTTAATACTGCCATTTTTACTATTCGAACGATATCAAAAATGAGTGATACTCCAACACGAAAATTAGTCTAATTTGCTTATTTTCATTCACCTGTGTCGTATGGTATTACATTTTGGGGTAACTCTTCCCATTCTACAAGGATATTTTTGGCTCAGAAACAGGCAGTTCGGGCAATAAGTGGTGTAAGTTCATGAACCTCTTGTCGACCTCTGTTCACGAGTCTGGGTATTTTGACATTGGCCTCTCAATATGCATATTCCTTATTGTCGTTTCTTGTTACAAATATTAGTTTATTGCCAAGAATAAGAAGCTTTCACTTGGTTAATACTCAGCAGAAATCAAACCTGAGTTTAGATCGGACTACTGTGCAGAAAGGTGTACAGTATACTGTTGCATCCATTTTAAATAAGCTACGTCTCGAATTCAAAAATCTTAGCAGTAATCCACGTGCTTTCAAAACGAAACTGAAGAGTTTCCTCATGGATCACTCCTTCTATTCTGTCGGGGAGTTACTTGAAAAAGTAGGCTGATTCTTGATGTATTGTTGATTGCATTTACTTAAACTCATGGAATGACTTTTTCCGGGTTCATAAACATTTTATATTTATCTGTTATTACTTTTATGTTGAAATTTCATATAGGTTAAACCTTGGCATCGCTTATTTCGTGATACGTTGATGATTCCTCTTCACGGATTTATCAACCACGCTAGAAGTGCAGTCGCTGTCCCACAGATAGCAGCACATGTCCCCTACCTGCAGCATTTCACACCGCCCTGCCAGTGGCCTTGGCAGCACAGTGAGTTGTTTTCTTGCGATGGGGGTAGTTATCTTTCGCTTTTGCGCTGCAGAATCTCACGTGTTTTCAAAGTGCTGATTACTCCTCATATCAACAAGGTAACATTTTTGATTTTGCACAGTTGTTCATGTGATATAAAAATTTTTTTCTGATTAAGGTTTGTGTTTTTGCGTTAGTTAGTTTAGACGTAATAGCCTTAGCTGCGCTAGTAGAAATCTTAGCATTTTAGCACCCATCTTGCACCACCCTAGACAGTCTTCGCAAATACTGGCTAATAAACTTATTTAAAAGCGGATATTTAATTATTTGTTGTAGCATGCACGTGGTATAGTTACAGCACTTCATTTTGAACCAGATAATATATTAAATTTACATATCACGAATTAAGCAAGCTATCACGAACTCAACCAATTTTTTTTTCTTTCTGCATTTTAGATGCCTCCAAAATATCGCAAATATGCCCACCAAAATATTATTACAGCAGCAAGGTCGGTAAAACAGAAGTACTCAATTTACAAGGCATCAAAGCAATGTGAAGTGCCATGGTCTACTCTGAAAGACTTTCTTAGCAGGAGTGAAAGTGAATGTGTAAGCCTACCTAAATTAGGGAAACCGTTTGCTTTAGCTGTATAAATGGAACAAAGAATATGCTATTACATATTTTCCATTCCGGAATTAGGATTCGGATTGACTGTAATTCAGATTCGAAAACTGGCATAAAAGCTAGCTACAGCAACTGGTAGGAAACACCCACCAGTGAAGAAGAACAATCTGCAGAGGACTGGTGGTGGAAAGACTTTAAAACACATTATGGGCTTACCTTAAGAGTGCCTGAAAATATAGCTGCTTATAGGTTTCAATGGGAAATAGGTCAATAATTACTGATTTTTATCAAAAATTAGAAGCATTAGTCACAGATCTAGGAGTTCAAGATCGTCCAGGTCTAGTATGGAATTGCGATGAGACACGGCTTTCATTTGTGGTAAAAGCATCCAAGATCGCTATAGCAATAGGCAAAAAGTATGTATATAGCAGAACTTTTGCTGATCGAGGTGAAAATCACACACTGCTTGCCTGTGTCAATGCTAGTGGCCGCTCGATGCCACCTATGGTGATAGTTAAGGATGTTCGAATGTCAGAAGAACTTCTGAGAGACGTAATTCCTGGCACCAATGTGAAGCTATCACCAAATGGGTGGATAAATGGAGAACTTTTTCTGGAGTGGTTCAATCACTTCATACAATGTATACCTCCTGCAAGACCTATAATTTTACTAATGGATTCCCATGGATCCCATATTTCAGAGGTGAAGAAGAACCAGACCTTTCTTCTGACATTTCTTTCTCACACTACCCACATTCTGCAACCATTGGATGTAGGGGTATATTGACAACTTGAAAGATCACGGGGAAAATCTTAAATAGCTACATGGTCAAGAATCCAGGTCTCAGACCCAACAGATCTGATTTCCACAAATTGTTGAAACCTGCTTACTACAGTGCTTTCAGTCCTGAAACCATCATATCAGCTTTTAGGAAGGCTGGGATATATCCATTTAATCCTGCCGCTGTGACTAATGAGGCAATAGAAACATCAAAGCTGACAGACAAACCCACAAAAGACAATCTGGAACCAGCATTAGAATATTCAGAAAGTCATTCAGAGGTAAATGAACTTCTTGCTCTGCCTGTCTTAACAGGTGATGGGAACAAATGCAAGCGGAGGAGAAAGACAGATAGCAAGGAAAATGTCTGACTCCAATTCAAGAAGCAGCTCTCAAAAGAACCAGAGGTAGACCTATGCATTTTCTAAAATATTATCTCACGTGCTTCATTAACAGAGTTGACAGTTGTTGCTTTGAGTTGTTGTTTATGTATTTTAATGAAATTTATTGATTTTTAGGTAGGCCACGAAAGGAAGATACATTATATCCACAACCCAGCAACTCTGGAGTGACGAGGACGAAGGATGACAACAGATGTGGATACTGTGGCCACAGTTATTTAAAATACGTGAGGAAAACATCAGGGTTGCTATGGGTTCAGTGTAGTTTTCTTTTAATGTTGTACCATTTGAAGTGTCAACATACTTTTGAAGAGAGTGAGGACATTTTTATGTGTAACAAGAGCAAAAACCTTTCTGATGAAGACTAAAATGAGGATTTCATTTAATCTGTAAATTCAATTCAATGTTTTTGCTCATTAATTCGTCAGTACTTTATCATTATTATCATAAATAAGCCTCAATGTCGTAAAATGTCAAAATAAAATCTTTTATAGAAATACAATGCTTTCATTATTTAATTAATGCATTATCACGAAATTACCCAAGTAATGTCACGAACTTACCAAGGGGTACCTCGAAATAACCTACAAAATTCTTAGTTGATGAAATCATAAGGTAGAGAAAGTAGAATCAACTAACCATGACACTGTGCATATTGGGTAATACATTTAAGGACAGGCTTACATATGTAATACAGCAGGCTTTCAGAATATTTTTTATGTATTTTAAATTAACTTAATACACAAATCCTCACCAAATTAGCAAGGTTTACCCTACTGACTCATTCCATGACCTTGGAGATTTGCTCCTCTATTAGGTCCTGTCGATCTTGACATGTAAATAAATAATTAAATAAACCAAATATACACTACAGCACCATTCGATTTCCTTGCACCCAACACTTGGTTGAAGCATCCACAAGTCGCACTGTGTAGTGGCACAACTCACCGCAGGCGAGAGACGGCAGAGTCATCTGGCGGAGGAGTGGCGCAGGCAGTCGTGGGCGGCGCAGCAGTGTCAGGGGTCCAGCTGCGGTCTCGCTGCGGCCCACTGCCGGGGCTCGGACTGCTGTCTGCAGAGGCCGGCGTGCTGGCAAACTCTGTCCACTTGGAGACCACAGAGCAACTTACCACGTGCATCGTTGCTAGGGCATCGTCTTCACACAAACAATAGAACACACGCTGCCAATGACAATAGTAGGTCTGCTAAGATCATTAACTCAGGAAAAGCAGTGTATAAACTGATTAGATCGAGGTGGAGTTTCTCAGACCAGTAGCTTACCATAACAACCAACAAAAGAAAGTACAAATGAAAGGTAGATGCAACGCCATTAGTTGTGCTACAGTAATAGGAGAACAGTTCAAATACACAACAATAATCACACGGAAATTGCAATAGCAATAACCTTTGAATGTATTTTTTGTGGTATGGTTTTAACCAAATGTTTCTTGTACCTCATGTGTTAGGGTCCAGGCTGTAGGAGGCTCACATGGTAGTGACCCGGGCAGCAACTTTGGAACAGACTCGCGAAGGAAATTCAGGTAAATAAAGTGCACAGAATTTGTGATGCAGTACTTTAGTTTTCATGAAAAATTTCTCAGTGAACAGATGTAATTCACATTCATGATGGGGCCTCTCACTGAACAGGTGAACGTTAAATGCTATCTGACTTTAAAGACGAATGTTTGTGGCAGGAAAATGTATAACATCACAAGAGACGATCTGTATATGACAACTGATCAGACGTTGTGACTCCAATGAAATACAAAATTCCGTTTCACTACTGTATTAAGGGTAACCATATTTACTAGATTGTGACTAGGAGATTTCCTTGGCAATGAAGCAATCAATCTGAACGAAAGTAATGAGCATGAGTTTACATATGGCAATGGACAAAGTCAGTTACCGTAAAGACTATTGAAATCGTGAATACAGAAAAAAAGTTATGGAAATCAGCTGTGATGGGTGTCACAGAGCAGAAGACACAAGCTAATGTCTGGTACCTGAAAGATAACCACTGAAGGGGGCATATACTGGCGTGTGTTTGTATACAGGGCGTTTATTTTAACTTCACAAAACTAAATGTGTCGAAAATGATGGATCATATGAAAAAAAAATTTGTAGCTGAATGTCAATATTAGGAAATGGGGTATATGTCTGTGCTACAACTGGCCACCTCAGAACCATGCTTCCTGCGTTGGTGTGGCCAACTTTGTATTTTCTAATAGGTATCCCCCATCTTCTCTGCATATTAGGATTCTGCGACAAACAAGTGTACCTGCTTCTTCACTCCAACATAGAATAAAACACGTTGATTCTTGTTTTGTACCGACTGATGTTAATGTCCACACGTGATAGTGGCAGGCGCACATGCCATGGATACCAAAATCAAGGAGCCCAGTGATGAGAGGCTAGGAAACTCACTGAAATCAAGCATCCTGATGGGAACAGAAAGCTATTACATCCACGTCATTGTCTCTGGATCAAGCTTCACGTAATTTCTAGCCAGACATAGAAATTGCTAACCACATTGTGTTGTACAGTGAAATATGCTGCTCTACAATGAATTTCGAACATAAAGATCGACCTTTAAGACACTAAGGTTTGTATTTACATCGTAAATGAAATGAAGAATTAAACGTGTCGCTTATTAATTGTTCGGACCTGAACATTTCATATCCGACTATTACAGCACCATTTACCATATGTGGAAAACAATGGTTTGATTATCTATACGTATTTTTTGGCGTAGATTCAGAACGTGCAATAAAATGGGGGATACCTGTTTCAAAATGCAACATAACCCCATCCACACAGGTGAAGTATATATATATAATGTTGTACCATACTAAGTACAAACACCAGTGTACTGGTTGTTTCTTCTCTGCTTCGTCTCGAAAAGTCTTTGCACAAACACGTCGGAAACCTTATGACCTGATGTTTTCTGTGCACCTGCACAGTCGTAAGTACACCACTAGGTGGACTATGCCTGTCAGTAAACTGTCTAGACTGTCTGTTTCGTGGCCACATCTCCACACATACACACCTGATATGCTGCTGCCCAGAGTAAAAAAAGCCCTAATGATTTGCTCTTGCCAAATGTACATTGGAGTACAAATCAATCTAAAAACATACTACTCCTAATAGCTATGATAAATAGTCTGTGAATGACGCAAAGTTTATGTTCGCAATTACTCATTAACTGAGAAATTAATTCACCATTGACACATTGTGAAGCCTACTGGAGACATTCAAGTTTTTATAACTAGGAATCTGTGTGAAAAATTGATATTATCATAAGCAAGTGGACTAATACGATGTAGTAGTGTATGACACCTGATTCAATAACAAAGATGCTGGTTAGGAATTACAACATGAATGCTGTTTCAGTAATCAACAGTGTTTCCAAACTTTACTTCTGAATAACAGAGATAGAATTAGATTTAAAGCTAATGAGTGTTAGGATACCTGGAAAAGACAGCTGTGGTGTTAAGCATTTCCTTTTTAAAATTTATTTTCATGTTAGGCTGTATGAACACGTGAGTTTGGGACTGAGATATTTCTCACTCAGTTGCGTTTTGTAAACCAGTCAGGCTGCTTAGGCAACTTTATATCAAAGACAAGAATTACAGTTTATAAGCAGCTCATTAACTATGGCATAAATATTTATAAATTTTTAGAATTACGGGGACCTAGACTAATAGGTAGTATTTCTACAGTGAGACCGTATGCAACAAATAATATCTGGATCTGAACATTTCATCAGTGTTGAATTTGTTTGGGGATAGGTCAGTAAGCACAACAGATGAACCACCCAGGAGGAAACAGAGCCGAATTCTTGATATAGCCTTTCATAACTCAGCTGAGAAGTTCAAGCAACACAGGGAAAATCAAGCAGAGATTTGATGGCTGCTACTCAAAGAAGCAAGCAGATATTTTGATCAATAGAACCCCCTCTCAGTATGTGTTATGCAAGGGAGTGTACTTAGCTATTGCATATATCCTGATCAACAACTAAACGGAAACAGTAGGGTAATGTGGATAAGGGCCCCAATGCTGCTGTTTTCGTCTTAGGACTGGCTTTTTGTATCGTGAGGTGGACCCAGAATGTGTAGGAAGTAAGCAGATATACTCTGCACCACATCTGCTTGTGTAAACGTCTGTACTGGAGTCATCTTTTCGTGCTGTGACTGCGAACCACACGCTTCTTGGAACTTATACGTAACTGCATCGATTGGGGAAATTAAGGGAACTTTGTAACACAACTACAGTTTCCAAACATACATCTAGCAAGCAACCAGAAGAGAGATACATGGAAATGTGTAGTACTGATGTGGAACAGTGATTACTCTGTCCATTTGCTTTACTACACCTACCCGGAAGGTTGGCACTTACTGTATGTTAACATCAGAAATCCGACATTGTAAACACGTTGCTGGCCTCCTTGGGCCATACTAGAGTCTGCTACAGAGCACATAGTCCTGGTATTGGGTGACAGACTTGTTCCTCACCTCCCCTATATGCCACATGACGCCATTTATATGTACCTCCTTGTCGGCAGCAGCAGATGCAGTCAACTAAATAAAGATTCTTTTGCATCAACGGGTTAATAGTGACCCTGTACAGGACACACACTTTCATGACCTGGTGTCGGTTTCTGGGTTGAGCTGCACGTAGTTGTGTCCATCACTACAATGGTTGCTGTTCCGTCCATAGTCTACATCTACATCTACATCTACATCCATACTCCGCAAGCCACCTGACGGTGTGTGGCGGAGGGTACCTTCAGTACCTCTATCGGTTCTCCCTTCTATTCCAGTCTCGTATTGTTCGTGGAAAGAAGGATTGTCGGTATGCCTCTGTGTGGGCTCTAATCTCTCTGATTTTATCCTCATGGTCTCTTCGCGAGATATACGTAGGAGGGAGCAATATACAGCTTGACTCTTCGGTGAAGGTATGTTCTCGAAACTTTGACAAAAGCCCGTACCGAGCTACTGAGCGTCTCTCCTGCAGAGTCTTCCACTGGAGTTTATCTATCATCTCCGTAACGCTTTCGCGATTACTAAATGATCCTGTAACGAAGCGCGCTGCTCTCCGTTGGATCTTCTCTATGTCTTGTATCAACCCTATCTGGTACGGATCCCACACTGCTGAGCAGTATTCAAGCAGTGGGCGAACAAGCGTACTGTAACCTACTTCCTTTGTTTTCGAATTGCATTTCCTTAGGATTCTTCCAATGAATCTCAGTCTGGCATCTGCTTTACCGACAATCAACATTATATGATCATTCCATTTTAAATCACTCCTAATGCGTACTCCCAGATAATTTATGGTATTAACTGCTTCCAGTTGCTGACCTGCTATTTTGTAGCTAAATGATAAAGGATCTATCTTTCTGTGTATTCGCAGCACATTACACTTGTCTACATTGAGATTCAGTTGCCATTCCCTGCACCATGCGTCAATCCGCTGCAGATCCTCCTGCATTTCAGTACAATTCTCCATTGTTACAACCTCTCGATACACCACAGCATCATCTGCAAAAAGCCTCAGTGAACTTCCGACGTCATCCACCAGGCCATCCATGTATATTGTGAATAGCAACGGTCCTATAACACTCCCCTGCGGCACACCTGAAATTACTCTTACTTCGGAAGACTTCTCTCCATTGAGAATAACATGCTGCGTCCTGTTATCTAGGAACTCCTCAATCCAATCACACAATTGGTCTGATAGTCCATATGCTCTTACTTTGTTCAATAAACGACTGTGGGGAACTGTATCGAACGCCTTGCGGAAGTCAAGAAACACGGCATCTACCTGTGAACCCGTGTCTATGGCCCTCTGAATCTCGTGGACGAATAGCGCGAGCTGGGTTTCACATGACCGTCTTTTTCGAAACCCATGCTGATTCCTACAGAGTAGATTTCTAGTCTCCAGAAAAGTCATTATACTCGAACACAATACGTGTTCCAAAATTCTACAACTGATCGACGTTAAAGATATAGGTCTATAGTTCTGCACATCTGTTCGACGTCCCTTCTTGAAAACGGGGATGACCTGTGCCCTTTTCCAATCCTTTGGAACGCTACGCTCTTCTAGAGACCTACGGTACACCGCTGCAAGAAGGGGGGCAAGTTCCTTCGCGTACTCTGTGTAAAATTGAACTGTTATCCCGTCAGGTCCAGAGGCCTTTCCTCTTTTGAGCGATTTTAATTGTTTCTCTATCCCTCTGTCGTCTATTTCGATATCTACCATTTTGTCATCTGTGCGACAATCTAGAGAAGGAACTACAGTGCAATCTTCCTCTGTGAAACAACTTTGGAAAAAGACATTTAGTATTTCGGCCTTTAGTCTGTCATCCTCTGTTTCAGTACCATTTTGGTCACAGAGTGTCTGGACATTTTGTTTTGATCCACCTACCGCTTTGACATAAGACCAAAATTTCTTAGGATTTTCTGCCAAGTCAGTACATAGAACTTTACTTTCGAATTCATTGAACGCCTCTCGCATAGCTCTCTTCACACTACATTTCGCTTCGCGTAATTTTTGTTTGTCTGCAAGGCTTTGGCTATGTTTATGTTTGCTGTGAAGTTCCCTTTGCTTCCGCAGCAGTTTTCTAACTCGGTTGTTGAACCACGGTGGCTCTTTTCCATCTCTTACGATCTTGCTTGGCACATACTCATCTAACGCATATTGTACGATGGTTTTGAACTTTGTCCACTGATCCTCAACACTATCAGTACTTGAGACAAAACTTTTGTGTTGAGCGAACAGGTACTCTGAAATCTGCTTTTTGTCACTTTTTCTAAACAGAAAAATCTTCCTACCCTTTTTAATATTCCTATTTACGGCTGAAATCATCGATGCCGTAACCGCTTTATGATCACTGATTCCCTGTTCTGCGTTAACTTTTTCAAATAGTTCGGGTCTGTTTGACACCAGAAGGTCTAATATGTTATCGCCACGAGTCGGTTCTCTGTTTAACTGCTCAAGGTAGTTTTCAGATAAAGCACTTAAAAAAATTTCACTGGATTCTTTGTCCCTGCCACCCGTTATGAACGTCTGAGTCTCACAGTCTATATCCGGCAAATTAAAATCTCCACCCAGAACTATAACATGGTGCGGAAATCTACTCGAAATATTTTCCAAATTATCCTTCAGGTGCTCAGCCACAACAGCTGCTGAGCCAGGGGGCCTATAGAGACATCCAATTACCATGTCTGAGCCTGCTTTAACCGCGACCTTCACCCAAATCATTTCACATTTCGGATCTCCGTCAATTTCCTTCGATACTATTGCACTTCTTACCGCTATAAACACGCCTCCCCCTTCACTGTTCAGCCTGTCTCTGCGGTATACATTCCAATCTGAGTTTAGGATTTCGTTACTGTTTACGTCTGGTTTCAGCCAACTTTCTGTCCCTAGTACTATATGGGCGTTGTGATCGTTTATTAACGAGAGCAGTTCTGGGACCTTTCTATAGACGCTCCTGCAGTTTACTATTAGCACATTAATATTGTTATTCCCTGTTGCATTTCGCCTACTCCTATCTTGCCGCGTCTCAGGAGGCGTCTTGTTGGGCCTAGGGAGGGGATTCTCTAACCTAAAAAACCCCCATGTGCACTCCACACGTACTCCGCTACCCTTGTAGCCGCTTCCGGCGTGTAGTGCACGCCTGACCTATTCAAGGGGACCCTACATTTCTCCACCCGATAGCGGAGGTCGAGAAATTTGCACCCCAGATCTCCGCAGAATCGTCTGAGCCTCTGGTTTAAGCCTTCCACTCGGCTCCAAACCAGAGGACCGCGATCGGTTCTGGGAACGATACTACAAATAGTTAGCTCTGATTCCACCCCGCGAGCGAGGCTTTCCGCCTTCACCAATTCCGCCAACCGCCTGTACGAACTGAGGATGACCTCTGAACCCAGACGGCAGGAATCATTGGTGCCGACATGAGCAACAATTTGCAGTCGGGTGCACCCAGTACTCTCTATCGCCGCCGGTAGGGCCTCCTCCACATCTCGGATGAGACCCCCCGGCAAGCAGACAGAGTGAACACTGGCCTTCTTCCCCGACCTTCTCGCTATTTCCCTAAGGGGCTCCATCACCCACCTAACGTTGGAGCTCCCAATAACTAATAAATCCCTCCCCCCGTGTGCCTGCTCGGACCTTGCTGAAGGAGCAGCCACATGTCCCCTCACAGGCAGAGCGGGCGATGCCACACGGCCAGCCTCCACATTGACCTTCCGCCTCGTGCGCCGCGAACGCCGCTGAACCCGCCACTCCCCTTGGGGAGAGGGTGGCCCAACCGCGCCCGGTACCCGCGAAGATGTCTCGTCAGCAGGGACAGTGGGTGAAGCATGTAACACCTGGGGTGTACCTTGCGACGCACCAGACTCCCCACTGCCGCTACACTCCGAGGCAGCAGCCTGAAGACGGCTGACCGCGGCCATCAACACGCTCAGCTGTTCGCGAACAGTGGCCAGCTCCTCCCGCGTCCGTACACAGCAGTCACACATCCTATCCATCCTAAGGAATCAATTTACTGAAGAGAGTTAATCAACCTTTAACTAGACTGCTAATTCACTAAAGGCGGCCGTTTATTCACTAAACTGTGGTTGCTAGCCACTTCTTGTAGAAAACAATGAAAATAGCACTACCTGTCTCTGGATTGTATTGAAAACAAACACTGACACTACTGGCACTATGGCTGACTAAAGGGACTCTCTCTGACTGTATTCAAACCAAACACGAAATCTATGGAACTATTAATAGCACTCGACAATTAAAGCTTCCTAAAAGCAAAAACACACGGAAGAAGAAGTGACAAGTAAGAAAAATACAGTTGATACTTAAATTATGGTAGCTCGCTGCACAGCAGACGTGAAGCAGGCGGCAGTTACGACGACACTGACACTGACTATGGCTGACTAAAGGGACTCTCTCTGACTGAATTCAAAACAAACACGAAATCTATGGAACTATTAATAGCACTCGACAATTGAAGCTTCCTAAAAGGAAAAACACACGGAAGAAGAAGTGACAAGTAAGAAAAATACAGTTGATACTTAAATTATGGTAGCTCGCTGCACAACAGACGTGAAGCAGGCGGCAGTTACGACGACACTGACACTGACTATGGCTGACTAAAGGGACTCTCTCTGACTGAATTCAAAACAAACACGAAATCTATGGAACTATTAATAGCACTCGACAATTGAAGCTTCCTAAAAGGAAAAACACACGGAAGAAGAAGTGACAAGTAAGAAAAATACAGTTGATACTTAAATTATGGTAGCTCGCTGCACAGCAGACGTGAAGCAGGCGGCAGTTACGACGACACTGACTCAATGTACGTTTTGTTCAGAGGCTTGATACTGGAATCTAAATGACTGCTTGTTCCACACATAGAATTTAATACAACTGATCGTTGCAGGTGAGGTCAACAAAATTTATAAAGCTGTGAAAATTTTGTCTTTTCCTTGATTTTCGTTAGCTACCTGACCTGTTAATGACCGCAGTTCAGTTAAAGTATTAAAATGGTTCAAATGGCTCTGAGCACTATGGGACTTAACTTCTGAGGTCATCAGTCCCCTAGAACTTCGAACTACTTAAACCTAACTAACCTAAGGACAGGACACACATCCATGCCCGAGGCAGGATTCGAACCTGCGACCATAGCGGCCGCGCGGCGCCAGACTGTAGCGCCTAGAACCGCACGGCCACTCCGGCCGGCAAAGTATTAGATGAAGCTGTTACATAAACTTGAGGAAAACATCAAGAGACTCCAGAAAATGGATATCAGTGATCATCTACACTAATGGAGAGGAAATTGCAGTACCAAGCTGAGCTACATAAACGAAAGTTAGTAGGCGTGTTTCTACACCTGAATGATTACTCCATTCAGATTTCATACCTGTCGCATAAGAGTGGCGCCAGTAGCGCCACTATAAGGATGCAAATCAGGTTTGCTTTATATGGGGACTATAACGATCGTGAGCGTTAGTTACCTTTGAGATTGGACGGGCGAGTTCATTGGGACGAAGATGCCATTAACGTACCGCATCTTCAGCAACAATTTGAGCACAGATGGCACCACAGTGAGGCAACGAAATGTTAGAAATTGTTTACAACAAGGATAGCTCCGAGCCAGGCGCCCTGTAGCGTGATTCCACTCACCCCAGACCACCGCCATTTGCGACTACAGTGGGATCAAGCAAGAGCCGATTGGTGGGCAGAGTTGAGGTCTGTCATGTTTTCTGATGGGAGCTGGTTCTGCCTCTGTACCAGTGATGGCGGTTTGGTGTTCAGGAGAAGGCCAGTTGAGGTCCTGAAGCCAACCTGTCTGCATGCTACACGCATTGGACCTACAGCTGGAGTTATGGTCTTTGATGCAATTTTCTGTGAGAACAGGAGCGCCATCGTTGTTATCCCATGGACCCTGACTGTAACTGTGTCAGTCTTTTGATTTGACCTGTTGTGCTGCCACTCATGAACAGCAATGCAGGAGGTCTTTTTCAACAGGATAACACTCGCATACACAACAGCTGTTGTAATACAACATGCTCTACTGAGTGTCAACATGTTGCCTTGATCTGCTCGATCACCGTGTCTCCAGTCGGGCACATATGGGACATCACTGGATGATAACTGCAGCATCATCCACAAACAGCATTAACTGTCACAGCATTGGCCGACCAAGTGAAACAGGCATGGAACACCATCACGTAAATTGACATCGGGTACCTGTACAACAGAATCCATTAACATTTGCATGCTTGCATTCAACATCATGATGGTTACTCCGCTTAGTAGTGTGCCAGTATGTCACATTTGCAATGAGAAATCTGCAGCTTACATTAACCTGTGATGTTAATCAGTTACATATGTTACCTAGACAAATGTGTTCCCAGTATTTCATTGCTCTACATTAATTTGCTTTTGGTGTTGTGATATTGTTTTCCTCTTTGTTCTAGAAAATTTGCACACTAAGTATAATTATTGACTCGGAAATACAAAAGTACTTAGAAATATTCAACACAGACAAGTGGTCTGTCACATGTTTACCTGGCTTCTGCTGGAGAACTCGCGAGCAGGTGACTCAGTGTGACCACTTCTTCTGGCTGAGTGCGCACTGCGTCAGCCCAGCCCCGCGTGGTCATAATCTGGCCGACGTTGGCCTTTATGAAGTTAACGGCGGCCTGCCTGAGGCTGGTGCAGGAGTGCCTGATCGCCAGAACTGCTGCAGCCGCCGCAGTCTCGACGGACAGCTGAGCGGCCATGAGCTGCTCGCACCGAGCCTTCAGGGCCGACACGCCGTATTTATCAGCGGCTGCCAGCAGGTGCGGGGCCAGGCTGGGCAGCTGAGGGGCCTGGAGGGTGTAGAGGTAGGCGACCAGCTGGCGCAGCACCGGGCCCTCCACGTCCGGGACTGCGACCTCACCGGTGTTGGCTTCCAGTGTGTCGTGGCGAAACATGCCGCCAAACACGGGACTTCTATCGGCCAACACGGCCCTGTGCGCCACGAGACGGGTGCCGCCCGCCACCAGTATGACGACTGCGCCGTCCCCTGCGTCCAGAAGGGCGCCCAGGTCCACGGCTGTGGTCTCCATAACCACCTGGGTGGGTTCCATTGTGGATGACTCTGGAACACGGCGACACTCAGCAGCCCTTTCTCCCTGCACCGCAATCTCTATACTTGTATGAGCCACAGGCAAAACAGTGTCGACCGAAAATTAGTAAAGGCTTTGATATCTGGACACTGGGCCTTCACGACATGAATAGGCCAATCTATCTTCTGACTTTAGGAAATGGAGCTTGTGCAGAACCAAATATAAATATGAGCCTTGCAAGCTAAAAGTTCAGAGACCACATTGAGAGTGGGAGGTGTGTGATGGACTTACAACTGACTGTAATCTTAATTAGTTTACAATAACAGATATAGGTACTGACTTAGACACTAACATGCAGCCCAAGTGAGTATGCAATTTACATAAAGTAAGATATTATCATTGCAACGATTCGGGTCAGATGTTTAAAGCACAGACAATAAGTTTGTGCAAATTTTGCAGATGGCACACGAGAAGGCGATCCCAATACTTGTTAGATAGCCAAAGGTTTTTAAAATTCCCTGATGTTTCACCTCACAGAAATGGACAACACGGCAGGTGACGAGATTCTAAGCTGAGTTTCTATTGAACAGTCAAACAACAGTATAAAGAACTACCACACCAAACAAGAGCCACTGTGTTATTGACCATGAGACAATGTAGAGGTATTATGACTGCAGACCAGCGTGTGAATAATGATGTTTTGATTAGATTTGCCCAGAAGCGCATAGGCCTGGACAGGAATAAAATTTAAAAAAGGAGAAATCAACAGAGGTTGTATAATTATGGCACAAGTGTTGCATCTGCTAGTGGAGCAGATTTCATCATATGTAATTTCCTTTGCAGGTAGAAGCAACCAGAATCTGAAAAATCTCTAGTATCATTTGCGAGATGACAAACAACTATCCGTAACAATACCAAGAAATTTTATATAACGTGATTTTCCAAGGTGTGTGGGTGGGGGTGGTGGGAGGGGCAAGAAGGTAGTTCGTGCCCATCATAAAAAATTAAATTTATATTAACAACACTCTTTTGAAGAGGTAAATATGTGTAATTAGGGTCCAGAATTGGACAATACCTAATAAAACACTCTTAGCAATATCAAAGCACCTTCGATAATGTATATTTCTGACTTTCTAACCAATGCAAGAAATATAAGAATCGCACATTTCTTTCAGTGTTGATGACTTTTACTCTAAACGTAATTTTCAAAGAGGTACTTACAAGTAAGTACCGCTCAGAACTTGGAAATACTGACTTCGACTTTCATTGGGAAAACTGACATCTACAACTCTTGACTTAAATTTTTGTGTTAACTGAACTGAAATATTTAAAACATATATGGAATTTGACAGAATTCATTAATAACAACAAATACCTCCTCTAAATATTAAGAACTAAAAAATAAACCTACTAGATAACCCCCCCCCCCCCACCCCACCCACTTGGTGTTGTGAGCTTTAAATCACAGTGCGTAATTCGTTTCCTAAATACTCAGACAAAGTACACAGAAACGTTAAGTGCCGCCTTCTTAGCCATCGTAGACAGATATCAGGCATAAGCTCCTGCATTATAGTGTCAGGAAAAGGAAGTACACCAAGGATTCGGTAAATCGTGCAATGAATATCACTAATACCTCAGACAATTACATTGTTTTCATAATGACTTATAAAGCTGGGGATATCTGTAATTTATGGTTGCCTACACATTCAGGAGACTGAAGCAGATGGGCTGTCCCAAAGGTCTGTAACGTCCTAAGAGGCAGCGAGACTGGAATCCCTCGAAATTGTGAAAACGTCACCAAAAGCCACCCACAAGTTTCTGCTTGTTGTCACTAATGAGCCAGTTCCAGAGCATAACAAATAGTAGAGGCTGCATCACCTACGCAGACGATACAGTAAATACTTGTATAGTATCTGATAGTAGGAGCTAAATTAGAGGTAATTAGTAGGGATGTTTTTGCAAGACTAAGTAATTCGTTGATAGGAAACAAATTTCCAACAGCTGCACACAAAACAGTTTACATATTAGAGAATGTTAGCAAGACTTTAAAAGCCAACAATCAGAATAAATGACCAACCAGTGAACAGGTGAGGATCATCATAAACAGATCTCGGTATAAATATCGATGAGAACGCCCAGTAATCGTGTGTCAGAGAGGCGTTAATATCATCAACATAATAGCAATAAATGGGCAAAGAAGCTTTCAACTGCCTCTAAATGCAACAAGATCACATCACAGTGCAACCTTAGTCGCTATTATGGGCTGTGGATTGGGTGACTCATATAGCCGGAATTTTGACAGTGTGAAGAAGTACCTAGTGCTAGGTGCCTGTAGGCAGGCAACGTCTTGACACCGCCCTGTTCCAGATACCTGCCTGCAGGCGCATAGGGCAACTTCACAGGCTGTCTTTGTAGAGGTACACTATTCAGATTCTCAATGAAGGTGCGCAAGCGCCACCGAAGATGTTGCCAAACTGAAGGGGTCTTAGAGCAGTCCTTTGCTTTTTAATTCACACTTGTGCCAGTCTCTGAGATAACGCCATGAGAGGCGTAGAACAGGGCTTAAAGTGCATAAACACTCTTTGCTGCACTATATCACGTTCAAATTTCCGCAAATAATTTTGATTGTTCCCTAGTGCTTCCAACCTGTGCACGAGAGAAAAAAATGAGGTCGTGTTGCTCTTCAAAGGGGTCAGATCAAGTACAATGGGGATGCAGCATAACGATGTCCTTAGGAATGGGTTGAAACACCTGCGGGCGTCAGAGCGTCAAAGGCTGTCAAGAGTGTCATTTTGCTGCTTATCGCTCAGTAACCTGGCGTTTTCGACTGCGAAATGTGTGGGAATCAACTACCCAAGGAAGGAGTGTTTTCATTGACACACTAGTTCATACTAAACATCGAAAATGTCTAAATTATATGGTCATCGAGGGGCTTTAAATATAATGTCAAATTATTCATTTACTGCAGTTATATTGCTTGATTCAACGCTGATAGATGTTTAATTCTTTTTACAAGAATATCATCTCTCAGAAAACTAAGAACCAAGAAACACCTGTGAATAAACGATATTCCTGCGAAACTTCTGAAAGTGGGAGGAACGGAAATAAAATTCCAGTTAGACACAGTTACGTGTGACAATTGTTAACAAGAGAACATAACAGGTATTGTAAGACACCTTACATTGTCAACCCTTACAGCAAAGAGTACCTTAATAAAGTGTTGAGTAGTACTTCAGATAGGTAAATAAATTAGAAAATAAATGAAAAACTTAGTTTAGTTTAGAAGAATTACACACTGGGAAACAGCGGACAAAACAGCAGTGGCAACGGACGGCGCTTGCAAGTCAGCATAGCACGTTCAGGAGAGAAGCGGAAACTGTCGATTCATCCGTCAATGCATCGCCCGAACGGCTCACGTGTTTCTCAATTGTCACATGTGATCATAGACTACATTCGAAGAGCCAATGACCGACGTTAAGAAGATCCTTCGAGAAGCTTTTCAACGTGACAGAAGAGCCAATGACCGTGAAGTCGTTCACCTCCAGTGAACTGAAGTGAATAAGTACGCGAGACGCAGTGGTCCCGACAAGAAGAGAAGATAGTAGCAGTAGTTTTCAGTCAGTTTCGGTGCTGAAGACCGCCATGCAAGAAGCGAGTCCGGGACACTGGCCTTCCCCCGCCGCGCCGCTCCGCTGGCCGACGCACAACACATGCGGCCGCTTGGAGAAGAGAAACACTGGGACGCCACATCCAAGGTACCACCGTCCGATTCACGACCTCTTTCTGAATAACTAAACGGACCACAGCACGATGCGCGTCTCCAGTCAACTGGGCGAGACGGCGATACGAGACACACACCGCCAGGCGTAATCAGACGCCGCCGCTGCCGCAGCAGAAGGTTTCGCAAACGACACAGCTGCCGCTCTCCGAGCCAGTACACCGAGTAAGGAAACAGTTGTACGAAACTTGCAATAAAAGTTATCTTATGTAAAAATGCTGTTTAATTCTACCTCATACCCGAGCCAAGGAAGATGCCCCCCCTGCCCACATGTTGTTAAGAGAGAAAAATTTTAGTATTTGAACCCTGACATGATGCTTTAGAATTAAATGCCTATTGCAGTAATGCTCATCCTGACAATTTACTAGCATCAAAAGAGAAAACCCAGTTACATTTAGTGTCAGAACTATTACATTTGGTGTCAGAGAAAAAACCCTTGGCTCAATATGAGGTGTGAATGACAGTCACTAAAGGTCCACAGTTAGTACCGTTTAATGTGTGAAAGGATAGGGGTGTGCATAGCAGTCGTAATATTTTCTTCATTTAGAAGTGTATTCTCTCTCATAATTTTAAGAGTTTGTCGAAAATATTTAAATATCTCTTTCATTCAGTGTAGTAAGATTGTGTAACTAATATTTTGTAAAATGATGACACGTAATCGTACAAAGTCAGAGTCAGCATCACAAGCGGTTTCTACTGAGGAAGCTATTCAGAGCTTAGTTAATCAGATAGCACAGCTTAAAAATGGTAATAATACATTATTTAAACAGTTGAGTGAGGCTAGGCAAACCAGTTCAATCCCTCCCACCCTAGATTCCTCAGCAGCAGCCTTGGTAACTCCTTTTTCAGGTAAACCTGGGGAAGACATGACACCCTTTTTTGATGATTTAGTAGCAGCTGCAAAGTTAGGATCATGGTCAGATGAACAGCTCTTACAAATGAAAAAGTTAAGATTGATAGGAGAGGCTAAAGCACACGTATTATACCACGAAGAATTACGGAATGCTCCAACATTTGAGGAATTGAAGAAAGGATTACTTAAACGTTTTCAAAAATAGAACAGCTGTAGATTTTATAGGGAAAAATTAAACACTATCACTCAGAGGCAAAACGAGTCGTTAGAAAGCTTTGTAGATCGGATTAGAAAAGTTAATATTAACACCTATCAGCTGACAACTAGCGATGAAGCAAATAAAATTATTTTACAAGAGGCAGAAGATAGAGTTCTGGATACATTTTTACGTGGGTTACCTCCCGAAACGTCCCGTCGTGTCAGGGCAGAGTTTCCTAAAAACGTAGCGGAAGCTGTATCTGTGGCGACGGCTTTCGAAGAAATAGACATTGCCACCAGATAAAAGGAGAAGCGAAATGTATTTTCAGCAGGAGTACGATGTTTTAGGTGCGATCGACAGGGACATATAGCAAAAAACTGCAGATAACCTCAATGCACTAATTGTCAAAGAATAGGTCACACATACAAGGAATGCAGGTCTAAGAAAGTTTTTGGAAATATAAAGCAGTTAAACTCAAACGGGAATGCTGGAGCCGCCGCCAGGCGTTCCCAATAAAATTTCATGCCATTAAGGCGAATGTGAAGGCGGAATGCTGGTTATCTGCTGCCATACAGGATAAAGAGGCAAGGATACTGGTGGATACAGGCGCAAACGTGAGTAATGAATGCATTGGAGAAAAGAAATATGACCCTCCAAAGTATAGATTGAGTGGGGTAGGAAGAGGTACAGTGAAGTCGTTAGAATGTACATAATTGATTTTCTATGTTCACAGTGTACAATTTCAAGAAGATGTAGGAGTGGTAACAAAGGTAACTGACGGGTACGACGCGATCCTAGGACTGGATTTCCTGAATAAACATCACGCTAAAATCGACCTCAGACAGAAAACTGTAGAACTTAGCGGAATAGTGTTTCAGCTAGGTGACACCGCTGCAAAGGGCCCGCTGCCGCAAGATTTCCCCAACCGGAAGGCGCAATCAACTATAGTGCGTGCAACGTCCTTGAAGGTTGATTCACGGGATAAGATATCATTTGGCTCAGGAAAACTTTTCTGGATGACCGTTGACCCCGAGGTGCCTACAGATACAGTGTGTCTCATAGAGCCATTAGAGGTAAATAAGGAATTAGATGTATCACATTGTTTTGTACGTAGAAGTGTTGTACGCGTTCAAGACGTTGAGGGAGAAAGAAAAGTTCCAGTACATATTGACAATTTCGGAGTGGAGAACAAAGAGTTGCATAAGGGAATATTAGTAGCTACAGTCAGTACTTTTGAAGAAGAAGATTTCATTTGGTCAGATATTGATGATGGTCAGAAACCAGACGCCTATAAAACCGCATTACGCCAGAAGATTGAGCATTTGCAAGGAAAGGATAGAGACACGATAGAAGCAGTTTTGAGTTCCAAGATTTATTTAATGCAGAAGGTCCACTGCCACCAACAGATATCACACAGCATAGGGTCCCCACAGGAAATAGCCCCCCAGTTTATAGGAAGCCGTATAGAGTTCCGCATCACTTACAGCCAGTACTAAATGAATTTTTAGAACAGCATCTAAAAGATGGAATTATAGAATATTCTGATTCGCCTTATAATTCAAATATTGTAATTATTCCAAAGAAGTCTCCCGACGGTACAAAACAATATAGATTTTGTTGTGACTACAGACACCTTAACAAACAAACTACACCATATGTTTATCCTCTTCCAAACATTACAGATATCATTGACAGTTTGGGTAACAGTAAATACTTTGCAACAATTGATTTATGTAGCGGATATCATCAATTGGAAGTTGCATCTAAAGATAGGATAAAACAGCATATTCTACCCCTGGGGGCCACTGGCAATTTAAAAGAATGCCTTTCGGTTTGAAAAATGCACCAGCAACTTTTCAAAGACTACTCGATGGAATATTGCGAGGACTCAAAACTCAGCAGTGTTGTGTATATCTAGACGATATTATTGTATTCTCCAAAGACATTAATGAACATGCTGTGCGTCTGCGTAACGTTTTTCAAAGACTTAGAAAAGCTAAATTAACATTAAATATGGAAAAATGTAGTTTTGCATTGACAGAGGTTACATACCTAGGTCATGTCATTAGTGAAAAAGGAATTAAAACAGATCCTCGATTAATTTCGGCAGTTAAGGATTTCCCAACACCACAACGCGTTAAGGAAATACAAAGTTTCATTGGTCTCGCATCGTATTACCGAAAATATGTTCAAAATTTTGCTGAAATTGCCCGATCCTTAACCCAATTATTGAAAAAGGGTGCAAAATTTCATTGGTCTGAAGATTGTGAATCAGCATTTCAAACCCTTAAAGATAAGTTAACACACAGTCCAGCATTAGCCTACCCAGATTATAATAAAGAATTTATTTTATCCTGTGACACAAGTGGTCATTCAGTAGGAGTTGTTTTGAGTCAGAATATTAATGGCGCGGAACACCCCATAGCCTACGCTTCGAGACAACTAACAATGGCAGAAAGAAATTATTCCACAATGGAGAAAGAATTGTTAAGTGTTATTTATGGCATCAAATACTTTAATGCTACTTGTATGGTAGGAAATTCAAGGTTATTACAGACCACGCTGCTTTAAATTGGTTGCTTGGATTAAAGGATCCATCTAGTCGTCTTACCCGTTGGGCCCTATGTCTTTCTGAAATGGATTTCGAAGTTATCCATAAACCAGGCAAAAAACACACGAATTCAGATCGCCTAAGTCGGAAAATAGCACTTTCGGAAGCAACAGGCCGAGATACTGAGGACTGGAGAAAGGCACAAGATGAGGATACAGAATGCAAAAAATACGCAACTCAAAAACAATTTTCTTTGATGATGGTGTATTATGCCGTAAAACAAAACTTGGACCGCAAATTGTTGTTCCCCAACACCTTAGACAAGAAATAATGGCAGCAGCCCATGATCATATCCTTGCAGAACACGGTGGACAGTGGACAACCGAAAGACGCGTAGTAGAGTGATTTTGGTGGCAAACCAGAAAGCAGGATGTGGCGCAGTACGTTCGCAATTGCATTGCATGCGCACAACGAGCTGAACTTCCTCGTTTAACAATACCCTTACAGAGGCTCCCCGAGGCTACATGTCCATTTCAAATCAGTGGAATAGATCTACACGGTCCATTTCATAAAACACCTGCTGGTAATAAGTATGTTCTTACGATTACAGATCACTTTTCACGCTATCCTGCTATGGTGAGTCTCCCAGATCAGCAAGCAAATACAGTTGCCCAAGATTTAGTTAACAACTGGATACTTAAATTTGGCGTACCTGAAGCTATTATCACAGATCAGGGATCTAATTTTATGTCTGAATTAATGAAACAGCTATGCCACTTACAAAAAATACATAAATTACGCACAACTCCGTTACACCCTCAGTGTAACGGACACACAGAAAGGGTTCATCGGACAATTGGCAAGATGCTTAGTTATTATATTAACAAACAACATTCTAATTGGGATACGTATTTACCAATAATTGTGTCGGTATACAACGCCAAAACGCATGAAGCAACTGGCATGTCACCTTATGAAGTGGTCTATGGGAGAAAAATGCCATCCCCTTTTGATGTAATCAGGCAGGAAAACGGAAAAGTCGGAGAAACAGTAAAAGGTTTCTGTCGAATGATGAAGGATGTGTGGAAAAAGGTTCAAAAATGTAATACAAAGGTTTTGGAACGACAAGAAAGATTAGGTAATGCCCAAGCTAAATATCCGAATTACAAAATCGGTCAGTGGGTGATGCTGTCAACCCCATACATTGCGAAAGGAAATACGAAGAAATTTGTAACAAACTACAGAGGTCCTTATCAAACTATTGAGATCACGTCACCAGTCAATGTTAAACTGCAACTGCCCACCCGTCGTTTAAAACCTTTTAAGGGCACTCCAGATGTAATTCCTTCAACAATAGTATCTGCTTTTCCGAAGGGTGGAGGAAGTTCCCGAAGAGGAAAAAGAGCGGCCACGCCAGCACAACATACAGACATGGCACCATACAATCTTCGACCAAGGGTGCGAATGTCCTAGTTGAATTATAGTAGACTGTGGATAACACACAAATGTAAATAATTAATAAATGATTATGGTTTATTTTTTAAGAAAAGAAGTTGAACGCAGGAAGATGTAGATCTTGTAGTTAACAATGTATTCCTTCTTTTCTTTGTTTTTGTTTTTACTAGGTTGGTAGGTCCATAACCATGTTGTTATCGTTTTTCAGAAAATGCCATGCAAGCATTTGCTACACAAAACCTATCCTACCTCAATGACTCCCTTGACAGAACCCTTCGGAAGTCATTATATGTGTTCATAAACTCACAGCAAGGCAAAATTGATGCCAATGTTATGTCTTAAAATTAAAAGTGAACACAAAACTAAAATTATAATATTAGGAATGGGTATATCTGGAAGCTTTGTGTTGGTGTTTCTGCTTTGTACAGTTTTCTTTTATTTAAGACGAAAAAATAAGCCAAATAATAATATACCACTTCATCAAATCCCTATTAACTGGATACCACACTCTTAACTGGTGTACTTCAGTGGTTACTTTTGAGCATTAGTGCATTAATTTTGTTTATTGTACTTCAGTCTTTACTAAACAGTCTCATGTTAAAATAAACAATACTGCAGAATAGATATTCTTGCATTAATATAGGGTAGATTAAACAGGTGTTGCTATGTAATTTTCTAAGTGAAAAACGTATTTTTGTTATTCATTGTCATCAAGATTTGTTACACTTATTATAACGATTTATGTGTGAACTATGTGATTCATGAGCGTACAGTGCTTTAGTAGTGATAAAGTATTTTCAACATACTCTATGTGAAGCGTGAGTAATCTTCTAAGTTGAGAGTTTTCATTGCTTGTGTTAGTGCTTTTGCCGTGTGGAGAGTGGAGGACAGTTGAGTGGTAAATTCGAGGGCGAATTCCTCCGAAGGGTGGAGGAATGTTGAGTGGTACTTAAGATAGGTAAATAAATTAGAAAATAAATGAAGAACTTAGTTTAGTTTAGAAGAATTACACACTGGGAAACAGCGGACAAAACAGCAGTGGCAACGGACGGCGCTTGCAAGTCAGCATAGCAGGTTCAGGAGAGAAGCGGAAATTGTCGATTCATCCATCAGGGCATCGCCCGAATGGCTCACGTGTTTCTCAATTGTCACATGTGATCAAAGACCCTCGCCTACATTCGAAGAGCCAATGACCGACGTTAAGAAGATCCTTCGAGAAGCTTTTCAACGTGACAGAAGAGCCAATGACCGTGAAGTCGTTCACCTCCAGTGAATTGAAGTGAATAAGTACGCGAGACGCAGTGGGCACGACAAGAAGAGAAGATAGTAGCAGTAGTTTTCAGTCAGTTTCGGTGCTGAAGACCGCCATGCAAGAAGCGACAACATCATACACAGACGCACCAAGTCCGCCGCTGTAATGGAATAGCAAGCAGCAGCCTCGGCGCCAGAAGACAGAAGTTAAAAGGTATTTGAAGTCTGATTTTTACGTACCCGGGAGACTCGTGAGGACGGGAAGGAGATGGCCTCACATCAGCAGTCACCTGTGAGCTGGGATGAAGATCTGTCAGCCGAAGACTGGCAGGCGGGAGTTCATTGTTCGAGTCCGGGATACTGGCCTCCCCCCGCCGCGCCGCTCCGCTGGCCGACGCACAACACACGCGGCCGCTCGGAGAAGAGAAACACTGGGACACCACATCCAAGATATCACCATGCGATTCACGACCTCGTTCTGAATAATTAAACGGGCCACAGCAAGATGCGCGTCTCCAGTCAACTGGGCGAGACGGTGACACGAGATACAAACCGCCACGCGTAATCAGACGCCGCCGCCGCCGCTGCCGTAGCAGAAGGCTTCGCAAACGACACAGCTGCCGTTCTCCGAGCCAGAACACCGAGTGAGGAAACAGTTGTACAAATCTTCAGTAAAAGTTATCTTATGTAAAAATGCTGTTTCATTTTACCTCATATCCGAGACAAGGAAGAACCCACCCTGCCCACATGTTGTTAAGAGAGAAAAATTTTAGTATTTTAACCCTGACATGATGCTTTAGAATTAAATGCCCATTGCAGTTATGCTCATCCTGACAATTGACTAGCATCAAAAGAGAAAACCCAGTTACATTTAGTGTCAGAACTGTTACAAAAGCTAAACTTACGAATAATTTACCCTAGTTGCGAATGTATCACAAAATAATGACCTACAACGTCTTCAAACAAATGTGCCACTTTCTCAGAATACACATTTGGCTTCCAGAAAGCTGAGGAATCAGGGAAGAAATATTAGCTTCAGAATTAGTTGTCAATTTATTTTCCACAAATTGCACTGCCACTGTCATAGCTATTGCAGATATACAGAAAGTGTTTGAAGGTCTGAAGAAAGTAAGAATATAACACAAAATTTGTTTCACCATTTCTCAGTGGTGAAACTGATATTTTGTATGGCAGCCTTATAACAAGGAGAAGGATCTCATAATAAATGAGAAAAAACTGGATGCACTTGGTACACACATGTATAGCTTGATAGAGAATAAATCGTCGATGCATTTTTAATAAATGGATAAAATTATGTGGAATGAATATAGGACGTCAATAAATCCATCTGAACTAAGTGAGATTTTCTGTGACAAAGTCCGGCCGCTGTGGCCGAGCGGTTCTAGGCGCTTCAGTCCGGAACCGCGCGACTGCTACGGTTGCAGTTTCAAATTCTGCCTCGGGCATGGATGTGTGTGATGTCCTTAGGTTAGTTAGGTTTAAGTAGTTCTAGGGGACTGACGACCTCAGAAGTTAAGTCCCATAGTTCTCAGAGCCATTTGAACCAGCCATTTGTGACAATGAACGACTAACCAGTGTTAGAGTGTATATATATATATATATAAATATGTGACAATCTACTGCAACATGGTGACTCGTTTACCTATTTGAGAAACAAGTTCACGAGAGCTGTAAGAAGCAAATTTGAAATAGAAAGCAGAACTGTCAGTGAAAAAAGTACCTTCGATACAGGATGATGATATATAGCTCCAAAAGTAACAAATGAGAAAAAATAGATCAGGAAGGGCATGTTTCGAGTGTGGCAGTGTGTGGCTGTGAGACCTGCATCCTGGAGACAGAGGAAAGACGGCGACTGTAACCTTTCGAGGTATGCTGTTACAAGCGCGTCCCGAACATAAAAAGCTATTGATAACATAACAAGCGGAGAAATTCTTAACAGTGTGTGAGAAGGGGAGTTTGTGGAATACCGTCACTAAACAGAGTTCAGATTATTGGTTGTCTGTGAAATGTGAGTACCCCTACAAGCAATAATAGGTAAGTGAATGGAAAAAGTACTAGAGATGTACCACGGCTTAATTTTATGGGGCAAATTATGAAAGATGTCTCTCTGCCTTCTTCTTCATTTCGGCTTACGCGAGGACTGCATGCATATCTGTTGCCTGTCTCCTATGACTGAACACTGAAGAAATGCAAACATTTGCATACACTCTGGGATGTGTAATTTAGAAACAGATATTGCTACATTTTACCTCTCTCAATTCCCGGTCCCATCTTTAGCGAATCATTTTTCAGCATCGATAACCTCTTAGTCATGCCATTTTAACATTGGTGATCCGCATGTATAGCAGTTTCAGTGTTCTGTAACGAGTACCACACTACCTTTTGGTTTAATGCTCTCTCCCCTACTGCATCATTATCAGCAATTAAGGGTTCTCAATTTTTTTATTTGAGTGATCAGCCTTGGACACGGGTTCCCAGGTAGATGCCGTGTTTCTTGACTTCCGCAAGGCGTTCGGTACAGTTCCCCACAGTCGTTTAATGAACAAAGTAAGAGCATATGGACTATCAGACCAATTGTGTGATTGGATTGAAGAGTTCCTAGATAACGGAACGCAGCATGTCTTCCGAAGTAAGAGTGATTTCAGGTGTGCCCCAGGGGAGTGTCATAGGACCGTTGCTATTCACAATATACATAAATGACCTTGTGGATGACATCGGAAGTTCACTGAGGCTTTTTGCGGATGATGCTGTTGTATATCGAGAGGTTGTAACAATGGAAAATTGTACTGAAAAGCAGGACGATCTGCAGCGAATTGACGCATGGTGCAGGGAATGACAATTGAATCTCAATGTAGACAAGTGTAATGTGCTGCGAACACATAGAAAGAAAGATCCTCTATCATTTAGCCACAATATAGCAGGTCAGCAACTGGAAGCAGTAAATTCCATAAATTATCTGGGAGTACGCATTAGGTGTGATATAAAATGGAATGATCATATAAAATTGATCGTCGGTAAAGCAGATGCCAGACTGAGATTGATTGGAAGAATCCTAAGGAAATGCAATCCGAAAACAAAGAAAGTAGGTTACAGAACGCTTGTTCGCCCACTGCTTGAATACTGCTCAGCAGTGTGGGATCCGTACCGAATAGGGTTGATAGGAGAGATAGAGAAGATACAACGGAAAGCAGCGCGCTTCGTTACAGGATCATTTAGTAATCGCGAAAGCGTTACGGAGATGATAGATAAACTCCTGCAGAGACGCTCAGTAGCTCGGTGCGGGTTTTTGTTGAAGTTTCGAGAACATACCTTCAGCGAGGAGTCAAGCAGTATATTGCTCCCTCCTACGTATATCTCGCGAAGAGACCATGAGGATAAAATCAGAGAGATTAGAGCCCACACAGAGGCATACCGACAATCCTTCTTTCCACGAACAATACGAGACTGAAATAGAAGGGAGAACCGATAGAGGTACTCAAGGTACCCTCCGCCACACACCGTCAGGTGGCTTGCGGAGTGTGGATGTAGATGTAGATGTAGATGAGTGGTGTAACGCGGCCCACGACGAATTCTTGTCCTGTGCCAACCTTTTCATCTTTCAGTAGCAATTGCAACCTGCGTCCTAAATTATTTGCTGGATGTATTCCAATCTCTATCCTCCTTTACACTATTTAGCCTACATAGTTATTCCCTCATCTATTAACAGATGTCCTATCATCCTGCCCCTTCTTCTTGCCAGTGTTTCCGATATACTCCTTTCCTCGCTAATTCTGAGGAGAACCTCCTCATTCCTTACTTTATTAGTTCACCTTATTTTCAACATTCTTCTGCAGCACCACATCTCAAATGTTTCGCTTCTCTTCTGTTCCGGTTTTCCCACAGTCATGTTTGACTACCATACAATGCTAATCTTCAAACATACATTTCCGGAAATTTCTTCCTCAAATTGGACGGGAATGTCCTTTTTACCAGTGCTAGTCTGATTTTTATGTCCTCCTTACTCCATCCGTTATGGGTTAATTTGCTGCTTAGTTAGCACAATTCCCTGACTTATTCTACTATGTGATCCCCAAATCTGATTTTAAATTTCTCGCTCTTCTCGTTTCTGCTACTACTTATTATTTTCATTTTTGTTCACATTACTCTCAATCCATATTGCCGGCCGATGTAGCCGGGCGCTTCTAGGCGCTTCAGTCCGGAACCGCGCTGCTGCTACGGTCGCAAGTTCGAATCCTGCCTCGGGCATGGATGTGTGTGATACCCTTAGGTTAGTTAGGTTTAAGTAGTTGTAAGTTCTAAGGGACTGATGACCTCAGATGTTAAGTCCCATAGTGCTTAGAGCCATTTGAACCATTTTCAATCCATATTCTGTTCCCATTACAGATCTCGTAATTCTTCTTCGCATGTACGACATTAACCTCTCACAGCCGTAACGACGTTTACGTGCCCTGTCTCGCATCAGAAGCCAGACTCGCTGAATTGCTCACCGTTGACTGCACTGTGAGGTCAGCAGCGGCAGCAGCTCTGAACAGGCGCGCACCCACCCGCTACCAGCTCTAAAGATCTTCAGGCCACCAACAGACGACTGCATGATTCCAAAAATATGCAACACTCCTGGAATAATCTCGTATTTTTATTTATTGAGGTATGACAGTACCTGCTTCAAATGCATAAAAGAATGTCCTCTACTATGTTGGTCCCTATAATTGTAACAAGGGTTAAACACTAACGAAGTATATCTATTTTCATTTTCCTTACAAGGATGATGCGCAGCTCTGTCTAGTAAATGAGTGCATTATTACAGTTAACCAAATCTATTCACACTTTAGAATGGGACCGATTTAATTCTTTTGGTAAGCCGGCCGGTATGGCCGAGCGGTTCTAGGCGCTTCAGTCTGGAACCGCGCGACCGCTATGGTCGCAGGTTCGAATCCTGCCTCGGGCATCGATGAGTTTGATGTCCTTAGGTTAGTTACGTTTAAGTAGTTCTAAGTTATAAGGGACTAATGCCCTCCGATGTTAAGTCCCATAGTGCTCAGAGCCATTTAAACCATTTGAATTCTTGTGGTAAATAATGAAATCAAAACAGTTAACTGAATTACACTCACGTAAGACACTTTTAGAAGTTCGGAAAAGTTCGGATAACCCTCACACGCAAATAACAAATAATGTCATCAAACCCGAAGACTCGTGATCATGACTCGCTCATAGACTCGGTCGATTTTCTTTTTAATTGGAATCTTGCTAAGTCACTCCATCCTTGTCCGCCCCTGGTAGCTGAGTGGTCAGCATGTCAGAATGTCAATCCAAAGGGCCCGGGTTCGATTCCTGGCTGGGTCGGAGATTTTCTCCACTCACGGACTGGGTGTTGTGTTGTCCTTATCATCATCATTTCATCCCCATTAACAAGCAAGTCGCCAAAGTGGCGTCAACTCGAGAGACTTGCACCAGGCGAACGGTCTACCCGACGGGAGGCCCTAGTCACAGGACATTATTATACTTCATCCTTGCCCGTAAATTTTCGTAACAGCCTGCTGGTGTGATGCAAGGTATGTTAACCGAAACATATACTCGGTTTCCAAATTACAGTAAACCACAAACGAACCAATTTCTTTCTGTCTTAACATTAAATCGTATAACTTGCAACATAAGAGAATTTCTTGCTTCGTTATCTCTCCACTACGATTGACCTGTGTGGCATGATGACTGCGATTATTCCCGTAATGCAAGAATGAGTCCTTTGACTGGTTGTCCGAACGTGTGAATACTTACACGGGAAGTAAAAACGACTCTCTGTTAGCACAGCACCATAGAACTTAACCGCGTGCAGCATATGTTTGCATGAGGTTCTGTCACATACGAATTCGATGTAAAAGAATATGCAAATCATTAGTGAACAACAGCTATTGTATCTCATTATGACCTTGAAGTGAATTACCATTTCCTTCGTGGAGCCAAAGTTACATTACTGAGAAGTCTGATTATTTTTCACTTTTTGATTTGTTCGTATGGTTCTACGATTAAAGTTTCCACCTATAATTACTGTTTCACCAAAACTTGTTCGGGAATAAACCAAGTATAAAGGGCTGTTGTCATTTAGCTGTTACGTTAGTTCGGTAGTGTAAGTTGTTCTGGAATTCAGTCCTGTTTGTATTCTGTATTACACGCATTGTTCAAAGTGTGGCATTCATTATTTGGGCTCAGTGTAACTGATAGAGGGTTGTCGACAAATTGTTCTGCCCTTAATTTTCGGAGTGACAAGAGTACTTCTGCTGAAGTGAAAAAAAATTATAATGACGGAGTCGACAAACTAGACACGAAATCGAGATGCTTGGTTTCTTGGTGTCTACCCTAGACTTGTTTATTACGTTGACGTCTATCAGCTTAACCAGAAATACTTGCTTTTCATCTTCCAAGCATGAGACAAGTGTTCGAACATAAAACGTAATACAAACTGTAATGTAGCAAGTTATTTCGTGTTATCATAGGTGCAAATAAGTATGGAGCTCTGAGCACCTGTAGTTGCGGGAGATTCGTTCGTTTTTTTTTTTTTTTCTCTTTCTTTAGTTACAACGCAGCTGATTCACCTGACACACCTGCAGTGAATCAGCCTGCCAATAGAACGCTAAGGATAACTATTATCCCTATGAATTTAAATAAACTACAATAATTATTTTTGTTATTGCTAAAATTATATCATCCAAATTTCATTTAGTTATTCATCACAGTTTCGAAGACAGAAAATTTTACCTAAAAATCTCAAAACCGTTCCTTCAACATCATATGGAGCTATTATGAGAATATATAGAGATGGTATCTGTCCTTTCAGAAATGTCCGAAAGAACAGATACCATCGGTGACCATGCAGGTCTCTAGAATGAAATGATAATTAAGTCAAGACCATAAGCTGCCGGCAACAGCGACAGTTGAAAATGTGTGCCCCAACTGGGACTCGTGCCCAGGATCTCCTGCTTACATGGCAGACGCTCTATCCATCTGAGCCACCGAGGGCACAGAGGATAGTGCGACTGCAGGGACTTATCCCTTGTACGCCCCCCGTGAGACCCACATTCTCAACGTAATGTCCACACACTGTATTCGTAGTACCCCTGCCCATTACACTCATTACTCGTGGCAGACAATCTTACCGAGTCCTATAAGAGTTCGGGCAATGCGTTTGCATCCAGCACAGAAGAAGAAGGTCAATGGCCAGTTAGCATTAACTATATGAAGTTGGTATCTGTTCTTTCGGACATGTCCTGTCGGGAGCTTAGGGTCTCGATTTAATTATCATTTTATTCTGTGATGGAATGTCAGAACACTTAATTGGGCAGGCAGGTTAGAAAATTTAAAAAGGGAAATGGATAGGTTAAAGTTAGATATAGTGGGAATTAGTGAAGTTCGGTGGCAGGAGGAACAAGACTTCTGGTCTTATAAACACAAAGTCAAATAGGGGTAATGCAGGAGTAGGTTTAATAATGAATAGGAAAATAGGAATCCGGGTAAGGTACTACAAACAGCATAGTGAACGCATTATTGTGGCCAAGATAGATACGCAGCCCACACCTACTACAGTAGTACAAGTTTATATGCCAACTAGCTCTGCAGATGACGAAGAAATTGAAGAAATGTATGATGAAACAAAAGGAATTATTCAGATAGTGAAGGGAGACGAAAATTTAATAGTCATGGGTGACTGGAATTCGAGTGTAGGAAAAGGGAGAGAAGGAAACGTAGTAGGTGAATATGGATTGGGGCTAAAAAATGAAAGAGGAAGCCGCCTGGTAGAATTTTGCACGGAGCACAACTTAATCATAGCTAACACTTGGTTTAAGAATCATGATAGAAGGTTGTATACATGGAAGAACCCTGGAGATACTAAAAGATATCAGATAGATTATATAATGGTAAGACAGAGATTTAGGAACCAGGTTTTAAATTGTAAGACATTTCCAGGGGCAGATGTGGACTCTGACCAGAATCTATTGGTTGTGACCTGTAGATTAAAACTGAAGAAACTGCAAAAAGGTGGGAATTTAAGGAGATGGGACCTGGTTAAACTGAAAGAACCAGAGGTTGTACAGAGTTTCAGGAAGAGCATAAGGGAACAATTGATAGGAATGGGGGAAAGAAATACAGTAGAAGAAGAATGGGTAGCTTTGAGGGATGAAGTAGTGAAGGCAGCAGAGGATCAAGTAGGTAAAAAGACGAGGGCTAGTAGATATCCTTGGGTAACAGAAGAAATATTGAATTTAATTGATGAAAGGAGAAAATACAAAAATGCAGTAAATGAAGCAGGCAAAAAGGATTACAAACGTCTCAAAAATGAGATCGACAGGAAGTGCAAAATGGCTAAGCAGGGATGGCTAGAGGACAAATGCAAGGATGTAGAGGCTTATCTCAATAGGGGTAAGATAGATACTGCCTACAGGAAAATTAAACAGACCTTTGTAGATAAGAGAACCACTTGTATGAACATCAAGAGCTCAGATGGAAACCCAGTTCTAAGCAAAGAAGGGAAGGCAGAAAGGTGGAAGGGGTATATAGAGGGTCTATACAAGGGCGATGTACTTGAGGACAATATTATGGAAATGGAAGAGGATGTAGATGAAGATGAAATGGGAGATACGATACTGCGTGAAGAGTTTGACAGAGCACTGAAAGACCTGAGTCGAAACAAGGCCCTTGGATTAGACAACATTCCATTGGAACTACTGACGGCCTTGGGAGAGCCAGTCCTAACAAAACTCTACCATGTGGTGAGCAAGATGTATGAAACAGGCGAAATACCCTCAGACTTCAAGAAGAATATAATAATTCCAATCCCAAAGAAAGCCGGTGTTGACAGATGTGAAAATTACCGAACAATCAGTTTAATAAGCCACAGCTGCAAAATACTAACACAAATTCTTTACAGACGAATGGAAAACTAGTAGAAGCCGACATCGGGGAAGATCAGTTTGGATTCCGTAGAAATACTGGAACACGTGAGGCAATACTGACCTTACGACTTATCTTAGAAGAAAGATTAAGGAAAGGCAAACCTACGTTTCTAGCATTTGTAGACTTAGAGAAAGCTTTTGACAATGTTGACTGGAATACTCTCTTTCAAATTCTGAATGTGGCAAGGGTAAAATACAGGGAGCGAAAGGCTATTTACAATTTGTACAGAAACCAGATGGCCGTTATAAGAGTCGAGGGGCATGAAAGGGAAGCAGTGGTTGGGAAGGGAGTAAGACAGGGTTGTAGCCTCTCCCCGATGTTATTCAATCTGTATATTGAGCAAGCAGTAAAGGAAACAAAAGAAAAATTCGGAGTAGGTATTAAAATCCATGGAGAAGAAATAAAAACTTTGAGGTTCGCCGATGACATTGTAATTCTGTCAGAGACAGCAAAGGACTTGGAAGAGCAGTTGAACGGAATGGACAGTGTCTTGAAAGGACGATATAAGATGAACATCAACAAAAGCAAAAAGAGGATAATGGAATGTAGTCGAATTAAGTCGGGTGATGTTGAGGGTATTAGATTAGGAAATGAGACACTTAAAGTAGTAAAGGAGTTTTGCTATTTGGGGAGCAAAATAACTGATGATGGTCGAAGTAGAGAGGATATAAAATGTAGACTGGCAATGGCAAGGAAAGCGTTTCTGAAGAAGAGAAATTTGTTAACATCGAGTATAGATTTAAGTGTCAGGAAGTCATTTCTGAAAGTATTTGTATGGAGTGTAGCCATGTATGGAAGTGAAACATGGACGGTAAATAGTTTGGACAAGAAGAGAATAGAAGCTTTCGAAATGTGGTGCTACAGAAGAATGCTGAAGATTAGATGGGTAGATCACATAACTAATGAGGAAGTATTGAATAGGATTGGGGAGAAGAGAAGTTTGTGGCACAACTTGACCAGAAGAAGGGATCGGTTGGTAGGACATGTTTTGAGGCATCAAGGGATCACCAATTTAGTATTGGAGGGCAGCGTGGAGGGTAAAAATCGTAGGGGGAGACCAAGAGATGAATACACTAAGCAGATTCAGAAGGATGTAGGATGCAGTAGGTACTGGGAGATGAAGAAGCTTGCACAGGATAGAGTAGTATGGAGAGCTGCATCAAACCAGTCTCAGGACTGAAGACCACAACAACAACACTATGATGAGACGTGCAGCTCCTACAAACCAGTCAACTAGAAACTTTCATTTACATTTGTAATTTGTGTTTGACATAATATTGGAACCTTTTGAAATTAATATTCAGTTGTTTGTTATGCGAGTGCATCAGAGTGATTGAGAGAGTGAATGAGGAAGATGTGACATTTCAAAGTGTTTTATTTTATGAAGGCGTATGTGAAATCCAAACCGTGAGAAAAATTTGCGGGAAGAACCACGAGTCATGTGACATAAGTCTGAGTGCACATGCTTTTGTAAAAGGTAGCTAGGAAAAACATTATGGATGGAATAAGGTTTTTTGTCATTTTAGTTCATAAATAAATATAATGCAATAAATGGAAACTTTGCTGATGTAAAATTAGTTTCTAAACTGTGATTGGACAAGATAGGATTTTTCTGCGAAAATCATTTAGAACGGGTGTTCTCATTAGTCATTCAGAACAACAGCAAATCAAAATTGAGAGCCTCCAGAGCGGAGAGTGGTGTGTTACCTGTACGAGGACACTGCCTAGAACAGTCGCTTCCGAACCATTTTCCGAGCACGTCATGTTAGGCTGCTCTTTGAAAACAGTATGTAATATGAAGAATTAGGGACGTAAATTGGCTTCTGTTACGGATAACCCAAAGTCACTTGAGCCCGAGGCATTTTGGTGAACGTTTGGTAATCTCATGCGCTTCCGTGTGAAAGATTGCCGCGTGGGGAATATTCCTATCAAAGTTACAAAATCCGCGCTGCACTTTTCGCATTAATGACAGAGTTGTATAGCGAGCACTTCTGTAAAGCAATATACCCAAATCGACCGGACGTTGAAATCGCTCAAAGCTGTGGGTCGGTGACTGTTTCGATAGTGAATAATGTTCTGGTTGAACTTGCAAAATTCTGGCGGCTTTCGTACGACTACATGTATCACATCTTTACCAATGTAAACTTGTAGATACAGTATAAGATACAGTAAATACGGACTTGAGAGTAGTTTCATGACTTTTAGTGACAATAAATAGTCAATAGAAATTTAAACTTTTTGGTACATGAAGGTATACTCCAGACACTCGATATTTATCATAAACATTCAGGAAATGATTTTTAAGTAGAGTTCCGCGGCCTCTCTCTGGTAAGTATTGAGTGGCAATTTCTTTAACTCTGCTTTGCACCACCTAGACAGTACCTGCGATGACAGACTGAAAGGACAAGGAGCAGACAAGAAGCATATCGAGGTAGGTCGACTGAATTGTGAGAATGTGATAACAATAAGAAAGAAAACCGAACCCCACTCCGCCGCAAAACGAAACGTCGTGAATACCGGACAGGTACAGGCCACGTGACAGACATTGCCTTTACTTTGCAATGGGCTCTGTCCATTTGATAACTGGATTCAATTTAGTCTGTATGTCGTAACGCTGCAGAGTTGGAAGAGGAATTATCGACGCGAAGTACAATGGGGCACTCAGTGTATGAAGAAACCGTAAGGGTTAACAGGACTCACCGTAGAGTGAGGGAGGGGTGTCTCCAGGCAAGTGATGCTCGTCGCCGCGGCCAACACACGGAGCGTCCCGGCAGCTGCAGGAGTCGCAGTGTGCTCAGTGTCACAGCCCACACTTCCTTATACGGCTACAGAAGGCCGCGTGACGTCACCATGCTCTGCATTGCTGTAATGATGTGGCGCACATCAGCGCGTGGTTATCTCGAGCGTCTGTCACCAGGTGTGACATTTAGTAGGCTTATACAATCCGTCTGTCTACTCCCAAGCGGTCATTTGATTTTTCTGCATCCAAAATGTCAGAGCGGACTGTGATACTTTTGTTCTATGGCAAAAAATACTGACCCAATCTAACTTTGAATAACATCAAACTTTTAATTTCGTTTTGTTCTGTCATCGTCTGCAGAATGAGTGTGGTTGTATTTCGTATGTCCGTTGTTGAGTTGTGTTTGCCTCGAGTGAATAGTCATATGTGAGAACTGATGGACTGAGAAATGCACTTGTTCACCGTCCATACTGCGAAACACATATCTTGTACTGTAAGGTCTTTGCTTTCCTTAATGTTGGAGGATGTAGTACGGAGCAAAACATAAAAGAAAAAGCCACTAAATATAGGCCGTGTAATGCATACTTTAAGAGCATCTTCAGTAGAGGGGATATGTATCACATTCTGAAGATGAACAAGTGCTCATAACTACACTACTGGCCATTAAAATAGCTACACCACGAAAATGACATGCTGCAGACGCGAAATTTAACCGACAGAAAGAAGATGCTGTGTGATGCATATGATTAGCTTTCCAGAGTATTCACACAAGGTTGGCGCCGGTGGCGACACCTAAAATGTGCTGACATGAGGAAAGTTTCCCACCGATTTCTCATACACAAACAGGAGTTGACAGGCGTTGCCTGGTGAAACGTTGTTGTGAGACCCCGTGTAAGGAGGAGAAATGCGCACCATCACGTTTCCGACTTTGATAAAGGTCGGATTGTAGCCTATCGCGATTGCGGTTTATCGTATCGCGACACTGCTGCTAGCGTTGGTCGAGATCCAATGACTGTTTGTAGGATATGCAATCGGTGGGTTCAGGAGGGTAATACGGAACGCCAGGCTGATCCCAACGACCTCGTATCACTAGCAGTCGAGATGACAGGCATCTTATCCCCATGGCTGTAACGGATCGTGCAGCCACGGCTCGATCCCTTAATCAACAGGTGGGGACGTTTGCAAGACATCAACCATCTGCACGAACAGTTCGACGACGTTTGCAGCAGCATGGACTATCAGTTCGGAGACCATGCCTGCGGTTACCCTTGACGCTGCATCACAGAGAGGAGCGCCTGCGATGGTGTACTCAACGACGAATCAGGATGCACGAATGGCAAAACATCATTTTTTCGGATGAATCAAGGTTCTGTTTACAGCATCATGATGGTCGCATTCGTGTTTGGTGACATCGCGGTGAACGCACATTGGAAGCGTGTATTCGTCATCGCCATACTGGTGTATCACCTGGCGTGATGGTATGGGGTGCCATTGGTTACACGTCTCGGTCACCTCTTGTTCGCATTGACGGCACTTTGAACAGTGGACGTTACATTTCAGATGTGTTACGACCTGTGGCTCTACCCTACATTCGATGCCTGCGAACCCCTCCATTTCAGCAGGATAATGCACGACCGCATGTTTCAGGTCCTGTATGGGCCTTTCTGGATATAGAAAATGTTCGACTGTTGCCCTGGCCAGCACATTCTCCAGATCTCTCACCAACTGAAAACGTCTGGACAATGGTGGCCGAGCAACTGGCTCGTCACAATACGCTAGTCACTACTTTTGATGAACTGTGGTATCGTGTTGAAGCTGCATGGGGAGCTGTACCTGCACACGCTATCCAAGCTCTGTTTGAATTGACTTATCAAGGCCGTTATTACGGCCAGAGGTGGTTGTTCTGGATACTGATTTCTCAAGATGTATTCATCCAACTTGCGTGAAAATGTAATGATATGTCAGTTCTAGTAAAATATATTTGTCCCATGACTACCCGTTTATCATTTGCATTTCTTCTTGGTGTAGCAATTTTAATGGCCACTAGTGTATTAAGGTATGCAACTTACAGACAATGTTTACTAGACTTTTTTGTGGTTTTGTTCTTTAGAATCAAGTTCGAAAGTACTCTAAAACCTTAGCACCAAAAGCTCTGGAACATGTATTTCACTGACAGAAGAGTCAGGAAAAATTTTGGCTTACAACTTCCGGCTCGTTCATTTCCAGACTGGTCTCCTTTGTCTCAGACTGATATATTTTTCCCTCTCCATCAGCTCTGGAAGTCCTTAAAATCATCGCGCAATGGTCCTGTAAGGGGTAATGACAAATACAGTCTGGCAATATTTATTCTCCTAGGCACACACACACATGCATTACGTTTCTGTACAGAGAACCGTGACTCCTCCAATATGATAACATGGTGCTACAGTTATGGGCTGTGCTGTTGTTGAGTGTACGATTTCAGTGTGCCCGTCTCTATGGTTCTGTCAATGAAAGCTGAAACAATGGTCCCTGTTCCCTGTAATGACAGTGCTCAGTACTGCAGACATCCTCACATTGTCCGTGTGGGTACTCGTCTTGCTGTTATGCAAATGATTTTTCGACACAACATACGTGTGACAGATCTACGATACTGCATTGCCAAGCAAACAGTGAGTCCTCTCAAGGACGCCAACGGCGCGAGGCTACTGAGATCGTGCACGTCACTGAGTACTCGCATTCTGAATCCACTGCTTCCGAATTCGAATGGCAGTCATGGGATCCTGACAGTCAGACTCGCAACTGTTGATGGGGCAGCAATGGCGGCCGCAACTGCTCGCCGCAGGCATAGCTTAGGACTGCCAGTGTCTGGAGCCACGCAGACTCGGCCGTCACTGCAGGCGCTGCAGTATAGGAAGGGGCAGTCATTTTGGGAGTGAGGAGGGGGGTGGGGCTTCGTTTGGGGGGGGGGGGCGATACCAGTTCACTGTCCTGGCTGAAGGTGGAGTGACTGGCAGTTCTGTATTCCTGCTGCCTGTCCATGAACTGCTCAGTGGTCAGTACTAGTCTTACTGACAGTCACTACAAGATGCTGCAACACCAAACCGATTAACCAAAAAACTCGTGACAAACTGTGGCTTGTGGACCGCAGATGTTGTTGAAAAGCAAGTATTTTTCAATGGAAACACTCTGTTGCGTGGTGGACGAAGCTTGAAGCGAAAGTTGTCCACTTCTTGTCATACTACTAAATTCATGCTGAACAAGAGAAGATTTTCTGTTCAGAATGGTACACTTATTCTGATGTTCTCGACGTGACGTTAAACACTAATCTCCTCAACTTATTCTGATGATCCTGTGAGAGACTCATACTGAAGGCAGTCGAGTCCTTGCAAAGTCTACTACAATCTGTATTGGTTTAATGAAATACAAATGACAGTGTTTTGCAAGAACAATATCTTGTTTCTTCCATACCTCGCCAGCCTAAATTCGTCAGTAATTTGTGATACAGTTATGAATGAGCTGCGGCAACCTGTTAGGACCCCAACTGTGCGCCCCTCTACTCCTGCAGCAACCACTGTCGCGGCTGGTGGTGTTCGCCCCAAACACTGGAGCAGGCCTCCAGAACAGGGCTTACTGCAGCGCCGTGTGTGACATAAATAAATGTTAGACATTTTTACAGACCCTTCCAAGAAATGTAATTCCTTTACTATTTTCCTCCGCTTTTATTTCGTGTGATCTTCATAGCGATTCATAGTATTTTTGCAGTTAGAATATGTTCGAATATAGTATAGCTTATCATATAAGCATCACCTGCTCCCGAAATTTAGCAACCAGATAATACGAGATTTTTCTGTTAATACTGAATATTATGATTGCCGTGCTACATATTTACATGTAGCTTCCTTTTAGCAAAAAAAGCGAAAAGTAACGAACAAAGTTATTCCTCACCTGCTTAAAGTCATCACAAGGTTACTCGTTCCTGAATACCATGACTCGGTCTCAGAATGCAACTAATCATCTCTTCTGAAGCGTTTAGCGTGCTCAGAATATTAGTGTCCTGTTCTACAGTCATACGGGCCGCATGAGGTGATTTTCGTTTCGATTTTTCTCTGTCAGTATGATATAACTGGATCATAATTTCGAAAATGCCCTTGGCTATGCAGCTGTCTGAGAAGGCAGATAGCATGTCTTTCTCGTAACAGCCACGCCACAGTGACGTACACACAGTACCCAATAAAGTTTGGTACTGTGAGAATATCTACTGTAGCTGTTAATATGCGTCTGCTATTTGTGATATATCTTGAGTGATGGAAGGGGATGATTTTTCATTCGAGTGATATGTAGAGAATTCGTCGACGAATTTCTTTTCCTCCGAATTCAGAATTCCGCTGATCTCTTTCTTGCTGCCCCGGTCTCCAACACCCCTCCAAGTTCGTACTCCAGACGCGGCCGCGACTCTCGCAGGAGTTGACCCTCCAGGTGCTCAGTCTTTCAAACTGTCCGACACGGCGCCAGTTCGCAGATCAGATCAGCTCTGACTGCTCCTGACGCAAGCAGAACGAAAATACCTGTGCCTCTTCATTTTGTGGTGAATTACGATAACAGGTGTTGGTATATCTGCTTATCTCGGAGTGCTGATTGCCAGGTGAGACGTTTGTAGGTAAATCCCACAAAACGTGATAGCAGGCTGAGCGCGACTTACACAAAATGTGTTTCATTTTTTGTATAGCCAATGTAAATTTTTGCCATATTGAGATTTATATTTTTTGTTATTGTGTAAGAAACTATACTGTATTTTAGCCCTAAGACATTTCTTGTTGTCAGAAAACGCGAAACCTCAGAATTCTCTCTGTGACCTTTTTGAACTGGTTGCTGCGACACTGCACAGTTCAACAGTCTCCCATTGTGAACACATCAGTCAGCCAGTTGGGGCGTCCTCTCTGCGGCTAGTGTTGCTGCAGTCCTGACGCAGAGATGATTTCCACTTAACGTGTCGAAATGACTGATATCAAACGGAAATCACAAGACAGTTTTTTCTGTAGACAATGGAACTGTCTTTATTACAATCGGTAGTTTGGTAGCACTAGGTAATAAAATTAAACATTTTTCTGTGTTAAATGGAAACTGAAAGGTGATATAAATGATGATTTGTCTGCTGATTTCAAATCTGTTAACAGTTCATTTTTCAAATGGGCATACATTTATTTAAACACATACATTTAAATTCGATGAAATTTTATATGTATTTAACGTCGAAAAGAGCTACATTTTCTGTTGTTGTTGTTGTTGTTGTTGTTGTGGTCTTCAGTCCTGACAATGGTTTGATGCAGCTCTCCATGCTACTTTATCCTGTGCAAGCTTCTTCATCTCCCAGTACCATCTGTAACCTACATTCTCTTGTATCTGTTTAGTGTATTCATGTCTTGGTTTCCCTCTACGATTTTTACCCTCCACGCTGCCCTCCAATGTAAATTTGTGATCCCTTGATGCCTCAGAGCATGTCCTACCAACCGATCCCTTCATATAGTCAAGTTGTGCCACAAACTCCTCTTCTCCCCAATCCTATTCAATACCTCCTCATTAGTTATATGATTTACCCATCTAATCTTCAGCATTCTTCTGTAGCACCACATTTCGAAAGCTTCTATTCTCTTCCTGTCCAAACTAGTTATCGTCCATGTTTCACTTACATACATGGCTACACTCCATACAAATACTTTCAGAAACGACTTCCTGACACCTAAATCTATATTCGATGTTAACAAATTTCTCTTCTTGAGAAACGCTTTCCTTGCCATCGCCAGTCTACATTTTATATCCTCTCTACTTCGACCATCATCGGTTATTTTACTCCCTAAATAGCAAAACTCCTTTACTACTTTAAGTGTCTCATTTCCTAATCTAATTCCCTCAGCATCACGCGACTTAATTCGACTACATTCCATTATCCTCGTTTTGCTTTTGTTGATATTCATCTTATATTCTCTTTTCAAGACACTATCCATTCTGTTCAACAGCTCTTCTAAGTCCTCTGCTGTCTCTGACAGAATTACAATGTCATCGTCGAACCTCAAAATTTTTATTTCTTCTCCATGGATTATAATACTTACTCCGAATTTTTCTTTTGTTTCCTTCACTGCTTGCTCAATATACAGATTGAATAACATCGGGTACAGGCTACAACCCTGTCTCACTCCCTTCCCAACCATTGCTTCCCTTTCATGTCCCTCGATTCTTAAAACTGCCATCTGGTTTCTGTAGAAATTGTAAATAGCCTTTCGCTCCCTGTATTTTACCCCAGCCACCTTCAGGATTTGAAAGAGAATGTTCCATTCAACATTTTCAAAAGCTTTCTCTAAGTCAACAAATGCTAGAAACGTAAGATTGCCTTTCCTTAATCTAGCTTCTAAGATAAATCATAGCGTCAATATTGCCTCACGTGTTCCAATATTTCTACGGAATCCAAACTGATCTTCCCCGAGGTCGGCTTCTACCAGTTTGTAAAGAATTCGCGCTAGTATTTTGCATCCGTAAGTTATTAAACTGATTGTTCTATAATTTTCATATCTATCAGCACCTGCTTTCTTTAGGATTAGAACTATTATATTCTTCTTGAAGTCTGAGGGTATTTCGCCTGTCTCATACATCTTGCTCACCAGGTGGTAGAGTTTTGTCTGGACTGGCTCTCCCAAGGCCGTCAGTAGTTCTGATGAAATGTTGTCTACTCCCGGAGCCTTGTTTCGAATCAGGTCTTTCAGTGCTCTATCAAACTCTTCACGCAGTATCGTATCTCCCATTTCATCTTCATCTACAGCCTCTTCCATTTCCATAATATTGTCCTCAAATACATCACCCTTGTTTAGATCCTCTATATACTCCTTCCACATTTCTGCTTTCCCTTCTTTGCTTAGAACTGGGTTTCCATCTGAGCTCTTGATATTCATACAAGTGGTTCTCTTTTCTCCAAAGGTCTAATTTTCCTGTAGGCAGTATCTATCTTACCCCTAGTAAGACAAGCCTCTACATCCTTACATTTGTCCTCTATCCATCCATGCTTAGCCATTTTGCACTTCCTGTCATTCTCATTATTGAGACGTTTGTATTCCTTTTTGCCTGCTTCGTGTACTGCATTTTTATATTTTCTCCTTTCATTAATTAAATTCAATCTTTATTCTGTTACCCAAGAATTTCTACTAGCCCTCGTCTTTTTACCTACTTGATCCTCTGCTGCCTTCACTACTTCATCCCTCAAAGCTACCCATTCTTCTTCTACTGTACTTCTTTCCCCCATTCGTGTCAATTGTTCCCTAATGCTCTCCCTGAAACTCCGTACAACTTCTGGTTAAGTCAGTTTATCCAGGTCCCATCTCATAAAATTCCCACCTTTTTGCAGGTTCTTCAGTGTTAATCTACAGTTCATTACCAATAGATTGTGTTCAGAGTCCACATCTGCCCCTGGAAATGTCTTACAATCTAAAACCTGGTTCCTCTGTCTTACCATTATATAATCTATCTTAAAGCTGTCAATATCTCCATGCTTCTTCCACGTATACCACACTTTTTTATGTTTCCTGAACCAAGTGTTAGGTATGATTAAGTTATGCTCTGTGCAAAATTCTAACAGACGGCTTCCTCTTTCATTTCTTAGCCCCAATCCATATTCATCTACTATGTTTCCTTGTTTCCCTATTCCTACTGTCGAGTTCCAGTCACCCATGACTATTAAATTTTCGCCTCCCTTCACTACCTGAATAATTTCTTTTATCTCATCATACATTTCTTCAATTTCTTCGTCATCTGCAGTGCTAGTTGGCATATAAACTTGTACTACTGTAGTAGGCGTGGGCTTCGTGTCTATCTTGGCCACAATAAGGCGTGTACAAGTACACGAATTATTTTCGTAGGACACAGGATATCTTTAGACATCGCTAGAATTTAGATTAATCTAACTTACAAGAAGTTTAAATTCACCGTTCTCTACTTCAGCGGATGTACATTGAACATTAAAACAAAAGAGAACTGGCAAGTTAATATTTGAAACGTGTGACCTTAATTTCGTGAATGATCTTGGCTTTCAACGCTGAATACAATTTGTGATGTCATGCTATCAGTTTAATGGACGCCATTACTTTCTGTTTTCCATAATACTTTGTAAATGACACAAAAGCAATTCACGAGCGTTCTAAATTTTATTACATAAATAAAAAACCTGACGATATTCCTAACATGACACCTGGCCAGCCTCTGACTCTGACTTTGTTTCTAATGAAACGACATGCTTGACATCTCCGTCATTATCTTGTGGCTGCTGGTGCCAGAAGTGATAACAGGCAGTATTTGTGTAACACGGTGCCGCGCGGGATTAGCCGAGCGGTTTAGGGCGCTGTAGTCATGGACTGGGCGGCTGGTCCCGGCGGAGGTTCGAGTCCTCCCTCGGGCATGGGTGTGTGTGTTTGCCCTTAGGATAATTTGGGTGAAGTAGTGCGTAAGCTTAGGGACTGATGACCTTAGCAGGTAAGTCCTAAAAGATTTCACACACATTTGAACACTCTCTCTCTCTCTCTCTCTCTCTCTCTCTCTCTTAAAAAAAAAAAAAAACAATTCGGGCGCTGCTTATTGAGGGATCCCCAGTCTGAGACTTATTTTCTCCAAATCTTTCCCTGTTACCCTTTTCCCCGTTCCTTCCAATTACTTATAGGAAACATACTATCTTCAAAGGCTTGTATCGAAACGTTAACCTCGTAATTATTTCCTCATTTCATGACGTAAACACTTCTTCTTTTTTGTTAGATTTTTATTTGCTTTAAAATTGCGCCTCATTCACCTATTTCGGTCTCATTTAGAAAGCGCAAAAGCTTTGGACAAAAAACCTTTCAAAAGTACAAATTTTATCGCGAGTGTGGGGTGTGGATAATCAGCACTCGTACTTGTGTCTTTGTGACACCATGTTGAGTAAAGTTCCAAGGCCACATCAGTCAACCATGCTGACAGCTGTCCCTCCAGTTATCGAAAAGGCCGCTGGCTGCTCCAGGGAACTGGCCTCTTCACACATATATCTCTGTTTCGGTTGCACATATAGAACGACTACCTACATCGTTGCAACTGTATCCTTCATTTAAGTAATATTTCCTAATTACTCTTCATTTTTATTAAAACTACCTTAGAAATTACGTAATTTTCTAAATGTATCTATAAGAAATTAGAGAAAGTCAGTTTTGGTTGAGAGAGGGGGCGGGGAGCTGTCAGTTCTCCCAAGGGAGCAGCATCACCTCATCACCTCATCACCTTATCAACTCGGTACGAGTATGCTGCTGTGGCTTAGCCAACGGGTCTAACTGAAACTTGCGTAACATCTACGTCCGACGAGATTCTCAGCACCATGTTTCATCTTGCAGATGCGAGGTCATCTGCAACATGATCATGGTATCGAGTTATGCCTCGCACGATTCGTAGGCCTGGCACTTCCTGTAGTTACCACTGAAGCAAGGCATCAGATTCCTCTTAGTATCAATACGTTGGCAGAAATTGTGGGTGAAAGGCCTATACGGTCATTTACATAAAGCGAGAAACTAACAGATTGTGATTATCAACAATTTCTAGTCGACAAATTACACGTCTTGTTTGGTAGCGTTACACTCGCAGATAGACAACCCTACTGCTGTCGTAACACAGACGTTGCATAACTGACCGATACTTTGGGAAGGTCCAGTAGCATCTATCCTACCTGTCCCTCATCACCTACATTTCTGGCTACCTTTAAATACGTATGCGGCTTCCACAGCTGTCGACGGCGATCACACGTTACAAAAGCCTGTTTCTCAAGCACGAGACCAAAGTCGAAAGGAGTCAGGTGTGTTCACACGAGTTCGTCATTCTTTGACAAAGCTAAGGGATATGCAAGAATGAGTGGTGACTATAGTATGAGATGTGTTCAAATATCTGTAATTTCTGCACAATACATACATAAATGTCAATAATCTATACATAAATGTCAATAATCCACTGCAAAAATAATTCTTGCGAATGATGTAAGAGGCTGATTGAAAGGCGATAGTAGGCATATGGCGATATAGTAATTTTTTTCCTAGGCTGCCTTACAGTGGACGCATTTGGTGTACTATGGAACGAATTAGCATGGCACCCAGTGGATGCATTAGAAACTACGAATAAATACAATAACAGATCCAGTGAGGAATCTAAAATTAAGGATTTTGACAGTACCGTTATAACTAACCAACAGATAATGGAACCCTATGCTATGTTGTCTAAAACTGACATGGTGAGACCGTGGCTGTGTGCAATTAATGTAGGTTAATTCTTACAGAGAAGAAAACAGCAACCAGCCACTATGAACACTGCTATTTATTTGGGTAAATAGCGCCGTTACCGGTTTCGAACTGGCGAGTTCATCATCAGACGGCTGTTCACATGATTTTCAAGATGCACTTTACATTATCGTCCGTTTTCGAATTTTTATTATTCCACTGTGACGAAGTATTTTTGGTGTGTTGTTGCCATCGAAAATTCCGCGCGATTTTGTTGCGAAGTTGTAGGATTGTATTTTTCGAAGCTTCCTAAATATATCGAAAAGTTACGTAATTTGAACACAACCATCTTGTGCAAAGCACCACACACACACACACACACACACACACACACACACACACACCAAATAGAATTTGCCACATGTGAATTTATCACAGAGATTGCAGATTGCAAATATATCAGTCAATAAGATTGTTGCATTATTATTATGAATGTCAATATTCCTATTACTTTCTCTACGCAAAAACCGCATCTGTCTAGCTCTGCATCTTATCCTCTGATCTCTTATCGTTTTCCTTCTAGCTATAGCCTAGAGCAAATATGGTTTGCGCGTAATAGGGGAAGATGGAAGTTGTAGCTATTGAAAATGAAGAAATTTAAAATCAGGAGCGTGAGATTATCTGGTAACGGTGGCAAATGACCACAAAGTAACTCGTACAGAAAAATAAGCGAAATAACGACACCAATATACAACGTCATTTACAGACTTTGTTACGACATTTCGATTTCCGCTGCTGACAACATCATCGCCGTGGCAGTTCTTACTTTCGTGTGTCATTTCTAGCGTGGCAGCTGATCGGTACACAGGGCAGAAGTTGGTAGCACTTCAGTTTTAGATCACGTATTGGAATTTTGATCCATGATAGTGAAGCTATCACCTGAGCTACGACTATGAAAACATCTACTTCCTAATGCCACTGTTAACTACCACATGCAGACATGGTTCTTTTCTTTGTGCACATCTGTGGCAAAGTACCTTTCGAATAAAGTAAGTTTCATTGGCCTCCTTGCATAACTAATATTAGAAATTGACACTTCAGTATTTGTTTTCACATTTTAATGCTATGATGAATTTACCAGACACTTTTAAATAATAATATCCCACCATCTTATTCACAAGTTCTTAAGGGGCTCCAGAAAGGCTCAAAATCATGAAAAGTTCAATTTTTACTTTTTTGCGTTTTCTGAATCTGCAGATTCAGATTAATAGATATATAATTTATTCAATTCCGAATACTACAACTATTTTTAAATTTTTTTTGAAATGTGTTCTACATGGGCGTGACCCACTGTGGCGCTGTTAAACTGCTGTCAAATGGTGTTATTATTAACGTCCGTGTTCATCAGGTACATTTTAGTGATGTGAGATAAAGTATGTGATGTGGCTAACCTATTTTCAGAGACTTAGCAGCACCTGAACTGTTGAAACAGTGTATTCACGGAAAAACTCAAAACCCCAACGAAAGTGTAAATAGTGTTATATGGTCGAGAATTCCCAAGACTGTATTTGTTGGAATAGAAACACTTCACTTTGGTGTGTATGATGCTGTTGCGACTTTCAATGATGACATTATTGTAAGGTGCAAGGTATTTAGAAATATGGGAATGAAGATAGGTTCTAACATGGTACGAGCGATGCTTGCTTTAGACAAGGAACGCCTTCGGGCTGCAGACAGGGCTGTAAAAAGTCTAGAAATACAAGCAAGAGTAAACAGGAGGAGGAACAAGAGGAAGCTGGAGGAGGAGTTTGGAGAGGATTAAGATAATCCGTCCTATGGACCTGGAATGCACTAAAAAGTTAATCCAATCTTTGTCGCTCGATTCCCAAAACTTTTATTTTCTCATACTAATTACATGTTTTCTAAGGATCTTCCAAACATATTTGTTTCAAACTTTCAGTAAATGTTACACAGTGCCTTCTGCATAATTTAACACAGCCTTTTTCCAAAAAACTGTATATTTTTGAATATATAAATAAAAAACTGCAAAAAAAGATGTGAATTTTTCATTACAATTGAAAAAAAATCATCTTTAATAACTGAACTAAAATTTTGTAAAATCCCTGTGTTAAGTTGTAGCCCATATTCCAATAAATAATCTGTAAAAAGTTCAACTTCCTACCTCAAATACTTTGTGAGGAAAGATGTAATTTATAAGCGTTATTTTAACATTGCAAGTATAGGGCGTTCCGGAGCCCCTTAACATCAGGGGTTCCAAGATACGTCGATGTATATAATACTGTGTACTTCCACTCTTCCTAAATGACACCTTTCTGGAGCACTGACATGGCACTGTAAACCTATAGCAGAAGTATTGTAGCTATACTCCATACACTCACTTATAGCGGAAGTGTTGTAGCTATACTCCTTATTCTCAGATGGTCTACGGAACAGCTTGTACTAACCAGAATGCCCTGAGGCCATACTTTAGTAGCATAGCTAATGTGTATTATTAAGTAAAATCAATTTTCAACGTATACGAATGTGCCAGAGAATGGTGATGCTCTTATTCAGGAGTGTATCTGAGGAATTTTTTTTGGAACTGTAAGTATATTAAGTACATACAGGCATGTTGTGTAATCAGTAAGTGCGTCACATACACTAAATGAATACAGTTTTAATAAAAGAGCTCAGGCAGCTAATATCTACACTTTACTCCTTCAGACACTGCTGTTCAAAATATGTCTGGTTTCCTACAGACCATAATTCAACAGAAGTCTAAAATTGTCTTCACTTGATAGAAAATGCTTTCTTAGATATGGTAAATGACTTTTTGGCGACGAAATTCGAAACACCACAGATAATTACATGCAAATTGAACAAATAGTTGTCAATTGAAAGCTTTAGATTGGTCAAACGGGGGAAGTACCTGGTTATGGGAAGGCAGCAGACAAGTCCAATGCCGCACTTCCTCAGCTAGCAAGACATGAGCGCTGCACCGCCTTCTGCACAAGGAAGAATAGCATTTTTCTAGTATTTTACAAGCAACAGGCATGTAGTTTTTTGAACAACAGAATGATAGAAGATAACACAAGCCAATGAAAATTTTTTTTTGGAAAACTTTTTTTTGATAGTTGATCTTTGTAGATTTTTATGAGCTGAATCCAAAACTAGCTGTAGTTTTTTTGTATCATCCACAGTTTTTGAGCAATATGCTTTTTATCATATAGTATAAAAATCCTACGCTATACGGTAAATGAGGAAATAAATGAAACGCTTTGTCACAACATAAGCATGGTCCGTATTTACAGTAAGCTATTTAAAACAATGATATGTGTTAATAGAGGGTTCACTTGTCAGCTGGAATTGGTTTCTATTTTCTTTCTCTTTTTTCTTTGAAGATTCTTGTGTAGCTTTTCTACGATGAGTCGCCTGCTGAACTTCTCGGAAAAGTGACCAACAGTAGCCTCCACCATGTTGGTGTTTCAGCAGCCTTGGCAGCATTTTTCCATCACTAGTTTTGGATGAATCAGTAAAGAGCCTCCAGTCTCCCTTTTTGTCTTCAATAGCAAACTCATTCATCAGACCGGGAATGTTTGAGCAGTACACTAAATCACCTTCTCGTAGAAAAAAACTTGGAAAATTGCTGCTCTCTCTTTCTATACATGTATATGCTGGTTCCAACTGACAATAATTTCTTCTCTTCTTTATCTAGAGCCAAGCAATTCAGCTTTTTCTTTCGTTAAGTCCAGATCCCTAACCAAATCGTTAAGCTCTGTCTGAGTAAACAACTTGGGCACTAGACGTTCTGTATTACAATGGAATTCATCATTATCTGGTTTATCTAGATCAGATTGCACATCAGAAAATACTTCAGTAGGGAAAATAATTCAAATCATCTGGTGGTTCAGGAACCGTCAAATCTACACCATGCTTTACTGGTCGGATGGCGAACGGTAGGTTAGGGTAGCTTATTACCAGTAATAACAACTCTGAAAGAGTAGCAATCATTGGAATGATTTCTTGGCTCCTTCCATATCATAGGAACCGCAAATCTAAAGGCGTTTTTCTCCTTTTTGGGCCATTTTCTCAGATCTTCAACACACATATAACATACCTTGTGCAGCGCCGAAGATTTATCTTGATCGCCAAGTTTAGATAGATTTCACAAAGTCTGTAATGTTTCTTTGGTGTTTTATAAACACAAATTCACCACAAATATAACAAAAACTGTCAGAAGAGTTTTTGCAGTCATGATTGTACTGACCACATGTGCAGAAAACGGGGTGTGTGGTTAGACTAACAGTAAACGAAACATCAATTGTTAATACAAAATAGAATTGGCCTCTTCTTGCCCGCAAATGTTTTTCAGCAGTGCTAGCAGCGTCATCTACATTCTTTACATCTCCTTTTTAAATTATTTTAACTAGTTAAAAGCTGTTAAATTCTTTAAGGAATCGCTTAATTTAATAAATTTAACTGTAAAATGTCAAGAAATGGTGGGTGATACAGTTTTTAAGTGTCATATTTGGATTTCCCCCCCTAAAAAACACAAGAATACGATATTTTCAGCTAAAAAGTTTTGCCGTCGTTGGCCTCTCTAATTTAATCAGGAATAATCATGAACGTCTGGTATGAATAATTTCATTGACAATTTTTGTACTCACAAGTCGAAACCGGTGTTTCTAAAAGCCGTAATACAAGTGCTCTGGGATTACAGCTCGTTAAATCACTATGAAGAAAGGACCACAAATAATTTGTCACAATATGAGAAAAGCTTTGATAGTGAGACTGGCCTTAGTGCGTTTCTAACCAGTAATTCATTCCTTCGATATGGACAGTGTCTGTTGATCCGTGTCACAATTAAATAAACATTAACAATTGTACAACGAAATTTGCGTTGGAAACGTATACTTATTATTTAATATGACTTGGAGACAGTATTTAGGAGTATGAAAAGTTCATCTATTTTTACTGAGCTTACTTCAGTTAGTGACTCTAGGTGTGACGTGTAAAACCAACTTACACCAGATCAACATCCAACATTGCGCATTTCTGAGAGAGGAATACTTCAATTAACTTTCGTGCAGGTCTTCGACACACCAAACCAGGGAGCAGAATTGTTCACAAAAGTAACTGAACCTTAATTCAGACCACGATGCCCATGTTCAATCACATGTTTCACACAGCCATACCACTAGAGTTTTTCCCTATATATATCCACGGTACCACCGTTAAATCCAATTCCTTATTAGTTTAGCGTCTTCATTTAATAAACGATGTGCTTCAGCACGGAACCGCGCAACCGCTATTGTCGCAGGTTCGAATCCTGCCTGGTGCATGGATGTGTGTGACGTCCTTAGGTTTAAGTAGTTCTAAAGTTCTAAGGAACTGATGACCTCAGATGTTAAGTCCCATAGTGCTCAGAGCCATTTAAACCATTTTTTTTATAAACGACGTTTTATTCCAGCTTTAACAACACCTTGTCTAACACACAATTTGCATTGCAGAGACCATTTCTTTTATTCTCCTTGTCGTAACTTCTGTTCCATTTGCACAAAGATTTTCTACAGACACTTCTTTCTATTTTTCGATGTACAGTAACTGCACGCAGTACTTTTCTGATTTTCATAGCGATCAATATCAAGACAGTATTGCGGATATGCAGGTTGATGTTAGACAATCAGCTACTTAAATCGTCACCATCCAAGCAGCACGGGAGACTTACGTTTGTTAGGAGGATTTTCTGAAACTATGGTGTAATTCGTATAAAAGAGACTACTGAAACTTATTCTAGGGCATTGCCGCAATGTTTGCTATCTGTGGCTGTAGGCCGTGATATTAATAGGATGGTATTCTGTAGGTGAAAGGGTAACTGGGAAGAGCATGCTTTTAAATGGAACTTTTAGAAGAAAGGCAACATTTGCAGAGAACCCAGTTCGATAAAAATAGCCGAAACTATTGCTGAAGGTAAAATAACCAACGTTTCACTTGGCTGTTTGCTTTATCACTGCAGAGACGTGTGGAAGTATGTAAGGAAGGCTATGGTCCATATGAATGCAATACATACTGGCCCAGTCGTGAAAGATATCAATCAAAATTGTTATGGGGCACACTCTGGCCTGTATTATACATGGCTATGGAGGGTTTTTGAACGTTTCTACGTCGGTATCCATACTCTGCAAACCACTGAAGTGAATGGTAGATGTTGTTTGTCATCATACTTCACAGTAGCCTCTCTCTCCACTTCATTCTCATAGGGACTGAGGGAAGTGTGACCATTCAGTAGCGTCTATGCACACTGTGATAAGTCTGATCTTTTGTCCCTTATGTGGAGGGTTGTGTTATTTTCCTAAGCTCTTAAAGTAACACCAGTTTCTGCAACATACAAGTATCCTTCCATGGGGTAGTGGTCGTCTATGTTAAGATGTCTGCCACTTTCTATTTTTGAGCGTTTGCATGATGCGTTACCATGGATCAGACCGATCTGTGACCATTTCTGCTGTCCTTTTTGAACACATTTGATGTCGCCTGTTAGTTGAATTTGTTAATCCAACACATAAGGACAATATTCAATTACTGGTTATACAAGTTACTTGTAAGCGATCTCCTAATACAACACAAAGAGCAAGGGTCGTAACATACTTCCCTGTGGCACATTCACAGTTACCTCTACTTCTTCCAATCACCCGATGTCCAAGGTAACATGCTGTGTCCTCCCTACAAAATAATTCACAATCCAGTGCAGGTGCTCACCACACTCGAACTCTTATTGGAATTGGCGAAAAGCAGCGAGTAATGATGATAATGGGTACTACAGCAGTAGTGTGTGGTGTATGTTTAGAACTTAAATCTGTCAGGAGGTGTGCTAGAATAGTCTGTCCAGTTGCTATGATCACTGTGTCTGTATGGTACAGTGGTCAGGACATCTATCTAGTAAGCAGAACACTCGGTTTCATATTCCAGTCTAGCGCAAACTTTCCACTTTCCTCATTGATTTAATCAATGCTCCCCAGCAGCTATATAATTATTTCCCTTGTGTCTTGATATTTGAAAATATCAGTATGACTAGTTTTTACCCCCTCAAAGAGGAATAGCGCTCATGCAAAATGTTTAGATTTCTGGCTGGATTACCTACACTAATTAGTCATACATTTTTCACAGTTCTTGAGAGTCTGCACAGTCAGTGTGGGCGCTGACGGCAGAGTTTATAAGAGATGGGTTGCATGGCGGCCACTGAGGAAGCTTCACCGGCGGAGGGAAATGCACTGGAAATCCACAGAAGGGAAATGTGGAAGAAAGGACAATACGCTACAGTACTCTGTGGAAAATGAGTGGAGATCCATATCACCTGATACATGGTGGTTCACCTTCTAACTGCAGCATTACAGCTGTGTGGGAACTGTACGATATCAGGTTGTTCTAACATAACAGCGATAAACCAGTAACACAATTTCAGATAAGCAGATAACTTGGTGTGCATATTACAACTGACACGATATTGTAATAAAACACAATAGCTAGCAAACACGTATACTGCAGACACATGAGTAAATTCAGTTTGGGTTCAGAACTAACGTCGTGTGGCTATTGACAATGGTGTGATTGCTGTAAGTATAGACACAAATTACTGCACAGGAGACGCAGAAGTAATTTCCTTGCTGGGCCTGACATGAAGATGCAGCCAAACTACAGATCAGTACATGGCTGTTATCTGGGTAGGGTGAAATCTGCAATAGTTTCACTTGGCACAGACCATGATCCTGTCAACTACTTTTCTGTAATCAGGTGTAGTAATAGAGAATTTCCCGATTTTTGTTGTTTTCACAATTTTCGTGGATTAGTTTTTACTAGGGTGTGATGAAAAGTAACACCTTCGAATTTTTTTATTTGAAAACTCTTGTACCTTTTAAATAAACCAAATTTTATTACCATTGTACATCTTTAGTCTTCATGTATGCATATTTACTTTGCAACACGTTCACTCTAGCGATGATGACATTACTGACAATGGGAGAACAGTTATTGATACTGTCGCTATAGAATGTTTGTTGAAGAAGCCGCATCCTGCCTCCTTTCCAACAATATCAAAGTCATAGGGAAGTCGTCGAAGGTTTGGGTCCACATGAAAGCAGGATGGGGCAAAGTCTGAAATGTATGGAGGATGATCGAAGACTGTCAAGTCGAGGCGTCGGGTAGTTTCAGAGATGCAGCGCTCTTGTGTGGTATAGCATTGTTGTGCAGAAGGAGAGATGCTCCGTGTGTGGACAGTTTGTGAGAATATCACTGTACACTGAGGTAGTTACGTCACACCAAGCCATGTCACATGCTTCAGTGTAGAGTCTTCTACTGGCAGCGAGCAGTAGCCTGTGTGAGTGGAGTGGGACAGTCGGCTGAGTAACATGCATGACATGTAACACGTCAGCCAATCTAGAAAACCACATAAAGCTTTCTCATGTATTAGTTTTCAGTATGATCTTGTAGATATCTCTCATTGTCGCTCTTGCTGTGATGATACTTCCGTACTTACAAGTAAGGGATGTGTTGATCCTACAGGAAAATGTACTCAGGATAACATGAGTCACTCGAGAGAACTACCGATCTAAAACCCATTTTAGAATCAGATGAAGTAATGTAATAAGCAGTTTGCTCCATTTTCGAATTTTTCGTTGGGCATATGAACTGTGCAGCATTTGCAAACAATTTGTGTTCTACATATTTAAATATTGCAGAGTATATTGAGCCTATTTCGGATATATTGCTAATTCTTATTGTGTGTAAAATTGTGTATGTTTCCAAAACGAGTTATAGAATGTGTCAGCAGTTAAGCTATGACCTGTCACTGGTGGAAAGAAAGTGTTCTAGAATGGAACACTTGTTTCCAAACGAACTGAGTGTCTTTAATCTGTCAACAATTTCACCTATCTTCAGAAGTGAACGTTGTGATAGTTGCCAATAGCTCCTATTTCAACAAGTTTTTTTATTTTTAACGGTTTTATTATAAAATTATTCTTAATTTCATTTCATTTACTAAGTGTTGGTGTGTAGCAGAGTGACAGGTACACTAGTATGTGCAGTATTGAAGAGATTTTCTCGTCTGCAGTCTTCTGAATTTCAGTCTAATATTTGTTCCTAGGTCGATGACCACGTTGCACCTTGGAAAATGTTTTCACATTTGAGAGAAGTTTAATCTTTCAGTATTTTTTATAATTTTAGAAAAATTATGCAGCACATTAAAACTGTATACCATGATTTAAAATTGAAATAACGAGACATCTTTTGGAGGGCTCACTAGAAGCAAAAACCATACGAGTGTACAGAGATACAGTGCTCTCCCTGAAGTTGGAGTATAGAAACAGTGAATGACAACAGGTTTAAATTTATCATATTCTTTATTTTAATAATTAAGGAAAGTCTTGGAGTGGGCCTCTTTTCGTTTTACTCCAAGAATGTCTGTCAGACTGCTAGCTTCACCTTAGCATGTCTATCAGCCGCTGGTGATTTTTCTGCCTGGCGAGGTCCAGTGGGGTTTTCCCCTCGTTATTCCTGGCCCAGCGGTCGGCCCCTGCCTCGAGCAGTGCAGAGGCCACCTCGGCGTGGCCGTTCAGAGCCACCTCGTGTAGCGGTGTCCGCCCCCACTGATTCCTAGCGCTGTGGTAAGGCGTGGAGGCCAGTAGCAGCCGCACCACCGCCGCGTGCCCTTTCTCTGCAGCCAAGAGCAAGGGCGTGCTCTGCGTTTTGTTCCTGGCATCAACCTCCGCCCCTGCCTCCAGCAGAAACCGCGCCACAGCCTCATGGCCACTGTATGCAGCCCTGTGCAGGGGCGTCTCCTGCCAGCCGCTGGTCCTAGCGTCCACGTATGCTCCACCCTCCACCAGGCACCTCGCTGCCTTCTCGTGTCCCTTGTCTGCAGCCCAGTGCAGGGTGGTCCACCTGCTCTCACCCTCATCCCTCGCTCCCACGTCTGCACCAGCTCCCAGCAGCGTCTGCAGCTCAGTAACTGCACCCCCTTTTGCTGCCTGAATCAGCCTGCTATTCTTCTCCTTTTCAGGAAGGCTCCTGTCAAAAAACGGCAATTTGTCACATTTCTTTATCCAAGTAGATAATTATGATTAAGAATACTGCAGAAGAACCTGAGATAAAACCAGTTCCAAAAGTAGATCTGTCCAACAACCACAAATTAATACGCAATTTTCTCCGTTTATGTCACGAAACAGCGGGACAGTCTCCTTTTACTAAAGTACAGACGTACAGTGACATGATACTCCCAAAGTCTTCATCAGTTAAAAACTCCTACATTCCGTCTCATTTAGTCAGCTTATTTTGTCACATTGATACCTGACATTTAACGTTAGAATGCTGTTGCTAAGCAGCAATAGCCTGCCACCGAAAAAGAAGCCCTATTAAGGTAAAATACTTCTTCATGTGCAATAGCTCCCTTTGTAATACAGCCAAATATGGCACGTAAACTTCTCACACCTTCAGGCACGCAAATTAAGTTTTCCATCATGACAATCCATTCATTTACAAATTTGTAGAAAGATGCTCGTCAAACAGAGCAAGCTAATATTTAACAGGAACTAATTTCATCGAAATATTTCGGATATAGAAATGGCTCTAGCTTAACTACTTTATTCATAAACACAAACATATTTGTTGGCATATACACGTGTACAAACTTGCTGAGGAGACTGTGTTTGCATGTCAACAACCATATCCACATAAAGTCACACAAAGTCTCATGTGCACACACACACACACACACACACACACACACACACACACACACACACACACACACACCACACATACATATACACAGAACCACACAAACATCCCTTCCCTCCCACCTCCGCCAACATACATGTATACAGAAACACACACATTTTCAACTTAAGTTCTTGTGGCTGCAATTTGTCTAAAGGCAACAGCAAATACTTCAGTTTTTGAAATTATATTTATGATTCATGTGCTTTTCTAGATTGCTGTATGCAGTGCGCGGAATATGGGGAAATGTTGATGGAGAAAATGAAAGACCTTAAAGAGAGTGCGGATCTGAGTGTGCATTATGCCGTATTAGTGCATAACATTGAAAGAGCAGCAGAAGACTCAAACCAACGAAACACGCCCTTGTAGGCCTCTACCAGGTCACTCCCGGTCTGGTGGGATGAATAACGTGAGACGGCAGCTAATGAGGGGAGGAAAACTCAAAACCTACTAGCGACAAGCGGTAGAAGAGAATTTTCTGTACTTTAATCCAATCAAGGGCGCAGCATCCATACAAAAATAAAAATAGGGGAAGCTGCCGATATTGGTGTAATAGCTCACCTCCTCAGTGCTCCATGACTATCGTTTGGCATAAAATATAGAGAATAAGATATATTAAAACGGCAGTAGGAATGCTACAGGCGACATAGCGGACGAGAACAGGAAAAAGCGAGCTCATGATGAGTGTCAGGTGGAACACCCACTAAATGATATTTTTTCCCTGTTGGAAATGACACGAGCAATAGCGCACAGCAAGACTATGGTACCAGGACCGAGTAACATTCTCTATTGATTGCTTCAATGGATGTCGGAGAAGCGATGAATTCATTTATTGAATATTTTAAATAAAGTGTGGACCAACCAAATCTTCAGGCCAGAAATGACGACTGCTCGGATCGTAAAATACATAAAATGGGAAAGGCGCCTCAGTGCATTCCGAAGTACAGTTATCATTCACTCATAGGACTCGTTAACACACGATAGAAATATGATGGAACACAAACTAGAAAGATAGATTGAGAATGAAAAAGTACTGCCCTTGGACAAACAGTTTTTAGAAAGTGCATCGGCACGACTGAACGCTAGTCTGATTATTACTGATATACCACTTGCGTTCAGTGACAGTCAGTACTTTCCAGCAGTGTATACGGATATGACAACCCATTGTGATAGCGTCCGTATGCGCCTATTCATAAATGAGTTGAAGAATCATCACATCACACTGTCATTCATTCACAAGCTATACCGTTTGTTTTCCGATAGAACCCTGGTTAATACTAGACACTATGAAACAGTAGGACCAAGGAGAGAAAGCAAAAGGATATCAAAAGGCTCACCATTTCCGTTCAGTCTTTTTACATCAGACCCACATTCAGTGTTTCACCCAAGTGCGGCATGCAGATGGATGCAGTATGCAGATGGTTTATATATTTATACTCGTATCGATAGTTTTCCTGAGTATCGGCAGCAGATGGATAACGCTGTGATAGTGTTCAGTATATGGCTGAATGAGGACTGCCTCGACATATTGCCTGATAAATCAGCTGAGTGCGTATATAACAGACATAGGCTTAAGGAAACAAGAGTTACAAGATTAGGACTCTTTATATTCCCGGTCCGAAGAGTGGTCAAGTACTTAGGGCTTAATATCCATCATAAGTTAACATCATAACATCACATTAATCATGTAATTACAAAATCTGAAAGTGTCCCTCGCGCTGTGACAGGAGTTCGTTGGGAAGGACACTTACAAATCTTTATTACCATATACAGCGCGCTAATAATACCTTACATGGATTACTGATGCGTTTGTTACAGTTCAGAAACGCAGAATACACTAGAAAAACTGTGTTACTGTTAAGCTATCGGAGCATCCAAATCGGTTACAATTTACGCCTCAATGATGGAAGTAAATGAAATATTATTAGAACTGTCAAATACTTCATAATCAGATTCCGCCTGAAACGTTTTAAGTTCTTAAACGAAAATTTGATAACTGAGATTAAAATACTATGCTGGTAGGCATTGAATTAAGAAGAAACTACCACCCTTAGCAGAAATTTACTTAATGTAGGTTAATTCTTACAGAGAAGAAAACAGCAACCAGCCACTATTAACACTGCTATTTGTTTAGGTAAATAGCGCCGTTACCGGTTGCGAACTGGACAGTTCATCATCAGACGGCTGTTCACATGTTTTTCAAGATACACTTTCCATTATCGTCCGTTTATTATTTTCATTATTCCACTGTGGCGAAGTATTTTTGGTGTTTTGTTGCCCTACGGTAGAATAACAGTGTTAGAAGCGCCCTATGTGAAAATAACTAGCCTCCAAACGATGAAATACAGCGTAAATAAATATGTAATGTTAAGTGGTTATGGTAGTTGGGTCGAAAATTCCGCGCAATTTTGTTGCGAAGTTGCAGGATTGTATTTTTCGCATATTCCTAATTATATCCAGCACTTATGTAACTTGTACAACAACATATTGTGCAAAGCACCACACATACCCACACACCAAAAAGAATTTTCCACATGTGAAGTTATCACAGAGATTACAAATTTATGTCATGTCTCTGAGAGAGAATGTCTCTGACACTGTTGAGTTTGTAAATTTGTAATCTCTGTGATAACTTCACATGTGGAAAATTCTGTTTGGTGTGTGGGTATGCGTGGTGCTTTGCACAATATGTTGCTGTAGAAGTTACATAACAGGGCAACAACACACCAAAAATACTTCGCCACAGTGGAATAATAAAAATAAAAAACGGACGATAATGTAAAGTGTATCTTGAAAAACATGTGAACATTCGTCTGATGATGAACTTTTCAGTTCGCAACCGGTAACGGCGCTATTTACCTAAATAAATAGCAGTGGTAATAGTGGATGGTTGCTGTTTTCTTCTCTGTAAGAATTAACCTACATTAATTGTACACAGCCACGGTCTCAACATGTCAGTTTTTGACAAAATAGAATTTACTTTGCTTCGTCCTTCCGTAAATAAGTTGCTACTTCGCAAAATGTAATCTGCTTCAGCACGCCCTACGCTCATACCTTAGTGTAGATGAATATTAAGATGGATCTTCTTTTCAGCCAATATACAGTGAGTGAGACAGTTTTCGCTAGCAAAGTAGCAACTGGACTATCCTCAAGGCAGACCTACCTACACAGATGGGCCTAAATAAAAACAGGGACAGGAAGTGCATTTGTAGTTAGCAAGGCTAATAAGGAGGCAAACACAACCTCCCTGAAGGTGCATTAAATCTCTCTGCAGAACTCACTGCGATTTTAGACAGATTTAAATACGCTACAGAAGTGCAAGCAAAAAAAAAAAAAATCAGTTTTACCAGACTCACGTTCAGCAATGATGCTGTTAAAATGCCACTACGCTAACCATCATATTACGAGTCAAGGTGCACAGTGGAATAAACGAAAATGAAAATGTCCAAGCAAGATTTTTACACTGCTGCAGCGAAATACGATAAAGTGCCACCCGACCATTATCTTCACGACATAAAAACTGCAACCAGTGCCAGATTGAGTGAAAAATCTCGAACGGTTATACGACATTAGAGGGTAACACTTATGCCCCAGTGGTATCTAACCTCCCGTTACGCCCCAAGTACCAAAATCGCAGATACAGCAGAAAGTGTGCACTGAGGTGACAGAAGTCGTGGGGCGCCCCCTAATACCGTGTCCTTTTGCCCTGCACAGTGCAGCGGCTCGGTGTGGCGAGGGCTCAACAAGTTTGTTTGAAGCCCCCAGCAGAAATAGTGAACAATGCTGCCCTCCACAGCCGTCTGCAGCTGCAAAAGTGTTGCCGGTGCAGGAATTTGTGTACCAACAGACCTCTTGATTATGTTCCATAAATTTTCGACGAGATTCATGTCGGGCGCTCTAACTCTCCCAATTCTTCTTCAAGCCTACCGCAAAAAATTGTGGCCCAGTGACATGGAGACCATCTCCAGCCATTCATGGACTTCATGTTCCATGACGGCATTTGTGTGGTTGACAATGCGCCAAGTAGCAGCACATAATCATTTAAAGTCAATGATCGGAGCACCTAGTCCATTACATGTAAAATAGCTCTAACCATTGTGGAGCCACCGCCAGTTTGCACAGCGCCTTGTTGCCAACTTGGGTCCATGGCTTCGTTGGGCATGCGCCACACTCGAACCCTACAATCAGCTGTTCCTAATTGAAATCGGGACCCATCCGACCAGAACAAGGATTTACAGTCGTCTAGGGGCCAACCGATATGGTCACCAGCCCGGGAGAGGCGCTGCAGGCGGTGTTCTGCTGTTGGCAGAGGCACTCTGCCCGTTAACGCCAAATTTCGCCGCACTGCCCTAATAGACACGATCGTCGTACGTCCGATATCAATCTCTGCGCTTATTTCACGTAATGTTGCTTGTCTGTTAACACTGACAACTCCACGGAAGTGCCGCTGCTCTCGGACTTTAAGCGAAGTCCGTCGGCCACTTCATCGTCCGTGGTGAGAGGTAACGCCTGAAATGTGGCCTTCTCCGCACACTCTTGACTCTACGGATCTCTTGGAATACTGGATTCCCTAACGAATTCCGAAAAGGAATGTCCCATGCGTCCAGCTCCAAAGACCCTTCCTCATTCAAAGTCTGTTAATTCGCGTCGTGCGTCCGTAATCAGGTCGGAAACCTTTCCACATGAATCTCTGGGTACAAATAACAGCTTCGCCAGTGCACTGCCCCTTTCTGCCTCGTGTACGCGATGCTACCGCCATCTGTATATGTGCATATCGCTATCCCGCGACCTTTGTCACCTTAGTTTATACACTCCTGGAAATGGAAAAAAGAACACATTGACACCGGTGTGTCAGACGCACCATACTTGCTCCGGACACTGCGAGAGGGCTGTACAAGCAATGATCACACACACGGCACAGCGGACACACCAGGAACCGCGGTGTTGGCCGTCGAATGGCGCTAGCTGCGCAGCATTTGTGCACCGCCGCCGTCAGTGTCAGCCAGTTTGCCGTGGCATACGGAGCTCCATCGCAGTCTTTAACACTGGTAGCATGCCGCGACAGCGTGGACGTGAACCGTATGTGCAGTTGACGGACTTTGAGCGAGGGCGTATAGTGGGCATGCGGGAGGCCGGGTGGACGTACCGACGAATTGCTCAACACGTGGGGCGTGCGGTCTCCACAGTACATCGATGTTGTCGCCAGTGGTCGGTGGAAGGTGCACGTGCCCGTCGACCTGGGACCGGACCGCAGCGACGCACGGATGCACGCCAAGACCGTAGGATCCTACGCAGTGCCGTAGGGGACCGCACCGCCACTTCCCAGCAAATTAGGGACACTGTTGCTCCTGGGGTATCGGCGAGGACCATTCGCAACCGTCTCCATGAAGCTGCGCTACGGTCCCGCACACCGTTAGGCCGTCTTCCGCTCACGCCCCAACATCGTGCAGCCCGCCTCCAGTGGTGTCGCGACAGGCGTGAATGGAGGGACGAATGGAGACGTGTCGTCTTCAGCGATGAGAGTCGCTTCTGCCTCGGTGCCAATGATGGTCGTATGCGTGTTTGGCGCCGTGCAGGTGAGCGCCACAATCAGGACTGCATACGACCGAGGCACACAGGGCCAACACCCGGCATCATGGTGTGGGGAGCGATCTCCTACACTGGCCGTACACCACTGGTGATCGTCGAGGGGACACTGAATAGTGCACGGTACATCCAAACCGTCATCGAACCCATCGTTCTACCATTCCTAGACCGGCAAGGGAACTTGCTGTTCCAACAGGACAATGCACGTCCGCATGTATCCCGTGCCACCCAACGTGCTCTAGAAGGTGTAAGTCAACTACCCTGGCCAGCAAGATCTCCGGATCTGTCCCCCATTGAGCATGTTTGGGACTGGATGAAGCGTCGTCTCACGCGGTCTGCACGTCCAGCACGAACACTGGTCCAACTGAGGCGCCAGGTGGAAATGGCATGGCAAGCCGTTCCACAGGACTACATCCAGCATCTCTACGATCGTCTCCATGGGAGAATAGCAGCCTCCATTGCTGCGAAAGGTGGATATACACTGTACTAGTGCCGACATTGTGCATGCTCTGTTGCCTGCGTCTATGTGCCTGTGGTTCTGTCAGTGTGATCATGTGATGTATCTGACCCCAGGAATGTGTCAATAAAGTTTCCCCTTCCTGGGACAATGAATTCACGGTGTTCTTATTTCAATTTCCAGGAGTGTAGTAACATTGGCACGACTTCGCTTCAGTCACGGGACATTCCGCGAAGATAGTCAAATCTTCTTCATGTGAATGCGGAAGTGAAGATGATGATAATCAAATTTTTTCGCTTGCCACAGAAGGCATCAAGCACCTGCGAAATTATTACAGTATATGATGTCCTCTGGAGATGTTTTGTCTACAAACATTAAGATTCGTCTAGCAAGAGAATGCACTGGATAGCTCATCTACTGTTCTGTAACAGATGATCAAATTCTAAATATATAGAAAAAGTGAATTTCTTACCTTAAACTATAGCAAATATGTTAATCTACTTAGATCATTGACTTAAATTCTTTTTAAAAGGATGTAACAGATTATTGTTGTTCCCTCTCGTCTTAGGCTGGCTGTATGCGCCATGAATAAATCTTAACAAAATGTATTCCCCATTTGTGTCCTGAACTCAAGTTGGAAGACGCCATTCCTTTTGCGAAACACTACTGAAAAAATTAAGAGAAGGGGCATTTGAAGCTGAATCCATGACGATTCTGTTGACGCCAACGTGCATTTCGCGTAAGGACCGCGAAGATAAGGTAAGCCTTATGGAATCGTTTCCCCTTCCTCCATTTGCGAGTAGAACGGAAAATGAATTGACAAGTGATGGTACATGGTCTCACACGCCACCCACGCTAAGCACCATACAGTGGCTTGCAGGTTCTGTGAGTGAATGTCGGTGTAGATGTTTAAAGGTGATTTTAAAAGTATATTTTCCTGCTTAATTCTTTGTTTTGTGTTTTACTGTTACACGCTAACTTTAGACACATGGGAACCATTTCGTTTAACGACTGTGAATAATCTACTGAATCTGTGACGCTGGTCGCTCAGTGTACTTCAGTGCTAGCGCCCTCTACCAGCTGTATCTCTTGTTTGTATAAATGTAAGACGACCTCAGGCTACCGCTGGTCTAGCTCATACACCTGTCTCTACAACTTCTGTGAGGTTAGACTCATATGAGAATATTTCTAATGGTGTGTTGTGGCTCTTAGCCATGCTATTCTTTTTGTATATTTTTCAGCCAACTGAACCTATCATGGTTACATTATTTCTATTTTGTAACTCATCTGATGGTGGCAGAAGGACAAATTTAGTCATTGTGAATCGTACTGACTGGGAGGGCATGAAGGGTGTTTAATAAACTCCCTGACACGACTTCATATTCGTTTGGAGACTTCGTCTTCAATGGATTATCTGAAATTCTGTCGTAGAACTTCATCTGCTCAAGCATTCTTTGAAGATTAAACCCCCAGTTAACTGAAAGCATGCTTTCCAGTTTGGGAAGGTACCTAAGTTCCAGTAGCATATTCCTTTCAGCTATGTTAAAAATTTCGTGTTTAGGGTAGTTCCATCAGTCCCAAAATTTTTTATAGTTAATTTTCGCGACTAACCTTTCGATGTACGTCGTCCAAATTTGATTTTTTGCAGATCTCCCTTTTTTTGATCAACAAACTTATTTCATGGGCATATTACTTATGTATTGTCGAGATATTGGAAACCTTGAGACCTTCTAATGTTCCAAGATATGTTTCCACGTCAGTAGCGTGAGTGTAGCTTACAGCAGCCATCCCCGTCCACAAGCGTCTTGTTAATTCCTTGTGTTATCATAAGCTGTCCATTAACGCCGATTCTGTAGGCCCCATCCTCACGATGTTGTATTTTGCCACCTGTGCATTAAAACTTATTTTGTTCACAGTGTTAAAATAAAATTGTGTTTTGACTCAATCGTACACGATGTCACATCATGGATTGTGGGGAAACCGGAACGGAACACAAAGAAAGGATTTGAGATGTTTTGCTACAGACCAATGTTGACAATTAGGTGGACTAATAAGGAATGAGGAGGTTCTGCGCAGAGCCTGGGAGGAAAGGAATAAACGAAAAGCATTGACAAGAAGAAGGGATACGACTTCTGTTAATACATCAGGGAATAATTTCCATGGTATCAGAGGGAATGGTAGAGGTTAAAAGCTGTAAAGGAAGACATCCAGCAAATAACTGAGCACGTAGGTTGCAAATGCTACTGCGAGATAAAAAGGTGGAACGGGAGAGGAGTTCGTGGCGTATCAGACGGACTCAAAAAACACGATGTCAAAGTCCATGAAATTTATGGTTAGTTCTGATTTGTAGATTGTGGTGAGAGATAAAATATACGTGTTTAGTCTGCTAACAGACCCGACGTGATTGTAACTGTGGTTATACTGGGTTGTGGCGTAGATTCTCTTTTGAAGTGATTTTAATCCGTTATTTAATAAGAACCCCAATGCCGGAAATCGACATTCTGTAATGTTATCTGTCTACAATCTTACTGCGGTGATCCGCTTTTGTTACTTGGGATTAACACTGCTAGTCCGCCAATAAAATCTATTAGTTCGGCTAAATTTCATCATATGTAAATGTCGCCAACAGCTAATCAAAAAATGGCAAAGGTACTACTACAAGGCTCACAGCTTCATTTGTTAAGACGACCATCTCTCACAGTTCTTGTTTGGTTTTAACGAATACTATGCTGCCGTTATCTTCCCTTGTAATTTGGCCTACAAAGGTGATCACCAGATGCGCTAGTTGAATCTGGATTCACTTATAAGATATATTATATTAGAAGGCCTAAAAAGTCTTGAGTATTTGCTTACTAAGTCTGGTGTTGTCTTCCGTCATTGCTCGTTATCCGTTCTGTTGGTACCAGCTTTGCCCCGTTATCCTCCAAGAGTGTGAATCTATTTTATTGGCGCCCACATACATAGGGACAAATTATAATTATAATAAAATAAATCAGTGCTCACACTTAAAGATTTAAGTGTTCGTTTCTCCTGCACGTTGTTAGAGAGTGAAACGGTACAGAAGTAGGTTGAAAGTAATTCGATGAATTCTCTGGCTGGTATTTAATTGTGAATTGCAGACTAATCGTGTAGGTCTAGTGTGTAAAGTGAGTGTTTGATCTTCAGTGTAGTTTTTTCCAACACTTACGAAAACATGTCTCTCTTGTAAAATTTAGTTGTGTTATTTAGCACAGCTGTCATGCTGGAAGGGTAAACATAACTGTACCCAAGATACCTGCCGAATTCCCAGAGGTGCTGTGTGTTCTTAACAATTCAACCACATCCACAACACGACGTTTCTGATTATTTCGAGCAGTCACCTTAACCATTACGCCTTCTGAGTGCACCTGCATATGTGACCCCTTTCACTGAGCCTGCTCTTTCCATGGCTGATTCCGAAACACTACCACCAGAGTTTCTAGCTTACGTCTCTCCCACCATACTCTAAATACTTCGTTCCTCCAGTTGTGTTACTGCTCCATATCCTGTGGTGAACCTCTGATTCTAATGTATCGAAAACAAATATGAAATTATCAGTTGGTGCATAAGCTCATACCGGTTTTTTTTTTTCATTGTGATACGCCGGTTACTATGGGTATATTCATCGACTATCATTTTTACTCACTGTGTGTACTTGAGTTTACATACTGTCATTGTGTGATTTGTAGATAGAACATGGAGCCGGCCGGATGATCTGGGCGGTTCTAGGCGCTACAGTCTGGAACCGCGCGACCGCTAAGGTCGCAGGTTCGAATCCTGCCTCCGGCATGGTTGTATGTGATGTCCTCAGGTTAGTTAGCTTTAAGTAGTTCTAAGCTATAGTGGACTGATGACCTCAGAAGTTAAGTCCCATTGTGCTCAGAGCCATTTGGGCTATTTTTTTGATAGTACGTGTAATTGTGGACGCTAGAAATGGAGTGCAAGAGAAGAAATTGGGACGTTCTCCTGTTTGAGTCCAAATGATGGTGGACAGCAGGGGAGACAGCCAGAAACATTTGTGCCGTGTACGGGGATAATGCCAATGGACAGCACATGGCTGTAAAATAGTTTTCTGGTTTTAAAGGAAGATCGTTTTTATATATGTGACTCTGCGTTCACGTAGACCTCCGCATTAATCCACAATGATCCACGTTAATGTACTCTAGAACTGGCAAATGTGACGAACTGTGATCGTTACACAATCGTGCGACATGTGCATGCAAGGGGGAAGGTTCAAGAATCAGGTGTATGGGTACTGCATGTTCTGAGGAAAAATCACAGAAGTGAGCGGCTTGACATATATGCATCTCTGCTTGCTCGTTATCAAAAAAATGGTTCAAATGGCTCTGAGCACTATGGGACTTAAATGCTGTGGTCATCAGTCCCCTCCTATAACTTAGAACTACTTAAACCTAACTAACCTAAGGACATCACACACATCCATGCCTGAGGCAGGATTCGAACCTGCGACCGTAGCGGTCACGCAGGCCGCGGTGGCCGTGCGGTTCTGGCGCTGCAGTCCGGAACCGTGGGACTGCTACGGTCGCAGGTTCGAATCCTGCCTCGGGCATGGGTGTTTGATGTCCTTAGGTTAGTTAGGTTTAAGTAGTTCTAAGTTCTAGGGGACTTATGACCTAAGATGTTGAGTCCCATAGTGCTCAGAGTCATTTGAACCATTTTTGTAGCGGTCACGCGGCTCAAGACTGTAGCGCCTAGAACCGCATGGCCACTCAGGGGCGGCTTGGTTCGTCTCACCTTCTGGGCTCTCTATCGAAAAGTCTTCAAGAAACTTCTTTTCCAGATGAACATGCACTCGGAAGTTGGCTCAACGATATGTTCGCTTCAAAACAGTACGGCACAAGTTTTCGGTGATTCTCCGAAAAGTCACTTGAAGATAAATGTACAAAGTGTGAAGACACACCCCAGACCACACCACATACTTATTATTCTGCATATTATTTTGTTTGTTTTTCGTGCTTTCAATTCCTTCGCAATTTCTGTTTGAGGTTCACCAAAGGCTTGCATTCAAAATTAATAATTCACATAAAATCGAAGTTTATTGGTGTTTCACTGCGTCAGCGCCTTCTAAAAATGGTTCAAAAGGCTCTGAGCACTACGGGACTTAACTTCTAAGGTCATCAGTCCCCTAGAACTTAGAACTACTTAAACAAGACTGTATCGCCTAGAACCGCTAGGCCACCCCGGCCGGCCAGCACCTTCTGTCTCACCTATTTGCTGAACGATTCATACTCAGATAGCCATCATCGAAAGAAGAACTTGCATCCAACACATCACTATAATCCGTATCTAAGGAAAATGATTTTGTTTAATTATATCTTTCCCATATAACTGCAGTGCAAGACAGCTTGTGTCCTAAACTTAATATAACTCATACGGTGAACCCACAGAGGGATGTAAAGAATCACTTTGATTCATGGCTAGTCGCAACGAGAATTTGTAAATGGAATAAGTTATCTTGATAACTATGACCTCTGTGTTACCACATATGCACTACAGCGCCATTCGATTTCCTTACACCCAACACTTGGTTGATGCCCCCGCAGATCGCACTGTGTAGTGGCGGAACTCACCGAAGGCGAGAGACGGCAGAGTCATCTGGCGGAGGAGTGGTGCAGGCAGCCGTGGGCGTGGCAGCAGTGGCAGGGGTGTGGCCGCGGTCTCCCTGCGGCCCACTGCCGGGGCGCGGACTGCCGTCTGCAGAGGCCGGCGCGCTGCAAAGACAGACAGGCAGGGTGTGGTAAACTCTGCCCACTTGGGGCCATAGGGCAGGTTACTACATGAGTCGCTGCTGGGGGATCGTCTTCACACAGACAACAGAACACACACTGCCAATGACAATAGTGGGTCTGCTAAGGTGAATAACTCAGGAGGAGCAGTGTGTAAACTGATCAGATAGAGGCGGAGTTCCTCAGACCAGTAGCTTACCGTAACAAACAACAAAAGAAAGTACAAATGAAACATAGATGCAACGCCGTCAGTTGTGCTATAGTAGTACAAGGACAGTTCAAATACACAACAAGAATCACATGGAAATAGCAACAGCAATAACCTTTGAATGTACTTATTGTGGTACTGATTTAATCAAATGTTGCTCGTACCTCATGTGTTAGGGACGACGCATTAGGAGGCTCACATGGTTGTGAGGCGGGCAGCAGCTATTGAACAGACTCGCGAAGGAAATTCAGGTAAATTAAGTGCACAGAATTTGTAATTCAAAGAAGTTATTCCAATAAAATTCTTAAAACCGCAGCACTTTAATTTTCATCACAGAAACTGAAACATTTCTTGCTGAACAAATTTAGTTCACATTGACCATGGGGGCTCTCACTGAACAGGTGAACGTTAAATGCCATTTGACTGTAAAGTCGAATGTTTGTGGCAAGAAAATCTATAACGTAACAAGACACGATCTGTATATACATTTACGCCTGACAATTTATCAGACGTCGTGACACCAATGAAATACAAAATTTACTTTCACTACTTTATTCAGGGTAACCATATTTGACAAACTGCCTATTGGCTTCTGTCTCGGGTTCTTCGGCCGACGTTCATCTAATGATTTTTCTGACGTTTTGCCAGCACAAGTGGCTGGCATTGTCAAAGCTTCACCCTCCATTGCCGGTGGTGAACTGGAGCCGAGCTCGCGGCCGCAGACTATAAGTACCTTGCGCGCCAACGTCCGAGGGCTTCTTCGCGGTCATTTCTGGTGCAGTTCTCCTCTCACTACCTGCGACCGCCGTTCGTTGCAGTACGGGAAGCCAGGATCCGTTTACCTTAAGTCTTTCCTCTTTCTTGTTGAAACTGTTCGCGTGTTTTTGTATTTCTAAAGCTTCTCTGAACAAGCGCGTGTGATAGTGCTTCTCTACAGCCAGAACTTCCGCGTCGCTGAATTTTATTACGTGGTCGGTCTCATTCAGTGCGTGATCTGCCACGGCCGATTACTCCACCTGCCCCAACCTGGCGTAAAGACGATTTTCAAACCGACAAGGAAGATCAAAGAGTGTCTTAGATCGACGAAGGAGAAAAGAGACCCACTTTCAATGTCGGGAATATACCGTATACCATGCACATGCGGAAAAGTTTATGTTGGAATGACTGGACGATCAATTAACACCAGGATCAAAGAGCATAAACGACATTGCAGGCGAGCTCGGCTCCAGTTCACCACCGGCAATGGAGGGTGAAGCTTTGACAATGCCAGCCACTCGTGCTAGCGAAACGTCAGAAAAATCATTAGATGAACTTCGGCCGAAGAACCTGAGACAGAAGCCAATAGGCAGTTTGTCAACAAGTGGCCACGAAAGCCTTAACAATTTTGTATTACGCCTCTACGGGGAGAGATTTGCAGATTGTACCGACGCCTTGACCAACGACGGAATAAGAATGCGTGACTGATGTCCTCTCTCGCCTTTCTGTCACGGTGCCGAGATGAATGTGCTACACCGAAGTTCTTGAGATGTAAGCGCCTATTCACCACCGCTCAAGCACATCGTATCTACGACAGAATGGAACGATCTTTTCTTCGTGAGCGAATACATACAACACGGAGAGACTTGGCAAGAACGGATCAGGAACTTCTGGACATTTTCTATGAAATAAGTAGCAGAATGCATCGAGACGACTCGGACAAGATCGACAGCATCACTCACAGGAGCATGCAGAACGAACTCGAGCGCTGCATCGAGCTGCAGAAGAAAAAGTTTGAATGATGCCGGAAGCAGACCGACAATGTGATTCCCGACATGTCACACACTATAGTCAACCTCACTGAACGACAATTAACCGAAGGGGAAGTGTCTGTTCTTCAAAAAGAAGGGAATTTCGCTATCATCCGGAGAACTATGTCTATGGAGGACATCATTTCCAACATCGAAGCAGCCATTCGGATCTTTCCTTGTGAAAGGGCAGAGGAAATACGCACTGAAACAGCCAGGATACTGCGCCGAGCAAAACCACCAGCTTGCAACCTGAAGAAAGAAGAGGCACAAGCCATTAAGAATCTCAACGCCGACAAGAGTATATTGGTACTGCCTGCCGATAAGGGAAATGCGACCGTCGTAATGAAGACCGAAGATTATGAGTAAAAGATCCGAGACCTATTAGATCCGACGACGTACCAAAAACTAAGCACAGATCCGACGCAGCGTATCACACGGAATACGAATCGATTAATTAAGGCGTCTTCTCTGCCGACGGACATACAGAAAAACATGCGCAACACAGAAGCCCTACCACCTCGGCTGGATTACCCAAGATCCATAAGAAGAACGTTCCACTGAGACCGATCGTTAGCGCTCCTGGCTCACCAACGTATAAACTGGCAGAACATTTGGCCTCTCTGCTCCAGCGACACGTGGGGAAGTCCGACACATACATTAAGGACTCAGGACATTTCATTTAGAAGCTGAAGAAACTGAAACTTGCACCAAACGACATCCTGGTCAGCTTTGATGTTGTTTCGTTATTTACGAAAGTGCCACTCAGTGACGCTCTGGAGCACATCGGTTCCATGTTCCCGCAAGACATCAAAAATCTCTTCCATGCATGTCTCACCACGAGCTATTTCACGTGGAATGGCGATTTCTACGAACAGCTGGAAGGCGTCGCCATGGGTAGTCCTCTCAGTCCAGTGGTGGCCAACTTCTTCATGGAACAATTCGAAGCACAGGCACTGGACTCGGCAACTTGCAAACCTAAGGTGTGGTACAGGTACGTCGATGATACTTTCGTGGTGTGGAGCCATGGTGAAGAACAGCTCGGTGACTTCCTAAGACACTTGAACAGCCTCGATGCCAACATATTTACCATGGAAGTAGAAAAGGACAAGAAACTGCCATTTCTAGATGTGCTGGTCAGAAGGGACGGCGAAAACCTGGGACACAGCGTGTATCGAAAACCGACACACACGGACCGATATCTGCACAAATTGTCAAACCACCACCCGAGCCAGAAAAGAGGCATGATTAGTACGCTCGTAACGAGAGCAGGACGAATATGTAGGACGCAACACCTCAAACGAGAAATGCAACACCTCGAAACAGTTCTGAGGAGCAATGGGTACTCCGCAAATTACATTAGAAGTGTAACAGAGCCAAACACTTGGCGAAGTAAGGAACCAGGAAAAGAAATGTCGAGTACGGCCTTTCTGCCAGACATTCCCAGAGAGACGGGCAGAATCGGCCGTATGATGCGCAAACGTGGCGTAAAGACGATTTTCAAACCGACAAGGAAGATCAAAGAGCGCCTTAGATCGGCGATGGAGAAAAGAGACCCACTTGCAATGTCGGGAATATTCCGTATACCATGCACATGCGGAAAAGTTTATGTCGGAATGACTGGACGATCAATTAACACCAGAATCAAAGAGCATAAGCGACATTGCAGGTTGGGGCAGGTGGAGAAATCGGTCGTGGCAGAGCACGCACTGAATGAGACCGACCATGTAATAAAATTCGCCGACACGGAAGTTCTGGCTGTAGAGATGCACTATCACACGCGCTTGTTCAGAGAAGCTGTAGAAATACAAAAACACGCGAACAGTTTCAACAAGAAAGAGGAAAGACTTAAGGTAAACGGATCCTGGCATCCCGTACTGCAGCGAACGACCGTCGCAGGTAGCAAGAGAAGAACCGCACCGGAAATGACCGCGGAGAAGCCCTCGGACGTTGGCGCGCCAGGTACATATAGTCTGCGGCCGTGAGCTCGGCTCCAGTTCACCACCGGCAATGGAGGGTGAAGCTTTGACAATGCCAGCCACTCGTGCTGGCGAAACGTCAGAAAAATCATTAGATGAACGTCGACCGAAGAACCCGAGACAGAAGCCAATAGGCAGTTTGTCAACAAGTGGCCACGAAAGCCTTAACAATTTTGTAACCATATTTACTAGACAGTGAGTAGGAGATTTCCTTAGGAATGAAGGAGTCAATCTGAATGAAAATAATGAGCATGAGTTTACATATGGCAATGGACAAATTCTATTTCCTTAAAGACTCATCAAGTCATGATTACACGTTGAAACTGGTGAAAGCTCTGACTTGTGCCAGAGACCAGAAGACACAAGCTAATGTCTGGAAACTGAAAGGGCAGGTACTGTTGTGTATTTATACACAGGATACATATAACTAAATGTATCGTACGAAAAAAAAATGTTCTAGGGGAAAAGTCAGTATAAGGAAAGAAAACATTTGTCTGTGCTACAACCGTCCGCCTCCAAACCACCCCTGGTTTGTTCGGTCAACTACGTATTTTCAAACAGGAATCCCTCTTTTTAATGCATATTCGAATTCTACGCAAAAATACGTATAGGTTACCAAACTGTTGTCTCCCATTTGTGCAACGGAATCAAATGCGTCGGTTCTCAATTGCAAAAGAACACACACTTGATATTTGTCTAAGTTTTTGTTTTGTAGAGGTTGATACTGATTTTCACATACTACTAGAGCGTTGCAAATGAGATTGTACGGTACAAATAATAAGGCTAGACATTGACTATATTGTAACATAGAGTTAAATTTCCTATGTGGTTTACTGTACTGAGTCCCCTAACCATCGGAATGCTTGATTTCTGTGGCAACCCTCGAACCCCACTATCAAAGTGCGTTATTTCGGTTTGTGTTTTGATCCAACTGCCGTAACTCTTACACTGACCACTACATGGTTACCTGCAGAATACTAACCACAGCTAGTGTAATAAGGTAAACTGTCCATGAAGTGACAGTGGCAGGTCCACTTGCCACTTGCCAAAATCGAGCACCCCAGTGGTGAGAGGCTAGCAGAATCACTGAAATGAAGCATCCTGATGTGAACAGAACACTATTACATCCGTGTCGTTGTCCCTGGGTCACGCTACACGTAATTTCTAGCCAGACATAGAAACGGCTAACCACATTGTGCTATACAGTCAAATTCGCAGCTCTAAAATAAATTCCGAACATAAATATCGACCTTTAAGATACTAAGGTTTACATTTACATCGTAAATGAAATGTGGAATCAAATATGTCGGTTATTAATTGCACAGACTGGAACACTTCACATTCGGCTATTACAGCGTCATTTATCATGTGTTGAAAACAACGGTTTGGTTAACAATACGTATTTTTTGGCGTAGATTCCAAGGGGGATTTCTGTTTCAAAAGGCAGATTTAGCACACCCTCGCAGGTTGGATATATATAGGTAACGTTGTACCATACCATGTACACACACCAGTGTACTGGATGTTTTTTCTCTGCTTCGACTCGAACATTCTTTGCACAAACACGTCGCAAACCTTATGACCTGATGTCTTCTGCACACTTGCACAGTCGTAACTGCACCACTCAGTGGACAATGCCTATCGGTATAGACTTTCTGTTTTGTGGCCACATCACCACACCTAGACACCCGATCTGCTGCAACCCAGGGGAAAATAAGCATTAGTGACTTGCTCTTGCCACATATATTTTGTGATACAAACCAACCTAAAAATATACTACTCCTAATACCTTTAATTATCAGTCTATGAATGAAGCGAAGGTAATGCCTGTCATTTATCATTTTCTGATCTAGAAAACTGGGAAATTAATTTATCATTGACACACAATGAAGCCCACTGGAGAGATGAAAGAGTTGCGACTACGGAGTTGTGTGGGGAAACTGAGGTTATCGTAAGCAAGTGGACAAATAACATGCAGTAGTGCATGACGCCCGACGAATTACAACTTGGGCGCTATTAAAGTTATCAACAGCGTTTCCAAACTTTACTTCTAAATAACAGAGATAGTATTAGATTTAAAGGTAATGAGTGTTAGGATAACTGGAAAAGACAGCCGTGGTGGTAAGGATTCCGTTTTTAAAATTTGTTTGCGCTAGCCCATATTGAACTGGTGAGTTTGAGACTGATATATTTCTCATTCAGTTGTGGTTTGTAAACCAGTCAGGCTGCTTAGGCTACATTATATGAAAGACAATAATTGTAGTTTATTAAGCAGCTCATTAACTATGGGCATAAATATTTAAACATGTCTGAAAATAAAGTAAATTTTTTAGAATTACCAGGACATAGGCTTGTTGGGAGTATTTGTACTGTTAGACGGTGTGTAATAATATTTGGATCTCAACATCCCATCAATGTTGAATTTGTTTCGGGATGGATCAGCAAAAACAACAGTTGCCATAGAGAAGGTCCCAGTAGAAGGAAATAGAACAGAATTCTCCATATAGCCTCTATTAACACAATAGAAAAGTTCTAACAAAACAGGGACAATCAAGCAGAGATTTGATGGCTACTCCTCAAAGAAGAAAGCAGACCACTTTGTCAATACAACTCCCTCCCAGTCTGTGTGATGGAAGGGAGTGTACGTAGCTACTGCATGCATCCTGAGATCAATTAAGCAGAAACAGGTAGAAATGTGAGTACCAGCCCCGATGCTTCTGTTTTGTTCTTAGGACTGGCTTGTTGTATCATGAGGTTGGCCTGGAATATATAGGGAGTAAACACCTATGCCTTCCAACTCTTCTGCTTATGTAAAGTTCTGTACTGGAGTCGTCTTTTCGTGCTTTGACTGGCAAGTACACACTACTACAGTTTCCAAACATACATCTAGCAAGAAACCAAAATAGAGATACACAACATGGAAATTTGTAGTACTCATGTGGGAATTGTGATTACTCTGTCCATTTACTTTACTACACCTACCCCAGAAGTGAACACTTACTATGTGGTAGCATCAGAAATCGAAAATCAGAGATTATAAACACACTGCTGACCTCCTTGAGCCACGCAACAGCCTGCTACAGAGTACATAGTGCTGGTATTGGGTGACAGACTTGCTCCTCATCTTCATCTTCTCTATACATAGCATGACGCCATTTATATGTACCCCCTTGTCGGCAGTAGCAGAGGCAGCCAACAGCAATAAAGATTCTTTTGCATCAACAGGTTAACAGTGACCCTGTACAGCTCACAGAAAAAGACCTGCACACTTTCATGACCTAGCTGTAAATTGTAAAGATCACTATCTGCTCTGTCCACAATCAATGTACATTTTGATCACAGGCTTGATGCCGGAATCTAAATGACTGGTTATTCCACACACAGAATTTAATAGAACAGATGACAGCACCTAAGGTGAAAACAATTTATAAAGCTACAAAAGATTTCTCTCTTCCTTTATTTTCATTTGCAAGCTTATCTGTTAATAAACGCAGTTCAGTTATAATATTAAATGAAGCTGTTACATTAAGTTCAGGAAAACATCAAGAGATACAAGAAAATGGACGTCAGTGATCATGCACACTAATAGAGAAAAAATTGCAGCACCAAGAAGGGGTTGTTCGACATAAACGAAAGTTAGTAGGCTTGTTACTACATCTGAGTTATTATGTCAGTCCAGATTTCGTGCCACTCGCATAAGAGTGGTGCCAGTAACGGTGCTGTGAAGATGAAGTACTCTAGGAACCTTGTGCGTTAGCTACCTTTGAGGCTGGGCGGGGTGAGTTGATTGCGACAAAGATGCCATTATCGTACTGCATCTGTAGCAATAATTTGAGCAGCAGTTGGCACTACAGTGGCGAAACCAAATATTAGAAATCGATTACATCAAAGTCAGCTGCGAGCCAGACGCCCTATATCGTGCATTCCACTGACTCCAAACCACCATCATTTGCAACTTCAGTGGGGTCAAGCGAGAGAACATTAGAGAGCAGGATAGATGTCTGTTATGTTTTCTGATGGATCTGTTTCTGCCTCGGTGCCAGTGATGGCTGGAAGTTTTTTAGGAGGAGGCAAGTTGAGGACTTGAAGCCAACCTGTCTTCATGCTAGGCACATTGGACCTACAGCTGGAATTATGGTCTGTGGTGCAATTTCATGTGAGAACAGGAGCACTGTCGTCGTTATCCCATGCATCCGGACTTAAAATGTGTCAGTCTGGCGATTCGATCTGTTGTGCTGCCATTCATGAAAAGCATTCCAGGAGGTATTTTCAATAGGATAAAGCTCACACAATAACAGCTGTTGAAATACAAGATGCTCTACATAGTGCCGACATGTTGCCTTGATCTGCTCGACCGCCCTGTCTGTCTCCAATCGCATGAAAACTCCAGCAGCATCCCCACACATCATTAACTCATTAGCCGACCCTGTACTGATCGACCAAGTGCAACAAGCGTGGAAATCAATCACACAAATTGACATCTGTTACCTATCATAACAATGCATTAACATTTGCATCCTTGCATTCAACGTTCTGGCGATTACACAGTTTATTAATGTCCCAGCATGTCACATTTTCAATGGCAAAAAAAAAAAGGTTCAAATGGCTCTGAGCATTATGCGACTTAACTTCTGAGGTCATAAGTCGCCTATAACTTAGAACTAATTAAACCTAACTCACCAAAGGACATCACACACATCCATGACTGAGGCAGGATTCGAACCCGCGACCGTAGCAGTCGCCTGGCTCTAGACTGTAGCGCCTAGAACCGCAAGGCCACTCCGGCCGGCTTCAATGGCAAATCTGGCCCTTACATTAACCTGTGATGTTAATCAGTTACATATGTTACCTAGACAAATGTGTTGCCAAAATTCCATTGCTCTAGATTAGTTATGAAAAACATCACAACACCAAAAACTGACAGATGTGTCTCTGCTCTAAAATACTTGAACATTAAGTATAATTATTGGCATGGAAACACAAAAAAGAAATGTTCAACACAGACAAGTGGCTCGTCACATGCTTACCTGGCTTCTCCCGGAGGACTCGCGAGCAGCTGACTCAGTGCGACCACTTCTTCTGGCTGAGTGCGCACTGCGTCAGCCCAGCCCCGTGTGGTCATAACCTGGGCGACATTGGCCTTGATGAAATTAACGGCGGCCTGCCTGAGGCTGGTGCAGGAGTGCCTGATCGCCAGAACAGCTGCGGCCGCCGCTGTCTCGACGGACAGCTGAGCGGCCACGTGCTGCTCGCACCGAGCCTTCAGGGCCGACACGCCGTATTTATCAGCGGCTGCCAGCAGGTCGGAGGCCAGGCTGGGCAGCTGAGGGGCCTGGAGGGTGTAGAGGTAGGCGACCAGCTGGCGGAGCACTGGGCCCTCCACGTCCGGGACTGCGACCTCGCCGATGTTGGCTTCCAGTGTGTCGTGGCGAAACATGCCGCCAAACACGGGACTTCTATCGGCCAACACGGCCCTGTGCGCCACGAGACGGGTGCCGCCCGCCACCAGTGTGACGACTGCGCCGTCCCCTGCGTCCAGAAGGGCGCCCAGGTCCACGGCTGTGGTCTCCATAACCTCCTTGGTGGGTTCCATTGTGGATGACTCTGGAACATGGCGAGACTCAGCAGCCCTTTCTGCTGGCACGGTACTGTCTATACATGTACGAGCCACAGGCAGACCAATCTCGAGCGAAAGTTAGTAAATGTTTTGACAACTGGACACTGGGCCTTCTTGTCACGAATAGGGCTATCAACTTTCTGATTTTAGAAAATCACGCATGTGCAGAACCCAGTATGAATACCACCGTTGAAAATTAAAAATTTAGAGACCACATTGTAGAGTTGAAGGCCTATTATGGGCCAGCCGAAGTGGCTGTGCGGTTCTAGGTGCTACAGTCTGGAACAGAGCGACCGCTACTGTAGCAGGTTCGAATCCTGCCTCAGGCATGGACGTGTGTGATGTCCTTAGGTTAGTTAGGTGTAATTAGTTCTAAGTTCTAGGCGACTGATGACCTCAGAAGTTAAGTCGCATAGTGCTCAGAGCCATTTGAACCATTTGAGCCTATGATGGGCTTACAGCTGACTATACCATCAACTGTGAAAAACGTCACTAAAAGCTGCCCACAAGTTTCTGATCGTTGTCAGTAACGAGCCAGCTTCAGAGCATAACGAATACTAGAGGGTGCATCACCTATGCAGACAATCTACTAAATATGGCAGTACAAGAGCTAAAGTAGAGGAAATTAGTAGGGAAGTTCTTGCAAGACTAAGTAATTTGTGCATAGGAAACAAACTTACATTAACAGCGCACAAAACAGCCCATTTATTAGTGAATATTGTAAAGACTGTAAAAGTCACCAATCAGAATAAATGACCAACCAGTGAACAGAGAAGAATCACAAACGCACCTTGGTGTAAACATCGACGAGAACACCCCTGGGGTGTGTGTTAGAGAAGCATTAATATACTCAACAAAATAGCAATAAATGGGCAAAGAAACTTTCAACTGCCTGTAAATTGCAACAGGATCATATCAAAGTGCATCCTTAATCGCTATTATGGGCTATAGAATGAGCGACTCATATAGCCAGAGTTTTGACAGTATGAAGAAGTACTTAGTGTTAGGCGCCTGTAGGCAGGAAATGTTGTTGTTGTTGTGGTCTTCAGTCCTGAGACTGGTTTGATGCAGCTCTCCATGCTACTCTATCCTGTGCAAGCTTCTTCATCTCCCAGTACCTACTGCAACCTACATCATTCTGAATCTGCTTAGTGTATTGATCTCTTGGTCTCCCTCTACGATTTTTACCCTCCACGCTGCCCTCCAATGCTAAATTTGTGATCCCTCGATGCCTCAGAACATGTCCTACCAACCGATCCCTTCTTCTAGTCAAGTTGTGCCACAAACTTCTCTTTTCCCCAATCCTATTCAATACCTCCTCATTAGTTACGTGATCTACCCACCTTATCTTCAGCATTCTTCTGTAGCACCACATTTCGAAAGCTTCTATTCTCTTCTTGTCCAAACTAGTTATCGTCCATGTCTCACTTCCATACATGGCTACACTCCATACAAATACTTTCAGAAACGACTTCCTGACACCTAAATCTATATTCGATGTTAACAAATTTCTCTTCTTGAGAAACGCTTTCCTTGCCATTGCCAGTCTACATTTTATATCCTCTCTACTTCGACCATCATCGGTTATTTTACTCCCTAAATAGCAAAACTCCTTTACTACTTTAAGTGTCTCATTTCCTAATCTAATTCCCTCAGCATCACCCGACTTAATTTGACTACATTCCATTATCCTCGTTTTGCTTTTGTTGATGTTCATCTTATATCCTCCTTTCAAGACACTGTCCATTCCGTTCAATTGCTCTTCCAAGTCCTTTGCTGTCTCTGACAGAATTACAATGTCATCGGCGAACCTCAAAGTTTTTACTTCTTCTCCATGAATTTTAATACCTACTCCGAATTTTTCTTTTGTTTCCTTTACTGCTTGCTCAATATACAGATTGAATAACATCGGGGAGAGGCTACAAACCTGTCTCACTCCTTTCCCAACCACTGCTTCCCTTTCATGCCCCTCAACTCTTATAACTGCCATCTGGTTTCTGTACAAATTGTAAATAGCCTTTCGCTCCCTGTATTTTACCCCTGCCACCTTCAGAATTTGAAAGAGAGTATTCCAGTCAACATTGTCAAAAGCTTTCTCTAAGTCTACAAATGCTAGAAACGTAGGTTTGCCTTTTCTTAATCTTTCTTCCAAGATAAGTCGTAAGGTCAGTATTGCCTCACGTGTTCCAACATTTCTACGGAATCCAAACTGATCTTCCCCGAGGTCGGCTTCTACCAGTTTTTCCATTCGTCTGTAAAGAATTCGCGTAAGTATTTTGCAGCTGTGACTTATTAAACTGATAGTTCGGTAACTTTCACATCTGTCAACACCTGCTTTCTTTGGGATTGGAATTATTATATTCTTCTTAAAGTCTGAGGGTATTTCGCCTGTCTCATACATCGTGCTCACCAGATGGTAGAGCTTTGTCATGACTGGCTCTCCTGAGGCCATCAGTAGTTCTAATGGAATGTTGTCTACTCCCGGGGCCTTGTTTTGACTCAGGTCTTTCAGTGCTCTGTCAAACTCTTCACGCAGTATCTTATCTCCCATTTCATCTTCATCTACATCCTCTTCCATTTCCATAATATTGTCCTCAAGTACATCGCCCTTGTATAAACCCTCTATATACTCCTTCCACCTTTCTGCTTTCCCTTCTTTGCTTAGAACTGGGTTACCATCTGAGCTCTTGATATTCATACAAGTGGTTCTCTTCTCTCCAAAGGTCTCTTTAATTTTCCTGTAGGCAGTATCTATCTTACCCCTAGTGAGACAAGCCTCTACATCCTTACATTTGTCCTCTAGCCATCCCTGCTTAGCCATTTTGCACTTCCTGTCGATTTCATTTTTGAGACGTTTATATTCCTTTTTGCCTGCTTCATTTACTGCATTTTTATATTTTTTCCTTTCATCAATTAAATTCAATATTTCTTCTGTTACCCAAGGATTTCTATTAGCCCGCGTCTTTTTACCTACTTGATCGTCTGCTGCCTTCACCACTTCATCCCTCAGAGCTACCCATTCTTCTTCTACTGTATTTCTTTCCCCCATTCCTGTCAATTGTTCCCTAATGCTCTCCCTGAAACTCTCTACAACCTCTGGTTCTTTCAGTTTATCCAGGTCCCATCTTCTTAAATTCCCACCTTTTTGCAGTTTCTTCAGTTTCAATCTGCAGTTCATAACCAATAGATTGTGGTCAGAATCTACATCTGCCCCAGGAAATGTCTTACAATTTAATACCTGGTTCCTAAATCTCTGTCTTACCATTATGTAATCTATCTGAAACCTGTCAGTATCTCCAGGCTTCTTCCATGTATACAGCCTCCTTTCATGATTCTTGAACCAAGTGTTAGCTATGATTAAGTTATGCTCTGTGCAAAATTCTACAAGGCGGCTTCCTCTTTCATTCCTTCCCCCCAATCCATATTCACCTACTATGTTTCCTTCTCTCCCTTTTCCTACTGACGAATTCCAGTCACCCATGACTATTAAATTTTCGTCTCCCTTCACTACCTGAATAATTTCTTTTATCTCGTCATACATTTCATCTATTTCTTCATCATCTGCAGAGCTAGTTGGCATATAAACTTGTACTACTGTAGTAGGCATGGGCTTTGTGTCTATCTTGGCCACAATAATGCGTTCACTATGCTGTTTGTAGTAGCTAACCCGCACTCCTATTTTTTTATTCATTATTAAACCTACTCCTGCATTACCCCTATTTGATTTTGTATTTATAACCCTGCAATCACCTGACCAAAAGTCTTGTTCCTCCTGCCACCGAACTTCACTAATTCCCACTAGATCTAACTTTAACCTATCCATCTCCCTTTTTAAATTTTCTAACCTACCTGCCCGATTAAGTGATCTGACATTCCACGCTCCAGTCCGTAGAACGCCAGTTTTCTTTCTCCTGATAACGACGTCCTCTTGAGTAGTCCCCGCCCGGAGATCCGAATGGGGGACTATTTTACCTCCGGAATATTTTACCCAAGAGGACGCCATCATCATTTAATCATTTAGGCAGGCAATATCTTGACACATTGCATTGCCAGTCCTTAAAGCAAACAGTATATAAATGAAGCTAAAATTACGGATAATTTAGCCTAGTTCCGAATGTATCATAATACAATGACCTCCATCGTGTTCAGACAGTTATGCCACATTCTCAGAATTTCATAAAGCAGAGGAATCAGGGAAGGAATATTAGGTTTAAAATTAGTTCTTAAATTATCTTCCATAAATTTGATTGCAACATTCATAGCTTTTGTAGATACACAGAAAGTGTTTTAGGAGCTGAAGAAACTAGAAATAAAAGAAAAACTTTGTTTCACCGTTTCTCATTATTAGAGACCGATAACTTGTATGGGGGCTTCATAAAAAGGAGAAGGATGTTATACTAGACGACAAAAGAATTGATGTGCTTGTCACACACATGCTTTACCTGATAATGAAGAAATCTCGAATAAATGGATGAAGTTATGTGGAAGGGATATAACATGTAAATAAATCGGTCTGAACCAAATGTGACTATTTGTGACAAAGAACGACTAATCAGTGTTCGAGTACATGTATGTGACAATCTACCGTAACTTGTTCACTTGTTTACTTACTTGAGAAGGCAGATCAGCAGAGCTGTAAGAAGCAAATATGAAATAGGAAGCAGAACTACCAACGAAAAAAGTTCCATCAAAATAATCAAGAAAATATTAACCTCCAAAAGTGACTGCCAACAAATGAGAAAAAATGGTTCAGAAAGGGCATGTTTGGAGTGTGGCACTGTGTGGCTGTGAGACATGGACCCAGGAGACTGACTAAAGGAGGCGACTGTCCCCTTCTCACACTCTATTAGGGATTTCGCCACTTGTTATGTTATCAATCGTTTTTCATGTTCGGGATGCGCTTCTAACAGCATACCACGAAAGGTTAGTTTGTAGAATACTGTCATTAAACAGAGTTAATGTTATTGGTTATCTATTGAAACTTGAAGATCCCTAAAAGCAATAATAGATATGTGGATGGAAAAAGCACTACAGATACACCACAGCTTAAGATTACGAACCAAGATCTGAAGGATGTAAGTCGAAATAAAGCACAAGACAGAATCACGTTGAGACTGCATGTCCGCTGCCGTCATATCCTACGACTCAGCACTGAAGAAATGGAAATCTTCCCACAGACTCTAGAACAGGAGTTTAGTAACATATACTGCTACATTATACCTCTCTCAATTACCGGTACCATTTTATTTAATCATATCCCAGCACCCAAAACTTCTCAGTCATGTCATTTTAACAGTCATGGTTTGCATGTGTTGCAACTTAAGTTTTATTTATCATGTACCACCCTGCCTTCTGGTTTAATGCTCTCTCTCCTACTACATCATTATCAGCAATTAAAATTTCTCTACCTTTTTTATATTTGAGTCGTCAGCCTTTTGACTGGTTTAACGCGGCCCGCCACGAATTCTCGTTCTGTGCCAAACTTGTGATCTTACAGTAGCATTTGCAACCTACACCCTCAATTATTTGCTGGGTATATTCCAATCTCTATCTTCCTCTACACTTTTTACTCTATGCATTTCCCCATAGTACCATGGAAGTTATTCCCTCATCTCTTAACAGATGTCCTATCATCCTGTCACTTCTTCTTGTCAATGTTTTCCATACATTCCTTTCCTCATCATTTCTGAGGGGAACCTCCTCATTCCTTAACTTACTAGTCCACCCAATTTTTACACATTCTTCTGCAGCACCACATCTCAAATGTTTCGCTTCTCGTCTGTTCAGTTTCCCCACAGTCCCTGTTTCACTACGATGCAGTGCTAATCTCCAAACATACATTCTCGGAAATTTGTTCCTCAAATTAATGCATATGTTTGCTACTACTACATTTCTCTTGGCCATGAATGCCTTTTTCGAGTTCTAGTCTGCTGATTATGTCCTTCTTACTCCATCTGTTATGGGTTATTTTGCTGCGGAGTTAGCAGCTTTTCTTGAATTCGTCTACTTTGTGATCCGCAATTCTGAACTTACGTTTCTCGCTTTTCTCGTTTCTGCTATTATTCATATTTTCATTTTTCTTCGATGTATTCTCAATCCTTATTCTGCGCCCATTACACTGTTCATTTCATTCAACAGATCCCGTAATTCAGAATGATATTTTCACTCTGCAGCGGAGTGTGCGCTGATATGAAACTTCCTGGCAGATTAAAACTGTGTGCCGGACCGAGACTCGAGCTCGGGACCTTTGCCTTTCCCGGACAAGTGCTCTACCAACTGAGCTACCCAAGCACGTCTCACGCCCTGTCCTCACAGCTTTACTTCTGCCAGTACCTCGTCTCCTACTTTCCAAACTTTACAGAAGCTCTCCTGCGAATCTTACAGAACTAGCACTACTGAAAGAAAGGATATTGCGGAGGCATGGCTTAGCCACAGCCTGGGGGATGTTTCCAGAAGGAGATTTTCACTCTGCAGCGGAGTGTGCGCTGATATTAAACTTCCTGTCAGATTAAAACTGTGTGCCGGACCGAGACTCGAACTCGGGACCTTTGCCTTTCGCTGGCAAGTGCTCTACCAACTGAGCTACCCAAGCACGACTCACGCTCCGTCCTCACAGGTTACTTCTGCCAGTACCTCGTTTCCTACTTTCCAAACTTTGTAGTGGTTTGTAGCGTGAGTCGTGCTTGGGTAGCTCAGTTGGTAGAGCACTTGCCGGCGAAAGGTAAAGGTCCCGAGTTCGAGTCTCGGTCCGGCACACAGTTTTAATCTGCCAGGAAGTTTCATATCTCGTAATTCTTCTCCACATGTGCGACATTAACCTCTCACAGCCGTAACGACGTTTACGTGCCCCGTATCGCATCTAAAGCCAGACTCGCTGCATGACACCGCTGACTGCTCTGTGAAATCAGCAGCGGCAGCAGCTGTAACGATCTTCAAGCCACGAACAGACGACTGCGTAATTCCAAAAACATACTGCGCTCCTGGAATAATCTCGTATTTTTATTTAGCGCGGTATGACAGTAGCCTGCTTAAAATGCATGAAAGAATTTCCTCTATTATATTGGTGCCTATAATTGAAGCAACGGTTACACGCTAACAAATTTTTTCTGTTTTTATTTTCCTTACAAAAAGGACGCGCAGATCTCTATAGTAAATGGGTGCATTATCGCAGGTAACCAAATCCACTCACGCTTTAGAATGGAACAGATTTAAATTCTTGTGGTAAATATTGAAGTCAAAACACATAACTGAATTACACTCACGTAAGACACTTTTAGCAGTTCGACGAAGTTATGATAACCCTCAAACGCAAATAACGTCATCAAATCCGAAGTCTCTTGATCATGACTCACTCATAGAGACAGCAAGATTCCAGTTAAAAAGAAAATCGACTGATTCACTTTATCCTTAATTGTAAATTTTCATACCAGCTTACTGCTGCGCTGCAGGGTGGAAGAAAACCACAAACGAACCAATTTCTTCCTGTCTTAACATTAAATCACGTATTATTTAACACAAAAACGTATAACTTGCAAATGAAGAGAATTTCTTGCTTCGTTATCTCACCGTTACCGTTGACCTGTTTGGCATGATCACGGCGAAGACTTCCCTAACGCAAAGGTGAGTCCTTTGTCTTTATCTCAGAACATGTGAGGTAAAAACAACTCTCTATTAGCAGAGGACCATAGGGCTTAACGTCTTGCAGCACCTGTTTACAGGTGGTTCCGTCACATATTCTATATAAAAGAATATGCATATCATTTGTGAATAGCAGCTATTATGTCTGATTATAATCTTGAAATGAATTACCATTTCCTTCATGGTGTAAAAGTTACGTTACTGAGAAGTCTGATTATGTTTCACTTTTTTTTGTACGCTTTTACGATAAATGTTTCCACCTAAGATTACGGTTACACCATGACTTGTTTGGGAATAAACCGAAGTATAAAGGGCTATTGCCATTTAACTCTTATTTTAATTCTGTAGCGTTAGTGGTTCTGACATCCAGTCCTGTTTAAATTATGTGCGTCATACACAGTATAACGTATGACGTTCAATATTTGTGCTCTGTGTAATTGATAGAAGATTGTCGACAAAGTGATCTGCCCTTAATTTTCTGGACAATAAGAGTGCTAATAACTCTGCTGCTGAAGTGAAGTAAACTTTTTTATGAGAGAGAATACAATTTAAACACCAAATCGAGAGGCTTTATGCTTCTTGTTGTCTGCTAGTTTATTACGTTAAGGCTTAAGCAGAAGTAGTACCTTTTTACCTTCGAAACGTGAGACAAAACGTAATACAAACTGTAACGAAGCATGTTAATGCGTGTTATCATAGGTGCAGCAAAGTGTGTAGCCATGAGCGCCAGCTGTTGCACGAGATTCGTTCGTTTTGTTTCTTTCGTTAGAACGATGCTGATATACATATATCAGATACCGCCTGTGGCAGTGAATGAACCTGCCAGTGGAACGCTACGAATATTTATTATCCATATGAATCTTAATAAACTACATTAGTTACTTTTATTATTGCTAAAATTATACTGTCCAAATTTCGTTTCGTTATTTATCATAGTTTTGAAGATAGAGAATTAACTTAAAAATGACAAAGGACATCCTGGTATTTTAAAACCGATCTAGTAACGGCACTAGATTAACTTTCAACATCATGTGGAGCTGTTATGAGAAAGTCAACTCCTAACAATCAGTCATCCAGAATTTTTCATTTTATAACATTTGCAATTTTAATTTGACGTAATATTGGAAAGTTTTAAAATTAATATTCAGTCATATTTTGTTATGAGAGTGCAAGAGAGTGACTGTGAGTGAATGAGGAAATCCGTGAGAAAAAATCTAGGAAGAACCACGATTCATGTGTCATACGTCTGATTGTAAAAGGCACCCAGAAAAAATTAGTAACTAAATAAGTTTGTTGTTATTTTGGTTCATAATTAAATCCAATGTAATGAATTGAAATTTTGCTTCTGTAAAATTACTTTCTAAACTGTGAATGGATAAGAGGGTATTTTTCCGCAAGAATCATTTAGAAAGAGTGTTCTGATTGGTCTTTCAGATCAACAGCAAATCAGAATTGAGAGGTTCCTGCAAGACGAGTGGTGTGTGTTACCCATAAGATGATACTGCCTAGGTAGTCGCTTCCGGATCATTTTACCGAACACATTATGATAGGTCGCTCTTCGCAAACAGTATGTAAATTCAAGAGTTAGAGACGAAAATTTTGTTCTGTTACTACTAACAGAAAGTAAATTGCGTGTGGCACATTTTGGTTAATGCGCCTCCGTGTGAAAGATAACCGCGTGTGAAATATTCCTGTCAAACTTACAAAATCCGCGTGACACTTTTCGCATTCGTGACAGAGTAGTATGGGGAGCACTTCTGTAAAGGAAGACCACTAAATCGACCGAACGTTTAAATCACGCAAAGCTGTGCGTCGGTGACTGTTTCGATCGTGAATAATGTTCGGGTCGAACTTGCAAAATTCTGGCTGCTTTCGGATGACTAAGTGTATCACATCTTTACCACTGTAAACTCCCAGAGACAATATAACTGCACACGTAAATATGTACTTGATGGCCATTTCATGAGTCTTAGTGGCAATAAATAAGCGACAGAAATTTAAACATTTTGTTACATGAAGGTAGAATCCAGACGCCGGATATTTATCATAAACCTTCAGGAACTGATTTTGAAGTAGAGTTCCGCGGCGTCTCTCTGGTAGGTATTGGGTGGTGATTTCTTTAACGCTGCTTTGTAGCACCTAGACAGCACCTGCTACGACAGAGTGAAGGCACAACGAGCAGACGTGAGGCCTATCGAGGTTGGTAGATTGAACTGTGTGAATGTGATAACAATAAGAAGGAAAACCGAACCCCGCCACACCGCAAACCGTAACGTCGTGGATGCTCGACGGTACGAGACAAGTGGAAGTGACAGCCATTGCCTGTACTTCACGTTGGACGGTGTTCATTTGATAATTGCAACGGTACAAAATACAGACTAAATCGAATCCAAAGTTGGAAGAGGAATTATCGACTCGAAGTACAATGGGGCACTTACTCAGTGTATGAAGAAACCGTAAGGGTGAACAGGACTCACCGTAGAGTGGGGGAGGGGTGTCTCCAGGCAAGTGATGCTCGTCGCCGCAGCCAACACACAGGGCGTCCCGGCAGCTGCTGGAGTCGCAGTGTGCTCAGCGACACAGCCTGCCAGTCCTTATGCGCCTGCAGGCAGCAGCGTGACGTCACCGTGCCTCGCACGTGCTCCTCGGGTTACTGTTCATGGTGTGGCGCGTATCAGCGTGCGGTTTATCTCGAGCGTCTGTCACCAGGTGTTACAACCTCACTTTAGAAGACTTATACAATCCGTCTATCTAGTCCCACGCGGTCATTTGATTTCTCTCAAGGCAAAAAGTCAGAGCGCACCGTGATACTGATTAAAACTTGACTCTATACGGCAGAAAATATTGTCCCAATTTCAATTTCTTCATGTTCTTTCACTGCCTGCAGATTGCTTTCCATAATTTTGGAGGAGGTAGTACGGAGAAAAACATGAAAAAAGTCCACTAAATATTGGCTGTGAAATGCAAATTTTAAGAGCATCTTCAGTAGAAGAGATACGTCTCACATTATCGAAGATGAACAAGTGCTCATAGCTGTTAAGGTATGCACTCTAGAGACAATGTTTACTTGACTTTTTTCTTGTTTTGGCCTTTAAAATAACGTCTGAAAGTTTCGTACTGTACATCCTTAGCAACAAATCTTCTGGTACATGTTATCCACTGACAGAGGAAAATTTTCGCTTACAACTTCCGGTTGGTTTATTTCCTGACTTGGATCCCTTGTCTCAGACTGATACATTTTCACATCAGCTCTGGAAGTCCTTAAAATCTTCGCGCAGTCGCCCTGTAATGGGTAATGAAAAATACAGTCTGGCAGTACTTGTTCTCCTTGGCACACACACACACACACATCCATTGTGTTTCCGAATAGAAAACAGTGGCTCTTCCAATACGATAACATGGTACTACAGTTATGTGCTGTGCTTTTGTTGGGTGTACGATTGTCAGTGTGCCCGTCTATATGGTTCTGTCAATGAAAGCTGAAACAATGGATCCCGTAATGACAAAGCTCTGTACTGCAGACATCCTCACGTTGTCCATGTGAGTACTCGACTTGCAGTTATCAAAGTGATTTCTCGACTCACCGTTGTGAGATGGATATACGATACTGAGTGGCCAAGCAAGCAGTCACTTTTCTCATGGCTGGAAACGGCGTGAGGATGCTGAAATCGAGAACCCCACCGAGCACGCGCATCCTGAACCCACTGCTTCCGCGTTCGCACGACAGTCATGGGACCCTGACCGTCAGACTTGCGACAATGGATGGGACAGCAATGGCGGCCACAAATACTCGCCGCAGGCACAACTCAGTACTGACAGAGTCTGGAGCCGCGCAGACACGGCCGCCACAGCAGGCGCTGCAACATACGAGGAGGTGGCCAGTTTGGGGAGGCGGGGCTAATGTGGGGGACGGAACCAGATGTGGGGTCCCTAGTTCACCGTCCTGGATGTGTGGAATGTCCGAAGAAAAAGAAAAAAACGAAAAAAAGTGACGACCTGAGGCTTGTAGACAATAGATGTTGCAGGAAGACAAATACACTACTGGCCATTAAAATTGCTACACCAAGAAGAAATGCAGATGATAAACGGGTATTCATTGGACAAATATATTATACTAGAAATAACATTATATATTCACGCAACTTGGGTGCATAGATCCTGAGAAATCAGTACCCAGTACAACCACCTCTGGCCGTTATAAAGGTCTTGATACGCCTGGGCATTGAGTCAGACAGAGCTTGGATGGCGTGTACAGCTACAGCTGTCCATGCGGCTTCAACACGATACCACAGTTCATCAGGAGTAGTGACTGGCGTATTGTGACGAGCCAGTTGCTCGGCCACCATTGACCACCGTTTTAAATAGGTGAGAGATCTGGAGAATGTGGTGGCCAGGGCAGCAGTCGAACATTTTCTGTATCCATAAAGGCGTTCTGTATCTCGAAAGGCGTTTGGGACCTGCAACATGCGGTCGTGCACTATCCTGCTGAAGTGTAGGGTTTCGCAGGCATCGAATGAAGGGTAGAGCCACGGGTCGTAACGCATCTGAAATGTAACGCCCACTGTTCAAAGTGCCGTCAATGCGAACAAGAGGTGACCAAGACGTGTAACCAATGGCACCCCATACCATCACGCCAGGTGATACGCCAGTATGGCGATGACGAATACACGCTTCCAATGTGCGTTCACCGCGATGTCGCCAAACACGGATGCGACCATCATGATGCTGTAAACAGAACCTGGATTCATCCGAAAAAATGACGTTTTCCCATTCGTGCACCCAGGTTCGTCGTTGAGTACACCATCACATGCGCTCCTGTCTGTGATACAGTGTCAGGGGTAACGGCAGCCATGGTCTCCGAGCTGATAGTCCATGCTGCTGCAAACGACGTCGAACTGTTCGTGCAGATGGTTGTTGTCTTGCAAACGTCCCCATTTGTTGACACATGGATCGAGACGTGGCTGCTCGATCGGTTACAGCCATGCGGATAAGATGTCTGTCATCTCGACTGCTAGTGATACGAGGCCGTTCGGATCCAGCACGGCGTTCCGTATTACCCTCCTGAACCCATTGATTCCATATTCTGCTAACAGTCACTGGATCTCGACCAACACGAGCAACAATGTCGCTATACGATAAACCGCAATCGCGATAGGATACAATCCGACCTTTATCAAAGTCGGAAACGTGAAGGTGTCGCGTTTCTCCTCCTTACACGAGGCATCACAACAACGTTTCACCAGGCAACACCGGTCAACTGCTCTTTGTGTATGAGAAATCGGTTGGAAACTTTTCTCATGTCAACGCGTTTTAGGTGTCGCCACCGGCGCCAACCTTGTGTGAATGCTCTGAAAAGCTAATCATTTACATATCACAGCATCTTGTTCCTGTCGGTTAAATTTCGCGTCTGTAGCACGCCATCTTCGTGGTGTGTCAATTTTAATGGCCAGTAGTGTATTTTTCAACAGAAACAGGCTGATGCATGGTGGATGAAACTTGAAGCCATAGTTGTCCAATTCTTGATGTGCCATTTCATGTTGAGGGAGAGAAAATTTTCTGTGCAGAATGATGATCCTATGAGAGACATATAATGAATGCAATCGAGTTTTTGCATAGCCCAAATGTGTACTGGTTTAATGAAATGTATGTGATAATGTCATGCAAGGATAACATCTTGTTCGTTCCATATCTCGCAGGCCTAAGTTCAACAGTCATTTGTGATATAGTTCTGTGTGAGCTTCAGAAACCTGTTAGGATCCAAACTGTGCGCTCCTCAACTCCTGCAGCAGCCACTGTCGCGGCTGGTTGGTGTGCGCCCCAAACGCTGGAGCAAGTCCCCCGAACACGGGTTTCTGCAGTGCAGAAATAGATGGTACACATTTTCGCGGACCTTAAAAGAAACTTAATTTCTTCACTATTTTCCTCCGCTTTTAATTTCATGTGATATTCAAAGCGATTGGTAGTATTATTGCAATTACAGTATCTTCAAATATACTATAGCTTCTCAAGCAGACATCACCAGCTCCCGATGTTTAGTAACCATATAAAACGAGATTTTCCATTAATAGCATTGTGGTGTCACCGCCAGACACCACACTTGCTAGGTGGTAGCTTTAAATCGGCCGCGGTCCATTAGTACATGTCGGACCCGCGTGTCGCCACTGTCAGTAATTGCAGACCGAGCGCCACCACACGGCAGGTCTAGAGAGACGTACTAGCACTCGCCCCAGTTGTACGACGACTTTGCTAGCGACTACACTGACGAAGCCTTTCTCTCCTTTGCCGAGAGACAGTTAGAATAGCCTTCAGCTAAGTCCATGGCTACGACCTAGCAAGGCGCCATTAGCCTTACAGTGCTTGTATTGAAAGAGTATCATTTGTATCGTCAAGAGCGATGTACCACAAGGATGAATTAAAGATAAGTATTATAGAAGCTACGTACTTTTCTTTATAGCATTCATAAGTATCCTGTTTCAGACCTCACGCCAGCCGGCGTGTGTGTACGCGTGCCTTTCGGTTACCCGTCACTGTGGACTGGCTGTCTTGTCAGTCCACAACAAGCATATATTACAATTTCCTTGCTACATAGTTACAGAGAGCTTCCTCTTAACAAAAAAGCGAAAAGTAACGAAAAAAGTTGTTCCTCATCTGCTTAAATTCGTCACAAGGTTACTCGTTCCTATATACCATGACTTGGTCTCCGAAGGCAATTTATCATCTCTTATAAACTATTAAGCGTGCTCAGAATATTAGTGTACTGGTCCACATTCCTACGGATAAAGTGCTTTTGATTTCTTTCGATTTTTCTCCGTCAGTATAACATAACTGGAGCACGCATATGTCTGAGAAGAAAGGTAGTATGATTTTCTCGTAACAGCCAAGCCCAATAAATTTTCATACTGTGAGAATAACATGCGTCTGCTATTTGCATATCTTGTGTAATGAAAGGGGATGGTCTGACATTCGAGTGATATGGCGTGAATGCAATCAGAGGCTCAGGTAGGGATTTATTTTCGTCGACGAATTTCTTTTCCTCTGAGTTCAGACTTCCGCTGATCTCTTTCTTGCTGCCCCGTTCTCCACCACCCCTCCGAGTTCTTACTCCGGATGCGGTCTCGGCTCTTGCAGGCGTTGACCCTCCAGCTGCTCGGCCTTTCAAACTGTGCGAGACGGCGCCCATTCTCGTCAGTTCAGCTCTGACTGCTCTTGGTGGATGCAGAACGGAAAATTCGTATGCCGCTTCATCGCGTGGGGAATTCCGATAACAGGTGCTGGCATATCAGCTTATCTCGGAGCGCTGATTCCCAGATGCGCCGTTTGTAGATAAATCGTGACAGCAGACCCAGGGCGACTTACACAAAACGTGTTTTACTTTTTGTACAGACAACGTAAATTTTTGTCATTCTGAGATTTATATTTTTAATTATTGTGTAAGAGCCTATCCGTCTATCTTATCCCTAATACATTTCTTGTCAGAAACGCGAAACCTCAGAATTCTTTCTGTGACCTTTTTGAACTGGTTGCTGCGACACTGCACAGTTCAACAGTCTCTCATTGTGAACACCTGTCAGCCAGTTGAGGTGTTGTCCCTACGACTCGTGTTGCTGCTTTCGTGACACAGAGATGAATTCCCCTTCACGTGTCCAAATGACTGAAATCAAACGGAAACCACAAGGTACGCTTTTTTCTGTAAATAATGTTACTGTTTTTTTTATAACAGTCGCTGCTTCGGTAGCACTCAGTAACAAAATTAATCTTTTTGTTTGTTAATTGGAAACAGGAAGGTGATTTATATGATGATTTGTCTGCTGATTTCAAATCTTTTCCAATGGACATACATTTTTTTTTAAACAGATACATTTAAAATCGAAGAAATTTCGTATTAATTTAACGCCGAAAAGTGCTACGTTTTGTGCATAGCGCCTAGAATGTAAATTTTTGTGAACCACGTTTATCCGTTACACGCCAAGGTTGGAGGGGAAGAAGGCTAAACGTGAGTGCAAGAAATAGAGTTTTAAAGTCATATTACAACAAAGTTTCCTATAATTCTCAATGAGCTGACTAACGAGTTCTTCACAATTATCAGCGTTATGGATTCGCAGGAAGTTTTTTTCAACGCTTTGGAAGGATCTACATGCAGCTGTCTTCGAATGCAGGATTATTCTTTAGTTCCATTACTTGTGAACCAATAAAAATGCCTCCATTGATCTTGGCGTCACTGATCCTACGCAATTTGGTTTTGAGGAACTCAAAGCCTTTGCCAGAACGATCCATCGCTTTGGCAAAATTCTTGGTCAAGCCCAGTTTGATGTGTACTGTTGGAAGACAAACATTGTCTTGGAAGTGGTTGATTAACTACAATTTTGTTTCCAACAGTGAGAGATTCTCTCTGTGACCATTGTTTCAGAAGGTAGTGGTTTTTTTCTGTCCCTGCTGTCCCACACACAAAGGAAATAAGGGAACTTCGTGTATGCTAGTTGTAACCTAAGAAGCAGCACTTCTCATCTTCAGATCCCCAAATACATGCCATTCATAGATATTATATTTTATACTGTTAAGCACAAGCTTCACGTTCTCATATGATTCCTTCATATATGCAGCATATGTAAGAGGGATCGAAGGATATTGGCTACCATAGTGCAGAAGCACTTCTTTGAAACAAGTCTTAACAATAATCAACGAAAAGTCGCCATTCATTGGGATTGTGCGGATTCCCAATGTCTATAGATATACTGTCCACATCGTTACAGTACACCAAGTTATCTTGCTTGGAGAAAATATGTTCAAACTATTGTTGGCATTTACAAAAAAACATAACCTTGCATTTTTAACCAGAACACTCCAGCCTTTCATCCTTGAAACCACTTGTTTCTTCGATGAGTCAGCATCACGAACCAGATCACTTAATACAGACTTTGAAATCATATGAGGTTCAGGTGACACGTTTGTGTTGGAAAACAATGGATCCTGTTTTTTATTATCAGACTGTACCTCAGTTCGGAAAATGCTTTACCCTTGGTCTAATCAACTTCCAAAGTCCATGTTTCTGGTCTTTGAGGGATGGTCAGGCTTGAAGGGAGGGACACACGCCTTCTAGCTCAAACAAAATCAGAATGCTGGACAGTGTGCTTAGTCTTCAATGTTACTCCAGAGATCTGTGTAGTGCAGAAATAGCAGTCAGTTAAATGATTCTGTGGATCTCTGCAAATTATGGGAACGCAAAATCGCATACGATGAGAGCAGATGTTCAGCCACACACTTGACAGTCACACATGAAGCACAACATATGCGTGGGACCCATGATGTACCCTAATCTCCTATTTTACAGCCAAACTAAAATTGGTATGATTTTCTTATCAATGGGGTTATATTTCCAGTTTTAGCTTTAAAAGCTACCTCTCCACAGATGTAACGAAAAGTGTTTGTGTGGTTGACGAACGTATGGGGCGCTGTTAGTATACAAACACACTATATACAATGACAAAATAATAAAAAACTACGAAGTTCTAAATTATAATTGTCAACAAAGTTTATAACATGACAAACATAGAACGTTTCTGATTTCACTGGTATACGCATCTGGTTAAATATTCTTCTTACAGGAAGGTATTTCAATACAGTAGTACCTGCAAGTAACACAAACAAATCTTAGTGCGCAATGATAAATAATTTAACTTCAGATAAAAGCAACAAATGTTAGTGAGCAATACTAAATAATGTAGCTTAAAATATATTCACATTATTATAGTAAGGGGAGAACGATTGTAACTTCACATTCAGAATACATTACAAAAAATTGGAGCCCGAAAAAGAGCAATTATTACTTCATATTCACAATCACCAGACCAAAATACGTGGTACTTAATGAAATTTTCTCATTTAACAAAAATCATGGTTTCTGATTGTAATTTGTGGATGTGTTATTTCAGCGTTATGGCACAGGAGTTTCACAAAGAAATGCATTCATTCTGGTAACATGTCTTACAACTTTAAATTTCTTCCTTGAAATGTTCGAGAGATAAAATTCAAAATGTCAGAAGGCAGAAATTGCTGTACTTTCCCGCATAAGTAAACTTCCTTACAAGATCGGAAACGCAGGCTACGATGTACAGATATAAACTCGAAGTGTCACGGGGCTCCACCTCCCAAAGTTTGGAACCAGTGAGTGAAACCGCAGCTTCCGCTCTGCCTGTTGGTAAGACAGCTGTGGGACGGTGGCTGCCCTCCACCTCAGCTGTAGTCCGGCTCCAGACTGAGGCAGCGGACTCTGCCGGCGCCGCCTCGGCCCACCACAGAGGCTGGACACAGTGTCCAGTGCTGGCAGCCAGAGGCACTCGGACGTCCTGAGGACCTCCTGAGGACAGCGTGCGGGACGCAGGGACTGCAGACATCCCAGATGAAAGCTTTCAGACTAGGGCCAGCAGTTGGAACACTCGTGTCTTTGTGACGCGAGGAAAATTCTTAGACATGCGTCAGATACGTAATGGATTGCCTGATAAAGAAAATGGGCACCTCCTAAAGTGTTTTGTTTACTGTTGTCATATCACACTTGTGAAGTGGTGACGGTCTCCAGAGAGCTCCTTTGTTGATAAGGAACCTCTATTGCAGAGAACTTGGCAATATCTGAGTATCTAGGATGGCGACACAGTACTTATTTCGAATAATATGCGCCAGGTTTTGTGCCGAATATAGCACAAATTTCGATACAGCTGAGTCACTTAACAAAAATCTGGCTATCAAATTCCAGTAGAAACAGGTGATGAGGAACACGAAAAAGATCCATGCTTGAATGTTTTGCTGCTTTTTTTTTTTTTTTTCAACGTACAGGTCATGAGATGTTTATCCGAAGAGCGAAGACTGCTGCATCGTGTCTACGCAGTTTCAGCAAATTAAAGACGGTAAGAAACTACTTAAAGTCGACTATAGGTAGAGAAGACTGTCGAATTCTGCTACCTCGTTGTTCGAGTACGACACAGCTGCTAAATTCGACTTCGATGACACAACCAGTGTTCTCAGGCCTCTTCCAAATAGTCAGTCTCGCTATATGATTCTTGAACTAGGTGCTGGCAATGATTACATTATTCTAGCAAGCGGCTTCCCCTTTCATTATTTCCTCTCACCCTGTGTTCTGCTACTATTCTTCCCTCTGTTCCTTTCCCTACTACTGAATCCAAGGCACCCATTATAGTTAAATTTTTATCTCTTTTATCTATTGGAATAATTTTTTTATCCCGTCATATTTTCTGTCAAACTCTTCTCCATTTGTGGAGATGGTTGGCGTATAAAGTCGTACTAATGTGGTACCTGTTGGCTTTGTGTCTCTCTTCGCTACGATGATGCTTTCATTTCTGTGTTTCTAACAGGATGTCCGCATTCCCAGTTTCTTATTCGTTATCCATATCCATATCTGATTTTGTTTTGATATCCTTGTTATGACATCATCAAAACTCCTGTTCTTCACACTGTTGCATTACCCTATTTCATCTAATATCCAATGATCCGAACAGAGGGATTTTTACATGTGAAACACTATTTTACTAAGAGGATGCCATCATCACTTAACCGTACAGAACGGCAGCATGTCCTTGCGAAAACGAGAACAAATACTACGAGAGGTGGTCGGGAGGTCGACGATTGCGGTCTGCATAAGGCCATCCTGATTTAGTTTTTCCGTGATTCCCGTCAATCGTTCCAGGCAACTGACGACATGGTTCCTTTCAAAGACCACGCCGGTTTCGACGCCCATCCCTGAAACTCTCCGAACTGGCGCTCCGCCTCTAATAACCTCGTTGTCGACGGAACTTTGAAGCATAACGTTCTTTCCTTCCCTCCCTTCCTTTCTTTGGGAAAAAAGTGTGTCACAATTCTAGGTTCCCCTTGTTTGTAGCCGTTCGCAGTACCAGCAGAGCTAAATCATATTGAGTAGAGTTCCAAGGCCATATCACTCAACCACGCAGATAGTGTTCTCTCCAATTACCGGCAAGGCTGCAGCCCCACTTTAGGGATCACGAGTTAACCTGCACTCTTCACAGATACAGCTCCGTTTTGGTTGCACGTGCAGGACAGCTACCTGTTCGTTGCATCTGTAGCGTTCATTTAAGTAATGTTTCGCAATAACTCTTCATTTTTATTAAACCTACCTCACAAATACATTTTCTAAATGTATTTAAAAAAATGGGTGAAGTCAGTTCCATGTGGTGGGGGGTGGGGGAGGGACTTGGCAGGTCTGTCAAGGAAGCAGCATCACCTCATCACTTCGCTGTGGTTCAGCCAACGGGACTTACCGACACGAGTGTGACTTCTTCGACCGACAGATTCTCACCGCCACGTTTCTTCTTAAAAAAATATTCAACCGTTTGTTCTAACGACTTGCAGGTGCGGGATCATCTGCAACTTGCTGAAGGTGTCGCGTTATGCCTCGCACGGTTGGCAGGTCTGGCATGGAAGAGCGAGTTCTGCAGCAAGTAGAAGACGATGCTGAATCAAGTGTGTGAAGTCCTGCGGTTGCTGGACACGAAAGCTATTCTCTCGCGCAATCAGTTCTGCGCGAGACGCTACTCTTCCTGTATGACTTACAGCGTGCGTAGGTTCTCATACTGCAAGCCCAGCGGGTTACGCCAGTGGGCAAATGGATTTCCTGTAGCTTCCATTGAAGCAAGGCATCAGGTTCGTCTTACTATGAATACGTTGGGAGGAATAATCGGTGAAAGATCGTCCAGTAGCAGCTCTCGCACCTGTCCTTTATCTCCTACATTACTGGCTACCTTTAAATACGTACGTGACTTCCACAACTGTCGACGGCGAGCACACGTTACAGAAGCCTGTTTCCGAAGCACGTGACCAAAGACGGTGTGTTCTCACGAGTTCGTCGTTTTTTTGACAAGGAAGGGTACGGGATATTCAAGAATGAGTGGTGACAACATTGAACAGCTCTTGTAGTGTTTACCTGAAAGGTGATTCCAACGGACAGAATCACTTGTACCTCGATATGTGATTGTTTCCAGACATCTATTTGGAATACCTTTGTTTGGGCTTGAGGAACGCTACCTGCTCTAGCAGTGTGCCGCTGTCATCTTATACTTTCCCCTCTTTGGGGGAAGCGTGCCATGCGGCTTTTACTCCTCTGTGTGCTTGTGTGTGTGAATTTATCTGTGATTTTTTCATGTCTGTGAAATGTGATTAATGTTCTGTCTGTGTCTGGTACTTGCCTGAGGTTGGCGAGATGATTGTTATTTTGGGGGCGGAGAGAAGGATTAGGATTTGGATACAGGGATGTTCTCTTCGACTTAGTCGTCGAAGATCGTCATAGGTCGTTTGTGCTTGTCGCGGGACATGTCATCCAAATCTGGAAGAGCGCTCGTAGAAAGCCCTTACCAGATCTTGGAATCTTTCTCTGAGGAGTGGAATTTCGGCAGCGGCATGCAGATCATCAGTGGGGAATCCAAGGGGTAGGTGCAGTGCCCTCCTGAGGGCGCGGTTCGGCAGCCTCTGGAGCTTGTCCAGGTGCTGCTTTGCTGCGTATCCCCAGACGCGGCATGTATATTCCATTACTAGCCGGATCAGGGCCTGGTACACATGTACTCCTGCAGGGCAGGGAAGGGAGCTGGTTGAGTTCAGAATTGGGTATAGGATGGACGAAGGTACTTGGCGGTTCTGCGCCAGGGGAGCTGGGTTCCGTTTAGGTGAAGATGGAAACGGGGGGGGGGGGGGGGGGGGCGTTGAGGCGGTTCGCGCCTTCCGAGACTGCGGGTAATCAGCACTGCCTGCGTCTTTTCAGAGTTAATGCTGATGCGCCAGTGACGGGTCCAAGTTTCTGTGTCGTCTAAAACCCTTTGTAGCCTACGGTTGACCAGGTCCTTGTTCGCATTTCTCCTGTAGAAGGCTGTGTCGTCTGCGTACTGTGCAGTGTGCACCAGGGGGACCGTTGCTGTGTCTGCAGTGTACAGGCTGTACAAAACGGGCCCCAGGACCGATCCCTGTGGCACCCCAGCACGAATACGCCCTTTTGTGGAGGTGGCAGTTTCTTCTTCGACGGAGAAAGTTCCATTCGTGAGATAGTTTTTGATCAGATTAACTATGCTCCCAGCAAACCCTTGTGTGTACAACTTGTAAAGTAGTCCTCTATGCCATACTGAGTCAAAGACTTTGGCCTACGTCTAGTAGCACTATCACGCAGTAGCCTCTGTGGTTGAAGCCCTTTGTGGCTGCTTCAACCACTCTCGTGATCTGTTGTGGGGCAGAGTGGTTCTGCCGGAATCCGAATTGGAAATCCGGCAGAAGTTGCTCTCTGGTAATATGTACCTGTATGGGTCTTAACAGGAGGCTCTCATAGATCTTGCTGAGAGTTGGCAAGAGGCTAATCGGCCTGTAGTGCTGCGGGAATAGAGGACCTTTCCTTGGTTTGTGTTTCGCGACCACTTCCGCATGTTTCCAGCAAGCTGGAACTCGCGGGATCGAGTAATCTCGTTGAGGGCGTTCGCGAGGTGTGTGATCGCCGTGGGTGGGAGACTTTTGACTAACTGATTGGCGCCTTATTTGTGGGGAAGGACCTAATTACTCTTGCCACGTCCTCGGAGGCGAAAGGTGTGGGTTCGTCCTCTGGGTCCTCCTCAGCATTGAGGAAGACAGCCGGTTGACGACTGACTACCTCTTCATGCTCTTCATCCTGGGGCTCTGCCGCTTGAAACTGCTTCTCGAAGGAGTCGGCGAGGGCATTGGCCTTCTCAGAATGGCTGTAGACTAGACCCCGCTCGCCGTGCAGTGGCGGCGTCCTTCCGCGTCTTTTTGTGAACTGTTTGGTTGCTTATCATAGTGTATGATCGTCTACTTTGAGAGCTGTGAGGCGGTTTTGCCACTGTTGGTTTCTGTGCTCACTGAGCGCTACCTTCTCTCTGTAGACGATTGAGCAGCCTCCTAGTGGCCTCATTTCTGGTGATCTTCCACTCTTTTGCCACTCTGTTCTTACGTTGAATTTGAGCAAGCAAGAGTTCCGGGAGCTGTATTTGCGGCGGCGGCCCATCCCTTTGTGAAGGGGTGGCCTCTTCCGCTGCCTGCAAGATGGTGTCTGTTAAGTCTTGTAGCGATTGTTCTACGGTTTTGGCAGTAGGTGGCGGAGCGCGAGCGATATGTGTGTGAGAATGTGTGTGAAATCTTATGGGACTTAACTGCTAAGGTCATCAGTCACTAAGCATACACACTACTTAACCTAAATTATCCTAAGTACAAACAAACACACCCATGCCCGAGGGAGGAGCGAGCGATATGAGAGATGACAGTTTCTCGGTGTCGCTCCCAGTCTGCACTTTTGTAAGACGTCTGGTACCGTGGCAGTGCTACCCATTCTCCCACATCGACCTCTAGAATCACTGGGTTGTGGTCGGAGGACATTCTGTTGATTGTCCTTGCGGCCGCAAACCCAGCGATCCTCCTAGTGAGAGGTATGTCTAACACGTCGGGCCTGCCTCCATTTTTTGGAAAATGTGTGGGCTCGACTGGACCCCATGTTTCGAAGTGGTGGGTGCGCGCTAGTTTTTGCAGTTTGGCGACTGCTCTGGAAGTTACTCTAGAATTCCAATCAGGGTGTTTGGCATTGAAGTTGCACCCGATAGGAGTTTACCTTCAATTTGCCCTAGAGCAGCTATGTCTCCCTCATCCATCTGGTCCTGCGGGTTTCGGTAAACTGCAACCGTTGTTAGGGGTCCGGTGGCAGTGGTTACTTCCACCGTCTGTCTTTACGGTAACTAACGTAGTTGGGAACTGTCGCTTCCCAGGTTTAGGTGGATTTCTCCCATCATGCATATGTCGATGGAGAACTCCTTCATGAGTTCTCTCAACTCATTCCTGAGTTCTCTGAACTCGACCTCTTGATTAACAATGCCATCTGCGTTAGAGACGCACATTGTCAGGCCTTGGAATTTTGGTCTTCTATCCATGATGGGGTTTTGAAACTACTGAGGAAGTCGCAGAGGGGAGCAACTGCTGGACTGCTGCCTGAAGGTCAACGAGGATCTGTGTGTTCTGCGTCTGGGCTCCCCTGAATTGCTTCATTATTTCCACGACGAGGTTCATGGTCTGCACCATAATGCCTGATCCGAGGGTGTGGGCTATGTGTGGGGTTCCCTAGAGCTTTCTCTGTCATGGAGGACCTGGTCGTTGTTGCTGTGTTTCCCGGTGTTGTTCCTGTGACTGTGTCTGATGTTGTGGTGATGGGGCTACGTTTCCATGGCTTCTCGAAGGAGAAAGCACCTCCACGTATGTTGCCCTTGGTGTGTCTGGTCTGTGTTTTAGCCAGGTGTTGTCTGTGTGTGTTGTCGTGTTTTGTTTCCTTGTGTGACTGGATGGGTTGGTGGTGTTTTGTTTGCGTGTATGGGGGAGGGGGGGGGGGGGGCCTTAGCGCCCTTTGCCTGCTGTGAGTGTCTTTTGTGGATCTCACAACCTTGGTAACCCACTGTGTGGTTTTTGCCACACAGCGCGCACCTTATTTGTGGATGTGTGTGTTTTAGTGTGCATGTACTTGTGTTATGGGCCTCGGCGCACTTTCTGCACCTTACTGCCATGGTGCAGTGTGCTGCAATGTGATTCAGGCCCTGGCGCCTGAAGCACTGCACCGTCTTGTTCTTGTGGTTCAGTGGTCACAGGCACGACCAGGATCATTTTTATTTCCCGTTTGTTTTGCTCTAGCAGTATGGGACATCCTGCGTACTCCTGGAGACTGAGGTCGGTTGGTGACGGAGGCAGCTCTGTGCCACTGTTCCCGTCCTGCTCATCTCGCGTACCGATCGAGGGAGGAATGGCTGTCTGCACACCTCAGTAGGCGGCCCATGCTGTATCGCGTTCTGTGGGACACGCGCGATGGAGGCAGCGAAGCAGTTCCACTGCCTACAGTCTATACAGGCTCCGGAAATTTAACCAGGCTGCGAGGAAACAGCGTCCCCTTCCTAACAAAGAACCCCGTTTAGTTATCTGGACATCTCTTTTACATTTTCATTGCAGCTGGGTGAGTGGCGGAGAGGGGGAGAGGAGATTCATCATTCTTGTGATTGGTTTGTCGCAGCTCGACACGACTTTCTCTCATGTGGGAACCTCAACATCTCAAAATATCTCTTACACCTAACATGCTCAATTATTTTTTGGAAAAATTGCAATCTCCGTCTCTCCAGCTGGCTTTGTCCTTTAATGCATCGTCTGCCGCCAACTTTTGAGTACCTGCCACTTGACGTTAAATGTCCCAAACTGCTCCGTTCTCACGACAAATAGTCCGCTGTCTCGTTTGAAAATCGCGAAAAAATCTGAAATTCTCGTATGCTGTCGAGTTTTCTTTTAAAAAATTACGAGCAGACTTTCCCTGTCCTAAAAACTAACTGATTACATCGTATTTTGAAAACTCTTAGACACCCGATTGCTTCGCAACTGGTCGTTCCAAAGTTGCGCCTCGCTACATAAAATCTGCGCAAGATGGTCTTTTCTAACGTTTTATCAGCAGTTAACTGGTAACTTGACTTATAATAGCTTGCTGCATAAGTTCGTTCCAGTTTTTGTTTTGCATGTTTGTATTCTGGTTGCTATGGGTTTACTTGTTGACTGACATTTTTATTTGTAGTTCAGTGTTATTTGAGTTTACATGTTGAAATTTTGTCATTTGGAGTTAGTAGAGCTGTGGACGCTAGGAAACGGGGTGCCAAGTACACAAATAGGAACATTTCCAACATATTCTTCTGTTTCAGTTCAGTAAAGGGGTGATACCAGCAGAGGAATACAGGAACATTTGCGCCGTGTATGGGGGTAATGCCATTGGACAGAGCACGGCAATAAAATAGTTTTCTCGTTTTAAGAAGGATGGCTCTGTCATTAGTGACCATCCATGCTCAGGAAGACATTTGCGTTATGATGAACATCGTTTAAACGCATTCATCCAGAATGATCCACTGGCGTATGTGAGGAACTGCGATCATGCCAACATCGTGCGACATTTGCATGCAATGGGGATGGTTCAAAAATCGAGAGCCTCGGTATCGCATGTTCTGAGCCAAAATCACAAAAACCAGCGGGTGGCCATAGTGCGTATCTGCTAGCTCGTCATCGACTAGCTCCTGAACAACATCGGCTATTCCTATCCCGCATCGGTACTGGCGACGAGAAATGGTGTTTTTGTACCAACATAAGGAAAAGAAAGGAATGGTCGAGCCCAAACAAAGCAACAATTACCCGTGCAAACACCTGCGCGCATCCACAAAAGGTGATGTTATGCATCTTGTGGAACAGCGACAGTGTGAAGTTTGGAAGGCAGGAGACGAGGTACTGGCAGAACCGAAGCTGTGAGGACAGGTCGTTAGTCGTGCTTGGGTAGCTCAGTTGGTAGAGCACTTGCTCGCGAAAGGCAGAGGTCCGAGTCTCCGTCTGGCACACAGTTTTAATCTGCCAGGAAGTTTCAGCGACAGTGTGCTGTATTATGAATTGCTTTTCGGAGGTGTAACCATCACTATTGATATTTACTGTCAACACCTGAGACGACTTGCAGACGCAGTGCAAGAACAACGACCGGAAGGCTGTGTGAAGTGATGCAACTCCACGGTAACGCCTGCCCGCATTATACTAGACTGACAAAAATCGCTATGTAGCAGTTGGGTGAGGAAGTCATTCCGCACCGACATTACTCATCTTATCTTGAGTTCTCATAATTTCACTTTTTCCGTTCTCAATTTAACAAACTCCAAGCAATCTCCGTTGCAGATGTAAATACATCCCGCAGATGTGTCGACAAGTTCTGTGCCTAAAAAACGAAGTGATTTTTGTTGTCTCGGAATCAAAAAGTTATCCAGCGTTGGCAGACTGTTGTAAAAATTGAAGGAGAATATAGTATTGATGACTTATGTCTCTGTTGTGTTCGTTAAATTTATGGAAAAACGCTACGGAATTATGCACCAATCCAATATTTAAATCCGACATGTACTACAAAAATTGTGGTGTAAACAGTGTGTCTACGTGACTCTCCTGTATACCTGCTGTAAGTACACGCATCATTCATCGCAAGACTCGCGAAGCTGAACGCTACACTGGATCTCCTGCTGAGACGGTTCACTGAGGTCTGGCGGACGAAACGAAGAAGTGGCAGCCGGCAGCGACAGCACAGGGCACCACTGGTGTCGTGTAGGCCAGCCCGCCACCTGCCACAGCACGGCTGTTCTACATCAGACTGCAGTACCGTGGGAGCTGCCCTCTGATATCGTAACACACGTCCTGTCTTTCTTTCCCTGCTTCTAGTTTGCCTCTCCCAAATATTCATTTCATTGTCGATTTTGTGGAGAACCACATCGCTTCTAACATCATCAATATATTCAATTTTCAACATCCCTAAGTAACACGAGATCACAAACACTACGATTCACTGATTTTCTGTTTTTCCTGCAAATCCGTTATTCTTTTCCATGCAGTGCTATGTACCAGATGTCGTCCCCAGTTTTTATATTAAGTATCGTTAACCTAATTTCTACTCGTCTTCATTACGTTAGTCTTCCTGTGCTCTCTTATCCTTCCATGAATCATGTACATCACTATGTTCATTCGATACAGCAGCTACTGCAGTTGTTCCTCGCTATCACTACAGAAAAAAATATCATTAGCGAATCTTGTAATCGATACCATATTGCCCTGAAATTTAAACCCACTGCTGATTCTCTGTTTTATTTCCGTAATTGGATCGTCGATCGTTGATATGTACGTTGAACATTGGAGGAGAAGATCTACATTCTTGTCTTACCCTCTTCGTTCTTAGTTTTCCATTTCTACACTGGAGAGCAAAAGAGACTGGTACACCTGCCTACATCGCGTAGAGCCCACACGAGCACGACGTGGTATGGGCTCGACTAATCTCTGAAGTAGTGCTGGAGGGAACTGACGCCATGAATACTGCTGGGCTGTCAAATAAATCCGTAACAGTACGAGGAATCGGGAATCTCCTCGGAACAGCACGTTGCAAGACATCCCAGATATCTCAATAATGTTCATGTATGCGGAGTTTGGTGGCCAGTTGAAGTGTTTTAACACAGAAGAATATTCCTGGAGCCAATCTGTACTAATTATGGACTTGCGGAATGTCGCATTGTCCTGCTGGAATTGCCCAAGTCCCACGGAATGCACAATGGACATGAATGGATGCAGGTGATCACAGACAATGGTACGTCTCATCTATCAGAGTCGTATCTAGACGTATCAGGGGTCCCATATCACTCCAAATGCACACGCCCCACATCATTAAAGAGCTTCCATCAGCCGTGGTAGCTGTGCGGTAGGGGCGCATTGTCACGGTTGCGCGACTCCCCCGTCGGAGGAACCGAATGCGTGTGTTTGTGTTGTCCTTAGCGTAAGTTAGTTTGGATTAGATTAAGTAGTGTGTAACCCGAGGGACCGTGACCTTGGCAGTTTGGTCCCATAGTCTTTACAAGTGTCCAAATTTTTCCACCAGCTTGAACAGTCCCCAGATAACATGCAGGGGCCGTGGATTCATGAGGTTGTCTCCATACCCATACACGTCCTTCCGCTCGACATAATTTGAAATGAGCTCGTCCGACAGGGCAACATGTTTCCAGTAGCCAACAGTCCAATGTCGATGTTGGTGGGCCGAGGCGAGGCGTAAAGCTTCGTGTCGTGCAGTTTTCAAGGGTTTACCGGTGGGCCTTAGGCACCGAATGCCCATATCGATCGTGTTTCGTTAAATGGTTCGCACGCTGACACTTGCTGATGACCCAGCATTGAAAACTGCAGCAATTTGATGAAGGTTTGCACTTCTTTCACCTTGAACGATTCTCTTCAGTCAATGTTGGTCCTGTTCTTGCAGGATCTTCTTCCGCCGGCAGCGATGTCAGAGATTTGATATTTTACCGGATTACTGATATTTACGGTACACTTGTGAAATCGTCTCACGAGATATCCGCAGTTGTTCGCTACCTCAGCGATGCTCTGTCGCACACATTCAGACCCACTTAAATCTTGATAACCTTCCATTGCTGCGGCAGTAACCGATCTAACAACAGACCCTTGTTGTCTTACACAGGTGTTGCCGGTCGGAGTGCCGTACTCTACCTATTCACATATCTATGATTATGGATGCCTATACCAGTTTATTTGGCGCTGCAATGCATTATTTCCGATGTGTTCTTGAACAAATCGCATTTTATTCGTCTTGCGCTAGAGACGACTACTATACTTGTGAGAACTCCATTATTTTGCATTGTTGAACGCCTTTTCTTGATCGATAATGGGTAGGAAGGTGTGTTCGTTAGTCTTGTCTCCATTATCATTCGCAACGTCACCTCTCTGTGATCGGCCAATGGCCGAGCGGCATTTTCAGATGCGAGTCAGGGTCATTGCTCCACTGTCTATATCCTTGTCGTCCAGGTGCCCTCTCTGTCTACTCCGCTATTGCATCAGCACCAACGGTCACGTCGGTCTAAGCGGGGCGCTGGACCGCTTGTAGAGCCGTGGTCCGCCCAGTTGTCATCGGCTATACCTTCTCCTTCTCTCTCCCTCGCTTCCCCAAGAATCCTGGCCTCCTCTCGTGTCATTTCAAAACTTTGAGCTGCATTCTGCGTTGTTTATTATCTTATCATGCATTACTAAAGATCAAGCAAGCCATCCACGTGGCCATTGTGTGAATAATTCTTCATTTCGTTCCCATTATTAAAATTTGCAAATTGATTATACTGTTATTAATTTATGCAAATGTATTGTGTTTCGTTTGTTGTCATTTACACTTTGTGGATGATTTATTATTATAGTTAGCAGATAAGATCTTCTCCTGTGAAATCTGGCGTTTGTAGTTTTCTGTGCAGCATTTGCACTTTGATAATTTACCACAAATTTGCATTTTCTCCAATCCGTGAAATAATTTTCTGATTTTTCGGCGGAAAACCCTTAGGTTTATAATAAAACTGGTTGGATTAACACATGAGGATTGCTACATTATTAACTTGTCACGCCACTGCAGAAGTATGTGTTGGAAAAGCGTGAAGTTTGAATTTTTGGTTCAGAAATAATTTCACAAGTCTTCGAGACACAATTCTTCTCAGAATTCGTATTGGAATGTACTAATGGTTTGGTTTCTTCCGTTGATATTGTGTCCATTGCCAGTGGGGCGAATACACAGTATGTTCCGCCGTTCCTAGGGAGGGAGCGATACTGGTGCTATACAAGTTGATTTGTGATCCGATTGTGGATCTTGGCGAGATTTTGATAATTCCCTTATACCAATGCGGAGGGGATAGGGATTATCTTGCGAGTTGGAAATATGTTCTGCACGGAAAAAGGCGTGTTGACGTTCAAGTAAGTTCTTTCTTCCGCTGTGGTTATGTCAGTGAAGCGATATGTTCTCGCTAGTGCTTTCCGACACTGGTTATCGCTTGTGGGTTAGCGCCAGTAGTGCGATGATGTTTGCCTTATGGTATTTAGACAGAGGCTCGCCAGCCCTAAAGGTTCATCATCAGCGAAGTCTTGTTTTACGTGGCGTGAGCACATGGATTGCGAGTCACAGTAGAACGTTTTTAGATGAATAGGAAAGATGTGGCGAATGGGAACAGATAAAACTGGAAGCTAATCACAAATCATTATGCCCTATAAATTTGAAAACCTAGTTTTTTATATCTTTACAGTAGCTCTTACTTGACGATATGTATATATCGATTCTTGAGAGTCTGAGCCATCCTGACAGCCCTGTGAGGAGTATACACGTGGTGGTGAGCGGTATTCGACACATATTCTGCGCCGGATAGCCACATCAGCGTCACCATCCAGTAAGCTGCTACAGGGAAAGTATCAAAATGCGCATTAGTGTCGAGCGGAAATGGTTAGAGCTAGCTAGACTTAGTAATTTGTTGGATATAATTGAAAGTAAGTGTTGCATGAAGTGAGTGTGTTCGAGGTATAAGTGTGCAGGCTGTTTTTGCATTTTAGATAAACAATTAATGATCAAAATTGTAATTTCTTAAAGAACCTTAGTGTTATCGTTGAAACAGAAGAAAGAAGTGAGGTATGTTTCAGTTCCTTGCATTAATCATATTGTAAAGTTTCAATTACAATCAGTTCATACTTTTGTTACAATTTTTTATCTATCTGCTTCTCCAAACATTCATTCCAAAAACACGGCACTTGAACATGCGCTAGGGATTGTGCAGAGGACTACAGTGCTCCAGATGTCGAGTGAGAAGTGGACCCATCACAGACCGTGGCTGGCCGCTGGCTAGACGGCACTCACCGCGATGCGGCATGCCTGCCGTGACACTGCGTGACCTCTCCTGATGGACAAGCCACGATGTGCGCAGCTGCCGGCATGACATCACCACCCGAGTACAAGCCGGGACTACCGAACAGCTGGTGTGATGTCACCGCATGGGAATACTGGCAGCCATCAGCTGCAGGCAGCCCATCCGCAACCCTACCCCGACCCCAGCCCCACTCCATGCCACTTCCACCCAGGCGACAGTGCAAGTGACCAGTTGACGTGACTACATTCGGGGTGGCTCACTGGTGGTAGAGGCACTCACAGAGTCCTGCCTATCCCTTTCACTCACAGGGACAGAGAGGGAAAGGAATTCTAGGCACTGTGATGCATCAACATGGGAGCCTCACTTACTGCCTTTAAGCAACAGAGGCTCTTCCTCCGATGTCGCGCGACTACTTGGGGCCACTGCTGATTGATGCCACGGTCTTGAGGGACCTGACCTAACACTGCTGCCGACGAAAAAGACAGGGATGGAGAACGCTGAACCAAGTGCTAGATGTGTCTGCACATTCGCTACAACTGCTGCTGCTGCTGGAGGACTGTCTTCAACAAGAGCGACAGTTTCTCAACTGATGCCCTATCTCTACTGTCAACAGTCCAGCTGGCTACCTATTGCTGTCATAGACAGGAAACTGGTCTTGCCACAGGGGTAAGTAAAGGGGTTACCCAACTCTTAGCACCAACAACTCACCCACCCACCCCCCTTCTGACACTTCAGTCTGGAACCGCGTGACCGCTACGGTCGCAGGTTCGAATCCTGCCTCGGGCATGGATGTGTGTGATGTCCTTAGGTTAGTTAGGTTTAAGTAGTTCTAAGTTCTAGGGGACTGATGACGACAGATGTGAAGTCCCATAGTGCTCAGAGCCATTTCAACCGTTTTTTTCTAACCTAATAAACACCTCACAATTGCAGTGCTATGTTTATTTGTGTGACTCATGTAAAGCTAATTTTTCAACTCCGTAAAAATTATTGAGAATAAAGCGGTGGGAGACTTAAAATATGTACTTTCATTCTTATTTTTGTGTACCTTGCCGTATTTACTTTATTAGACTAAATGAAATTTTTCACTTCTCTTTCTTACTATGTTTGCCATGAGGGACAGCACCATTTTCAGTTGTGTACTAGGACACAAGGTAACTCTCATCTAAAATTTAAGATTGACCATACAATTACACTAAAATTCAAGCCACTAGAGAAATTGACTCATGTGTTTATTCTGTCTTTCTCTTTTGTTTTAAGTCGCACTATGTTCCACAAGTCATTTAAATGTTGTTTATTTTGTGTTAACACCAATTACACAGTTGCGCTAAACAAACATAAAGACACCTTAATATGAAATGAGGTTAGTTAGATAAGGTTAACACATGACACGTGTCAAAAGAACACACACTTGACTTCCCTAGATTTGCTGAATGTTAGGGTAGAATTTGTGATGTTAGTTGTCCCTATGAGGATTGAATCACTGTGAATACTGCAAGGGTAACAAAATCTCCGAGGAAGAGAATGGTCAATGCTCAATTATACTGTATTGCAGTTAGAGAAATCAATCATCCCTGACCTCAGCTTCAGTGTGAAGAGATTGTAAGGTGGCGTTGTCCCGTGACCTTCATTTCTTACATATTCTGTCCTCACAAACGTATTCTGCACATCAAGACGCTTCATTAGAATCCAGGCTCGATAAGGTAGAGTCAATTCTGTATGAATTAATGAAAGCAATATGCAAATCTAATAAGTAAATCGCAAGTGCGCACCGAGGCTGAAAAGGTCGATGCTGGCATACACAACATGAGGGCCAAAGGAATTTTCGTTCTAAAGAGGCAACCAGCCCACTGGAAGGCCCATCCCTTCAGAGGGGTGAGTCAACACACACCTACTTCGGCTGGAGCGACCTCCAAGAGAGAGGACAGTTTTTGGCAGAGTGAAGGCATAACGACCCCCATGTTCGACTTAAAACAAGTTCTGCTACACTGTGTGGGAGCACCCAGAAGAAGCATTTTTTGATGGACCAAGTGCATAGTTACGGAGTTCTCACAGCAGGACAGTATATGCCTAACGGAGATGCTACATATTTCCGCAATGGTCGACTTAAACGAAACATCATTTTCCAATTTAAAAGAGCAACGCTGATTGGCAGAATATTTCTGACCCAAAGAGCCAGAGGAGTGGGGGAAGACAGCAAAGGATATACCCTTGCAATTTTTCCAGAAAAAGGAGCCGTTCCGTTGTCGCTCTTGGAGCGGGAACATGTAACGAGAGTGAGTGTGCTTGTACTTGTATTCAAAGAGCAAGGAACAAAGTCTCTCCTCAGTACTTCACTGGGAGAGCACCTCTGTCGTTAGCGAATCAGAGTGATACTCTATATTCAGTTGCTCACGATTAAGCGTTGTTAACTGTGTTGGCCGTCACACTTATTGTGCAGTCTGAACACGGACAGAGCACTAGTTAAACGCCTGCAAGTGAATATTGAGTGACATCGTGGTGGACTGGTTATCTGACTGGTGTACCACGCCAGTAGCTAGACTAGGGGCGTATAGGAGCCCTTGACTTCATCAAGGCGTAGGGAGAGTTTGATTGGCGAAGATCAATCCAGATAGAAAGAGACATTTGTGTTATTCGTCAGCAGCGAGCGAAGCAGGCAGCAGTCGTCGCAGCTCATGGTATTGTGCACTACAGCATATGCGAGCCCCATCTTTCCTCCATAACAGTACACTCCATTACATTTCTCACATGAAAGCCTTGACCGTACTTAGAAAAGTTATTCAGGTTGTGTAGGCGCGGCTCTCAGCCATCCTGCCGAGTAAATAACATTATTAAAGAAAAGAGAGGAAAAGAACCTTCCTATAATTTGTAAAATAATAGCATTCCTATCCATAAGAGGCAATCTACTGTTCCAAAAAGAACCCGATAATTCATTAATTTATAAGAAAAAGTTACATTTGATTTCTCAGAATTTTTTATTTGTAACAAATAATATTTTTCGTTTGTTTAATGTTTTTCTTACACTAACAAGCAATACTTCAGTACCCAAGTATTCCACTAGTACGTAAGAATATAGAATATTTTTGTGTCTTTTCCTTACAGCAGACGACTCCAGAAGATATTGGTTGCTGAATGTTTTTCAAGCAGTTGTTGTTGGTACATTAGGAGCGTCTGTCTGACTTCTGCAGTAATGTGAGGTGGAAATTGTTTCTTGCAGGAGCCAAAGGGTACTTGTTGGATCAATCCATTCCCCAACTTGACAAAATAAAACCCACACACTCCCAGAAAATGGGGATCCTGCCAGGATAGGTAAAACTGCCAGGATAGGTAAAAGTACCAGGATAGGTAAAAGTGCCAGGTAAAAATAGTAGATTAATAAGAACAGATAGTGTCAGAGTTAGGTTCAGAAGGTCGCTATCGTAGTTGGCAATTTCTTTCATATTGTAAAGAGACATTTGCAAAGATTTAGAGTTAGAATAGATACTAGTAGCGAGGAGAGTAGAATTGTAGGGACAAGGTCTTGTGTTATTGTGTTGGAAGTTTTGGACTTTTACGATTTTTGAGTAGCTTTTAGGGCATAGGAGTTTGAGGTGGCAGACACAGATGCAGGGAGATGCAGAAACGCAGAGTGACGCAGTATCAAATGAGTTAGAATTAAGGAATAACATTTTTCTACCTTTGCAAGCGCACAGGTGGAGATTGTAGACTGTAGCAGAGCAGACAGAACAGCCGAGAAGTTACGACGTTGTTGTTGTTGGTTTAACCAACTGTTAAGTGGTCGTACAGTTTTGTAGATAGGGTTGTGGTGTGTTGAAAGAACTTCCCTGTTAACAAGAGCACAAGCCAAAAGGTTACAGGAGAGACAGCAAGTAGACAAGATGGGAGAGAATAAATCAGATAAACAGCAAATAACCGAGCTTGTTGAGAATAGGACAGATGATGAACCAGAGAATAGGACAGTCGGTGAGCTGCAGGCTCAGTTAGATTGGGATAGAATTGAGACAGATCAGACAGGTGGGAATCGACGGGACGAGAATATCGAATTTCCAGAATACGAAATTCCGTGTAGGTCACATTCTGAGCCAGAAATGGACAGCCCACGCAGGAAATGGCAAAGATTAGCAGCAAAATGAGCTAAAGAAACGCGTTTGTTTGGCGCAATTCAGAGACAGAATAAGCGTCAATACAGTCAATGAATCGGCAGTCAGCTAATGTCACAGAGACAAGAAAAACACAGCAAAGTGAGACCGGAAGTAGAAGTTAGGCCACCGAATACTGAAAAACGTAAGGATTGACGTGAAAAATGCGGAAGAGGTTAGGCAAACTAACGCCCACCCTATCTTATACTAAGCACTAAATAAAAGATAAATCAATAGATCAACAAAACAACATAATTAAAAGAAAAAAAGGCGACACAAAACAGACTAACAATTTCTTGTAGTATTGAGTATCGTCCAACACGCACAAAAACAAGAAATGGCACACAACGAATACAAGGATGGAGAAGTGGTAGGACATAATTAGATTAAAGAAAAGAAATATATACTACTCGCCATTAAAATTGCTACACCAAGAAGATGACGTGCTACAGACGCGAAATTTAACCGACAGGAAGAAGATGCTGTGATATGCAAATTATTAGCTTTTCAGAGCATTCACACAAGGTTGGCGCCGGTGGCGACACCTGGTGAAACGTTGTTGTGATGCCTCGTGTAAGGAGGAGAAATGCGTACCATCACGTTTCCGACTTTGATAAAGGTCGGATTGTAGCTTATCGCGGTTGCGGTTTATCGTATCGCGACATTGCTGCTCGCGTTGGTCGAGATCCAATGACTGTTAGCAGAATATGGAATCGGTGGTTCAGGAGGGTAATACGCAACGCCGTGCTGGATCCCAACGGCCACGTATCACTAGCAGTCGAGATGACAGGCATCTTATCCACATGGCTGTAACTGATCTTGCAGCCACGTCTCGATCCCTGAGTCAACAGATGGGGACGTTTGCAAGACAACAACCGTCTGCACGAACAGTTCGACTACGTTTACAGCAGCGTGGACTACCAGCTCGGAGACCATGGCTGCAGTTACCCTTGACGCTGCATCACAGACAGGAGCGCCTGCCATGGTGTACTCAACAACGAATCTGGGTGCACGAATGGCAAAACGTCATTTTCTCGAATGAATACAGGTCCTGTTTACAGCATCACGATGGTCGCATCCGTGTTTGGCGACATCGCGGTGAGCGCACGTTGGAAGCGTGTATTCGTCATCGCCATATTGGCGTATCACCTGGCGTGATGGCATGAGGTGCCATTGGTTACATGTCTCGGTGTCCTCTTGTTCGCATTGACGGCACTTTGAACACTGGACGTTACATTTCAGATGTGTTACGAGCCGTGGCTCTACCCATCATTCGATCCCTGTGAAACCCTACATTTCAGCAGGATAATGCACGACCGCATGTTGCAGGTCCTGTATGGGCCTTTTTGGATACAGAAAATGTTCGACTGCTGCCCTGGTCAGCACATTCTCCAGATCTCTCACCAACTTAAAACGTCTGGTCAATGGTGGCCGAGCAGCTGGCTCGTCACAATAAGCCAGTCACTACTCTTGATGAACTGTGGTATCGCGTTGAAGCTGCATGGGCAGTTGTACATGTACACGCCATCCAAGCTGTGTTTGACTCAATGGCCAGGTGTATCAAGGCCGTTATTACGGGCAGAGGTGATTGTTCTGAGTACTGATTTCTCAGGATCGATGCACCCAAATTGCGTGAACATGTCAGTTCTAGTATAATATATTCGCCCAATGAATACCCGTTTAACATCTGCATTTCTTCTTGGTGTAGCAATTTTAATGGCCAGTACAATATATATATATATAAATCTAATAATTTTTGCCACTATCAGAAAATTTTTGCATTATATAAAATCAGAGCTTTTTGTAAATAATGATAGCAAATATATGTAAAACAGAAATTGTAATTATTTCTATGCGTCAGAGCGCCACCAACATCAATTGCCAGCTCCCTCAACGCCATATGCTTCGAGATAGCGATGGAGAGTGTACAGACATGTTGGGAAAGCACTTAGGGCAATGACAACAACATGGAGACCAACGCCACACTGGAAATGCAGGTTGCAACCAGGCTGGACTTCAGAAGTACAACGTGCAGCATGGACATGTCATATGCCACGATACTGCTACTTCATGGATAAGTGTGGGGAGAATCATGATACGATGAGACTACAAATCCTATATCTCTCCTACATCAAAATTCACATATTCCTAGCCCAAGAAGAACACAAGAATGCAAGAAAGAAGAGAAGAACAGAAGTTGCAAGATGTAGAAGGGCAGAAGTCAGCAAGATACCTTTCTCTCTATCCTACAAAGAAAATAGTTACAAACGTCTTTCCATTCACTTTGAGGCATACTAACTACTACAACCACCTCTCCAAAAATAAGTCAAACAAATAATAGTCAAACAAATACAAACGAATGGCAAACGGAATATTAAGAGGTTCCAACAAACATTATCCAGAAATGGATTCAGCAAAATGAACATCATTCTCCCTACCACATCATCAAACTGTCATACCGAACCAGGTGTGGAGTACCAAGACGTCACGGCACATACGATGATGATCGTCGGTAATCGCCAACTTACTACAATCATCGAACTGCCGTACCGCCCCAGGTGTGACAGCAAAGGAGTACCAAGACATCACTGTATACTCAATAACCCCAGTCATCATCATCGGCAAAAATTAAAATTCTTGATGACAACATCAACAAATAAGACCCGGCATCGCATGTTAGAGTGCTTCTCACTTGTTTTGTGGCACCCATATAACTGAGTCGACGCCTTCCAGCACTTCCATGGGGATCGTCAAACAAAGAAACGGACAGAGTAAATACAACCAGCGTAGATTATAAAAATTAGATATATGCGAATAATACTTACCTTCTTTCTATTTCTAAAAGTAATTATTTTATTAAATATGTAAAGTCCATAATTTATACATACCTCAAAATTTTTCAGAAAGAAACTAAATTAAGATAGTCATACAATCTCTTATTTCCTTTATATGTAGAATTAGAAAAAGAATTATGTAGTATTTTCCTTCCATAAAGAATGTTCATAAATACACTTTTCTTGCAATCATAACATTAGTACTGAGGATAGAATTAAGAGAAAAGCTTCTTCATTCTTTAAAAAAAAGACGGTGACGAATAAAAGAAATAAATTAACGAAACAAAGTGACACAACAGAGCTTTTGCGAACATTCACGCAAAGCTTAACGAAAGAAAAGAAATAACCACACTATGACATGATACACTGTACACTAACGAGTTTAGAAAAATTAATATTGTAAAAGCAACTCTTGGAAATGGAAAAGAAAAACAGAGACACGTAAAGGCAATGACAAAGAAAATAAACCTTTGTAAAGTCTATATTTGCCTAACAATAAAACACAAATTGTATAATTAAAAACTAGAAACAATAGCTATAAAGAAATAATTACAAAATTGTCAAGAACGGCTGAGAACGTTTATTGGAAAATCTAAAAGAACAATTTTTGCCTGAATCGCTCGCAATTAAGCGTTGTTCACTGTGCTGGCCATCACACTTACTATGCGGTGTGAACAAGGACAGAGCACTAGTTAAACGCCTGCCTGCGAGAGAATATTGAGTGACATCGCAGTGGACTGGTTATCTGACCAGTCTACCACGGCAATAGTTAGAATAGGGATGGATGGGAGTCCTTCATCAAGGCATAGGGAGAGTTTCATTGGCGAAGGTCAATCCAGATAGACAGTTGTGTTATTCGTCAGCAACGAGCGACGCAGGCAGCAGTCGTCGCAGCTCACAGTATTGTGTGCTACAGCGTATGCGAGCCCCATCTTTCCTCCCTAACAATACATTCCATTTCATTTCTCACGCGACAGCCTTGAGCGTACCTAGAAAAGTTATTCAGGTTGTGTAGGCGCGGCTCTCAGCCATTCTGCCGAGTAAATAACATTTTTAAAGAAAAGGGAGAAAAGAACGTTCCCATACTTTGTAAAATAATAGCATTCCTATCGATAAGAGGCAATTTACTGTTCCGAAAAGAACCCAGAAATTTATTAATTTACAAAAAAAAAGTTTCACTTGATTTTTCAGAATTTTTTTCGCAATTAATAATATTTTTCGTTCGTTTAATGTTTTTCTTACACTAACGAGCAATACTCCAGTGCCCAAGTATTCCACTAGTTACGTAAGAATATATAATATCTTTGTGCCTTTTCCCCACAGGGAACGACTCCAGAAGATATTTGTTGCTGAATGTTTTTCAAGCCGTTCTTGTTGGTACATTAGGAGCGTCTGTCTGACTTCTGTAGTAGTGTGAAGTGGAAATTGCTTCTTGCAGGGGCCAAAGGGTGCTTGTTGGATCAATCCATTGCGTAACTTGACAAAATAAAACCCACACACTCACAAGATTACTTAAATGGCTGCATGAAATTTTAATCGTACAGTAACAGTGCTTAGAGTGGAAGGTGTATAATAAAGACCTGGGGGTCCAAAGGAACTATTCTCACATGCAGAAGATCCCATAAGTTTTGCAAGCATGCAGCAGTGTGTGTATGACCCCAGGTTGAATGAGATCAACAGAAGATTTCGTATTTTTTGTTTTTGGTTGTCATATCTGTCATGGTCTTGCATGTGGTTCTCAAAAATCCAGTTAAAGTGTCATACTTTCTTCTATTCCATTTCATACTAACCTCTTCATTGAGGTGTGACACTCCCCATGCAGAAATTATTGAGTGACAAACTGGCAGTGAGATGTCGTATGCCACTCTCTCACTTTAACAATATTGTCACTCAGGTTTACAATCATACACTCCTGGAAATGGAAAAAAGAACACATTGACACCGGTGTGTCAGACCCACCATACTTGCTCCGGACACTGCGGGAGGGCTGTACAAGCAATGATCACACGCACGGCACAGCGGACACACCAGGAACCGCGGTGTTGGCCGTCGAATGGCGCTAGCTGCGCAGCATTTGTGCACCGCCGCCGTCAGTGTCAGCCAGTTTGCCGTTGCATACGGAGCTCCATCGCAGTCTTTAACACTGGTAGCATGCCGCGACAGCGTGGACGTGAACCGTATGTGCAGTTGACGGACTTTGAGCGAGGGCGTATAGTGGGCATGCGGGAGGCCGGGTGGACGTACCGCCGAATTGCTCAACACGTGGGGCGTGAGGTCTCCACAGTACATCGATGTTGTCGCCAGTGGTCGGCGGAAGGTGCACGTGCCCGTCGACCTGTGACCGGACCGCAGCGACGCACGGATGCACGCCAAGACCGTAGGATCCTACGCAGTGCCGCACCGCCACTTCCCAGCAAATTAGGGACACTGTTGCTCCTGGGGTATCGGCGAGGACCGTTCACAACCGTCTCCATGAAGCTGGGCTACGGTCCCGCACACCGTTAGGCCGTCTTCCGCTCACGCCCCAACATCGTGCAGCCCGCCTCCAGTGGTGTCGCGACAGGCGTGAATGGAGGGACGAATGGAGACGTGTCGTCTTCAGCGATGAGAGTCGCTTCTTCCTTGGTGCCAATGATGGTCGTATGCGTGTTTGGCGCCGTGCAGGTGAGCGCCACAATCAGGACTGCATACGACCGAGGCACACAGGGCCAACACCCGGCATCATGGTGTGGGGAGCGATCTCCTACACTGGCCATACACCACTGGTGATCGTCGAGGGGACACTGAATAGTGCACGGTACATCCAAACCGTCATCGAACCTATCGTTCTACCATTCCTAGACCGGCAAGGGAACTTGCTGTTCCAACAGGACAATGCACGTCCGCATGTATCCCGTGCCACCCAACGTGCTCTAGAAGGTGTAAGTCAACTACCCTGGCCAGCAAGATCTCCGGATCTGTCCCCCATTGAGCATGTTTGGGACTGGATGAAGCGTCGTCTCACGCGGTCTGCACGTCCAGCACGAACGCTGGTCCAACTGAGGCGCCAGGTGGAAATGGCATGGCAAGCCGTTCCACAGGACTACATCCAGCATCTCTACGATCGTCTCCATGGGAGAAAGCAGCCTGCATTGCTGCGAAAGGTGGATATACACTGTACTAGTGCCGACATTGAGCATGCTCTGTTGCCTGTGTCTATGTGCCTGTGGTTCTGTCAGTGTGATCATGTGATGTATCTGACCCCAGGAATGTGTCAATAAAGTCCCTTCCTGGGACAATGAATTCACGGTGTTCTTATTTCAATTTCCAGGAGTGTATTTTAGGACATGATGTTGGTGTTCCCCAGTACTGCATTTAATATGTGTGGTTAGTTACTTTTTCTACTTGATGAGATTGTGGGGAGAATGTTCTTGTAACTGACTGTGAAACTGGAGAGAGCATGTAAGTTGGGGGGGAGGGGGAGGGGGAAGGCTAGGTGGAGGTGCAAGAACATGGAGCAAGATGAATTGGGAGCCATAAATGCTGAGCACAGTGACACACCTGTGAGAGTGATTCTGAGAAACAGTGTCCAGTGGTTCTTACCTGCAGAGTAACTCTTCCCTGAAGCCAACTCCTCATTCCACTCAGGGTCAGTTAGAAGGCCACCTGGTCCAGCACTAGTATGTCATGGTAGACGGACAGATGGCTGAAAGTGGGTGGAGGGAGCCATCTAAGAGAGACTGCTGTAAACTAAGCTTTCGTGCAAATGGTAATAAGGTCACAAAACTCCATGCATGCAAAACTCCCATATTAGCTGGTATGACAGGGACAAAACGGCTGGCTGAGAGGAAAACGATTTATTTCATGGGCATGTCTGTCTGGGAAACATAAGAGCCCTCTTCCAGAAATTGCAGACGGTTGGCGAGGAAAGTTTAGATCACTCCGTAAGTGAGGGACTGTGATCACATCTAGGTAGATCTTTTCTACCAAACCACAGCCACGCTTATTGTGAAAACAACGTGTCCCTAGTCTATAACGTTCATTTTTCAGGTGAGAGACATTTTGAGTCATTGGCTCCTCTCTGGATATGGAAACCAGAGGATTCCTCCTCAAGCGTGGGAACCTCACTACAGTGTCTGAATTGGGTACCAGGCCATCAGAACATTCAAGAGAGGACATTGAATGAGTAGAAGAGAGTTTGGTTTGTCGAATGTGGGGGCGGTTTATTTTTTGCTAATTCGGCTTCCATACCAAGGCCTGATGGAACGTGGTGGTGATTTTACAGGATGCTTCATCTCCTCCAGCAGGGGATGAGCAGAACTTCAGGACTTACAATAGTGGGTGAGACTTATGGCCAGTATCTTGTGGCAGCCTAAGAGCTCGTGGCAGTTTCCAACTGTACCGAGAATGGAACTGCATATCGTCTTGCACATATCGTGTGTCAGCAAGGTGAACTTATTTATCCTGAGTCTGCCGTCTGTCGTTGGACATTTCCAGCATTTCCAGCATGCACCATGCAGCATGCATGTGGTGTCAAATCAGTTTTGTCAGACCAGCAAACAGGTGCAGCTGACATTGAAATCTGCCACGATTTCAGGGTTCTGTTACAGAATTTTCCCAAGTTCTGATAGTCAGAACGCTAGATATCATGGTTTGCATATTTTCGTGAATGCATTAGGAGATACAGCTGCTGTAGCAATTGCTCCTCAGCTGCGGCGCTGTTTGCTACTATCGCCTCAACAAAGGTTAAAGGGTAAATAAATGCTGTACCGGCATAGATTTGTTAAATGATATCTACAGCTACCTCTTCTCAGGTGAACAGTAGTTTGTGGTATAGTTGATCATAGGTGATTCCAAATGAATACAGATGGGCCTTGCAGTGCATTTATTCGAACCAATTCAGATTGCATTGTAAAATGGATTAATTCAGTGGAGAATTTGTGTAGCTTCCACCCAAATGTATGTTTTGCCTATCGCTTACCATTCCTTAACTGATTTCTGTTTGTCATTTTTTGAGTAAAATTCATCAGCTAGTTCTCCAGAAATTTGTAGTTACTAAAGGTTTAATAAAACTTGTAATTACTTTGTAAATTTAAATATATCGCTGTTATCATTCACTCTCCTCTACTATTCTGTGGTTTAAATTGCTAGTATACTCATGTACCATCACAATAAAAAAAAATTCAGTATTATTAAAGTAGCTGATTTGATTATTAATTTGACTTCTGAAAGAGACTGCATGCATAGAGCATCAAAAGTAAAAAGAGTTTATTCACTAATTCATATACAAGACTTATATATCACATAGTTTGAAGGTTATATACAAAATAACTCTCTTCTTTATGTAATGATAAAAACATTTAGCTTCACTCAGACATACGTTTATGATTAAAGTGAGAGACGTCTAGAACCATAGCACCAGCTGCTCCATATTGTACAGCCCCGTTGCCCCCCACCCCCCACCCCTCCAGCCCAAACATCTCCACACTCTCCACACGTTTCCTGTCAAGTGTCTCTCTTGCACTTCATGGCCTCTCCAGTTCTTGCAGGCCAGCACTCACTACAGCTCTGATTCTCCCTCTTTCTCCCCCCCTCCTTCGCCCCCTCTTGGAGATCTTTCACTTTTTGAAGTATCCCATCCATGTGGTGTCGACATCAAGCACTCGCTGAGAGGCTATACTGTCGCCTTTTCCTACATTGGGCGAACTTTGCTGCTACGGAGATGTTTACTCCCTATGGTGTGCTGGTGCCATACAGCGTGTATTGCCTCACTGAATCTGCAATAGACTGTTTATTAATTTAATACTATTATTGTCTATGGTCGAAACTCGACCAGTTGTGGTTATAAAGTAAATTAACTCAATCTGCATACGAATAAATTTCGATTACTTACATTTAAATGACATCTTACTTTAACACTGTGTAGATTTTTAGGTTTTACCTGAATGCGATGAGCAGATGAGTAAGGAAGGGTGAACAGGTAGCATGAGAGAACGAAAGTGATAAATGTAGATAATAACTCTTTATCTTAAAATTAAACACTACATTACCTCAGTGTAAACAATACTTTCAGTGAGTACTCTTTCATAATTCGCTAAATGTCCTCGCTCGCCATGTTCACAAATATAACTTTTCAAACGATCGAAGCATTGAACTATATGAATTAAAACATGTAACTGAATATGTGTGAAATCTAGCTTTTGTTGATAAAATCCCAACTTTTTCGAATATTTGTCCTTGTGACTCATCTATGGTACACTACTGGCCATTAAAATTGCTACACCAAGGAGAAATGCAGATGATAAACGAGTATGCATTGGACAAATATATTATACTAGAACTGACATGTGATTACATTTTCACGCAGTTTGGGTGCATAGATCCTGAGAAATCAGTACCCAGAACAACCACCTCTGCCCATAATAACGGCCTTGATATGCCTGGGCATTGAGTCAAACAACTGCCCATGCAGCTTCAACACGATACCACAGTTCATCAAGAGTAGTGACTGGCGTATTGAGACAAGCCAGCTGCTCGGCCACCATTGACCAGACGTTTTCAATTGGTGTTAGATCTGGAGACTCTGCTGGCCAGGGCAGCAAACGAATATTTTCCGTATCTAGAAAGTCCCGAACAGGACCTGCAACATACGGTCGCGCATTATCCTGCTGAAATGTAGGGATCAAATGAAGGGTAGAGCCACGGCTCGTAACACATCTGAAATGTAGCATCCACTGTTCAATGTGCCGTCAATGCGAACAAGAGGTGACCGAGACTTGTAACCAATAACACCACATACCATCACATTGTGTGAAACGCCATTATGGCGATGACGAATACACACTTCCAATGTGCGTTCACTGCGATGTCGCCAAACACGGATGCGACCATCATGATGCTGTAAACGGAACCTGAATTCAACAGAAAAAATGATGTTTTGCCATTCGTGTACCCAGGTTCATCGTTGAGTACACCATCGCAGGCGCTCCGGTCTGTGATGCAGCGTCAAGGGTAACCGCAGCCATGGTCTCCGCGCTGGCTGCGAACGTCGTCGAACTGTTCGTGCAGATGGTTGTTGTCTTGCAAACGTCCCTATTTGTTGACTCAGGGATCGAGACGTGGCTGCACGATCCGTTGTAGCCATGCGGATAAGATGTCTGTCATCTCGACTGCTAGTGATACGAGGCCGTTGGGATCCAGCACGGCATCCCGTATTACCCTCCTGAACCCACTGATTCCATATTCTGCTAACAGTCATTGGATCTCGACCAACGCGATAGACCGCAATCGTGATAGGCTCTATCCGACCTTTATCAAAGTCGGAAACTTGATGGTACATATTTCTCCTCCTTACACGATGCATCACAACAACGTTTCACCCGACAACGCCGGTTAACTGCTGTTTGTGTATGAGACATCGGTTGGAAACTTTCCTCATGTCAGCACGTTTTAGGTGTTGGCACCGGCGCCAACCTTGTGTGAATGCTCTGAAAAGTAGATCATTTGCATATCACAGCATCTTCTTGCTGACAATTAAATTTCGCGTTTTTAGCACGTCATATTAGTGGTATAGCAATTTTAATTGCCAGTAGTGTAATATTAAATGCTCGAATAGTTGGGAATTGTGTCTTTTGAAAGTGAAAAGGTAAAGTAGTACCCAGATAAGCCATATGTACATGTGGAATCAAAATTAATTTATTTTTTATGATTTCAGTTAAAACTTGGTTATCAGTGGCTTTCTTAAATAAGCGTTAGACACACATTCTGATTCTATTAATGAATCCATCTTTTGTATTTACATTTCTAATAAGTGAAACAGTGCAGTTAATTTTTAACTGGAATTTGTATGGTGGTAAATCATTTACAGACAGAGAATCCAATAACTCTACTGGATGGTATTTATTAATGTCACAACCATTATCACAATTTATTTTATTATAGCTGTGACAAATCTTTATTTCACCTGCCATAGCAGTCAGTATATCGTTATTCTCATTTTTTTGGTGCTAAAATGTGAAATTCAGTTAAAGTGTTTCCTGAAATGTTGCCCGTAATATCATCGGTATTAATTTGATCACTGACTGATGGCCTTGGCATTTCAGTAATACTATATTATTGTCACCAGACTGTAGAAATTTCCTGGCTTGGTCTTTGCAAGTTACTTTCAAAAGATCTATAAACTGTAAACCTAAATGTCTGGGCTTTGCCACACAGAGTATCAAGACAAAATTTATGTAACTGATCCCAAGTTCTAATGTTGTTTTCAGGTTAAGTTACACGTGGTCGTATGGAAAAACTGGTAAAATTTGTAGAAAATCATCGCAAAAACCAGTAATTTTACCTCAAAAGTTTTATGTTTATTACGTTCACCAGCACACAAACCTCTAATCTGTCTAAATTTTCAGTATTTGAGGCGACGACATGGAAATCAGTAAGAATCAATAAAAAAGAATTAACGTATTTACCATTGCTTCTGTTTGAAGTTACATCGTGCACTGAACTTCCCAAAATTGGAATCGATACTTTAAATGCATTGTGTAAGATTCTACTTCTAGTTGGAAGAAGCTATGCCACTAAAGGCCATTGCAGTGCAACCAGGATCCAGCAAATTTAATTTATGAATCATTGCAGTTTGTGCAAAGTCTTACCACAACCTGCATGAGCAGTTGAGCGTAATACATTTTAATGAACTGTGCAAAACAGCTAAATATGAACAGTGTTGAACAGTGTCCTGTAATTGACTGTGTTATTCATGAGGTGAGTACCATCACACTGCCTTAAATGTAGCTCTTTATGAACTAGATCTAAAATACCTACTTCAGAAAATTCTGGCATTAATATTGGAACAGGTGCTCCAAGTAAACGATATATCAAATTATGACCATTCAAAGTATCATCAATTTACAGTAGTGCTCTGTTGTAAGAAACTCTTTCACTGTATTCCTTTAAGAAATTTTTGCCATAAAATATTCTAAATACAAGCCACAATGCTGAAGTATCTGCTGTTATGTTCGATGCACAAATTACACCATGTAAATGATGAATTTGCTTTGGCGAATTCGTTGCCTTTGCTTCTAATCATATTATTTTGATCACCGACTGCTATTCATTGTATGTGTGACATGCTACAGTAAATGTGTTTTAAACAATTCCGTTATAAGTTCCAACATATTAAAATGATTTAGGACCATAAATGTGGAATAACAGTAACGGTAAATGAAAAAGTTATACATCCGCTGGAGACACCATGTACATGAGTGTAATAAATTTATCACCACCTCATACTTTCATCTTCCATTTTTCTTCAGCATCTACTCAAATACAGTGCACAGGAATGTCAGAATAACGATTCAAACTGCATACCATTCTTGTCCTACTCTGAAGTACACATGTTGCCTACGTGGTAAATGAATGTCAACTCTTCAGTTGATCCGACAATATGGCCATTCACATAATTTCTCACTTCATCAATCTGTAGTCCATTCCAATATGTTCTTTCATTGCCTACTTCTGTACCTACACTGTCATGTCCTTTATACATGTGTTTATAAATAAATGTAACAGTTTTAACTGTAGTGCAAACTGCAGCATTCACATGGCAATCAAATTTAGGAAGTAAATATGGATTTATAGTACAATGTAACGATTGTCAAGTGTATGTGCTGGAACATTATTGCTAATTAAATTATTACATCTTGTGTACAATGGAAACTCATTAATCAATTGTTGTGTGACTTGACAGAAATCTTCAAAATTTTTTTTGTGCATTTGCCATCTCTCATAATCGCAGAATTTTCATTATCTGTGAATCGAATATCTGTAATCTCTGCACAATTCATACATAAATGTCAATTATCTACTGCAAAAATAATTTTTGTGAAGGATATCAGAGGCTGATTGAAAGGCGATAGTATGCGTATGGTGATATAGTAATTTTATTCCTAGGTTGCCTTATGGTAGTCACAGTTGGTGTACTGTGGAACAGATTACCAGGGCACCCAATGGATGCATTAGAAACTAAAAATGAATACGATGACGGATCCAGTGAAGAATCTAAATTGAGAAGATTGACAGTATCGTCATAACGAACCAACACTTACAGATAACTGTTGGATGGGAGAAAACACCTGTACTGAAGAAAAAAGTAAATTAAATGGTACCCTCAGTTATAACAGAGTCCTTGTTGCACGAGTACTTCTATGCAATAACGATCGTAAGACTTTTGACAAATACTAAAAACTCCAAAGTATTTAGTAAAATTTCAGGCAATGAAATCACATTTCTTTTTTTAGTTTAGATTCCGATAATTGTAGAACACGTTCGCCGCTCACGATGTGCTTGAACAATATCGTTCAGTTGTTAAACAACATGGAAAAGTATTTACATAATAGTTAATCCAAGCTAGTCAGACGTGAACAGCAAAATAACACTGACTCTAGCTCAGGTTCAAAATTATAGCTAGCGACACGAAAGAAATCTAATCGTGAAATCAGTAAAGCAAATTGCGCCAAGCATATGCACTTGGCTGCTAATTGTCTGGGACTCCGTTTGCGTAGTAAATAGCTTCGCACAGCTTACCATAATGCTACTATTACTATGTCTGCCATTGTAATAGTTCTTAAGTAAATATTTTCTGTTAATCAACTAGAGTGTAACTTTTGTTAAATAACTACTGTTTAACTTTTGCATAACACTGTTACGTATTTCGGAAATGAGAGCAAAAATTATTGATTACCCAAAGAAATTTAACATACTGGTATACAATAATCTTTAATAACTCACTAAAATCATTTAAAAAATCAGTATTAATATTTAGAGATATAAAAAAGTAAAGAGATCACTGAGCAACAGAGTCCATTATCTTTAAATATAGCCTCAATTATTTTTTAAGTCTCGATAACTTTCACTTTTAGAAACACACTAAAATTCCTGAGCTAATTTAATATTGATAATCTTTTTATCACCAACATCGACACTCGGTTTTAATTTATAGTGACAGGATAGGGCCTTACTTGGCAGTTTTTGAGATTTAACACATGTGGCACAGTGTTAACTATAAGTTGGCAAGATGAAACTGCTACGCTTACTAGTCTTGATACAATTCTAAATATTAAAATTGGTGTGATTTTACTTCAGTTGGTGCTTCTGGTGCTGCGAAAGGTAACAGGCTCTCCTTAACGTCACTGTGCAGTAAACGATATTTAGTGTTGCCATCCGTTGCTGCGTACGGGAACTATCACAATGGACATTGATCTCGCCCCTGAATGTCACATTAGGCTATTTAGAGGTGAAACCGATGTCAATTTCGATAGTTCCCGTACCCAGCAACAGATGGTAACACTTTTTTTTTTCATTTGAGAGTTATACCTTGTTTTCGGGCATGTCTTCAATTTTCGGCCCAAAACGCTCTTCTTTTATACTAATTCCTCTTGATTATTTTTGGACCGTGCTCAAATAACACTGTAATTATGTCTAGCCGTTTCACGTTAGTTCCTCCAGTTTCTCGCACTACCTGCCGCTAGCAACCACTACGCCTGATCGCTCCTGTCAGACTTCACTGCACAACAGCCCGCGCCGGACTCAACTGCAGTGTGGGCGGCCGCGACCGTGACAATGTTCCCAACTTCAGATGTTCTCATTGACAGTTCATAACAGCAAATCGGCATGACTGGACCTGTGATTCTGTATGGTATTACAAATTCTTTTTTAGACTCTGCATTTAAATTACGTAATCGTATACATTAATAAGAAAATATTTACAAAAAGTGACAAAATATACTACATAAATAATTTCTCCATTAATCGGAATTACCATACAGCGAAGTTTCTTCTGTTAGACGCTATGTTGTGTTACACAGGTTTTTTTTTAAACACACGCAGTTCAAATTAATGTGTGCGCTGTTTTACCACGGTTGATTGCCAGCCACCATTCAAAATAAATACGGTATCATTGTGACGCCGGAGGTCTCAATTTTTATTAACCGTAATAAATTTTTCTATTTTAATTCTCGATTCTGCCACAATCTTTCGTAGCAGTGAAAGAACGCATGTCCTAATTCAATATCAAATTCATGCATCTTACGATCGATTTGATGGTTTATTCAGTCTACTGCTAACAACAGTGTAGATGTCGTAAAAATACAGGGTGAAGCAAATAAAAGTGGAGCGGGGAAAAGAGAATCTTGTACAAAGTAGCACAACAAAGGAAAGGAAATACAGTGCTAGCCTGACTGTAGCAGATGTTGGAAGTGACAACCATTCATCTTTTGGCGCTTCTGGTCCCTGGCCAGCAAGATGCTGAAGGCGGATCGAAGCTGGAGTTCTGGTATTGCTACAGTTACATCCGAAATGTTCTTCTGCAGTTCTTGAGGACTGTGAGAGTTGTTGCGATACATCGAATACTTGAGGGCTCCCTACACACTGACAGATCAGGTGACCGATCAGACTGACCTCTCCTAATAACTCTATCAGGCGTGAAGGCTGTGCAAACGTGCTACAAGCTTCGGCCGGCGGTGTGAGCAGCTGCTCAATCATGTTGGAAGTAACTGTAGGTCTTTTCCTCCTCCGTTAATGATGCCACAAATAGTTTCAAAATGTTGGCAACGTAACGCGGCGAAGACAACGTCTGTTGAAAGGAGATGGGACCAATAATTCAGCGTGCAGGCACTGCACACTAAATTCAAACCTTCCGTTCATGTACGTGGAAGTTACGTGGATTCTTCGCTGCCCAGAACCTGTGATTCTGTGAGTTGACATAATCGCTCAGGTGAAATTAGTCCTCATCAGATAGAAAGAACAGATCCATATAACAGGCATTCATTGGTATATCTGTGAACACCCACTCACGAAACTGGAGGCTCTCAGGAGAATCTGCTGGTTTTAATGCACGAAGAACGGACACTCGGTAGGGATACATGTACAGGCTCAGGTGGAGCATTCATCTGCAGGGTTCACGTGACATGCCTGTCTCTTGCGACAGACGTCGGCTTGATGTTGTAGGACTCTGAAGCGGTTTCTGGTGAGCAGACACGTTTCGAAATGTTTTTTGACTTGGTCAATACAGATCCTGTGTGACGCCGTTTTCGGACTAAGCGTTGCTTGGCACACTCTGCTGGTACTTCGATACCATTAAGCTTCTCAGCAAACGACTGACCATACCATTTCGACTTCGTTATTATGTAATTTTCCTACTGCTCCACTGTGAGTACCATCGTACCCTCTTCACTTCTCCACTCACACTGACACAGCCCGCACTACACTCTGAACATGTGTGTATCACGTGAATGGAGTAACGGAGTGTGAGGGTCACAGGGTGTGTTTATATGCCTACATACACGTCCAGTAGTATCCACTCATCCGGGCCACTTTTATTTGCCCCAAACTGTATAACTGTTCATAACGTGATGAACGACCATATGTAGAAGTCATTGTACCTCATCAATGGTAGAAAAGATAGTGTATGTTAGAGTGATATACTCCACGTAAAAGTGTGTCCGAAATTTAGGTCTCAGAACTGCTGTACTGAAATAATTACTTGATTTCTCTTGAATTCTTGAATCATTTGAAGTGCGTCCTCGATATAGTGCCTTGAAAAAAACATTGTGATAACTCCGGCAAATTATGTCTTCCCTTGCGACAACACAGTTTGAATGCCCTTGTACCACATACAGTAACTTCTGATGTGAAACGTTTTCCATTACAAAATCCACACTGTAAATTGATCAGATCACAACTGTTTCTGACAGAATTATGTGGCATTCCCTTCAGTGGACATTTAAATGTATCATTCAATGCAACAGTTACATTATCATTTGAATGTCCACATTCCTATTACTTTCTCGACGGAAAAACAGCCTCTGTCTAGCTCTGCGTCTTTGCTCTGACCCGTTGGTGTTTTTCTTCTAGGCATAGCTAAAACAAATATGGTTCCCGTGTAATAAGGGAAGCTGGAATTGATAGAAATTAAAAATTAGGAACTTCAGATTTTCTGGTAGCGGCGGCAAATGCCCAAAAAGTTACTCTTGCAGAAAAATAAGCGATATAACGACGGCAATATTCAACGTTGTTTACAGACTTTGATACAATTATTTCCACAGCTGACAGCGTCATCGTACTGGCAGATGTCACAATATAGATGCCCGGTATGCGAGTATAACTGCAGATGAATCATGTACACATGAACGTCCCTAGAATGAGATTTCACGAAACGTTGTCACTTTCGTGTGTCATTTCTATCATAGCAGATGATCGGCACGCAGGGCAGAAGTTGGCAGCACTTCAGTTTTAGATCACGTATTGGAATTTATTTAACGAATATCAAAGCATCTACTTCCTGATGTGATCGAAGACTATTTAAGCGGGAATAATCGTGAATGTCCGTTACGGATCATTTTATTGAGAGATTTTGTACGCCAAGTCGAAAACTGTGTTCCGGCAAGTCGTCATACAAGTTCTTTCCCGATACTGGTTCGCTAAATCACTATGAAGTAAGGAACACAAATACTTTGTCATACTGTGAGAAAAACAGTGGTAGTCAAACCGGCTGTAGTGCCTTTTTTAAACGTTAAGTCATTTCTTCGATATGGACAGTGGCTGTTTATCTTTGTCCTCAGATTCACTGAATTAAGTAAACATTAAGAGTTGTACAAAGAAATGTGCGTTAGAAACGAATACCTATTGTTTAATATTCCTTTCTGGCAGTATTTGTGAGTAAGAAAAAGTAAGACTAATTTTTTACTTTAGTTAGTTACTCTAGGCGTGAGTTACAGAAGACCAACAGTCAACATTGCGCAGTTCTGGGAGACGAATACTTCAATTAGTTTTTGTATAGGTCTTCATCGGACTAGACCAGGGAGCAGATTTGTGAAATGCGCAGACGTAAGTGAACACTAGTAGTGGAAGATTAAGCCAAACCATCGTGCCAATTTTGTCATTCACACGTTACGCACAGCCATACTCCTACAGTTCATCATTTTGTATTCCCTGTACCAATGTTAAATCCAATTCCATTACTCGCCTGGTGTCTTCATTTCACAAACGTCGTTTTACTCCAGCGTAAACATCTTCTTGTTTAACACATAATTTGCATTCCATAGACTATTTATTTTATTCTCTTTCTCAGTGTCGTCACTTCTGTGCCATACGTAACACTTTGCACAAAAATCTTCTATAACCACTTCTTTCTATCTTTCGATAAAACTGCACCCAGTACTTTTATTTTCACAGCGAGCAGTATAAAGACAGTATTGCGGATATGCAATTTGATGTCAGACGATCAGCTACTTAGATCATCACCATCCGAGCATCATGGGAGACTTACACCTGTTCGGAGGATTCTTTGAAAGCGTGGTGTAATTCGTATAAAAGAGACTACTGAAACCTATTCTAGTGCAATGCCGCAATGTTTGCAATCTGTGGCTGTAGCCGTCGATGTGATCTTAATAGGATGGCATTCTGTAGACGAAAGGGTAACTCGAAGAGCATGGTTCTAAATGGAACTTTTGGAAGAAAGACAACATTTCCAAAGAACCCAGTTCGATAAATATATAGGAAACTGGTGCTGAAGATAATATATGCAGTGTTCCCGCTGGCTGCCTACTTAATCAATGCGGGGATTTCTGGGATAATGTAAAGGAGGCTATGGTCCATGAGAATGCATTACGTACTGGCCCAGTCGTGAAAGATATCAATCAAAATTGTTGCTTATAATCCGTCTTGACCGCATAAAATGTTTATTCATATGACCGGTTTCGGCTCCTCTAAAACCATCTTCAGATCTGCAATTTCGGTTACAGGAATAACAAGTCCACACACAGTAACCTTCACAAGCTGCGTCAAAATAGTTATGGGGCGCACTCTGGTCTTTATTGTACATGACTCTAGTTTCTACATCAGCATCTATTCTCCGTAAACCACTGAAGTGCATGGCAGAAGATGCTTCTCATCATACTTCACAGTGTCCTCTCTTTCCGCTTCATTCGCATAGGGTCTGAGGGAAGTTTGATCGCTCAGTTACCTATGTGCACTCTGTGACCAATCCGATCTTGTCTCTGCAATCCCTTATGTGTGGGGTTCTGCTGTTATCATAAGTTTCTCAAGTAACTGCAGTTTCTTCAACATACAATTATATTTCCATGGGGTCGTTGTCGTCTATATTAAGGTGTTTCCTACGTACTGTTTTTGAACATTTCTGTGATTCTCTGTAATGGATCTGACAAATCTTTCAACATTCGTGCTGTCTATTTTTGCACTAATTTGATATCGCTTACCAGTTGTATTTGCTATGAAATCAACACTAAAGGACAATATTGATGTACAAGTGATTTCTAAGGGATGTTTTTCGATGACTCACTGTCTTTCCCCAGTGTCGTACCGATGAACCATCGTCTACTACCTGCTTTACCAACCACTAAGCCCACTCGATCTTCATGCTCATATCCCTACAAACGGCTGCCGCCAGGTATCTGTATGAGTTAAAATATTCCAGCCTTACTTCAGTGATATTGAAATCAAAGTAGACTAGGTTTTGCATTGTTGTAAGTGCACAGTTTTACATTTCTGACCATTAACGCAATCTGATAACGTTTGCATAACCCTTAACTCTTAAAGAACGTGAATATTCATAAAGTTTTTGTTTCACAGAACACTTCATTCTGTATAAATGAATCAACTGCAAAAAAAAAAAAAAAATGAGAATACGTATTTTGTCGCGCTATGTCATTAACATACAGCACAAACAGGAAGAGTCGCAACATACTTCCCTGTGGCACAATCGCAGTCACCTCTACTTCTTCCACGTCCAAGATAACATGTTGTGTTCTCGCTACAAAATAGTCGAAAACGCAACCTCAAATTTTTTGGTACCGCATAAGATCGTACTTTAGCTAATAACTTAGATGTAGTTGTGATGTCAATTCTTCTTGGAAGACAAGAAATGTTGTATGCACTTGTCTGTGCTGTTCAATTTCTTTCACAGTGGTGAAATGTGAGAAGAGCACAGAGTGCATTTTGCTTCATCGATGTCTTTGAAACTCATGTTGGTCGGCAGGGATGAGGTCTTTCTTTTTTGGAGATAATCGTTCAGTGAATATTAATGGAAGCCTAATTTACATTTGAGTCCTAGTGACAGATCAACAGTACTTTCTTTTAGTGTAGATGACTCAGATATCGTATATGCAATTTTGAAAAATTTTTCAAATGAAATCTGGTCATCGTGGTATGAATTTCCAGCTTATGACTCCCTCAGTGAAAAACATTAGTGGTACAGCTGTATCGAAGTACTGATGTACGAAAGAATCTTTATCTACAAATGCTGTTGCTGGCATCAGTATGGAATGGTTCAACTTTTATAAATATTCAGAACAATTATTCCTCTGCAACTGTTGCTGAAAGTTATTAAAAATGTGTAATTTCCATTAATAAGGATATCAACAGTTCATTTAATTAAAGTAACAATAACTTAAATAGACTTTTTCCCTGATTTATGAGCCAAAACAAACAACCTTATCTCCTGTACTGTTAATCTTTTAATTCTCAAGTCTGTGGCAGCATTCTGCCTAATGTGTGCCGTATTTTGTATGCTGTGTAGTATAGTATATGTTGCTCTCTTTGTTTGTAGTTAATATGGCGTCTCCATCCTGAAATGAAATTCCAATTCTTTGGACAGTTGTAGTTTGATGACGAAAAATAGACATGACAACATGAAGAACATGTAAGTTTAATTTTTTGTATATGCAATCATTCATTATTGGCTGTACAACTCCATCTGATAAGTATTTCAGCCGTTTTCGCCACAAAAAAATTCCTTAATGCATACTCGATTGAGGTTCAGTTGGTTTTTGACGGTCTCAAACGGTGTTACATTACATCGGCATTAAATAATAACTCATAACATAGATTGTAGCTAGTACGTGGGAAGTCAGTGGCAGTTGAGACTGCTGATCATAAAGTTTTATTGTTTATTTTGATAAATTGGAAATTTATTTTTATCTGTACTGCCATGTTTGAAATTATCTATGTGATGCCTGATCTTTCCGATGGGCCCAAATGAACAGACACCATTTTGATCCTACAACCACTATGATTTAATCAATGTCCAGTGTTCGTTTGAGAAAATTATGGTAGACTTGGTTTCGCATTCAGATGTGCTGAACACTGCACCGTCTGGACTCAGTGGTCTTCACAACTGCAGAGACTACCCAAGCACCCTTCCTGTCAGACCAAAATTCTCAACTTACTCACACAATACTGCCGTAGTGCCCCATGCCTATTATCCTCATTACCATAAAAAATCGCACAGCAGATAAAATGAAGGTGAGAATTCCCAATGATCACTTTAATGGACGGACACAGCACGCTTGAACTCTGATTGGAATTGGAGAAATGCCGCAAATAACGAGGATAATGGGCAAGGGGCACTACAACAGTTGTTGTTGTCGTTGTTGTTGTTGTAGTCTTCAGTCCTGAGACTGGTTTGATGCAGCTCTCCATGCTACTCTATCCTGTGCAAGCTTCTTCATCTCCCAGTACTTACTGCAACCGACGTCCTTCTGAATCTACATCTACATCTACATTTATACTCCGCAAGCCACCCAAAGGTGTGTAGCGGAGGGCACTTTACGTGCCACTGTCATTACCTCCCTTTCCTGTTCCAGTCGCGTATGGTTCGCGGGAAGAACGACTGTCTGAAAGCCTCTGTGCGCGCTCTAATCTCTCTAATTTTACATTCGTGATCTCCTCGGGAGGTATAGGTAGGGGGAAGCAATATATTCGATACCTCATCCAGAAACGCACCCTATCGAAACCTGGCGAGCAAGCTACACCGCGATGCAGAGCGCCTCTCTTGCAGAGTCTGCCACTTGAGTTTGTTAAACATCTCCGTAACGCTATCACGGTTACCAAATAACCCTGTGACGAAACGCGCCGCTCTTCTTTGGATCTTCTCTATCTCCTCTGTCAACCCGATCTGGTATGGATCCCACACTGATGAGCAATACTCAAGTATAGGTCGAACGAGTGTTTTGTAAGTCACCTCCTTTGTTGATGGACTACATTTTCTAAGAACCCTCCCAATGAATCTCAACCTGGTACCCGGCCTACCAACAATTAATTTTATATGATCATTCCACTTCAAATCGTTCCGCACGCATACTCCCAGATATTTTACAGAAGTAACTGCTACCAGTGTTTGTTCCGCTATCATATAATCATACAATAAAGGATCCTTCTTTCTATGTATTCGCAATACATTACATTTGTCTATGTTAAGGGTCAGTTGCCACTCCCTGCACCAAGTGCCTATCCGCTGCAGATCTTCCTGCATTTCGCTACAATTTTATAATGCTGCAACTTCTCTGTATACTATAGCATCATCCGCGAAAATCCGCATGGAACTTCCGACATAGGCCATTTATATATATTGTGAAAAGCAATGGTCCCATAACACTCCCCTGTGGCACGCCAGAGATTACTTTAACGTCTGTAGACGTCTCTCCGTTGATAACAACATGCTGTGTTCTGTTTGCTAAAAACTCTTCAATCCAGCCACACAGCTGGTCTGATATTCCGTAGGCTCTTACTTTGTTTATTAGGCGACAGTGCGGAACTGTATCGAACGCCTTCCGGAAGTCAAGAAAAATAGCATCTGCCTGGGAGCCTGTATCTAATATTTTCTGGGTCTCATGAACAAATAAAGCGAGTTGGGTCTCACACGATCGCTGTTTCCGGAATCCATGTTGATTCCTACATAGTAGATTCTGAGTTTCCAAAAGCGACATGATACTCGAGCAAAAAACATGTTCAGAGATATAGGTCTATAGTTTTGCGCATCTGCTCGACGACCCTTCTTGAAGACTGGGACCACCTGTGCTCTTTTCCAATCATTTGGAACCTTCCGTTCCTCTAGAGACTTGCTGTACATGGCTGTTAGAAGGGGGGCAAGTTCTTTTGCGTACTCTGTGTAGAATCGAATTGGTATGCCGTCAGGTCCAGTGGACTTTCCTCTGTTGAGGGATTCCAGTTGCTTTTCTATTCCTTGGACACTTATTTCGATGTCAGCCATTTTTTCGTTTGTGCGAGGATTTAGAGAAGGAACTGCAGTGCGGTCTTCCTCTGTGAAACAGCTTTGGAAAAAGGTGTTTAGTATTTCAGCTTTACGCTTGTCATCCTCTGTTTCAATGCCATCATCATCCCAGAGTGTCTGGACATGCTGCTTAGTGTATTCATCTCTTGGTCTTCCTCTATGATTTTTACCCTCCACACTGCCCTCCAATGCTAAATTTGTGATCCCTTGATGCCTCAGAACATGTCCTACCAACCGGTCCCTTCTTCTTGTCAAGTTGTGCCACAAACTCCTCCTCAATTCTGTTCAATACCTCCTCATTAGTTATGTGATCTACCCATCTAATCTTCAGCATTCTTTTGTAGCACCACACTTCGAAAGCTTCTATTCTCTTCTTGTCCAAACTATTTATCGTCCATGTTTCACTTCCATACATGGCTACACACCATACAAATACTTTCAGAAACGACTTCTTGACACTTAAATCTATACTCGAAGTTAACAAATTTCTCTTCTTTCCTTCCCATTGCCAGTCTACATTTTATATCCTCTCTACTTCGACCATCAGTGATTTTGCTCGCCAAATAGCAAAACTCCTTTACTACTTTAAGTGTCTCATTTCCTAATCTAATTCCCTCAGCATCATCCGACTTAATTCGACTTCATTCCATTATCCTCGTTTTGCTTTTGTTGATGTTCAACTTGTATCCTCCTTTCAAGACACTGTCCATTCCATTCAACTGCTCTTCCAAGTCCTTTGCTGTCTCTGACAGAATTACAATGTCATCGGCGAACCTCAAGTTTTTATTTCTTCTCCATGGATTTTAATACCTACTCCGAATTTTTCTTTTGGCTCCTTTACTGCTTGCTCAATATACAGATTGAATAACATCGGGGAGAGGATACAACTCTGTCTCACTCCCTTCCCAACCGCTGCTTCCCTTTCATGTCCCTCGACTCTTATAACTGCCATCTGGTTTCTGTACAAATTGTAAATAGTCTTTCGCTTCCTGTATTTTACCCCTGCCACCTTTAGAATTTGAAAGAGAGTATTCCAGCCAACATTGTCAAAAGCTTTCTCCAAGTCTAAAAATGCTAGAAACGTAGGTTTGCCTTTCCTTAATCTTTCTTCTAAGATAAGTCGTAAGGTCAGTATTGCCTCACGTGTTCCAATATTTCTACGGAATCCAAACTGATCTTCCCTGAGGTTGGCTTCTACTAGCTTTTCCATTCGTCTGTAAAGAATTCGCGTTAGTATCTTGCAGCCGTGGCTTATTAAACTGACAGTTCGATAATTTTCACATCTGTCAACACCTGCTTTCTTTGGGATTGGAATATTATATTCTTCTTGAAGTCTGAGGGCATTTCGCCTGTCTCATACATCTTGCTCACAAGATGGTAGAGTTTTGTCAGAACTGGCTCTCCCAAGGCCATCAGTAGTCCTAATGGAATGTTGTCTACTCCCAGGGGCTTGTTTCGACTTAGGTCTTTCTGTGCTCTGTCAAATTCTTCACGCAGTATTGTATCCCCCATTTCGTCTTCATCTATATTCTCTTCCATTTCCAGAATATTGTCCTCAAGTATGTCGCCCTTGTATAGACCCTCTGTATACTCCTTCCACCTTTCTGCTTTCCCTTCTTTGCTTAGAACTGGGTTTCCATTTGAGCTCTTGATATTCATACAAGTGGTTCTCTTTTCTCCAAAGGTCTCTTTAATTTTCCTGTAGGCAGTATCTACCTTACCCCTAGTCAGATAAGCCTCCACATCCTTACATTTGTCCTCTAGCCATCCCTGCTTAGCCATTTTGCACTTCCTGTCGATCTCATTTTTGAGACGTTTGTATTCCTTTTTGCCTGCTTCATTTACTGCATTTTTATATTTTCTCTTTTCATCAATTAAATTCAATATTTCTTCTGTTACCCAAGGATTTCTACTAGCCCTAGTCTTTTTACCTACTTGATCCTCTGCTGCCTTCACTACTTCATCGCTCAAAGCTACCCATTCTTCTTCTACTGTATTTCTTTCCCCCATTTGTGACAATTGTTCCCTTATGCTCTCCCTGAAACTTTGTACAACCTCTGGTTTAATCAGTTTGTCCAGACCCCATCTCCTTAAATTCCCACCTTTTTGCAGTTTCTTCAGTTTTAATCTACAGCTCATAACCAATAGATTGTGGTCAGAGTCGACATCTGCACCTGGAAATGTCTTACAATTAAATACCTGGTTCCTAAATCTCTGTCTTACCATTATATAATCTGTCTGATACCTTCTAGTATTATCAGAATTCTTCCATGTGTACAACCTTCTTTTATGATTCTTGAACCAAGTGTTACAACAGTAGTGGGTGGTAAATGTTGAGAATTTAACCTGACAGGAGGTCTGCTACAGTAGTCTGTGAAGTTGCTATGATCACTGTATTTGGATGGGGCAGTAGTCAGGACATGCCTAGTAAGCAGAAGACTTGGGTGCATATCCCAGTCTAGCACGAATTTTGAACATTCTTCACTGATTTAATCACTGCTCCTTGGTAGCTATATAATTCTTGCCTTTGCCCATGCAGAGCTCTTGTGTGGTATAGCATTGCGTAGAAGAAGAGAAAGAGAGGATGCTCTATGTGTGGACAGTTTTCTGAGAGTCTCGCTGTATGCTGACATAGTTATGTTACTCTGAGACATGTTGCATGCTACTGTTTGTGTCAGCAGAGTGGGAAAGTCGGCTGAGTAATATGCATGACATGAAACATGCCAACCAATCAAAAATTTCTCAAACATTAGTTTTCAGTATGATGTTGTAGATATCTCTCATTGTCCCTCGTGGTATGATAATACTTGCATACTTACAAGTAAGGGATTTGTTGTGCCTAGAGGATAATGTAACAGGAAAATATGAGTCACTCGACACAACTACTGACCAAAAATCCATTGGAGAATCAGGTGAAGCATTGTAATAAGCAGTTCGCTCCATTTTCTAATGTTCTGTTGTTGCTAGAGGTGGGGATATAAACTGTGCAGCATTTGCAAACATTTTGTGTTCTACATATTTAAATACCGTATGGGATATTGAGCCTATGTCGGATATATTGTTAATTCTTCAGTTACAGAGTTTTATAGTGTGCAAAACTGTGTATATTTTTAAAACGAGTTATACAATGTGACGGCGGTTAAGCTATGCTTTGTCAGTGGTGCAAAGAAAGTGTTTTAGAATGGAGTACATGGTATCTGTATATGAACAGTGTTTTTCATCTGTAAACAATTTCACCTCTGTTGAGAACTGAAAGTTGTGTCAGTTGCCAATAGCTCCTATTTCAATGTGTTTTTAATTTGTAAGGGTTTTGTTATAAACTTATTTTCATTTCACTTACTAAATATTGGTGTGCAGTAGAGTATTAATGTAAGAGGTAGACAGTTACTATCGAGAAAATCTCTCAATACTCTACTTCTGAATTTCAGTCAGATATTTATTCGTAGGTCCATGACAGTGTTGAACTTTGGAACATGCTTTCGCATTTGAGAGAGGTTTAATGGTTCAGTATTTTTCATAATTTCAGAAATGCCCTAAAGCAAATCAAATCTGTGTGCCATTATTTAAAATTGAAATAAGATGATGTTCTAAACATCTATTGGAGAGTTCACTAAAAGCAAAAGCCATACAGGTGTAAAGAGGTAAAACGGTCTCCCTGAAGTGGGAGTATTGAAATAGTGAATGACCACAGGTTTAAATTAATCGTATTCTTTATTTTAATAACGAAGAAAAGTATTGGAATTGAGCGCTCTTCGTTTGACTCCAAAGATGTCGGTAGGACTGCTAGCTTCATCTTAGCATTTCTATCAGCTGTTGGTGGTTGTTCTGCCTGGCGAGGTCCAGTGGTGTTTTCCCCTGGTTATTCCTGGCCCTGCGGTCAGCCCCAGCCTCAAGCAGTGCAGATGCCACCCCTGCGTGGCCCTGCAGAGCTGCATCGTGCAGTGGCGTGTCCCCCCACTGGTCCCTGGCGTTGTGGTAGGGAGTGGCCGCCAGCAGCAGCCGCACCACAGCCTCACGGCCATGGTACCCAGCCAGGTGGAGGGGCGTCCTCTGCTTGCTGTTCCTGGCATTAACCTCTGCCCCTGCTTTCAGCAGCAGCCGTGCCACAGCCTCGTGGCCATGAACTGCAGCCCTGTGCAGAGGCGTCTCCTGCCAGTTGCTGGTCCTGGCGTCCACGTCTGCTCCACCCTCCACCAGGCACCTCACTGCCTTCACATGTCCCTTCTCTACTGCCCAGTGGAGGGTGGTCCACCTGCTCTCGCGGTCATCCCTCGCCCCAACGGTCGCACCAGCTGCCAGTAGATCCTGCAGCTCATTGACTGCATCCTCCTTCGCTGCCTGAATCAATCTCCTGTTCTTCTCCTTTTCAGAAATGCTCCTGTGCAAAAAGGGGAAATTGTCTCATTTTTTTTCCAAGTACACACTTTTGATTAAAAGCACTGCAAAAGAACCTGACATGAGACCAGTTCCAAAAGTATATCTGTCTGACGACCATTGACTAATCTGCAGTTTTCTCCATTTATGTTACAAAACAGTGGGACAGCATAATCCCAAAGTCTTCATCAATTAAAAACTTCTACATTCCATCACTCCCGATATTTAGTCATCACATTCTGTCACATTAATTCCTAACATTGAGTGTTTTGAGCTCAGAATGCTGCTGTTATTGTCATTTTCTTCCACAGAAACAGATGCCTTATGAAGAGTCCTCTATGTGCAGAAACCCGTTCTTAATACATCAAAACGTGGCACACGAAACTACTCATTTTATTTAGATACATATAATACTGAAAGGGCAGCGGAAGAGTCAATCCCAGAAAATTCGCCCTTCTAGGCCTCTGCCAAGTCGCCTTCAAAACTGGTTCAAATGGCTCCGAGTACTATGGGACTTAACTACTGAGGTCAGCAGACCCCTAGAACTTAGAACTACTTAAACCTAACTCACCTAAGGACAGCGCACACATCCATGCCTGAGGCAGGATTCGAACCTGTGACTGTAGCGTTCGCGCGGCTCCAGACTGTAGCACCTAGAACAGCTCGGCCACCCCGGCCTGCAAGTCGCTATCGGTCTGGTGGGAAGAATAACGTGAGACGGCAGATAACGCGGCGAGAGAAACACTCTAAGGTACAGAAAGTTCTCTTCCGTGGCTTGTCGCTTGTAAGTTTTATCTCTTCCAAGCAAGGGAGTAGTGTCTGTACAAAATTAAAAAAAGAAATAAAAAAGAGGGCAGCTGCTGATATTTTGTAATAGTTCACCTATCCAATACTGCATGACTATCGATTGGAATAAGATCTAGAGAACAACATCAATTGATACAGCAGAGGGAAAACTACAGGCAACATCTAAAATTGTTTGAAAAAATATTTTATGCAACTTGACACCAAAAGGATCAGAGCGGAAAAAAGTGAGCTCATGATGGAGCATTAGATGGAAGACCTACTAAATGGGATTTTGAACCTATTGGAAGCGACTTTAGCAATAGCGCACAGCAAGACTTTGGGACCAGGACCGAGTAACATTGACTATTCATTGGTCCAACATATGTTGGAGAAGGGACGATTTCATTTATTGAATAGCTTTAAGAATGGACCAACCAAATCTGCAGCCCAGAAATGAAGACTTCTCGGATTTATAGCTATTTTAGAGGGACTTATACGCAAAAGAATTACAAGAAAAAAATTTGTCACACTCATCTTCAGCAATGATGCTGTTAAAATACTACTATGCCAACATACCGAAAGTTATCTATCATACTGCATCATAGAAGCAACGCAGGAGATTTCCGCATAAAGAAGACGACCATCATATTACAGCTCAAGGTGCACAATAGAATAAATGCAAATGAAAATGTAGAGAAGCTGCCCAGGAGAGCTCTTTACATCGCTGCAGCGAAACACGATGAAGTTCCACCCGACCATTATCTTCATGCCATAAAAACTACAATCAGGGCCTGATGGAATGAAAATCTCCAACGCTTTTATGACATCGGACGTAGACACTATACCCCAGCGGCAGCTAATCTCCCATCAAGCCCCAAGTACCAAAATCGCAGGTACAACAGAAACTTTGCACTGAGGTGACAAAAGTCGTGGGATGCCCCCTAATACCGTGTCCTTTTGCCCTGCACAGTGCAGCGGCTCGGTGTGGCAAGGGGAAGGGCTCAACATGTTGTTGGAAGGCTCTTGCGGAAATAATGAACCGTGCTGCCTCCACAGCCGTCCGCAACCGCGAAAGTGTTGCCGGTGCAGGAGTTTGTGTACGAGTATGTTCCATAAATTTTCGACGGGATTCACGTCGGGCGCTAGAATTCTCCAAATTATTCTTCAAACTTATCGCAAAAAATTGTAGCCCAGTGACATGGAGACCATGTGAATCCTTTCATGGAATTCATATTCCCAGAATACGATGGAATATGGGTGGATGACAATGCGCCATATAGCCGGGCATAATCATTTTCAGTCAATGATCGGTCCAGTAGGATTAGAGGAGCGAGTGCATTCCATGCAAATGTAGCTCAAACAATTGTGGTGCCTTCACCAGCATGCACGGCGCCTTGTTGGCAATTTGGGTCCATGGTTTCGTTAGGCTTGCGCCACACTTGAACGCTATAATCAGCTGTTCACAATTGAAATCGGCACTCATCCGACCAGCCCGCGGATTTCCAGTCGTCTAGTGTCCAACTGTTATTGTCAAGAGCCCGGGAGGGGGCGCTGCAGGCGGCGTTCTGCTGTTGGCAGAGGCACTCTGCCCGTTAACGCCAAATTTCGCTGCACCGCCCTAATACACTCCTGGAAATGGAAAAAAGAACACATTGACACCGGTGTGTCAGACCCACCATACTTGCTCCGGACACTGCGAGAGGGCTGTACAAGCAATGATCACACGCACGGCACAGCGGACACACCAGGAACCGCGGTGTTGGCCGTCGAATGGCGCTGGCTGCGCAGCATTTGTGCACCGCCGCCGTCAGTGTCAGCCAGTTTGCCGTGGCATACGGAGCTCCATCGCCGTCTTTAACACTGGTAGCATGCCGCGACAGCGTGGACGTGAACCGTATCTGCAGTTGACGGACTTTGAGCGAGGGCGTATAGTGGACATGCGGGAGGCCGGGTGGACGTACCGCCGAATTGGTCAACACGTGGGGCGTGAGGTCTCCACAGTACATCGATGTTGTCGCCAGTGGTCGGCGGAAGGTGCACGTGCCCGTCGACCTGGGACCGGACCGCAGCGACGCACGGATGCACGCCAAGACCGTAGGATCCTACGCAGTGCCGTAGGGGACCGCACCGCCACTTCCCAGCAAATTAGGGACACTGTTGCTCCTGGAGTATCGGCGAGGACCATTGGCAACCGTCTCCATGAAGCTGGGCTACGGTCCTGCACACCGTTAGGCCGTCTTCCGCTCACGCCCCAACATCGTGCAGCCCGCCTCCAGTGGTGTCGCGACAGGCGTGAATGGAGGGACGAATGGAGACGTGTCGTCTTCAGCGATGAGAGTCGCTTCTGCCTTGGTGCCAATGATGGTCGTATGCGTGTTTGGCGCCGTGCAGGTGAGCGCCACAATCAGGACTGCATACGACCGAGGCACACAGGGCCAATACCCGGCATCATGGTGTGGGGAGCGATCTCCTACACTGGCCGTACACCACTGGTGATCGTCGAGGGGACACTGAATAGTGCACGGTACATCCAAACTGTCATCGAACCCATTGTTCTACCATTCCTAGACCGGCAAAGGAACTTGCTGTTGCAACAGGACAGTGCACGTCCGCATGTATCCCGTGCCACCCAACGTGCTCTAGAAGGTGTAAGTCAACTACCCTGGCCAGCAAGATCTCCGGATCTGTCCCCCATTGAGCATGTTTGGGACTGGATGAAGCGTCGTCTCACGCGGTCTGCACGTCCAGCACGAACGCTGGTTCAACTGAGGCGCCAGGTGGAAATGGCGTGGCAAGCCGTTCCACAGGACTACATCCAGCATCTCTACGATCGTCTCCATGGGAGAATAGCAGCCTGCATTGCTGCGAAAGGTGGATATACACTGTACTAGTGCCGACATTGTGCATGCTCTGTTGCCTGTGTCTATGTGCCTGTGGTTCTGTCAGTGTGATCATGTGATGTATCTGACCCCAGGAATGTGTCAATAAAGTTTCCCCTTCCTGGGACAATGAATTCACGGTGTTCTTATTTCAATTTCCAGGAGTGTAGATACGTTCGTCGTACGTCCGATATCTCCGAGCTTATTTCACGTTGTGTTGCTTGTCTGTTAGCACTGACAACTCCACGCAAGTGCCGCTGCTCTCGGTCTTCAAGCGAAGTCCGTCGGCCACTGCGTTGTCCGTGGTGAGAGGTAAGGCATGAAATGATTCATTCTCCGCACGCTCTTCACACTACTGATCTCGGAATACTGAATTCCCTAACGAATTCCGAAAAGGAATGTCCCGTACGTCCAGCTGCAAAGACCCTTCCACATTCATTTAATTCACGTCGTGCGGCCGTAAACACGTCGGAAACTTTTCCACATGAATCACATAAGTACAGATAGCAAAAAATGGTTCAAATGGCTCTGAGCACTATGGGACTTAACTTCTGAGGAACTACTTAAACCTAACTAACCTAAGGACATGACACACACCCATGCCAGAGGCAGGATTCGAACTTGCGACCGTAGCGGTCGCGCGGTTCCAGAATGTAGCGCCTAGAACCGCTCGGCCACACAGGCCGGCACTACGGATAACAGCTCGCCATTGCACTGCCCTTTTATACCTCGTGTTCTTGATACTACCGCCATCTGCATATGTGTGTATTGCTTTCCCGTGACCTTTGTCACCTTAGTTTATAGTAACATTGGCACGTCTTCGCTTCAATCACGGGACATTCCGCCAAATGTCTACTACCTGAAAATGATCAAATGTTCTTCATGTGAATGCGGAAGTAAAGAAAATGTTAATCACATTTTCTTCGGGTGCCACAGAATGAATCCAGAATCTGCGAAACTATTACAGTACCTGATGTCCTCTGTAGATGCTTTGCCTACAAACATTAAGATCCTTCTAGCAAGAGAATGACAGAAGTGAACAGCTGTTGTACATGTTTGTAACAGCTGCTGAAATTGGAATATAGAATTACTTTGCAATACAGTAAATACGTTAATTTTCTTAGATCATCTTAGACCTTACGGAAGGCTATACACAATCGTTTTCCCTCCCTCTATTTGCTAGTGCAAATTCAGCATACATTAGCTTTCAGAGTCTGTATGAGGATGTAGGTGTGGATGTACACTACTCCTTCACATTTTATTGTGATTTTAAATGTGGATTTTCCTGCTATGTTTTGGGTTTTGTGTTTTACTGTCAGACACTAACCTGAGCCACGTGGAAACCATTTTGTTTAACGACTATTAATATTCTGTTTCAAGCTACTGAATCTGTGACGCTTGTCGCTTAGTGTACTTCAGTGCTAGCGCCCTCTACCAGCTGTAGCTCTTGTTTTCATAAATATTGGTCGACCTCATGCTACTGTTTAGCCTAGCTCATACACCTGCGTGTACAAATTCTGTCAGGCTCCACTCTTATGAGAATATTTCTAATGGTATGATGTGGCTGTTGGCCATGTTATTCTTTTTACTTATCGTTCAGCCAAGTGAACCTATCATTGTTACATTTCTTTTGTATTTTGTAACTCGTTTGATGATAGCAGGACAAAATTAGTTATTGCGTGGGCAGTGCGTGGGTAAAAAGGGCGTTTAATAAACTGCCCGACATTATTTGATATTCGTTTACAGACTTTATTTCTTCAATGAATAACCATAAATCTTTTCGAGCATTCTCTCAATTTTATACCCCCAACTAACTGAAATCACGCTTTCCAGATTGTGACAGTATATAAGTTCTAATAGCATACTCCTTTCAGCTACGTTAGAAAATTTCGTGTTTATGGTAGTTCCATCAGTCGTCTAACATTCTGCGTGGTGTCTGTTTGTTCTAAGTCGTGTCTCCCTACCACTTTCGCGCAACGACGCTCTGAGCGTGTTTTTTAGGGGACTAGTTTGAACCTGGGACCTGTTGCTGGTAAGGAGACGCTAGACCACACATGACATGTAGAGTTCAGAAGAGTTCAGTGAGACTAGCGATGATATAATCAAATACTTAATGATTTCAGCGTCAGCTCCACTGCACTCCTTGTAAAATAATCTTAATACTAACTAAATTTAGTGGAAGGGATTCAAGGCTTTGCTATTTTTAATTAGCTGGTGAACTAACGTCGCAAAATCAGTTAAGTTTACCACTGGAAGTTTTACTCCACTCACAAAACATTGTTTATAAATTGCGCTATTGATGAAAGAAAATGTTTGATACAGGATGATAAAAACCAACTAAATTCGTCAAAAATGTGAACCAATATTCCTTGAATGGGTTTCCAAGTTCTACAATGAATCGAAGGATGACCTATGCCACATAACATCTATAATCTAGATTTAAATTAAGTTTCATAAAAGAGAAAACTACCAGAATGGTCTAAAGTGACCCTCAATTATCTTTAATTGCTTATTTAACTGGTCGTAAATTACAGTGGCTGATGTGGCTTCTCAATAATTATATAACAGAAAAATCATCACATTTCAGATTTTAACTTCCAGTACCAAATGTGAATACTATGATGTTTAATTGACGATCGACACGAGTATTAGGTAAAAAGGGGATGTAACAGATGAGATTTCTGGAGTTTTGAGTGAAGCCTTATGCGCTATTATGCAGCATCGCGTGCGTTCATTACCTTGTCGTTGGTTAGGCAGCGTCAGGGGGCGGTGGGCCGCGCAGCTCCACACACCTCGCCGTCTCGGTAGCAACTCCCTAACTTCTCTTTCCTACAATTTACTGAAGTGGGTTTGCTCACTCGTTGATCGTATTACTTTGGTTAATTTAATGTCAGGATTTATTCGGAGCTATGTGACATACTGCCGGATTTGCTATCATGTCAGGGTTTTCATGGAAGGTGTTGGATTTACCTGACACCTTACAGTCGGGAATTCTTTTATAGTGAATTTTCACGCCTACCCATTTGATGAACGTCATTAAAATTTGATTTTTTCGCAGATCTCTCTTCTTTTTTGCAGCAAACGTATTTCATCGGTGTATTCCTTAGATATATCTAGATAGTGAAAGTCTGGAGACCTTGTAATATCTCAAGATGTGTTTCCACGTCAGTAGCATGTAATGTTGCTGACAGTAGCCAGTCCCATCGAACAGAGCTTTTTAATTGTTAAGCTCTCCATTAACATTGATTCTGTATGCCGCATTCTACATTTCCCACCTGTGCGTTAAGTCCCATTCTGTTCACAGTTTTAATATAAAATTGTGTTTTAACTCAATCATACACGATGTCACGTCATGGATTGTGGGGAAACCGCATCAGCACAGAATCGAAGCGTATGAGATGTGTTACAGACGACTATTGAAAATTATGTTAACTGATAAGGTAAGGGATGAGGAGGTTCTGCACAGAACCTGAGAGGAAAGGAATATGTGAAAAGCACTGACAAGAAGAAGGGATGGGATGATAGGACATCTGTTAAGATATCAGGGAATAACTTCCGTGGTATTATAGGGAATGGTATAGGTTAAAAACTATAGAGGAAGACAGAGATGGGAATACATTCAGCAAATAGTTGAGGACGTAGGTTGCAAATACTACTGCGAGATGAAAAGGTGGCACAAGAGAGGAATTCGAGGCGGGCCGCTGATGACTCAAAAACCACGATGTCAAAGTCACGAAATTTATGGTTAGTTGTGATTTGTAAATTGAGGTGGGAGGTAAAATACACCTATTTACTCTTCCAGTAGATCTGAAGTGCTCCTAACTGTAGTTGTTCTGAGTTGTGACATAGATTCTCTTCTGAAGTGATTTTAATCGGACTGGATGTCGACATTCAGCAATCTTACTGTGGTGATCCTCTTTTGTTCCTTGCGAGTAAGTATTAGCTCGGCTAAAGTTTCATCATATGTACGTGTAAACTAACCGCCACTTGTCGCTCATGGCTACTCAAAAAATTGCACTGGTACTCCTACAATGCTCACGCCTTTATTTTTTAAGACGGCTGTCTCTCACAATTCTTATTTGGTTATAGCGAATACTATGCTGCCGTTCTTTCCCAGTTATTTGGCCTATAAAGGTGATGTGCAGATGTGCAAGTTGACTCCGGATTCACGTATATATTGGAATGTCTACAACTGTGTTATGTAGTAGCTTAATAAGTCTGGCATTGCACGTTATCTATTCTGTTGGTGCCTGCTTTGCCCCTATATCCTCTGTGTGAATCTATTTTATTGGCACCCACCTACATAGAAAAAACGATCATTAAAATGAAATTAGAGAAATCAGAGATCACACGGTAAGATTTAAGTGTTTGTTTCTCCTACACATCGTTAGAGAGTGAAACGTTAGAGAAGTAGCTTGAAGGCGATTCGATGAATTCTCTGGCAGCCTCTTAATTCTGAATTGCAGAGTAATCGTGTAGGTGTAGTGTGTAAAATCAATGTTTGATCTTCTTCTTAGTTCTCTCCAACATGTACGATTACATGTCTCTCTTGTAAAATGTAGTTGTGTTATTTAGCCTAGCTAATATAGCTGGAAGAATAAACAGAACTGTACTCGAGATACTTGGAGTGTACTCTTTTCAACTTGCGAGATGTGGCTGTTGCACATATCTCCACTCAACTACATCCACAACACCACTTCTCTGATTATCTCGAGCAGTCACTGAGCCATGGTAAAAAAATGGCTCTTTTGAAGAGCGCGCCGCAGCGCGTAGTGTGAAGCAGTCGCCCTCCGTTTCTGGCGGTGGCGCCGCTGTGACAGTCGCAGCTTTGGTGTCTCCCTCTGGTGGGAAAGGGGAAAAGTTGCCTGTTCACGTGAATTTAATGGGCGTTAGGATCTCGCCAGTCGGTCAGTCTGTGTCAGTCTCTCGTCCCCAGCTTGCTAGTCTGTCTCTCATCCGCATTTGTTAGGCAGTTAGTGTTTGTCTGTCGTTTAGAGTGCTAGTATGTCAGTCGTTCGGATCACCCTTTAAAGCCAGCAATATGAGAGTCTTTCCATTCCGCCAGTAAGAGAACTCAGCGAGTGGTCGCCCGGTCGGGGCTTAGTCCCTGCATCTGAGTCTGCGCGTTAGGCCGCCAGTCTGCTCGAGTTTGCTCAGGCAGTGGTCATTGGCAGTTGGATCGATCGGTTGGTCGGTCGCGCACTGAGACACAAGATGACTTGTCCGTCTTGAGCGTCGGCGCGTGTGAGGTCGGCACGTGAGTCCAGTGGGCCGCGGCGTATAGCGAGCGGTAGTGACTTTGCGGTCGAGAGCAACAGGAGTCAACCCACGACATCGGTCTGGCTGGTGCGAGCTGCGACGCCGTGAGACGGGAGATCGGAGCGTCTTCCTGCGTCCGTTGAAGCGGCTGGTAGCGGACGGTTCGGGTGAGCGATTTGGGGGTGCTGCGCCAGGTCTTCTCGAGAAATCTCAGTTTATTAGAAGTTAAATTCTACTTCTTGGTGAGGTCACTAGCCGTTATGCTTTGGGGTCGTCCCACCATTCGTCTCCGTTTGCCCACCCGCAGGAAGGAGGTTGTTTATAAATTGGGTGGTCCGCTTTTCCTTTGTGGAGTAGGGGCGGGTTAGAGCAACATGCGGTTCATGTTGTTCGGCAATCTCCCTATAAATCTACCGTACGTTAGTAGATCCCTCTGTCATGTTTGTCGGATTTCGTGTGTTAACGAATTTGTTGCTTGGAGTGTAACGGCCTAATACCTGAAATATATTCTGATCTTTGGAAACTTTGATAGTATTGCCTATGATCTTGAGAAGAGGTATCTGTGTACTGTAGAGCATCTTAACAATTGTTTGGCCAACTTTGCAGAATTGTATATAAGATTGCATTTCATGGGATTTTATTTAAATGATCATTTTAGTATATAAAGTTGCCACCCATTCACCGTAATACTTTTCTTAGAAGTTAAAATCGAGTTGCACCTTCGATGCAAGGTTAATATTTTAATTGTTTGCGTTTTGTACCATTTCCATCCCTCCTACGGGGGTGCGTAGTTTGTGTGCTTGTGTAAATTGTAAAACTCTTAGTTTAAAGTTATCTGCTGTGTTGCAAATTTGCACCAGTGCAGTCAGAGGCTGTAGTCAGCGACCGTAACTACGGCCATGTCAAAAGGGGGCGGCAAGGTTCTCTGCCCGAAAGCTCATACAGTCAAAACTTGTTTCTTTGTGCCTCTGAATAAATTGTAGCTTTGATATTTAGAGGGTGCTTTCTGATTATAATTTTAAATCTGTTTCTTAAAAAAATGCTTTTAGGCACTATTAAAGTGAAGAAAATTCCCATTTGTTAAAAGGAATTTGGTTATGATTTCATCAGTTAATCCCTGGCAACTACTTCCATGTTTACCTAGTGTGATTAAATGTGTTAATGTTCTTGATGAATCGCTAGTAAATAAAATAAATTCATAAGAATATTCTTTGAAAATAAATCACAGTTCAGTCACCTTATCCATTACGCCTTCTGAGCACGCCTGCATAAGTGACTGCTTTTCATTGAGCTTGATGCCTCCACGTTTGATTCTGAAACAATACCACCAGTGCTTCTTAGCTGCATCTCTCGTAGTAGGGTAGCCCACCATCCTCTAAAGACTTCGTTCCCCCAGTTGTGTTGCTGCCACGTACCCTGTGGTGAACTTCAGAATCTAATGTATTTAAAACGAGTATGGGATTATCATGATGGTGCATAAGTTCATAGCGTTTTTGTTTTTCATGATGGTATTCCTGTTACTATGGGTTTATCCATCATTTTTACTTCCTGTGGATACTTGAGCATACATACTGTCATTGTGTGATTTGTAGATAGTACGTGGAGCTGTGGACGCCAGAAATGGAGAGCAAGAGAATAAATTTGAGTCCAAAAGAGGGTTGACAGCTGGGGAGACAGCTAGAAACTTTTGTACCGTGTATGGGGATAATTCCATTGGACAGTGCATGGCTAGAAAACAGTTTTCTGGTTTTAAAGAGGGTCTACGCTCAAGTAGACCTCCATGTTTGATGAAGATCATTAAGCGCATTAATCTACAATGATCCACGTCAATTTACTCTAGAACTGGCAAATGTAATGAACTGTGACTATTACACATTCGTGCGACATGTGCATGCAAGGGGGAAGGTTCAAAAATCGGGTGTATGGGTACTGCACGTTCTAAGGCAAAATCACAAAAGCCAGCGGCTTGACATAATATGCATCTCTGCTTGCTAGTTACAGTGAATGAAACATTCTGTCCTGAACTAAATATAATGCACACTGTGAACCCAGAGAGGGATGTGGAGAATCAATTTCATCCATGGCTAATCGCCACCTGAATTTATAGAAGGAATAAGTTCTCTCGATAACTGTTGCCTCTATGTTATAAAATATGCACTACAGTGCCATTCGATTTCCTCACACACAACTCCTCGTTGGTGCCCCCACAAGTCGCACTGTGTAGTGGAGGAACTCACCGCAGGCGAGAGACGGCAGAGTCATCTGGCGGATGAGCGGTGCGGCTGGCCGTGGGCGTGGCAGCAGAGGCAGGGGTGTGGCCGCGGTCTCCCTGCGGCCCACTGCCGGGGCGCGGACTGCCGTCTGCAGAGGCCGGCGCGCTGCAAAGACAGAAAGGCAAGGTTGTGGTAAACTCTGGCGTGAGGTCAGTCGCTTGACGGCGCGTTTCGGTGCGGGCCCGCCCGTCGCCGGCGCGCCGTAAGGCACGGATGCTCGCACTGGAGCGTATCGCTTCACGTCGAGCGTGCCGCGACAGTCCTCACTTGGGGAAGTGATGCGTCTCTCACAGCCTCTCCTTCCCAAGTGGCTCTTTCCGCCTTCCCGTGGTGCCAGACGTCAAGCTTGGCATTCTGCCTTGCGTCAAAAGGGAGAGCTGCGACCCAACCCGATGCGAAAGCGAAGGGTGCGTGGCACAGGGGGAGCTGTGTCGAGGGACCGAACACCAGTCCCTTTCTGTTCGCAGGGCACAGACCAGCAGGTGCTCTGCATGCCGGCGACCTCGTTTGTCGGCGTGGGATCACGGCGCGAGTCGGCAAGGGTGCTTCGCCGCGCCCCTGGGTAACCGGGGCATGTTCTGCCAAACCCAGGTGGTGGTGACATCGCCTGGGCCAGGTTAGATGGGCCCAGACCGCTGAACGACTGGGGGACCGACCCACCACCTGAGTAGGAGTGGGTCCTTGGCCTTCAGGTGGAAACTCGGGCAAGTAGGCGGCGAAGGGCGAGAGGTGCATCCGCCTCTCCGGAGTGCGGGGTGCAGTTGCCGAGGAGCGCCGTGTGAAATCGTCGGCGACGAGGCCATCGATGGGGACCAGTGCGCTGGCGACGGCGTGCTGAACCCGGCAGCTCTGGAGTGCCCTTGACCTAGGGGCGAGGTCGGTGGGCGAGCTGCAGAAGTCCCCCCCCATGCCAGAGGAGCCGGTCCGGGGCAAGAGACGGGCTCCCACTTCTTTTATCACTCGTTCAACCATGGCTACAAACGAAACGAGTGATTCGTGTGCGACTCAGCGTGCTTCCGTTGTGCCTGATCCCGCTCCCCAGGACGAGCAGGGACAGGCAGAGAATGAATCAGTCATGGAAAGGTACACGAGAATCACGACGCTCATGGAGCAGCAAATTAAAAATGGGAAGATTAGCCAAGCAGGACTTGCCATCATCAAAAATGAGCTGGCAGCTTGGGCTATTGCCCACGCCAAGCTAGAAGGTAGGGTAGAAGAGCTTGAAAAGGAGAATGATAGACTAAGAAGTCAACCGATAAAGACGTGGGCTGCCGTGGCCGCGCAAGCGCCCACTAAGCGCCCACAATACACGACGAAAGACACAATTGAAAAAATGACAAAGAAAACAGATACTGCAGTCTTCCTAAGGACACTACCTGGGCAAGACACAAGTGTGAAAAGAATTCAAGAATTATTTACGAAAAGTATTGACCCTGTAAAGGACAAAATCAGAATCAAGAAAATAAAACCGAGTAGAAACTCTGTCATCGTAGAAGTAGCCTCTGAGGAAGATAAAAATAAATTGCTGAATAACCAAAAACTGAACTCGGTGGTCAAATGTGAACCACCGAGGAAAAGAAATCCCCTAGTCATATTATATGACGTTCCAACAATAATGACCAATGATGAACTCTCAGATACAATTAGAAAACAAAACTTTGATGATATAGACGAAGAAGAATTTAAGAACAGCTTTAAATTAAAATTCAAGACTGGGCCAAGGGGTCGTGATGTGGTACATCACGTCGCCGAGGTGTCAGCGCAGATGTGGAGAAAAATAATAACAATGGGCAGAATATATGTTGGCTTCCACGCCATAAACACAAGAGACTATGTCGTGGTACCTCGTTGCCACAACTGTGGTGACTTAGACCACGTCCTAAGGCTGTGCACCAGGGAGCCGGCATGCACCAGGTGTGGGGAGCACGGTCATGGCCGCAAAGACTGCAAGGCACCAGCAGTCTGTATACCTTGTAAGAATCGCGGGAAGAAGTCTTGCAGAGCCACAGGCAGGAACTGCCCAACATATAAAATGTTGGAACAAAGGTTAATTTCCAGAACGGACTATGGCTGAGCCCGGCATACTGAACAGGATGCCGAAACGAAAGTCCCCGAGCAAAAGGAGGAGGGACGCCATGAGGGCAAACAGATTTAAAGACTTCTTGAGGTCGCTCTCGAGCGCCACCAAAATTGAAGCAATAGATAGAGCAATACAAACTGAAATTCCAACTATGGACATTGGCACACAAACTGATCTCCCACTCATGGCCAGTACTCTCTCCTCTGGAAGCCGGGGACCAAAGCCGGAATTACACCAGCAACGGCAAGGGCATCCTGTGGCTGTGGCTACGCTTAAGGACAAACACATCAGTCAAACAAATCAACTCATACAAGAAAATATAGTAACAAGCTCGAGTACAAGCCCCGCTGTACAAAGTTCACCAATAGTTAGACTGCCACCAGTTGATCCAGTTAGGGTGTACCCCAACTTGGAGTACACCATGCAACTATCTCGATTGGAGCAGCCGGCTACCCTGACCACTGCCTTGCGACATGTGGTCCGTGTAGGACATGAGGACGGCAGAAGGATAACCTTCTCGGTTATGGAGGCTGTTGACAGGATTCAGTTAAAATCAGTGAATCTTCCCACCGACTTCGGAGCCTTGCGAGATCTGCTTAAGAAAGTTTTTGAAAGACGAGGTGAGAAATTTGATCTTAATGACATTTATGAGCAATCAGTAGTAGCACACGGACGGATTGCATTCGACTGGACTAAGACTTGGCCACATGACCGTATACATACGTATTTCCCCTAATGACGAAAATAACTATTGGACAACTCAACACTCATAATAGCAGACTCGTCATGCAAGAGCTCCGTAGGGAGGTGGAGGAGAGGAGATTAGACGTACTCTGTCTACAGGAGCCATGCTCCCTGGCTGGAAAAATAGCTTTTGCCGCTGCGGGCTGGCAAATAGTCAGCAGAGGGGATGACCCGAAGGCAGCAATTATAATTGTTAATAGACTGTTGAGAGTCACCACGCTCTCACAATTTACAACCAGCCACTGTAACGTCGTGGAGGTTCAGACCCCTATGGGGATCATAACTCTCATAAACATGTACTTCCAGTACGGGGAAAGCATAGAACATCATATAGACCATCTAGCGAGAGTTACCACGGCGTTACAGGGAAGAAAGATCGTGATAACAGCTGATATCAATGCCAAATCCCCCCTGTGGTACAGCGGCACAAGAGACGCTAACGGTGAAAAAGCTGAAGAATTCATAATGGCATCACAACTTGTGGTTGCAAATAGGGCCGGCAATCCTCCTACCTACGCTGCAGGGGGAGGACACGGTACAAATATTGACGTCACACTCGTAACTCCAAATATGGCAAACACCATACAAGACTGGAAAGTCATAGAGAACGCCACCACAAGCGACCACAACTTGATATGTTTCACCTTGGGAGACAGAGAGTGCCGCTGGGCCACGGGGTGGGAGGTGCAATTGAATTACAGGAGAGCTGATTGGGAACGGCTAGCAAGGGAGTGTGACATTCCTCCATTACCAGAAGGTGACATGCAACTGGACATGGACGTAGACCAGAGAGCAGAGGAACTGGTGAATGCAGTAACAAGAGCGGTGAAGGCAGCCGTACCGACAAGGAGGAGGGCCATAGCGGCCTCTCCGTCACCATGGACTGCTGAACTGGGAGAACTGCGTCAATCTGTCAGAAGGCTGAGGAAGCACTACCAGCGCAGTGTCGTCTGGCAGGAACGACAAAGGTGGCAGGTGCTATATAGAGAGGAAAAGCGGAAGTTCCAAAAGGAACTACGCGAAGTCAGGATGAGAAGCTGGGAAAACTTTGTGCTGAACCAGCTGGTCACTGACCCATGGGAGCTTCCTTATAAATTGGTAAGGGAGAAAATCCGCTCTCCTCTGGAACTGTCAACAGTCAGGCACGGGGACGGGATGACGGAGTCCTGGCAGGAGACTGCGGGGGTCCTCCTCCAGTCCCTGTTGCCTGACGATAATGCGGATGGGGAGACAGAGGGACAGAGGCAACTAAGAGACGAAGATCAAGAAGAATATGTTAATGAAACGGCTGTCTACCCCTTCTCAGAGGAGGAGGTGGCAACCCATATAAAATCGTTGAAAAAAGGAAAAGCACCAGGGCCAGACGGCATTGTGGCGGAGGTAGTGCAGTTTCTGGCGCCTCAGTTAACTGCGCCACTAACAGAACTATATAACGAATGCCTCCGACAAAGGAGATTCCCAAAAAAATGGAAAATGGCAAACGTGGTTATAATAAAGAAAGGACTAGACAAGGACCCTGCAGAAGTAAAATCCTACAGGCCAATCTGCCTGTTGGACGTATTCGGCAAAATCTTAGAGAAACTGCTGGCTGACAGATTGACAGCACACCGAGTGTTGTGTGGGATGAGTGACAGGCAGTTCGGTTTCAGGCCGGGGCGATCGGCATCTGATGCAATTGCCCTGGCGGCCGAGGTCTGTGGCTCGACCCCGCACAAATACGTGGTAGGCATCATGGTGGATATCAGTGGCGCCTTCGACAACCTGTGGTGGCCTTCGCTCTTCTCCTGCTTGCGGGAGAAAGAGTGCCCAGGGCCGCTATATGGTTGCCTGAGGAGCTATTTTAAGGATCGGGAGGTCTGGTTATCATCGTCTAGCGAAAGAGTTGGGAAGGTAATCACCAAAGGATGTCCACAAGGCTCCGTTTTAGGACCCCTTTTTTGGGACATCCATATGGAGCCTTTATTAGATAGATTGCAACAAAGCGATGAAGTGCTAGAGGTGATAGCCTACGCAGATGACCTCCTTCTGCTGGTTGGCGGCCGTAGCCGCGAAGACATCGAACCGAAAATAGAGACGGCACTAGACAAACTCCAACAGTGGTGCCACACGACTAAAATGACGATTTCACCAAGTAAATCTACTTACTTACTACTAAAAGGACAACTTATCAGAAACCCGACAGTACGAATAGACGGTTCACCAGTTCTCCGACGACGAGAGACACGCTACCTGGGAGTCACCATTGATGAGAGGTGGAACTTCGGAAAACACATTGACATTGTCACGCAAAGAGCCCTTCAAATACTAAATAATCTCATTTCAATTGGCCACAAAAGATTCCATCTTCCTCCACACTTAATCAGACTCTACCATAACAGTATCCTAACCTCAGTTGTGGGCTATGGCTCGGGAGTCTGGGCGCACAGGCTCACGAGGGTTGTGCCCGCCATGGCCGTGAGACGGGTTCAGAGAAGCATGGTACTAAGAGCAGTAGGTGCTTATAGAACATCTCCGGGGGGGGGGGGCCCTATTAGCCATAATGGGGCTCTGCCCCCTGGACATAAAGATAAGAGAGCAAGCGGCGTGGTACTGGGCCAAGAAGGGAAATTATAAGAAGATTGCCGATATCATGGGTATTAGAGTGGGGGATAAGAGAGAGATAAGGAAACGAGGGGAGGAGCTCTGGCAGGAGACCTGGGAGGCAGAAGAGACGGGACGAAGAACCTTCCAGTTCCTACCTGATGTCAGGGAACGACTTGGACTACAGTACTTCGAACCTACGCGAGGGTTGATACATTTTCTCACTGGCCATGGCCCCTACCCGACATACTTATGTCGATTTGGGAAGAGGGCATCACCAGCGTGTGACTGTGGTGATCCAGAGGGCACACCTGAGCATGTAGTTTACGAATGTCCCCTCTTCAATGATGTTGCCAATACACTACGAGACAGACTACCCAACCGCGACACATACCAACTACTAAGACAAGAGGAAACATTTCAGACATTAAACACCTTGGCTAACGAGGTATCTCGAAAAGTCCTAATTGACTATTTAGCTGAGATATAATAACCACCAATTGCGTCCAGGAACCCTATTCCCATGCCGCCTGTGCGTGGACTGGCCGACCACATCTAAGTTGGAATCCGCCACGTGCAGGATTAGGGGGAGTAGGGAACAAATACCGATTGTGAGACACACCGGATTGACGTAGGATAAGTTAGTATGTAGGAATTAGTTATAGGAAATAAAGATAGGGACTGCAGCGATTTAACACCGAGGCCTGCCCAGTGCCAGGGGCATGCTCTTCGGGTTTAGCTCGAAGAGCAAGGCAAATACAAGTAGGTTTATATCCTTACTGGCACTCATGTGACGCTGCAGATCACTAATTAAGTTAGTCATAGGAATAGATAATAAGTATTAAATGTAGATGTTAGATGCCCATTGTTATTAACACTAATATAAGCTGTAGCTCACTAACTAATACTAAACTAGCTGCAACATTTTAATATCAATGTATAATTGCTAGGACCCACTAATGTAGTAAGGAAGTGGGTTATTTTGTATAAATATAATGAGTTGATAATAAAGAATTTTTTTTTTTAAAAGAAAAAAAAAACTCTGTCCACTTGGAGGCCAGGGGGCAGCTTACTACATGCATCGCTGCTGGGGGATCGTCTTCACATAAACAACAGAACACACACTGCCAATGACAATAGTAGGTCTGCCTAGATGAATAACTTACCCACGATCTAATCTCATTACACACGCTTCTGTTGAGTTCCTCAGACCCGTAACTTACCATAACAAACGACAAAAGAAAGTACAAATGGAATGTAGATGCAACGACATCAGTTATACTAGAGTAATACGAGAACAGTTCGAAACCATGACGAGAATCACACGGAAACTGCAACAGCAATAACCTTTGAATGTGGTACTGTTGGTGCTCGAAGCTCATGTGTTAGGGACCAGGATGTAGGAGTCTCACGTAATAGCCAGGGGGGCAGCATCTTTCGAACAGACTGGCGAAGGAAGTTCAGGCAAGTAAGGTGCACAGAATTTGTGATGCAAAGAAGTTATTCAAATAACACTCTTAAACCTGCAGCACTTTAATTTTCACCACAGAAATTGAAACATTTCTCACTGCAAAATTTAATTCACATTGGCCATGGGGCCTCTCACGGAACAGGTGAACGTAAAATGTCATCTGACTAAAGTCGAATAATAGTGACAGGAAAACCTATAGACGATCTGTAAATTCATTCACGCCTGACAACTAATCAGATGTTGTGACTCCAATGAAATATAAAATTCCGTTTCACTACTGTACTCAGGGTAATCATATTTACTAGTTTGTGAATAGGAGATTTCCTTGGGAATAAAGGAGTCAATCTGAATGGAAATAATGAGCATGTGTGTACATATGGCAATGGACGAAGTCCATTTCTCTAAAGACTCATGAAATCGTGGTTACAGATAAAAATTTGTGAATGTCAGCTACGACTAGTGCCACAGAGCACAAGACACAGGTTAATGTCTGGTACCTGAAAGATAACCACTAAAGTTGCCATGTACTGGCATGTGTTTGTATACAGGACCTTTATTTTATTTTCAAGACTACATAAATCGAAAACGACGCATTGCACAAAGAAAAAATGTTGTAGCTGAAAAGCCAATATTAAGAAAGGAGACATCTGGTTTTGCTACAACTGGCCACCTCCAAACCATCCCTCCAGCGTTCGTGGGGTCCACTTTCTCTTTTCAAATAGGAATCCACCATTTTTATTGATTATTCGGATTCTACGTCAAAACATTCATGTGGGTTACCAAACCATTGTTCCCCATTCGCGTAATCAACAAATATCAAGTGTGGCTGCTTTTTCACTCAAAAACCGACGTATTCGATGATATGTTTTTGTTTTGTAACGGTTGATGTTGATGTTCACACATTACTAGAGAGCTGCAAATGGAATTGTACAGTACAAATAATTCGGCTAGACATTGATGCTAATATAGTTTTAAATTTCCTATTGGGTTCAGTAAATCGGAGAAAGACGAAGGTAATGAGAAGTAGTAGAAATAAGGACAGCGAGAAGCTTAACATCAGGATTGATGGTCACGAAGTCAATGAAGTTAAGGAATTCTGCTACCTAGGCAGTAAAATAACCAATAACGGACAGAGCAAGGAGGACATCAAAAGCAGACTAGCTATGGCAAAAAAGGCATTTCTGGCCAAGAGAAGTCTACTAATATCAAATACCGGCTTTAATTTGAGGAAGAAATTTCTGAGGATGTACGTCTGGAGTACAGCATTGTATGGTAGTGAAACATGGACTGTGGGAAAACCGGAACAGAAGAGAATCGAAGCATTTGAGATGTGGTGCTATAGACGAATGTTGAAAATTAGGTGGACTGATAAGGTAAGGAATGATGAGGTGCTACGCAGAATCGGAGAGGAAAGGAATATGTGCAAAATACTGATAAGGAGAAGGGACAGGATGATAGGACATCTGCTAAGACATGAGGGAAAGACTTCCATGGTACTAGAGGGAGCTGTAGAGGGCAAAAACTGTAGAGGAAGACAGAGATTGGAATACGTCAAGCAAATAATTGAGGACGTAGGTTGCAAGTGCTACTCTCAGATGAAGAGGTTAGCACAGGAAAGGAATTCGTGGCGGGCCGCATCAAACCAGTCAGTAGACTGATGACCAAAAAAAAAAAAAAAAAAATGGGTTGACTGTGGTGAGTTCCCACACTGAAATCCCGCTATTATGGTCAATCATTTCGGTTTTTGTTTTGATCCAATTGCCGTAACTCTCGCACTGAGCGCTACATGGCTGCCGTCAGTATACAAACCACAGCTACCGTACTAAGGTAAAATGTCCAGAAGTGACAGTGGCAGGCGCACCTGCCACGGATACTCACCAAAATCGAGCACCCCAGTGGTGAGAGGCTAGGAGACTCACTGAGATGAAGCATTCTGATGGGAACACAAAACTATTACATCCTTGTCGTTGTCCCTGCATCAAGCTACATGGACGAGTAGTTTATAGCCAGACACGGCTAACCACATTGTGCCATGAAGTCAAATTGTTAGCTCTAAAATAAATTTCGAAGATAAATGTCGGACCCTTAAGGCGCTAAGGTTTACATTTACAATGTAGAATCAAATGTGTCGGTTCTTAATTGCATATACTGGAACACTTCATATTCGACAATTACAACGTCACTTACAGTGTGTGGGAAACAATAGTTAGGTTTCCCATAAGTATGTTTTGGCGCAGATTCCGAACATGCAATAAAAATGGGGGATTCGTGTTTCAAAATGCAAGTTTAGCTCGTCCACGCATGAGGGTACACATATATAATGTTGTACCATACTATGTACAGACATCAGTGTACTGGTTGTTTTTTCTCTATTTCGACTCGAACAGTCTTTGCGCAAACACGCTGCAAACCTTCGGACCTGACGTTCCCTGCGCTCTTGCACAGTCGTAAATACACCATTAAGTGGACTGTGCCTGTCAGTATAGACTGTCCATTTTGTGGCCAGCCGACCGCTGTGGCTGAGCGGTTCTAGGCGCTGCTGCTGCTGCTGCTACGGTCTCAGGTTCGAATCCTGCCTCGGGCATGGATGTGTGTGATATCCTTAGGTTAGTTAGGTTAAAGTAGTTCTAAGTTCTAGCGGACTGATGACCTCAAGTCTCATAGTGCTTAGAGACAACTGAACCATTTGTTTTGGTGGCCACATTTCCACAATCAGACACCCGATCTGTTGCTGCCCAGGGGAAAATAAGCATTAATGACTTGCTCTTGCCACATATATTTTGACGTACGAACCAACCTAAAAATATACTATTCCTAATAGATGTAATTATTAGTCTATGAATGAAGCAAAGGTGATGTTTGTAATTTCTCTTTATCTGATCTAGAAACCTGGGCAATTAATTAACTATTGACACATCATGAAGCCCACTGGAAACATGCAAGTGTTAAGACTGGGAAGTTGTGTGGGAAACTGATGTTATCGTAAGCAAGTGTACAAATAATACGCAGTGGTGCATGACACCAGATTCAATGAAGAAGGTATTGCTTATGAGCTTTAACATGGATCCTATTTCAGTTATCAAGAGTATTTACGAACTTTACTTTGAATAACACACATAGAGTTAGATTTAAAGCTAATGAGTGTTAGGATACCTGGAAATGACAGCTGTAGTGGTAAACATTTCGTTTTTAAATTTATTTTCGTTAGGTGCTTTTGAGACTGAGATATCTCTCATTCAGTTGTCTTTTGTAAACCAGACAGGCTGATTAGGCAACGTTATATGAAAGGTAAGAACTGCAGTTTAGTATGCAGCTCATGAACTATGGCATAAATATTTAAACATATCTGAAAATATTTTTTTTTTAGAATTACAGGTATCTAGGCTTGTTGGGAGTATTTATGCTGTGAGACGGTATGTAAAAGATAATATTGGGATCTGAACATTTCATCAATGTTGCATCTGGTTTGGAGATGGATCAGCTAGAATAAAAGATGACATAGGGAAGGTCCCAGCAGAAAGACATAGAGCAGAATTCTTCAAATAGCTTTAGCCTTTAGTAACACAATAGAGACGTTCAAACAACACAGGGACAATCAAGGAGAGATTTGATGGCTGCTATTCAAAGAAGTAAGCAGAGCATTTTTATGAACAGAGCTTCCTCCCAGTTTGTGTAATGGAAGGGAGTGTACTTAGCTACTGCATGCATCCTGAGAAACAATTAAACAGATACAGGTAGAAATGTGAATACCAGCCCTGATGCTGCTGTTTTGTTCTTAGGACTGGCTTGTTGTATCATGAGGTGGGCCAAGAATATATAGGGAGTAAGTAGCTACGCCATCCACCACATCTGCTTATGTTAACTTCTTTACTGGAGTCTTATTTTCGTGCTTTGACTCGGAACCACACACTTCTTAGGGCCTAGCATGCTTCTTAAAACTTAACTGCTTCAACTGGGGAAAGTAAGGGAATTTTTTTACGGAAAATATACTTTTACTACATATGTCTAGCAAGAAAGCAAGTGAGAGATGCACAGTATGCAAGTGTGGGAATAGTGATTACCCTGTCCATTTACTTTACTACACCTATCCCAGAGGTTAACATTTGCTATGTGGTAACATCAGAAATGAGAAATTATAAACACGTTGGCGGCGTCCTTGAGCTGTGCTGCAGCCAGCTACCGAGTACATAGTGCTGGTATTCGGTTAAAGACATGCTCCCCATCTTCATCCCTGTACATAACATGACGCCATTTGTATTATCTCCTTGTCGTCAGCACCAGAGGAACCCAACAACAATAAACAATCATTTGCGTCAACAGGTTAACAGTGACCCTGTACAGGACACAGAACATGGTCTGCACACTTTCTTGACCAGGCTGCAAACTGTAAACATCACTGTGTCTGCCTCTGTCTTGAGCAGCACATAGTTGTATCCACAGTGGTTCCTGCTCTGTCCACAGTCAATGTACTTTTTGTTCAGAGGCTTGATGTCGGAATCTAAATGACTGGTTGTTCCACACATAGAATTTAACAGAACTGATCATTGTAGATAGATTCAAAGTAATTTATAAGGCTACGAAAAATTTCTCTCTTCCTTGAATTTCGTTAGGTAGTTTACCTGTTAATAAATGCAGTTCAGTTATAGTACTAAATGAATATGTTGCATGAATTTGAGGATAACATCAAGAGATATCCGAAAATTGACATCAGTTACCATGTACAGTGGTGGAAAAAAATTGGAGCACCAAGAAGAAGTTCTGCGACATAAAAGAAAGTTTGTAGGTGTGTTTCTACATCTGAAAGATTACGCCTATTCAGATTTCGTACCAGTCGCATAAGAATTGCGCTATTATGAGGATGCAAATCATTCAAATATGTACTGTAGCGATCATGAGCGTTAGCTACCTTTGAGATGTTGATTGGGACAAAGATGACATTATCGTACTGCATCTGCACCAATAATTTGAGCAGCAGTTGCCACCACAGTGACGTAATGAAATGTTAGAAATCCTTTACATCAAGAACAGCTCCGATCCAGACACCATGCAGCATTCTTCCTACTGACCCCAAAAGACCGTCATTTGCGACTCCATTGGGGTGAAGCGAGAGATCATTAGAGAGCAGGTTGGAGGTCTGTCGTGTTTTCTGATGGCGGCTCCTTCTGCCTTGCTGCCAGTGGTGGCTGTATGTTGGTTAGGAGGAGGCCAGTTGAGGACCTGAAGCCAAACTGTCTGCATGTTAGGAACATTGGACCATCAGCTGGTGTTATGACCTTGGGTGGAATTTCCTGTGAGAGCAGGAGCGCTGTCGTCATTATCCAATGCACCCTGACTTTAAATGTGCGTCAGTCAGAGGATTCGACCTGTTGTGCTGCCATTCAGGAACAACATTCCAGGTGTTCTCGTACAGGATAACTCTGGCCCACATAACCTGTTGTAATACAACATGCTCTACCGACTATCGACATGTTGCCTTGATCTGCTCGATCGCCATGTCTGTCTCCAATCAGGTACATATGGGACATCATCGGATAGCAATTATAGCATCATCCACAAACAACACTAACTTACCCTGTATTGTCTCACCAGGAGCAACAGGCATGGAATTCCATCATGCAAATTGACGTCCACTACCGGTACAAGACACTGGCCCGCATCTCGTGGTCGTGCGGTAGCGTTCTCCCTTCCCACGCTCGGGTTCCCGGGTTCGATTCCCGGCGGGGTCAGGGATTTTCTCTGCCTCGTGATGGCTGGGTGTTGTGTGCTGTCCTTAGGTTAGTTAGGTTTAAGTAGTTCTAAGTTCTAGGGAACTTATGACCACAGAAGTTGAGTCCCATAGTGCTCAGAGCCATTTGAACCATTTGAACAAGACACTGCATTACCGTTTGCATGCTTGCTTTCAGAATTCTGGTGGTCACTCGGCTTAGTAGTGTGGCAGGATATCACATTTGAAATGGCAAATCTGGAGCTTACATTAACCTGTGATGTTAATTACTTACCTATGTTACCTACACACATGTGCTACCAAAATTTCATTGAACTGGATTAATTAGTCTTTGGTGTTGTCACTTTTTCCTGTCAGATGTCTCTCTGCTACACCAAGTATACTTATTGGCTTGTAAATACAAAAATAGAAATGTGGAACACAGACCTTGTCACATTCTTACCTGGCTGCTGCCAGAGGACTCGCAAGCAACTGACTCAGTCTGACCACGTCTTCAGGCTGAGTGCGCACCGCATCAGCCCAACCACGCGTGGTCATGACCTGGGTGACGTTGGCCTTGATGAAGTTAACGGCGGCCTGCCTGAGGCTGGTGCAGGAGTGCCTGATCGCCAGAACAGCTGCGGCCGCCGCAGTCTCGACGGACAGCTGAGCGGCCACGAGCTGCTCGCACCGAGCCTTCAGGGCCGACACGCCGTATTTATCAGCGGCTGCCAGCAGGTCGGGGGCCAGGCTGGGCAGCTGAGGGGCCTGGAGGGTGTAGAGGTAGGCGACCAGCTGGCGCAGCACCGGGCCCTCCACGTCTGCGATTGCGACCTCGCCGGTGTTGGCTTCCAGTGTGTCGTGGCGAAACATGCCGCCAAACACGGGACTTCTATCGGCCAACACGGCCCTGTGCGCCACGAGACGGGTGCCGCCCGCCACCAGTGTGACGACTGCGCCGTCCCCTGCGTCCAGAAGGGCGCCCAGGTCCACGGCTGTGGTCTCCATAACCTCCTGGGTGGGTTCCATTGTGGATGACTCTGGAACATGGCGTCACTCAGCAGCCCTTTCTCATTGCAAGGCACTCTCTATGCCTGTGTGAACCACAGGCTGAACTGTGTCAAGAAAAAGTGGGTAAATGATTTGACATCTTGACACTTGGCCTTCATGTCATGAATAGGTCTCTCAACCCTATGACTTCCGAAAATGGCGTATATGTAGAACCAAATATAAATATCAGCCTTGCAAAAAAAAATGCAGAGACCACATTGCACAGTGGAACTAAAACTGAGTGTAACCTCAATTAGGTTATAAGAACAGATGCAGATACTGACTTAGACACTAACATGCAGCCCAAGTGAGTATGCAATTTACGTAAAGCGAATTGAGAACTTTTAAAGGCATAATTCAATATATAACAACTGCAACGATTTGGATCTGATGTTTAAGCCACGGACTACAAGTTTGTGCAAATATTGCAGACGGCGCACCACAAGGCGATCCCAGTATTTGTTAGGTAGCCAAAAGTTTTTAAAATTCCCTGATGTTTCACCCCACAGAAATGGACAACTCTGCAGGTGACAAGATACTACCATAGAACCTCACGTCATACAGAATGACAAATAAGGTTAAGTTTCTATCGAACAGTCAATCAACGATATAAAGAAATTATTACACCAAACAAGAGCAGAAGAATGCCAGCAACATGCCAAGGACCAAATAGTAACAGACATATAGCGTTTCACATACAGACTTAATAACAAACATGGTTCTATTACCCACTGTATTATCGACCTTGGGACGATCTAGAGGTATGATGACGACGGACCAAAAGAACTCTACTGCCAGAAGACATGACAGTATCTTCGCTGAGAACTACTCCAGCAGCATATGAATGAGGTTTCGATTACATTTGCCCAGAAGCACATGGGACTGGACAATAATAAATTTAAAAACAAAGAAAGCACGAGAGGTTGATATAATTATGACGCAAGTGTTGCATCAGCTAGTGGACCAAATTTTCCCGTATCTAACAGTCATTCAACGAATTTCCTTTGCAGGTATGAGTAACCAGCATCTGCTGATTCTCAAGTATCATTAGTGACAAGACAAAGATCCAACACAACGTAGCCAAAACAATATCAAGGAATTTTCCATAACGTGCATTTCCAATTTGGGGAGGGGGGAGGAAGGGGATACTTTGTGCTCACTCCAAAAAATTAAAATTGTATTAACAACGTACTTATGAAAAGGTACTTATGCGTAATTGGGGTCCAGAACCTGAAATACCTTTCAAAATAATCTCAGCAATATCAAAGCACTTCTGATAATGTATAGTACTGACTTCGTAACCAATACAAGAAATATAAGGAACGTAAATTTCTTTCAGTGTTGTTGGCTTTTGCTATCAACATAATTTTCATAGAGGTGTGTAAGTATGGCACAGAACTTGGAAATACATTCTACGATTATCATTGGGGAAAGTGACATCTACTACTATGTCCTAAATTTGTGTGTTAACTGAACTGAAATACTTAAAACTGAACCTGATAGAATTAATTAACAACAACAAGTACTTTTTCGAAATTTTAAAATTTAAAGAAACTAACTAGATTACGATATGTGCTATAGATGGGCATGTAGTACTCCCACCCCCGAATACTTTGGTATTGTGATGGTTAAATATTACTGCACAATTCGTTTGGTAAATAGCCGAAGTACAGGCAAAAGTTCTGTGCCGCTGTCTGAGCCATCGTAGACAGGTAGTAGGCATGAACTCCGCATTATGCTGTCAGGAAAAGGAAATACATCGAGCATGCGGCAATTCACGCAATGGATATTGTGAATACCTTTGACAATTAGGTTATAACCGTAATGACTGATAAAGCTGGGGATATCGATAATTTATGGTTGCCCACCCATTCAAAAGACTGAAGTAGATTGGCTGTCTCAATAGTCTGTATATCATCCTAAGAGATCACTGCACAGACAGGCGCGTGAAACTGGAAACCCTCGAAAGTAAATTGTGAAAAATGTCACTAAATGCTGCCCACAGGTTTCTGTTTGTTGTCATTAACGAGCCAGCTTCAGATCATAACAAATACTAGAGGGTGCATCACCTACGCAGATGATCTACCAAATATAGTATCTGGCACAACAAGAGCTAAATTAAATTAGTAGAGAAGTTCTTGCAAGACTAAATAATTGGTGCATAGGATTTAAACTTACAGTAGCAGCGCAGAAAACAGTTTATACATATATTAGTGAATATTATAAAGGCTATAAAAGCTAACAATCAGAATAAATGACCAACCAGTGAACAGAGAAAGAAACACATCTCTTTATAAATATCTATGAGAACACCCAGTAGTCGTGTGTCAGAGCGGCATTAATATCCTCAACAAAATAACAATAAATGGGCAAAGAAACTTTCAACTGCGAATCTTCAGGTTTTGGCGGCGCAAAGACTGTCCCATTAAGTTTCGGGTGTGCAGCCGCAAGAATTCTCCTTCTTCTTCTGGCTGTATAACGTTCAGCCATCTTCAGAGTGAGCCGCAAGACTGTCGCTCCTTTCTTTTTTTCCCTTTATCGATTTTCAATTCCCCCCGAAGGGGGCGGGCTGGCAGCAACTTAGTACGCTGCTCTACAGCCTTCGCTCCAGTGCTCGCTTCGTCCCTTTATACTCGTGTACCGAGTGCGGCCACAGATGCAAATGCGCCAGAGACGTTGGTCGGCGGCAGAGACGTGCACAGTGCGTGAGTTACATTTATGACTCCGCAGTCGATCTGTGTTGGCATGTCGATATATCATTGTGAGCTGCACTGTGACGACGTCTTTGTGAGTTAATTACAGCAAGTGCCGGATTCTATGATTTATCAAGATTGAAACCATTACCTTCTTGGATGTTCTGGTTCGGGGCAGAGAGGACGGCATTTTGGGACATGAAGTGTATCGGGAGCCGACGCACATGGATTTGTATTTACGTGCAAATAGCTGTCACCATCCTGCCCAGACGATGAGCGTTCTCCGAACTTTTACCCACAGAGCGCATATTATTTCTGACGAAAGCAGTCTGCAAGATGAACTTTCTTACTTACAAAGAGTGAAGACAATGGGTACTCCCCACAACAAATACAGAAGGCACTGAAAATGAAAGCGAAAGAGGTCACAAAGAAAGCAGAAGAAAACGAAGAAACCTTTAAATCGATTGCCTTCCTACCATATGCGGGTAGCCTCTCATCAAAAATAGGACGGATTGTCAGCAGACACAAAGTAAAAGTGATTTTTTGTCCTCCACCCAAGACAGCGACACCCGTGGGCTCCGTCAAAGATGATTTGTTGCTCCGAAAATCTGGAGTTTACAAAATTCCATGTGAATGTGGCCTTTCTTACATTGGACAAACAACTCGTAATTTCCAAGAAAGATGTACAGAACACCGAAGGTACACACGACCTTTACAACCTAACAAGTCGGCAGTGGCAGAGCACTGTGTTGACACTTGTCACAGTATGTTGTATGAAAACGTCGAAATTTTGGCAACTACATCATCTTTTTGTGACTCAATAGTGAAGGAGCCAATTGAAATTAGCTTGATGATGAATTTAATTAATAGAGATAGTGGTTTCAAACTTGGTACATCATGGAATCCGGCACTTGCTGTAATTAACTCACAAAGACGTCGTCACAGTGCTGCTGACAATGATATATCGACATGCCAACACAGATCGACTGCGGAGTCATAGATGTAACTCGCTCATTGTGCACGTCTCTGCCGGCGACCAACGTCTCTGGCGCATTTGCATCTGTGGCCGCATGCGCAGTTGCGCGGTACACGAGTATAAAGGGACGAAGCGAGCACTGGAGCGGCAGTCTTGCGGCTTACTCTGAAGATGGCTGGACGTTATACAGCCGAAATATTAGAAGAAGAAGGAGAATTCTTGCGGCTGCACACCCGAAGCTTAATGGAACAAACTTTCAACTACCTCTGAATGCAAGAAGATGATGTCACAGTGCAACGTTAATTGCTATTGTAGGCTGTGGATTGAGCGACTCATATAGCCAGAATTTCCAGAATTTTGACCTAGTGTTAGGCGCCTGTAAGCAGGCAAAGACTTCATACCGCTCTGTTCCAGAAACCTGCCTGCAGGCGTGTAGGACAACTTCACAGGCTTCCCAGCCGGGTTGGGGATTTTCTCTGCCCGGGGACTGGGTGTTTGTGTTGTCCTCATCATTTCTTCTTCATCATCATCATCATTCGTGACAGTTGTTTAATTCGATTGAGTAAAGAAATCGGACTGTGTGAAAAACTGGGACTTGTATGGGCGCTGATGACCGCACAGTTAAAACCAAACTTCATCATCAACTTCACAGGCTCTTTCTGTAGAGGTACACTATTCAAATTTTCGATGAAGATGCCCAAGTGCCACCGAAGATGTTGATGAACTGAGGGGTGTTAGAGGGATCCTTTGCTTTTTAATCCACACTTATGTCAGACTCTCAGTCCTCTGAGATTACGCGACAAGAGGCCCCGGAACAGGAGGGCTTAAAGAGCACAATCACCCTTTGCTGCTTTATATCACTTGCAAGTTTCAGCAGATAATTTTGATTGTTCCCTAGTGCTTCCAACCTGTGCACGAGAGCAAAAATTGCGGTCGTGCTACTCTTCAAAGTTGTTAGGTAAAGTACAATGGGGATACAGCACAACGATGTCCTTAGAAATGGGTTGAAACATCTGGGGGTGTCAGTAGCGTGAAAAGTTGGCAAGAGTGTCGTCCTGTCGCTTACCTCACTGTAAACTGTCGTGATCAACTGTGAAATGAGTCGAAGTCGACGACCAAACGAAAGAGGGTTTCATTGACACCCTTTGTCACCTCCTGAGGGCTTTTAGTGTTGATTCTGAGGTGCGATGTGTCTGAAATGTTTTCCTCTGCTGTCCATAACATAACGACGTCATTTCAACGCAGGGTGTCACAGTTCTGACCGTCATCGCTGAGGCTTCAAAAGAAGGCGGTTTGTCGCTTTTGCCAACCTGTGACACGTCCACCTCGGTGTTGGGCTTCCTTTTGGCAAATTTTTGTGCGGATGTGGCGTCATCAAACGCCATATGAACTTCAGATCCCTGGCCTTTCACTCACATGTGTCACACCCTGATGATCGTAGCGTCTTCGAGCCCAAGTGTGACGTCCCACGGCGCCACGCTTCTATACCACGGCAGAGGAAGGTTGCAGGCACCTTACAGTCAAACTTGTGCTGAATAATAGGAGACAATTAATGGGCTCCGAAAAAGTGATCCTTCAATTGTATTGCACACTGTAGACTATTTCCACTTACGTAAGTTTTCTGTTAGCAAGTCTAGTTCTTGTTGAAGAAATTCTCAACTCCATACTCAGCAACGAAAATGTCTAAAGTAGATGGTCACAGTAGTAAATGGCTCTGAGCACTATGGGACTTAACATCCGAGGCCATCAGTCCCCTAGAACTTAGAACTACTTAAACCTGATCAACCTAAGGACATCACACACATGCATACCAAAGGCAGGATTCGAACCTGGGACCGTAGCAGCTGCGCGGTTCCAGACTGAAGCGCCTAGAACCGCTCGGCGGCAGCAGCCGGCCGTCATAGTAGTACTTTAAATAAAATGTCAAATAGTTCATTTACTGCAATTACGTACATTGCTTGATTCAACACTGATACTTGGTTAATTCTTTTTACAAGAAAATTAGCTCTGAGAAATCTAAAAAAACAACAAATACTTGTGAATATTCCTGCGAAACTTCTGAAAGTGGGAGGAACGGAAATGAAATTCCAGTTCTACACAGTTATGTGTGACAGATATTAATAGAAAAACATAATACAGATACTGAAATAAACCTTGTATTGCCAGTACTTAAATCAAAGATTAAAATTTAGCCTCGTTGCGAGTGTATCATAAAGTAATGACCTACAACGTCGTCAAACGGTTGTGCCACTTTCTCAGAATAAAAATTTGGCTTTCAGGAAGCCGAGGAATCAGGGGAGGGATTTTAGATATAAAATTAGTTGTTAAATTATTTTCCATAAATTTAGCTATAACATTCATAGCTTTTCTAGATATACAGAAAGTGTTTGTGTTTAATTCCAAGTTTCTTCGGACCTTAAAACTTTGTTTCACCATTTCTCACTATCAGACAACGAAAACTTGTACGGAAGCTTTATAAAAAGGGAAGGCTGTTACAAGAGATGATAGAGAAAAAATCGCGAATACATCTTCATTAAAATGTATAAAGTTATGTGGAAGGCATATAACACGTAAATAAATGAGCGAAATGTGACTATTTGTGACAAAAAACCACTAACCAGTGTCAGAGTACATATATGTGACCATCTACTGCAACGTGATGACTCGTTTTCTTATTTGAGAAGCCAGATCACCACAGCTGTAAGAAGCAAATTAGAAATAGGAAGCAGAACTACCAATGAAAAAAGTTCCATCAATATAATGAAGAAGATATTAACCTCCAAAAGTAACTGCCAGCAAATGAGAAAAAAATTATTCAGAAAGAGTATGTCTGGAGTGTGGAACTGTGTGGCCGTGAGACATGGACCCAAGAGACAGGGGAAAGGAGGCGACTGTCATCTTCTCACACCCTATTAGGGATTTCGCCACTTGTTCCTTATTAGTCGATTTTATGGTTGGGATACGCTTGTAACAGCATTAAACACAGTTCGGATTATTGGTTATCTATTCGAACGTGAGGATCCTAAAACGGAATAGACACGTGAATGGAAACAGTACTACAGATACACTATTGCTTAAGTTTATGGACCAATTTATGAAAGATGTAAGTCGAAGTGAAGCAGAAGACGAACACATGGAAACTGCAGGTATGTTGTCATTATATCCTACGACTCAGCACTGAAGAAATGGAAAACTTTGCACACACTCCAGAACGGGCAGTTTAGTGTTCTTTATCGTGTCCCACCTTGCCTTCTGCTTTAATTCTCTCTCTCCTACTACATCATTATCAGTAATTAAAATTTCTTCACCTTTTCTATGTGAGTTACCAGCCTTTTAGACTGGTTTAACGCAGCCCGCCACTGTCCTGTGTCAATCTTTTCATCTCACGATAGCATTTGCAAACCTCATTCTCAATTATTTGCTGGATGTATTCCAGTCTGTATCTTCCTCTACACTTTTTACCCTATATAGTTCCATCTAGTATCATGGAAGTTGTTCCCTCATCTCTTAACAATGTCTTATCATCATGCCTCTACTTCTTTCCATATTTTCCTTTCCTCGATAATTCTGAGGAGAACCTTCTCATTCCTTAAATTACTAGTCCACCTAATTTGCAACATTCTTCTGCATCAGCACATCTGAATCGTTTTGATTCTCTTCTATTCCGGTTTTCCCGCAGTCCATATCTCGCTACCATAGATTGCTAATCTCCAAACATAGGTTCTCAGAAATTTCTTCCTCAAGTTAAGGCCTATGTTTGATACTAGTACATTTCTCTTGGCTGGAAATACCCTTTTTGCCAGTGTTATTCTGCTTTTTGTGTCCTCCTTACTGCGTCCGTTATGGGTTATTTTGTTGCTTAGTTAGCAGAATTCCCTGACTTCGTATACTTTGTGAGCCCCAGTTCTGATTTTAATTTTCTCGCTTTTCTCGTTTCTGCTACTATTCATTACTTTCATTTCTTTCGATTTACTTTCAATCCATATTCTGTACCCATCAGACTGTACATTCCATTCAACAGATCTCGTAATTCTTCTGCACATGTGCGACATTCACAGCCGTAACGACTTTTACGTGCTCTGTGCGGTATCGTATTTTAATTTAGTGTGGTATGACATAACCTGCTTCAAATGCATAAAAAATGTCATGTATAATATTGATGCCTACAATTATATCAAGGCTTACTCACTAAGGAAGTGTGTGTGGTCTTTTTTTTTTTCTTTTTTCTTTACAAAACGGATGCGCAGATCTCTCTAGTAGATGGGTGCATTTTAGCAGTTTGCCAATCTACTCATGCTTTAAAATGGAACAGATTTTATTTCTTGTGGTAAATATTGAAAACAAAACAGATAACTGAATTACAATCACGTAAGACACTTTTAGAAGTTCAGAAAAGTTCGGATAATCCTCACACGCAAATAACAAATAATGTCATCAAACCCGAAGACTCGTGATCATGACTCGCTCATACACACAGCAAGATTAGAGTTTAAAAGAAAATCGTCGGAGTCACTTCATCCTTGCTCGTAAATTCTCATTTCATCCTGCTGGTGTGGTGCAGGGCACGTTAAGAGAAACATACACGCGGGTTGTAAATAGGTAAGTTACGCCGTGGCAGGAAACCACGAACGAACCAGGTTCCTTCTGTCTTAGCATTAGATCACGTATTCTTAAACACAAAGTGGTTTAACTTGCAACTAAAGAGAATTCATTTCTTCATTATCTCACCTGTTTTGCATTATCAAGACGAATATTACCGCAATGCAAGAATGAATCCTTTGACTGGTTGTCGGAACGTGTGAATACGGGAGGTAAGAACGACTCTCTATTAGCACAGGACCAAAGGGCTTAACGCCGTGCAGCATCTGTTTACAGCTGGTTCCGTCACACACATATTACGTATAAAAAAGTATGCATATCATTTGTGAATAGTAGCTATTAGATCTGATTATAACCATGAAGTGAATTATTATTTCCTTCATGGGAGCATAGTTACATTACTGAGATGTCTAATTATGTTTCACTTTTTGATTTCTATGCATTCTTCTACGATTAATGTTTCCACCTAGGATTATGGTTACACCAAGACTTGTCTCGGAATAAAGTGAAGTATAAATGTCTGTTGCCATTTAGCTGTTACGTTATTTCTGTAGTGTAAGTTGTTCTGGCACCCGTCCTCTTTGAACAATGTGCGTAACACACAGTATAATGTATGACATTCGATGTTTGGGCTCTGTGTAACTGATAGAGGATTGTCGACAAAATGTTCTACCCTTAATTTTCTAGACGACAAGAATGCTAATGACTCTGCTGCTGAAGCGAAGCAACATTTTTAATGAGAGAGTATAGAAATTAGATACCAAATCGAGAGGCTTTATGTTTCTTATTGTCTACCGTAGACTTGACCTAGTTTGTTACGTTGACACTTAAGCAGAGATATTTCTTTTTCATCTTCGAAGTGTGAGACAAGTTTTCAATTCCAAGGTAATCCGTGTTATTATAGGTGCAGTTGGCTTTTTCTTTAGTTAGAACGGAACTAAAACACCTGTATCCGATACCGCCTGTGGCAGTGAATCGAACTGCCAATAGAATGTTACGAATATTTATTATCCCTATAAATGTAAATAAATTACATTAGTATTTTTGTTATTGCTAAAATTATACCATCCAAATTTCATTTCGTTATTTATCACAGTTTCTAAGATTTTACTCTGGTATTTCAAAGCCGTTCTAGTAATGGAGCTACACTCATGCTCAAAAATGAAGGATGATGCTGATTCATGGTGAAACAACGCTCTGGTGGGCAGTGTGCGGGTTTAAATCACCTCGGGGTATGACCATGCCGTGCATTTGGCCTGCGGTCGTCGCACGGTGGCGCTGGCAGCAGTCCACATACGCAGAAGTGTGTTGGTGCAAGTCAGACTACAGTGCAGCGAGTAAGTTAGCAGACTTTTTCAGACGCGCTAATGGTGACTGTGTGTTGAAAATGGCTCAAAGAACACATATTGATGACGTTGTGATGGGTAGAATACTAGGGCGACTGGAGGCTGGTCAAACACAGCAGGTCGTAGCATGGGCCCTCCATGTGCCACAAAGTGTAATCTCAAGATTATGGCAAGGGTTCCAGGCGCTACAGTACGGGACGTCCACAGTGTACAACACCACAAGAAGACCGATATCAGTACCCGCAGATGGAGTACTGCAGGTAGCCTTGCTCGGGACATTACAGCAGCCACTGGAACAGTTGTCTCCAGAGACGCCGTCTACAGACGACTGAACAGACATAGTTTGTTCGTCCGGAGACCTGCAAGGTGCATTCCACTGACCCCTGGTCACAGGAGAGCCCGTAAAGCCTGGTGTCAAGAACACAGTACATGGTCATTGGAACAGTGGTCCCAGGTTATGTTCACGGACGAGTCCAGGTATAGTCTGAACAGTGATTCTCGCCGGGTTCTCATCTGGCGTGAACCAGGAACCAGGTACCAACCCCTGAATGTCCTTGAAAGGGACCTGTATGGAGGTTGTGGTTTGATGGTGTGGGGTGGGATTATGATTGGTGCACGTGTACCTCTGCATGTCTTTGACAGAGGAACTGCAACAGGTCAGGTGTATCGGGACGTCATTTTCCACCAGTATATCCGCCTTTTCAGGGGTGAAGTGTGTCCCACCTTCCTCCTGATGGATGATAACGCACGGCCCCACCGAGCTGCCATCGTAGAGAAGTACCTTGAAACAGAATATATCAGGCGAATGGAGTGGCCTACCTCTTCTCCAGACCTAAACGCCATCGAACACATCTGGGATGCACTCGGTCGAGTATCGCTGCACGTCTTCAAACCCGTACGACACTTCAGGAGCTCCGACAGGCACTTGTGCAAGAATAGGAGGCTATACCCCAGCAACTGCTGGACCATCTGATCCAGAGTACGCCAACCCGTTGTGGGGCCTGTGTACGTGTGCATGGTGATCATATCCCATACTGATGTCAGGGTACATACGCAGGAAACAGTGGCGTTTTGTAGCACATGTGTTTCGGAACGGTTTTCTCAACTTATCACCCATACCGTGGCCTTACAGATCTGTGTCGTGTGTGTTCCCTATGTGCCTATGCTATTAGCGCCAGTTTTGTGTAGTGCCACGTTGTGTCGTACCACATTCTGCAATTATTCTTAATTTATCAGCATGAGTGTAGATTAACTTCCAACATCATATGGAACTATTATAAGAAGTTCAACCCCTAACTATCAGTCAACTAGATGCTTTCGTTTTATAACATTTGTAACTTTTGACATAATATTGGAATCTTTTAAAATTAATATTTAGTTGTATTTTGTTATGTGAGTACGTGGGAGTGATTGAGAGTGAATGAGGAACATGTGAAGATTCAAAACGTTTTGTTTTGTAGAGATCTATGTGAAATCCAAACCACGGGAAAACTTTCTGGGAAGAATCACAATTCATGTGACATACGTCTGAGTGAGCATGCTTTTGTAAAAGGCAGCCAGAAAAAAATTAGGAACGGAATAAGTTCGCGTTATTTTGGTTTATAATTAAATCTAATGCAATAAATTGAAATTTTGCTTACGTAAAATTACTTTCTAAACTGTGATTGGATAAGAGAGGATTTTGCCGCGAGAATCATTTAGAAAGAGTGTTGTGGATGGTCATTCAGAACATCAGCAATTCAGAACTGAGAGCTTCCTGCGCGGAGGGAGCTGCGTGCTACCTGTACAATGGTACTGCCTAGGCGAGTCGCTTCCGCACCATTGTACCAAACACATTGTGTTAGGTCGCTCTTCGCAAACAGTATGTAAAATGAAGAATTAGACACGTATTTGGGTTCAGCTATTGCTCACAGAAAGTGACTTGATTGGGAGGGATTTTAGTGAACTTTTGGTAATTTTATGCGCTTCCGTGTGAAAGATAACAGCGTGTGAAATATTCCTGTCAAACATACAAAATCCACTGAATCAATCGAACGTTTAACAGTGGCAAAGTTGTGGGTCAGTGAGTGTTTCGATAGTGAATGTTCGGGTAGAACTGGAAAAATTCTAGTCGCTTTCATATGACTATGTTTATCACATCTTTACCACTGTAAACTTGCAGAGACAAAATAAGTGCACACGTAAATACGGACATGATAGCCATTTCAGAGTCTTAGTGGCAATAAATAGTCAATAGAGCTTTAAACATTTTGTTATATTAAGGTAAAGCGCGGACGCTCGGTATTCACATGAACTTTCAGGAAATTATTTTTAACTAGTGTTTTGAGGCGTGTGTCTAGTGACTATTGTGTGGTAATTTCTTTAACGCTGCTTTGCACCGCCTAGACAGTGCTTGCTGAGACGACTGAAGGAAGAACGAGGTAGGTATAACAATAATAACAATAAGAAGGAAAACCAAACCCCGGCCCACCGCAAAACGTAACACCATGGGTGCCGGACAGGTCCAAGTCAGGTGGCAGCTATTGCCTGTACTTCACTTTGGACTGTGTTACTTTGATAATTGCAACGGTACAGCGTACAGACTAAATCGAATCCTGAAGTTGGAAGAGGAATTATCGACTCGAAGTACAGCGAGGCACTTGCTCAGTACACAAAGAAAGCGTTATAAGAGTGAACAGGACTCACCGTAGAGTGAGGGAGTGGTGACTTCGGGCAAGTGATGCTCGTCGCCGCAGCCAACACACACAGAGTGTCCCTTCAGCTGCTGGAGTCGCACTGTGCTCAGCGACACAGCCCACCCTTCCTTATACGCCTGCAGGCAGCTGCGTGACGTCACCGTCTCTTACATGTGTCCCACGCGTCGCCGTAATGATGTGGCGCCTATCAGCGCGTGGTTATCTCGAGCGTCTGTCACCAGGTGTGACAACCGCAACTTTAGTAGGCTTATACAATCTGTCTACTTCCACATTGGTTTCTCTGAAGGCAAAAGGTCAAAGCCCACTGTGTTGCAGATTAAAACTTGACGCTGTGTGGCAGAAAATATTGTCCCAATCTCAGTTTGAACAACATAAAGCTTTTAATTTCTTTCTCTTCTGTCACTGTCCGCAGAATGAGTGTGGTTGTATATCGTATGTTCGTTGTTCGCTTTTGTTTGGCTCGAGTGAATACCCATATATCAGAACTTATGGACTGAGAAACGCACTTGTTCATTTCCATATCGCAAAACGCATATCTTCTACTGCAAGGGCTTTCTTTCCCATAATTTTAGATGAGGTAATACGGAGCAAAATATGAAAAAATTGGCTGTGAAATGCATACTTTAAGAGCATCTACGGTAGAAGAGATATGACTCAGATTATCGAAGATCAATAATTGCTCGTAGCTATGCAGGTATTCATTCTGGAGCCAATGTTTACCAGACTTTTGTTGTTGTTTTGGTCTTTAGAATCAAGTCTGAAAGATTCCTATTCTACCACCTTCGCACCAGAAGTTCTGGTACATGTATTCCACTGACAGGGCGTGAGGCTAGGTCAGTCTCGCGTCACCAGTTGCTGGTCAGTCTCTCGTTTGCATTTGTGCGGCAGTTTGTGTTTGTCTGTCGTTGGAGTGCTAGTATGTCTGTCGTTAGGATCAGACCTTGAAATCAGAAAGTGAGAGTCTGGCCACTCCGCCAGTAACAGAACTCAGCTAGTGGTCACCCGGTCGGGGCTGAGTTCCTGCATCTGAGTCTCCGCGTTAGGCCGCCAGTCTGCTCGAGTTGCTCGGGCAACGGTCATTGGCGGTTGGATCGGTCGGGTGGTTGGTCGCGCACTGAGACACGAGATGACTTGTCCGCCTTGAGCGTCGGCGCATATGAGGTCCCCACGTGAGTCCAGTGGGCAGCGTCGTATAGAAAGGGGTAGTGGTTTCGCGGTTCACAAGAGAGCAACAGGAGCGAAACCACGACATCGGGCTGGCCGGGGCGAGCTGCGACGCCGTGAGAGGGGAGATCGGCGCGCCTTCCTGCGTCCGTTGAAGCGGCTGGCAGCGGACGGTTCGGGAGAGCGTTGGGGGTGCTGCGCCAGGTCTTCGCCAGAAATCGCAGTTTATTATAAGTGATTGGAGATATGTTGTTTCATTTACTTGTTAAATTCTACTTGTTTTCTTGGTGAGGTCACGAGCCGCTTTGTTTTCGGGTCGTCCCACCATTCTTCTTCGTTAGGTTAGGTTAGGTTAGTGGTGTTTAACGTCCCGTCGACAACGAGGTCATTAGAGACGGAGCGCAAGCTCGGGTTAGGGAAGGATGGGGAAGGAAAGCGGCCGTGCCCTTTCAAAGGAACCATCCCGGCATTTGCCTGAAACGATTTAGGGAAATCACGGAAAACCTAAATCAGGATGGCCGGAGACGGGAGTGAACCGTCGTCCTCCCGAATGCGAGTCCAGTGTGCTAAATTCTTCTTCGTTTGCCCACCCGTGGGAAGGTGGTTATTGTGAACTGGGTGGTCCGTTCTTCCCTGGTGGAATTGGGGAGGTTTAAAGCAATCTGCGGTTCGGGTTGTTTAGTATAGTAACCCCCCCCCCCCCTTTGCCATATGTTAATAGCTGCCTTTTTCATGGTTGTCGGATTCGGTGTTGACGAATTTATTCCATAAAGACCGAGTTGTTGAAATCTGTTTCTATCTTGCTTATGATCTTGCGAGGTGGTATATGTGTAATGTAAAGCATGTTGTACATTTTATGTAAGTCTTCATAGTTATTTTAGGTTATAAGCTTGCCACCGTTAAACCGTAAGAGCTTTTAAAAAAAATGCACTTCCGGGGGCAAATAATTTGAGGGTTGTACCATTTCCATTCCTCTTACGGCGTGCATAGTTTACATGTTTGTGTGAGTTGTTAAAAATTTTTTGTTTAAAGTAATCTGGTGTGTTGTAGATTTGCACCCGTGTACTCTTTCAGAGGTTGTTGTGAGCGGTCATGACTACGGCCGTGTTGAAATGGAGCAGGCAAGCTTCTCAGCCCGAAGGCTGCCTCTAAATAAAATTGTAATTTGATATTTCGAGGTTGCTTTTCTGCTTATAATTTTAAATCTGTTTTGAAAAGGCTTTTAGGAATAAAATTCACATTTGTTAAATTGTGACTTGATATCTCAAGTGAGCTTTTCTGCTTATAAATTTAAATCTGTTTTGAAAAAGCTTTTAGGAAAAATTCATATTTGTTAATAGTAATTTCCTATCAGTTACTTCCTGGCAAGTACTTTCACCCTCACCTAGTGTGTTAAATATGTCAATGTTCTTGATGAATCACCAGTAAATAAAGTAAATTCTAAAAAGCAATTTTTTTGGAAGTAAGTTCACGGTTCATTACTGAAAGGGAAAAATTTTCGCTTACAACTTGCGGCTCCTATATTTCCGGAATGTGGTCCGTTATCTCTGTTCTGGAGGCCTGCTCCAGAGTTTGGGGCAACAGAAACCAGCCCCAACAGTGGCTGCTGCAGGGGTTCAGGGCGCATAGTCGGGATCCTAACAGCTTACTGCAGCTCATTCAGAACTGTATCACGAATGACTGGTGAATTTAGGCTGGCGAAGTACGGAAGAAACAAGATGATGTTCTTGCAAAAGATAATTATTTATATTTTATTATCAATTGAAGATAAAGTCAGAAAATGAGTCCGTTATCATATTTTTGGCACTTTATTTTAGAGGTCCGTCTTGATCACACAAATTTTTACACTTCACTATTACCGGTTTCGACTATTGCCATCTTCAGATCTGTTAGAAACAAAAACAGCGTGTAACCAACTAAGTTCAGTTTGCTGACGCTAAATCCATAAAAGTCCTGATGCTACATAAGAAGGACAAGAAATGTTTACTTGATTATCAGCCATGTATACCAGCCATACATATAAAATATTGTGATGTAGTATCAACATCAAACTAAACGTGTAGCTACATAGTAAGCGCTGGTGATGAGCAGAATGCGTCTGGTACTTGTACAAGGAAAATGACCAGCAGAGGGCACTATAGTTAGTATACATTATTAACCAGTATCGCAAATGTAATGGTTAAAATGTGGTATGCGTAGTCAGTAATTGGAATTACTTCACATGGCAAAACGAGCGTCTGACAATAAAACTATGTCTTCAATTGATAAGTTAGTGCAAAGTCAGGCCAAGAAGGAGGTAAAACTGTTCCAATTACAAATTGAACCAGGAATGCAACAAAAAACTGAGAGCAGCATATACTTATAAAAATCATCCAATGCCAAGAATACTTATAAATTTGCGTATGAGATTAAGGATGTACCAATCCGAGCTGGAGCTACATTGGCTTCTTTTGACATTGTTAACGTGTATACCAACGTCCCGGTAAACGATACGTTGGAAGTTATAAGCAAGAACTTGCTAACGTATAAGAAGATTAGTCAGGGCGAAGCAGTAGAACTTTTGGACATTTTATAACTTGTCTTGTCTTTTAATTCTTTTAAGTTTAACGATAAGATTTTTTATCAGAAGGACGGACTCGCAATGGCCAACAGCTAGTCTTGTACTTTAGCTGAGACATTTGCAAATGAGCTAGATTTAAGTTTCCTGAACAAAATCCTGACATCTGCGGAAAAACTGTCTATTAGAGACGTTATGTAGACGACATCATATTACTGTATAAAGGTGACGAAAGTGAGATACGCGAGGTAGCAGAAAGAACGGGTGGAATGCACGAAAAAATTAAATTCACAGTGGAGCTGGAAGAAGGAAGTATTAGATTTTGGATCTTAGGTTAACTAAAAGGGATGGAAGACATAAAATTAGCATATTTCGGAAGATGACGGACACTGACACGAGTATAAATACGAACTCCTGTCACGCTAAGAAGCATAAATGGGCGTATTTCAGCGCTATAATCAACAGGTAGCTGAAACTGCCACTGACCCCTAATGACGAGGTGGAAGAATTAAGTGTGATTGGTCACGTAGCCAAGGCAAACGGATATAAGGATCATGATGTAATAAAACTTTATAAAGAATTAAAATCAAAAATATGTGACAAGAAGAAGACAATAGAACCAGAGGGCAAGAAGTTTGTTGCTATGTCGTACAATGGTGCATTTTCCAACAGAACTGCGCAGGCTTTTAGAAAAATGAAAATAAAAATTGGATTTCAAATGAAAAGTACGCCTCAAAGGTGACAACAACAGCGCCGAGAGATTCTAGGCGCTTCAGTCCGGAACAGCGCGACTGCTACGATCGCAGATTCGGATCCTGCGTCGGACATGGATGTGTGTGATGTCCTTAGGTTAGTTAGGTTTAAGTAGTTCTAAGTTCTAGGGGACTGATGACCTCAGATGTTAAGTCCCGTAGTGCTCAGAGCCATTTGATCCATTTTGACAACAACAGGAAGAAATATATGGAATCTGGTGTCCATAAGATCAACTGCCAAGACTGTGGCAGGTTTTATATCGGTCAGACAGGAACGAATTTCAAGACTCGTTTTAGAGAGCGTACGTATAGCCAAAATAAGAGCGCTTTCGGTACGCATTTAGACAGAGACAAACATTGGGTAGGAAACACAGAATAATATGAAAGAGTTGCATAGGGCGCCCAAGGGACGTACTCGAGGAACTGGAGATTTATGTGCACAGGAAACGGCAAACGGAATTACTCCTGAATGATCAGAATCAGTTTAACCCGAATGCTTATTTTGATGGATTCAGAAACCTACTGGTTAGAGCAGCGTCGAGCACCGCAGGGGATTGGCGTGCGGTCGTGTGCTCCGGCCGCTGGCGATGACACTGTGCCTTCCTCCGCAAGTTCCGCCGCAGAAGAACAAGAAAGTCCCACAGAGAAGCCGCGACGTGCCGCCACTGAGACCAAACTCCGGATGTATTATCGACTAACGATTTTTCAATTTTTTAGTAATAGCCACAGCTTCGTTAATTACCTTACAATTACGTTTACGGTAATTGATCTGTCAGACTGTAAGATTTTATTTTATATATTTTTAATCTTATGCTATATTTTTAATCTTATGCTAACACGTATTCTTTACAGACGAATGGAAAAACTAGTAGAAGCCGACCTCAGGGAAGATCAGTTTGGATTCCGTAGAAATACTGGAACACGCGAGGCAATACTGACCTTACGACTTATCTTAGAAGAAAGATTAAGGAAAGGCAAACCTACGTTTCTAGCATTTGTAGACTTAGAGAAAGCTTTTGACAATGTTGACTGGAATACTCTCTTTCAGAGTCTAAAGGTAGCAGGGGTAAAATACAGGGAGCGAAAGGCTATTTACAATTTGTACAGAAACCAGATGGCAGTTATAAGAGTCGAGGGACACGAAAGGGAAGCAGTGGTTGGGAAGGGAGTAAGACAGGGTTGTAGCCTCTCCCCGATGTTAGTCAATCTGTATATTGAGCATGCAGTAAAGGAAACAAAAGAAAAGTTCCGAGTAGGCATTAAAATCCATGGAGAAGAAATAGAAACTTTGAGGTTCGCCGATGACATTGTAATTCTGTCAGAGACAGCAAAGGACTTGGAAGAGCAGTTGAACGGAATGGATGGTGTCTTGAAGGGGGATATAAGAGGAACATCAACAAAAGCAAAACGAGGATAATGGAATGTAGTCGAATTAAGTCGGGTGATGTTGAGGGTATTAGATTAGGAAATGAGACACTTAAAGTAGTAAAGGAGTTTTGCTATTTGGGGAGCAAAATAACTGATGATGGTCGAAGTAGAGAGGATATAAAATGTAGACTGGCAATGGCAAGGAAAGCGTTTGTGAAAAAGAGAAATTTGTTAACATCGAGTATAGATTTAAGTGTCAGGAAGTCATTTCTGAAAGTATTTGTATGGAGTGTAGCCATGTATGGAAGTGAAACATGGACGGTAAATAGTTTGGACAAGAAGAGAATAGAAGCTTTCGAAATGTGGTGCTACAGAAGAATGCTGAAGATTAGATGGGTAGATCACATAACTAATGAGGAGGTATTGAAGAGGATTGGGGAGAAGAGACGTTTGTGGCACAACTTGACCAGAAGAAGGGATCGGTTAGTAGGACATGTTCTGAGGCATCAAGGGATCACCAATTTAGTATTGGAGGGCAGCGTGGAGGGTAAAAATCGTAGGGGGAGACCAAGAGATGAATACACTAAGCAGATTCAGAAGGATATAGGTTGCAGTAGGTACTGGGAGATAAAGAAGCTTGCACAGGATGGAGTAGCATGGAGTGCTGCATCAAAGCAGTCTCAGGACTGAAGACCACAACAACAACAACAATATTATGCTTTCTGCACTGGCTTTTATACAATTGTATGTTTTACCTTGTCAGGCTAGGAGCTTCACATTATTAGTATTTGCACTTTTCATGTGGAGTTTAACTATGCACCCAATTCCTCGGATAATGTTCAGTACATATTTTATTGTCAGACGCTCGTTTTCCCATATTAAGTAAGTTTTATTAATGACTACCCATACCACAGTTCAACCATTACATTCGCGATACTGGTTAATCATGTACCCTATCCGTAGTACCCTCTACTGGTCTTAGTTTCTTTGTATAAGTACCAGACGCATTCTGCTCATCGCCGGCACTTACTATGTACCTACATGTTTAGTTTGATGTTGATACTACATGACAATATTTTATGGTAGGTATGACTGGTAGACATGGCTGTTAATCAACTAAATACTTCTTGTCCTTCTTATGTAGCACCAGGACGTTTATAGATTTAGCGTTAGCAAACTGAACTTAGTTGTTACACACTGTTTTTGTTTCTAACAGATCTGAAGATGCCAGTAGCCGAAACCGGTAAAAATGGTTCAAATGGCTCTGAGCTCTATGCGACGTAACTTCTGAGGTCATCAGTCGCCTAGAACGTAGAACTAATTAAACCTAAGTAATCTAAGGACATCATATACATCCACGCGCGAGGCAGGATTCGCACCTGCGACCGTAACGGACGCTCGGCTCCAGACTGTAGCGCCTAGAACCGCACGGCCGCTCCGGCCGGCAAACCGGTAAAATTGAATTGTAAAAATTTCTGTGATCAAGATGTACCTATAAAATGAAGTGCCAAAAGTATGATCACGGCCTCATTTTCTGAGTTTATCTCCTTAATTGGTAATGAAATACAAATGACTATCTTTTTCAAGAACATCACCCTGTTCCTTCCATACCACGCCAGCCTAAATTCGTCAGTCATTTGCGACACAGTTTTGAATCAGCTGCAGCAAGCTATTAGGACCACAACTGTGCGCCCCTGAACCCCTGCAGCAGCCACTGTTGGGGCTGGTTTGTGTGCCCCCCCCCCCAAACCCTGGAGCAGGCCTCCACAACAGGACGCCCCTTTACCCCTGCAGTGGCCATTGTCTGGCCTGCTTTGTGTCGGCCCCATCATTATGATATAACTGGTTCATAATTTCGAAAATTCTCTAGGTTATGCACATGTCTAAGGAGATAGCTAGTATGACTTTCTCGTAACAGCCACGCCACAGTACGTATAGTACCAAACTAATTTTCGTACTGTAAGAATATCTACTGCATCTGTTAATCTGTGTCTGCTATTTGCAACATATCTTTGCGGCATATCTTTTCATTCGAGTGATATGTCGAGAATGCAATCAGAGGCTCAGGTAGGGACTTCTTTTCGTCGACGAATATCTTTTTCTTTGAATTCGGAATTCCGCGGGTCTCGGCCTTGCTGACCCGGTCTCCACGACCCCTCCCAGTTCGTACTCCAGATGCGGCCTCGACTCCTGTAGGTGCTGACCCTTCAGCTGCTCGGCTCTTCACACTGTGCAAGACGGCGCCAGTTCTCGTCAGTTCAGCCCAGACTGCTCCTGATGCAAGCACAACTAAAATTCCTGCGGTACTTCGTCACGTGGGGAATCCCAGTAACAGGTGCTGGTACGTAAAATTTAAAATTTTCCCGGCGAATCAGCTGTTCAAAGAGATTTCGGGATTGCAGCCGGTCGTCGTAAACTTCATTCCACGATATTTCGGCTGGACAACTGCCAGCCATCTTCAGTTGAGCCGCACGAGGACTGACGAAGACTTTCTCCGCTCCGTCTTACATAGAGCGCCGATGGTTGAAGTCGCGGAGACAGAAGGACCACACCGCCCAGCGGCAGCGCCCTCGCTGATGGAACTGCAAGACTCAGCTGCCGTGGGTATTGTCGCTGGCCGCAGCTATCGAAGTCTTCTGGCGTCTTGTCTCGAGCAAATCTCGGAGATGAGGGGATTCCACGCGTTATTCAGTTGGTAGCCACTGTCACTGTTCATTGGATTTTCCGCGATGCGTATTTCAACGCTTCTTGTATAACGGAGTCCCAAAAGGTAGTTGCTATGGCCAGAATCGAAGTACTGTCTTACTCCATAGAATGTCCGTTGGAAATACCATGTTCCGCAACTGCAGACTCACTAGCTTGCAGAAGGCGAGTGCAACGTTGATGCCGGCTGCTGTGACCAAGCGGTTCTAGGCGCTTCAGTCCGGAACCATAAGGCTGCTACGGCCACAGGTTCGAATCCTGAATCGGGCATCGATATGTGTGATGTTCTTAGGTTAATTAGGTATAAGTTAATTAGGTATAAGTAGTTCCACGTCTAGGGGACTGATGACCTCAGATGTTAAGTCCCATAGTGTTTAGAGCCATTTAAACCATCTGAGCAACGTTGATGTTCCGTACAACGCTCTTCCACTGTACGCGTTGTCTGACCTATATAGGCCATACCACATTAACACGGTATTTTATAAATTCCCCCCTTCCGCGGTAACAAATCATCCTTCGCCGATCCCAGCAGATCCGAAATCTTAGAAGGTGGACGAAAAACCACTTTCACATGAAAATTACACTCCTGGAAATGGAAAAAAGAACACATTGACACCGGTGTGTCAGACCCACCATACTTGCTCCGGACACTGCGAGAGGGCTGTACAAGCAATGATCACACGCACGGCACAGCGGACACACCAGGAACCGCGGTGTTGGCCGTCGAATGGCGCTAGCTGCGCAGCATTTGTGCACCGCCGCCGTCAGTGTCAGCCAGTTTGCCGTGGCATACGGAGCTCCATCGCAGTCTTTAACACTGGTAGCATGCCGCGACAGCGTGGACGTGAACCGTATGTGCAGTTGACGGACCTTGAGCGAGGGCGTATATTGGGCATGCGGGAGGCCGGGTGGACGTACCGCCGAATTGCTCAACACGTGGGGCGTGAGGTCTCCACAGTACATCGATGTTGTCGCCAGTGGTCGGCGGAAGGTGCACGTGCCCGACGACCTGGGACCGGACCGCAGCGACGCACGGATGCACGCCAAGACCGTAGGATCCTACGCAGTGCCGTAGGGGACCGCACCGCCACTTCCCAGCAAATTAGGGACACTGTTGCTCCTTGGGTATCGGCGAGGACCATTCGCAACAGTCTCCATGAAGCTGGGCTACGGTCCCGCACACCGTTAGGCCGTCTTCCACTCACGCCCCAACATCGTGCAGCCCGCCTCCAGTGGTGTCGCGACAGGCGTGAATGGAGGGACGAATGGAGACGTGTCGTCTTCAGCGATGAGAGTCGCTTCTGCCTTGGTGCCAATGATGGTCGTATGCGTGTTTGGCGCCGTGCAGGTGAGCGCCACAATCAGGACCGCATACGACCGAGGCACACAGGGTCAACACCCGGCATCATGGTGTGGGGAGCGATCTCCTACACTGGCCGTACACCACTGGTGATCGTCGAGGGGACACTGAATAGTGCACGGTACATCCAAACCGTCATCGAACCCATCGTTCTACCATTCCTAGACCGGCAAGGGAACTTGCTGTTCCAACAGGACAATGCACGTCCGCATGTATCCCGTGCCACCCAACGTGCTCTAGAAGGTGTAAGTCAACTACCCTGGCCAGCAAGATCTCCGGATCTGTCCCCCATTGAGCATGTTTGGGACTGGATGAAGCGTCGTCTCACGCGGTCTGCACGTCCAGCACGAACGCTGGTCCAACTGAGGCGCCAGGTGGAAATGGCATGGCAAGCCGTTCCACAGGACTACATCCAGCATCTCTACGATCGTCTCCATGGACGAATAGCAGCCTGCATTGCTGCGAAAGGTGGATATACACTGTACTAGTGCCGACATTGTGCATGCTCTGTTGCCTGTGTCTATGTGCCTGTGGTTCTGTCAGTGTGATCATGTGATGTATCTGACCCCAGGAATGTGTCAATAAAGTTTCCCCTTCCTGGGACAATGAATTCACGGTGTTCTTATTTCAATTTCCAGGAGTGTATTAAGAATCCTCGCTATTTGAAGGAGATATTTCCAACGTAGGGTGGAAAAGCTAGGGACTTGCCTGTGCGTACTCCTCTTGATCCGCTTCCCGGTTCCCGTCTCTTGGTTGGGTTACCAACAGATCAAGTATAGTTTTGCCCACCACCTGTCTCACCTATTTGAATGCTAATGTTTCGATTGCAGCCCGCCTCTGTATGAATGGTGTAGTTGCGTTCCTGACGCAGAGATGGAGCGGTGCTACGGCTCGCGTTGGTGCTGTTTGTAGGTTTCCGCCCTCTGTTGGAGGCCAGGCGGTATCGTTTAGTTGGCATGGTTGCGGTTGTTTGTCTTCTTCTCGTGTTGACTGGCGCCACTCGGTTTTGCAAGCGTTGCCTGTCTGCTGGTTGCAGCAGTGGCAGTTATCGATATGTAAGAACTGTCGCCGTATCCTTGGAGCGACGTCGTCGTTTTTCCGGGTCGTGTGAGTGTGGCAGTTCGGCTGGGGACTCAGGAGGAGCCAGGTCCGTGCGCTGCCAGAACACGCCGGGGTCGCTGGTGTCACGCGTGGACTGCCGGATGGAAGGGCTGTGGTCACCAGGGTGCACGACCTCGTCGTAAACCGGATCCAGCAAGCTTTAAGATGAGTCGAATTCAATCCAAGTAGAAACACCTCCACCACTGTGATATCTCTCGATTCTCCAGTGACTCGGGTTCGTGTTGCTGCTCGTAGTGTCGCCGAGGCGAAGAGCAGCGAGTGGACTGCTTGGGGAAGGCGGATCTGATTAGCTTTCCTCGACATCTTATTACTGTTTATTGCGTTCAACTTGTTACAATTTGTTAAGTTCAACCAGCGATAATTTTTCTTGCGTGGTGGCCGCTAACGCCTCAGTTATCTGCCCTGGGGGGTATCGTATGTAACGGCAGTGTACGCTTCCTAGCCTTGCTGCTGCTGTCTGATAAGGTGTGTAGTTTTGACAGCTTTCTTGATTGTGGGCCAATGGGTGATTCTTCTACTCTGGTGGTAGTGGTTCCTTTCTCGTTCCGGGCGCTATAAACACAGTATTCTGGGGACGTAGTGTAGACTGCCGGTTCCATCGTTGCATTTGGTTTATCAGGTAGCTTGAGCAAGATTATCATCAGTCATTCGTTAGACTGTCACTAGTCTGAGTTACCGTCTTGTGAAGTGAACGCAACTCTTGGCTGCCTATCTTATCGCTTGCGTAAGTGTTTGTCGCCGGACCTTCGTAGAGGTCGATTCCTGGAGCACCGTCTGTGGCCCCTTGGTTCTTGAAAGACATGTGTGTTCTAAAAGGAGGTCTGATGGCCAGTAGTTCAGTGTAACGCTCCTTCAGCCCACGACTTCTGTGGGTGTAATCTGCCTCAGTACCCCTTAAGGAACTTATGTACTAGTCCTTAGGTTTTTTTTATTGTATAATTTATTACAGTACCTTGTAATGCCTATATTAAAGATTATATATGTCTAGTTAGTAGTTCTGGTCGCCTTCTGGAATAAATCTAGCAGTGTTGTGTTCAGTGGATGTTAAGAGTTGTTTTACAAAGTTTACCATCATCTTCTTTCACCCGTTTGGTGCTGAGTTGCTTGTTTTTTAATTAACCTTTGCCATTGTATTTGCTGTTTTACAGCAGGTTTCTAAATTTTTTACAGTATTGCCGTTCCTGGCGTGTAAGGCCTTCCGCCATGATTGTGGTTATTTGTCTTAAAATTCTAATTTGGTGTTTGTATTTTAGCAGTAAGCCTTTAGAACCTTATTTACTGCCGTTCCTGGCGTCGGATGCCGTCTGCTGTGTTTGTGGCGACTTGCCTCTAATATTTCAACACCTGTTATTTGTAAGTTGCAACGAGTTTTAAACAATTCTTAATTTATTGCCATTCCTAGCATGTAAGGCCTTCTGCCCAGACCTCAGTGGCTTCCTTTGATAACGTTATCTGCTGTATCTGTATTTAATGGTGATTTGCTAAATTGTAACTCAACCGTGAATTTTACACTTTCAAATTATTTTCTTAAAGAATTTATTTTAATTACTAGCGATTCGTCAAGAACATTAACACACTATGTGAGCGTGGAAATAGTTGCCAAGGAGTAACTGATGGAAACAAATTAAATTTCAATGAATGGAAATTTTATTCGTAAAAGCCTTTTCAAAAACAGATTGAAAATTTATAAGCAGAAAAGCACCCTCGAAATATCAAGTTACAATTTAACAACCGTGAATTTTATTCCTAAAAGCTTTTTCAAAACAGATTTAAAATTATACGCAGAAAAGGCCCCTCGAAATATAAAGTTACAATTATTCAGAGGCAAAATAAAAATTTTTTTGGTTACAGTAGGAGCGTTCGGGCTGAGAAGCTTCCGCTCCCTTTCAACAAGGCCGTAGTCACGACCGCTCACAACGACCTCTGAGAAACTACACTGTTGCATATTTCCAACAAACCAGATTACTGTAACGTAAAAAATTTTAACAAGTCACACAAACACCCCGTTAAATGCACCCCCGTATGAGGAATGGAAATGGTACAAACACTCACACTAAGAAATTATTTTCATACAAAGCTGCAATTTGTTTTTAAAACGGCTCTTACGGTGGAAGGATGATAACTTTATAAAAATTACTATTTAAATAAAGCCCATGAAATTCAGACTTACGTAAAGTGTACAACATGTTCTACATCACACATATACCGCCTCACAAGATGATAGGCAAGATAAAACATATTTCAGAAATTCGACCTTTAACTTAATTCTATAAATTGGTTAACACCGAATCCGACAAACATGACGTATGGCACATTTGAAGGGGGGGGGGGGGTTCACTAAACAACCCGAACCGCAGATTGCTCTAAACCTCCACAATTCCACAAGGGAGAAAACGGACCACCCAATTTACAATAACCACCTTCCCGCAGGTGGGCAAACGGAGAAGAATGGTGGGACGACCCCAAAACAAAGTGGCTTCTGACCTCGCCAAGAAAACAAGTAGAATTTAACAAGTAAATGAAACAACATATCTCCAATCACTTCTAATAAACTGCGATTTCGGGCGAAGACCTGGCGCAGCACCCCCAACGCTCTCCCGAACCGTCCGCTGCCAGCCGCCTCAACGGACGCAGGAAGGCGCGCCGATCTCCCGTCTCACGGCGTCGCAGCTCGCACCGGCCAAACTGATGTCGTGGTTCCGCTCCTGTTGCTCTCTTGTGAACCCCGAAGCCACTACCCCTTTCTATACGACGCTGCCGACTGGACTCACGTTGGGACCTCACATGCGCCGACGCTCTAGGTGGACAAGTCGTCTCGTGTCTCAGTGCGCGACCAACGAACCGACCGATCCAACCGCCAATGACCGTTGCACGAGCAACTCGAGCAGACTGGAGGCCTAACGCGCAGACTCAGACGCAGGAACTCAGCCCCGACCGGGCGACCACTAGCTGAGTTCTGTTACTGGCGGAGTGGCAAGACTCATTTTCTGGCCTTAAAGTTGATTCAAAGGACAGACATACTAGCACTCCGAACGACAGACAGACACTAACTGCCGCACAAATGCGGACGAGAGACAGACCAGTAATTGGTGACGCGATGTCTCACTCCGACTGACCGACTGACCAATTTAACGCACGGCAGACAGACAGACACTGACTGCCCGACACTGAGCCAGTGGACCAACTGACTACTCTCAGACTGACAGACTCTCCTCTACAGAGCTCATAGCGCCCCTTAAATGCACGTGGACAGGCAACCTTTCCGCGTTCCCACCAGAGGAAGACACCAAAGCTGCGATTGCCACAGCGGCGCCACCGCCAGAAACGGAGGGCAACTGCTTCACACAACGCGCTGCGCCGCGCTCTTCAAAACAGCAAACTTTTTTGCCACGGCTCAGTAACTCACTGAAAACACTATTATTAGTTGTTTATTCCTTCATTAATAACGTACGTAATAAGGAAATTTATTTATTGTCGAGTCTGGATGAAACCTGGTAGTCAAGGAAGGCAGGATTCGGTTACGACTGTGGACGGGGCCGTTCCTTTTTGCAATTGCACAAATTTATTTTCAAAAGATTATTCCAGACTCAGCAATAAACAAAGATATCACACGTTATTAATGAAAGAATAATCTACTGTGGAATTAATAGTGCCTTCAGTGCGTTACAATTTACCAAATGAGCATAAAATACAGACACAGCAAATAATGTATTGAAAACAAGCCAATGTGATCCCAATTAGAATTTTAAGGCAAGTAACAACAGTGGCGGCTGAAGCCCTTTAACGCCAAGAACAGCAAATATAAAAAAGTTTAACAAACACACTGTAAAACAGCAATGCATTATCAAAGGTTAATTTAAAAAGACAAGCAACTGATCACCAAAGAGGTGAGACAAAATGATGGTAAACTTGGTAGCACAAACCCGCCATCATGCCAAGAATAGCAATTATAAAAAGAATTTTAGAAACATACAATAAAATAACTAATGCAATAATAAAACATAAGGGCCAGTCACAGATGATGCACCAGGAATCGATCTCTAGCTCTGGCAAAAAACACTTTCGCGAGCAATGAGATAGGCAGCCAAGAGTTGCATTCACTCCACAGGGTAGTACCTCAGACTAGTGGCAGTCTAACGAATGACTAACGATAATCCTGCTGAGGCTACCTGACGTCCAACAAACCAAACGCAAAGATCTAAAAATACGCCAGAGCCAGAACCGGCAGTATGGACTCCGTCCGCAGAATACTATGCTTCGAGCGCCCAGAACGAGAAAGGAATCACTACCACAAGAGTAGAAGAATCGCCAAACACCCTAGAATCAAGAAAGCTGTCAAAACCACACGACTCACTGGACAGCAGCTGCAAGGCGAGTAAACGTACACTGTCGTTACATGCACTAACCCCAGGGCAGGTAACTGGAGCGTTATCAGCCACAGGTAAAATACTTCTGGTTGAGGTTAACAAATGGTAACAAACTGAATGCAATAAATACCAATTAGCAGTCCAGGAAAGCTAAGCAGATGCGCCTTCCCCAAGCACTCCACTCGCTGCTCTCCATGTCGGCAACACTACGAGCAGCAACACGAACCCATGTCATTGGAGAATCGCATGATCTCACAATGATGGAGGTTTCTCTACTTGAATCCAAATGCACTCAACTTAAAGCTTGCAGGATTCGGTTTGCGACGAGGTCGTGCATCCTTGTGACCACAGGCATTCCACCCAGCATCCCACGTGCGCCGCCAGCGGTCCCGGCATGTTGTCGCACTGAGTGGACCTGGCTCCTCCTGAGTCCCCAACAATACTGCTCACTGGCTCGACCCGGAAGAACCACGACGTCGCCACAAAGATAGGGCCACTGTTATTATATATGGATAACCACCGCTGCTGCCGCTATGATTGCGAAACCAAGTGGCACCATTAAACACGAGAAGAAGACAAACAACTGCAACCATGTCAACTAAATGATACGGTCTGAAACAGCACCAATGCGAGCCACAGCACGGCTCAATTTCCCCCTCTCAAGGAGAAACCCGCGGGGGGGGGGGGGAGGGTGTTAGGAAACCCAACTAGCGGGCTAACCAAACTTAAATTCATTTAGATGGGTCCGGTATTGCTTACCAGTACAGTTGTCCTTAAACAGAAGATTCACTGTGCCTAAAATCCGCATAATCGTACACCGACCCAGAAAACGGGGAGTAAACTTACCAAGCAAGGTTGCCAACATACACTTCCCTCCCGAGAAAATTACGGACATACGCCTGATCCCCTTGCTTACCCCTGAAGGCTCCCCGATTACCGTTATAAAGACCAGCTTGTCTGTTGTGGGCCCTGAGAATATTGCTCCTCGCGCGATTCCAGTTTCTCTTGACGACCTGAGGGGTGATCTCCCCAGGAATTAGGTCTTGATTCCCCCATAAATTCGGAAGGGAGGTATTAACAAGACACGCAAACATTAAAGAAACCAGAGTAGCCTTCAGAGCCTCATGGCTGGCGGTGTTGAAGGCAAAGCTAAGCCAAAGCAGACTAGAATCCCACTTACTGGGAGGCTTCTGACGAAAGATAATCAGTGCGGATTTAAGGTTACGATTCACTCTTTCTGCAAAGGACCTCTGCAGATAATACGGAGTGATAGTTACATACTTAACACCGCTTGGAAAACTGAAGGCCTTGAAGGGACCCGAAAGAAAAGCCGGCGCATTATCACTAACGATTTGCTTAGGAGGCCCAAAAACACTAAATACGTTAGTTAAATGCGCAATGGGGGTACCAGCAGTCACATTACGACTCTGAAGAAGCCAGGTAAACCTCGAAAACGCGTCATAGTAACTAATACATACCGATGGCATCTTTTGGTGCGAGGTAAAGGCCCCACATAATCAATATAGAGTTCGTCCAAGGGCAATATTCACGCTGAGAACTAAGGAACCCCCTTTTTCTTCTTTTTTTAATGGCTCTGAGCACTATGGGACTTAACTTCTGAGGTCATCAGTCCCCTAGAACTTAGAACTACTTAAATCTAACTAAGCTAAGGACAGCACACACATCCATACCCGAGGCAGGATTCGAACCTGCGACCGTAGCGGTCACGCGATTCCAGACTGTAGCGCCTAGAACCGCACGGCCACCCCGGCCGGCGGAACCCCTGTTAAAGAACATTATTCGGTTTGGCCACACGACACAACTGACACAGACAAACCATTTCTCTAACATCTCGGTCTATAGACGGCCAAGTCAGATGCTCGTTAATCTTCTGCAAGGTCTTATAGGTCCCTAAATGCGCACCAATCAACAAGTTGTGAAAATAATGGAAGACCGTGCGTATTAGGGTGCTTGGCAGATAGATATCAACCTCCTTGGTACGTCCCATCCTTTTACACAAAATGCCTTTGCTGATAAGGTATTCATCCAAACGCTCCCCCGCCGAAAGCCGTTTCTTAACGGGTCCCCAAGTGGGGTCCTGATCGTGAAGATTGGCAATGTCACTAACCAAATGTATACCGCCTAACACGACACCACTAAGATTGCCTTCCCAAGCTTCTTGGGTCACATCATGAGATGCTTTTTCAGTAAACATATGGCTGAGGACGTTCGCGAGCACATTCTCAGTGCCTCCAATGTGCTTAACCTCGAACTGAAACGCCGAAATGCGTACCGCCCACCTCGCGATACGGCCAGTTTTACGTGGCCAGGCTAGCACCAAGCTTAATGCCTGATTGTCAGTCTCTAGCTGAAGTATATGTTAGAGATAAAACCGATACTTATCCAGCGCGAACAAGACGGGCAAGGCCTCACATTCGTAAACAGAATATTTAACCTCGGCGCTGATTAACCGACGAGACGCGTGTGCTAATGGCTGCCCTTGACTCTCGAACTCCTGGAGGAGGACTGTCAAAATTCCCGCAGTAGATGCGTCGGTTTGGGCAATAAATTTTTTATTAAAATCGGGCACTCCGGAACCAGAGGATTGACTATAGCCGCCTTAATATGCTGAAACGCGGCAGTTCCTGGCTCAAAACGCACACCTTTTGGGCGCAGTTCATTTAAAAGAGCCGCCAGCTGAGCAATATTAGGGAGAAAACACCTAAAACAATTCGCCATCCCTATGAATTTGGCAATCCCTCGATTATCAGTGGGCGACGGGAGGGCTCTCAAGGCCTTAGGCTGCTCCTTATAGATGTGAATACTCTCGCCTGATACTAGGTGACCTAAGAAGGATACCTGCTGCCTGGCCAATGTCACCTTATTGGGTTTAACAGTCAAACCGGCCGCCTGAAACCTTAGAAAAACTTGCTGGATATGCTCCAAATGCTCCTGAAGCTAAAGACTACAAATTACCAAATCGTCCAGGTAATTGTAAACACAGACTAATTTCTCAAGTCTCCAAGAATATTATCCAGCAAACGAGTAAGGACGGCTGCGGCAGTAGCCAGACCAAAGGGGATCCTATTAAACACCAACAGATTCCAATCAGTACAAAATTCTGCAACGAATTTACATTCAGGTCGAGCACAGTAAACCAATTAGCCCCAGCAAACCAAGTAAAAAGTTATGAAGATCAAGTAAAGCATCCGATTTGAGGACTACCTTCTTACTTAGGGGACGATAGTCAACAACAGGCCGAAACTCCAGCCCCTGATCCTTAGGGATGTAGAATATAGAGGTGGCATAAGCGGATGTAGAAGGGCTAATAACTCCCTGGTCAAGCATTTTGGAGATCTTTCCCCTTAGTACATCTTAGGCGGTGAGAGATGATATGAAGACTACCTGACGGGAATACGGTCAGACAGACGAATATGGTAGTCAAGAACATTAGTAACCCCAGGGGGCTATCGCAGAGAAGCTCTGGGAACCTCTCCAATGTCCGCCGCTCGTGGTCTCGCGGTAGCGTTCTCGCTTCCCGAGCACGGGGTCCCGGGTTCGATTCCCGGCGGGGTCAGGGATTTTCACCTGCCTCGAGATGACTGGGTGTTTGTGTTGTCCTCATCATTTCATCATCATCCAGGAAAGTGGCGAAATTGGACTGAGCAAAGGTTGGGAAATTGTACGGGCGCTGATAACCACGCAGTTGAGCGCCCCACAAAACCAAACATCATCATCTCCAACCTCTCCAACAAACCCCTAGTTCAGAGACCTGCTGGGAAGATGGGTGGGTGACAAACTGCCTATTGGCTTCTGTCTCGGGTTCTTCGGCCGACGTTCATCTAATGATTTTTCTGACGTTTCGCCAGCACGAGTGGCTGGCATTGTCAAAGCTTCACCCTCCATTGCCGGTGGTGAACTGGAGCCGAGCTCGCGGCCGCAGACGATATGTACCTGGCGCGCCAATGTCCGAGGGCTTCTCCGCGGTCATTTCCGGTGCGGTTCTCCTCTTGCTGCCTGCGACGGTCGTTCGCTGCAGTACGAGAAGACAGGATCCGTTTACCTTAGGGCTTTCCTCTTTCTTTTTCAAACTATTCGCGTGTTTTTGTATTTCTACAGCTTCTCTGAACAAGCGCGTGTGATAGTGCTTCTCTACAGCCAGAACTTCCGTGTCGGTGAATTTTATTACGTGGTCGGTCTCATTCAGTGCGTGCTCTGCCACGGCTGATTTCTCCACCTGCCCCAACCTGCAATGTCGCTTATGCTCTTTGATCCTGATGTTAATGGATCGTCCAGTCATTCCGACATAAACTTTTCCGCATGTGCATGGTATACGGTATATTCCCGACATTGCAAGTGGGTCTCTTTTCTCCGTCGCCGATCTAAGACACTCTTTGATCTTCCTTGTCGTTTTGAAAATCGTCTTTACGCCATGTTTGCGCAATATACGGCCGATTCTGTTCGTCACTCTGGGAATGTATGGCAAAAGGTTGATATAATTACGGCAGAAGTGTTGCATCAGCCAGTGTACCAGATTTAACCATATCTAACAGCACCATTCAAAGAATTTCTTTGCAGGTATGAGCAACCAGATTCTGCAAAATGTCAAGTATCATTAGGGAGAAGACAAAGATCCCAAACATCTGACCCCTAATAATAGCAAGGAATTTTATATAAGGTGCTTTACCAACGGGTGTGGGTGGGGGAGGGAAGGGCAGTGGGAAGGGCAAGGACGTGGTTCGTGCCCGATCTAAAAAGTTAAAATTATATTAACAAGATACTTTTGAAGAGTATGTGTAATTAGGGTCCGGAAACTGAAAACACCATTTAAAACACTCTTAGCAATATCAAAGTCAGTATTCTAGTGACTTTGTATCCAACACCAAAAATATAACATTTCTTTCAGTGTTGTTGACTTTTACTCTACACGGATAATTTAAACCTTAGCGTAAGTTAGTTTAAGTTATATTAAGTAGTGTGTAAGCTTAGAGGCCGATGCCATGAGCAATTTGGTCCCATAGAACTTACCACAAATATCCAAATTTTCCAAAGTTACATCTACTACTGTTACTTAAATTTTTGTGTTGACGGAACTGAAAAATTTAAAACATATATGGAGTCTAATAGAATTCATTAACAAGAACAAATACTTTTCCGAATTTTAAAATATAAAGAAACTGACTGTATTATAATATGTGCTATAAGTGGGCGTAAAGTACGCCCACCCCCACCTACATTGGTGTTGTGAGGGTTAAATATTACAACGCAAATCGTTTGGTAAACGTGGTGGTTAATTTTGTGTTGGCAGAAGAGCCAACACAGTGTAGCTAGAGGAGGCCGAAATGCACGCGTTAAGCTCACGCAGACTGGCGTGAGGTCTGGAACAGGTCAGAGAAATAAGACTAGCAAAAAAAGGAGGTAACTGGTAGAATACTTAACTTTAATCCACAATTGGTGTACATCTCTCTTGACTGTACATGCTTCACCACCTCAATATTAACTGGTAATGGCGCCTTGGTAGGTCGTAGCAAATGACGTAGCTGAAGGCTATGCTAACAATCGTCTCGGCAAATGAGAGCGTATTGGTCAGTGTAGCTTCGCTAGCAAGTCGGCTGTACAACTGGGGCGAGTGCTAGACCTGTCGTGTGGCGGCGCTCGGTCTGCAATCACTGACAGTGGCGACACGCGGGTCCGTCGTATACTAGCGGACCGCGGCCGATTTAAAGGCTACCACCTAGCAAGTGTGGTGTCTGGCGGTGACCCCACAGTTAATCCACGCTAATCAGCCAATTGCTGTTGAGCGGGAGGGCCGGACCACATTCACAGTGTATAACAACAACACTTCTATTAACTTTTCTTTGGCCAAATAAAATGTTATCTTTAAAATTCAAAATCCTTACAAGCACGGACAACCGCCCTATTCAAACAACAACATTGATCTTTAACCAAGCATTAAGTGACTTGCAAGTTAATTAAATTCTGTGCACAGTAAAGCTCCCAAAAGGAGATTACAATAATGAGATAAAGTTTAACCAATAATGGATATCACGAATGTTTTCTAACACAAAATAAAATACAAACAGATACGCCCCTTCGTGACATTTTCGAAACAGGTGACGTCACATAGGCACGGGCTAATTCAAGTAGCGGAAGGGGGGCCAACTGGAGCCAGACCAGAGGCGGCTGGACCCAGACAGAACCCACAGAGGGAGCGGGGGAGCTGGACAGGGTGCCGCACACACTACGCTGTAACACACTGGAAGAAAAGGTCCTAGAGCCCGTGCTACTATACAATTTCAGAGATAAGGGGAGGGGGGGGGGAGAAAACGGCAAACATTAATTCCTCAAACGTAAAATAACTACGATGTATAAAATAACAGCCTATTTCACGAACATTGAAATAAAATAGTCAAAGTTGAATCAATAACTAATGCCCTTGACGTAACCTTAAAGGACGAGGGCGAATAGCGTAGTACCAAGTCAGCTTAGAAATTTAAACTACACTGGTAGGTTAACATATGCTCACTGAAACTGGGGAGCTTATTTAAATTACCCCTTAACAGGATACTGATAAACAGTCAAGTAAGGCTACCATTTCACAGTTTGCGAGTGAACAAGTAATGCAATTAGATAACATAGAACGTACAGATTCAATGTTAAGCCTGTGCTTTGAACCAACTATAGCAACGTCCGCACGGCTCACCGTACCAGGAAAAATATTACAGTTTTACCCTACTGGCTTATGCCGTCCGTCACTCTGAATAGCAATAGTATCAATTAATACACCTCGCTTACTCGGACTGTGTCACATCACAAAATCCAGATAGAGCTTTAACCAAGCACAATAACACGTGTTTACTTGAACAGCTCAAAATAGAGGGGACCTTTTGGTTGGCAAGAGAACAGTTTCCAGTCGTGGTGCCGATACTTGGGTAGCAAGGATCAGCATAATAAGCGCACCAATACTTTGACAAGCAATTCTCACCAAATATTTTATGATATCCTATACAGGTCCAAGTCAGGGTTGCACGACTCGATTCGGGTAACGTGACCGAGTCCAGTTCCCACCCTACAAGCCAGGTTCGGTCTTGCAAACGCGCCAGACACACCACAGCTTCTGCGTCGTGACCCGGCCTGTTCAGCCACGCCCCCTCTGATCCCCAGCGCCGCGCGGCTCTCCGGCTGTCCCCTTTCCAGCCCCCACCCCCGTCGCGGCCAAAAGCCACGTCAAACGGCCGAGCCCAAAGATCACACCATGACGACCAGATCGATCAATCGATACGAGCCGGCACGGTTTAGTAAACACTCATCCAAAGTATAGGGAAGAGTTCCTTGCCGCCCTCTGAGCCATCATAGATAGGTAATAGCCTTCAGCTCATTCATTGTGGTATCAGGAAAGGGAAACACACCGAGGATACGGTAATGTACTTGTCTGAATACCTCAGACAAGTACATGATAGGCATAATGTCTGATAAAGCTAGGGGCTATCGATACTTTATGGTTCCAACCCAATTGAAAAGAATGTCGCAGATGGTCTGTCCCAATAGTCTTTATAACATTCTAAGAGATTACTGCACAGACACGCAGGTGAAACTGGAATCCCTCGAAAGCAAATTGTGAAAACCGTCACCAAAAGATACCCTCAGGTTTCTGTTTCTTGTCGTTAATAAACCAGCTTCAGAGCATAAAAAATACTAAAGGCTGCATTACCTATGCAGACAACCTACCAATTCCAGTATCTGCCAGTACAAGAGCTAAATTAGAGGTAATTAGTAGGGAAGTCCTTGCAAGACTAAGTAAGTCATGCATAGGAAACAAACTTTCAGCAGCAGCACACAAAACAGTTTTCAGATTAGAGATTGTTAGCAAGACTAAAAACCAACAATCAGAATAAATGACCAGCCAGTGAACAGAGAAGGATCATAAACATACTTTGGTATAAATATCGATGAGAATACCCAGTAATCGTGTGTCAGAGAGGCGTTAATATCATCAGCAAAATAGCAATAAATGAGCAAAGAAACTTTCAACTGCCTCTAAATGCAATTAGATCATATTACAGTGCAACCTTAAGCTATGGATTGAGCGACTCATATAGTTATAATTTGACAGTATGATCTAGGAGACTGAGGAACGAAGGCGATTGTAACCTTTCAAAGTATGATGTTGCAAGTGCGTCCCGAAAATAAAAATAAAATATTGATAAGCGGCGAAATTCTTAATAGTGTGTGAGAAGGGGAGTTTGTGGAATACCGGTACTAAACAGAATTCTGATTGTTGATTGTCTATGAAATGTGAGGACCTTTAAAAGCAGTAGTAGATAAGTGAATGGAAAAAGTACTAGAGATATACCATGGCTTAAGTTTATGGACCAAATTATGAAAGATGTGTTTCTGCCTTCTTCATTTCGGCTTACCCGAGGACTGCACGTCTGCTGCCTTCATCCCCTATGACTGAAGAAATTGAAATATTTGCATACACTCTAGGATGCGCGTTTTAGTAATAGATATTAAGATATTACTACCTCTCTCAATTCCCCATCCCATCTTTAGAGAATCATATTTCAGCAACCAAAACTTCTTAGTCATTTTAACATTGGTGATCTGCATGTGTAGCAATTTCAGTGTTCTTTAACGAGTACCACACTACCTTTTGGTTTAATGCTCTCTCTCCTGCTGCATCATTATCGGCAATTAAAGTTTATACATTTTTTTTATTCGAGTCATCTAGCCTTCCGACTAGTTTAATGCAGCCCACCACAAATTTTTGTCCTGTGCCAACCTTTTCATCTTACAGTAGCATTTGCAACCTGTGTCTTCAATTATTTGCTGGATGTACTCCGAACTCTATCTTCCTCATCTCTTAACAGATGTCCTATCATCTTGTCCCTTCTTATTGTCAGTGTTTTCCATGTATTCCTTCCCTCGCTAATTCTGAGCAGAACCTTCTCATTCCTTACATAATTAGTTCACCAAATTTTCAACATTTTTCTGCAGAAACATATCTCTAATGTTTCGCTTCTCTTCTGTTCAGGTTTCCCTGCAGTCCATGTGTCACTACCATACAATGCTAATCTCCAAACATACATTCTAGGAAATTTCTTCCACAAGTTAAGGCCTATGTTTGATACTAATACATTTCTCTTGGCTGGAAATGTTCTTTTGACAGTGCTAGTCTGCTTTTTATGTCCTTCTTACTCCATCCATTTGGTTTATTTTGCTGCTTAGTTAGCACATTTCACTGACTTCCTCTACTTTGTGATCCCCAATTCTGATTTTAAGTCTCCCTTCTTCTCATTTCTGCTACTACTCATTCCTATATTACTTTGCTGCCTGTAATTGTAGCAAGGCTTACACACTAACAAAGTGTGTCTACTTTTATTTCCTTACAAAAACGACACGCAGATCTCTCTAGTGAAGGGGTGCATTATTGCAGTTAACCAAATCCACTCACACTTTAGAATGGAACAGATTTTAATTCTTGTGGTAAATAATGAAATCAAAGCAGATAACTGAATTGTACTGACGTAAGACACTTTTAGAAGTTCGAAAAAGTTCTGATAATCTTCACACGCCGTGCAGGATTAGCCGTGCGGTCTTAGGCGCTGCAGTCATGGACTGTGCGGCTGGTCCCGGCGGAGGTTCGAGTCCTCCCTCGGGCATGGGTGTGTGTGTTTGTCCTTAGGGTAATTTAGGTTAAGTAGTGTGTAAGCTTAGGGACTGATGACCTTAGCAGTTAAGTCCCATGACATTTCACACACATTTGAACATTTTTGAACAATCTTCACACGCAAATAACAAATAATGTCATCAAACCCGAAGTCTCATGATTATGATTCGCTCACAGACTCATTCGATTTTCTTTTTAACTCGAATCTTGCGGAGTCACTTCATCCTTGCTTGTAAGTTTTCATATCAGTCTGGTGGTGTGGTGCAGGGCACGTTAGCAGAAACATAGACTCGGTTTCCAAACAGCTAAGTTACGTCGTGGCAGTAAACCACAAACGAACCAGTTTCTTTCTGTCTTAACATTACGTCACGTATTCTTAAACACAAAATGGTTTAACTTGCAACTGAAGAGAATTTCGCGCTTTGTTATCTCACCGTTACTATTGACCTGTTTGGCGTGATGACGGCAAATATTCCCCTTTTAGATTTCCCCTTTTAGATTTATTTGTTTCCTTGTATGAATAATGTTTCCATCTACGATTACGGTTACACCAAGACCTGTTAGGGAATAAACCGAATTATAAAGGGCTGTTGCAATTTAGCTTTTACGTAAGTTCTGTAGTGTAAGTTGTTCTGGCACCCCGTCCTGTTTGATTAATGTGTGTAACACATAGTATAGAGTATGGTATAGTATAGTGTAGTATAGTATCATATAGTAAAAACCTTCGAAGATAGGAAATTTTACCTAAAAATCTCAAAGAACATTCTTGAATTTCAAAACCGTTCCAGTAACGGCACGACATTAACTTTCGACATCATATGGAGCTATTATGAGTTCAGCTCCTAACAAGCAGTCAACTTAAAAAACGGTTCAAATGGCTCTGAACACTATGGGACTTAACATCTATGGTCAACAGTCCCCTAGAACTTAGAACTACTTAAACCTAACTAACCTAAGGACAGCACACAACACCCAGTCATCACGAGGCAGAGAAAATCCCTGACCCCGCCGGGAATCGAACCCGGGAACCCGGGCGCAGGAAGCGAGAACGCTGTCAACTAGAAACACTCATTTTATAACACTTGTACTTTTTATTTGACGCCGGCCGGGGTGGCCGAGCGTTTCTGGGCACCACAGTCTGGAACCGCGCGACCGCAACGGACGCAGGTTCGAATCCTCCCTCGGGCATGGATGTGTGTGATGGCCTTAGGTTAGTTAGGTTTAAGTAGTTCTAAGTTCTAGGGGACTGATGACCTCAGACGTTAAGTCCCATAGTGCTCAGAGCCATTTGAACCATTTGAACCATTTTATTTGACGTAATATTGGAATCTTTTAAAATTAATATTCAGTTATATTTTGGTATATGAGTGCTTAGAGAGTGAATGAGGAACATGTGAAAATTCAAAGTGTTTTATTTTGTGAAGACCTATGTGAAATTGAAACTGTGAGAAAAATTTCTGAGAAGAACCACGATTCATGTGACATAAGTCTGAGTAAGCATGATTTAGAAAAAGGTAGCCAGAAAAAACGTTAGGAACGGAATAAATTTTTTTGCTATTTTGGTTTGTAATTCAATCTAATGTAATAAATGGAAACTTTACTGATGTAACTGTGACTGGACAAGATAGGATTTTGCTGTGAAAATCATTTAGAAAGGGTGTTCTGATTGGTCATTCAGATCAACAGCAAATCAAAATTGAGAGCTTCCAGAGCGGAGAGCGGTGTGTTATCTGTACGAGGACACTGCCTAGAGGAGTCGCTTCCGAACCATATTCCGAGCACGTCATGTTAAACAGCTCTTCGCAAACAGTGTGTGAAATGAAGAATTATACGTAAATTGGCTTCTGTTACTGCTAACAGAAAGTCATTTGGGCGCGAGGCATTTTAGTGATCGCATGGTAATCTTACACGCTTCCGTGTGAAAGATTGTAGCGAGTTAAATATACCTATCAAACTTACAAAATGCGCATAGCACTTTTCGCATTAACGACAGAGTAGTATCGCGAGCACTTCTGTAAAGGGAGACACCCAAATCGACCGAACGTTTAAATCTCGCAAAGCTGTGGGTCGCTGACTGTTTCGATCGTGAATAATGTCCGGGTTCAACTTGCAAAATTCTGGCTGCTTTCGTACGACTACGTGTATCACATCTTTACCATTGTATGGCCGTCCGGTGTGGCCGTGCGGTTCTAGGCGCTTCAGTCTGGAACCACGTGACCGCTACGGTCGCAAGTTCGAACCCTGCCTCGGGCATGGATGTGTGTGATGTCCTTAGGTTAGTTAGGTTTAAGTAGTTCTAAGTTCTAGGGGACTGATGACCTCAGAAGTTACAGTGGTTCAAAAATGGTTCAAATGGTTCTGAGCACTATGGGACTTAGACTTGCATACACATTTCAAGTGCACACGTAAATATGGACTTGATAGTGATTTCATGAGTATTAGTGGCAATAAATAGTCAATAGAAAGTTGCATAGTTTCCTAAATGAAGCTAGAACACGGACGCCCTGTATATATCATAAATTTTCAGGAGCTGATTTTTCTATAGGGTTTTGCGGCGTCTCTCTGGTAAGTATTGGGTAGTAATTTCCGTAACGCTGGTTTTAACCACCTATACAGTACGGCTACGATTTACTGAAGAGACAAGGGGCAGATAAGATGCCTATCGAGGTAGGTGGATTGAACTGTGAGAATGTGATAACAATAAGAAGGAAAACCGACTCCCACCCCGCCGCAAAAAGTAATACCGTGGATGCCGGACAGATACAAGCCAGGCGGCAGCCATGGCCTGTACTTCGCGTTGGTCTGTGTTCATTAGATAACTGGGTTCGATTTAGTCTGTATGTCGTACCCTTGCAAAGTTAGAAGAGGAATTATCCACTCGAAGTGCAATGGACACTTACTCTGTATACGAAGAAACTGTAAGAGTGAACAGGAAACCGTAGAGTGAGGGACGGGTGTCTCCTGTCGAGAGATGGTCGTCGCCGTAGCCAACACACAGAGCGTCCCGGCAGCTGCAGGAGTCGCATTGCGCTCAGGGGCACAACCCGCCCTTCCTTATATGCCTGAAGGCAGCTGCGTGACGTCACCGTGCCTTGGACATGCTCCTCGGGTTACCGTAGTGATGTGGCGCGAGTCAGCGTGTGGTTATGTCGAGCGTCTGTCAGCAGGTGCGAAAACTTCCACTTTAGTAGACTTATACAGTCCGTCTATCTAGTAGTCCCACGAGGACATTTGATTTCTCTGAATCCAAAATGTCAGAGCGCACTCTGATGCAGATTAAAACTTGACGCTGTATGGCAGAGATATTGTCCCAATCTCAGTTTGAACAGCATCAACCATTTAATATCTTTCTGTTCCGTCGCTGTCTGCAGAATGAGCGTGGCTGTATTTCGTATATTCGTTGTTCAGTTTTGCTTGGCTCGAGTGAATAGTCATATGCGTGAACTGATGGACTGAGATGTTCACTTGTTCATTTCCATATCGTGAAACATATCTTCTGCTGCAAGCTCTTTGCTTTCCATAATTTTGGAGGAGGTAGTACGGAGCAAAAGATTAAAAAAGGCCATTAAATATGGCCTGCGAAATACATACTTTAAGAGCATCTGCAGTAGAGGAGACATGTCTCACATTATCGAAGATGAACAAGTGTTCGTAGCTATTAAGGCATATATTCCAGAGCCTATGTTTACTAGATTTCTTTTTTTTTATCTTTACAATCAAGTCTGAAAGTTTCCTACTCTACCACCTTAGCACCAAGGGTTCTGGATCATGTAATACACTGACAGGAAAATTTTCGCTTACAGCTTCTGGTTCGTTCATTTACCGACCGGGTTCCGTTACATCACATTGATATATTTTGTCTTCCCCATCAGCTCTATAAGCGGTTAAAATCATCACGGGATCATCCTCTATATGGTAATGAAAAATACGATCTGGCAGTATTTATTCTCTTTGGTACACCGACACATACGTTGCGTTACTGCATAGAGAACAGTAACTCTTCCAACACGATAAGTAGCTGCCACAGTTATGAGCTGTGCTGCTGTTGGGTGAACGATTGCCAGTGTGCCTGTCTCTCTTGTTCCGTCAATGAAAGCTGAAACAACGGTCGGCGTAATGACAGTGCTCAGCGCTGCAGACGTCCTCACATTATCCGTGTGGGTACTTGCCTTCCTGTTATCAAAGTGATTTCCCGAATCACCATACGTGAGATGGATGTACGATACTTCATTGTCAAGCAAACAGTGACTATTCTCATGGACGTTAACGGCTTGAGGCTACTGAGATCGTGCACCACATTGAGTACGCACGTCCTGAACTCACTGCTTCTGTATTCGCATGACAGTCGGGGTATCCTGACCATCAGACTCGCAATTGTGGATGGAGCAAAAATAGCGGCCTCAACTGCTCGCCGCAGGCATAGCTTAGGGCTGCCAGTGTCTGGAGCCGCGCAGACACGGCCGGCACTGCAGGCGCTGCAGTATAATAAGGGGCAGCAATTTTGGGAGCGAGGAGGGGGGAGGGCTTCGTTTGGGGGGGGGGGGATACGATTGGGGGGGGGGATCACTGTCCTCGCTGAAGGTGGAGTGAGTGGCAGTTCCGTGTTCCTGCTGCCTGTCCATGGGTTGCACAGTGGTCAGTATTAGTTTTATTGACAGTCACTACATGATGCTGCAACACCAAACCGATTTACCAAAAAACTCGTGACAAACTGTGTCTTGTGGACGATAGATGTTGCTGAAAGGCAAATATTATTCAATGGAAACAGCCCGATGCGTGGTTGATGAAGCTTGGTATCTAAGTTGTCCTGCTCTTGTCATACTAAATTCATGTTGAGGGAGAAACGATTTCCTGTTCAGAATGGTACACTTACACTCCTGGAAATGGAAACAGGAACATATTGACACCGGTGTGTCAGATCCACCATACTTGCTCTGGACACTGCGAGAGGGCTGTACAAGCAATGATCACACGCACGGCACAGCGGACACACCAGGAACCGCGGTGTTGGCCGTCGAATGGCGCTAGCTGCGCAGCATTTGTGCACCGCCGCCGTCAGTGTCAGCCAGTTTGCCGTGGCATACGGAGCTCCATCGCAGTCTTTAACACTGGTAGCATGCCGCGACAGCGTGGACGTGAACCGTATGTGCAGTTGACGGACTTTGAGCGAGGGCGTATAGTGGGCATGCGGGAGGCCGGGTGGACGTACCGCCGAATTGCTCAACACGTGGGGCGTGAGGTCTCCACAGTACATCGATGTTGTCGCCAGTGGTCGGCGGAAGGTGCACGTGCACGTCGACCTGGGACCGGACCGCAACGACGCACGGATGCACGCCAAGACCGTAGGATCCTTCGCAGTGCCGTAGGGGACCGCACCGCCACTTCCCAGCAAATTAGGGACACTGTTGCTCCTGGGATATCGGCGAGGACCATTCGCAACCGTCTCCATGAAGCTGGGCTACGGTCCCGCACACCGTTAGACCGTCTTCCGCTCACGCCCCAACATCGTGCAGCCCGCCTCCAGTGGTGTCGCGACAGGCGTGAATGGAGGGACGAATGGAGACGTGTCGTCTTCAGCGATGAGAGTCGCTTCTGCCTTGGTGCCAATGATGGTCGTATGCGTGTTTGGCGCCGTGCAGGTGAGCGCCACAGTCAGGACCGCATACGACCGAGGCACACAGGGCCAACACCCGGCATCATGGTGTGGGGAGCGATCTCCTACACTGGCCGTACACCACTGGTGATCGTCGAGGGGACACTGAATAGTGCACGGTACATCCAAACCGTCATCGAACCCATCGTTCTACCATTCCTAGACCGGCAAGGGAACTTGCTGTTCCAACAGGACAATGCACGTCCGCATGTATCCCGTGCCACCCAACGTGCTCTAGAAGGTGTAAGTCAACTACCCTGGCCAGCAAGATCTCCGGATCTGTCCCCCATTGAGCATGTTTGGGACTGGATGAAGCGTCTTCTCACGCGGTCTGCACGTCCAGCACGAACGCTGGTCCAACTGAGGCGCCAGGTGGAAATGGCATGGCAAGCCGTTCCACAGGACTACATCCAGCATCTCTATGATCGTCTCCATGGACGAATAGCAGCCTGCATTGCTGCGAAAGGTGGATATACACTGTACTAGTGCCGACATTGTGCATGCTCTGTTGCCTGTGTCTATGTGCCTGTGGTTCTGTCAGTGTGATCATGTGATGTATCTGACCCCAGGAATGTGTCAATAAAGTTTCCCCTTCCTGGGACAATGAATTCACGGTGTTCTTATTTCAATTTCCAGGAGTGTATTCTGATGATGTCGATTGCACGTGAAACACTAATCTCCTCCTCTTATTCAAATGATCCTGTGAGAGACTCATACTGAAGGCAGTCGAGGCTTTGCAAGCCTGCAATGTGTATTGGTTTAATGAAATACAAATGACAGCGTTTTGCAAGAACAACCTCTTTTCCTTCCGTACCTCGCCAGCCTAAATTTGTCAGTCATTTGTGATAGAGTTTTGAATAAGCAGCAGCTACATGTCAGAATCCCAACTGTGGGCCTCTGAACCCCGTCAGCGACTGCTGTTGGGGCTGGTTGGTGTGCACCCCAAACTCTCGAGTAGGCCTCCAGGACAGGGCTTACTGCAGCGCCGTGTGTGGCATAGATGTAACTCATTTTTGCAGACGCTTCCAAGAAACGTAATTCCTTTACTATATTCCTCAGCTTTTAATTTCGTGTGATCTTTATACTGATTCGTAGTATTTTTGCAATTAGAGTATCTTCAAATATACTGTAGCTCCTCATGCAAACATCTACATCTACATCTATACTCCGCGAGCCACCTTACGGTGTGTGGCGGAGGGTACTTATTGTACCACTATCTGATCCCCCCTTCCCTGTTCCATTCACGAATTGTGCGTGGGAAGAACGACTGCTTGTAAGTCTCCGTATTTGCTCTAATTTCTCGGATCTTTTCGTTGTGATCATTACGCGAGATATATGTGGGCGGTAGTAATATGTTGCCCATCTCTTCCCGGAATGTGCTCTCTCGTAATTTCGATAATAAACCTCTCCGTATTGCGTAACGACTTTCTTGAAGTGTCCGCCACTGGAGCTTGTTCAGCATCTCCGTAACGCTCTCGCGCTGACTAAATGTCCCCATGACGAATCGCGCTGCTTTTCGCTGGATCATGTCTATCTCTTCTATTAATCCAACCTGGTAAGGGTCCCATACATCACCTGCTCCAGAAATTTAGTAACCGGCTAAATGATTTTTTTCTCTTAATAGTAGATATTATGATTGCCTTGCTACATATTTCAATAGAGCTTCTTTTAGCAAACCAAGAAAAAAGCAACGAAGAAAGTTATTACTCACCTGCTTAAAGTCGTCACAAGGTTACTCGTTCCTGTACATCATGACTTGGTCTCGGAAAGCAAATTATCCTCTCTTCTAAACAGTTTAGCGTACTCAGAGTATTAGCTCAAAAAATGGTTCAAAGGGCTCTGAGCACTATGGGACTTAACATCTATTGTCATCAGTCCCCTAGAACTTAGAACTACTTAAACCTAACTAACCTAAGGACACCACACAACACCCAGAATATTAGTGTCCTGTTCTACAGTCCTATGGAGAACATAAGGTGAGTTTAGTTTCTATCGAGTTTTCTCCGTCAGTATCAGATAACTCGTTCATAATTTCGAAAATTCTCTTGGCTATGCACATGTCTGAGAAGATAGATAGTATGATCTTCTCGTAACAGCCTTGTCACATGACGGACTTTCATGATGGTCTTTCATTCGAGTGATATGTCGAGAATGCAGTCAGAGTCTTAGGCAGGGATTTCTTTTCGTCGACGAATTTCTTTTCCATAGAATTCAGAATTCCGCGGGTCTCGGCCTTGCTGCCCCGGTCTCCACCAGTTCGTACTCCAGATGCGGGCTCGACTCCTTTAGGTGCTGACCCTTCAGCTGCTCGGTTCTTCATACTGTGCAAAGATGGCGCCAGTTATCGCCGGCTCAGCCCTGACTCTTCATGATGCAAGCAGAACGAAAATTCCTGAGGTACTTCGTCGTGTGGTGAATTCCTGTATCAGGTGTTGGTATATCAGCTTATCTCGGAGTGCTGATTGCGAAGTACGCCGTTTGCAGATAAATCCCGATAACGGGAGAGCAGACTCAGGGCGACTTACACAAAATGTGTTTCACTTTTTGTATAGACAATGTAAATGTTTATCTTTGTGAGATTTACATTTTCTGAGACTTTCTTGAACTGGCTACTGCGAGACTGCACAGTTCAGCAGCCTCTCACTGTGAACACATCAGTCAGCCAGTTGCTGCAGTCCTGAGCCAGGGATGAATTCCGCTTAACGTGTCCAACTGAATGACATCAAACGAAAACTACAAGACAGTTTTTTCTCTAAATAATGTAACTATTACATTTGGTGCCTCGGTAGCGCTGAGAAAGGAATTAAATTTTTTGTGCGTTAATTGGAAACTGAAGAGTGATTTACGTGATGATTTATCTGCTCATTTCTAATCTGTTAACAGTTCTGTTTCCAAATGCACATAGATTTTTTAAACACAGTAAATTCGATGAAATTTGATATTTATTTAATGCCAAAAAGAGCTACATTTTCTGTATAATGCCTAAAATGTACATTTTTGTGAACCATGCTTATCACTTACACGCCAAGGTTGGGGGGGAAGAAGTCTAAACGTGAGTCCAAGAAATAGAGTTTTAAAGTCATATTATAACCAAGTTTCCTATAATTCTCAATAAGCTGACAAACGAGATCTTCATAGTTATCAGTATTATAATTTCCCAGGAAGAGTTTTAGAGCTCTTTGGAACATTAAGGTGCCTCAGCTTCATTCAAACTTGCTTGGAATGCAGGATTATTTATTGTTGTTATTGTGGTCTCCAGTCTAGAGACTGGTTTGATGGAGTTCTCCATACTATTCTATCCAGTGCGAGCTTCTTCATCTCTGAGTAACTACTGCAACATACACTCTTCTGAATCTGCTTAGTGTTTTCATCTCGGTGGTCTCCCTCTACGATTTTTATCCTCCCCGCTTCCCTCCAAAACTAAATTGAGGATCCCTTGATTCCTCAGATTATTCATTAGTCCCATTGTTTGTGAACCAATAAAAATGTCTCCTTTGATGTTAGCGTCACTGATCCTAGGGAGTCTGCTTTTGAGGAACAGTCGCGCGGGATCAGTCGAGCGGTCCAAGGCGCTGCAGTCGTGGACTGTGCGGCTGGTCCCGGCGGAGGTTCGAGTCCTCCCTCGGGCATGGGTGTGTGTGTTTGTCCTTAGGATAATTTAGGTTGTGTGTAAGCTTAGGGACTGATGACCTTAGCAGTTAAGTCCCTTAAGATTTCACACACGTTCGAACATTCTTTGTTTTTTTGAGGAACTCAATGATCCATCATTTTGACAAAACTCTTGATCACTTCCGAAGGTAGTGGTTTTTTCTGCCCTGCTGTCCCACTCACAAAGGAAACGACAGAACTTCGTGTACCCTAATTGTAATCCAAGAAGCAGGACTATCACCTTCAGATCGCCCCATATATGCCATTCTTAGGTAGCATGTTTTATACTGTTCAGCTCAAGCTTCATGTTGTCATATGATTCCTTCATATATGCTGCACATGTAAGAGGGATCGAAGAATATTGGTTGCCATCATGTACAAAGATTTACAGGAGTCAATTAAAAGTCGCCATTCATTGGAATTGTGCGGATTCCCAATGACTTCTCAGAGAAACTCTCCACATCGTTACAGCACATCAAGTTATCTTGCTTGGAGAAAAGATGTTCAAACTGTTGTTGTCTTTTACGAAAAAACATGCCCTTGCATCAACCCTGCTCATCACTCTGTTCATTCGATCTATCAGCTACTGCAGTTGTTCCTATCACCATCAGTTCAGAAAACAATATCATTAGCAAATCTTCTAATCGGTACTATTTTGCCCTGAAATTTAAACTCGCTGCTGATTCTCTATACCTGTACACGCCCATATGCTCGATTTGATTTGAAACGAGCTCGTCCGACCAGGCAACATGTTTAAAGTCATCAGTAGTCCAATGTCGCTCACGGGCCCCAGCTGACGCGCCAAGCCTTGTGCCATCCAGTCATCAAGGGTACGCCCATGTCGACGATTTTTCGTTCTCAAGCTGACTCTTGCTGATGGCCCCGCATTGAAATCTGCAGGAATTTGCAGAAGGGTTGCACTTCTGTCACGTTGAAAGATTCTCTTCAGTCCTCATTGGTCCCGTTCTTGCAGGATCTGTTACGGGCCGCAGCGACGTCGGACATTTGATGTCTTGCCAGATTCCCGATACTCACGGCACAATCGTGAAAGCATCGCCCACTTCACCGCTACCTCGGAAATGCTCCGTCGCATCGCTCGTGCGCCGACTATAACACCACGTTCAAACTCACTTAAATCTTGATAATCGCTCATTGTATCAGCAATAACCGATCTAACATCTCCGCTAGACGCGTGTTGACTTATACAGGGTGTTACAAAAAGGTACGGCGAAACTTTCAGGAAACATTCCTCACACACAAACAAAGAAAATATGTTATGTGGACATGTATCCGGAAACGCTTACTTTCCATGTTAGAGCTCATTTTATTACTTCTCTTCAAATCACATTAATCATGGAATGGAAACACACAGCAACAGAACGTATGAGCGTGACTTCAAACACTTTGTTACAGGAAATGTTCAAAATGTCCTCCGTTAGCGAGGATACATGCACCGACCCTCCGTCGCATGGAATTCCTGATGCGCTGATGCAGCCCTGGAGAACGGCGTATTGTATCACAGCAGTCCACAATACGAGCACGAAAAGTCTCTACATTTGGTACCGGGGTTGCGTAGACAAGAGATTTAAAATGCCCCCATAAATGAAAGTCAAGAGGGTTGAGGTCAGGAGAGCGTGGAGGCCATGGAATTGATCTGCTCTACCAATCCATCGATCACCGAATCTGTTGTTCAGAAGCGTACGAACACTTCGACTGAAATGTACAGGAGCTCCATCGTGCATGAACCACATGTTGTGTCGTACTTGTAAAGGCACATATTCTAGCAGCAGAGGTAGAGTATCCCGTATGAAATCATCATAACGTGCTCCATTGAGCGTAGGTGGACGAAACTAAAATGAGCTCTAACATGGAAATTAAGCGTTTCCGGACACATGTCCACATAACATCTTTTCTTTATTTGTGTGTGAGGAATGTTTCCTGAAAGTTTGGCCGTACCTTTTTGTAACACCCTGTATACAGGCGTTGGCGATCGTAGTGTCCTATTTTGTCTGTTTACATATCTCTGTATTCAAATACACATTGAAAAGCGTCAAAGCTTTTCATGTTTATAATTAAAGGAAAGAATTCCTTTTAAAATCAGTCATCAGTTTATTGCAATATATGAAGTGTGAAGGAGGTGAATTATTGTGTCATTAAGCGTCGGTAAAGGGCTATGATTCTTCTCTTTGCAAACTGGGTACACTTTGTGCATGAAGGGAATTCTTCTGATGCGTTCCTCGCTGGGAAGCCCGGCGACCAGGTGGACACAGGTAGTGTGTGTGCCCACGGGCGAGCGGCGGTCGTGCGCCCATGTCGGCACGCTTCACGGAGGGCAGGCCCCCAGAGGGTTAGCGACAGGTGAAGACGCTGCATACGTCAGCACGCTGCCAAGGGAAGCCGTGGACGTTCGCATGTGTGTCCGAGGCAGCGGAAACTACAAACTTAGAGCGAAAAACAGCTTTGCCACCATTCTAGGTAATGCGGACAGAGCGGCGAGTTGAATAGCAACAACACGACTTGGGTGTCCAAGAATCTCAAGTGGCGCGGGGAATTTTGGCCGTTTCCCGCGAGCAGAACACCTGGGAACGTAGCGGCAATACTCAAAGGGAGAAGTCTCGGTTTATTTGTATACTCTGTTTCACATAGAGTATCGCTCTCTTTTCCTCGCGGAATGTGACGGCAAGGAGGAAATTCTGAAAGGGACCTCTTCATTGGCAAGAATCTCATGTTCGCTTTGAAAAATAGTACGAGCTACGTAATTTGCGGAAAGGCGGAGACAAGACGCTGGAGGGTTCCAGAATATGGCATCTGAGTAGGTCGGAGTTCACTTTTGACTGCTTCCGACAAGTCGCAAGGATTCTCTTATCGCTTGTCATGAGACTTTTCACTTTGCATTCGTCGGAAATAGCGTAGAGAGCAAAGTTTGTTAGAACCAAGTAGGCGAGCTTCACTCACTGTGCACGTTATCAAGAACTTAACTCAGGATCACATTTTAATTTGCTACATGTCGCATGACGGTAGTAGTGTTAGAACAGTTTTGAGCTTTGTTTAATGCAGTTTCACGTAGGTTTACACTTGCAGATGGACGCATACCGTCGTCCAGTAATGATAACTTCCAGTTGCAAGTTTTGGTCATTGTTTTCAGCGTAGGCATGTTAGACGCTATAAACTACGACGCCGGCACAGTCTTTATGCAGCCGCACGCAATCAGCCGACTCCACCGCCAGGCCGACAACGCTATCAACATGGTAATACAGAAAACGCCCGCTTTCCTAGCTGCGCATTCTTGTTTCGCTTTCTTCAATTTGTTTGCAATGTGTTAAATGCTCATACAGACGCAAGGCACAATATTCACTTTCTCTGCCTCGTGATGACTGGGTGTTGTACGCTGTCCTTAGGTTAGTTAGGTTTAAGTAGTTCTGAGTTCTAGGCGACTGATGACCATAGATGTTAAGTCCCATAGTCCTCAGAGCCATTTGAACCATTTTTTGAACCACGATATTCAGCGTTTGCCCGATAAGAGAGTCATATGTTCAGCTGTTTTTTTTTTTTAATTCTTTCCTCATTTAATACACCAGGTCAACCCGTCACGCGTAATTTATTTATATGTTAAATTAGAATGAAGTCATGCAACGCTCATGTTAAAAGGCAAATACCAGGGTGGGTACCTTATATAATTCACTTGTTGCGAGCTCTTGGTGCCAATTCAATTCTATTTGTTGTTTTTTTAATTTGATATTTTCTACAGTATCTGGGGACCCAAATTTTTTACTTTTCTTTATCATTATCTGAATAATTTGAGTGATTGTTAAATGAATTTGATAAAATTTCAATCATTATTGCATGTGCCGTTTAATGCAGTTTCACTGAATAAGACAGTTATAAGTTGAACAGCACTGCTTGCATTTCATTTATAGAGTTTAAATCAAAATTCACACCTCTTTCTCCCTCCCACACGTGGTATCCTGCAACTTGCCTATACCAGTTTCTTTGGCCTTTCAATGTATTATTACCTATCGGTTCTTGTAGATATCGCATTTTACCCGCCTTGCGCTAGAGAACTGCAATATTTGGCACTGTTGAACACATTTTATTGTAGGAAATTGTTTTGGTTAGTCTTTCCTCCATTACCATTCGCCTCTCTGCAATACGCCAGTGGTCGAGCGACATCTTCAGATGCGAATAAGGGTCATTGCTCCTCTGTCTCTATCCTTATCGTGCAGACGCACTCTCTGCCGCTGCCCCAGTCCACTGTTACATCAGCCCCTACGGTCACCTCGCTCTAGGGGGGCGCTGGACCGTCTGCAGTGCCGTGGTGGGTCCAGGTGTCACCTGCTGTACCCGTTCTCTCTCCCTCGCTTCCCCGAGCCTCCTGGCCTCCTCTCGTCTCATTTTGAAACTTACAGCTGCATACTGCGTTGTTCATTACCTTATCATGCATTACTGAAGATCAGGCATGCGATTCTCGTGAACGTTATGTTAGATGTACAGCATTTGCACTGTGAGAATTTACCGCAAATTTGCATGTTTCACAGATGGTACATTCCAGTCCGTGAAATAATTTTGTGATTTCTCGGCGGAAAACTCTCAGGTTTATAATAAAGCTGATCGAATGAACACTTCAGCATTGCTATATTAGTACCTTGTCACGACACAGCAAAAGTTCATGTTTGAACAGCGTGAAGTATGATTTTTTGTTCAGAAATAATTTCACAAGTCTTTTCTTCTCAGAATTCATATTGGAATGTACTAACTGTTTGGTTTTTTCCGTTTATATTGTTTCCATTGCCAATTGGATGAATACATGGTCTGTTGCACCACTCTAAGGCAGGGAGCGATATTGGTGCCATATAAGTTGATCTGTGCTCAGCTTGTGGATGTTGACGAGATTTTCATCATGCCCTGATACCGATGGGGGGTATCTTGCCAGATGGACATACGTTCTCCACGTGAAAGGCGTGTTGACGTTCAAGTATGTTCTATCTTCCGCTGTGGTTCGATTAGAGTTATCGCCAGTGTAGCGATATGTTCTCGCTAGTGGTTTTCGACACTGGTTATCGCTTGTGGTTTATCGCCAGTAGTGCGATGTTGTTTGCCTTGTGTTTCAATTGTGGTTCGCCAGCCCTAGAGGTGCGTCATCAGCGAAGTATTGCATTACATGGCGTGAGCACGTCGACTGCGAGTCACGCTAGTACGTTTCTACATGAATGGGAAAGATATGGCGAATGCGACCACATTAAAATGGAAGATAATCACAAATCATTAAGCTCTCCAAAATAAAAAGTACTTGTATTTTATGTCTTTACAGTAGCTGTTATTTGATGATATTTGTCCGTCAATTTTTGAGATTTGTAGGTCAGTTTCAGAGGAAAAGGCGTATTCGTGCGAAATCCTGATACATCGTGACAGCCCAGTAACGAGTAAACAGATGGTGGTGAGCGGTATTCGACACATCTTCTGCGTCAGCGTCACCACCTAGTAAGTTGCCATCAGAGACAGTATCAAAATGCAAATTAGTGAAAGCAGAAATGGTTAGGGTTAGCTCGACTTGGTAATGGGTAGGATATAATTGGTAGTAAGTTCTGCATGGTGGGAATGTTTGAGGTATAAATGTGCTGACTGTGCCGGCTTTTTCATTACTTTATGCCTTTTAGGGGACAAGGAATGAAAGAGGAGAATGACTAATTGAGTTCTGTAACAAGTTTCAGCTAGTAATAGCGAATACCCTGTTCAAGAATCACAAGAGGAGGAAGTATACTTGGAAAAGGCCGGGAGATACGGGAAGATTTCAATTAGATTACATCATGGTCAGACAGAGATTCCGAAATCAGATACTGGATTGTAAGGCGTACCCGGAAGCAGATATAGACTCAGATCACAATATAGTAGTGATGAAGATGTAGGCTGAAGTTCAAGACATTAGTCAGGAAGAATCAATACGCAAAAAAGTGGGATACGGAAGTACTAAGGAATGACGAGATACGTTTGAAGTTCTCTAACGCTATAGATACAGCATTAAGGAATAGCGCAGTAGACAGTACAGTTGAAGAGGAATGGACATCTCTAAAAAGGGCCATTACAGAAGTTGGGAAGGAAAACATAGGTACAAAGAAGGTAGCTGCGAAGAAACCATGGGCAACTGAAGAAATACTTCAGTTGATTCATGAAAGGAGGAAGTACAAACATATTCCGGGAAAATCAGGGATACAGAAATACAAGTCGCTGTGGAATGAAATAAATAGGAAGTGCAGGGAACCTAAGACGAAATGGCTGCAGGAAAAATGTGAAAAAGATATGATTGTCGGAAGGACAGACTCAGCACACAGGAAAGTCAAAACAACCTTTGGTGACATTAAAAGCAACGGTGGTAACATTAAGAGTGTAACGGGAATTCCACTGTTACATTCAGAGGAGAGAGCAGATAGGTGGAAAGAATACATTGAAAGCCTCTATGAGGGTGAAGATTTGTCTGATGTGATAGAAGAAGAAACAGGAGTCGATTTAGAAGAGATAGGGGATCCAGTATTAGAATCGGAATTTAAAAGAGCTTTGGAGGACTTACTGTCAAATAAGGCAGAAGGGATAGATAACATTCCATCAGAATTTCTAAAATCATTGGGGGAAGTGGCAACAAAACGACTATTCACGTTGGCGTGTAGAATATATGAGTCTGGCGATATACCATCTGACTTTCGGAAAAGCATCATCCACACAATTCCGAAGACGGCAAGAGCTGACAAGTGCGAGAATTATCGCACAATCAGCTTAACAGCTCATGCATCGAAGCTGCTTACAAGAATAATATACAGAAGAATGGAAAAGAAAATTGAGAATGCGCTAGATGACGATCAATTTGGCTTTAGGAAAAGTAAAGGGACGAGAGAGGCAATTCTGACGTTACGGCTAATAATGGAAGCAAGGCTAAAGAAAAATCAAGACACTTTCATAGGATTTGTCGACCTGGAAAAAGCGTTTGACAATATAAAATGGTGCAAGCTGTTCTGAAAAAAGTAGGGGTAAGCTATAGGGAGAGACGGGTCATATACAATATGTACAACAACCAAGAGGGAATAATAAGAGTGGACGATCAAGAACGAAGTGCTCGTATTAAGAAGGGTGTAAGACAAGGCTGTAGCCTTTCGCCCCTACTCTTCAATCTGTACATCGAGGAAGCAATGATGGAAATAAAAGAAAGGTTCAGGAGTGGAATTAAAATACAAGGTGAAAGGATATCAATGATACGATTCGCTGATGACATTGCTATCCTGAGTGAAAGTGAAGAAGAATTAAATGATCTGCTGAACGGAATGAACAGTCTAATGAGTACACAGTATGGTTTGAGAGTAAATCGGAGAAAGACGAAGGTAATGAGAAGTAGTAGAAATGAGGACAGCGAGAAACTTAACATCAGGATTGATGGTCACGAAGTCAATGAAGTTAAGGAATTCTGCTACCTAGGCAGTAAAATAACCAATGGCGGACAGAGCAAGGAGGACATCAAAAGCAGACTCGCTATGGAAAAAAAGGCATTTCTGGCCAAGAGAAGTCTACTAATATCAAATACTAGCCTTAATTTGAGGAAGAAATTTCTGAGGATGTACGTCTGGAGTACAGCATTGTATGGTAGTGAAACATGGACTGTGGGAAAACCGGAACAGAAGAGAATCGAAGCATTTGAGATGTGGTGCTATAGACGAATGTTGAAAATTAGGTGGACTGATGAGGTAAGGAATGAGGAGGTTCTACGCAGAATCGGAGAGGAAAGGAATATGTGGAAAACACTGATAAGGAGAAGGGACAGGATGATAGGACATCTGCTAAGACATGAGGGAATGACTTCCCTGGTACTAGAGGGAGCTGTAGAGGGCAAAAACTGTAGAGGAAGACAGAGATTGGAATACGTCAAGCAAATAATTGAGGACGTAGGTTGCAAGTGCTACTCTGAGATTAAGAAGTTAGCACAGGAAAGGAATTCGTGGCGGGCCGCATCAAACCAGTCAGTAGACTGATGACAAAAAAAGAAATGCCTTTTAGATGAACAATTAACGATCAAAATTTATTAAAATCATAAAAAAGATCGGTAAATGATTACAATATGATCAATGCAAAGAATTGAAACATGCCTCACAGCCTCCTTCTGTTTAAACAATATTCCTAAAAAAATTGCAAAATTTCAATTACAAACAGTTGAGATTTTTGTTATGATTTTTTATGTATCTGTGTTTGTAAACATTCATTCCAAAAGTATGGCACTAAAATATGCGCTAAGCAATGTGCAGCGGACTATACCTCAACTGATGCTATGATGTGCGCAGCTGCCAGCGTGACATCACCAAATGGACATCAGCTGGGACTAGTAACCAACTGGTGTGATTTTCAAATAACTTCTGGGAATTCAGCCAGACAACACTTTCAGCAACTGCCAGGAGAAACTTAGGTCTCAAACTGGAGTGATGTCACCACCTGGGCAAACTGGAAGCTGTCAGCTACAAGCGACCCATCTGCATCCCTACCCGCACTCCCAACTGCACCTCCTCCTAGAGGAGGCAGGGCACGCAGCCAGTTGATGTGACTCCATTGGGGTGGCCCACAGGCGATAGAGGTGAGCACAGAGTCCCACTCATCCCTTTCACTCACACCAACAGAGAGGGAAACGATTTCTAGGGACTGTGATCCATCACAGAGGGAGCCTCCATTACAGGCTGCAGGCAGTAGAGGCTCGCCCCCTGATGTCTCTGAACCATTTGGGGCCACTGCCGTTTGATGCCACAGTCTTTCGGGACTGACCTAACATCGCTGCCAGCGAAAAAGGTGGGAACGGGGATAGCCAAACCAAGCGATATATGTGTCTGGACACTCGCCAGAACACTAACAACTGCTGGTGGAGGACTGCCTTCAACAACAGCGACAATTTGTCAACTGCTGTACTATCTCTACTATCATAGACAGGAAACTGGCCCTGCCACAGAGGTAGGTAAAGGAGTAACCGTTCTCTTTTCAACTCACCTCTCATTAACTGCCACATCCAACCGAATAAACACCTCATGATTGTAGTGCTATGTTTATTTGTGTGATCAATGTAAAGCTAATTTTTCATCTCTCTAAAAATACTTGAGAAGAAAGCAGTGAGAGACTTAAAATATTGTCTTTTATTATTATTTTGTGTGCCTTGCTGTATTTGTTATATTAGATTAAATGTGAACTTTCACTTTCAGATGAGTGCTAGGCTACAAGGTCACTCTCTTCTAATATATCAGATTGATAAGGGATCAAATATGACAATTACACTAACATTGAAACCACTTTTGGAATTGACTCTATTTTTTATTTTGTCTTTGTCATTTGTGTAAATTCTCACTGTGTTTCATATGTCTTTTAAATGTTGTTTATTTTGTGTTAACACCATTTACACTGTTGTTCTGAATGAACATAAAGACACCTTACTACGAAATAAGGGTAATGAAATAAGGTTAACAGATGACACATGTCACAAGAGCACACAGTTGACTTCCCTAGATTAGGTGAATGATTGGATAGAATTTGTCATGTTATTTGTCCATATGAAGGATTGAATCACTGTGATACCTGGGCAGGAGTAACAAAATCTTTGAGGCAGAGAATGCTCAATGCCCAACAATACTGTATTGCAGTTAGAGAATCCAATCATCTCTGACTTCAGCTACAGTGTGAATGTGTTACTTAAATGGCTGCATGAAATTTTAATCGTTCAGTAATTCAGGTTGGAGTGAAAGGTGTACGTCAAAGACCTGGGGGTCCAAAGGAACATTTCTCGCCCCCAGCAAAACATATAACTTTTTCTGGCATGGAATACTGTGTGTATGACCCCAGGTTCAATGAGTTCAAGATAAGATTTGCTATTTTTACGTTTTTGCTGGCAAAGCTGACATGGTCCGACATGTCACACTCAGAAATCCATTTAAAGTGTCATAATTTCTTATACTCCACTGAAGTGTGACACACTCCATGCAGAAATTATTGAGTGCTGGGCTAGTAGTGAGGTGCTATGCCACTCTCTCACTTTAATAACATTGTCATTCAGATTAACATTCATGTTTTAGAGCGTGATCTTGGAGTTCACCAGCACTACATTTGGTATGTGTGGTTAATAACTTTTTCTACATGAGGATATTGAGGGCAGAAGGTTAATGTAACTGCATGTGTAACCTGTAGAGTGCTTATAAGTGGGGGGACATAGTGGAGGTGACCAAGAACAAGGAGGAACATGAATTGGGGGCCATAAATGTTGAACACAGTGACCCACCTGTGTGAGTGATTCTGAGATACAGCGTTCAGTGGTTCTTACCAGCAGAGGGACTTTTGGCGGAAGCCCTCTCTTCCTTACATTCAGGATCAGATAATAGGGCACCAGCACGCAAAACACTTTACCAGGTCCAGCACCATTCTGTCATGGAAGATAGGCAGATGGCTGAAAGTAGGTGGAGGGAGACATTTAAGGGAGACTGCTGTAAACTGAGCTGTCATCCAAATGGTTGGACTTTCCACCTCCCCCCTACAGACGCCAGGATGAGACCAGTTTCTTTTACTGAGTCGCAAAAAGATATATTTCAGGGGTCTGTCTGGGAAACTTAACAGCCTTCTTTCAGAAGCTGCAAATGGTTGGCCTGGGAAGATTAGGTCACTCCATAAATGAGGGACTATGATCCCATCTAGGAAGATCTTTTCAGCCAGACTATGCCCATGGCTATTGTGAGAACAACGCCTCCCTAGTTTTTCATGTTTCTGGTCTAAAACGTTATTTTTTCAGATGAGAGCCATTTGGAGTAGATGATTGGCTCCTCTAGGGAAATGGAAAGCAGAAGCTTCCTCCTCAAGCCTGGGAACCTTAGTACAGTGTCTGGATTGGCTACCTGGCCAACAGAGAACTCAAGAGGGGACATGAGTGGAAGAGAGATTGGTTTGTGCAACGTGGAGGCGGTTTATTTTTTGGTAATTCGGCTTCCATACCAAGGCCTGATGGAAGGTGGTTGTGATTCCTCAGGAAACTTTGTCTTCTTCAGGTCTTTCCATAGTGGGTGAGACTTGTGACCTGAATCTTGTGGCAGCCTAAAAGCTCGTGGTAGATTCCATCAGTACCGGCAGTGGAACTGCATATCATCTTGGACATATCGTGTGTCACCAGGGTGAACTTATTCGTCCTGAGTCGGTCATCTAACGCTGGACAATTCCAGCATGCACCATCGTGCCTGTCAGTCAAATCAGTTTGGTCAGGTCAGCAAACAGGTGCGGCTCACAGTGAAATCTGTCACGAGTTCAGGGAATTTTCCCACGTTCTAATAATCAGAACACAAGATCCCATAGTTTGCATATTTCGTGGATGCATTAGGACATACAGCTGCTGCAGCAACTGCTCCAGACCCATGGCGCTGTTTCCTACTGTTGCCTGAGCCAACATAAAGTAATGCTGCACTGGCATGTATTTTTTAACTGGTATCTACAGCTCCCTGTTCTCAGGTGAACATTAGTTTGTGCTATAGTTGATTCCGTACGAATACAGTTGGGCCTTGTAGTTTCTTCATGTGAACCAAGTCAGATTGCAATGTAAAAGGGATTAATTCAGTGAAAATTTATGTAGCTTCTACGCAAATATATGCTTTGACCATCAGTCACCACTCCATAACTTATTTTGTGCTTAAAATTAATCTGCGAGTGCTCCAAAAAGTTGTAGTTGCTAGGGGTTTCATAAAACTTGTAAATTTAAATGTATCACTGTTCTCATTCACACTCCTTCTTGTCTTCACTGTTCTAAATTGTTGGTGTGCTCATGTACCACCACAATAAAATATAAATTAGTATTATTAAAGTATTATAATATTGTAATATTGTCACCAGCCTTGGGAAATTTCCTTGCTTGTTCGTCACCAGTTTCTTTCAAAAAATTCACGAACTCTAACACAAAATGTGATGACCTTGCCGTATGAAGTATCATGACAAAATTTAGTAACTGCAGTCTCATCCGAAATGTTCTTCTGCAGTTCTTGAAGACTGTGGGCGTCGTTGCGACACATTAAAGACTTAAGGTCTCCTCACAAAATGTAATCGCACACTGACAGATCAGGTGACCGATCAGACTGACCTCTGCTAATAAGTCTATAAGGCGTGAAGTCTTGGAAATGTGATCCAAGCTTCGGCCAACGGTATGGACAGCTGCTCCATCATGTTGGAAGTAACCGTACGTCTTTTCCTCCACCGTTAATGCTGCCACAAATAATTAAAAATGTTGGCCACGTAACGCGCCGAACTCAACGTCTGATGAAACAAGATGGGACCAATAATTCGGTGGTCAGGCACTGCACACCAACTACCAACGTTCCGATCATGCAACGTGTTTCGTGGACGATACGTGGATTCTTCGCTGCCCAGAACCTGTTATGCTGTGAGTTGACGTAATCAAAATGGTTCAAATGGCTCTGAGGACTATGGGACCTAACATCGGAGGTCATCAGTCCCCTAGAACTTAGAACTACTTAAACCTAACTAACCTAAGGACATCACACACATCCATGCGCGCTGAAGGATTCGAACCTGCGACTGAAGCGCCTAGAACCGCTCGGCCACAACGGCCGGCTGACGTAATCAGTCAGGTAAAACCAGTCTCCATCAGACAGAAAAAACAGATCCATATCCCAGACATTCTATGTGAACAACCACTCACAAAACTGGAGGCGCTCAAGAGCATCTGCTGGTTTTAATGCACGAAGAACAGACACTCGGTATGGATACATGTGCATGTCGAGGTGCAGTATGCGTCAGCAGGATTGACTTGATATTTCAGCCTCTTACAACAGACGTCGGGTCGATTCTGAAGCACTCTGAAGCATTTTCCTGCGAGCAGGCACGTTTCGAAATGTTTTTTGACTGTGTGACGCTACTTTCGGACTAAGCATTGCATGGCATACTCTACTGGCACTTTCACACCATCAAACTTCTCAACAAACAACTGTCCACATGATTTCCACTTCGTTATCATGTAATTTTCCTACTGCTCCACTGTGAGTACCGTCGTCCCCTTTTCACTGCTCCACTCACACTGACACAGCCCGCACTACACTCTGAACACGTGTGGTTCACGTGACGGGCGAACACTTGGTGTGCACGTCACAGGGTGTGTTTATGCGCCTACATACACGTCGAGTAGTATCCACTCGTCCGGGCCACTTTTATTTGACCAACCCTGTATAACTGTTCATAATATGACGAACGACCATATGTAGAAGTCATTGTACCTCATCAATGCTAAAAAGGAAGGTTTATCTTAAAGTGATATACTCCACGTAAAACTGTGTACAAAATGTAGGTCCCATAACTGATGTACTGAAATAATTATTTGATTTCTCTTGAATTCCTGAATCATTTGAAGTGCGTCCTCGATATAGTGCCTTAAAAAGTAATTGTGTTAACGCCGGCAAATTAACTCTTCCCTTGTGACAACACAATGCCATTGTATCACATACAGTAACTTCTGGCGTGAAACGTTTTTCATTACAAAATCCACACTGTAAATTGAAAAACGCCTTTTTATGTTGAACTGGGTGGTTTGAAGTGAAATCCATAATGGCATCAGTACAAGTCTCCCTGCGAAAGATACCGAATGTGTGCTGGCCATTTTCATTCCGAACTTATAGATTTAGGAAAGTAATAGATTTATGGCAGGCGTACATTCGGTATCTTTCGCAAAGAGACTTGTAGTGATGACATTGTCGATCTCGCTACAAATGCCTGCCGGATTGGCCGAGCGGTTCTAGGCGCTTCAGTCTGGAATCGTGCGACCGCTACGGTCGCAGGTTCGAATCCTGATTCGGGCATCGATGTGTGTGATGTCCTTAGGTTAGTTAGGTTTAAGTAGTTCTAGGGGACTGATGATCTCAGATGTTAAGTCCCATAGTGCTCAGAGCCATTTGAACCATTTTTCGCTACAAACCACCCAGTTCTAGCCGGACAGCAATGTAAAGTATTTACTTATGTTTTACTTTATGTGATTCCCATGTAAATTAGAAGTGTTTTACTTCCCTTAAATATTACATATGCAGTTCATATAGAGGGCGCTATACAACCAACTGATGACTTCTCCACACAGCCTACCTTCTTTATACAGTAGTATTCAAAGAAGTGTGACTGACGCCCGAAAAACAGGGACTTAAATGCATTGAGAATGGAAGATGGTGGCATGTAATGTAAAAGCCGTATAAGTTATGCCATTAGTTGTAACTTTTTATTATATCTTCTGACTACGTACTTCTTCTGTTTTAAGCATTGAGAATGGCTAGCTACTAGCCGAAATCTGGATCTGCATAATAAAATCTAAAGAAGGACGACTGATTGCTCCACTCTATAATTTATAAGTCACATAACAGTCGCTGGGTGCACACACTTTCCGAATGGAAGCTCACCTAATAAGAGATTTATACTGGAACTGTAAGTATTTTAAGTATTTACAAGCATGTACATAATGTTGTGTAATCAGTAAGTGTATCAGATACACTAAGTGAATAGAGTTTTATAAAAGAAGCCAGGCAGATAAAATCTACACTTTAATCCTTCAGACACTGCTGTTCAAAATTTGTCTGGTTTCCTTACAGACCATAATTTTACAGAAGTCTCAAATTGCCTACACTTGATAGATAAATACTTGTATCTGTATGGTAAATGACCATTCAGAACTGACACTTAATGAATTGTGGAAAGTCTTTTTCGCGAGTTAGTTTCTTGAGGTGTTTCGAAATATCGTCATCACAACGTAGGTCTGTAAAAAGTAAAAGAAGAATTAGAACATAAAACACGACAGACAATTATATGCACAATAGTCAACCGTTAAACAAATACGTATTAACTGGACGCTTTCAATTGGTCAAACGGCGGAAGTACCTGGTTATGCGAGGACAGCAGCAATGTTCAGTGCCGCACTTTGTCTCAGCTAGCAAGACATCAGCGCTGAACACGGAAGGCAGTTGCTCTCTGAAATACCAGGAAAATGTTCAGACATGTAGTTTCTTGAACAACATTGTGATCGAAGACTGTTTAAACGGGAATAATCGTGAATGTCCGGTATGGACGCCAAGTCGAAAACTGTGTTCCGACAAGTCGTCATACAAGTTTTTTGTGATGCTAGCTCGGTAAATCACTATGAAGTAAAGAACGCAACTAATTACTCATACTGTGAAGAAAAACTGTGATAGTGAGACCGGCTTTACTGCGTTTCTAACCAGTAAGTCATTCCTTCGATATGGACAGTGGCTGTTTATCTTTGTCCTCAGATTCCCTGAATTACATAAACATTAAGAGTTGTACAAAGGAATTTGCGTTATGAATACTTACTGCTTAATATGATTTGCTGGCAGTATGTGTAAGAAAAAGTAAGACATCTATTTTTTACTTCAGTTAGTCACTCTAGGTGTGACGTCTACAACAAACTTACAGGAGACCAACAGTTAACGTTGCGCAGTTCTGGGAGACGAATACTTCAATTAGTTTTTGTGCAGGTCTTCATTGCTGTAGAACGTACAGACGTAAGTGAAGTATTGGAAGGTTAAGCCAAGGCACAGTGCCAATTTTGTCATCCACAGATTACGCACAGCCATACTACTACAGTACATCCCTTTTATCCTCTGTACCAACGTTAAATCCAATTCCGTTATTCACCTGGTCTCTTCATTTAATAAATGGCGTTTTACTCCAGCTTAAAGCTCACCTTGTTGAACACATAATTTGCATTCCATAGAGCATTTCCTTTATTCTCACTGTCGTCGCTTCTGTCCCATACGTCTCAACACTTTGCACAAAAATCTTCTATAACCACTTTTTTCTATCTTTAGATACAACTGCACTCAGAACATTCATGATTTTCACTGCGAGTGGTATCAAGTATTTCGGATATACAAGTTGAAGACAGACAATCAGCTACTTAGATCGTCGCCATCCAAGCAGCACGGGAGACTTGCATTTCTTGGGAGGATTCTCTGAAACTGTGGCGTAATTCGTATAAAAGGGACTACTGCAACCTACTCTAGGACACTTAACCAATGTTTGCAATCTGTGGCTGTAGCCGTCGCTGTGACCTTAATGGGATTGTATTCTGTAGACGAAGGGGTAACTGCGAAGAGCTGGGATCTAAATGGGACTTGGAAGAAAGATAACATTTCCAAAGAGCCCAGTTCGTTAAAAATATAGGAAAACTGGTGCTGAAGGTAATATAAGCAGCGTTTCCACTGGATGCTTACTTTATCACTGCGGAGGTCTCTGGAATATAATGTAAAGGAAGTTATGGTCCTTATGAATGCAATACGTACTGGCCCATTCGTGAAAGATACCGATCAAAATTGTTATGGGGCACACTCTGGGTGTATTGTACATGGCTCTGGAAGGTTTCTGAACGTTTTACACTAATATCCATACTCTGCAAACCACTTTATCGCATGGCAGAGAGTGCTTCTCATCATACTACACCGTATCCTCTCTTTCCTCTTCATTCGTTTAGGGACTGAGGGAAGTGTGATCGCTCAGTCACATTTGTGCACACTGTGATTAGTGCGATCTTGTCTCTGCGATCCCTTATGTGCGGGGGTTTTGCTACTATCATAAGTTTCTCAAGTAATTCCAGTTTCTTCAACATACAAGTATATTTCCATGGGGTCGTTGTAGTCTATGTTAAGGTGTTTCCTACTTACTGTTTTTGAGCATTTCTGTGATTCTCTGTCATGGATCAGACAGATCTTTGAACATTCGTGCGGTACATTTTGCACTAATTTGATATCGCCTACCAGTTGCAATTGCTATGAAATCAACACTAAAGGACAATATTCTGTTATTGATGTACAAGTGATTTGTAAGGGATCTTCTTCGATGACTGACTGCATTTCCCCCTGTGTCGTACCGATGAACCAACGTCTACTACCTGCTTTACGTACGACTAAGCCCACGATATCATTATGCTCATATCCCTACAAACGGCTGCCGCCAGGTGTCTGTATGAGTTGCAAGATTCCAGTTTTAATTCAGTGATATTGAAATCAAAGGAGAGTAGGTTTTGCATTTTCTGAAGTGCACAGTTTTACATTTATGACCATTTAATGCAAGCTGCTAATGTTTGCACAACCCTTAACTCTTAAAGGACGTGAATATTTGTAATGTTTTTGCGTCACAGAACACTTCATTCTGTATAACTGCATCAGCTGCAAAAAATGAGATTATTTATTTTGTCGTGCTATGTCTTTAACATACAGCATAAACAGCAAGAATCGCAACATACTTCTCTGTGGCACACTCGCAGTTACCTCTACTTCTCCCAATCACTTCACGACCAAGATAACATGCTGTGTCCTCCCTAGAAAATAATGCAAAATCCAATCTCAAATTTATTTGGTACCTCATTAGATCGTACTTTAGCTAATAACTTAGATATAGTTGTGATCCTAACGCTCCTTAGAAACAAGAAGTGCTGCATGCACTTGTCTCTGTTGATCCATTTCTTTCAGTATGAAATGTGAGAGAGCGCAAAGTGAATTTTGGTTGGTCGATGTTTTTGAAACTCATGATGGTTTACAGGTATGAGGTCTTTCTATAGGAGATAATCATTCAGTGAATATTAATAGACACCTAATTTACATTTGATGTCCTAGCGACAGATCAACAGTACTTTGATATACAAAATCTGAGTTCTCTACACGAAAACAATTTTGAAATAATTTTCAAATGAAATCTGGTCATCCTCGTTTGAGTCTGCAGCTGATGACTCGCTCAGTGAAGCACATTAGTGGTACAGCTGTACCGAGATACTGATGTACGAAAGGCTTCTTATGTACAACTGCTGTTGCTGGCATCAGTATGGAATGGCACAACATCTATAAATATTAAGGACAATTATTACACTGTAAAATTTGCTGAAAGTTGTTGAAACTGTATAATTTCCATTAATAAGGATATCAACAATTCATTTAATGAAAGTAACACTAACTTAAGGGGCTCCGGAACGCCCTATACTTGCAATGTTAAAATAACGCTTATAAATTACATCTTTCCTCACAAAGTATTTGAGGTAGGAAGTTGAACTTTTTACAGATTATTTATTGGAATATGGGCTACAACTTAACACAGGGATTTTACAAAATTTTAGTTCAGTTATTAAAGATGATTTTTAAAAAATTGTAATGAAAATTCACAACATTTTTTTGCAATTTTTTATTTATATATTCAAAAATATACAGTTTTTTGGAAAAAGGCTGTGTTAAATTATGCAGAAGGTACAGTGTAACATTTACTGAAAGTTTGAAACAAATATGTTTGGAAGATCCTTAGAAAACATGTAATTAGTATGAGAAAATAAAAGTTTTGGGAATCGAGCGACAAAGATTGAATTAACTTTTTAGTGCATTCCAGGTCCATAGGATGGATTATCTTCATCCTCTGCAAACTCCTCCTCCAGATTCCTCTTGTTCCTCCTCCTGTTTACTCTTGCTTGTATTTCTAGACTCTTTACAGCCCTGTCTGTAGCCCGAAGGCGTTCCTAGTCTAAAGCAAGCATCGCTCGTACTATGTTAGAACCTATTTTCATTCCCATATTTTAAATACTTTGCACCTTACAATGTTGCCACCATTGAAAGTCGCAACAGCATCATACACACCAAAGTGAAGTGTTTCTATTCCAACAAATACAGTCTTGGGGATTCGCGACCATATAACACTATTTACACTTTCATTGGGATTTTGAGTTTTTCCGTGAATACACTTGCTGCTAAGTCTCTGAAAATAGGTTAGCCACAACACATACTTTATCTCACATCACTAAAATGTACCTGATGAACACGGACGTTAATAATAACACCATTTGACAGCAGTTTAACAGCGCCACAGTGGGTCACGCCCATGTAGAACACATTTCAAAAAAAATTTAAAAATAGTAGTAGTCTTCGGAATTGAATAAATTATATATCTATTAAAAGGTAATAGTCTGCAGATTCAGAAAACGCAAAAAAGTAAAAATTGAACTTTTCATGATTTTGAGCCTTTCCGGAGCCCCTTAAGTAGACTTATTTACTTGATATGTTAGCCAAAATAAAGAACTTAATTTCCGGTAGTGTTATTTTTTTAATTCTCACATCCGTCGCAGAGTTCTGCGTGGTGTGTGTCATATTTTTTATGCCGTGTAGTGTAGTACACGTTGCTCACTTTATTTGTAGTTAATAATATGTCTCCATCCTGAAATGAAATTTCAGTTCTTTAGACGGTTGTAGTTTGATGACGAAAAATAAACGTGACAACATTAAGAATGTATAAGTTAAATTTTTTGTACGTGCATTCATTCATTATTGGCTGTACTCCTCAATTTAGTAACTAATTCAGGCATTTTTATTGCCAATAAAATAGATCCTTAGTGCATAATCAATTGAGGTCCACCTGGTTTTGACATTCAAACTCAAACAGTGTTACATTACATTGCCATTAAATCATAGCTCATAACATTGACAGTAGATTGTACATGGAAGTCAGCGGCGCTGAGACTGGTAATCATAATGTTTTATTGTTTATTTTAACAAACTGAACATTTATTTTTATCTGTACTGCGATATTTGAAAATATGTATGTGATGTCTGATCTTTGGGATGTGACCAAATGAGCATATACCAGTATGATCCTGCAGCCACTATGAATCAAGTCTCAAAGGAACACTGGACACTGATTGCATCAATGAGGAAAGCTGCAAATATATGCTAGTCCTGGATTCAAACTCGGGTCTCCTGCTTACTAGGCAGATGTGCTGAACACTGCATCATCTGGACACAGTGGTCTTGACAACCGCAGAGACTACCTTAGCATGCTTCCTGTCAGACAAAAATTCTCAACTTATCCACACACTAGTGATGTAGTGCACCTTGCATCTCGTCCTCAATGACATCAAAAACAACACACATGTATAATTAATGTGAGGATGGGCACGGATCACTTGAATGCAGGTGCACACCACGCTCATACTCTTATTGGAATTGGCGGAATGCTGCAAGTAATGAGGATAATGGGCGCTACAACAGTAGTATGTGGTATATGTTGAGAACTTAAATCTGACAGGAGGTGTGCTACAGTAGTCGGTGCAGTTGCTTTTATCACCGTGTCTGGATGGTGCAGTTGTCTGGACATCTGCCCAGTAAGCAGAAAACTCGGGTTCAAATCCCAGTCTAGCACAAATTTTTAACTTCCCTCATTGATTTACTCACTGTTCGCCAGAACCTATATAGTTCTTTCCTTTGCGTCTTGATACTTGAAAATATTTTTCACCCATTCAAAGAGGAATATATTTCTGGCTGGATTACCTACACTAATCCGTCGTTCATTTTCACAGTTCTTGAGAGCTCCAGTTCAGCAGACTGCTAGATTGGTCAGTGGAGGCACTGTCAGCAGAGTTTCTAAGCGGTGGGTTGCATGGTGGCCACTGCGGAAGCTCCATCGGCATGGCAGCACCATGAGGGAAATGCACTGAAGATCCACAGAAGGTAAACGTGGGAGAAGGGAAAATCCGCTGCAGTACTCTGTGGAGTACGATTGGAGATCCACATCAGGTGATGCATGCTTATTAATGTGGCACTACATCTGTGTGGGAACTGTACGACGTGAGGTTATTCTATGATTGTTTTTAAATAGTGATAAATTAATAATGTGTATTCAGATAATAAGCAGGTAACTTGTTGTGCATACTGCTACTGACATCACGTTACAATTAAGCACAATAGTTATCAAACCATCTGCAATGCAGACACGTGAGTAAATTCAGTTTGGGTTCAGAACTAATGTTGTGTGACTATTGCTAATGATTTCAGACTGTAAGTACAGGCACAAATTACTGCACAGGAGACACAGAAGTAATTTCAGTGCTGACTCTGACATGAAGATGCATTCAAACTATAGAGCAATACCTGGTTGTTATCTGGGTAGGGTGAAATCTTCAGTAGTTTCATTTAGCACAAATCACAATCCTGCCAGCTACTTTTCTGTAATCAGATGTTGAAATAACTGGTGTTTTTTGGTAATAGAGGTTTTTTCGATTTTTGTTGTTTTCACATGTTAGGATGCACCTTTGTGGATTAGTTTTTACGACGGCGTGATGAAAAATATTATTCCAGAATTTTTTATTTGAAAACTCTTATAGCTTTTAACTCTTTGCCATTGGTGTGGAGGCTTGCGTGCCTCAGCTATACAGCTGGCCATACAGTAGGTGCAACCACAACGGAGGGGTGTCTGTTGATAGGCCAGACAAACTTGTGGTTCCTGAAGAGGGCAGCAGCCTTTTCAGTAGTTGCAGGGGCAACAGTCTGGATGGTTGACTGATCTGGCCTTCTAACACTAACCAAAACGGCCTTGCTGTGCTGGTACTGCGAACGGCTTTAAGCAAGGGGAACTTACAGCGGTAATTTTTTCCGAGGGCATGCAGCCTTACTGTATGGTTAGATGATGGGGGCATCCTCTTGGGTAAAATGTTCCAGACGTAAAATAGTCCCCCATTCAGATCTCCAGGCAGGGACTAATCTGGAGGATGTTGTTATCATGGGAAAGAAAACTGGCTTTCTACGGATCAGAGCGTGGAATGTCAGGTCCCTCAGTTAGGCAGGTAGGTTAGAAAATTTAAAAAGGGAAATGAATAGGTTAAAGATAGATATAGTGGGAATTAATGAAGATCGGTGGCAGGAGGAACAAGACTTCTGGTCAGGTGAATACAGAGTTATAAATACAAAATCAAACACGGGTAATGTAAGAATAGGTTTAATAATGAATAGAAAAATAGGAATGCGGGTAATCTACTACAAAAAGCATACTGAACGTATTATTGTGTCCAAGATAGATACGAAGCCCACGCCTACCACAGTAGTACACGTTTATGTGCCAACTGGCTCAGCAGATGACGAGGAGATTGATGAAATGTATGATGAGATAAAAGAAATTATTCAGAAGTGAAGGGAGACGAAAATTTAATAGTCATGGGTGACTGGAACTCGATAGTAGGTAAAGGAAGAGAAGGAAACGTAGTAGGTGAATATGGAATGGGAGTAGGGAACGAAAGAGGAAGCCGCCTGGTAGAATTTTGCACAGAGCATAACATAATCATAGCTAATACTTGTTTCAAGAATCATAAAAGAAGGTTGTATACATGGAAGAAGCCTCGAAATACTGGAAGGTCTCAGATAGATTACATAATGGTAAGACAGAGATTCAGGAACCAGGTTTTAAATTGTAAGACATTTTCAGGGGCAGATGGCAGATGTGGACTCTGACCACAATGTATTGGTTATGAACTGTAGACTAACACTGAAGAAACTTCAAAAAGATGGGAATTTGATGAGATGGGTCGTGGATAAACTGAAAAAACCAGAGATTGTAGAAATCTTCAGGGAGAGCATTAGGGAACGATTGACAAGAATGGTGGAAAGAAATACAGTAGAAGAAGACTGGGTAGCTTTTTTTTTTTTTTTTTTGGATTTAGGGCGCAAAGCTGCTATGGTCATTAGCGCCCAGTCCGTGACTTAGGAAACAGTAAAAACCGAAAATGGAAATCAGCAGCAATGGGATCGAAACTCAAAAAATTGGAGAAACTAAAAGCAGAAGGAAGGCTTAAAAATTCACTACAGAAAGGGGTTGGATGTCCCAAAAAAAAAAAAAAATCTTCAAATGACTGACGTCATTTCACTGGCACTAATGAACTCGAGAACGCGATCGGCCGAGAGCATGTCATCTGCTAAAATTGACGACATATCAGGCGACAGCTGTAGACGGGCGCGTAACGGAGTAAAATAGGGGCAACTCAATTAAAAGGTGTCTTACCGTCCACAGCTGAGAGCAGTGGGGACAGAGTGGGGGAGGATCGCCGCTTAAAAGATGTCGATGGCTAAAAAGACAGTGCCCTATCCGGAGTCGAGTTAAAATTACCTCCTCCCGACGACGCGTTAGAGAGGAAGAGGTCCAAGCACAAGGAAGAGCTTTCACGTCCCGCAATTTATTATGGGGAAGTGTCGACCAATGTGCGTGCCATAAAAGAACAGCACGACAACATAAAACCCTCCGTAGATCGGCGAAGGGAATCGATTGAATAGCTGGCCGAAGAAGAGAGACTGCAGCCTTGGCCGCTATATCGGCCGCCTCATTTCCACAGATACCAACGTGTCCCGGGAACCAGAGGAACGCCACCGAGACGCCCCCCAGGTGGAGCAAGCGCAGACAGTCCTGAATCCGGTGGACCAGAGGGTGCACAGGGTAAAGAGCTTGGAGACTGAGGAGAGAGCTGAGAGAATCTGAACAGATAACATACTGTATCCGCTGATGGCGGCGGATGTAGTGGACAGCCTGGAGAACAGCGTAAAGCTCCGCAGTATAAACCGAACACTGGTCGGGAAGCCGAAATTGATTGGGGGTGTCGCCAACTATATAGGCACTCCCTACACGTAACGATGTTTTCGAGCCATCAGTGTAAATAAATGTGGCTTCCTTCATTTGTGCACATAGAGCAGCAAATGCCCGACGATAAACAAGTGAAGGGGTACCATCCGGAAATTGACAAAGGTCACGGATCAGACAGATCCGGGGACGGAGCCGAGGCGGTGCTGTACCCCAAGTTGTCAAGAAGGTTTTAGGAAAGCGGAAGGAAATAGAATGGAGCAGTTGATGGAAGCGGACTCCCGGTGGTAGTACGGAGGAGGGGCGGCCTGCATACCCTACATCAAAGGAGGCGTCAAAAAAAATGTCATGGGCTGGATTAGCAGGCATGGAAGACAAATGGCTAGCATAACGACTCAGAAGGACTGCTCGCCGATTGGATAGCGGAGGTTCAGCAGTCTCAGCATAAAGGCTTTCCACAGGGCTGGTGTAAAACGCTCCAGACACTAAACGTAATCCACGGTGGTGGATAGAGTCGAGACGAAGAAGAATAGACGGCCGAGCAGACGAGTAAACTATGCTTCCATAGTCCAATTTCGAGCGCACTAAGGCGCGATAGCGGCAGAGAAGGACCACTCGGTCCGCTCCCCAGGAGGTACCATTCAGGACACGGAGGGTGTTGAGCGATCGCAGACAGCGAGCCGAAAGATAGGAAACGTGGGAGGACCAGCACAGTTTTCTGTCAAACATAAGACCCAAGAATTTAGCGACGTCCGAAAACGGAAGGTTGACAGGTCCTAGATGTAAGGAGGGTGGAAGAAACTCCTTACGTCGCCACAAATTAACACAAACGGTCTTACTGGGAAAAAAACGGAAGCCGGTTTCGGTGCTCCAAGAGTAGAGGCGATCGAGACATCCTTGAAGACGTCGTTCAAGAAGGCTGGTCCGTTGAGAGCTGTAGTAGATCGCAAAATCGTCCACAAAGATGGAGCCCGAGACATCAGGAAGGAGACAATCCATAATTGGATTTATGGCAATGGCAAACAGTACAACACTTAGCACGGAGCCCTGGGGTATCCTGTTTTCTTGGGAGAAAGTACGGGAGAGAGTAGTGTTCACCCGCACTCGAAATGTGCGCTCTGCCATAAATTCGCGAAGAAAAAGGGGCAGCCGACCTCGAAAGCCCCAAGAAAACAGTGTGCGGAGGATGCCTGTCCTCCAACAGGTATCGTATGCTCTCTCCATATCAAAAAATATTGCTACTGTTTTGCGTTTCCGGAGAAAATTGTTCATGATATAAGTGGAGAGAGCAACAAGATGGTGAACTGCAGATCGATGCTTTCGGAATCCGCATTGGGCAGGTATTAAAAGACTGCGGGACTCCCGCCACCAAGCTAAACGGCAATTCACCATACGCTCCAAAACCTTACAGACACTACTCGTGAGAGAAATGGGGCGATAGCTAGAGGAGAGATGTTTGTCCTGTCCAGGTTTCGGAACAGGAACGGCTATAGCTTCCCGCCATCGTCTGGGACAAGTATTGTCGGTCCAAATTCGATTATAAATGCGAAGGAGGTAACGCAGACTATGGGTTGATAAATGCAGCAACACTTGGACGTGGATACCATCCGGCCCTGGGGCGGAGGAGCGAGAAGAAGAGAGTGCATGTTGGAGTTCCCGCATGGAGAAAACAGTATTGTAGCTTTCGCGATTTGGAGAGGAGAAAGCAAGAGGTCGCACTTCCCCTGCACGTTTCTTCGGGAGAAACGCTAGCGGGTAATTTGAAGAGCTCGAAATCTCATCAAATTGTTTACCCAAGGAGTTAGAAATTGCGACGGGGTCCACTAACGTATCACGCGCCACAGTGAGCCCAGAGACCGGGGAGAAACTAGGCGCGCCTGATAACCGTCGAATCCGACTCCAAACTTCCGAGGAGGGAGTGAAGGTGTTAAATGAGCTAATAAAGAATTTCCAGCTTGCCTTCTTGCTATCGCGGATGACGCGACGGCATCGCGCACGGAACTGCTTATAGTGGATACAGTTGGCCAAAGTAGGATGGTGGCGGAAAACGCGAAGAGCACGTCGCCGCTCACGTATTGCGTCACGGCATGCCTCGTTCCACCAAGGAACTGGGGGGCGCCGGGGCAATTCGGAGGTGCGTGGTACTGAACGTTCCGCAGCTGTAAGAATAACGTCGGTAATATGTGTGACCTCATCGTCGACGCTAGGAAAGTGACGGTCATCGAATGTCGCTAGAGACGAAAAAAGTGTCCAATCGGCTTGGGCAAACTTCCAGCGTCGCGGGCGCATGTATGGCAGTTGAGGCTGCAGTCTAAGGACACATGGAAAGTGATCACTCGAGTGTGTATCATCAAGGGCGAACCATTCGAAGCGCCGAGCTAGCGGAACAGTACCGACCGAAAGGTCCAAATGAGAGAAATTTGTCGTGGAGGCAGACAAAAATGTAGGGACCCCAGTGTTCAGGCAAACTAGATCCGCTTGGTGGAAGACGTCTAGCAATAGTGAGCCACGTGGACAAGGATGTGGAGATCCCCAAAGCGGGTGGTGGGCATTGAAGTCCCCAACCAGCAAATACGGGAGTGGAAGCTGACCAAGAAGATGAAGGAGATCAGCTCGTGCCATTGGTGTGGACGATGGAATGTATACAGTACAAAGAGAAAAGGTATATCCAGAAAGGGAAAGAGGGACAGCGACAGCTTGGAAGGAAGTGTTTAAGTGGATTGGGTGATAATGGAGAGTATCATTGGGTAGCTTTGAGAGATGAAATAGTGGGTAGCAGAGGATCAAGTAGGTAAAAAGACGAGGGCTAATAGAAATCGTTGGGTAACAGAATAGATATTGAATTGATGAAAGGAGAAATATAACAATGCAGTAAATCAAGCAGGCAAAAAGGAATACAAACGGCTCAAAAACAAGAACGACAGGAAGTGCAAAATGGCTAAGCAGGCATGGCTAGACGACAAATGTAAGGAAGCAGAGGCGCATATCTCTAGGGGTAAGATACACTCCTGGAAATTGAAATAAGAACACCGTGAATTCATTGTCCCAGGAAGGGGAAACTTTATTGACACATTCCTGGGGTCAGATACATCACATGATCACACTGACAGAACCACAGGCACATAGACACAGGCAACAGAGCATGCACAATGTCGGCACTAGTACAGTGTATATCCACCTTTCGCAGCAATGCAGGCTGCTATTCTCCCATGGAGACGATCGTAGAGATGCTGGATGTAGTCCTGTGGAACGGCTTGCCATGCCATTTCCACCTGGCGCCTCAGTTGGACCAGCGTTCGTGCTGGACGTGCAGACCGCGTGAGACGACGCTTCATCCAGTCCCAAACATGCTCAATGGGGGACAGATCCGGAGATCTTGCTGGCCAGGGTAGTTGACTTACACCTTCTAGAGCACGTTGGGTGGCACGGGATACATGCGGACGTGCATTGTCCTGTTGGAACAGCAAGTTCCCTTGCCGGTCCAGGAATGGTAGAACGATGGGTTCGATGACGGTTTGGATGTACCGTGCACTATTCAGTGTCCCCTCGACGATCACCAGTGGTGTACGGCCAGTGTAGGAGATCGCTCCCCACACCATGATGCCGGGTGTTGGCCCTGTGTGCCTCGGTCGTATGCAGTCCTGACTGTGGCGCTCACCTGCACGGCGCCAAACACGCATACGACCATCATTGGCACCAAGGCAGAAGCGACTCTCATCGCTGAAGACGACACGTCTCCATTCGTCCCTCCATTCACGCCTGTCGCGACACCACTGGAGGCGGGCTGCACGATGTTGGGGCGTGAGCGGAAGACGGCCTAACGGTGTGCGGGACCGTAGCCCAGCTTCATGGAGACGGTTGCGAATGGTCCTCGCCGATACCCCAGGAGCAACAGTGTCCCTAATTTGCTGGGAAGTGGCGGTGCGGTCCCCTACAGCACTGTGTAGGATCCTACGGTCTTGGCGTGCATCCGTGCGTCGCTGCGGTCCGGTCCCAGGTCGACGGGCACGTGCACCTTCCGCCGACCACTGGCGACAACATCGATGTACTGTGGAGACCTCACGCCCCACGCGTTGAGCAATTCGGCGGTACGTCCACCCGGCCTCCCGCATGCCCACTATACGCCCTCGCTCAAAGTCCGTCAACTGCACATACGGTTCACGTCCACGCTGTCGCGGCATGCTACCAGTGTTAAAGACTGCGATGGAGCTCCGTATGCCACGGCAAACTGGCTGACACTGACGGCGGCGGTGCACAAATGCTGCGCAGCTAGCGCCATTCGACGGCCAACACCGCGGTTCCTGGTGTGTCCGCTGTGCCGTGCGTGTGATCATTGCTTGTACAGCCCTCTCGCAGTGTCCGGAGCAAATATGGTGGGTCTGACACACCGGTGTCAATGTGTTCTTTTTTCCATTTCCAGGAGTGTAGATACTGCCTACAGGAAAATTAAAGAGACCTTTGGAGAAAAGAGAACCACTCGCATGAATAACAAGAGCTCAGACAGAAACCCAGTTCTAAGCACAAACAAGGGCGATGTTCTTGAGGGCAATATTACAGAAATGGAAGAGAATGTAGATGAAGATGAAATACAAGATATGATACTGCGTGAAGCGTTTGACAGAGCACTGAAAGACCTAATCCGAAACAGGGCCCTGGGAGCAGACAACATTGCATTAGAACTACTGACAGCCTTGGGAGAGACAGGCCTAACAAAATCTACCATCTAGTGAGCAAGATGTATGAGACAGGCGAAATACTCTCAAACTTCAAGAAGAATGTAATAATTCCCATCCCAAAGAAATCAGTTGTTGACAGATGTGCAAATTACCGAACTGTCAGTTTGGATCCCGTAGAAATATTGGAACATGTGAGGCAATACCTACCCTACGACTTATCTTAGAAAATAGATTGAAGAAAGGCAAACCTACGTTGCTAGTATTTGTAGTGTTAGAGAAAGCTTTTGACAACGTTGTCTGGAATACGCTCTTTCAAATTCTGAAGGTAGCAGGAGTAAAATACAGGGAGTGAAAGACTATTTACAATTTCTGCAGAAACCAGATGGCAGTTATAAGAGTCGAGGGGCATCAAAGGAAAGCAGCGGTCGGGAAGGGAATGAGACGGGGTTGTAGCCTATCCCCGATGTTATTCAGTCTGTTTATTCAGCAAGCAGTAAAGGAAATAAAAGAAAAATTCGGAGTAAGAATTAAAATCCATGGAGAAGAAATAAAAACTTTTAGGTTCGCCGATGACATTGTAATTCTGTCAGAGACAGCAAAGGACTTGGAAGAGCAGTTCGGAATGGATAGTGTCTTGAAAAGAGGATATGAGATGAACATCAACAAAAGCAAAACGAGGATAATGGAATGTAGTCAAATTAAGTCGGGTGATACTGAGGGAATTAGATAAGGAAATGAGACACTTAAAGTAGTAAAGTAGTTTTGCTATTTGGGGAGCAAAATAACTGATGATGGTCGAAATAGAGAGGATATAAAATGCAAACTGGCAATGGCAAGGAAAGCGTTTCTGAAGAAGAGAAATTTGTTAACATCGAGTATAGATTTAAGTGTCAGGAAGTCGTTTCTGAAGGTATTTGTACAGAGTGTAGCCATGTATGGAAGTGAAACGTGGAAGATGAATAGTTTAGACAAGAAGAGAATAGAAGCTTTCGAAATGTGGTGCTACAGAAGAATGCTGAAGATTAGATGGGTAGATCACATAACTAATGAAGAGGTATTCAATAGAATTTGAAAGAAGAGAAATTTGTGCACAACTTGATTAGAAGAAGGGATAGGTTGGTAGGGCATACTCTGAGGCATCAAGGAATCACAAATTTTTTATTGGAGGGCAGCATGTAGGGTAAAAATCGTAGAGGGAGACCAAGAGATTAATACACTAAACAGATTCAGAAGGATGTAGGCTGCGGTAGGTACTGGGAGATGAAGAATTTTGCACAGGATGGAGTAGCATGGAGAGCTGTATGAAAACAGTCTCTGGACTGAAGACCACAACAACATGGCTTCTAAAGAAAGCAAACTTTATTAACATTGTACATCTTTACTCATCATGTATGCATATTTATTTTGCAACATAGTCACCCTGGCGAAGAACATCTTTCTGCTGAGGGACCAGTTTTTTGATACTGTCACTATATAATCTTTGATATTGATGGAAAGAAGCAGGTTGCGGCTTCTTCAACTAAGCTATTTAAATTTTGTGTATAGATGAAGTTGGATGGGGCCAAGACGGAAATGTATGGAGGATGATCGAAGACAGTGAAGTCGAGGTATTGGACAGTTGCACACATGCAGCACTCTTGTGTGGTGCCACATTGCCATGCAGAAGAAGAGGATGCTTGATGTGTGGACAGTTTTCTGATAGTCTCACTGTACAGTGAGATAGTTAGGTTACATAAAGCCACGTCACATGCTACACTTTAGAGTCCTCTAGTGGCAGCGAGCAGCAGCTTGTGTCAGCAGAGTGGGAACGTCGGCTGAGTAACATGCATGGCATGTAACACATCAGCCTATCTAGAAATCAGCATAAAATATTTCAAATTATTAGTTTTCGGTATGACCTCATAGATATCTCTCACTGTCCCTCTAGCTATGATAATACTTCCATACTTACAAGTAAGGGATGTGTTGATCCTACAGGATAATGTACCCAGGATAACACGAGTCACAAGAGAGAACTACCGATCAAAAACCCATTTTAGAATCAGATGAAGCAATGTAATAAGCTGTTTGCTCCATTTTCTAATGTTCTGTTGTTGTTAGATGAGGAAATGAACTGTGCAGCATTTGCAAACATTTTGTGTTCTACGTATTTAAATACTGCATAGTATATTGAGCCCATTTCGGATATATTCTTAATTCTACAGTTACAGAGTTTTATTGTGAACAAAATTGTATATATTCTTAAAAGGAGTTACAGAATGTGTCAGCATTTAAACCATGCCTTATCAATTCTAGAATGGAACATGTTATACTTGCAAATATATTGAGTGTCTTTAATCTGTTGACAATATTACCTGTCTTGGGAACAGAACGTTGTGTTGGTTGACAGTAGCTCCTATTTCAATATGTTTTTAATTTTTAACTGTTTTATTATAAAACTTATTCTTAATTTCATATCATTTACTACTTATTAGGGTGAAATAGAGTTATAATGTAACAGGTGGGTTATTTTGTACAGTATTGATGAGATTTTCTCGACTGCAGCGCTTTTGATTTTCAGTCGAATATTTGTTCCTACGTCGACACCAACGTTATATCTGGGGATATATTTTCACATTTGAGAGAAGTTCAACCATTCAGTATTTTTTATAATTTCAGAATAGCCCTGCACCAAATCAAAGGTGTATGCCATGATTTAAAATTGGGATTAGAAGATGTACTTAAGATCTGTAGAAGTGTTCACTAGAAGCGGCAATAAAAGTGTGCAGAGGTACAGCGTTCTCGCCTGAAGTGGGAGTACAGAAACAGTGAATGACAGCAGGTTTAAATTTATCAAATCTTTATTTTAATAATGAAGAAGAGTCATGGAGTGGAGCTCTATTAGTTTTACTCCAAGGATGTCTGTCGAACTGCTAGATTCACCTTAGCATGTCTATCATCTGCTGGTTGTTGTTCTCCTTGGCGAAGTCCAGTGGGGTTTTTCCCTGGTTATCCCTGGTGGTCCGGTCCGCCCCTGCCTCGAGCAGTGCAGATGCCGCCTCTGCATGGCCGTTCAGAGCCGCATAGTGCAGCGGCGTTCGCCCCCACTGATTCCTGGCGCTGTGGTAAGGAGTGGCCGCCAGCAGCAGCCGCACCACAGCCACATGTCCTTTCTGTGCAGCCACAAGCAATGGCGTGCTCTTCGTTTTGTTCCTGGCATCAGCCTCAGCCCCTGCCTCCAGCAGCAGCCGCGCCACAGACTCGCGGCCATTGTATGCAGCCCTGTGCAGGGGCGTCTCCTGCCAGCTGCTAGTCCTGGCGTCCACGTCTACTCCACCCTCCACCAGGCACATCACTGCCTTCAGGTGTCCCTTCTCTGCTGCCCAGTGCAGAGCGGTGTACCTGCCTTCGGTTTCATCCCTCGCCCCCACATCAGCACCAGCTGCCAGTAGAGTCTGCAGCTCAGTGACTGCATCCTCCTTCGCTGCCTGAATCAGCCTGCTGTTCTTTTCCTTTTCAGGAAGGCTCCTGTGCAAAAACGACAAACTGACACTTTTTTCTTTCAAGTACATACTTCTGATTATGAATACTGCAAAAGAATAGTTGAGACCAGTTGCAAAAGCAGATCTGTCCAACAGCCACTAACTAATCTGCAATTTTCTACATTTGTGATACGTAACAGTGAGACAGTCTCCATTTATTAATATACAGTTGTACAGTGAAGTCATACTCGCAAAGTCTTCATCAATTAAAAAGTGCTACATTTCATCTCAGCACCTCTTGGTGTTTGGGACATCAAAGTTGCTCCCATCCAGAGATCCGACTGTGGGGCTAATATTCCAGAAAATTTAACATTAATGTCACACAACATAACTCGAAGGTGAGAAGCATAATCGCCACACTTGCTTTTGTTTTCTTACATCTTTCCCCCATAACTGCTGTGAATGAAATCTTGTGTCCTGAACTAAATATAACCCATACGGTGAACCCAAAGAGGGATGTAAGGAATCACTTTCATCAATGACTACTCGCCACCAGAATTTATAAAAGGAATAAGTTCTATCGATAACTGTAACCTCTATGTATGTTACCACACATGCACTACAGCGAGATTCGATTTCCTAGCAACCAACCCTTTGTTGATGCCCCCACAAGTCGCACTGTGTAGTGGCGAAACTCACCGCAGGCGAGAGACGGCAGAGTCATCTGGCGGAGGAGTGGTGCGGGCAGCCGTGGGCGGCGCAGCAGTGGCAGGGGTGTGGCCACGGTCTCCCTGCGGCCCACTGCCGGGGCGCGGACTGCCGTCTGCAGAGGCCGGCGCGCTGCAAAGACAGACGGGCAGGGTGTGGTAAACTCTGTCCACTTGGAGGCCAGAGGGCAGGTTACTACATGCATCGCTGCTGGGGGATCGTGTTCACACAAACAACAGAACACACACTGCCAATGTCAATAGTAGGTCTGCTAAGGTGAATAACTCAGGAGAAGCAGTGTGTAAACTGATCAGATCGAGGCAGAGTTCTTCAGACCGGTAGCTTACCATAACAAACAACAAAAGAAAGTACAAATGAAACGTAGATGCAACGCCATCAGTTGTGCTATAGTAATACGAGAACAGTTCAAATACACAACAAGAATCACATGGAAATAGCAACAGCAATAATCTTTGAATGTACTTGTTGTGGTACTGATTTAATCAAATGTTGGTCGTACCACCTGTGTTAGGGACCACGCATTAGGAGGCTCACATGGTTGTGAGGCGGGCAGCAGCTTTCGAACAGACCCGCGAAAGAAATACAGGTAAATAAAGTGCACAGAATTTGTGATGCAAAGAAGTTATTCCAATAAAATTCTTAAACCTGTAGCATTTAAATTTTCATTACATAAACTGAAACTGTTTCCACTGAACAGATTTCGTTCACATTGATCATGGGGCCTCTCACTGAACAGGTGAATGTTAACTGTCATCTGTGGCAGGAAAACCTATAACACAGCAACAGACTATCTGTGAGCTGTGTCCGGCTCATGTTGATGCCGTTCATAGCTTTTCATCTTGTAATAGCGATAGTGGCGTCTCGTTTTATTAGTGTGTTCACTGGCGCCACGACGTTTGCTCGCCTTGTCTGTCCGTAGCAGCAGCAGCGCTTATCGATAGTGCGTACTGTCTTACCATCTTTGGAGTGGCCTCTAGTATTTCCAGGTCGTCGTGCGTCGAGCTAGTTGAGTTGGGATGGAGCAGCTGTGAGGTCCAGACAGCCAGTACTCGCCCGACCGCGGGCGACACACATGCACTGACCGACGAAGGATGTGGTCGCCAGAGTGCACGACCACATCAAGGACCGGATTTCACGTCTTGTGTGTGTCTGCCCGTCGAAGTGACCTCATGGCAATTAGTCGTCAGCCGACGATTTATACTGGAATCTTTCCCGGGACGAGTCTTGGTTGGTCATTCGGTCGGTCTTCGCAGCAGACGACGTGCATTTGGTCTTCCGACCGCTTCTGGCTTCTCTGTGTTTGTGCCTACTTATAATTCGTCCGTGTTGTGTCACAATGACTGGATTTAGTTTGGTTCAAATGGCTCTGACCACTATGGGACTTAACTTCTGAGGTGATCAGTCCCCTAGAACTTAGAACTACTTCAACCTAACTAACCTAAGGACACCACACACACCCATGCCCGTAGCGGTCGCGCGGTTCCAGACTGTAGCGCCTAGAACCACTCGGCCACTCCGACCGGCGACTGGTTTTAGTATTGTGAGTTGTTTGTGGAATTGTTTTCCCAGATCCGTGCGTATCTTGTGGTTTTGAATGAGCAGTTATTTCAATGCTGTCTGAGTACTGGATTTGGTGAGGAGTTGTGAACGGACATCAGTTCGGTTGGGGTGTAGCACCGAGCAGGTCCGTGCAGTGTGAAGGCAATCTGGGGCCGCGGGCGGAGTGCTGCCACTGCCAGATCGAGGAGGGGTAGCTGTGAGAGCGACGACTTTGTTGCACACCGAACCCTGGCCGTTTAATCTGAGTGAAGAGTTAACTGATAATGCAGCCCAAACTATTCTGAGATCTCACCTTTGGTCGGCGGGCTGTTCCTCCCAGGGCCGCTGAGCCTGGCGGCAACGAGTGACGTGTTTCGAGGCACTGAAATACTGCAGCCGTCTTTCTCTATTAGTTATTCATCATTGAATTTAGTATTATTCTTATTAGTGAAGTGCAACCAGTGGTATTTTCTGCATTGTGGCCGAAACGCCCCAGTTATCTGCCCTGGAGGTTAGCGTACTCTTTTGGCAGTGTACCTTACCTCATGGTTTTGATGCTGTCCGACATGGCGTGTAGTTCGACAACCTCTTTTATTGTACTGTGCATATGTTTTGGGAGGTCTACCTTGGTTCTAGTGTTTCCTTCAGCCTTGGGTGTTTTCTGAAGACGTACTGCTGTCTCTCTCTTCGCCCTTGCCTAAATATATTTTATCGTTGTACTGGTGATCGAACGTTAGGTGGATTGGTTAGTCGGTCGGTCGGCGCTTAAGCTGCCACTAGTTTGAGTTGCCATCCTGTTGCGTGAGTACAACTCTTGGCCGCCTGTCTCACCTTACCTTATGTTTGAGTTAAATTCCCAAACTGACCCTTGGAACACTTGTTGAGAACCGCTTGTCCTCATTCCTTAGATTGTGATGTTTGTTTTAATGAACTTTGTAATTCTCTAGTGCGCAGCTCGTGGTCGTACGGTAGCGTTCTCGCTTCCCGCGCCCGGATTCCCGGGTTCGATTCTCGGCGGGCTCAGGGATTTTCTCTGCCTCGTGATGACTGGGTGTTGTGTGATGTCCTTAGATTAGTTAGGTTTAAGAAGTTCTAGGGGACTGATGACCATAGATGTTAAGTCCCATAGTGCTCAGAGGCATTTTTTGTAATTTTCCAGTTATTGTTTATGTGGCCTTCAGCCGAGCAATAATTTCACATATTTCATAATAAGACCTTCAGCCATGTTACAGTCTGTTTTAAAACAAAGTATTTATCTTAATATGTGCTATTTGGAATTGTTCTTCTGACTTCTAATTCAGGCCTTCAGATGTTCGTTGTTTGAGGTTATTGTTGGAGGCCTTCGGTCCCAAAATTGTGGAATTTTTTTCTGTGATGAGGCCTTCAGGCGTCATACAGCCAATGTGTTTTTTTTTATAGATTGTTTTAAAATTTTCATTTCTTTAAATAAAGTTTACGTATATTTTGTGCAACTGAGAGTAACTGATTATGGCCCCGTCCAAAATCTTAACCTTCCATGGGGCAGGCCCCATCCTGAGAAAACCAGCTCCCAGTCTGTGTATACATCTACACCTGACAACTGATCAGACGTTGTGACTCCAATGAAGTATTAAATTCTGTTTCACTAGTGTATTCAGGTTAACAATATTTCCTAGATTGTGAATAGGTGATTTCCTCGGGAATCAAGGAGTCAATCTGAATGAAAATAATGATCATGAGTTTACATATGGCGTATTCAGGTTAACAATATTTCCTAGATTGTGAATAGGTGATTTCCTCGGGAATCAAGGAGTCAATCTGAATGAAAATAATGATCATGAGTTTACATATGGCAATGGACAAAATTCATTTCTCTAAAACGCATCAAATCGTGATTACAGGTCGAAAGTTGTCAATGTCAGCTGCAACTGATCCCACAGAGCACAACATACGAGCTAGTGTCTGGTATCTGAAAGATAACAACTGAAGGGGGCAGGTACTGGTGTGTGTTTGTATACAGGACGTTTATTTTAACTTCACAAAACTGAATATGTCGCAAACGATGCATCGTACAAAAAAATTAAAAATGTTCTAGCTCAAAAGTCGATGTTAGGAAATGGGGCATCTGTCTGTACTGGCCACCTACGAACAATCCCTCCATCTTTCGTGGGGCCAACTTTGTATTTTCAAATATAACTCCATCATTTTTATTGCTTATTCAGATTCAACGCCAAAAAATGTGTGTGCCTTATCAAACCATTGTTTTCCATTCGTGTAATTAGCAAATATCAAATGTGGCTTCTTTTTGACGCAAGAACCGACGTGTTTCATTCCATGTTTTTGTTTTCTAACTATTGATATTAATGTTCACACATTACAACATCGTTGCAAATCTGCTTGTACAGAACCAATAATATGGCTAGACATTGATATATGTAATAAATAAGCTACTTGCATGGTAATAAGGTTTTAAGTTTCTTATAGAGTTGAATGATAGGGGTCCCCTAACCATCGGAATGCTTGATTTCGGTCGCCACACTATCAAGGTGAGTCATTTCCGTTTGTGTTTGCATCCAACTGCCGTAAGTCTCGCACTGACCACTACACGGCTACTGGCAGAATACAAGCCACAACCACTATTATAAGATATACTTTCGTGTTAGGCTATATTGAACCGGTGAGTTTGAGACAGAGATATTTCTCATTCAGTTGCGTTTTGTAAAGCAGTCAGGCTGCTTAGGCAACATTATATCAAAGAAAAGAATTGCAGTTTATTAAGCAGCTCATTAACTATGGCATAAATATATATATATATATATATATATATCTGAAAATAAAGTAAATTTTTTTCAAACACCAGGACCTAAGCTTGTAGGGAGTATTTGTACTGTGAGACGGTATGTAACAAATAATATTTTGATCTGAACATCTCATCAATGTTGAATTTGTTTCGAGATGGATCAGGAAGAACAACAGATGACGTAGGGAAGGTCTTAGTAGAAAGAGTAGAATTCTCCATATAGCATTTAGTAACACAATAGAGAAGTTCCAACAACACAGAGAAAGTCAAGCAGAGATTTGATGGATTCTCTTCAAACCAGCAAGCAGAGCATTTTGATCAATAGAACCTCCCACTAGTTTGTGTAATAGAGGGAAGCGTACTTAGCTACACATGCACGCTGAGGAACAACTAAACAGAAATAGGAAGGAAGTGTGAATAAGGGCCATAATTCAGCTGTTTTGATCACTGGATTTTCTTGTTGTACCGTGAGGTGGGCCTAGAATATCTAGGAAGTAAGAAGCTACGCCTTCCACCACATCTACTTATGTAAACTTCTTTACTGTAGTCTTCTTTTCGTGCTTTGACTGGGAACCACACACTTATTAGGGCCTAGCATACTTCTTAACTCAACAGCTTCAGCTGGGGAAAGTAAGGGAACTTTGTTATGGAAACTATAATTGTATTACATACATCTATCAAGTAAGCAAATGAGAGATACACAACACGCAAACCTGTAGTACTAATGTGGAAATAGTGGTTACTCTGACCGTTTGGTTTACTGCACCTACCCCAGAGGTTAACACTTCTGTTTGGTAACATCAGAAATTACAAACACGTTGCTGGCCTCCTTGAGCCATACAAAAGCCTGCTATAGAGCACTAAGTGTTGGTATTGGGTGACAGAGTTGCTCCTCTTCTTCATCTTCCCTATGCAGAGCATGACGCCATTTATATGTACCTCCTTGTAGGCAGCAGCAGAGGCAGCCAACAACAATAAAGACCCTTCTGCATCGACAGGTTAACAGTGACACTATACAGGACACAGAAAAAGACCTGCACACTTTCATGACCTGTCAGAGTTGCTCCTCTTCTTCATCTTCCCTATGCATAGCATGACGCCATTTATATGTACCTCCTTGTAGGCAGCAGCAGAGGCAGCCAACAACAATAAAGACCCTTCTGCATCGACAGGTTAACAGTGACACTATACAGGACACAGAAAAAGACCTGCACACTTTCATGACCTGGCTGCAAACTGTAAACATCACTGTGTTTGCCTACGTTTTCAGCAGCACATAGTTGTATCTACCTCTACAATGGTTCTTCCTCTGTCCACAGTCAATGAAATTTTTATTCAGAGGCTTGATGCCGGAATCTAAGTGACTGGCTGTTCCACACATAGACTTTAATAGTAATGATGATTGCAGATACGGACAAAGCAATTTATAAGGCTATGAAAAATTTGTCACTTCCTTGATTTTCGTTAGCCAGCTTAACTGTTAATAAATGCAGTTAAGTTATAGCATTAAATGAAACTGTTAAATGAATTTGTGGAAAACATCAAGTGATCACGTACACTCATGGAGAAGAAATTGCAGCAATGAGAAGGGGTTCTGCGACATAAAGGAAAGTTTGTACGTCTGTTTCTACATCTGGAAGATTATGTCTATTCAGATTTCGTGCCATTCGCATGAGACTGGCGCTAGTAGCACCACTCTGAGGACGCATAAATCAGGTTAGCTTGAAATACGTACTCTAGCGATCGAGAGCAATAGTAGTTACCTTTGAGATTGGGAGGGGCGAGTTGATTGGGACAAAGTTACCATTATTGCACAGCACCTGCAGCAATAATTTGATCAGCAGTTGGCACCACAATGACATAACGAAATGTTAGAAATGGTTTACATCAAGGACAGCTCCGAGCCAGACGCCCTGGACCGTGCATTCCACTGACCTCAAACCACTGTCATTTGCGACTTCGGTGGTGTCAAGTGAGAGAGCAGGGTGGAGGCCTCTAGTGTTTTCTGATGAAACCTGGTTCTGCCTCACTGTCAGCGATGTTGGTATGTTGGTTACGAGGAGACAAGTTGAGGGCCTGCAACCAACCTTTCTGCCTGCTAGGTACTTTGGACCTACAGCTGGAGCTATGTTCTTGGGTGCAGTTTCCTGTGAGAGCAGAAGCACCGTCGTCGTTATCCCATGCACCCACACTGTAAATCTGCGTCAGTCTTTTGACTCGACCTGTTGTGCTGCCGTTCATGAACAACTTTTCAGGAGATGTTTTCCAACAGAATAACGCTCGTCCACAAAACAGCTGTTGTAGTGCAGCATTCTTTACAATGTGTCGACATGTGGCCTTGATCTACTCGATCACCGCATCTGTCTCCAATATGGCACATATGGGACACCATTGGATGACAACTCCAGAGTCATACACGAATTGCATTAAACGTCTTTGTATTGACCGGCCAAGTGCAACAGGCATTGAACTCCATCTCACTAATTGATATCCAGTACCTGTGCAACAGAATGCGTTAACATTTGCATGCTTGCATTCAACATTCTGGTGGTTACACCACTTATTAATGTGCCAGCATATCACATTTGCAATGGCAAATCTGCCACCTGTGATGTTAATCAGTTACGTATGTTCCCTAGCCAAACACATTCCCCAAATTTCATTCCTCTACCTTAATTACTTTTTGGTGATGTGATTTTTTTTGTCAGATGTTTTTCTGCTCTAAAATGCTCATACACTAAGTATAATTATTGGCTTGGAAACAGAATAACACTTAGAACTGTGCAGCACAGACAAGTGGCTCGTATGGCTCGTCATATGCTTACCTGGTTTCTGCTGGAGGATCCGCGAGCAGCTGACCCAGTGTAACGATGTCTTCAGGCTGAGTGCGCACTGCGTCAGCCCAGCCCTGTGTGGTCATAACCTGGGCGATGTTGGCCTTTATGAAGTTAACGGCCGCCTGCCTGAGGCTGGTGCAGGAGTGCCTGATCGCCAGAACAGCTGCGGCCGCCGCAGTCTCGACGGACAGCTGAGCGGCCACGAGCTGCTCACACCGAGCCTTCAGAGCCGACACGCCGTATTTATCAGCGGCTGCCAGCAGGTGGGGGGCCAGGCTGGGCAGCTGAGGGGCCTGGAGGGTGTAGAGGTAGGCGACCAGCTGGCGCAGCACCGGGCCCTCCATGTCCGGGACTGCGACCTCACAGGCGTTGGCTTCCAGTGAGTCGTGGAGAAACATGCCGCCAAACACGGGACTTCTATCGGCCAACACGGCTCTGTGCGCCATGAGACGGGTGCCGCCAGCCACCAGTGTGACGATTGCGCCATCCCCTGCGTCCAGAAGGGCGCCCAGATCGGCGGCTGTGGTCGCCATCACCTCTTGGGTGCATTCCATTGTTGATGACTCTGGAACATGGCGTCATTCAAGAGCCCTTTCTCCTACATGGCATACTCTATGCTTGTATGAGCCACAGGCAGAACAGTGTCAAGCGAGAGCTGGTAATTGTTTTAAATTTGCATATGACCTTCATGCCCTGAACATGCCTATCAACCCTCTGACACGAAAATAGCGCGTGTGCAGAACCGAATACAAATATCAGTCTTGCAAATGAAAAATTCAATATGATATGTAAGTTATGTCCCAGAACTTGGCAATACTGACTACGATTTCCATTGGGGAAAGAGACATCTACTACTGTTATTTAAATTTTTGGGTAACTGAGTTGAAATATTTAAAACATATATGGAATATGATAGAATTCATTAACAACAACAAATAGTTTTTCAAAATTTTAAAACATAAGGAAACTGACTACATTACAATGTGTGTTATGGATGGCTTAAAGTACCCCCCCCCCCTCCGCCCCCCGTTGGTATTGTGAGGGTTAAATATTACAGCACAATTCTTTTGGTAAATACTCAACTGAAGTACAGGGAAACGTTGCGTGCCGCCATATGAGCCATCATAGACTCATAATATACATGAGCTATTGCATTATGGTATGAGGAAGGGAAATACACCGAAGATGCGGTAAATCACGCAATGCATATTAATAGTACATTAGACAAGTACATTATAGGCATAATGATTGATAAAGCTGGGGCATCGATAATTTATGGTTGCCTGCCCAGTACAATAGACTGAGGCAGATGGGCTGCCCAGTTGTCTCTACAACTTCCTAAGAGATTACTCCACAGTGAAACTGGAATACCTCGAAAGTAAATTGTGAAAAACTTCACCAAAAGTTGCCCACATATTCTTGTTTGTTGTCATTAATGAGCCAGCTTCAGAGGATAACAAATATTGGAGGCTGCATCAACGATGCAGACGACCTACTAAATATAGTATATGGCAGAACAAGAGCAAAATTAGAAAAAGACTGAGTAATTGGTGCAAAGGAAACAAACTTACGAGCAGCTTACAAGCAGCACACTAAAGACTTCATATATTAGTGAATACTATGAAGACTATCAAAGCCAACAATCAGAATAAGTGACCAGCCAGTGAACAGAGAAGAAACACAAATATACCGTGGTATAAACATCGATGAGAGCACCCAATAATCGTGTGTTAAAGAGGCATTAATATCCTCAAGAAAATAGCAATAAATGGGCAAAGAAACTTTAAACTGCGTCGAAATGCAAGAAGATCATATCACAGAGCAACCTTAATCGCTATTATGGCTACAGGTTGAGCGACTCGTATAGGCAGAATGTTGACAGTATGAAGAAGTACCTAGTGTTAGGCGCCTGTAGGTAGGCAACGTCTTGACACCGCTCTGTTTCAGATACCAGCAGGGGCATAGGACAACGTCACAGGCTGTCTCTGTAGAGGTGCACTATTCAAATTCTCAATTCGGGTGCGCAAGTGCCACCGAAGTTGTTGCCGAACAGAGGGGTCTTTTAATTCAAGCCTAAGCCAATCTCTCAGTCCTCCGAGATCGCGCCACAGCAGGCGCCGGAACAGGAGGGCTTAAAGTGTATAAACACCCTTTGCTGCATCATATCACCTTTAAATTTCCGCAAATAGTTTTGATCGTCCCCTAGTCCTTCCAACCTGTGCACGAGACCAAAATTTGCGCTCGTGCTGCTCTTCAAAACGGGTCAGATTAAGTATAGTGGGGATACAGCACAACGATGTCCTTAGAAATGAGTTGAAGTGTCTGGGGGTGTCAGAGTATCGAAGGTTGTCGAGAGTGTCATTATACTGTTTAACGCACAGTAGCCTGGAGTTTTCGATTGTGAAATGTGTGGGAGTCAACGACCCAATGAATGAGTGTTTTCATTGACATTCCAGTTCATAGTCAACATCGAAAATTTGTAAATTAGATGGCCATCGTGGTTCTTAAATAAAATGTCAAATTATTCATTTACTGCAATTACATTGCTTGATCCAACACTGATAGTTGGTTAATTCTTTTTAAAAGAAAATTAGCCATGAGAAAACTATGAAACAACAAACACCTGGGAATAAACAATATTCCTGCGAAACTTCTCAAAGTGGGAGGAACGGAAATGAAATTCCAGTTCCACAAAATTACGGCTGACAACAGTTAGCAGGAAAACATAACGCAGATATTAAAAAGCCTCTTGCATTGCCAGTCCTAAAACCGAAGAGTACCTTAAAAAGCTAAAATTACGAATAATTTAGCCTACTTGCGGATGTATCATAAACTAATGACGTCCAACGTTTCAAACAATTCTGCCATTTTCTCAGAATATAAATTTGGCTTCCAGAAAGCCGAGGAATCAGGGAAGGAATATAAGCTTTAAAATTAGTTGTTAGTTTACTTTCCACATATTTCACTGCCACATTCATAGCCTCTGCATACATACGGAAAGTGTTTGAAGCTCTGAAGAAAGTAGGAATAAAATACAAACTTTGTTTCACCGTTTCTCACTGTCATCTTCATAAAAAGGAGAAGCATGTTGTAATAGATGAGAATAGAGTGGATGCACTTGTTCCACACATGTTTTATCGAATAGTAAAAAAATCTCGAATACATAAATGGATAATGTGGAGGGGATATAACATGCAAATAAATCGGTCTGAACCAAATGTGACTATTTGTGAGAAAGAACGACTAATCAGTGTTCCAGTACATTTATGTGACAATCTACTGCAACATGTTGACTGTGCTACTTACTTAAGAAGCCAGATCACCAGAGCTGTAACAAGAAAATATGAAATAGGAAGCAGAACTATCAATGAAAAAAGTTCCCTCAATATAACAAAGAAAATATTAATCTCCAAAAGTAACTGCCAACAAATGAGAAAAAATGGTTCAGAAAGGGCATGTTAGGAGTGTGGTACTGTGTGGCCGTGACACATGGACCCAGGAGGCTGAGGAAAAGAGGCGACTGTCCCCTTCTCACACCTTATTAAGAATTTCACCACTTGTTATGTTATCAGTCGTTTTTTATGTTCGGGATGCGCTTGTAACAGCATACCAGGAAAGATTACAGAATGAGATTTTCACTCTGCAGCGGAGTGTGCGCTGATATGAAACTTCCTGGCAGATTAAAACTGTGTGCCCGACCGAGACTCGAACTCGGGACCTTTGCCTTTCGCGGGCAAGTGCTCTACCATCTGAGCTACCGAAGCACGACTCACGCCCGGTATTCACAGCTTTACTTCTGCCAGTACCTCGTCTCCTACCTTCCAAACTTTACAGAAGCTCTCCTGCGAACCTGGCAGAATTAGCACTCCTGAAAGAAAGGATATTGCGGAGACATGGCTTAGCCACAGCCTGAGATATGTTTCCAGAATGAGATTTTCACTCTTCAGCGGAGTGTGCGCTGATATGAAACTTCCTGGCAGATTAAAACTGTGTATAAATGGCTGTTGCCATGTAGCTGTTGCGTTAGTTCTGTAGTCTAAGTTGTTCTGGCATCCAGTCCTGTTCGAACAATGTGCATAACACACGGTATAAAGTATGACATCCAATATTTTGGCTGTGTGTAACTGATACAGCATTGTCGACAAACTGTTCTGACCTTAATTTTCTGCACGACACGAGTGCTAATGAATCTGCTGCTGAAGCGAAGCAAAATTTTTATTGTGAGAGTATACAAATTAGACACCAAATCGAGAGGCTTTACTTTTCTTGCTGTCTACCCTAGATTCGTACTAGTTTATTACGTTGAAGTTTAAGCAGAAATGATTGTTTTTTTATTTTCGAAACGTGAGACAAAACGTAATACAAGCTGCAACGCAGCAAGTTGTTCCGTGTTACCGTAGGTGCAGTTAAGTATGGAGAACTGAGCGCCCCTAGTTGGAGGGGATTCGTTCGTTTTTTTTTTCTTTTCTTTTGTTCGAATGCAGCTAGTACACCTATATCAGATACCGCCTGTGGCAGTGAATCAACCTGCCAATGGAATTCTACGAATATTTATTATCCCTTGAATCTGAATAAACTACATTAGTTTTTTTGTTATTGCTAAAAATATACCGTAAAAATGTCATTATTTACCATAGTTTCGAAATTAGAAAAATTTACCTAAAAATTACAGAAAAACAGGTATTTCAAAACCGCTCTAGTAACGGCACTAGATGAACTTTCAACGTCATATGCAGCTATTATAAGAAGTTCAGCTCCTAACAGTAGGTCAACTAGATATATTCGTTACGTAAAATTTGTAACTTTTTTTGACGTAATATTGGAATCATTTAAAATTAATATTCAGTTATTTTTTGTTATGTGAGTGCGTCGGAGAGATTGAGCGTGAATGAGGAACATGTGAAAATCCAAAATGTTTTATTTTGTGAAGACCTATATGAAATCCATACTGAGAAAAATTTCTGGGAATAACAACGATTCACGTAACATACGTCTCAGTGAACATGCTTTTGTAAAAGGCAACCAGAAAAAATTAGGAACGAAATAACTTTGTTGTTACTTTGGTTTATAATTAAATCTAATGTAATAAACTGAACTTTTACTGACGTAAAATTACTTTCTAAACTTTGATTGGATAAGAGAGGATTTTTCGAGAGAGTGTTCCGATCGGTCATTCAGGTCAACAGAAAATCAGAATTGAGAGCTTCCCGTGCAGAGAGAGGTGTGTGTTACCTGTACGATGATACTGCCTAGAAAGTCGCTTCCGCACCATTGTACCGAACACATTAGTTTGTGTCACTCTTCGCAATCAGTATGTAAAATGGAGAATTAGTCAAGTGAATTGCGTTTGGTTACTGCTAACAGAAAGTAACTTGGGTGCAAGATATGTTGGTGAACGTTTGGTAATTGCATGTGCTTCCGTGTGAAAGATAACTGTGTGTGAAATGTTCCTGTCGAACTTACAAAATCCGCGTGGCACTTTTCTCATTCGTGACAGAGTAGTATGGCGAGCACTTCTGTAAAGGAAGACCACTGAATCGACCGAACGTTTAAATCACGCAAAGCTGTGAGTCAGTGACTGTTTCGATCGTGAATAGTGTTCGGGTGGAACTTGCAAAATTCTGGCTGGTTTCGTAT